>NC_057815.1:54239558-55439558 GCF_910594005.1 Cervus elaphus
AAGGTCACATGGCTAGTAAATGTCAGAACTGGGAAGAGAATCAATTTTCCAGTCTTCCAGCCCAGTTCTGCCTTCTTCCTCCATTATCTACCACATTCTATTAACTGATTAAAACACAAAACTCTAATGAGCCCTAAATTATTTTTTCCTTGAATGCAACGAATTTTTAATTGGGAAAGGATGTGCCCAAATTTGTGATGAGAAACAATTAACACAGCCTCAGTGGAATTACTGGGCCATGTTCCACTGTTTCAGCAAAGGCCTTCTGTAATGGCAGGAACAAGAAGATGAGGAAGGAGAGAATGCTTTGCCCTTTCTTGTTCTGAAAAAATTTCCTCTCCCCATTAGGCTGTGCTTGTTTGTCAAACAGGAGCCTAGGAAGTCACATAATCCAAGCAATCCCACTGTCTACCCTGATTGCTCAGTGTGGTGTTTGGTATCTGATGGCTCAGCTCTCTTTTGTTGCCAAGGTGGAAGGATAGACCTTGGCTGACTTCTGGGTCCAAGGGCCCATTCTCTCTATGTTCCACTGAGGACAGGTCAGCGCCTGCCTCATTTGTCTTCAAACCAGGCCACCCACCCCACACCACATGGAGCCAGGAAAAGTGAGATACCAGCCTCATAACTATAAGAAGAGAAGTTGCCTTCGACCTTTCTCTTCACTCCTGCTCTCATGTTCTACCCTCTGCTCCATTCCAATTTCTGCCAGCTCCCCAAATCTTTAACTTTGTCTCCTATTTCTAACCCCATTGAGTCAACCCTTTAACTTAACAACCACATTTATTGGGTTCAACTCTCAGTTCTCCCTTGGTCATGAATTAAACTCATCCTCTGACTTTTCCCACTCCTGGATACTTTGATTAAAGCCCAACCCAATTTTTACTGAATCTATCTTCCAGAGGCATTATTCTTTACTCTAGGAACCACTCTGCCAGGCTCATCCTTAGTCCCCTACAAAGGGGTAATTGACATCCAGGCCACTGTGTGTATCCCTAGGACTCACTCAGATCTCTCCTCCAAATAACTGCCTAGACCTGTCACTTGTATGTCCACCTTCTCATTTCCCTGCAAGCCCTGGGCTTCACATCCAGAACCTGCTTTGGGTCCCTTCCTTGCCTTAGTTTGGCAACCTTGTTGAGTTCTTGGTCTGCCCACCACAGTTCTTTGTAAACTCTGGGCCCTGCTCTGGCATCACTGGTACAATTAGACTCAGATGATGAGACCCTTAGAAGAGACCCTCCCTCTAGTTTCCCACAGCCTTTTCTGATGCTATGAAATCCCAGCTCCTTCATTCCCAGGCCTTGGCCTAACCACCAAAGGGGCAATGTCTAAAAATGACTAGTGCTTCTCCTGTGGTACCTTTTACTGAACATTTTGAATCTCTTGCATATCTGGAATTTGAAATTATCCAGATTCCTAGGATTCCAAAAAGCTCGAAGATCAAGTGTAGAACCTCTCAAATTGTGGTTCTGTAACTATCTGCATCAGAGTTACCTAATTAACAATATGAACTCTAGGGCATCATCCCAGACCTACTGAATTGAAGGAGATTATTAGACTAGGCACAACAAAATTTTAAAATTACTGATTGAATTTAATCTCTCAGATTCCAGTTGGTATCCCATTTAAGCTATTTTTAGCAGTCAAAGAATCCATCTGGTCTAGCTGACCTTGAAAGAGGGAGGTTCCATAAGGCTTCAGACTATGAAGGAAACAGTGATGCTACATGTATCCACTATTTTCACAAAAACCATCAGTATATTTACTGGGAAACTGCTTTGCATAGAACTCTTTCCAGGCACAGTAGGGGTATTAGCTGACTAAAACACTCAGACAAGCAGTGACTCCAAAGTGAGGACACATATTTTCACTTGTGTCTCAGGGAAATAGAGACAGTTGGGTACAGCTTGCAACAAGTCCCACCTTGTCAGAGTGCAGCTGTCCGCTTTGGCAGATAAGTCTGTTCTGATGGCCGTGGTAAGTGAATGTACGTGTGGTGAAGAAAAAGTGGGTCACCACTTTGAAATTCCAAAATTGGCATACAATTTTATGTGAAAGTAAATCTCTGTGTGTGGGGGGGCACCCATCAAATTAAGAGAAGTTCATGGAAATTAAGTAAAGTTGAAATATGTAAAGAGGGTAGGGAAGATAGCTGGAGTGTTGGAAGAATCTGTGTAGAATCATAGATTTCTGATTGCAAGCGTCTTCAGAAATGAAATTTTCAATTTTGTTTTTAGCCTTTGGACCCATCTGTCAAACAAAATCTTATGTAGAATTTATGTATGAGTGTGTGTGTGTGTATTAGTCAGCATAAGCTAGGTTATGTGCAGTGAAAATCAGCCTCCTAAATGTATCAGCTGTTGCGAATAGGCTCTTCTTGTTCATGTTGTATGTCTGACATAGATGGGCTTGGGCTCAGGTCATAATTCCACTCCAGGACACCAGTGGATGAAGCAGCCACCATCTCAGTGTTGCTGGTTGTCAGGGCAGAAGAAAAGAAACAACCTTGAAGAGTATTGCGTTGGTAATCAAATGCTCTGATATGACAGTGACCCACAAAGCTTTTTAGGTCACATGGATCAAAACCAGCTGTGTGAGCCTACTCAACCACAAAGAGGCCCAGAAGTGAGATACTACCATATGCCCAGAAGGCGTTTCCTAGTAAAATTGTTTGGTGGAAACCACCTCTGATTATCACAGTGAGTGAGTGAGTGTGAGTGTGTGTGTGTGTGAGCTCTCCCTCATCTCCAATGTTACCTCTAGTCACCTCCAGAGAACGCCTAGATTCCATGAAAAGTCATTTGAAAACTATTTGAGTCAGATCCCTTATTTTATAAATGAGGAGATTGAGGTTAAGTTGCTTAATTAAGGTCAAGTAACATCAAAACCTGGTCCAGAGTGGAGATCTGTTGGCTCTCAGTTGAAGAATATTCCTATTTAAGATCTGAAGATGGTGTGTGTGTGTATGTGTGTGTGTCTGTGTGTGTCTGAGAGAGAGAGGTGACTCAAGAGTTAAATGTAGATAAAGACTCATTCTGAAAGGAAATGTGAACTTAAGGAAATTTTCCGTGAAGGCTTGCCATGCATTCCAAATAACAAATAGATGCAGTAAAGACATTATATTTGCTCTGATTACCCAGGGGATGCTGGGCAATATAAAGAGTTTCTGAAGAGAACAGCAACTGATGATGAAATGTGGTGTTTCTTATGTTGTGAGGAAGCCAAGCAGAAGTCATCAACTTTGCTGAGACCTGGGAGAAATACTCAAGTCAAGATCACAAGTGAAGAGGGCGTTAATTGATTTCACTCAAGTCAAGGGTATTGTACAGGGACCATGTATCCCACAGGATTAAGCAGCTCCATTGGGTTCAACAAACATCAGCCATCACCCACTCTGTTCCCAGCACTGTGTTAAGTGTCAGGAATCCAAAGACAAAGAGCACACACACAGAAGAAGAAATGGTGAGACCTGCACTTAGATGCAGAGAAGTAGCGGAAGACACAGGACTTTCAGACTGTTAATACATATGTGTGCTGGCTGAGGGGTAAGGGAGGGTGAAGGAAAGGAGCATCTAGAATGACTTCAAGTTTCCTTTGACCTAGGGCTTCTCACTGGGCATTTGGGGCAGGACAATTCATTGGGCAGATCTGTCTCATCTGCAGATGGCTATGTAACATTTCAGGACTCCAGTGCCTCATTTTTAGTCATTTATTGTGACTAGTCCCCAAACATACACACACATCATTTCCATATGTCCCTAAAAGGGCAGTATCCCCTCCTTCCTGCTCCCCTTCATTTTCAGAACCACCAACTTTACTCTCACGCTCCACACTGCAGCATGAACGATCTTTCTTATCTCTCTGAAAATACAAAGATTATCCCATCCTCTCCCCACCTGACACCCTCATTGCCTCCTGATTTCCCCTGGGCAAGTGAGGTGTGACATGAGGCTGCCCACATCTGGGCCCTTCTTGTCTTTCTGCCCTTATTTCTCTCCACTTTTCCTTCGCCCTCCATTTCCCACATGCGGTGCTCCAAATGCATGAGCCGCCCAGTGGCTCCCTTGGTGTCTGATGCCATTTCCCATCGCTGTGCTTTTGCTTATGCTATTTTCTTTGTCTGGATGGTTTCCCGGTGAAATTCTACTACCACTGCTCTGATCACTCTTTCCCTGCGATCATAAGCCAGTACCTGACTTTGTCCTGATTACCCTGCTTGCAATTATTTGCTTACGTGGAGGAAACTGTAGAGTGCAATGCTAATAGCTCAGATTCTAGACTGATTATATGAATTTGCCCTGCCTCACTGTTTAGCAGCAGCAAATTACTTGGACTCTTTGAATCTCAATTTCTGCTTCTGTAAAATGAGGATAATAATAATAGTATTTCCTGTATAGATTTATTATGAGGATTAAGATAATGCAAGTAAAATACTAGCTAACCAAAGATGTTAGCTACCACCGTCTTGGGTATTGAATATTATTTATGTATTTCCCCTCCAGGCCTTGAACTCCTTGGGGGAAAGTCTTTTGTTTTATGCAACTTTGTTTTCCTAGTTCTTAGTGCCAGGCAAACAGGATATTCTCCATGTATTTTGGAAGGGATGAACGGATTAGGAAAATGTTACCTTGCGCTCAGTCAGTGATTAAACAGGCAGGAGAATATCACATATGTTTTAGGACTTCCAACGAACATGTTTTTTTAAAAAGAATTTCCCTTGAAGGGTTTGCTTCTCTTTGTTGGAAATCTCATTGATGTGAACCTGCTGGTTTCTCAATGTTGCCAGAGCAGAGGTCCTCACATCTTTATACATTAGAGTGGGAACTGAAGAACCTTGGATTTGCCATCATTCCCAGCATGTTCCCATCCAGGCTTTGCCACGTTCTAGTTACAGGACCTTCTACTGTTTACCTAAGCTGTGTGAGCATCAGTCCCCTTAGCTAGAGAGTGGTGGTAAATCACTCATCAATTGATCAATGTCACTGGATTGTTTCTACTAGAACTGATGTGTTCTAATCTATAGCAAACCATATCTGTATCACTTAGTAGGTGCTCATTAAGTGTTAGTTATTTCTACTTGCATTGCTGGGCTTCCCTTGTAGCTCAGTTGGTAAAGAATCTGCCTGCAGTGCAGGAGACCCAGGTTCAATTCCTGGGTTGGGAAGATCCCCTGGAGAAGGAAATGGCAATGCACTCCAGGGTTCTTATCTGGAGAATCCCATGGACAGAGAAGTCTGGAAAGCTACAGTTCATGGGGTTCTAAGAGTTGGACACAACTTAGTGACTAAACCACCGCCACCACTTGCATTGCTGGGTGAATTACTTCTTTATTATTTCGCAAGTAACTTGGAGATAGGGATACGTTCAGGCGACTCATAATATGTAACTGTAGAAGTCCCCCCTCTCCCCTGCCGCATCCCAGTCTCTCTCTCCTCTCTCTCCCCACCTTTCATTCTCTCTGTTCAGCTAGCTTCTCTATTTCTTTACCTGCTTGCACATGGCCCATCCTGGCTCTCCGAAAATGGTGGCCTTACCTCCCGACTGCACACCACTACCCTTCTTTACTCCTCACTGCTAACTGATTCACTCTTTCGTGTCTCAGTCACAGATTCTTGGGAGAGAGAATCCGATTGGGCTGACCTCTGGCCAAGAGGTGCCCATCCCTTGTTCAATCAGCTTTGCCGGAAGCAGGGAAAAGGCTCTTGGGAGAAGCAGGGTGCCTGGACACTCCTGGCAGGGCTGAGGGTTTCTCTAAGAGAGCATGTGTGCCTCTGGTACAATATCTCGTCCCTTCAGGTTTTGTATCTTTTCAGCGTTCAGTGGGTGGCTCAGTGGTAAAGAATCTGCCTGCCAATGCAGGAGACACAAGAGATGTGGGTTTGATCCTTGGGTTGGGAAGATCCCCTGCACTAGGAGATGGCACCCCACTCCAATATTCTTGCCTGGAGAATTCCATGGGCAGAGGAGCCTGGTGGGCCTCAGGCCATGGAGTTGCAAAAGAGCTGGACATGACTAAGCACAGCACAGTGTTTAGTGGAAGAGAGAGGAACAAGGAGGCAAAGATGGAATTTTGTGGCAGAGCAAAAGTGGCCATAATGACGACTATTTTTATTTTCTTCCTCTGGCTATGGCACATGCTGCCTTCCTTATTTGTGTTGTTATTATTTTCATTTTCAATTCCTTCTCTGGTGCCACCAGAAACTCCAGTTTTGATGGAATCCAAAAAGTCCTATTGTCTGCCTCTCAATTCTGGTATTCTTTGGGAGGGGATCATTAGCCTAAACCCTAGACTGGAGATTAATCAAATAATTTAGAGAATGATGTCAGCAACATCTAAGATAACAGGGAGTCTCTTTCCCTTCATATAACTCTTAATGAGAGTTCTCTCACCTATCTTCCCCCATTACTGACCATGTAAATTACACCTTCGTATGTCCGATGGCCCTCAATATATAGTCCTGACCTGTGATCCTAAGACACAATCAGGTTAGGAGGCTGTGGGGGGTGGGGGGTGAGGTCTCCAACTAGGAGCCTGGGAGGCCAAGAGCCAAGGAGCTGGAGTGCCAGGGCCAGTAACATCCAGCAGGAAGTGAGCTTGTGGTGGGCTACAAGACCTTTCGACAGGAAGGGCTCAGACAGGGGCTGGTAGTGGTCCTTTGAACAGGATGCGAAGCCCCTGTGTAAAAACTCAGTCCTAAGGGTAAGCATTATGTGCTGCTGCTTATTTGCTTGCTTTGTCAGATGCCCCAATTCTAGAAGATTCATGGTTTCTTTTATTTCTTTTCTCTTTCCTTTCCCCCTCCTCCACTCGCCCCTCAACATTCAACCACCGGCACAAGAGTGAAAATCCTTAAGCCTAGAGTTGATTGGATTAGGACTGGCTGTCCCTATCAGCTGCCAGTCTGCTCTTCAGGGAGGCTTGGAAAGTTCCAGCAAAAGCCCTGCCTTTGAACCAGAACCCCTCTGCCACCGTCTGCACACACATCCTTTGTAGTGAAGACAGAAATCTTTGCTCTCTGTAAACAACAGAGCAACACTCTTATTGGGCCCTTCCCTCTGCTGAGAATCCCAAGTAGCGCTTCATCATCCCTGAGTGCACCGCGATGCTTTAATGTCTGGCCGAGTATGAATTGTAAACACGTCATTAGAACTTAAAGGCTGCCCCGAAATGGTGGCTGGAGGAGAAGGCCCTGAAGAAAAGAGGAGTCTGGCTGAAAATGAGCTGCTGAATAATTTATCACGAATTGAAAAGTCAATACCTTAAGTGAGGCGTGGCAAAGCTCGGAAACTGAGAGGTAAACACTGCAAGGATGTGATTTTTGAGAGAATGTTATCAAAAGGAAAGGTCCGCTGGCAGGAGTGGGAGGCAGAGCGACCCTGACTGAGGGTGGGCTGACTCTGACCGAGGCTGGGGTGGGGATGGGGCACGAAGGGAGAGGTGGAGCAGAGGTTGCCTTCAAGGCCACTGCATATCACTGCGTATCAGCTGACTGAGAGATGAGGGCGGAAAGGAGCTTGGGCATGACAGAGAGCAAGACAAATGATTCCAAGTGGGAGATTCAGGAAGACCTGAGCAGTGGGCACAGGAAAGCTTCTTGGGGGAGGGAAGACCCAGCTCTGAAAGGGAGGACTTGAGGAAGTGAAAGGATGTGAAGGGAATTTCATCAGACAAGCTGTTACAGTGCAGCAGAGAAAAGCTGAACAGGCTGGTTGGAGAATGCATGTGAAAGAATGGAAATTTGCTCAGGGTTGAAATGGGAGCCTCTGCAGATTCTTAGGTGGCATTCTGACATTCATGTATTCATTCAGTAAATATTTAGCAATAATTGAGTAGCTGTGTTCCAGATTCCCTGCTCAGTACTGTGCACCCCATGGTAAGCGCAAGACAGGCATGGTTCCTTACCTCAGGGGACTTATATTTTGGTGAGAAAAACAGATAGTTGAAAAAGCAGTGATCATATTTATTAAGCTAAGTGCACTATCTATTACCATCTCAATCCTCACTGTGAAGTGAGGTAGGTGACATAATTATCTCCATTCTATAGATAAAGAAGGACTTCCCAGGTGGCACTAGTGGTAAAGAACCTGCCTACCAATGCAGGAGATGTAAGAGATGTGGATTTGATCCCTGGGTTGGGAAGATCCCCTCGAGAAGGGAATAGCTATCCAATCCAGTATCCTTGCCTGGAGAATCCCAGGGACAGTGGAGCCTGGCAGGCTATGGTCCATGGGGTCACAAAGAGTCAGACACGACTGAAGTGATATAACACACACACATAGATAAAGAAACAAGCTGAAAGAGGTTAAGTAAATTGCCTAAGACAACTCAGCTTAATAAGTGGTAGAGCTTTAAATCTGGAATGCAGTTGTGATTTGGGGCTAAATGTTTAGATGGAGGAGGGAATGAGACCATGGGCCAATGTTGGATGCATGGATTTGTTCACAGCGTCAAGGAGGCTGTAGAGGAAGGAAAGAAAGGGACAGTGTTAGTTGCTCAGTTAAGCCCGACTCTGTGATCCCATAGACGGTCACCTGCCTGGCTCTGTCCACGGGATTCTCCAGGCAAGAATACTGGACTGGGTAGCTATTCCCTTCTCCAGGGGATCTTCCCAATACAGCAGTTGAACCCAAGTCTCCCACATTGTGGGCAGATTCTTTAACTTCTGAGCCTCTGGGGAAGCCTGTAGAGGGAGAGTATAAGAGGAAATCTGTAAGATGAGCTGGGGGGCCTGGGCTGAGGTTAAGAGTGACCTACACAAGGGCCTGGAAGTGATGAAGGAGGAAGATAGGAGAGGCCAGATCTGACCAGGCTCTCAATGCTTATCAAAGGCCACAGGAAGGCCAGCCTTCATTCCCAGAGCAGTGAGAAGCTGCTAAAGGATTCTAAGACGGGAGGGATGGAGGTTGTGTGTGTTCACTTTGGCTGGTTTGTGGGGAATTGATTGGTGGGGCTGGAGTACCAGCTGCTGGAACAGTGAGGGAGTTGAAAAGCAGGAAATAAGTGGACCAACAAAAGTGTCAAACCTTTGAATACTTTATTCATGGGAGAGTTCCTTAGTTCCTTGCTTAAAGCCAAAAACAACCAAAAAGCCTTTCCACCCTCATTTACATACAATTCTAATAATTCAGCTGTTTTCCCAATTTATAGCAGGTTAAGAGTAAACACTTAAGAATCCGAGAGTGCTGTGGGAGGTAGGGACACAGATAGTTGTGAAAAATGGCAGCTTGATTGTAAGGAAGGACACACTTTAAAAAGATCAATAAGCATTTAAATTGCTCAGCAGATTGGGATTATTCTATGGAAAGGCAAATAGCTTTACCTTAATGCCATCCTCCCATTGTTAAGTCAGTACTTGATAAATTGAGTGATTAATTTGAGTCAACAACACAGTGTGATGTTGAAAAGTAATCTTTCTTTAAAGAGTCAGGGAAAAAAATGGACTCCACATTCCCAGCAGCACTTGCAGGTTGTCAGTGGCTCAATCCCAAGATGGTGGCCAAGCCCTGGACTGTGTTCCCACTTTAGTCTCCATGGCCAGCGCCGAGTGTCCCCAGATGAAGGTGGTCATCCAAGGATTGCTGGAGTAGAGGGTCTGGAGCTTTGTCAAAGACTCTGGATTCTCATCAGTGAACCCGGAACATGAGCTGAGGCAAACTGACAGTGGCCATGGTAACTATGGGCCTCTGCCTTCAGAAGTTCAACATTTTCTAGACTGCTGCAGCCTTTTAGGGATTTAGAAAAAGTCGCAGCTGCTAGGGAACTTACTCAGAGAAGCACAGGATATAAAAGATCTCTCAGCATCTGAACTCTGGGATTTTACTGAGCAAGGGCATGGCTCCAGCCCCTCAGTGGGTCCCCTCATTAGGCCCCCGCTCACCCCGAGGATGGGAGCCTTCTGTTCTGTAAGGAAGCAGACTTGGTCTTCTCCAGTCTAGGACTGTGCCCTACAGTACCTGTGTACTCAGACATGATCCCAGAGGTGATGATACATGGCCTTTCACAGCTTGCCATGTAAGATGCCGCTGCTGGGTGCCTTGACTTGCCTGTTATCTTGCTTTGAGTTGTTAGAAGTATGGTCAGGGAGCTGGGAAGATGGAAGACTTCTAAACAAGTTCTAGTTCAGGTGGCTTCTTTTGTTGTTGTTACCATGATTAGACTAAAAAGGAAAAAATACCCATTATTTATTTAAGATCTGGCAGGGTGGAGCATGAAAAAATACTGTCTGAAGAGTGGGGAAGACCCTCCAGCCTCAATTCTGTAAGGGCTTAGATCCCCTACTGTCTCTTCCAACTATTCTGGATGCTTGGCCTCCATTGAGTTATTGGAGACCCATGGACTCCATCTGGGAGACCCTTAGGAAAAAGATCTTCAGCAAAAGATAGTTGGGTAGGTCTGAGAGGTCAGCTTTGGACCTCAACTTTTTACTTAGTCATGACATTCTTAGACGGAACTGTGACCATTGAAAGTGTGACTGTTGGAGCTGTGATGTGTCTCTTGCACAACTTTTGTTAGCTGGAGTTTTAGGTGTATTTTCTGTTGCTGTGTTAAATAGAATATTTTCATTAAAGTGCTGAAAAGCAATTAATTTTTATTTATTGATCATATATGCAGGAACTTATTAAATTATTTATGTATTTATTTGTAGTTGAAGTACAGTTGACTTACAAAATTATATTAATTTCAGGTGTGCAACATAGTGATTTGATATCTTTATAAATTAAAAAAAATTCTTAAGAATTTATATTTATTTTTGCCTTTGTGCTGGGCTTTCATTGCTGTGCATGGGCTTTCTCTAGTTGTGGAGACTAGGGGTTACTCTCTAGTTGAGGAGCATGGGCTTCTCATTACAGTAGCTTGTCTCATTGCAGATCACAGGCTGTGGTGGGTGTGGGCTTTAGTAGTTGCCACACTTGGGCTCAGTATTGCAGCTTGAGGGCGCAGGCTCAGTAGCTGTGGCACAAGGGCCTAAGTTGCCCTAAAGCATGTGGAATCTTCCCTGATGGGTGATCAAACTGTTGTCCCCTGCATTACAAGGCAGACTCTTAACTACTGGACCACTAGGGAAGCCTGATATGTTTATAAATTACAAAATGATCACCATGAAGAGTGTAGTTTCATCTGTCATCATATTCCCTATGCTACACATTACATCCCCATGTGGTGGGATTTGTTCCATTGTAACTGGAAGTTTGTACCTCTCAATCTCCCTCACCTATTTCACCCATCTGTCTCCACCCCTCCCAGGTATCTATGAGTCTTTTCTGTTATTTTTGTTTGTTCATTTTGTTTTTTTAGATTCCACATATAAATGAAATTTTAGTATTTATCTTATATTACTTATCATAGCTATTTATCTTTCTCTGACATATTTCACTTAGCAAATACACTCTAGGTCCATCCATGTTGTGGCAAGTGACAAGATTTCATTCTTCCTTATGGCTGAGTAATAATCCATTGGGCTTCCCTGGTGGCTCAGAGGTTAAAGCGTCTGCCTGCAATGCAAGAGACCTGGGTCCGATTCCATTTTTTATATATCATGTTTTCTTTATCCATTCGTCTATCAGTTGACACTTAGGTTGCTTCCATATCTTGGTTATTGCAAGTAATGCCACAGTGACTAGACACCTTTTTGAATAACTGTTTGTCTATGTTGTCTTTGGAAAAACACCTGGAAGTGGAATTGCTGGATTGAATGGTAGTTCTGTCAAACTACTTCGGGGATACAAAGCCCTAAGCACTCTATTCTGGAGTCTGTCAGCTCCCTCATCAAGCGCTTGGATAAGAGATTCCATATGCGGTGGAGAATTACTAGCAAATACCTAGATGCTCTTTGGATTTGGACTCTGTCAGAAGACTGATTATATTGGTATCTGTAAGTACATCCTGCTATATCAGCCTATCTGTTGGTACCTGCTAAGGCTGTTTTATCTGGAATCATCCATCTGAGTACTTTGTACTTTTGTGTACTTTTGTGCATCTGCATTTGTCTCGGAACCAAGTTTACAGAAGTCCTTTGATGACAGATTCCACGGTTCTCTGAGGAGGGGCTCTGGGCCTGCTGCAAATGCAAGCTGTCCCCAGCTCTGGTCTCTGGTTCTGTCACAAGAAGCAGATTGTTCACTCTTTCCCAGCTGCTTCTTGCCACTTGCAATTTGTGCCTTCCTCTGCAATCACTCTGTTCTGAACAAGCCAGTCACCTCGCTGTGGTGAGGAGGTTGTATGTCTGTTGAATATTTTATTTACCATCTGGTTGGCAGCAAAGCACAGAACATACTTATGGGCCAGTAATGCCCCAGACCATCATATACCGAACCTGAAAAGGTCATCTGCTTCTCGTGCCTGGTTGGCACCAGCCATCCCTCACACAGGTCCTGTGCTATTCCTTCCTCCTGGGAAGGAGGGCTCTGGTCTGTCTTTTTACCCAGGCATGACGGGTGCCTCCAGGCATTTTCTAAGAAGAGAGGCATTTTGCCATCCCAGTTCTCTTTTCTGCCTTCTTGAAACCACATAAATTAGCAGGCAAGAAACTTTCATGGGTTTGAGGAAATCTGTGACCATACTTCTATTCTCAGTAAGGGCTCACTACACATGACTTCCTTTCCCCCACTTCACCAGCCAGATTCTCACCTTTGGAAAAGGGATTTAGTAGCTCTTTTCCTTGCTCAGAGGACAGCATCCGTTTAGGGTTTGAGAGTGCTTCTGTTTTTAACAATCCTCTTTGAAGATGCAAATACTTCCAAGAGATCTCTCACTTGTGGTCTTTTTTCTTTTTTTATTGGGGTCTTATCAGCTAGTTATTTCTTCGGTGAAGATAGATATTCCTTAACAGATACCCAGGAGGGATGTGATATATGGAAAGGAGTACTGGACTTGGAGTCAGAAGCCCTCTACCACTTTTATTCATTAATATTTGCCTTAAATAGTTTCCTCATCTGGAAAATGGGCATGATAATAACTTGCCTTATGGGGTGGTTATGAAGATTAAGACAAGGTATGTGTGAACAGTGCTCTGTGGATTGAACAGTACTGGTATACCCTACCTGCCTTAGAAGTCTAGGCAGTCAAATAAGACACATCACTGTTCTCCATAGTTTTTACTTGGTTATTTATAAAAATTGTGTAAAAAACTGATACTCATTCCTCTAAGTAATAGAACATTAAAAATGTATATATAGTCCTTGGGCTACAGAAGGGTTGGGCTCCTCAATATATGTTATAAAATATGTATAATTATGGATTGGAAATGAAATACCATAATTTGTTGTCTAAATAAAAGTGTTAAGTAACACTAAAACTAACATTTGTTGAATGCTTGCCAGAGGTTTAGTACCAAGTTTTACAAATATTATTTCATTTAATCTTCACAACAACCCAGTGAGGAAGATATTATATTTTACAGATAATGATATAGAGATACAGAAACTCAAGCAACTTGCCCCAATTCACAAAACTAGTAAATGGCAGATCTAGAATTCAAACCCAAGTCTGCCTGGTTACATATGTGTAACCATCATGCTCTATTGCTTCCCTAATCAATGTATCTTCTACTGAGCATCCTGTTAAAGGACAGGAAGCCAAAATCCTTTACTGTCTCTCCAGCAGCAGGCAACATAATGTTATTTATGTAAAGCACACAAAACTAAGAAATGGTTCTGAGTGAGCAAAAGAAAGAGATGGTGGTTGATAACATTTCTGCTTTTCCTACATGATGAAAGTGGTCATGTACCTTAATGATTCCTTTCATTTTTGTTCAATAGGAAATACCCAATAAGTGTAGGTCACTCAAGAATTGTGTGTGTGTGTGTGTGTGTGTGTGTGCACGTGCATGCGTGCGTGGGCTTGTTTTTGTGTTTGTTCCATTCAACAGAAATCTTCTTCCTGTGGTACTACTCTCTTCTCAATGGCCATAAACCATAGGTATGTCCGTTTTCCTGATGATGAAGAATGATCATCATGAATGTCAAAGGCTGAAGTATGTTTGATATGCTGTGCTCAGAGCTTACCAGTGTGTGAGGCTGGGCTGAGGTATAGTTACTATTCCTCTTTGACAGATTAGGAAACAGGCTTAGAGTACCTCCAAGACTAGCTCAGTTCACAAAGGATGGCAACCAGTGTGCAGCAGATAGTTTTAAGCACAAAAACAGGAGTCAAATTTTAAATTAAGAAAATAGTAATTTGAATTTCAGAAGTGTAACATTATGAAGTTCAGAAGAATGAACATTATGTAACAATATTACAGAGGTACCTGGTAAGAAGTTCAGCACTTGACCACTACCTTTAATCAGGTTCTTTTTCCGAAGAAAGCCTATGGTTAAAAGTTTCGTGTGTATTGCTTTTCAGGCCTTATTGTATACATGACTCACCTGAGGATTTTGATAAAAATGCAGATTCTGACTCAATAGATGTGGGGTGGGCCTGATACTCTTCATTTTAAATAAGCACCGGAATGTTCCATGGCCTACACTTCAAGTACAAGGTCATAGGGCATGTGCATTTTAAATTTCATCATTACTGCCAAACAGCATTCCAAAGTGACTGTACCAGTCACACTTTCACCAGCAGGATAATGAGTACCTATTTCTTTTATACTCTCTCCAATACTTGAAAATCATCTCCTTAAATTTGTCAATCTGATACATGAGATACATGAGATATGGTATTTGTATTTTAAAATATAGCTTCCTGATTTTTAACAAGTTTAAGCATCATTTCTCATTTATATTGGATATTTACCCTTCTTTAGTTAATTCCTTGTTCATATTTTTGGCCCATGTTTCCATGTGGATATTCTTGCCTCTCTCTTTTGTTGGTTTATATGAATTCTTTATATATATTCTGGATATCAATCCTTGCTTCTAACTATCTTGCAAATACTTTCCTCTAGGTCTAAAGAACAAATTCCCACCCGGCAGAGCTGTCCAGTGATTGAATGAAAGCCGAGCTGTTCGGAAGTTGCATAATCACTTATTTGGGAGGAATCTGGTGCGTCCACCTGTGCCTTTTCCTTTCATATTAATATAGTGTATCAGTTTGGAGCACATCAGACTGTATGATACTGTTTATTTACTGGCCTTCTCCACTGAACGATGATCGTGAGGGCAAGGGTGTACATCTGTAAGACATCTCTGTGTCAGCAGCAGCTAGCACTGGCTCTAGCACGGAACGGGCACTCAAAAATACTCTGGAGGTAATTAAGTAGACACAGAGAGTGAGATGGCTCTAGTTGCAGGATTTCAGTTGGGATCTGCCACCCTGTGATTCCTCTAGCAGTTGCTTTGGGTCCTTCAACAAGGTGAACGAGGAGAAGCCAAGAGTCAGTTTCTAGGACTTCTTGCTCCTAGATAGAGGAAAGTTCCCTCTGGGTGGCTTGTCTCTGTTTTGGTTGAACTTTCAAATACTTTGGTGCCCAGAGATGGTAAAAATAACAAAAGCCAATACTTATATAGTGACTTTGGGCTTCCCTGGGGGCTCAGACAATAATGAATCTGGCTGCAATGTGGGAGACCTAGGTTTGATTCCTGGTTTGGGACAATTCGCTGGAGAAGGGTATGGCAACCCACTCCAGTATTCTTGCCTGGAGAATCCCCATGGACAGAGGAGCCTGGCAGGCTACAGTCCATGGGGTCACAAAGAGTCGGACACGACTGAGTGACTAAGCACATATAGTCCTTCAGTGTGCTTTATATGAGTTCATCTAAATTTGGAAAACTCAGCAGTGGCCACAGGACTGGAAAAGGTCAGTTTTCATTCCAATCCCAAAGAAAGGCAATTCCAAAGAATGCTCAAACTACCACACAATTGCACTCATCTCACACACTAGTAAAGTAATGCTCAAAATTCTCCAAGCCAGGCTTCAGCAATACGTGAATCATGAACTTCCAGATGTTCAAGATGATTTTAGAAAAGGCAGAGGAACCAGAGATCAAGTTGCCAACATCGACTGGATCATCAAAAAAGCAAGAGAGTTCCAGAAAAACAGCTACTTCTGCTTTATTGACTATGCCAAAGCCTTCGACTGTGGATCACAGTAAACTGTGGAAAATTCTGAAAGACATGGGAATACCAGACCACCTGACCTGCCTCTTGAGAAACCTATATGCAGGTCAGGAAGCAATGGCTAGAACTGGAAATGGAACAACAGACTGGTTCCAAATAGGAAAAGGAATACGTCAAGGCTGTGCATTGTCACCCTGCTTATTTAACTTATATGCAGAGTACATCATGAGAAAAGCTGGGCTGAAAGAAGCACAAGCTGGAATCAAGATTGCCGGGAGAAATATCAATAACCTCAAACATGCAGATGACACCACCCTTATGGCAGAAAGTGAAGAGGAACTAAAGAGCCTCTTGATGAAAGTGAAAGAGGAGAGTGAAAAAGTTGGCTTAAAGCTCAACATTCAGAAAACTAAGATCATGGCATCTGTTCCCATCACTTCACGACAAATAGATGGGGAAACTGTGGAAACAGTGTCAGACTTTATTTTTGGGGGCTCCAAAATCACTGCAGATGGTGATTGCAGCCATGAAATTAAAAGACGCTTACTCCTTGGAAGGAAAGTTATGACCAACCTAGACAGCATATTAAAAAGCAGAGACATTACTTTGTCAACAAAGGTCCGTCCAGTTAAGGCTATGGTTTTTCCAGTAGTCATGTATGGATGTGAGAGTTGGACTCTAAAGAAAGCTGAGCGCCGAAGAATTGATTCTTTTGAACTGTGGTGTTGGAGAAGACTCTTGAGAGTCCCTTGGACTGCAAGGAGATCCAACCAGTCCATCCTAAAGGAGATAAGTCCTGGGTGTTCATTGGAAGGACTGATGTTGAAGCTGAAACTCCAATACCTTGGCCACCTGATGCGAAGAGTTGACTCATTGGAAAAGACCCGGATGCTGGGAGGGATTGGGGGCAGGAGGAGAAGGGGATGACAGAGGATGAGATGGCTGCATGGCAGCACCGACTTGATGGACATGAGTTTGGGTAAACTCCGGGAGTTGGTTGTGGACAGGGAGGCCTGGCATGCTGTGATTCATGGGGTCACAAAGAGTCGGACACAACTGAGCAACTGAACTGAACTGAATGCTCACAACATCCCTATTAGGAGGAGGTAGTTATTATTGTTGTCCCCATTTTACAGATAAAAAACCAAGGCACAGAGAGTTTAGGTAATTTGCCCAAGATCATACTAGTAAGTGCCAGGCCTGGAATATGAATCCAGCTCTCTGGATTCCTTAGTCTATGCTCAAGAGACAACATGTGAAAAATACTAGACTGGATACAATGTAAGTACTGAACAAACATTTCTGTCTTTGTTCACCATCCCTCCTCCAGAAGTGTGCCTTTTCTATCAATAACATTTCAGTCCTGTGGTTTGGCAGAATCCAGCCTTGGACCTGTTGTTTCTCCACAGTCTTTGTGTCTGAACCTTGCATCCCTCCCTGCCAGAAGCCCTAATAATCCCTGTTCTCCCAGGGACCTGGAAAACCCACTTCCCATGTACCCTGGCTGGGAATTGACTTTCCACTGTCGAGGCTCATTTTCCCCGGGAGCCCCAGCATCCCATTTGGCACCTCTGGCACCGAGGTGTTGCATGTGCTGCCATCTGGTGGGCATAGATGACACTGACACCACTCTGATGAATGACTCGCCGTTGATGCATATTGGTCTGCTCCTCTTTAGTCCGCAGGTCAGGATACCCTTCTCAGAAGGCAACCAGCTGGTAATTAAGATCCATTAATGACTGGTTTTTCCAACCCTGGTATCAAAAGCATTCTGATGTAGGCTTAGTACTGGGGGGATGGCAGAGTGGCTCCAATACTTTGGCCACCTGATTCGAAGAGCTGACTCACTGGAAAAGACCTTGATGCTGGGAAAGACTGAAGGCAGGAGGAGAAGGGGATGACAGAGGATGAGATGGCTGGTTGGCATCACATCACTGACACAATGGACATGAGTTTGCGTAAGCTCTGGGAGTTGGTGACGGACAGGGAAGCAGGGAGTTCTCAGTCCATGGGGTTGCAAAGAGTTGGACACAACGGAGTGACTGAACAACAAGAAGATTGGCTGTACTCGTGGGTAAGAAGTCCTACTTGCTGTGCTATGCTGGGCTCAGTCGCTCCATCGTGTTCAACTCTGTGAGCCCATGGACTGTAGTTCACCAGGCACCTCTGTCCATGGGATTTCTAGGCAAGGGTACTGGAATGGGTTGTACTTGCCCCCTACTCAATCACATAGAGGGAAGCTGCCTACCCAATATAAAAGATGGGTAAGATCCAAAGGTTGTGCCACAAAGACCCTATCAAGGATCTCTAGCCCCTCTCATAGACTCCTCAAGATACTCTTTCCTCTTGTAGCAGTAGGAGACCCTAGGTTCAAATAATAGATATAAATTTACAGAAATATATTGTACTTGAGTCTCTGCTAAGCCTGCTCACACCCATTGTCTGATTAACTTCACAGGGATCCGTTTTTAGCAGCTTTTCAGTTTCAGAAAAGAGGCCCATTATTGAGACTACGAGACAGGTTATATATACATGTTTGTAGTAAACTGGGCAGGGTCTAGGGCAACTGGTCATTCAGACAAAACCTCGGGGGCTCAATAATTACTTGTTGGATTGAGTGAAGGTCAAAGAAACGAATCTCTACCCAGGCATTGTTTATAGGAGGGCTTCCATAGAGGCTAACTCTTTTCTGTCCTTGTGACTCTGAAATCTTTCTGGGTTAAATCTTTGTATTCCCTTCCAGTTTGCTTGTTTAAAGCCAAAGACTTAGGGATCTTTAGTGGGAATTAGAGGGTCCCGGAAGCCAGCCATTCATTTGAACATCCTATGTGCCCTACTGATGGTGAAGACAGACATTATGAATAGAAAGTCAGTGTGCTGGAGCTCAGCTCAGAAAGTTAAGCAACTTGCTGCCTATAGTTCTGGTTCCTGTTAACCTCCATTAGGGGACAGAGAACTGATACTGGTCGGTGGAGAAACTATTGCTGAATAGCAAATGGAGTTCATGGAATTCTAGTAGAGTTCACCATATCCTGGAAGGAAAGCTCACATGATCCTGAGCACCCACTATATATCCTGCACTAATGAAACATTCTGCCTGGTACATTCTCTCATTTCATCATCACAACCAGTTCTCCAGCAAGTATTGTTTATATTTGATGTAAGGGGAAACTGAGCCCCTTTGGGGTTTTGAAGTTCGTCCAAACTCTCGCAACCAATAAGTGGTGGATCTGGGATGAGAGTCGTGGAGTCTGGCTGCACCTACAGTGAATATTCTTTGAACTGGTCAACTAGAGCCTGTGACCTTTCAGAGAGAAGAGCCTGATCCTCATTTTTCTTTTACTGCATTCAGTTCTTCCGCATTACAAATAGATGATAGGGCCAGCTGGACCAAAATATAAAGTCACACAATCCATTCTGTTTTCTATTTGAACCCTTATTTTTAAATTTGGGGTTTTTCCCCACTAAGAATGTGAAAAATGAGTATTGCTTCTCTCTGTCTAGCCTTGTGGTGGTTTAGGAAGATCCTGGGAAGAGCTGAATTTCCAAGTCCCCTCCTGGGAGAGACTATGAAACTGAAGGAGTAATTAGACCTTTACCATTAGCTGTATTCAAAGCCACTGCTTATGAATTCATCCGACTAGAAGGAAGTCCAGAACCTCTGCTTGTGATCTGATTATACTTCCAGAGGGAAAGAAAGAGAGATGGGTTTTATTCCCTCATGGATACAGATTTCTGTACCTTGATTTTTTTCCAGAAATAATCTGTACTCTTCTTTTCTCATACGTATGGGCTCATACATAGTACTCTCCTCTACTCTCTATCCAACCTACACGTATTGTTCTCTTTCCCAGTTATGGGTTGAGAGAAATCTTCCAAGATCTCTAGTTTGTGTCTGTTTCCATAGTATCTTCTGGGAGTTCTGTATGCAAAACTTTGGTTAAAGGGCTTCCAGGCTGATGGCCATCAAACGCCCCTTCATTGGTTTTGTGTCCACCCTCTTTTGCTGGGCCAGGTCCAGAAAACATCACTTGAGGGAGCTGCCTTGGGTACCAGGATCACAGCTGGTTGGGGTGCTGGCATGCCAAGGGACACTCTTCAGGACAGGAAAATGCATCCCAGAGACAGAGGATAGAAATCCGTGTTTTGAAGAATCTTTGTTTGAAGGAATTTTATTCAGGTTTTGAGAAGAAGTGAGTGTTCAGCAGAAAGGGATAATATGAATAAGCATTTGCTCTAATAACAAAATAGTGTCAGTCACTGGAGTCCAGCCTTGCCCCTCTGCTGTGAGGCACAGTTCTGTCCTCCCTAACATCAATCACAAACAGCATGTACAGGGACCGAGAGCTCACAGACAGCTTAATCCCCCCAGGGATATTTCTGTGCAGGATCTCCACAGGCATTGGGATGAGCCTGGGCCCTCATGAGTGACAACTGGGGTTACAACACACAGTTTGTCCTGGAACTGCACAGACTTGAGATATATATATATATATATAGCTAGGGGACTTAAAAACCTTTGAGGTGGTTGGTAGTGGAGATGGTACAGAATCTTCTAAGAGATTCCTAAAAGGGTTGACTCCTTTGACAGTTGTGGGGTCTGGAGACATTCAGGAAGCCTGCTGACAGGGTGAAGTCAAGGAAGAAGTGGACGCCCACGGGGCCTGACCGAGGGCGAGACAGGACAGGCCACCCGGCCCACGCTTCCCTGGCCTCCCTGAGTCCTGGCAATCAGAAAAAGGGTTGAGAGCCGGCAGGTGGGATCCACGCAAGAAGCCCAGCGGTCGAATGGTAGGGTGCTGAGCCGAGCTCCCTCCGGAAGCCTGGAGGTTTCTGCGCGAGAGCAAGTGGAATACCCCTAGAGGTGGAATCTGCCGGCCTAGGACTGGGACTGGTGGCGCGCCCTCTCGGGGAGCCTCGGGTCTGGGGCAGCCAGCGCGGGCGCGGGTGGAGGCTCTGGAGCGTCCCTGGAGGGCGGGGGCCAGGGGCAGCCAGCAGGTGGGGCCCCGGGCCGGACTCCGCCCCCCGCACCCTCCCCGTTGGTCCGCGACCGCCCAGCCCCGGCCCCTCTTCCGAGCCCGAGCGCGATTGGTGGCGGCGCTTGTCGCTCGGAGGGGGCCGGGCCGCTGGGCTCCGTGGTTCTCCCTGCCGCCGCTGCCGCTGCCGCCGCCGCCGTCCTTCCAGCAGCGCGGGCGGGTCGGACCGCCAAGGCAATCGGCGCCCGGCGATGGGAAGCGGCGCGGCCGCGGATCCAGGCTGTGGCAAAGTTTCCCAGACGCTCGTATCAAGGCGCGCGGCTGCCGACCACCCGTGACTGCTCCGAGAAGGTCTCGGAGATTTTTAATTTGGAAAAATAATCCACCTCATTTCCTTTGTCAAGCTCTCTCTCAAAGCGGCCAGCGGCGGGAGCTACAAACTTGGGCACAGCGGCTCCACTGACGGCGGTCCGGGCTTTGGAGACCGTCGGCACTCAGGTGCTCCGGCGCCCGGCGGCCCCGGGCGTCCGAGGGGGTGTGATCGCGGGGGAGTCCCGGGTGCGCAGAGAGAAGGGGCCCCCGGGAGCTCTATATGGAGGAGGGAGCCCAGAATGGTGTGCACCAGGAAGACCAAAACTTTGGTGTCCACTTGCGTGATCCTGAGCGGCATGACCAACATCATATGTCTGCTCTACGTGGGCTGGGTCACCAACTACATCGCCAGCGTGTATGTGCGGGGGCAGGAGCCGGCGCCCGACAAGAAGCTGGAGGAAGACAAAGGGGACACCCTGAAGATTATTGAACGGCTGGATCACCTGGAGAATGTCATAAAGCAGCATATCCAAGGTACGAGCGCCCGGGGAAACTTGGGCAGCCCACGGGGCCGGGGAGTGCCCAGAGCCGTGCGCGGTGCGCGAAGGGTGGTGGGCATCTCTATAGCGACTGCGGGGCTCTGAGGCTGCAGACGCTTGGCGGGGCTGCGTGTATGTTCTTGCCTGAGTACGGGACCCTCAGTGTCGGCGGCCGTGCGCGCTTCTCCAAGGCACACGTGTGTGCACGGGGCTCCACGCGCGGGTGTATGCAGCTCGCTGGCGGTGTGGGGGCGCGCTGCGCACGTGTCCCAGTGTGCGTGTGACTACCGGCTAGTTGCTCGAGGGCTCTCGGGGTCGCAGACAGGTCCGGTTCAGAGTGTGGGTACGTGTGAATGTTGGTGTGTGTACAAGGGAGCGCTCAAAGGCAATCGAGCTCATTTGGCTACTGTAGGGCCTATCGGGAGAAACGTGAGAGGCCCAGGTCGTTGCCGTTTAGGACCTACAGGCTGCGGGACAAGCCGGAGCTGAGAAGACTGCACGGCCCTCCCTGGTCCCAGCCCGGCTGTGAGCGGCCCATAGGCGATTAGGTGTGCAGAGGGATCTGTGGCTAGGAGTGCTGTCTAAACCTTAGCGGTCTCCACCCGCACCACAGCGCGCGGGTCCAAGACCCTCTCCAACAGCAGGTGTTAGCTCGGTGAAGAAGCATGGGCGCCTGGAGCTTTGTCCACTGCGGTGGCGCCTCCGCCCAGGACTGGGAGAACCCGCCCTGGGCTGCCAGTGAAGGCCATTCCCTCCGGTAGCTCCACTCCCAGGCCCGGGGAGCGGCTGGGGCGGAGCAAACAGATCCGCGCGGGCTCGGTCTGGAGTCTTAGGCTGAGCCGGGTGATGCGTTCCAGGTCAGGGCTGGGGTCAAGGGGACGATGGGGTACGGAGCGCTCTCCCCAGGCGACCCTGTCCGATGAGCTGTCGGAGGCAGCAGATAGAGAGCCCCGGCTGGGCATCACAGGTCAGAGTGTGCACACACATGCCGGGCTCTCACGTTCACATTTCTTTTTTCTTTGCTTCTACTCCCTCTGTTTTCTACCAGGCTTGTCAGCTTTTTAAGGGCAGGACAGCGCCAGCAGAGCCTAGTTCACCTGTCAACCAGGCAGACTTTGGCACGTATCTGGTTGACTGTTTCTCTCCCAGGAGCACTCTCATTTGTTTACACATGGTTGTCAGGATCCAACCTTGCATCTGCTGCCCCTTCCATGGTGGGGACAGCTGCTCTCTCTGCATTTGGTTTGTATCCCCATATGTACAAAAGTTCCTTCCCAGGGGGAGGTTCAGGTGAGTGCAGGAGGGGTATACATATCCACAGTGCTTCCTGACTGATGACTTTAAAACAAGTTCATGGCTCTGACGCTTCTGCTTCACGGCTCTCCTTGGTACCTGCCACTGGGCCTGCGTGGCAGACCAATTTATCTCTCTGATGTGCCTGTTGCTGTGTTTCTGACTTGTCCTTTTCCATCCTGTGGGTCCAGATTGACAATTAGTCAGCAGTAGAAGTACAGTGTTTGCCTCAGGGTGATTCATAATGTTCCCAGAGGGATGCAGGCCATACCTTACTTTGACATTTCTAGTTTGCCCACAGATTTTAAGAGATTTTCATTCACAGATTCTGTGTGTGTGTGGGTGTGTGTGTGTTCATGTTTCTGGAAAATGATCCTCTTGTGCTTTCCAGTCTGGTCAGGGAGGAGGTGAGCAAGATACTACATTGGGAAGCAGTGAGGAGATCTTGGGATCATGGGCTCATCCCAGAGTGCACCTTTGTCATGTTGAATGTGGACCGTATCAGGTGATTTATAAGACTCTACATGAAAATGAGTGTGATGTGGAAGCTGAAAGGAGCCTTTGTGTTTTTGCTCCCAGGAAACCTTATAGCTATGCCTTGTTTGAAACTTTCAAATGTATACCTGAAAAAATTGAGAGGGGAAGAAAAAAAGAGGGAGCTTTATCCTTAAAATACATGGTGGTCCAGCTCTCTTGTGTATGTGTAATGACTGTTTATGAGTCCTGTGGATATTCAGAAAAGGCCAGATTCTCAGGTGGAAGGGTAGAAGCCATTGCTCATAGTGGGGTGGGGAAGGGCCAGTGACTTAGCAAAGACTCGCCATGAGGCAGAGGGAGGCATAGGATGCTTGGCTGCTGTGCCATGATGGTCTTGCCACAATTAGTGACAACTCCCCCAGTGATGCCAGAGCCATCCTTGAGCAAGTATTTGGGGCATTTAAAGTAAATTTGGGCTTCCCTGGTGGCCCAGCTGGTAAAGAATCTGCCTGCAATGCAGGAGACCCAGGTTCAATCCCTGGGTTGGAGAGATCCCCTGAAGGGAATGGCTACCCACTCCAATATTCTTGCCTGGAGAAGTCCATGGACAGAGGAGCTGGTGGGCTACAGTCAATTTAGGGATTTATCTTACTTATGTAAGGGGCCTGCAGTGTTTGGGACTGGCCAAGTGCCACTTTCTGAAGGCAGAGGGTGGGAAAGGAAAAGATCAGAGGCTTGTCTTTGCTGATATGGGCCCTTTACATGTATTCCAATGTCGAGTTTCCTCTAGTTAGTAGGGAAGGCCTTTTGAGCAAACCAGTTTACTCTGCTGAGCTGAGGGGGAATAGGGATAATAATAATAGTTAGTAGCTAAAAAATTATATAGCACCAGCTGTGTGCCAGGCATTATTTAAGTACTTTAAGTATGTTGACTTATTTAATTCTCCTCCCACTATGAGGTAAGTACGTTAGCTCCGTTTTACACATGGAGATTATATAATTTGTCTAAGGTGCAAGGATTTAAACCAAGCTCATGTTGCTTCAGGACCCATGGTCTTAACCGCATGCTAGGCTGTCTCTTAAGAGGGTCAGAGGGTCACAGGGGCAGCAGGGCTCTCCTAGAGTCACTGGATGGTGGGAGTGGGTGTCGGAGTTGGAGACCTCAGAGGGTGGCCGAGGGATGATGGAGTCATAGCCTTTCCACTTGGAGACTCTTCTGTAGTTAAACTCAGGAAGCTCTGGGTTTTGTTTCACACCAAAAGGCAGAGGTTACATTCACATAAGAAGTGTCTGTGGAACACCCAGGACAGTTCCTGACACATTTTCAGAGAGTGTGTGTTGGATAGCCGAGTAGATGAATGAATGAGCACACAGTGAGGGTGCCCAGGGCTGGTTAGTCATTAATGAAAGCGTTTCCATTCTCAAATGACTATGTTTTGCTTTGGAGCCTTGTACAGGCTCCTCTTTGCTTTGGAAGGAAAGTTGTCCTGGAAGCTGCAAATGTCACAAAATGTTCTACTGGATGTTCCATAGGACTTGCAATTAGAAGAGGCTTTGGAGCGTCACCCTGGAGCTACATTCTAGTCATGACTGAAAAGTTTATTTTCCTCTTGGGGGTTGCAGTGATATTTCATTTTAATTTGTTTTCTGATTGAATGATTTAATTAGATGGTGTTTGGGAATCTCTTGGGAATGTAAATTGCAGTTTTGATAATTATTTTTTAACCAGATAGATGGTAAATGAGAGGGTGGATAACTCCGGATTTTAAAAATAGCATCCTGATGGATTGGAAACTCAAAACAAATGTTAGGACAGGTTTGGTCTTGGAGGAGAAAGATGGAATTGCTGGAGGTGGTGCAGTGGGTTAAGTAGAGAGTGTGAAGGGGGCTGGAGTGTTGGAGAGCTTAGGAAATGGAAACGTGGGTTCACTTCTTACTGTGGAAGTCGGGTAGAAACCCAGACAGCTTCTCTTTTTTCTTGGTTAGTATCTTTTTTGAATCTAAAAAAGAATGAGCCAACATTAAATAAAATATTTTAAAATGTATAAAATTCCTCTAATTAATTCTAATCTAATGCAACTATTTTGTATTTTGACAATGCCTTCTAGCTTTGTCCATCTGGCTCCATATTTAAAAATGCAGGTGTAGTCATGGTTTACATGTAACTTTATATTCTGCTTTCCTCAGTTTGCTTTTTGTTAGAAGCATTTTCCAATATTTGCTACATAGTTAATTGATTTTGTTGTTGTTGTTCAGCCGCCCAGCCGTGTCTGACTCTTTGCGACCCCATGGACTGCAGCAAGCCAGGCCTCTCTGTCCCTCACCATCTCCTGAAGTCTGCCCACGTTTGTGTCCATTGCACCGGTGATTCTGTCCAGCTATCCCATCCTCTGATGCCCTCTTCTTCTTCTGCCCTCAATCTTTCCCAGCATCAGGGACTTTTCCAATGAGTCAGCTGTTCTCATCAGATGACCAAAATATTGGAGTTTCAACTTCAGCATCAGTCCTTCCAACGAATATTCAGGGTTGATTTCTCTTATCGATTTAGTCCTCACTTATTGGAGACCTGGCATGTGCCGGCACCACTGAGTCGTGACTTTGGATACAGTGGTGAATCCAGACCCTCCTGGTCCCTGTTGTAGTGAACGCATTTTTGAAGGACGATAGTATACTTTGTCTTCAACACAGGTTGGGTTTGAGTTAGCCAGTTTATTGAAAACCTGATTAAAGAAGAAACTAGAACAAAATATCACATACATGCATTAAATATTTTGTTTTACTGTGCATTTATTTCTCAGCTTTTGGATGGAAGGCCAAGGCTTTATCTTTGGTTTGGATCTGTTAAGGAAAACAGAACTAGAAATCTGACTTTGTAAACAGCTTCTTCATTGAATAAGCCACCGCCATAAAGTGCTGTTTACAAAGTCTGATTTCTAGTTCTGTTTTCTTTAACATCCATTGAGAACTTGAAGGTACTTATGAAGCAGTATAGTGGCCCACATTTTTATTACTTTGCAGTGACTTTGTTCATGAGTAATTTGACTGCTATTTATGTGATTAGTTCTATAAAGTCTTTCCAAAGCTTTAAATTAATTTTCTTTGAAATAACTCTAATTTTTTTTAGCAATGATCTTCCATTGGTTATATACTATGTAATTAAGTTAACGATGTTACAATGACAAGTACCAAGATTCTAAACCCAGGGTACTCTTGGTTGGCTTATAACTCCATTGTTAGCTGGAGATGTGAATGGGGGTGAGGGAGAGAAACTGTCACAGAGGGGCAATAGCATCCTGGTTTTGTTTTGTTTTTCATGGAGAGAAAGAAAATATGCTTAATATGGAGAGGCAATTAAGTGGAGATTTCTTAAAGAGAAGGCTTCCCTGGTGGCTCAGCTGGTAAAGAATCCGCCTGCAATGTGGGAGACTTGGGTTCAATCCCTGGGTTGAGAAGATCCCCTGGAGAAGGGAATGGCTACCCACTCCAGTATTCTGGCCTGGAGAATTCCATGGACTATATAGTCCATGGGGTGGCAAAGAGTCAGACAGGACTGAGTGACTTTCACTTTCACTTTCTTTCTTAAAGAGAACTTTTACTGTATTTTTAGTGACTGCATAATATTCCACCACCAGTATACCATTATTGATATAACCCCTTGCCTATTACTGAACATTTTCTTTTCTATTATAACTAATCAGAAATAAACATCTTTACCTCACTGTGTTCTTCTTTTGAATGACTTTAATGATGCATTTCCACAAATAGGATTACTACTGACTCAAAAAATTTGAGCAATTTTTATGAAAGATTGTTTTTCAAAAGGAAAATCTTTCTATACAGCCAACAGCAATATAATATTGTATCTGCTTCTCAGAGCCTGGCCAGCCTTGGGTGTTACCCTTCAACTTTTTCTGGGCAAATGTAACCACTATCAAATGTTCTATTCTTTTGCTTTGTACTCTTTTGATTACTGTAAAACTTAGCATCTTCTCCCTAGCCCTATGTTTGTTTTAACGTTGTACTGGTGTCCTTTGCTGGTTTTTCTCTTGGGATATCAAGAGATTTGCATTTTTTGCAATTTGCATATTTCATGTATGTGTTTTATTTCCATATATCATTAATTGATGAAATGTATATCATGCCTGTATTCTATTTTATACACATAATTTTTGCTTTGCACATATGCTTTAGGGCAGTGATTCTCAAACTCTGTCCTCAGGAGCCCCAAGCTTCTGGAAGGTTTGATCTGGGACTTAAGAAATAGAAGGGTCAAGTAAGGTCTCTTTGATCCCTCCTTTACCCATTCTCTCCCCTCTATGCAACCAATGATGTTTCTCTTTCATCTGTTTCATATTTGGTTTTCTGTAAGATATTTCATTTTTAAAAGGACTCTGGTTTCTTTTTAAAAAGGGGTTGAAAATCACTATTTTGGAAGAAAAGGAAACATCAGACTGTTAGATATCTTCGAGGGATGATGGTAGAGTAAAGAATTTAAGAGAGTAAACAAATCTAAAATGAAATTGAATTCCTGGGTTGTATTCTTGTAACATCTATTTACCCTTCTGAATACCATGATTAATAATGTATTACATTATATGACTAATTTCTAAATCCATTATCTTACTTCACTGAGTCAAGATCATCTGAACAATGGGAGAAATGGATTATTAATTGTTTTTGTTTCCTAAAATTTTATTAGGCATATTATGTGCATATTAATGTACCAGTAATAGTAATTAATTCAGTAACAGTAGGTTGCTCACCAAGATTACAAACACATATATGGTTCCTAAAAATCAGAAAATATCCAAGGCCCAGTTGTTGGGAGGGTTTTTTTTTTTTTTTTTGGTCCCCTTAGAGCTTTTGGATGTTACTGAGAATTGGCTGATGTCTTTCTCATCTGATCCCTGACTTGGCAGGGTTGTAAAGAAGAGGATATGATGTTTGCGAAATGCTTGAAGATTATTTGAGGAAAGGGTATCATTTAAAGAGTAAACTTATTTGTCCTTCAGAATGAACTGTGGCATGTGAAGTTTTAATAGTAACAGAGATTGATATTTTGAGAGAGTCCAATAGCAGAATTTAGAGGTTGAGCCCAATTATCTTTATTAATAGCCCAGGACCATATCTTCATGGAGTAGAAGAGTCTTGCCAAAGAATACGATGTTTTTTCCGTGGCCAAAGAATTTTCATTTTTATCCAGAAGTGTGTAGGCTGTAAAATAAATGAATTCCACATTCTTTCCCACTCACTTGACATAAATTGTTATTTGCCCTTGATAAGTAGGTTGATGTAGAGCCTCAAGGAGAATTCAGAATGAAATGCCGGAGAGCCACAGTTTGTTTTTCTGGTTTGTGAGGGCCTTGAAGGTCAGCTTCAGTTATTCGGATTTAGGTGGTCTGTGTTTTTTTTAAAGGTGTTTATGGGATCCAGAGCCAGTGCAAGGTTACTGGAACATCTTCACTAGCATCCTACAGGATTTCTGATGTCACTTAACTCGGAAACTTGAATGGGCTACTGCCTTGATGTAGAGCTTGGGAGTCTCTTTAGGATTGTTGCCACTTTTTGTTGCTTGGGTTCTATTTTGGAGACTAGGACAGATAGGGTGCCTTTTGAGAGGTATATTGGAGGGCAGTCCAGATTGAGCTGATATTACACAGAAGGTCCTTTGGGGAAACACCAAACTGGGTATGAGTGATGAATGTAGCCAGAAGGTGCCAAGGTGGGATCTGGGGGGAGAGAGAGATGCTGGAAGGGCAGTCCATCAGTGTGGCATGGGCCCTGTGGTAGAGAGCAAGGGGCAGAAGGGTTTAGGCTCACTGGTTGACAGTCTAGATTCTGTAAATGGTGGATTGCACTTTTATGCTGAACTTGATAGTCTCCCTAGGGCTGGAGTGCCTTGAATTCTGCAGAGACTTGATAATTCCATTGTGCCTACAGTTGTCAACTTAGCAAGTTTCACTTTGCGTTCGGGGTCAGAGTCAGTGCCATTCCACAAGGCAATGCTTGAGCACAGGCGTTCTCGATGCTCCCCGCTCTTCACACGCATGCCTTCACATGCAGAGCACATGCCCCAGGGCAGGGCCAGGACGATGCATGTCCCAACATGTTGCATTCATTCTGACTCCATCCCTTTCTCTCCCACTCGAGAAAGCACATTAATATTCAAGAGAATGTGATAACTTTGAAATGCCTTCAGTTCATAGTTAAACGTAATCATTCATATGCTTTGGTACTTAAATTATTGTTAATAACACATTACTCCACAACGGTTCCAACTTACAATATGTTGTGACAATGACTGGAAACAGCTGCTGTTCTGGAATCTTCGGTGTGAGTCTAAGTACTCTACGGACCCCGCTGAATGCAGATCACTGGAGCTTTAAGCAAGAGGATTCCTGATAGTGTGAACACTAATGCTTTGGTAGTTTTTTCTGGCTACACAATTATAGATTAAAATATGTTGCTAGGACAGATCATCCCAGTCAGTAGGTATGTATTTCTGAGATGTAGTTCTCTTTCACTGTCCAACATTCAATTTTAGGTTTGTGAAGGTTTGCTTTTGGGAGATGAAGCTGCCCTTAATGATGCCAGTGGAAAGCTTCAGTGTCCAACTCTAATGAAATAGTGACAGACTTCCTTTATGATGGTATTGCTGGAATGGTACTGGGGCTGGCAGACACACTTTGTTGGGCTACGTTTGTTACCATTATCCTCTCTGAGCTCACATAAACACAGTGTTTGGAGAGATCTAGAGAAGTGACATTAGCACTCATCTCCTCAGGACAGATAAGAGCCGTGGAAAATGATGCCTGAAGAGGAGGCTAAGGCCAGTTCTTCGGCATGATTGTGTTCACATCACCCACGTCCAGAGTTTGAGATTCAAAGTAGAGCACCTGTTTGAGATGGTTAGGTGCTGCATGTGTATTTTATTTTTTATTGTTATCTTGTAACATTTTTATTTACTTATTTATTTTTGGATGTTCTGAGTCTTTATTGCTGTGCATGGACTTTCTCTAGTTGCAGCAAGCTGGGGCTTCTCTTGTTGCAGAGCATGGGCTCTAGATAGGTGGGCTCAGTAGGCTCAGGAGTGCACCACTTCCTCTTGTGGTACACAGTCTTAGTTGCTCCAAGGGATGCGGGATCTTTCTGGACCAGGGATCAAACCTGTGTCCCCTGAATTGGCAGGTGGATTCTTAACCACTGGACCAATAGGGATGTTGCATCTTAAGTTCTGGTGCCTGGTTTGGCTTCGCTGGTATGACTTGCTTATCCATCTCTGTCCTGTGGGGGCTTAGAGTTAAAAAGGCCACTGAGATCCTGCAGGAAAGGGAAGGCAGTTCAGGGACCTGGGCAGGACAGGATTTGAAACTTGGGCTGATAAGTGTCATGCTAGTGGTATAAGACTTAGGAGTACAAGATTGCTTGGGACAATGAATTTAAGAGTTAGAAAGCTAGGGAGAGATTTGAAACTATAGAAATGCCAAATGAGGATGAAAGTTGAGAGATTTGAAGCTACAGAAATGCCGAATGATAATCTTAGCCAAACCCTTGATTTATTTTAAGAGCAACAGGCATATAAAGAATTGAAGCTGGATGATATCAAAAGGAACAGAGGAAGAGAACTACTCCTATGTGGCAGAGACTGGGCTAGACGCTGTCTATGCATGATTGCCTTTTATCTTCACTGCATGGTGAGGGTGAGTTTTAGAGGTGAGAACATTGAGACACAGTGACTTAGAGAGTTCGCCCAAGGCCACAGAGCTGCTAGGTGGTGGAGCCAAGAAGGGAAACTGTCTCCAGCATTTGTGCTCTCTCCAGAAGACGAAAAATGACAGTCTCACAGAGGAGGGACTGGAAGATCATGTCATCAAAGATGGTTTTCAAATGTAAGCTTAGAGGCCTTAGGTCTAGCAGGAGACTGATAAAAAAGGGATCCAGGCAGGCGGCTTGCTCTGTTCTCGTATAATTAAGGAATCTCGGAGTTGGGGTGCCAGCATGGGAGGCTCCAGAAAGCCCTTTCTCTGGAATCACTGTGAGGCCCCCGGGAACTTGGCCTCATAGGAAAAGCAGGGTGTGCTGGCTGCAGGCTAGACCTCATTCAGATTTCACACGTGACTTTCAAACTCCTACAATGTGCCAGGTCCAGTGCTTTCCCGTGCACTGGCACAGTCATGAGGCTCCTGGGGTGACCAACTAGTCCTGCTTGACTTCCCTCTTTTTAAAAAGTTTATTTATCAGCCACACTGCATGGCATGTGAGATCTTAGTTCCCTGACCAGGGATCGAACCTGCACTGCCTGCAGTGGAAGTGTGAAGTCTTAACCACTGGATTGCCAGGGAAGCCCAAGGACTTTCCCTTTTTTAAAACTGAAATTTCTGTGTCTGCAGAGGACCCTCAACCTTGGGAAAACCTGGAGAGTTGGTCACCCTCAGCTTCTCAAGCTGGTAAATTCTTTTCAATGGTAACTCCTAGCATCTTGGTAAAAATAGCTCTTCCGATTGTACCACATCCGTGTCTTCTGTTATCTGATCTTGAATGTTGACTTTGTCCCAAGAGTGGTAGAGGGGATGGTGAGGGTCCCGCAGCCCCTGCCCCATTTGCTCTGCCCACACAAGCTGCCTCCTCTCTTCTTTGTTATTCATTCTGCCTTAGTGCTCCCTGGTTTTTTTTTTTTTTTCCAGCTGTCTGAGCCTCTCTGGATTTGGAAAGGAAAAAACAATTGCTGTAAAGGAAAGCTCTAATAAAGTGGTTTGGGCACAAAACATCAGCAGCTGTTTATTTGCCCAAAACAGTAGGAGTCCGTATTAATAACCTTGTGAGTTATATGCTGGGAAGTTAAAAGTAAGCAAAAATCTTACTTGAGACCCACAGATGTGACTTTATTTCTTTATTGAACTAATCTCTCTTCCTGTTTATGCTGGTGACATTTTCTATTATCCATGTGGAGGATCCTTTTTGATCTTCTGTTTCAGATTTATTTAGCTCTGCCTGGGTAGGGTCCCAGAGCAGAGAGGTTTTCTGGTTTCTCTTTATTGCAGTTATGATCCTTGGTGTTTATGTGGTTCCTGCCTCAAAGGATCTTGATGAGCGGGACAGGCTTTTTGTAATTAATCATCATCATATTTCTCTGAAGGGAGAGAAGGAGCCACCAAGTAACGGGCGGGGTGTTGGTAAGGCTTTAGACCTGCCTCACAGTTGGAGAAGGAGTCTTTTAACATTTCTAAATCTCACTTTAATAATAAGCTGATCCTCTGATTTACTTTGCTTTCTAAAAAGAGTATATGGGAGGAAAGTATAACAGGCAAGAATTATGACGTATACTCTCCAACACTATAATTGGGCCAGACTTTTAAAAAATTTTATTAGAACCTGAGGGTCCTCCCCAGTGGCTCAGGGGCCAAAAAAAAAAAAAAAAAGAAAAGAAACAACAACAACAACCCACCTGCAATGCAGGAACCACAGGAGATGCGGGTTTGATCCCTGGGTTGGGAAGATCCCTGGAGGAGGCATGCAACCCACTCCAGTATTCTTGCCTGGAGAATCCCCATGGATAGAGGAGACTGGTGGGCTACAGTCCATAGGGTTGCAAAAAGTAGGACATGACTGAAGCAACTTAGCATGCATGCATGAGGATTTATATTGGAGAATCCAAAGGAAAACAATGGAAGAAAATTTTTATCAATGGTTCAAAAATTAAAATAAAAGAACAAAGGAGAGGAGGAGTTGTAGAAATAGCTCTGAACTTGTCTAGAGAAGAAACTGGAAGAGGAAGAGAATCAATATCTGTTGAGCACCTGTTACATGCGAAATGCTTTACAGGTGAAAACTCATTTTAACTTTGTAAGCAACCCTATGGGATTATGTTGTTACGCCCATTTTACAGACGAGGAAATCAAGTCTCAGTGACTGTAGTTAACTTGTCCTAGGTGATGCAGTTAGTAAGTTACCTCTGTCAAGTTCCTTAGTATGGAGCTAGGCACCCTTCTTGTTTTTCTGCTCCAGTGATGCTAAGCAAGAGAAAATAGGATCATCCCTTTCTCTCAGTAAGAAGGCTGCAGGTGATGCTGGAAGGATGCATGAGAGGAGCAGGACCCTGAGGTGGGTTCCCAAGTGACTGTCAGTGCCCTTCCCTGGAGGTGCAGGAGGTGACCTGTGCCAGGGACTGTCAGGGTGGAGTGCTGTGGAAGGCTGAGAAAGACTGCAGGCCTGGCTCTTCACAACCAGCAGTATCTCTGTTTCTAGGAGAAGACTTCAGTTCAGTTCAGTCACTCAGTCGTGTCCAACTCTTTGCGACCCCATGAACCGCAACATGCCAGGCCTCCCTGTCCATAACCAACTTCTGGAGTCCACCCAAACCCATGACCATAGAGTCGGTGATGCCATCCAACCATCATCCTCTGTCATCCCTTTCTCCTCCTGCCTTCAATCTTTCCCAGCATCAGGGTCTTTTCAAATGAGTCAGCTCTTTGCATCAGGTGGCCAAAGTATTGGAGTTTCAGCTTCAACATCAGTCCTTCCAATGAACACCCAGGACTGATCTCTTTTAGGATAGACTGGTTGGATCTCCTTGCTGTCCAAGGGACTCTCAAGAGTCTTCTCCAACACCACAGTTCAAAAGCATCACTTCTTCGGTGCTCAGCTTTCTTTAGAGTCCAACTCTCACATCCATACATGACTACTGGAAAAACCATAGCCTTGACTAGACGGACCTTTGTTGACAAAGTAGTGTCTCTGCTTTTTAATATGCTGTCTAGGTTGGGCATAACTTTCCTTCCAAGGAGTAAGCGTCTTTTAATTTCATAGCTGCAGTCACCATCTGCAGTGATTTTGAAGCCCAGAAAAATAAAGTCAGCCACTGTTTCCCCATCTATTTGCCATGAAGTGATGGGATCAGATGCCATGATCTTAGGTTTCTGAATGTTGAGATTTAAGCCAACTTTTTCACTCTCCTCTTTCACTTTCATCAAGAGACTCTCTAGTTCCACTTCACTTTCTGCCATAAGGGTGGTGTCATCTGCATATCTGAGGTTATTGATATTTCTCCCGGCAATCTTGATTCTAGCTTGTGCTTCCTCCAGCCCAGTGTTTCTCGTGATGTACTCTGCATATAAGTTAAACAGGCAGGGTGACAATATACAGCCTTGACGTACTCCTTTTCCTATTTGGAACCAGTCTGTTTTCCCATGTCCAGTTCTAACTGCTGCTTCCTGACCTGCATATAGGTTTCTCAAGAGGCAGGTCAGGTGGTCTGGTATTTCCATCTCTTTCAGAATTTTCCAGAGTTTATTGTGATCCACACAGTCAGAGGCTTTGGCATAGTCAATAAAGCAGAAATAGATGTTTTTCTGGAACTCTTGCTTTTTCGATGATCCAGCGGATGTTGGCAGTTTGACCTCTGGTTCCTCTGCCTTTTCTAAAACCAGCTTGAACATCTGGAAGTTCACCGTTCACGTATTGCTGAAGCCTGGCTTGGAGAATTTTGAGCATTTCTTTACTAGCATGTGAGATGAGTGTGATTTGCAGTAGTTTGAGCATTCTTTGAGATTGCCTTTCTTTGGGATTGGAATGAAAACTGACCTTTTCCAGTCCTGTGGCCACTGCTGAGTTTTCCAAATTTGCTGACATGTTGAGTGCAGCACTTTCACAGTGTCATCTTTCAGGATTTGAAACAGCTCAACTGGAATTCCATCACCTCCACTAGCTTTGTTTGTAGTGATGATTCCTAAAGCCCACTTGACTTCACAGACTTAAGTGTGAACAAAACCATCCCCTCTGCTCATTCAGAGTAAAGTTTCACTGAAGTGTCTTCCAGGATCAGGGGATGGGGTCAAGTTGGGGGCCGTGACGGGGAGTGTGGCATATAGAGGAAACTGCAGACATGTCCAGGTTTGCCCATAATTCCCATTTAATCAAGAAAGCAACATATCTGGGCTCAGGTGTATAGAATGTGGGCCCTAGTTCTGTGGGCAGGTGTTGGAGATGGACCCCAGATCTGGCACTGAGGCTTGGGGTGGAGGCTTGGGATGGTTGGAAGAAACTATTTCCAAGTTCCTGTTCCCCTCTCCTATGACTCAGAGTTTGGCAGTGACCTGGGAGGTACTCCTGCCTTCTGTAGGTCACGTGCTTGGATTCTTTCCCTCCTTCATCCAACAAGCTTTTATTAAGCACCTAGTAAGTGGTGGAGGTATGTCAGTGGAATGAAGACAGACATATGAAGGGTTTGCAATGAAGTGAGGTAGCCAGGTGCCTTCTGATAAGGAGAGGCTTGAAGGAAATTAGGCGTGAGCTCTGTCTGGGGTAACAGTTCCCGGGGGAGGAAACGACCAGTGCACAGGGTCTGAGATAGGAGTGGGCCTGGTGTATGTGGATTTGAGAACAGTGTGGCCAGGGCAGAGTGACTGTGGGAGAAAGGGAGAGGGGGTGAGGTCAGGGAGGGCCAGTCGGGGAGCAGGTTGTACAGGCCTTGGAGGACACTGTGAGAGAAATGCTCTGGGAGAAAGGGGGAGCCCCTGGAAGGGGTAGCAGAGGAGCCCAGCTTTTAAAGGCACCAATCTGGGCTCTTCTGTGGCCACTTCTAAACACCCCTTATGGGCTTGACTCTGTGCTGGGTGTGTCAGGAAATGACAAAATATGTAGGACACGGTCCTTCGCTTTGAAAATCTCATTGTCAGGCCAGGAAGACAACCCAAGAAACAGCTGACGATCTTTTGTAAACTAACAAATGTAGTGAGGGTTAATATTGAATTCTCGAAGAGTGTGCTGGTAGAGCAGACTCTACGGAGGAGCTGGGATTTAAAGACACATCTTTGGAGAATGAGGAGGATTTACAGGAGTGGAATAGAGAAGATTAGGAGAGGGTAAGTTCAGGCATTAAGTAAAACCAACAGTTACCTGGAAGAGGGAAACCGGAGTCTTGTGAATGGTGGCAAAGCGTGTGCAAGCAGACAGTGGTTGGAAGCAGTGTGGCCCTTTACAGACTGGGTGACCTTGGGCAAGTCTCTTCACTTCCCTGTGCCCGAGTTTCCCCAGCTATGGAAATGAGGATGACTGCTCCTTAAACCCTGTAGAATTGTTGTGCTGATTAAGAGTTGAAATTAGTTGAGGTGTTGACTAAATGCAGAAGCAGACAGCACCCCACCCTGCCTATCACGTGGTGGGCATATGGTGGGGAGCACATTCCTTCCTTCAGTCTTCCATTTTCCCTCTTCCCTTCCTTCCCACAACCTTTTCCTCTTGGAGCTGGCATAGAAAATACGGTCAGGGATACATTTTCTGGTTCTAACACCTAGACTATCAACCTTGATCCCTGTTTCAGTGAAGCTGACAGGATGAGTGTGTTAGGACTTCCCCAGTTAAGGCCAGCCTGGGACGGTTCAGCTTTTGAACTGTGGTGTTGGAGAAGACTCTTGAGAGTCCCTTGGACTGCAAGGAGATCCAACCAGTCCATCCTAAAGGAAATCAGTCCTGGGTGTTCATTGGAAGGACTGATGCTGAAGCTGAAACTCCATTACTTTGGCCACCTAATGCGAAGAGCTGACTCATTTGAAAAGACCCTGATGCTGAGAAAGATTGAGGGCAAGAGGAGAAGGGGACGACAGAGGATGAGATGGTTGGATGGCATCACCGACTCGATGGACACGGGTTTGGGTGGACTCCAGGAGTTGGTGATGGACACGGAGGCCTGGCATGTTGCGGTTCATGGGGTTGCAAAGAGTTGGACACGACTGAGCGACTGAACTGAACTGAACTGAGATGGTTCAGAAGTGAGGTTAGAGGGGAGCCCAGCCTCACACTGTGACATTTGGACACCTGGAGTGTCTCAGTTTGATTTGACTGTTGCCTGGAAATCTTTAAGCCCACCAGCCTGGGGACCTGCCCTCATTTGTAGAGAAATATTTGTTTTGTAAAATAAAGCCCACTTGGCATCACAGTGATCCGGGGACAATGTTAGGAATGCACTCTTTGTAGAAACCTGGTGGGAGAGTTATGCAAGGTATCCTGTTACCTGGTCAGAGAATCTCTTTTCCTTAAATCCCTGGTGGTGGAAGAGCCTCCTGGAGGAGAGAAGTGTTTTCTTCCATCTCAACCCACCTCCCAACAGAACTGGAGCTTCAGCAGCCTGTCTTCCTGCTGGGGGGAATTTGATTTAATGCAAAGCAACGTGACTTATAATTTCAATTGCAGGCAGGAAGGTGTGATATAAGACAATTGTCAGGAAGATTCAAGTTAATCTTTTCTTTCTTTCTCCTCTACAAAATGTGCATTTTGTTGCATGATCTAATTTTAATATACATTCTTTACAACTCAAAGACAGATGTAGTTTCATATTGAGAAGGTACATTCTACATTTTTTTAAAAAGTATTTATCTATTTAAAATCCTTTTTGAAAAAGATCCCTTACTAGTGACAGAAAACTGAGGGATGGTTTTGCTTTTTTACTAGAGAGAATTGAAGTAAATCATTATGAAACTTCCTGGACAATAAACCATTTCTTGATTAGTGGGAATTTTTTTTGATCACTTAAGAGTGGGGAGATAAGAATTGCCTTAACAAAACAATTAAAATAATTCTTTTATGTACCTAAAACTATACAATTGTGAATGTTTTTCAACAAAAGCTAGTTGTTTGTTTTCTTTTCTTTCTTTCTTTTTTTTTTTTTTTTTTTTAGCAAAACAGCATACGTATTTTTTGGTTTGTCATTACTTTAGAAGTATAGAAATTATGCATTGATTTTTATAAATCAAAATTAAACCTTATTTCACTCTGGTCACTATTAGAAACAAAATATTGTGTTGTGCAGCTCAATGCAGCCCCTTCCCTCTTTCTTCACCTATTAAACAAAAAAGTTGAGCTCTCCAATTCGGGCAGTTCCCAAGTCATATGTCAACTGTGAAGGCTGTTGTCTGAAGGCTCTTTATTGAGATTCAGACTATACTAGAACCAGGAGGTACGAGAGCACCCTCACCCTCAAACTTTGTGCTGAGGATGCACGGCCCAGAGTAACCTGGTGACTGCCCCGAGGATCCTCCCCTGGTTGCCAGAGATTCTGGGATGGGGGTGGAGAGGTCCAGAGTCAGGTCTAGAAAATTCCCCTCTATATCCAGTTACTCCCTTCAACTTGAGAAGAAACTTCCACGGTGAGAAGTAATTCTTTGTTGTGTATTCTCAGGTGAAGTCAGGTGCTCCAGGGACCAAGGATGGGCAGATTTCTTTCTGCGGGGTGAGGCGGGAGGGCCCCTGTCTGGGCCCTTGGGGCCTGCACCCCAGCACCTGGGATCCTCTTCAGGACTGGGGGCACAGCGCTCGGAGCAGAACCTGTCTCCAGGCCCCGCAGCACATGGCAGCTCCTGGTGGTGCAGCCTCTATGTCAGGAGCAGGCCTCTTCCCGGCCTTTCAAACCCGCACAGTGGTGCAGATGCAGGAGGGGCAGAGATTTTGTGCCAAGGACAGGAAAAGAGGAAAAATTGACATTTATTAGTATCAGCGCTGACTAGTTGTTCGGTTGGTACTGTTAATCTTCTTTGTATTATTAGGATTTAATCCTTAAAATCAGATCCTTAGCCCCATTTTACGGGTGAGAAAGTTGTACTACACTCTAACTATTCATCTGCTTTCCCATTAGACTGTAAGTTCCTGGAGAGTGGAGACAGAGTCCTATTTTTTTCCATTTCCCAGCGTTTCACTGGAAACTACATGTCAGTAGGGAATATAGTTGGGTTAATTATGAATTTGTTGAGTGACTAAATGAATCAATAAGCACACCTGCCTAAAACCACTTAGTAAGAGGATTCACACCCAGATCTCTGGCTTCAAAGTTGTCTGGAAGGGAAGCCGGGGGCCCAAAGAGCTGATTCTTGTGTCTCTCCAGGCTTCGGGGTGGTCTCTGTGAGGCTGTCTCATGCTGTACCCTCCTTCTTGATCAGCAACAGGAAAACATGCAATCCTGGGGCCTCTCTCATGGCCTCTCATGGCTTACACTGCTGTTTCAAGGTTTAATTAAAGGGAAGTCATGGCTGTGTGTGTGTGTGTGTGTGTGTGTGTGTGTGTGTGTGTGTGTAAAATGTGCTTTCCTGCACTGAGATCTCCCAGGAACCAGCTTGTGAGAAAAGCCTGGAGCCTTCAGGGGACCCTTGACGTCTTTATTGTAATAAAGCTGTCACTTGTGGTCACTTTCAAACGAAAGCAACCTTGTGGGTACAGAAGGGGAAGTATAAACTGCACCAAAAGTGGAGAATGACTCCAAAAAAGATGCAGCTGAACAGGATGTCTATGTTTCAGGAGGAGAGATGAAGTTGAGATCATTTAAATGGATACCTGGTGAGTCAATTGGAAGGAGAAAGTATAGCTTAATTTCCAAGAAAGAATAAAGAACTCCTCTGGGCCCCAGAGCTAAGAGAAAGTTAGCTTCTGGCTTCTGGCTGGACTTGGTCTCCTCTCTGTCCTGAGGCCTCTGTGAGAGCCACACCCTCTCAGGGTGTCTCTGGGGTGATGGTGGGGAATTGGGACCTGCTCCTTCACACTCAGAAGGCTCAGGCCTTGTGAGAGGAGGAAGGACTCTCAGAGGATGACTCCAGAGTCAGGAGAGGGTTTTTCCTTCCTGCTCTGTTGAAATTCCTTGGGCATCACAGGCGGGAGCTGGTGCAGGGCTGGGCAGCCCAGACCTCCTGGACCCCTGGATGCTGCCTGGGAAATCACCCACCCATGGGCGCAAGTCATCACTGTGACCCAGCGCAGCTTCTCCCATCCTCTCCAGTTGGTACAGCCAAGATATGGTCACAGGAAGAAGTTTCTCCTCGGACTCTGCCCACCAGGACAGAGCAGCCCATTGGCAGGAGCTAAGGATTACTACAATTTTTCTTTTCCTATTATTCCCTGATATTTTCAATTTCAAAAGAGTCATTTAAGCAGTAGGGTGGAAGAGGGCATAGTAGACATAGGGGAAAAATTGAAAATGTCATTTAAAAATGACTATTCTATTCTTCTTATACCTCAGTAGACAGATGGCTGCCTCACCTTTTGCCCATGGCCATGAGCAAATAGCCCAATGGGTGAGCTGAGGAGAGCAGTGATTTTGTTTTTCTTTTCATTTCAAACAGATTGTGTAGCCCTTAGGGTGTGGGGGACCAGTGGAATGAAGCTCTGAGCTGGGAAACTAATTATGCCTCCCTGCATGGCTGAGCTAGTTAATACCAAACTGTCATTGAGGCTGATTCTTCCCCGGGGCAGAAAAGCTCCCCAAATTCCTTATCAATTTCTCTTTGCCTTGAGAGCAGAGGTCTTTTGGTCTCTGCCAGTTTGCAAAAACAGGAGCAAAATCCAGGAAGCTTCTCAAAGCTCTGAAATGGCAGTTTGCGTTCTGGTCCTAAACATGTCTTTCTGATACGCAGCAGCCCTGCCTCTTTCAGCTCAGACAAGGTGCTAAGATTTGAAGTCAGACAGATGTGGCTCAAATCCTGGTATGGCCATTCATCGGTGTGACGTTGCCCAGAGTATCTAGGACTGGAAACAGATCGCGTGTCCGCCCTGTCCCTCCCCTCTCCCTAGCAACATGAGCTCAACGATGGGTCACCTGAATTGTAGGCTGCCTCACTTTGTTGATCCTAACACTGAGGCCCAGCCAGGTACATGATATGGTCACCACCTGTCAGTGGAGCTCACACAAGACTAAGGGTAATCAGAAATTCATTGTGCTTTTAAATGGGTTTTTAACTTACTTATCAAGCCCATATGTATCACTGAAAAGTGGTTAAATGTATTGTTGTTTTTGTTCGGTTGCCCAATTGTGTCCAATTCTTCTCGACCCCATGGGCTGCAGCACGCCAGGCCTCCCTGTCCCTCACCATCACCTGTAGTTTGCTCAAGTTCATGTCCTTATTCACGCTATAGTTAATAAACTGGCTGTGTATTGTAATCACTCTGACTCCAGTACTTTCTGTCCCCTTTCCCCTGATCTGGAAATCTGCAGTCCACAATCCTAGCAGTCCCTGTCTAACCAGACGTCTCAAATAGCAGTCGATCCAATAAAATCTGCGGGTCTTTTAAGGATAGAAAAAATGGTTTTAAATATTGGGTAGAAACATTTAAAAGTACAGCCTTTGTGATAACATGAAGATCATAAATATTCAGTTTGTGCACAATCTCAAGCAATTAGGCAGATGCATATTTCCAGAGAGGGTATGTTACCCTGATGGCTGAGGGGGTTGGGACTGTCTATCATTTTAAAACCAGATTTCCCTGGTGACTTCAGTCTGATTGGAGAATGAAGTCTCAGAGACAATCCTATTTCTTTCCCTCCCTTTGCCAGGCCACATTCCTTTACCTATATCCATATTCCCTTACTTCAGCTGAGAAATTTCAAAGTTCTGGGAGACAGAAAACTCTCCAGATTCTGTATGCCTATGTGGTGACTAATTCAGAGTTGAAGTGAAACAGCTTGTATCCAGCCTTGGAGAACGGGTGTTATGTATGTAGCAAGACTTGGTCTTGGCTATTGAGTGTTAATTTGTTTGGAACCCAATTCTCTCCATGTTGAATTCCCATTAGAATTAATTGGTTGTCTTTTGGAGAACTACCAAACATAGATTGAGATCATTTATGGGAAGATACAATTTAGAAGTGTCCCCTTTCAAAGGAGACTTTGTATCAGCCAGGAATTCCTTCTAACTTCTAAAGAGAGCAAGAGTTTTAGCACCTATATCCCTATAGGTTATATATCCCTATATATAAGATAAGAACCTATATCCTTAGGTTAGCTGGGACAACTTAATTTCCAATATTCTGAACTATTAGCCCTAGAAACCATCTAAATGAATTGTAAATTCTACTATTTCCAAAGTTTACCTGCCTACATCAACTCCCCTACCTGGAACCAGTTCAAAGCCCTTGCCAGACCATATGTCCCTTATATTTAATTTAGAAAATATGGTCACAATGAAGTAAACAACACTGGTAAATGGAGCCAGCTGTTCCTAAATGGATCTTTTTTTAGTGCAAATCACATGGGGTTAGGAGAAGCACTTCAGGAATGGCAGTATGAGGATCTCTGTGGCGCCTCTCCCCAGTGAAACAAACATAACTGGGGAAATTATTTTTAAAATTCCAACCTTTTAAAGTCCCTGGAAGTTATTCTAAGGGCACACGTCAAATGGAAAAACACTTATTCAAGAAAATGTGCTAAATCTCAGTAGGTATAGCAACAATCTGTGGTATTTGAGCCACAACCTGCTCTCCCCTTGAACATGAGTTCATTGAGATAGATCTCTTCTCTGGGCAGATGTGGATAAGAAGACAGGGCTCCCTTTCCCCTCCAGCTTCTACTGTAAGGCTACAGTTTCTCCCCAGGAGAATCAAGCCACTGTATTTTTTATCACTCCCAGTTTTGTGTTGCAGAAGCTTTATTGCATGCAAGCCTGGCCAAGCAGTCTGTGATTCTCTGCCATCCAGTCCCCGTTTGTAGAGAGAAAGTTCTACCCTTGGCCAAGAATACTGGGCCCTAATCATCCACATCCCAGTCCACACATAGGGTGAAGTTTCCATGCCAGGAGAGGCAGTCCAAGATGGGCAGTGGTGCCATCCACACTCGGTACCCCATTGATGGAGCAGGGGTGTCACCCAGAGAAGTGGAGTGCCATTCCCACTCTTAGCTCCAGAGTCACGGTACAGAGATCCTACCTAGGAGGAGAGGTGGGCTGTAAGACCGCAGAGCTCTGTAGCTCTCCAGTTTATTTGGAAAAAAGTGGGAGGAATTTCAAGGCAAAAAGCATTTGGTGAGTATTTAAGAGGAGGTCAGTAGCTCCATAATAGCAATGAGAGAGACAGAAGCCCAGCTAGACATTTTACAGGGAGAACCACAGAATGAATTATCTGAGAAGAACCCTCTTGGGAAGGTTCTTCAAAGCAAGCTTTGAAGACTTGCCTCCAAGACAGCCCCTGCATAGGAGTCTGAACTTAAGTGGATCAGACTGTGGAGCAACTTATGCCTCAAAGTTCTGTTGAAAATAATAGAGCAATCAGATAGTAATTAGTGGAAGCTAACAGCTTGGTGTAATACCAATAGGGCAGGCCATCCAGAAGTTTAATAGGGAGATAAGTAAGAGATAGTTAAAAAGAAAAAGCCAACCTGAGAAAACAACTGTCATCCCAAGGGGTTAAATGGCAGGACTCAGGGCTAAGGCTCTGCACTCCAAGGAATCACATCATAGACTGCACATTGTGCAGGTAAAAGATGTCACTGAACTAGTAGTTCATTTATGTCACTGAACTAGTCCATTTATGTCACTGAACTAGTCCATTTATGTCACTGAACAATAAGCAAATAAGTAAACAAAAACAAGTCCTGGAGGGGAGGGCAGAGGTAATGATCAATATTCAAAGAGGCTAACATATATTATCTAAAATGTTCTGGTTTTCAACAAAAGTTTATAAGATGGCAAGGACAGAAGAACATGTAGCCCATAAAGAGGAAAAAAGCAGACAACAGAAATTATCTTTGAGGGTACCTGCATGTTGGACTTACCAGATGCAGACTTCAAAGCAGTTATTATAAATTTGTCCAAAGAACTGAAGAAAACTTTGCTGAAAGAATTAAAGTATAATAATAGCAGGGCTTCCCTGGTAGCTCAGTAGGTAAAGAATCTGCCTGCAATGCAGGAGACCCCAGTTTGATTCCTGGGTCAGGAAGCTCCTCTAGAGAAAGGATAGGCTACTCACTCCAGTATTCTTAAGCTTCCCTTATAGCTCAGATGGTAAAGAATTCACCTGTAATGCGGGAGACCTGGGTTTGATCCCTGGGATGTGAAGATCACCTGGAGAAGGGCATGGCAACCCACTCCAGTATTCTTGCCTGGAGACTCCCCATGGAGAGAGGAGCCTGGGGGCTACAATTCATGGGGTCGCAAAGAGTCGGACACAACTGAACGACTAACCACACGATGACAGCATCTTATCAATGGGGAATATCAATAAAGAGAAAAATTATGAAAAAGAACAAACTGGAAATTTTGGACTTGAAAATATGAAAAGTGAAATGAAAAGTTCACTAGAGACATTTAAAATTAGATTTGAGTTGACAAAAGAAAGTATCAATATTAGCAAACTTGAAAATAGACCAATAGAGATTATGAAATCTGAAGAAAAGAGAAAAATAATGAAGAAACATAAACAGAGCCTTAGAGAAATGTGGAGCACCATTAATAAAATACACCATCAATGGCATATTTAATGATAGACAATGAAAAAATCTTGAAAGCAGTAACAGAACAGAACTACTCATCACCTATAAGAGAAACCCAATGAAATTAACAGGTGATTTCTCATTAGAAACAATGGTCAGAAAAAATGGTATAGATGAACCTATTTCCAGGACAGGAGTAGAGACACAGAAGTAGAGAATGGACATGTGGATACTGGGAGGGAAGGAGAGGGTGGGATGAACTGGGGGATTAAAATTGACTATATACACTACCACGTGTAAAGTCGATAGCTAGTGGGAACCTGCTATAAGGCACAGGAAGCTCAACTCGGTGTGCTGTGATGACCTAGATGGATGGGATGGGGGTGGGGTTGGAGAGAGGTCTAAGAGGGAGGGGATATATGCATATATATGTATGTATTGGATATGTGTGTGTATATATATATATATGATTCACTTCATGTACAGCATAAAAACTAACGCAGCACTGTAAAACAATTATACTCCAATTTTTAAAAAAGAAACGATGGTGGCTAAGAATCTTATATATAGCAAAGCTATTCTTCAAAAATGAAGATAAAATAAAGACATTGCCAGGTAAACAAAACTGAGAGATTTCGTTACCATCAGATCCACTTTACAAGAAATACTAAAAGAGTTTCTTCAGGCTGAGTGCAAGTGACAACAGACAGACAGTAATCTGAATTCACTCAAAAAACTAAAAAGTGCCCCTAAATGTAATTATATGGACAATTGTAAAATACAGTATAGTTCCACATTTATTCTTCCTTTTTCTAACTGATTTAAAAAAGAATTGCCTAAACAATTATATAATTGCATTGGCTATAACATATGGAAATGTGATATGTTTGACGTTAAGCACAGAAGAGGAACAAAAATAGAAAGGATGGACTAGAGCTATAAGTAGTAAAATGTCTGTATTTCACTAAAATTAAGTTAATGAACTTGGGTGGATTAAAATGTGTAATGTAAGCCCCAGATCAACCACCAAGAAAATAGCTTAAGAAATAGAGTTAAAAATCATTCTGGAAATTAAAATATTCTGCAAGAAAATATTCACTTAATGAACAAAAAAGCATTAGTGGAAGAATAGAGGAACGTGGTTCCTCCAGGGAACCAGAGTAGGAACTTTTGGGGAAGGAGTCCTTTGTTTGACTGGAGGGACATTTTAGCCTCAGAGCAGACACAGTGATGGAAAGATGCATGGCTCAGGATTATTCAGAAAATTCATCCCATTTCCCTGCAGGAGCAGCACGTCAATATGTTTTTGTCTGCTGAAAAATGTATGGGAAACATCTTTGATTTTTTTTTTTTGTAACCATGCATATAATTTCTTAGCATTTTACTTCTGGGAATTGATTAAAGCTTTTCTGTCTCTTTAGAGCCATTAAATAGAAAAATGTCTGCGGAAGAGCGATTGACAGTGTTTCTAGGTACTTGCTTAAAGAAATAGGAGTCTCTGTAACTGCTTGAAAAGTTTGTTCTGACGTGTGCCAAACATATGAATAGCTGATGTTTATTGAGTATTTATTATGCGTCAGGTACCATGTCAAGTGCTAAATATGAATTATCTCACTTTATTTTCACAGCAACAGTCTGAGATAGGTACTTTTATTATCCCCCTTTTCTGATAAAATTGAGTTGCCCAAACATTAAATCATGTATCCACGATAACACTGTTAGCACTCTATGAGGAAGGGATTGGTTGTGCGTGTGGTTTGACAACAGTCTGAACTTTTAATGACTGTGTTACATCAAAACCAGAATGTTTAAGTCCTTGTAGAATTTAATCACAGTTGGTATTGGCTTTCACAATTATAGATGTGTTCTCAGGGCCTCAAACCTTGTAACTGGTGTATTTTGGTCCCTTTAAGGAATCTGGGGCCCATCTATTTTAGTGGGCTCATTGTATCTCCATCTGGCACCAAAGAAGATGCACTTCCATCCTCATCTTGGCCTCCTCTGGAGCTCACATTTACCCAGAAGGGACCAGTTTCCATAAAGCTGTTTAAGAATGACAGAAGTGCTTACCGTGGTGGGGTGGTGGTGAGAGGACTGCTTTGCTTATAGATTAGATGACCGTGGTTGAAAATATAAGAGAGGAAGAGAAAATTCAGGCTATTTGGAATAATTTTCACTGTACAAATAAGGAACCTGAGAACTGCAATTGAGATGGAACTCAATGAAGTCCACCCAATTCAGTCAGCTATGGGCAAAGTACTGTGCTTAGATGCTGTACATACAGGATCTCAGTCAATCCTTATAATAACCTTATTAAGTAGACAGTGACATTCCTATTTCACCAATGAGGAAATGAAGAAGTTTTGGAAGTAAATTGGGTGGTAATATCCCTCTGGAATATACTAAGTGTGTTGGTACAGCATAATAGTCAGAGTCCTTCTGGTTGGTTGATGCCTATTTTATTTAGAGTAAGGAAAGCTAACTGTGGTACCAACTTCCAAACCTCAGTGGCTTTAACCAATAAAAATGTATTCCTCACTTATCCAGTGACCAACTTGGAAGTTTCTAGTGAGCTGGCCGTCTTCTTTCCACCCAAGGATGCGGGCTCGGAACTTGCAGCCTTCTGCTGGAGCCTCTGCTTGCAGCTGGCAGATATATGAAGAGAGAGAACATGGAGGACCTCACGGGGAGTTTTCACGGGCCTGGATTAGAAGTGGAGTACATAATTTCTGCCATGTTTTATTGGCAGGAACTCAGTCGTGTGGTGTTCCCTAAAAACAAAGGAGGCTGAGAAATGTTGTGTAGCTTGTTGCCCAGGAGGAAAAGGAAGCCCGTTCAGTGAACACACAGCAGTCTCTGCCACATGGCCTTACTGTTTTTGTTGTTACATATTTGAGTGTTACCCTCGGTAAAGTCACAAAGGCAGCAAGTGGCAGAGCCAGGAGCAGGACCCAGACCTGTGGAACTGTAGCTCTGGATTCTTTGCTCTCTTTCTCCCTCTCACTCTCCTCCACCGGCTGGATCAAGTTCTGCAGCCCTGGATGCAGTGGGTGCTCCACGTGACCACGTGGTCTCTGCCTTCCCGGGCCACGTTAGTTCTGTGAAACATATGGATGCCCTCCCTGGGTCCTGCCATGGATTCTCTGGGCTGTGGATCTGAGAGTAGGTTATAGGGAATCTTTGTGGGCAGCTGACTTGGGATCAAGCCTTTGAAGGCCCTGGCTCATGTGGCACTCAGTGGCTGTGCTGGGAGTGATGGACGATGAACAAACTGTGTCACCCTCCCCAGCCCGGCTCTGGCTGTCGTTAGCATTCAGCAAGGCTGGGAGTCTTGTACAAATCAGCTATTTAGGGCTTTTAAAAAAAAAAACTACTAAAAGCCTCTCTTGGTTGAAGCTCTTATGGAACTAACAGTTTCCCACGCTTGTTGAACAGCACAAGGGGAGCCTTGGTATAGTGTTTTCCCTTTGGGGCATATTTGGGTGTCGTTTTTAGCAATGTGGCTAAATGTGAAGATGCTCTTGGAATGTAGGTATTTGCTATCTTTGGCAAAGGGCACTGCTTGCTCCTTTTTAGAGTTTCAGATCTTGTTTATTCAGAGGAGCAAGAAGGAGCTTTATAAATGTGCTTCTCTTCTGGAAAAAACATGTCTTGTCCCACTTCCTCACTGGTCCATGGCAGAAGACTCAAGTTGCAAAGTGACTGCAGGCCCTTTCTCCCTCCAAGCCTCTCTCCCCACTCCTATGGGCACAGCAAGGTCCAAACAATCCATTCCTTTAATTCAGGGTTTCAGAGTCCCTTCACTTTCTGCCATCAGTTGGGAAGGTGGTTCCATGCCTTGGGATTCCATCCATGCTGTCTTCCCCAAGATAAAGGGGGCCATGCCAGGTTTACGGCAGTCTCTGTGCTCACTGGTATAACTGATCCTGCTTCCTCAGGTTTGGGCAGAAACATGCCCTGTAGGTAAAGAGTTCTAATGGCCACTGCTTGTTCAGTGGTAATTAAGTGGGCACTGGGAATTCCCCTAGTTCCAGGTGTCTGGGAGTTAGAGACAAATAACATCTGTTCTCATCAAAAGGGAGAGTGGTGAAATACAAATCACAAGTCACTCTTAATAAATCCTGGAGCTGGGGTTTGAAATCTAGAGCCTGCTTACGTGTGTGCATAAGGTGTTTGCAGTATTCCTCTTTGGATAGAGAAAACAGAACTAAAAATTTCCTCCAGAGCCCAGAAGTGACCCAAGTGAATCTCCTCATGTTTCAAGGCATCCCTGAGTCTTCATCCATCAGATTTAAGGAAAGTAGATGGAGTTAGTCAGGATGTAAATGATGAGGAAAAAGGGATATTGCTGAGCCTAGCATCTGCCTGATCCAGGGAGAGACTTCATAACCAGTAGGGAGACATAAGATTGACTCACCAGGCAGGAGCTTAAACGTTGCACCATTGTTCCTTCCTTCCATCTATTCATTCATGCATTTGTTGATTAAATCAAGCGACAATGCCAGATTCTATGCACAGTACGCAGAGACATGCAAAGGAGGGCATGTAGTCCTTGCCTACAAGTTCATAGTCCAGTATGGGGATGAAGAAATGGACAAAGGTAACCCATCCCCAAGGCAGAATGTGATGAGTGCCATAAGAAAGTACTGAAAAGCATGTGTGGTGGAAAGTCACCAGAGGGTGGACTTGCAGCTGAGCAGGTATGTGCCTGTGCTTGGGGAAGTTTTCATAGGGAAAGAGGTATTTGAATTGATCTCTGAGAGATCACGGTTGGATTTCAACTTCACATTTTGGAGAAAGGGTTAGGAGCCTCAAGGCAGAAAGACCTGCATGTATGAAGGTATGGAAGTTAGAAAAGAAGACAGAGATTTGTGAAACATCTGTATTGTGATTAAATAATGGGAAGATACATCATCCAATGAATTAAAGGAAAGGCTTGCTTTCTCCTTCTGTCTGTCTTTCCCCTTGGATTTCTGCATTTTGATTTAATATGAACCTTTGGGGTCATGAAGAGGTGTTCTTGCTTAAGTCTGAAAGGGACTGTTGGGGGTCCAAGTGGGGGTGAGGTTCCACCTTGCCTTCCCAGCCATGACCATTTTCATTTTGAGTACCTACCAGGGAAAGTCAAAGGGAAAAAAATTTCCCCTTAATTTTCCTTGTTACAGGTTGACTTTGATATTGACTTCTGGTCTTACTCCACAGGGATGTAACTTCTGAAACAGAATTCATGAGGACGTTAGATTTTAGGCATCAATCTCAGCTTTCTCCACTTTAGGATGCTTCCCCTGCTTGGCTCTGGGTGGTCCTGCAAAGCTGGGTCTGGAGCTCCTCTTCAAAGACTGGGCTGAGCTACCAGGAGCTCCCTCCTGGGTCTGGGCTTAGATATGGTCACTGCTCATCCCCAATCCCCACCTTGTGGGCAAGCTGGCGGTCCCACAGCCGCCTCTGGCAGCTCTCGTTGATTTGGTGTGTAACTCGTTCTTCAGCGGCAGGCCTGCTTGGCTGACAGGGTCCGTCTCCAGGACCTGGTGACTTGGGCATCACAGTGTTTCCCGTCAGTGTCCAGACCTCTGGAATGTTGTCTCCTTGAAATCAGGTTGCCTCACATTTTTTTTCATCCTTGAGAAAGGAGCTGAGGAAGGTTGACATTCAAAAGTGTGAATAACTGATATAGCATTGTCCAGATAGTGGAGGGTGGGAAATTTCTGTTAGGTGGTGGGAGACAGTAGCTTTTAACCAAATAGTAAAAAGTTATTTCAGTATTTTAATTACTGTTATGGTGGGGCCAATGTGTACCAGCTAAATATCGATCCTGAAACAAATTATTTTATCAGCCTTGCCCTGATTGTTTACAGCCCAAGCGAAAGTGTCCCTTGTGGCATCTGCTTGTCAATAAGGATGATCTCATCGTTGGGATTTGGGGAAGGCTGGGCCTGGGTCTTATGGATGCTGGGCTCTGAACAAGTAGAATTTCTATCATCTCACAATAATTTAAATCTGTGTTTTCAAGTGCTTTAATCATAGGATTCCTTTATACTCTTAAAAATCATTAAGGACCTCAAAGAGCTTTTGTTCATGTAGGTTTCAGCCATCAGTATTTGCCACGTTAAGAAATTTAAACTGAGAAAATTTCAAAATAGTTATTTATCAATTTTGTTGCCAATAACAATAGTAAACTCAATTAAATGTCCACATAGATAACGTCTTTTAAAATAAAAAATAACCAGAGTTTCCAAAACAAAAGATACTTCCTTGGGAAGCATGGACTTGTTTTATATTTTCACAAGTCTCTTTAATATCTGGTTTGATAAAAGAAAACTGGATTATCATATCAGCTTCTGCATTGTCTGTTGCAATATGTTGTTTTGGTTGAAGAATATGAAAAACATTCTTGTACATTAATAGCATTTTCAGATAATTATAGATATTCTTTTTTGATACTATCCCCAAACTGGACAAGTGGCAGGTTTTTAGAGGCTAGTTGCAATGTGGAATCTGAAATTACATCAAAAAAAATTTTGTACTCCGTTACATTAAAATCCAGTGATCTGTCTTGAACTTTTATGCTTGTTTCTTTTACCCAAGCATGATCTGGTAACGCTTTGCATTATTCATTTGGGGAAAAAATAGGTTCACTGAGTTATTCAGATCTTTTAAATGTTGAACTAGTTTTACTATACAGTAACAAAAATTACTTTTACTACTATTGCCATTGATATTAAAAGCTTTTAAGTACAGAATTAGAAAACTGTCAAGTTCATGATAGTGGATGCAGGTTTTCAAAAATTCTAATTTTATTATTGTTTTTGGCTTAAGAGCTTAAATTTTATCAATGGGAAAATTACTGTCAGTTATTTTCTGTGACTTGACTAGCTTACTTTCATTTTATCAGCCTCGCCACAATCAGAGCTCCACCATAACAGATTCCCAACTTTTGAATAATTATTATCTGTTAGTTGTTCTTTCAAGTAAAAATAGTGTTCATGAAAAAGAAAAAGTGGCTAGTTCAGCTCACAACTCAATCATACAGAAACTTTTTCTGGAGACAGCCTTCGTTCTTCAATCTGCAGCAGAAGTGCTTTATGGGTGCATCTATGCTCATAAATATTTCTGGATAATAGGAATAATTTACACTGTGGCTCACTGGTTTTGCTTGTTTGCACTTCCTGCTCCCCAAGAATGTCAAGGAGCAAATGGCTCTTTTGGTGTTTTACTGAATGCATTCTTTTCTTTCCTTACATGTTCAAAAGGGCTCTTCTGAGCTGTACCCCCCCTCACTCATGGGTGAGAATGTGACCAATTGAAAAGCCCTAGAGAACAGGAATTGGTCTCTCTTAGAGTATTTCCCATCAGCTTTCCATCCGTTGATAATCTGATGTCTCTCAGGTTCCTGTTTACTTTGGTTTACATTTTTAAGACTGAAACGCAAGCTCGTGTGTGTGTGTGTGTGTGTGTGTGTGTATGTATGTTTTTTTTCTTTCCTGGACATAGCTTCCTAGCTTTTCCTGGTGCAGCACACCGTCTATCCTTGAGCTTCCTGTCCGCAAGCGTTGGCAGGACAGTTTGCTTTAATTTTATTGCCTCTGGCCATTTGTCCTGCCTTTTGGAACCAAGTCCCTGGAATCCAGGGGCCACTTCTTCTCCTGCTGCCCTTTCTTGCTTCTCTGAGTGTCTTCTTTTCTCTTCCTCTCGGCCTGGCTGCACTCTTCAAAGCTTACAGTGTCTCTAGCCTCTAGCCTGCCAGCTCATGATGCCATTTTTCCCTAAATTCTTAGGTCCTTCTAAGAACTTCTTTTACCTCTGTTTCATTGAGTGTGACCTTGTGTTTTCATTTTGTGGAGAGCTGTTGACTTACTCAAGACCAGAATTTACTTCCTGGGGTCTTGTATGGGTTTTTGAGATCATGTGCTTCTTGCAGACAAGGCTGTTCCTCAGACAGCTTCATTTTTCCCTCCTGGTCCCGCTAATGCCTGGCACGTTGTGAAGATTCAGTCACTGCCTGAGAGAATATACATTGCCCTTTCGGTTTTTGCCTTTACTAAGAGTAGAACGGAAGATTTCAGCATTTTCTCTGGCCACATACGTGGTCAGGGCATTAGAACTGGCCTGATATATGCCCTTCTGAAGATCTGCATTTGAATGAATGACATCTCATAAGACCTCTGGTCTTTGATGTTCTACCTTTAGGGAATGGGATGTAAATGTGTCCTTTGCTGGTGCCAGGTAGAAAGAAATTTAGTAACTACAACCTTTTTCATTTATTGATTAAATCCAGCTTTCATGTACTTTCCAGCCAGAAACAGAGCTAGCAGCCTTTCTGCCTTCTGGATTTTATTTTCATCTATGGATTTTGATAATATGCTTTTATTCATTCATTTAAAATATGCTAATTGAGCACTGTATGAGATGCTCTGGAGGATATAGAGTCATCTAGTAGGTCATTATCTATTAGGAGATATGTAGTAGATATGAGATGAACTTGCAGAATATTCATGCAGAAGGACCAAGTGCCAGGAGAGAGAACCTAAGAGATGGTCCTGCGAAGAATGGAGGAACAGGGGGAGAATTGGCTTTAGCTTCCCTGATAAGTAGCTGAATGGTGACCAATTCCCTAGTATAGTGAAAAATGGAATGCAACTTCTCAGTTAGAGTGGAAGACACCATCTCTTTGCTGGCCCTCATGGCTTCCTCAGTACATCACATGAACATTTTTTTCCAAAGTGTGTGTTGGCAGAATTTAAAGAGAGGCCAGTGCCTTTCAGTTCAGGGTATAGAATAACATGAGGGCAATGGAGGAACAGTGTGGAGATTCCTTAAAAAACTGGAAATAGAACTGCCATATGACCCAGCAATACCACTCCTGGGCATACACACTGAGGAAACTAGATCTGAAAGAGACACGTGCACCCCAATGTTCATCGCAGCACTGTTTATAATTGCCAGGACATGGAAGCAACCTAGATGCCCATCAGCAGACAAATGGATAAGGAAGCTATGGTACATATACACAATGGAATATTACTCAGCCATTAAAAATAATTCATTTGAATCAGTTCTAATGAGATGGATGAAACTGGAGCCCATTATACAGAGTGAAGTAAGCCAGAAAGATAAAGACCAATAGAGTATACTAATGCATATATATGGAATTTAAAAAGATGGTAACGATAACCCAATATGCAAAACAGAAAAAGAGACACAGATGTACAGTACAGACTTTGAGACTCTGTGGGAGAAGGCGAGGGTGGGATGTTCTGAGAGAATAGCTTTGAAACAAGTATACTATCAAGGGTGAAACAGACCACCAGCCCAGGTTGGATGCATGAGACAAGTGCTCAGGGCTGGTGCACTGGGAAGGCCCAGAGGGATGGGATGGGGAGGGAGGCGGGAGGGGGGATGGGGATGGGGAACACATGTAAATCAATGGCTGATTCATGTTAGTGTATGGCAAAAACCACTACAATATTGTAAAGTAATTAGTCTCCAACTAATAAAAATAAATGGGGAAAAAAAAAAGAATAACATGAGGGATAAGATGGCTCAGGGGTATCTTGGACCCTTAACCCCCAGAGGCCCCTGATGGCCACATCTTCATGTAATATGTGTGTCAATAGATGTGCTGGGTGATTGGGTTGAGGGGAATATCTGACAGGGGAATGGCCGAGAGGGAATTCTGTTCTGCATTCAGCAGCCAGGGTGGTCTTTCACAAGTGCAATCATTCAGTTCGTGGTTCTTTTCTCAAAGCCCTGTAATGGCTATTCATGAATGAAGAATAAATTCTACCTCTTTTAATGGTGCCCGTGAGGCTGTTAGTGAGTTTCTGCTAGGTTTTGTGGCAGTAACATCAAATGCTTTCAACCCCTACAGTATATTTCTCATTCACATTGAATGTCATCCCTTCCTCAAGGGGGACCCAGGCTGAGAAGCAGCAGTGGCTGAACAAAACAATAGCTCTTAAGGCTTCTCTTCCAAGTAGCATACATCACTTCTACTCATGTTCCACTGGCCCAAGCAAGTGAGATAGCCACTCACTGTGGGGCTGGGTGTACAGCTCCCCCACTGGATAGCATGGTCGGTCACAGGGTGATGAATGGGCATGTATAACCCTCTTACAGGGAGGCAGTAAATGATTGGGAAAGGTCATCTGGCCCTGCCTGCCTTCCTGAACTCCCCTCCCACCGCTCTCCTGAGCCTCTTATTCTACCCTGGTCCTGTCGGCCTTGTGCTGCTTCTCAAACATCCATCTTTGTTCCTGCCTTGGGGCCTCTACCCAGAATGCCCAGCTCCTTGCATGGACCCTCATCACTTCATTGGGCCCTTTGCCCAGATCTCACCTCCTCATAAGCCTTGCTCCTCTTTTGCATTGCTTCTCCTTTGCTTTCCTCAATGTACCCACTTGAGATGGGTACAGCCCTGATAAAACAGACTTGATATCTGTTCACTTGTTGTCTTTCTTCTCCTGGAGATGGTGACTGTCCTCAGGGACTTGGTCCTGTTCTCAGCATCTCACATACCTGGGGGCCTGACACGTGGTCGGCTTTCTGTGAATGCTTTCTGAGTGAGTGGCTGCTCTGTGAGGCTGCCAGAGTTAATACCGTGACGGGCGGCCTGGACCTAAGTTTTAGCTTCCCCCGAAATGGTAAGATTCCCTACCCCCATCAGGTAACCTGGAGCCAGCCAATCAATATGCGCCCAGTAAGAACAAAGGGAGAGCTGAAAAGCCCGCGAAAGTCTGTACCGATAGAATTACTTTGCAAACATGTAACCAATCCGCTTAAGCCAGCTACTAACCGCTTTTGCATATCTTATAAATTTGTGTACCAAGCTTGAGCCAGGGCTTTTCTGACCCTGCACCACTGTGATGTTTGTGGCAGAAAGCCCTGGCTCGAGACAGTAATAAACTTCCCTTTTTTGCGAGTTGCATTGTCTTGGAAGCCTTCTCTCTTCCCGCTCGGGGATTCGGACATCGGGCATAACATTTGGGGGCTCGTCCGGGATCCCTTGACAGGGAGAAGAGAACGCTTACAGGACAAAGGGGAAGGATAAATAATAACACCGGTGCTCAGGAAGCAGGGGGAGCAAGCCGGCGTAAGGCCAAGGCCAGCGGACGCGCTGGGGGGCAGCCGACTCCGCGAGAAGGCTTTTTATAAAGGGGGAGCAAGCCGGCGTAAGGCCAAGGCCAGCGGACGCGCTGGGGGGCAGCCGACTCCGCGAGAAGGCTTTTTATAAAGGGGGAGCCAAGCCGGCGTAAGGCCAAGGCCAGCGGACGCGCTGGGGGGCAGCCGACTCCGCGGGAAGGAAAGTTCCTCTCCCGACCCCGAGCCTGGTGAACAGCGGACGTCATTCGGTAAGGTGAATCTGCTACCGGGAGGCAAGAAAATTCAGGGGGCCCGAAAACCCAGCGCTGTGTCATCGGCCGACGTTTGTTTGTCCGTGTGTTTGTCTTTGGCTCTCCGTGTTTTTGTGTGTGTGTGCCGGCATTGTCTCTAGTCTCGTTCTCTTCTGGTGCATCGTTCTTTCTCACTTCTGACTTATTCTCTCTCTTCCTTACCGTTTATTCTTTGACCATGGGGCAGGGAGAATCTACCCCACTTTCTCTCATGACTGACCATTTTTCGGATGTCAGGGCCAGGGCCCATGACTTGTCTTTGCTAGTCAAAAAAGGTAAATTAATAACTCTTTGTTCTGCAGAGTGGCCCGCCTTTCAGGTTGGATGGCCTCCGGAAGGCACCTTTCAACCGTCCATCATACAGGCTGTGAAGGAGAAGATTATGGCTCCTGATCCCTGGGGCCATCCGAGTCAAGTCCCCTATGTCATGGTCTGGCAGGATCTAGTAGAAAATCCGCCTAAATGGTTAAAACCTTTTGTTTACAAACTTCCTAGTTCCTCCAGTTCACAGGTCCTGGTGATGGAGACCCCCCCGGAGGAAACCAAAAAGAAAGAGGACCCAAAACCAGTCCTTCAGGAATCATCTTATCCAAACCTGATAGATCTAGAAACGGAGATAAGGCCTCCGCCATATGTGCCCTCCTTGCAATCCCCTCCGAGGAGAGAAGCTCCCACAGGTGAACCGAGAGGATTAAGAGGGCCAACGGGAACCGACCGTGAGGGGGGACCGGCATTGGGGACCCGGGGGAAAACTAAGGGAGATAGGGGTAAGCAAGACCCTGGGGACCCAGAGTTACCTTCATCCACTGTTCAGGCGCTCCCCGTCCGAGTGGGACCAACTAACCCGGACGGAGAGCGAACCTATCAGTACTGGCCCTTTTCCACGAGTGACCTGTACAATTGGAAGACCCAAAACCCTCCTTTCTCAGAGAAGCCCCAAGGCCTCATTGACCTCTTAGATTCCATTTTGTTTACTCATAATCCCACCTGGGATGATTGTCAGCAGCTGTTGCAGGTGCTCTTCACCACGGAAGAACGGGAGCGAATTCTGGCAGAGGCGCGGAAACGGGTACCAGGGGTCGACGGGAGGCCAACCGCCCAGCCTCATCTTGTGGACGAGGGGTTTCCTCTGTTGCGGCCTAACTGGGATTTTGAGCGGGTGGAAGGTAGGGAGCGTCTCCGAGTGTACCGCCAGACTCTAATGGCTGGCCTGCGGGCTGCAGCAAGAAAGCCGACAAATCTGGCAAAGGTAAATTTAGTAAGGCAAGAGCCCACTGAAAGCCCGGCAGCCTTCCTAGAGAGGCTGATGGAAGCTTTCAGGCAATATACACCTATGGACCCCCAGGCTGAGGAGTCACGCGCTGCAGTTTTGTTAGCGTTTGTGAATCAGGCAGCCCCAGATATTAGGAAGAAATTACAAAAGGTAGAGGGATTGGGAGAACAGACAATACAGGATTTACTGAAAGTAGCTGAAAAGGTATTTAATAATAGGGAGACCCCAGAAGAAAGGGAAGAGCGAATTCGGCGGGAGGAAAGGGAATTAGCGGAAAAGATCAGGAAAGAAGAGAGGGAACATAGGGCAAGGGAAAACCGGAAGAACCAGAAGGAGCTAGCCCAGATTCTTTTTGCGGGGTTAAAGGCCGGAACAGAATTGAGGGAACCTCGAGACCCCCGGACGGGAGAAAAAGAAAAACCAAAAAGGCAGGCCCTAAAGAAGGATCAGTGCGCCTACTGCAAAGAACAGGGGCACTGGAAAAACGAGTGCCCTAAGAGGGACTCAAGGAGAGGAATGACCCAGAGAGAGAAAATCCCCCCCGGAACTCGAGTTCTATATGCGGGGGAAGACAGTGACTAGGGGAGTCGAGACTCGGCACCCCTCCCCGAGTCCTGGGTAACCATACATGTGGAGGGGAAACCCGTTGGCTTCATGGTGGATACTGGCGCCCAACACTCTGTTTTAAATCAAAAACTGGGACCAATGTCTAAGAAAGCCAGCTTAGTGCAAGGAGCCACGGGGACAAAAAGATATTGTTGGACCACAGAACGGAAAGTAAATCTAGGGACCCACCAGGTGTCCCATTCGTTTTTGGTGATACCAGAATGCCCAGCCCCTCTACTTGGAAGAGACTTGTTGACTAAAGTTAATGCTCAGATCCATTTTGACCCAGGGGGAATGTCAGTCACGGATGGACTTGGACAACCGATACATGTCTTGTCCCTAGCCTTAAGGGATGAATACAGACTTTTTGCGCCTAAGCCCTCAGAGACCATAGCACTAGATGTACAACCGTGGGTCCATAAATATCCATTGGCCTGGGCAGAAACAGCAGGAATGGGACTAGCTAAACAGAGACATCCGGTCGTCATCGAGCTAAAGGCCGAGGCAGTTCCTGTGAGGGTGAGACAGTACCCTATGAGCCAAGAAGCTCGGCGGGGGATCACTCCCCACATTCGACGGCTCATGGAGGCCGGAATTCTCAGGCGATGCCGATCCCCTTGGAACACCCCCTTACTGCCGGTGAAGAAGCTAGGGGGGACAGATTACAGACCTGTCCAAGACCTGCGAGAAGTCAACAAACGGGTGAGTGACATACACCCAACTGTCCCTAACCCGTATACCCTCCTGAGCAGTTTACTGCCTGAGTACACTTGGTACACTGTGCTGGACTTGAAGGATGCCTTTTTCAGCCTACCCCTGGCAGTCCAGAGCCAAGAGATATTTGCCTTTGAGTGGACTGAGGAGGAGGGCCAACCAGTAGTACAATTAACTTGGACCCGCCTCCCACAGGGGTTCAAGAACTCCCCTACCTTGTTTAATGAGGCTCTGAGTGAGGACCTCTACGAATATCGGGCTTGCCACCCAGAGGTCATTCTGCTACAATATGTAGATGACCTTATGTTGGCTGGAACCACAGAGGAAGCTTGCAGCCGTGCCACTGGGGACCTATTACAGACCCTAGGCATCTTGGGGTATCGCGCTAGCGCAAAGAAGGCACAAATAGCCCGGCAAGAGGTCACCTATTTGGGGTATAAGATCAGGCAGGGGCAAAGGTGGCTAACCCAGGCCATGAAAGAAACAATATTGCAGATACCAGAGCCCAAAAACCCCCGCCAGGTGAGAGAGTTTCTGGGGACTGTTGGATATTGCAGACTGTGGATTATGGGGTTTGCTGAGAAGGCCCGGCCCTTATATGAGGGAAGTAAAGAGACCCCAAAGTGGACTTGGACTGAGCCAATGAAACAGGCTTTCCAGACACTCAGACGGGCCCTACTAGAAGCCCCAGCCCTTGCCCTGCCTAACCCAAATAAGCCATTCCAGCTGTTTATAGATGAAAAGCAAGGAATAGGAAAGGGGGTCTTGACTCAACAATGGGGACCATGGAAGCGGCCGGTAGCATACCTTTCGAAGCGATTAGACCCGGTGGCCGCTGGGTGGCCCCCTTGCCTTCGCATCATTGCAGCTACAGCCCTCCTCGTCCGCGACGCTGACAAGTTGACGTATGGACAGCAACTCTCGGTTTACACCCCCCACGCCGTGGAAGGGGTTTTAAAGCAGCCGCCGGGTAAGTGGATCTCCAATGCCCGCTTGACACACTACCAGGCCTTGCTGCTCGATGCCCCACGGGTGCGTTTTCAGACCCCTTGCTTCCTAAATCCGGCCACGCTCCTACCCAACCCAGAGAAGGACAGCCCTCTCCATGATTGCAGTGAGATACTGGCTGAGGCCCTGGCGGCACGAAAAGACTTAACTGATGTACCCCTAAGCAACAGTGAGCTAGTATGGTTCACCGATGGGAGCAGTTATGTAAAAGATGGGCAAAGGAAGGCGGGAGCAGCCATAGTTGATGATTCAGGGCAGACGATATGGGCTGAGACACTACCCCCAAACACTTCTGCACAAAAAGCAGAATTGATTGCCCTGATACAGGCTCTGGAGCAAGCCAAAGGGAAGAGAGTCACCATTTTTACTGACAGCCGATATGCTTTCAGCACTGCCCATATTCAAGGTCCCATATACCAAGAAAGGGGATTTCGGACAGCTGAGGGAAAAGAGGTCAAAAATCTGCCTGAGATTCGCAGGCTCTTGGAAGCTGTCCAACTACCCCGGGCAGTAGCTATAGTACATGTCCCCGGTCACCAGAAGGGAGAAGACCCTAAGGCGCTGGGCAATCGTGCTGCTGATGCGGCCGCTCGAGAAGCGGCTAGCCGGGACTATGCCGCCCCCATATTAGCCGTGGGACTTCCACCCCCTGGTATGGGGACCTTGCCACTAGTTCCCGAATATTCCCTCCCCGATCTCGCCTGGATCAACAAGGATACCACCCTCCAGAAAGATGACCAAGATGGATGGTACCGAGACCAAAACAACAACCTGATCTTGCCTGCCTCCCTGGGTCGTCACCTGTGTGAACACCTGCACACAACTACACACTTGGGAGAAAAAAAGACCCTAACACTTCTCCAGATGGCCTGCCTGAGGTTCCCTCGTCAAAATGTAACTGTACGAGAGATAATTCAAGCCTGCAAAGCGTGCCAGCTGATGAGGGCAGAGAAGAAGCAGCACTCGGGAACGAGGTACCGAGGGGAAAAGCCAGGGCAACATTGGGAGATAGATTTCACCGAGGTAAGGCCAGGCAAGTATGGGTACCGCTATCTGTTGGTACTGGTAGATACTTTCTCGGGGTGGGTGGAAGCTTTCCCCACTAAGGGAGAGACAGCAATAGTGGTTGCTAAAAAGATCTTAGAGGAGATAGTGCCTAGGTATGGGCTGCCAGTGACTATGGGCTCTGATAATGGACCTGCCTTTGTGAGCCAGATTGTACAAGGGCTGGCCCAAGCTCTGGGGACGAAATGGAAGTTACATTGCGAATATAATCCCCAGAGCTCAGGACAGGTTGAGAGAATGAATCGGACCCTAAAAGAAACTTTGACAAAGTTGGCAATAGAGACTGGCGGGGACTGGGTGACCCTCCTCCCCTTTGCACTCTTTCGGGCACGTAACACCCCTTATAAGCTGAATCTTACTCCTTTTGAGATTCTGTATGGAAGACCCCCTCCTGTGTATCCTATTTTCAAAGGAAAATATCTGCCACCCCCTACTTTGGGACAATTCCAGCAAACTCTGATAGCATTAAGTAAGGTGCATAACCATGTTTGGAAATTGATTCGAGAGATACATGAGGGCCAAAACAAGAGGGCCCTCCCCTCACATAATATTGGCCCAGGTGATTGGGTTTGGGTAAAACGACACCAATCTAAAGTATTAGAACCTAGATGGAAAGGCCCTTATGTTGTTCTCCTTACCACTCCTACCGCTGTCAAGGTCGACGGGATTGGACCCTGGGTTCATTGCAATCACGTGCGGCAAGCCACATCGGAAGAACAGGAAAAAGCGCGAGCAGAATGGAAGGCGAGTCCTCACCCGTCAAATCCTTTGAAACTGAAACTTGTCCGCTGGGAGACCTCCTAATTCTCCTGCTGATGGCAGCTCTCATCGACCCAGGAGCGACCAGTCATAACCCCCATCAACCTGCTAAGATCACATGGAAACTCAACGACGGGCAAACTCATGAGCTGCTCAATGAGACCTCAGGAATCCACCCTCCAAACACCTGGTGGCCGGACCTGAACTTCGACCTCTCAAGCCTCTTCGCAAAGCAGGACGGTCTCCATGATAAGTACTATAGGGATGGGATAAAAAACCATAGGTTGGGGTTTTGGGCTTGCCCGGGCTATATAAAAAATAACTGGAAAACCTGTGGTGGCATAGAAAGCTATTATTGCAGGAGCTGGAGTTGTGTGACCTCTTGTGATGGACCCCAGAGGTGGGATGTCGGAAACAGAGATCTAGTTAGCTTCACCTTCAAGGACCGTAGACACCAGGGGCCTCAGGTACGAGTACGATTTAACCAGGAACGGGCGAAGAAAGAAAACCGCTGGACCTCAGGACTGACTTGGGGTTTTCAGCTCCACGTAAATTGGCCCGGCCCCTACCCAGGCGAGCTTTTAATCATTAAACAGGTTATTGAGCCGGTGCAGGTACATAGTTTAGGTCCCAATCTGGTCAAAGCATTACAGGGGCACAAGGCGACCCCCAAGCCAACCCCCTTCAGACCAAGCTTGCCAGGAACATTTAACATCTCCTCTACCCCTAGCCTCAGAGGCAAACTGACAGAAACCCCTGGCCCTCTGGCTGTTACCATTAGCTCAGCAATTCAGGACCCCCTATGGGCCTTAGTGAATGCAGCCTTTACGGTCTTAAACCATACCAACCCTAATGCAACCCAGTCCTGTTGGCTTTGTTATAATCTTCACCCCCCCTTCTATGAGGCCATAGGCCTCAATGTCTCTTACTACTTATCTTCAGGCCAGAACCCACCCCCATGCCGATGGGAAGAACGCAAGGTTGGCCTCACAATGAATGAAGTTTGGGGACAGGGACTCTGTTTGGGCACAGTGCCACGTGATAAAACTTCCCTCTGTGCCCGGACTATTAGTAACCTACGCTTATATGGCAAAAATTGGATTGTGCCAGAGGTTGGGGGCTGGTGGATTTGTTCACATACTGGGCTAACCCCATGTTTAAATGTGAAGGTTTTTAACCAGAGTCAAGAATTCTGTGTTCTGGTTGCTGTAATGCCAAAAATCTTATACCACTCTGAAGAGGTTATGTACTCACATTGGGACCGAGAATTGCCAAGACAAAAGAGAGAGCCAATCAGTGCGATCACCATGGCAGCCTTGTTCAGTCTTGGGCTGGCAGGAGCAGGGACAGGAATAGCTTCACTATCTCTGCAAGGCCAAGGGTTTTCTTCCCTACGAGCCGCCATAGATGAAGATATAACTCGCATAGAAGAATCAATCAGCCACTTAGAGAAGTCTCTGACTTCCTTGTCTGAGGTGGTCTTGCAGAATAGGAGAGGATTGGACTTGATTTTTCTCCAACAGGGTGGGGTCTGCGCGGCTCTGGGAGAAGAATGTTGTTTCTATGCAGACCATACAGGAGTGGTAAGAGAATCTATGGCAAAAGTAAGAGAAGGGCTGGCACAACGAAAGAGGGAACGGGAGGCCCAGCAGGGATGGTTTGAGTCTTGGTTTCAACGCTCCCCCTGGCTGACCACCTTAGTTTCCACCCTCCTGGGCCCGCTTATAGTGCTATTATTAACACTCACATTTGGCCCTTGTATTTTAAACCGGCTAATGTCATTTATTAAAGAACGTCTAAATACCATTCAGATTATGGTATTGAGGCAGCAATATCAGATGGTAGCTCAGGATGAAGAGAAGGATTCCTCTACAGGAACAAGAAGACAGGGGGGAATGTGAGGCTGCCAGAGTTAATACCGTGACGGGCGGCCTGGACCTAAGTTTTAGCTTCCCCCGAAATGGTAAGATTCCCTACCCCCATCAGGTAACCTGGAGCCAGCCAATCAATATGCGCCCAGTAAGAACAAAGGGAGAGCTGAAAAGCCCGCGAAAGTCTGTACCGATAGAATTACTTTGCAAACATGTAACCAATCCGCTTAAGCCAGCTACTAACCGCTTTTGCATATCTTATAAATTTGTGTACCAAGCTTGAGCCAGGGCTTTTCTGACCCTGCACCACTGTGATGTTTGTGGCAGAAAGCCCTGGCTCGAGACAGTAATAAACTTCCCTTTTTTGCGAGTTGCATTGTCTTGGAAGCCTTCTCTCTTCCCGCTCGGGGATTCGGACATCGGGCATAACATGCTCACCCATAGAACAATCAGTCCCCAGGCAGAGAGGCTCCCAGCATATGGAGGGTGGCAGCCCATTTGGGACAAGCACAAGTCTCTGACCAGCCTGGATGCTTCTGTCCTGCTGAGCATGAAACAGACAGATGCATTCTTTATACGCCCCTGTATGGAGACCTTGGCCTACAAGGCCCCTGCAAGTCTAGCTGGGGTGGGCAGCCAGAGCCCACGGGCATTACCAAGCTCCCATGAGCAGCCCCTGTTGAGATAACAAGGAGCTGCAGCCCTGCTCTGGGTGCTTCGGTAGATGACTTGGGCTTGTGGTGGGGGTGGACCTGTGTACAGGGTGGGGCCAGTGGGTAGGCAGAAGGTCAGCCGGGGTCTCAGCTGCTCATGGCTCTGCTTGGATTTGTGTTCAGATCCAAAGGAACAGGGAGGTCAGCAGTTATTACAGATGGGTGAGAAAAGCAGAAAATCCTGGCAGGCATCCCCAGAAGGCAGAACTTACGCGACCGGCACCTGGCTCTGTTTAGAGCCCATTTGTAGCTGGATGAGAAGTGAATTTGTCACGTCAGTTGGAGCCAGTGGATTCAGCAATTTTCTGAATCCACAGAACAGCCAGGAAACTAGGACCACCTGGGTCCTGCCTCTTGCCCCGGCCTCCCACTGCCCTGTGCCAAGTCCACTCAGCACCATTGTGGACTGAGCCACCTGTCCCCCGCCCCCATCTCTGCCCCACCTCAAGGCACTTCTCTCCTGCGTTTTTGAACAACTTAGGAAAGATGAGGCTTTCCTGGCTGTCACAGCTGGGGTCCAGCAAGCTTGCGTCTCTTGGGACATTAGCAGATAGACAAAACTCACAACACATAACATTTTCTTGTCAACAAACACACTGTCTCCCTCTCTCCAAGGGCTATAGGGAGCTACAAAGCAGGCTTCAGGGTGGCACTGTGGAGGACATAATCTTTTTTGTTCTTTTACTAGGATGTCTTTGTGTTGGAGAAGGGTAAAGGTCACTGGGCTTCCCTGATAGCTCAGTTGGTAAAGCGTCTGACTGCAATGCAGGAGATCCTGGTTCAATTCCTGGGTCAGGAAGATCTGCCAGAGAAGGAATAGGCTACTCACTCCAGTATTCTTGGGCTTCCCTTGTGGCTCAGCTGGTAAAGGATCCACCTGCAATGCAGGAGACCTGGGTTTGATCCCTGGGTTGGGAATATCCCCTGGAGAAAGGAAAAGCTACCCATTTCAGTATTCTGGCCTGGAGAATTCCATAGACTGTATAGTCCATGGGGTTGCAAAGAGTCAGGCACGACTGAGCGACTTTAACTTTACTTCACTTCAAAGGTCACTGAAGGTGCACTGCAGTTGACCTGGCCTGGATAGGGTGGAAATAAGATCCTGCAGCTTAGAGATGCTTATCAGCAGGTATAGAGTTTCCTGCCCTCTGCCTTCAGCCCTACCGAGCCAGGAGTGAGTTAGGTCCTCATTAAACCTAGGGAGAGACAGCCCTGATGTGGGGTGATGGTACATGGAGGCAGGCTGGATGGTCACTGGACATGCTTGAGTGGTCATCTTGCTTGTCTTGATAAGTATCTGTTTCAATTAGTTGGGTGTTCTGCTTGGGCAGTACCCATCCTATTCTAGTTAATAAATATTTAGAATTTTACTCCTGTGTGGAAGCCTTGTTAATCTGTAACCTCCAGTGGCTGGACTGTCTGGGCATAGAGCTGTAGTCATTTGAACTTGAACACTGTGTAAGAGTTCAGTAGCAAGATGGTGAAGGGAGGGATTGAGGGAGCAATCTGGGCAAAGGCCCAGAGGCAGGAGACAGCCAGAAATATTTAGGGGTTAACATATGGGGATTGTTTTATAAAACCTTTGGGAAGGAGAACCCAGAGTTAGGTCTCAAGGTAGAAAAGGAACAGTTTTTCCTTTTCCTTATCATCAGCCTTTAAGATCAATAACAGGTAAGGTTTTTCTGGTCCTACCAAGGTGCTTTCACAAAGGGGTCTGGGTACAGACCAGAAAACCTATGTCCAGATACAAAATGTGAAGTGCCAAAGGTGACAAGATGAGTTAGTGGTGAAGCCAGAGTTTATCTGATTGTTGAATACAGGCCTCTGCTTCACAGAGATTATCTATCATCCATTCATCCTCTGTCTATCTCTCTATCCATCCATCCATCCATCCTCTGTCTCCCCATCTCACTAATCCACTTTGTCTCCCTGTTGTTTTCTTGTCCAAAGTTGATTGATGCAGGTCTTTCCATCTCCCAAACTCCCTCCATTCTGGCCCTCCTCTCATTGCCATAGGAGGCCCACCACTCTGAGGTTTGGGGAGCATCTTTTGTTGAGTTCCTCGGTCCTAGAAACCATGTGCAAACACAGTGACTGAGTCACAGCTCAGCCGTGGGATGGGTGTAGACCAGCATGTTAAATCTGCATCCTAACAGCTAGGACTCTTTCCTAACTGAGACCAGGCTCTAAAACGTGGAAATTAGCTCTTGAGCATTTCAGGGCTTAGCGCACTGGTTTATAAAATTGTCTGTTAGCGTACAGACAATGTTAGCATTCAGAGCATACAGGAATGGGTTTAATAGTTTATTTAGAAAGGGACAAATTATCGATTAATCTTAATCACACCTCTTTCACTGCTCCTTCCCACACTGGAGTTCTGGGTGTCAGTTCTAAGGCTCTCATCTAATCTTCCTGGTTTCTGATTAAGCCCATGGGTACCTTGGCAGTGATCCAGGGGCTTGTGACAGATGGGTAAATGCAGGAGTAGAGACCCCATCTCTCTCTCCACTTCCAGAGCGGCTCTGCTGTATCTGTATTATATATTAGGGTTCACATAGGAGTTTATTTGGACACATATTAGAGGATTAAGACAAGCTTGGTTATCACTGTTTGGAGCAAGCCATAGAGCCTGGCCAGGTAGACTGCTGTCTGTCCCCTCCAAGCCCTGGTCAAACCTGAAGAGTTGGTGGCAGCTGGGCCTCACCTTGGCACTCACTGCAGCCAGCTGGGGACTGACCAGGGTGGGCCCTGCCATGGCAGGGGGATAGGATGCGTCTCTGTCATCACCACCGCTTGGCCCAGCAAATTCCCAGGCTCACATTTTCCCCAATGGGATGTTATCTGTCCATAGCCAGTTCCTGGCCAGCCCTGCATGTCTGCTGGGGTGCTGCTGGCCAGGAAACTCAAGCTGGGTACAGCTTCGGAAGTGGCCTGTCCTTTTCCCAGCTGTCCAGTGGTGTGGCCCTCACCTCCTTCCTTCCTGAGGCCAAGAGAGGCCACTCTGTCCCTTCCGGACCTCCAGGGAGCCAGCTGGTTCAGGCCTCAAGTTCTTTGCTACTATTGTAACCCTTTCCATTTTTAAGAAGGCACATAGTGACCATGCTGATTTGGGGAGAGTAGCTGGTGAGAAAGCTGGACTGGGATTGTGCTTTCCTTTCTTCTTCCATCACTGCCTCTGCTGGCACAGTGGGCATCTCCAAGGGAGCCAGTGGAAGCAAGGGGACTGCAGCACCCTTTTGTCTGGCACATGGAGGCCCAGGCCTGCCTGCTACATGTGACCCCGGTTCCCTTCTGAGTCTGGGAGTTGGGGTCCCTTCCTGAGAAGCCTTATTGTCTTCTCTCGTTTCTTCAAAAGCCAAATAATCAATCCATCCCAGCAAAGGAAAGGATAAAAGGGAAACTTCTTAATTGGCTCAAGGCCATCACACACATTACCAGGTACACTCAAGCTGCAATTTACTTCTTAATTAAAGTTCTTTCTACCTACAGGAAAAGCTGAACATTGGGCCATGTGTTCTGTCCCTGAAATAGGGAGTTTGGCAGAGCAGTTTCAAAGAGAAGGCAAGGAGAGCATTGGCTTCTGAGTTTTATGTTGCTCACTGTTACTCTTTTCAGTTTCTCCTTATGAGCATCAGTCTTTTCCAAGCCAGTGACCTGCAGAATAGTCTGCGCTGGATCCTTGTACAAACCTGCTAATTTTCTTGGCTCACCTCCTCCTGGTCCTTGATTCCATGGCCCAAGAGTGTCATCAGCCTTCCCAGGACTTCAGCACACTCCAGGGCATATCTCAGAGTCCCCTCCTTGTCAGGCTGTGATCTGTGTCCCTGTGGCCTCTGCTTTGCCTCAAGTCAGCACCGGCCAGAAAACCATTCCCACAAGCAGCATTCTGTGAGGCATTCATAGAATCTTCACTTCCGGGAAGATTAGAAGGTCATGGTGAAAGTCATGTCTTGAGGTCAAGCCCTTTTTCTCCTTCTCCTACATTGCTGCAGTCATTGCCTTCATTATGCAGGGTAGTCTCTCGCTTCTTGGAAGACTGAGCTATACCCACACCACTGGGCCCCATCTTTTGCTTTTATTTAAGCACTTTCCAAAGCAAGATTGTTCCTTAACAAGAGGTCAGTCAAAGGCTTGCCTGATACCTCCAAGAGAAAAGGGTCCATCTTTCCTAGGGCCTGTCCCTGAATCATGTAGCATCACTGGCTTCTGTGTTTGGAACCCAGGATTCCGTGGGCTTCACTGAGACTCCTTGGTGTAGAGGGGAGACAATAGACCCCTAACCAATGACACTGTCTCTAATGAAACAGAAGCCAGAAGGCATGGAGTCAGGAAAGCACAGAGGGTGGATGTCTTCTTCTTCTGTTGTTCAGTGGTCTCTCTGCTCCCGATAAGCTAGGCCTTTTTCAGATGGAAATCTTCAGAGGACACTTGCCCAGAGCAGGGCTAGATAGGTAGGGCTACCCCAGCCAGGGCCTGGCTCCATTCTGTGTCCTGTTGCGATGCATGGTTCAGTGACTCCACAGTGATCCTCTCCAACTATCTTCTGAGTCTAGTAGGGCCTGGTGGGTATGAACTTGAAAGGCTATGATAATAATCAGAGCAATAGCTAACATTACTGAGCCCTGGTACGGTCAGGTACTTGCTGAGTACAGCATATACATTATTTCATTTCATCCCCACCACTAACCTGTTAATGAAGTATGATCATCTGTGATCCTCCCCATTTTACAGATGAGGAAACTGAGTTCAGACCACACAGCCAGTCAATGCTAAGTAGCCTTGCGTCAAGGTGACAGTCTGACAGTCCAAAAGGCAGAAAAGGTGATTTGACCATTGCTGAAGCTTGAGTTTTGGTCTCTGTCTACAGAAGGCAGGCCTCCTAACACCCAGCAGTGGTGGGCCAGGGCTAAGGGCTTTCTGTGGAAGGGTGGTAAAGGCCTGCTATCAGTCAGCTCCCTCACCTTGTTCCATCTCTGGACTAAGGGAGTTCATTCACAGGGTGATAACTGAGGCTCAGGCCACAGTCAAAGGAAAGAGGTTTGCTCCGTGCAAAACCAAGAACAATTAAAAAAAAAAAAAAGTGATCATCTAGGTCAAAGCACATTTTCATTCTCAGATAATGTGAGCTCCACACCCAGAGCCCTGACCTCATTAGTTCCATGTGCTAACCCAGCCAAGGCTTAGACCCTAGCTTGAACTTCATAGTTGAATGGGCCTGGGATTGAATTCTGTCTCGACCTCCTTCCAGCTTCATGACTCTGCATGAAATATTTAACCACTCAGAGTCTCAATTTCTTGATCTATAAAATGGGATAATAATCTCTCCTGATATGGTCATTGTGGATGCTTGATGTGGCAGAGCAGGTGCCTGCATAGAGTCAGGCACTGACTCTGAATGTTAATGTTAATGTCACTGAATGTTAATACCTCCTCCTGTCCACACTGGCCTGTCCTCTAACTGCATCTGGTTAATGCAGCAACATCTTATAGTTGATGTCTTTAGGGAAAATCATTGGAATCATATGATGCACCATCATTTAGGTTTTTTCTCTTAGTTATTCCAAACCCAGGCCATGAAACCAGAGTGAGGCTCTGCCTGGAACCCACAGCCTGGTGAGCAGCGACCTGGCTAAAGACTCCAGAATCACTGCCCTGGCCCCAGGTCACATGCAGTCACATCAGGAGGAGTGTGCTGGTTAGAGAAGAGCAGCGTGTACTCTTACCTACCCAGGTTCTCATACATGCCAGGTATCCTGGCCTTCCAGAAAGAAATAGAAAACAGATAGCCAGGTGGTTCAACGGAAGAGCCTGAAGACCTGACTATCTCTTCTTTCTGGGTGATACTGGGTTAGTTGCTGCACATGCTCTGAACCACAGTGTCCTCTTCTGTGAAATGGAGGTCAGGTCAATCCTCCCAGTGTTATTCTGAATAAATTGATATTGTTTTCAATATTTAAGACTGATATTACATTTCCATCATGCTGATAACTTATTTTCTCTAGGATATTTGATGACTTACACAAGGACCCTTAATTCGCTGAGAGGTTCATCTTCCCTTCCTCCCTTATTTTTTTCTTTCTTTTCCATTCCTTTCTTCCCTTCCATCATCTAATAGCATCTGCTGTTTGCAGGACACAGTGTGCCGGATGCTAGGAAGGACATGAGGAACTCGTGATCTCATATAGACACAGGGCTTGAGTTCCAAGGGGTGAGAACCACATTCAACTTTCACCTGAGAGAAAATTTGAGGTTACCTTATCAAATGAGACTTGGATCCTGAAAGGAGAAGCAACTGGGGCCAGGGTCTGCTATCTCTCATTTAGCCTCTTCATCTACCCCTGCTTAGGCTGGAGAGGTGAGAGGGATGGTCTTGCCTCAGATGATCAGAAAAAGCTTTGGTGGAGAGTAAGTCCTTGAACTGGGCCTTGAAGGCTGTTCAGAATTTTGGAAGGCAAAGGTGTGGGGTAGAGAGGGCATGCCAAGGTGAAGACAGAGCTTGAGCCAGAAAGGCAGCCTAAAAGCAGAGGCTGATTCAGGGCTAGCAAGTGGCTCTGGTGTAGAGGAACAGTACTTTGACGGTCCCCTCCCCACCCCCGCAGAGGCTCTGCATGACTGTTCAGTGGCTCACGGATGCAGTGAATTGGCTTCCACCGTCTAATGCCCTGCCAGGAATTAATTGTATTCATGATAATGAGCTTAGACCCTGGACACCAGGCTGGCTTAAATAAACCTCTCTTAAATGGTGGATTTATGATGCGTTTTGTAGAACAGTAGCAGTAACTCGACTGGGCACATGCTAGATAGATGAACCGAAATACTTAAAGAAACCTGGTCCAAGAACACGGGTGAAAAACACCCTGTGATAAATCATGACTATTAATTTGCATGCTTTGGGTCTGCCAGGCTGGAGAAAACAATTCGTAAGCCTCCTGCAAGTGCTGAGCGGCGAGCCTTTATGAACACTCAGAGTAATTTATGCCAACGCTTCTGCTTGTCCTTGCTTCCCTAACATGACTTCTTTGCTGGGAGAGATCATGAATTGGCTCCATCAGTTTTGTGTGGCTTTCCTGGTCGGCCTGCAGAAGGGATTCCCCTTTGACACAGGCTCCTGCCTGCTCTCAGAGTGCATTTGTCTTTCTTTTCGCCATCTTGGAAAGTGGTCTGTGCTGGTGGGTGGACTTTTCCTGTCCTGAAACAGATTTTGACCCTAAATAGACCTCACGTGGCGTCCCGGTGGCCATGATGCTGTGGGTTCCATTAGGAGGGTGAAAGGCCAAGCCAGAAGCCCGGTCTGATGCCTTCTTCTGCAGGATGTGATATCATGCGGAAGAGTCAGAATTTGGTTGTGGTTAAGAATTGAGGGAAGATCTTGTGTTTTGATAGTTTTAAGGTAATGCATGACTGGAACGACTTAGCATACACAGATGCACGCATGCATTATTATACAAAAGTTCAGGACTATCTATCCCAATCAGGCCTTTAAGTCCAGATTAAAGGGAAGGCTCACTCACCATATACCTAACCTGCCAGCTCTCTCTACTCTCCCAGCCTGAGGAAGCAGATTTAACCACTCTCTGGTCCAAGAGGCCAGGGGTTCACTGGTAGCCTTCAGGAGCCGTTTGTCTTCTCTGGTCCTTTCTGCAGGATAGGGGCCCAGGGCTTTTTTGTTTCTCGGTTTTGCTTTTGTCTGATCCACCTGGCAGTTGTCCTAAGGGGAGGCCATTTCCTCAGCTGATGTCGCAGACGACCACTGGTGGGGGTGGAACTTGTCCTGTGATCAGTGAACGCCCTCTTCCAGCGGGGTGGGGAGCCACACCCACAATGATTGATTTGCTTGGAGCCTCATCTGCTGTTGAAAGACCCCCCTGGTGTCACACGGAGAGCTCAGGCTTGTGGGCCAACCCTACCTGAGACTTGCTGGGAGACTCAGGGAGTTGGTCTAATTTCCCTGAGCAATTTCTTCTAAAATGACTGTCTTGATGGGATGCATCAACTCTTCCCGTTGCCACGAGCACCAGATGGAACATGTCCAGAAAGCCTCAGAACAGTGCCTCAAACATGGTGGGGTCAGAACACTAGGCCCCTGGAGCGTGAAGGATTGAGGTCAGCCTCAGAGAGTCAGTGTCCATGTCCGTGCCTGAGCGTCCTCTGAATGGATTTATTGGGACAATGACAAGGATACAAGATAGGAAACAGGACAGGCTCTTCAGTCACACAGAGCCCTTGTTGGAGAGAAAATCTATCTGTCCTCACAGCATCCAGTGCTTTGCCTTTGGAGTTTGAGATTTGTTTGCAGCAGTTCCTCCTTCCTGGAAGCCATCTGTTGACCAGCCAAGCACGTCTTCCCATGCTGGCCCAGATTGCTGGGCGAGGACAGGGTTGAATAGTGCTCCCAACCCTCTGTTTTCCTTCCCCTTCCCTGACCTTCAGGTTCTGCATCTGTAAAACTGTGTACTAAAACTCAGCTTGGCATGGTGGTGGTGAAACTTGAATCTTATCATGTGTGAGCAAGTTCCTGGTACTAGGTGGTGTTCAGTTAATTGTGACTTTTCATCTTGGCCTGACTGATAATTGAGGTAGGCACACCCTTAGCATGAGGCTGAAACCCCTTTGAACTTCGTCTTCTCAGCCTTCTCACAAGCTTCAGGATGCTCTGCTTCCCACTCCCACCCCCAACCCCAGGACAGGGAGCTTCATATTTAGGATCTAAAGTTGTATGTAGGGAGTTTCCAAGAGGGAGTTTGTAGGGTTGTGAGGTATTAACCTCTTCAAAGTCAGCCATCATGATGGTGAAGTGCCCGTGGCAGTGTTGTGGCACAGGAAGGGTAGGACTCTGGAGCTGGGCTCCTCTGAATCGGATCCACTGTCCATTGCTTACTGGCCCCGGGGCACCTTAATTAGCATTTCTGAGGCAAGGTTTCTCACCTGTAGAACCGGCTCAGAAAAAGCCCAGCTTGTGAAGGTTGAAAGAAATGACACCTTACAAGGGTTTTGCATAGAGTTGGTGCTCAATAAATGGTAGCATCATCTTGTCCTTGTCAAATGTACAAACATAAAGGGCTGTTGTTTTAAGAAGTCTCAGTATTTTTGGCTTCTGGCCTTGGCATTTCAAGATGGCCACCCATGCCCCAGATGGAATTGTTACTGTCATTGTCTTTTCCTTCTTTCCTGTCAGCAGAAACTGGTGCATGCTTCCACACCCCTGACAGCTGGCAGGGAGGAGTGTGTCACATGAGGGCCATTGTTGCTTGTCTTCCTGCCGAAGGGCACCGGCCGACTGTGTTTAAGTTCAAGGCTCCTCCTGTCAGGTCCCTCTGGCTTAGATCTCCCATCCTGATGCCATTAGTGGGGATGGGGCAGGAAAGCAGGATCTAGAACCACTGTCTCAAACGTGCCCAGCACATTCCAGGTTTCACTGGTGGAACTGGAGAGATGCCTGAGCTCATATCCTAGCTCTGTGATTTGGGGTCAGTTGCCTAAGCTCTTTGTGCCTCAGTTTACTCACCTTTAAAACACAGGTACCTGAGTTGAAGGTTAACTCCTTCATATGATTTTTTTTTTTATGACAGTTAGGTTATGCAGGCAAAGTGCTTCATCTGGTGTCCGGGGTGTGGTCAATAGGTAGTGAATGTTAGCTATTTTCTTATTTTACTCATATCATCTCCCTTGATCCCCGTGAGCCACCCAAGGGGCAAGAAGGCCATATGTTGTGTATTCCTTCTCTAGATTAGGAAATTGAGGCTGAATGTTTCATAATCAAGGGGCTCACAGGAAGGAGTGACTGAGCCTGGATCCCTGCAAGACGCTACTTGGCAACAGCACCTGCACCGCTGCTTGACTGTGTCTGAACACTGCTCCACAGGCCTGCCTGCATGGAAAGATACAGATTCCTTTCCTGGGCCCGGCTTAGGTCTGCTGAACCGTAATCCCCAGGAGTGGAGCCTGGGCATCTGCATTTGTAAAGTGCCTCCTTAAGGGAGTGACGCCCAGTGTTGGAGTCGCCGTCTCCATTGCTGGGCACACAGCTCACTGTGTCATTCCCAGGCAGGGGGACAGCAGAGAAACTCCAGAAATAACTAGCAACTTCAAGCCAGGTGAACAGGCTGTCCACATGTTAAGTAGGAGCTTACTGAGATGTGGGTGAAGGAAATGGTCTCTTTAATGCAAAGCGAAGTTTTTCCAGGTCATTGGATTTCTTTCTAGATTAAATAACCTCATTGCATATTATGGACTCTGTGGAGAAAGCCTGTTTGCCCTGAATTGAAACTTTCTTTGTCAAGATATTATGTTTGGCTTGGACACAGCTAATTGACAGGAGGTTGTCAGAGCCAATGTGGTCCCTTGAAAAGGGCCCCTGGGGACACAGATGATTTGAAAATTGCATAGCACCCTCCACAGCCCATGCTCTCTGCAAAGGGAGAGGTAGCTCTTCCCAGAGGGACACAACATTCACATTTCACTTCCTCTGACTTTGATCTGACCTAGTCCTTGAGAGGACTGAAGCCTTGGGGGGCTTCTGGAAATGCAGGGGCCCAAACTCAGAAGGTAGCACTAGTTTTGAAGAGCTCCACTTATCAGCAAGTAATCTCGTTTCCTAGAATGCTGAGGAAACATAATATGGTCATTGACTTCCTCCTTCTAACAGTCAGGAGTTGATTCTCCAAAGACACACCCTTGGGAAGACCTTCCCTTTGGCATCCTGGAGGCGCCATCCTGGTGGTGGCTAAGCGCATGGGCCAAAGACCAGTCTGCCTGGGTTTGAATCCAAACCCTAATACACACTAGCCATGTGCTCTTGGTCAAGCAACTGCATTTGTTTTAAGCCTTGATTTTCTCATCTGTGAAATGCTAAGAAGAAATCTTACCTCCTTAAGTTGTGGTGAGAATTCGGGGAGGTAACCCAGGAAAGCCTGAATCACATGAAAAGCCCTGAGTGAATGTTAACTTCACTGTTACTGCATGTCTTCAGTATGGTGTGGGTTTCATATGATTCAAGGGAAGATGTGGGGAGCAGTTTGGAGACTGACCCTCCACAGGCAAGTAAATGATGTATTATTCAGTTTATTCAGTGACAATTTAAAGATGCCTGGATGCACAGGGCTGGCACTGAGGCTTTGTTGGAGAGCTAGATGGTCCCTTTCCCACGGTGCTCAGCTGGGTCTGGAGTCTGATGTTAAATGTGGGTCAGCACGTGTTGTAAGAAGTGCCTACAAGGTAGGGAGATGATGAGAGGAGCACGGTCCTCTTCCCTTGGGCTGGGGAGGTCCTTCTCAAGCTTGGGTGGCCAGGGGAGGTTTTGAGACTGTTAAATTGAGATCTGAAGGAAAAGAAGTTTCTGGTTAGTCAAATCATGAGGGGAAAAAGGCTTTCAATGCAAGGGGCAGAGTCATCAAGGAAGAACAGAGCTTGGTGTGTGGGAGAAACCTAGGGAGTGAGGAGAAGGAGCCTGGATGGGGCTGAAGTTGTGGACAGGGGCAGAGTGTGCAAGGTCTGCTGGGCTGAGCTGCCGGGAGAGGCAGGCAGATGGGGCAACAGTGGGCCAGCTGAGGCATGTGAGAAGGGAGGAGACCTGACGGTGGGCAGTGGGAGGGCTGCTCTGACTGTGGGCTGGAGAGAGGGGATGTTGGGTTCAACAGGGCGGGTACTGGGATGTCCTGGTAGACTCGGTCTAACACGTTAGATCTCACACTGAGGGCTCAGCCTGCTGCTAAGCTTTTTGGGGCTAATAGTGATCCATGCGATGGGGTTCTCTTCCTGTCACAATCCTGGGTTCACTCTGACTCTGACTCTAGCCTTCCTGAGCATGCTCACGTCTCTGCCCCAGAGGAATCTAGGCCCATTCTGTGTGTTTTCCCAGCCAGGAAAAGTCCAAGCTGCATTTTCCATCAAGCAGCCCCTTACTTCCTGAGCGGCCTGCTCTGTTTACATCCCTCTAATGGAAATCTCCTTGAACTGGAGCTTTTCTCTTTCCTGAGCATTTCCTGTCTCCACTGGCCAGCTCACCTCTGCTTCAGTTTCTCTCCTCTGACTGCTCCAGCAATCTCATACCCTGTTTTCTGGCCCCCATTTCTCATCTCTGCCCCGCTTGCCTACTTATCAGCAACTTGAATGTAGGTCACAGTCACCCCAGGTTCTGCCCCGGCATCCAGCCCACTCTTTGTCCTATGGTTGGTGCTGGGTGGAAAAATGGGGAATTGTTAGTCATTTCAGGAGGCACAGTTTGCCTGGGTGGATGGGAAGTGGCCCTTGGTGTAGTGAAGTCCTGACTATTAAGACTCTGCCCCATTGCCCTGGGCTCAGAGTATGTGTTCTTCCATGGGGGCTTTGGGAAGCCAGAAGACTCTTCATCCCTCAGCTGCAGGCCCCATGGCCAATGAGTTCCTTAAGACCAGAGTTTCTTAGAAGAATTCAGAGAGAATATGAGAGAGACAGAAAAAAAGATGTGGGGTAGGGTACAGAATGAGAATCAGAGAATTCTGATCAACAACCCCCCTACAAAGTTCCACACCCAGGTGTTTCCAGGACATGTTGGCCATATAATGTGATCTGAAAGTATGAACCTCACTCCAAAGGACCCATTTCAAGTTGGGATGTTGGGGTTGGGGCAGGCAGTGGTCTTACCAGAACCCTTAAGCAGAAGATAAACTTTAAGCTGAAATCGGAAACTCTGAGCTCACTTCCATGGTGGCATCTTGAACTGAATTTTTTCTTTTATCTTTAGCCTTCCAAAGGCCAGTTGCCTTGCAGAACTTAGTGGCAGCTGGTTTATAACTCTTGGTTGAGTTGTTTTGAATCTACCTCATTCTATCCTTGCTTGTCAGTCAGTCATCACTAGGTGCCCTCTGCGTGTTAATAAATCCCTGCCTACAGTGACAAGGAGGCAGGCGGACGCAGAATGCACAAGAAGTTGGGCATCAGAGAGGTTCTCAGTGCATCAGAGCTGGAAAGTTGCTAGAGATCACCTGTTTAATAGTTTTGAATGCAGTTAATCATGGAATTCCTGGCTGAAAAGAATCTTATTTAGAAATCCAACATGTTCAAAAGTATAAAGCAGAACTGGTTTGACTGACTGAAGCAGGGGATGAGGGCCCACTGGCTACAGGCTTCTTACCTTGGCTGTTTGCTGATACCTCTGAGGAGCCCAGAGCTGACTTCGGAAATGACTGATCAGTTCAGACAGGGGAGTGATTTTCTGAAGTCACTGAGACCCTTGGAGACCCATGGCTTAAGGGGGTGATATGGCCCAGCAACTTCCCCTGGATGGGGGTCCAGCACTTCAGATTCCCTCTCCTGTAATGGAGCTCCCTCTATCAAACAGTGTGTGTCCATCAGCCCTTGATGTGGAGTCTCTCCAGGAGAGGTCAAGAAGGAATATTCACTCTGAGATTCCCATTAGTGTTGCTGAAACATTAGGCCTGCTTTTCCTTACCTCAACTGGAATCACTGGCAGGAATGAGTCATGAACTAAGGATGCTGATGGAAAGACTTATTTCCTAAGGAGCCTCAGGTGTAAATAGATGGAAAATGAGTCTCAGTGAAGAGGGAACCTGGCCTGGGCTTCATTAGGCGGTGGATAGGAGTCACAGGATAAGGGTGTAGAGAGGCAGCAGACGCCCTGCAGCCTACTTACTGCTCCTGTATTTGTGGGTGGTGAGTCAGTTGTGGCTAAGTCTGGCTGTATAACAAACAGCCCCCCAATCTCAGTGGCTTACAAAGGTCTTCCTTGTGTTGCATTTGGACTGTGCATTGACTGTGGTTCTGCTCCATATACTTTCTCATGCTGTGACATGCCTATTTTATTATGGCTAAAAAGAGCAAGAGGATCTTTAGTCACATCTGCACAGTCACTTTGAAAACTTCTGCTCAGACCAGGCACGCTTCATGTCTTCTCACATTCCTTTGGCCAGAACAGGTCACATGACAGAGCCTGATAGTGGGGTGGGACCTTTGTAAGTCACAAGGCAAGAGGAGGGAGGTTGTATAATTCTCTTACAGACAGGGTGAGGGTAGCAAGTAATTGCAAATGAGTGTGGCATACCACCAGGAGTGTTGGGAGAGGTGGTGGCAGAAGATATACAGGGTCCTTATCTTCTTAGGATATAGTCTTTGGAGATAGAAAGTCTCTAGAACCCAGCTCCTGAGGACACTAAGAAGTGTATGCCCAGTGTCGCAGAGTCCTGGTTCCCAAGTGATGTCATCTGTCATTGGTGGAGGACTTCTGTTTTCCTTTTCCTTTCCTAGAAGAGGATGTGGGCCTGAACTGGCTTGCAGAGGCGGTGATGGGCATCCCCTGTTGGTGCTGGCCAGGTTTGGTGCCCAGGGAGGCCCAAGGAGCTCCACTGACGGGCATTGCTCCAAGGCCATGCTTGGCAGGAGAGTGGGAGGGTGGGAGAGCTGAGTGGTCATTTCCACTATGCTCCCTTTAACCCTTTCCCGGAATTATGTATTTTGTACTTTTTGGTATTGCTTTGATAGATGAAAAATCAAACCTGAAGCTCTTTGAGATTCTGGGCCTCCAAGCAACACCTTCCCAATGGAAATCAATGGATGCCTACTTTAATGGAAGGGTTAGTGTTTTTCATGGTATTGATTACTAGTAAGTCAAGAATTAGGAAATCACTCTGCAATGGGATCATTGGAGATTCGGATCTGGGTTACTTGGGAAAGTGCTGCTGCCAACCTTTTCAACAGTGTCAGCTGCTTCTGTCTCAGCAGAAAGTGTCACACCAAGCACCTTGGGGTCCAGGTGGCCTTTGATCAGACAGAAAGTGCTAAAGACTTCCTTCCCACAGTGGCTGCTCCCGAGTCTGTCTTCTGCAGAAAATCCCATGACTGGGAATACTTAATGGCTCTCAGAGCTGCTGCTTCTTCCACAGCCTCTGAGGCTCAGTGTCAAAAGCAAACTGGTCTCCAGGCTGTTGGGTGAGGAAAACAAGAATTCAGACAAAAGGGGTTCTGAGAAGGAGCCAAGAACCTGTACTCATTTTTGCATTCCAATGACTTTCCCTGGTGTTGCAGAACAAATCAAGAAAAACAAGATGCATGATCCAAAGTGGGTTACATCCACTCTGCAGAAAGACAGGCCTGTCCTAGGTCAGGTCAGAAAGCTCTGAAGGATGGGGGAAGTACAGAGCGCTCTGTTCATGAAGACCTTTGGTCCTCTGAAGCTGCTTCAATTTCTAGTTTTCCTCCTTTTTTATTCTGAAAGATTTCAAACTCATAAAAAAGTTGCAAGATTAATTCAGAGAACATCCATATTCCCTTCACCTGGCTTCACTATTCTTAACATTTTGCATATTTGCCTTATCTTGCTTTCTTCATGTACTTATTATCTCCCTGATCCACTTGAGAATTAGTTGTAGGCTTTAGCCCTCTAAATACTTCAGCATGTATCTCCTAAGAACAAAGACATTTTCCTGCAGAACCACAGTATACTTATCACACTCAGGAAAATTAACATAGTACAATACCATTATCTACATTCTTTATTTATATTTCCATTCTGAGCATGGGGATGTTCTTTATAGCAAGGGTCAGCTATGGGGACCAAATCCTGCCCGCTGCCTGTTTTCATAAATGAAGGTTTTCTTGGAACACAGATACACTCAGTCATTTATGTATTGTTTATGGCTGCTTTTGTGCTACAGCTGCAGAACTGAGTAGTTGTGACAGAGACTGTATGTTCCACAAAGCCGGAAATATTTTACCATCTGACCCTTTAAGAAAAAAGGTGCTAACTCGTGCATTATTAGCATTTGTGTCATCCAGGATCTGATCAAGGCTCATACTTTGCCTACATTTTAAATTTTTTAAAAAAGGTATAAATGATCTCTATACTCATGAACATTCCTCACACGTAATGCCAACAGGCTCCCTGATGGAATGTGAGCAGATATGGAGTATGCCCACACAGAACAGTATTTGAAATGTGACTGCAATTTGGCTCAGCCTCTTGTTCTTCTCAGTCACAATGAAATGGGCATGTCTTGGAACAAGAGAGTACATGGGGCAGAACCACAGCCTGATGCCCTAAGACTACATGACCTGCTCCCTCCATCCTCTGTCCCCATCACACCCCTGTGTAAGCCCCTGACTCCGTGGAACTGCTTGATGTAGTGACATGAAGTATTCATGCCTCATATATCCTTGTTCCTGCAGCTTCCTCTGCCTGGGACGCCTCTCCACACTTCCTTTGAAGATTTAGTGCAAGTGCCACCTCTTGGAAGCCTCCCAAATCTTTCTCATTTCCCATTCCCAAGATCCCTTCACCCACCATCTGGTTGTCTAAGCTCCCGAGACCCACTGGATTTTCCATGACCACAGCACTTACTGCGCTCCTGCGTTGATTCATTTTCTGTTGCTTTACTCGCTTGTTTGTGGAGGCCTTGAGGTCAGGGACTATGTCTTATTCATCTGTGTCTCCTTGCTGCCTAGTATACAGACCTGACATGCTGAATAATTGCTTATTGAATGAATGAAAATATCTTTCCACAGCTTGAGGGCCTCTCTTTTTTTTTCCCCTAGGGCCACCTTGGGGGATTTCCAGGCTTCTCTTTCTCCTGCCCTTCCCCTCCCAGTGCCTGTGATGGGGTACTTACCCTCCTGGTTGCTGATTTAGAAGTGACCTTAGATCATTCCAATGCGGGGACCGAATTGACCCAAGATGGAGAGAGGAGAGTAGGGCAGACCCTTGAGGCTACCAGCCTTTGCAACCATGGGTCCCACTTTGGCCCTTTACCACCACTGGCCCAGACTGCACAGTCACTGGTGATGGCTTTGGGTTAGGGTTCCCACTCACCACTGTGTGGCTGATAGAATTAGCAGTGAACAGAGGGAGCTCTGGGTGCCCTGAGCACCATCTCACTTGCTCTTCATGGATACCTGCTCAGAGGATCTTGTCCCCATGCTGGAATGAGGAAACTGAGGCACAGAGAAGCTAAGGACATGGTTAGAAGTGTCAGAGCTGGGACAGACTGGGAGCTGTGTGACTCCAAAGCCTCCCTCCTTGTTCCTTGCTATTTACCATAATTTTCCTTAGGAAGGGTGGTGTGGTACTGGTACCCCAACTTTAACATCTGAAGGAATTGTCTTACACAGAGTTGGAATCAGGGGCTAGAGTCTAGATCAGGCTGCCCAGTAGAACTTTCTGGGATGATGGAAGTGCTCTATATCTGCTCTGCTCAATGTGGTATTCAGTAGTCACTTGCCACTTTCAAATACTTGAAGTGTGGTTTGTGTGGTTTATTTAATTTTAATTAACACTGTTAAAATTTAAATAGCCACATGTGGCTAGTACCTACTGCATTGGACAGTAGAGACTAGAGTAAATGTTGTCTGAGTACATTCTGGGTAAATATGCTGTGTGGGTCGGCTGGCTGGAGACTTCTTGGGTTAGCACGGCTGTCATAGAAAGAATTGGCATTAAATTCCAAACAACTTGTTTAGCAACCAGTTTGTTCTGGAATAGGGGGACTGCCTGCCCTGTCATCACTGTGATGAGTAGGGACAGTTTTCAGGTTTGCATTTGAAGCAAATGTATCTTCCAGCCCCGAAAGGAGGCAGAGAAAATGCACAGGGCTGTGGGGAAGATAAGAAGGAAGACATCGGAGAGAGGACCCAAAGGACCAGAATGGTGGAGGTGTTGTTTATTTATTTATTCCAGTTGTGCTCTTCCAAGTGCTTGCCTGTGTCCTTCTGGGGATTTGGGAATGCAGGGCTGGCTCTGGGTTCCCAGCTGAAGTTCACAGCGGAGTTTAGACTCAAGAATATGCCTGTCCTTTTAGGACCTAGAATGGGGTGCCAGCAGAGAGTCAGGTGTCTTAAACTGGGCTGTTCAGTTGGAGGCTGTCTATAGAGTGGTTATAAACCTGGACTTCGGGGCCACACACCTTGGAGTTAAAGCTTACAAACTCTATGACCCTGAGCGAGTTACTTCACTTCTCTGTGCCCAAGTTTCTGCAACTGTAGAGTGGAGTTAATGTTGGTACCTAGCTGGCAGGGCTGCTGTAAGGGTTAAACAAGGCAACCCACATTTAGCCCGTGCCTCGCTCGCAGTGAGCATCCAGCAGATCTTCGATGGTTTTAGGGTGTTCGCATAGCCGTGACAGCCCAGTGTCAAATCAGCATAGCCTTTTATGTTCTGCCCTCTGCTTTTTCTTTCTTTTTCTCTTTCCTTCTTTTTGTCTGCATTGGCAGTTTTTTTTTTTTTTTTTTTTTTTTTTTTTGCTCTCAGAACTCAAAATGCTTTTGGGAGCTTTGCAAGAATTTGCTCCCAAATCCTGGGAAAGGATGTCTGTTTTCTCATCTCATCTCCCTGTCTCTGGATATTTATAGTTCTGGATAGAAAAGAGTTGCTTTGATTTCTCAGAATAGTTTCCACAAAAGTGTGGTGTTGGGGGAGGCAGGGCTGTGGAGAGAGAATGTTGGACTTGGCCTCAGAGCCTGAGTTTGAATCCCACTTGCTCTCTGTGTGACCCTCACCCTCAACCACAAGCTCAGTAAATATTCTGAGCCTCGGTTTCCTCACATGTGAAATGAGGTTAGAGTGATAATCAGATGAGATAATGCATAAGGGTGGGCCCAGACCACTGCCTGTACAAGACATGGTGTCAGTTGAATGTGAGCACTTAAATCCTTTGTCAGCTTAAATGTTCAGACTCACAAGTAGGAAGCCATGGGGGGCCCTTCATGGGGGGGAGCTCTCATCTGGAAGCTGTCCAGTTCTGCAGTGAAAGGCAGCCGATCGGTCTTCTCGGCTCTTTGCTGTTCCTCTACCAAGGGGCCCTATTTAGACTGTCGAAACCAAGCTTCTAGAAAGAACAGACCACAGGCTGAGCTGATTTGCACCGTGGAAGCAAAGTCAGAAAGATCCAAGTCCCCAGACCGCAGAGGCACGAGGCCCGCAGCCGCAAGCTGACTCCAGGAGGACGGAATTGGACACACCCCTATGAACCAAGGGGCTGCTGAGAGCACCCCTGCCTGATGGGATGGGGGTTTAGGAGGCAGCTACTGGGCTGGGGGGTTCTTATTTTCAGCGGGGGAGCTGATCAGGAAATATCAAGAAAGATGGCAAATTGTAGAAGACAGGGAGAGCACAGCGTGCAGAAGAAACAGGACCGTTCTTGCCATCTCCCTCTGTGAACGTGAGGACTGCAGGGGACGGAACGAAGCCTCAGGCAGGGTGGCCTGGAGGGAGGGCCTGGGCCCCAAGATAAGCAGACCTGGGTTCAAGTGTGCTTTGCTGCTTTCCTTCATGTGACCCAGGTTCAATAGCCTCCCTCAGCCTCGAGGTACCCATCAATAACATGGGGATTAAAGGAGGACCGCTTAGTATTTAGATGAACTTAATGTGTGATTGATTCCTTTTCCTCATGGAATTTCATAACATATCATCCACTTATCTACCGACTTATTTTGCTATTTGCAGAAGTCCATGGGGAGTCTTACATGGAGCTTTGAAATCATGTTGTATGCCCTGGGGTTGGAGGCCAGCTTGACAGGGATGTTGGTGGTGGATGTTTCCAAAATAACTTCTGAAGACTCTTAGGAGACTTTTGTTAAATAAAAGAGCTGAAGAGTGGTGGGTGTTTCCAGAATAACTTATTTCTGCCTCTTAGGAGAACTTTGTTAAAGAGAAGAGCTTAAAAGAGGGGGTGCTCAGATGACCTGGCCAGAGCGCTGCCCACTGTGTGGCTGTGGCAGGTCCCATCACCCCTGTGAGCCATGGCATCAGGACACGGAGTTAGTAGCATCTGCGTCCCTGAAGATCTGTGGGGAGGGGAAATGCGGCGGTGGGTAGTGGCCATTGTTATTTCATCCTTGGCCTCCATCCTGACCTCCTGTTTCCACATAGATGCCTCCCTTTTGCTGCCTCTGCTCATCACCCGCTCTTCCCCTCAATGCTGGGGAGCCCAAGATTTCTGGAGGTAGTGCCTTATTTCTTTGGAGAAACCACACCTAGGACCCCTGGAAGACTTTGGGGGAAGATCCTTGGTCTCAGTTCTGCACTAAAGTTTATCACCTCCTCCATCCCCACTCCCAAGCTGGACCAGAAAGCATTCCCTCAGAAAACTATACTTTCAGGATGAATTAATGAAGGGGCCATCTTTTACTGAATATCTAGTTTTTGCCTGACTCTGCTAGGCATTTTCACATTTGCTTTCTCATTTAATCTTTAACAACCATCTTGTATTGCTACACCCATTTTGCAGACTAGGGAACTGAATGTCAGGAAGCTTGTGTAACTTGCCCCAGATCAACTGACATAAAGGCAGGGCAGGGATTTGAATCCAGAATTGTACACTTCCTCTTCTTGTGACATAGAGCTTCATTTGCAGAAGTATTGGGTTTTGGCCCCAGATATGGAGTTTCCAGGACTGCAGGTGGAGGGTGAGAAAGGCCCCCTCCAGGGCTGCCATGAAGAGAATATGGCTATGCTTACAGGGAGCCCAGATCCCCTTCCCTTTTCTTTGCCTTCCCTCCTCATCTCCCGGAAGAAGGCACCCAGCAGTTTCAAGTCTGCTGTTTCTTCATGGATTTTTAATAAAGATGATGAATGAACCAAGAATTGATAAGGAAAGGCAAATGGTATTTGGGTTATGCATTGTTCTAGTAAAAGGTATTTTTCACCGCGAGTCTTAAGTGACTTTTTCGTTAAAATGCCATAACGGAAGGAAAGGTTAAATAAAATGAGTTTTCCATGGTAGAAGTGTCAATCAAGGGGCCTCTGCAGGACAGTACCCTCAGGTAGCTGTAAGCTTTGTCAGCTCCCTGGTGGCAGAGTTGTGGCATGTTATACCAGTGAGCGGTTCTCCAAGAAAGGCCTGGTGGGAATTTCAGTAGCTATGCTCCCTGGAGACTTAATCGGGTCTGAGGGCCCAAGGCAATGGTCCCCATCAGCACTGGCCATGTGAGGAGCTGGACTCTATTTCCTGGCCCACCTGACATGGAGCCTGAAACCTCGAGAGGGTCAGGAACTGGGTGGTGGTGCAGAGCCCTTTCCAGCTGAGCTCCTGCTGGCTCAGAAGGAAGTTTCTTCCATGGGTGGGACTCAAAGGGTTTGCCTGATTCTATGTCCTCAGGGATACCTGCTTGTTCCAGGCCTTAAAGATGTTGGTGCCAATTGGTGAATTGCCTTCCAGATAGATTAAGGTGATTTATCTTCCTGAATCTACCTTGAGCAAATGTCCTTTTGTGATTTGAAAAGATCTCATCACAATTGTTCTATTACATTTCATGGTTCCATTGTTCCATTCTCTCCCATCCCATCCCATCCCATCCCATCCCATCCCATCACTCCCTATGCTCTAGTCATGAGTCATGCTCAGTTCCAGGTCATGTTCTAAGCAGGATGGCGCAGAGATGATCAAGACACAACACCTGCCTTTATGAAGACCCGCTCTAACGAGGGAAGTAAGCAGACAGTTGTAGTGTGATGCAGATGATACAGAGGAGAGACTGGCTGTCCCCCCTTCCCCCAGACAAAGTCACTTCACCCATAAATATCCCAGTAACAGAGGTAGCAGAAAGGAAAGTGAGGGAGGGTATAGTCAGGGAAGGCTCCTTGAAGGAGATTATGGGGTTGAGTTTTCAAAGAGTGAATGGGGGTTTACTAGGCCAACAGCTAATCTCTGAACTGGCACTTCAATAGAACTTGCTAGGTGCTGGGCAACATTCCTGATGTTTTATATGTTTTAACTCATTTACTCCTCAAAACAGCCTGTGAGGGAAGTGCTTTTATTGCTCCGTTTTCTAAACGAGGAAGCAGAGGCACAAAACAATAGTTTAGTAGGTGATAGAGCAAGGGTCCAACACAGGCAGGCTGTGGCTTTAATCACCATGCCTCATGGCCGCTCTGGAAAGACAGGGAGGACATTCCAGACACAGAGGTGAGAACCAGCACTGTCCTTGATCATGGGGATCGTAACAAGGGGCTCCAGGAATCCCTCCTCCTATGGTGCAGATACTGTATTATTTTCTCCATGAAGTAAGTCTCCTTAAGCCAAACTATCCAGCTTCTTGGCCACAGAGGAACAACAGGAACCAACGCCACCTTTCCGTCACCTCCCCTTGCTTTCCTGCCAGAGAAGCTGGTTGAGTTCAGCAGCTTCTAGCTGCTGGGACTCTGGGCCAGGAAACTCTGAGCCTTTCGTCTCTGATGTTTGCAGAGAAGGTGGGAAATGCCCCAGGGCCCAGGCATCAGTCATGGCCATTCTTGCTGCTATTTGCCTCACAGCTCAGGTTAGCCCAGGCTCCGCCCAGCGCCCAGCCTCAGTGAAGCCCATCAGCCGGAGCATTTGCAAGCACTCAGCAGTGGGACTGAGGCCTTCTTTCCTGTCTTTTCCTAGACAAAATTCAGGGTCCCACTGCATCTGTTATGAGGTATGCTCTTTTCTATATTTTAGCATGCCACCAATTGTAAGACAGATCACTGATTTAATAATAGTTTTTCAGAGGAGAACAAAGAAACATTATGGCATAAGGTACACATTAATTTTAAGATTCTTCACCATTTCAGAAATGTTAAAATGTAAAAAAGAAACGAACATCTAAGAATATAAGGAATATGATGTTTCCTAAACATACTGCGGTGAGGGTGTCAGCGTGGTGAGGTTGCCCCACAAGGGGTGGGGTGGGCGCTGGCTGGCACCGACCAGGGCAGAGTGGTGGAGACCCACATCTGTCCAGTCCTACCTCTGCTGACTTCATCTCTAGCCACCCTGCCCACTTTGGAGTAAGGCTCAGAGGCTCTCTTGTTTGCAGGGACCCAGTAGGGGGGCACTTCTGTGGCATCCTCAGCTCTTTGAAACAGCATGAAAATAGCTAGATTAGACAATTTCCAAGGGCCATCCAGTGGCAGTGTCCCGAGATTATCAGGGGAAGACCCGAGATAGGGCGCCAGGGCCTCTCTGAGACTTGTTTGCTTCCTGGGTGGGCTAATGGCATGATAAATCTTCTATCTAATATTCTGGAAATATTTCTTCAACATTTATTTTTTGGGACCATGGGGAAATGGACTTCCTAGTAACAAAATCTGTATACATTTTTCTTGCGTTCTTTAGGCGATAACATGAGCTGAACATAGCATTTAAGCTTACTTGGGACTACAGTTTACTACATGTTTTTCTGTCACTCATAACTGGATAGTGTTAGTCACTGATATTCGTTAAAGATAACAGTAACTTACATTGTCACGTCATAAAGTATTTGCTCCCTGCAAACTATGCTTTACTTCTTTCAAAATATCAGTTGACAGTTCTGCCAAGTTCAAGTTGCTGGCTACTGGCATCATGGGAGGTGGTGGTTTGGTCTGCATTTGCATGGTGCAACTTCCACATGCAGGATGCAAAAGTACTCAGCAGCAGTAGGGAACTGGAGCCAGCAAGAAGTCTTATTTTTATATTGATTTTTTTTTTTCCTCAAGGACACTGTTTTGTATAGAAGTGAGACTGACTCACCTTTTGCCAGCTCCATTTATTCCATAATTGCCCATGGAAAACTGAGTTGACTGGTGCCATATTGCTGATGAATTCAGCAATATATTTTTGTAATTCCTGTCAGGGCTTCCTTGTGTGGGGTACAGGAGGTGTCTACACAATTCTGGGTACAAATGACAGTGTGAATGGTGGCCCCTTAAAGTTTTACCACCTACATATATGCTGCTTGGCCCTGACAGTTGATTTCTTAACCACACAATGGAGTTTCACCTTTGTTCCTTACATTTACCCCAACTGCATGAAAGCAAGTACTGGAATCTTTGGAGAAGAGGTTGTCTCTTTGAGAAAGAGTCCATCTGGTCCAGGAGAGGTGCTCCCTAACCAGGCTGTTACATGTGACCATGGGTCTATCCCTTGGTAGATCGTGGAAGATCTAGCCAAGGAAGATTTGCAGGAAACCTTCACCACTGCCTTCTGCTCTAGTAGTTCTATGGAGAAACTGAGGTAAATCTGACAGGATGTGTCCTCTGTAGGTACAATAGTTTCCCAAGGTGGTTGTAACAAAGTACCACAGAGTGGGTGACTTAACTCATTAGACATGTATTCTTTTATAATTCTGGAGTCTAGAAGTCCAAAGTCAAGGTGTTCTATAAGACTGTGCTCCCTCTGAAGGACCTAGGGGCCAGTCCTAGCTTGCTTCTTCCTAGCCTCTGGTGGTTGTCAGCAATTCTCGGTGTTCTTTGGCTCATAGATGCATCACTGCAATCTCTACCTCTATCTTCACATGAACTTCTTCCCTGTGTATCTTGGCATCTCTGTTTTTCAGTCACTGGATTAAGGCCCACCCTAGTCTAGTCTTTCTGTCCCTGTTGGCTCAGATGGTAAAGCGTCTGCCTACAATGCAGGAGACCCGGGTTCAATCCCTGGGGTCAGGAAGATCCCCTGGAGAAGGAAATGGCAACCCACTCCAGTATTCTTGCCTGGAAAATCCCATGGACAGAGGAGCCTGGTAGGCTACAGTCCATGGGGTCGCATAGAGTTGGACACAACTGAGTGACTTCACTTTCTTTCTTAGTCTAGTATGACCTCATCTTATTTAATTATACCTATGATGCCATTTTCAAATAAGTTCACATCCTGAAGTTCTGGATGGACATGAAGTTGGGGGTGGGTGGGAATTATTTGACCCTGTACAACAGGCCATCTGGGCTCCTAGTGCTCAAATCCTCCCGGGTGTCATTCTCCTAGAATCTCTTGTGGGTTCCTCTACATGTCTGCAGTCTAGGATTTACTTTCTCTCTCTCTTTAGAAACTGGAGCTGTAGGATGCTTCCTTAATCTCTTGACTTACCCTCTATTCTCCAAAACTCATTAAAGATCATTAAAATGTACCTAGTTATTCACTGGCTCTGAATTCATCCAAGGCAGAAAACATGCCTCATTTCGGTAGCCAAGTGCCATCTTGCATCTACTTGGACCACCTTGGGTTTCTGTTTATTTATTCATTCAACAATTAGTTATTGAGAGCTTTCTGTGTTCCAGGCTTATGGTAGTCCCATAGATACTGTATAAAGTGGAGTGACAATTAAATTGTTGCTTCCATGGTGGACACAGACTAAAGGAGAAGACATATAGTTACTAAGGAAGCGTGATAAGCCTTGTGAAAAGGATAGAGTCATGGGAGGGAGAAGATTGTGTTTTAGATAGGGGAGGCAGAGAAATCTTTCCTTTCCCTGTGATTGTTCAGTGCTTGTTGTTGCTTTTAGTCACTAAGTCTTGTCTGACTCCTTTTATGCTTTTAAAGTCTAGGAAGGCAGCATGGTAAGGAGGAAGAAGGTTGACTCCTGGTGACAGATCAGCAGAGCTATATGACCTTTTACAAGTAATTTAACTTCCCTGTGCATAACTCTCCCGTCTAGAAAATGGGGATATTCTTCCTATCTTGTAGTGCTATAGTCAAGATTCAGTGAAGTAAACCTGAGTCATGTAGCTGATGCTCACAAATATTAGCTCAAATCCCATTCACTTATAAATAAAGACCCCATAAGACAGGCATATTTTATTGACCAGGGAAGCTTCTGTGATCTTTCAATGGCACAGAGTGGGTGCTGAAAAAATTTGTGGATGAATGGGGCAAATGAGGGGCTTCCCAGGTGGTGGTGGTGTTCAAGAACCCACCTGCCAATGCAGGTAAGAGACTCGGGTTTGATCCCTGGGTCGGGAAGATCCCCTGGAGGAGGGCATGGCAACCCACTCCAATATTCTTGCCTGGAGAATTCCATGGACAGAGGAGCCTGACAGGCTTCTGTTCATGGGTTACAAAAAGTTGGAACCGGGACTGAAGCAACTTAGCATGCACTGGGCAAATGAGATGAAAGGCTGCTTGTCTTTGGAGTCTCCAGAGGGTCTGTGAGCTCTCTGCTCCCTCTGGCACCAAAAAGTCTCTCCCCTGCTCCTCTTTTTCCTTGTAAGAATGCGGGTTTCTGGGAGGTTGAGAAGGGTCTGCTTGAATGTGTTCAGAGGTACAGAAGCCTCCCCTGAGTATCTGTGCCATGCATGGGACAAAGTCTCTTGGAAATTATGGGGTGCAGAAATTACTTCGTAGAGAATAATGGGATTTCCTCCAAAAAAAACAGGGAGGTTTAAGTGAGAAAGCAGACCCCAGGTGAGTTTTGTCATAAGAGGTGCTCACCAGACCTGTGTTTCCACATGCCACACATGCCCACTCCCGGGGCGATGCTTTGAGGCCTGACTCTTTTGAGCACTAGAGCATAAACTGGGGCTGGGGAAGATAAGAACCCTGTTCCTGGCAAACGTTGACACCATGTCAGGAAAATGCTCACAAGTTAGATCTGATAAAAGAGACCCCTGCAGCCTGCTGGCTGTCAGAGAGGACGGGTGTGTGGCATCCTCACTGGTGTGGGTGGTGGTGGTGGGCGGGGGATTGGACAGGAAGTCTCCGGTCAGTGGGCTCTGCCCTTTCCATTTGCCCTTCTTTGAGTGGCCAGGTCTCCCCTCGGGGTCCTTAGCAGGACTCATCATTGGGAATCTTAATTTAAATCCTGCTGGTTTCTTAGCGTCTTTGAGTCTCAGTTTCCACATCTGTAAAATGACGATAATGATATATACCTCACTGGGTTGTTGGTAGGATGTAATCGGATCATGATTTCAAAGTGCCTAGGGAGGTGCCTGCAAAAGCAGGTTCAAGGATTACAGATTCTTGACCAACAGGCTGCTTGGGCCCCGTTCCTGTTGCTTACCTCCACCCCGCACTTGCTCCTTCCAGGGTCCTTAGTCCCTGCTGGGGGACAGTGGGCTCAGACACTGCTGTCAGCAACAGGGCCCTACCGGCCTCCAGTCTGGCTACTTTTGACTCTGTGAACATCTTTCCCATGTAGGGCATCTCGGGAGAGATGGACGTGTATAAGTCATGGGAGGGACTCAGACACACTCACACAACCCAACTGCTGAGAGCACCCCCATTCCCAAAGTGTGTCCCTCAGAACTCTAATTCCATGCCAAATCCATGCAGTAGATCACCGAGGCTAAATACATTTGAAAATCTTTCTTTATGAATGACCTCAATATATTTCCACACTCAAGGCTCTAGGACACCTTCTTGTAAGAAAGCCTGGTTCATTTCTAGGGTGTTCCAAATGCATTTCATCACAGAAGTAGCCTCTGCCCCTCGTTTTTCACATAACACCTGCTAACAGCTGCAGATTACGTCTTCCACAGAAGGCATGTTGGAAAACCCTGGAGACACAGATTTTGTTTTTCGTTTTAGTTTATATCGGAGGATAGTTGCTTTACAGTGTTGGGTTAGCTTCTACTGTATGGCAGAGTGAATCAGTGGTACGTATGCATATATCCCTTCCTTTCTGGATTCCCTTCCCATTTAGGTCACCGTGGAGTGCTGAGGGGAGTTCCCTGTGCTGTGCAGTAGGTTCTCGTTAGAGACACAGGGTTTAGATATTCCCTGAGACATTTCAGACCAAGACACCCCGAGTCTCACTGTGCCCCACACTTACCAGACCCCCACATCTCTGTGGCCCCTCCTCTTATCGTGCTTCCTCTAAAACCCAGCTGCTCTTGGGAAAGAGACTGGGCCGAGTGGGCCATTGGGATGGCTTTTGGGGCTGGATTGGAGCAGAGGGGAGCAGGCCGACTGGGGAGATGTCCAGGGCAGGACAGTGGGCAGCAAGGGGAGCTACTCTGGAGCTATTGTTGTCACAGTGAGTTTGTAGGGCTTCCAGCTGGATTACTGCCCTGGGGCAGAGAGATGAACCTGAGCTGAGGAGGGCAGTGTGGGTATCAGCGTGGCGATGACCTGGGGGATTCATCCCCTGGCCCTTAACGAGCAGACCCCTTCGTAGTTAGGAAGTGCTGAGCAGGGGCCAGCAGTGCGGACGGAGTGAGGTAATCAATGTGTAATTACAAAAGAATCGGCAAGGCAGAGCAAGAAGGGTCTGTGTCTTGTGCTGCTAATTCTTTTGTGCTCCCTTAGGGCTGTGCCCCTGCATTTTCTAGGAGGCTGGCTGGGATTTGAACACTGTGCTGCCCATATGTTCTTTGTCTCGGTTCAACAGTCATTTTCTCACACCTCCTCTCCACTAGGCCCCGAGCAGGGCACGAGGATGCTGGGGTGGATGAACTAGCACCCGCCCCCTAAGAGCTTCTGGTCTCTCTGCAGTGATGGAAGCTTGTACATACCTGAATATAACATGACGACGCCTGCTGTGAATGTCTGAACCAAGAGTTATGAGGGCCAGTGGGAGAGTGGCTAACTTTCTCAGAGGCCTAGTCTCCTTGCCACCGTCTGGCCCTGGCCAGTGAGTGAGGGCCAGTGCCTGCAACTCTCACATGACACATCTCACTGCCCAGAACCCCTGACCAGAGGGCAGAGGCCTGACTTCCTGGCTCCTGGGAGAAGACAGGAGCCTCTCAACGCCCCTGGCTGCTTCGCCTCTCCTTTCCCTTTGTTGAATGCATTTGCAATATGTCACTTCCCTTTTTACACATTCTTATTCCAGTCCAGAAAATGAGCAGTCACCCGGGCAGTTCTTCAGGCAACTCTATCCACCAACTTTTCCAAAGCTTCAGCCTGCTCTGTCCTCACCAGTGGGGTGAGCTCTAATAGCCTCCCAGGCAGAGCCACTGTGCCTTTATCCTAAGGAAGCTAAAGAGGTCCAAAGTGCTAGAAATTTCTGGGCTTGATGAATGTGTGTGTGGCCAGGCCTCAATGGATGATCTCAGGCCCTAAAGTCTCTGATGATGGAAGGCAAGGCGTGTGGCTGAGGCGGTGATCCTGGTGCCATTTGTCCCCTTTCCCCAGGATGGGCAGGGAAACACTTTGTTCTCTGACAGACTCTGTTGCATAAGAAAAAAAAAATTAGGTTTGGCCCACATATAAATAGACAGCAACTTTATTTAGTTTACTTTTCCTCAGAGAGAAATATATAGTGTTGAGTTGACCCACTTAAAAAAAAAGTTTATTCTTCTTTATATAAATAAGATGAATTTGTTACAAAGCATTTGAAAAACATTTTTGGTATCTTTCCTTTTGGATTTTTTTTTTCTCATGGAGTTTTGTTTTTATGTCTGTAGTTGGGTCACTCACTAAAATGTGATTGCTTCAGAGGAACAGTCCCTCACCCTCCAGGAAAGGGTAAATTCTCCTGTCACATATGCTCACTACACACTGTTCATTCCTTCCATGGTGCTTATCACAATTGATAACATTCATCTCCATGTTTGAACAACTATTTGCTTATTTGACTCCTCCAGATTGTCCGTGTTCAAGATAGCAGCCACTAGCCACATGTGGCTTTTTAAATTTAAATTAAGTAAAACTAAAAATTCAGCTTCTCAGTTGCACTTGCTGCATTTCAAGTGCTCAGAAGCCACACGTGGCTGGTGGCTGCTGTCTCGCATGGTATAAGTATGCAGCATTTCTGTCACAGGAAGTTCTGTTGGACAGCATCATTCTAGACCATCCACTCCCCAGGCATACGTGGGACTCCCACGGTCCTCTCTGGTGTCAGGAGGTATCCCACGCACCTGCAATCTGAGGAGTTAGTGAAACCTGAGAAATGCTTTCCTTCTAAATTATGGATGAATAGAGGGCTGGGGCAGGAGGTGGGGAGAGAAAAGCAGGGAGACGAAAGAGCAGGAGAAGGCTTTCAGAAGAGCTGTGTAAGGGTGAGACAGGGGAGGGCTTGGGGGTCGCTCAGCTCTGGGCCCCACATGGCACAAGGGTTGGTCAAGGTCCCCCAGTGGCAGGGTGCCAAAAATCAACATGTCCTATTGGAAAGTCATGAGAACAGGCCTGCCTGGAGGTCCCCTGTGTCTTTCTCTGAGAGGTCCCAAGCATGTAGGCCCTCAGGGAATGGGTACCATCAACCTGCTCATCCTGGAGACTGGAGCTCAAGGATGTCTAAACTCTGTATCCTGTGTCCCACTTGGGCCAGAATCATCTGAGTCTACTCTCCTGAAGGGCTGAGAGCTTAGCATCCCTTGCCTCTGGGTCTTTCCTATGGGCCGCTTTGGTTTGTAACTCTGTAATGTTGGTTGAGTCCTTCCTTTCTGGGGCATCCACCAGAGTCCTATCTTGGGGGCCAAGTCTCCTTTTTAGTGGCCCTGCCCTGTATCAAGTAAGCCTTCCTCTTCCCCAGCTGACTCTTGTGGCCAAATTAGGCCTGACTGGCAACTGGGCTCTCTGAGAAGGTAAAATCAGCCAGCACAGGCCCTTGACTCTGTTACCTCATCATGCTTCAGGGTAGACTGAAGAAGGTAGGTCCACAAGGACATACTTGTGTGGGCTAGGCTATCCTACAGGGTGAGGGCAGGGGAGGGGCAATGCTCAGGGTCCCATCAGATTTGTACTCAGAATAGTCCTAAGAAGCTAGATATTTGGAAACTACTATGTGAAATAAACCCTGCTTATATGCAACATGAAGAAGGAACTGGGAGTGGCAGGATAGAGTTGTAGGCCAGAAAACCTGGCCAGTGGATATCAAACTGGAAGGTCAGGGCAGATAGAAGTGAGGAGAAGAAACCACAAGAGTCAAGGGAGCCTTTGCCAGTGACAAGTTCTGGCTAAGATCTGGGGTTACATATTCCATTTAGAATGAAGCAGTCCCTTGCAGAAACCCAAGCATGTGGGACAGAGTAGTTCTACCTGCAGTGTTTGGTATTGATACAGAGGAAAATGCCTAGAAAAGCAAATAAGCCTTTTTAGGTAACCTGCCTTATCAGTTAGAATTAGGTTTAGCAGTGACTTGACAGAAAACTCACTATAACAGTGGTTTAGGCAGATAGAAGTGTGTTTCTCTCTTATATTCAGAGTCTGGAGTTAAGCAGTCTGGGGCTGGTCTGGCTATTCCAGTATCGGAGGCCTGGGCTCTTTTTAGCTTGTCGCTATCATTCTCAATGTGAGTCTTCCAATATATAGTCCAAAGTGGCTGCTCCAGCTCCAGCCGTGGTATCTACATTCCATGAGGAAACTGTGTGACACCACTTACACGGTGGAAAAGGAAGGAGGAGAAGTGCACATCCTTTTTCTTTAAGGAAAATTCCTGGAAGTTACACATACCACTTCCTCCTACATCCTATTATCCAGAATATAGTTGCATGGCCACACCTATCTTTAGGGGAAGCTGGGAAGTATGGTCTTTATTCTGGATAGTCATGTTCCCAGACGTGATTTGGAAGTCCTAACTAATGGTTTCTGCCACAGCAACTAATATGAAGTGCATTAGTATAAGTGAAAGTATAAATGAGACATCCAGGAAAACATCCTATTGTGGTCAATCAAAAAGATTTTGTATTTGTGTTGAATCTTCTGCTCTCAGCAGAGAGGTTTATTGAATTTACAGATACTGCCTTGAATAGGAGGAGGCTTAGCATGCAAAAGTAGAGTTTGTTGAAGTGGGAAAGGTGATAAGTCATATGTGTTTCCTCTTGTATGCCTGACAGTTAGTGCGATTCAAGACGTGTTTGGATGTGAGGAGCCATTGTTGATGGACGGGAGCAATAGTTTTGAGCACATGGCTGGAGGTCTTCAGAGGCCCTTCTCCTGACAAATCAGGATGTCCCTGGTCCAGAGGCCCTGGAAGGTCCAGATGTCAGAGGGAGCTGAGGCTTCAGAGAGGTGCCTGGGAGCAGAGCAGCAGGGAGCAGAGGTCGAGCTGGGACAAGAGTCTTTGTGATGGACAGAGTGGTTTCGTCTTAGCTGTCGATGCCTTCCCAAATGGGTGTTGGAGAGGTGCTTCCTTGCTGCCCCGGATGCCAGGGTCTGCCTTCACTCCCTGGAGTCCTGCCTCTGCAGTCCCATGAGGGTGTACCATGCAGTGCACAGTGTCTGAGAGTAAGAACCAGGTTAATTGGAAATGTCAGCTGTGGTCCCTTTTGCAGCTGAGCCTTTCAGAGCCTTGGAGATGCAGATTGCAGCCTGTGCTGGCTCTATTTGGGTAACCATCGACTAGGCGCTCATGGTGTCACACAGTGTAATGAGGGCAGATTCAGGGAATCTGGGATGTGAGAAATGGGAAAGATCTGTCCTGGCATCTCAGCACATGTGACTGGGCTGCTTTGGAAGCCCAAAGCCCTTCCCACCCAACGAGTGTGGAACTCAGTGCCATGAATGTGCGTGCATGCTAAGTCGCTTCAGTCCGACTCTTTGTTACCCTTTGGACTGTAGCCCATCAGGCTCCTTTGTCCATGGGATTCTCCAGGCAAGAATACTGGAGTGGGTTGCCATGCCCTCCTCCAGGGGAACTTCCTGACCCAGGGATTGAGTCTGATCAAGTCTCTTATGTCTCCTGCATTGGCAGGCAGGTTCTTTACCACTAGCACCAAGGCCTGGAGTCCTGGCTCTGTCACCTCCTTGCTGAGTGACTCTGGTGTGCTCCAGTCAGAGGGAAGAGCATATGCAGCAGCCTATGTAAGTGTATCCTAGCATGTGGGGCAGGATGAGAGGCTGGAAGGGTCTTGAAGGCCATACCAAGGAATTTGGACTTTCTCTGGAAGGCAATCGGCTCCCTTGAGTGGATTATAGGCTGGGGAGGATAGAATCTATGTGTATACTGCTCCCCCTGGGTACCGTGTGGAAGATAGGCTAGAGGGGAGCGTATGGAGGCAGGGAGACCTGTGAGGCCCCTAAGCATCATGGTAGCAGGGGCTAGAGGACTTGCTTGGACACACAGGCCTCTGTGTTATATGGAGAAACTTTATCTTAACTCCTCCTGCCTTTTTGGTTGGGTATTGGAGAGGAGTTTCCCTGTAGCCTGGGATGTCAGAGGTTGCCTTCCTTTTTTTTCCTTTTCTTTTTGTGAAATGGGAGCATGCCTGACAACTTTGCAGAGGCCTGAGCCCTGGGCACAGCCTGAAGCTGGATGAGAGCCCTGGGCCTTCAGGTGGAGCAGGCCCTGTTGGAGAGAGCCACCCGGAGAGTCCAGTCCCCCAGGCCTCATTATCTGCAGTTGGCTTTGAGTGCTCTTTGCATCACTTACTGTCTGGAGTCTTGACTGAACCTAAAATTACACAAAGTAGGCCAGGCACTCCTCTGTGGCTGCCCTCCACCTTCACTCCAGCCTTCAGGAAAGATTCATCTCAACCAGAACTAGGGGAGGCTGGGGTACCTGGCTCTTGCCCATTGGGAGGCAAAGGAGCTTACACATAGGCACTGGTTCCAGCAGCAGCGGCAGCTCCTGTATATTGTATACTGATTGTGTGTCAGGCACAGGGCTAAATACTTTGTTTTCTCATTTAATCTTCACAACAGCTCTACAGTGTGGGTGTTATTATTCTCATCTTTCGTATTCATCAATTTAAAAGTAGAGGCCAAGCAACCTTTCTGTTTGAGAATGTCTGATCAGGCTACTTGCCTCCCAGGGACACACTGGATAAAGATGACAAGAGCAGATAAAAGATTCCTCATCCATCTGTCTATTCATCCATCACCTACTCAGCTTTCTGTCTGATCTAAAATTTCACTCAGTGTCCACTCTGTGCCAGGGCTTCCAGGAGTTTATAAGACAGAGGGATAAAGACCTTGGAAGAAACCCATAACATTCAGGATATCTACTGTAGTAGTTTACCATGAACTGTTTGGGAAACAGATGTGTTTACATGGCTAGAGGTTGGAGTATTTGGAGAGGTTGGGCAGTAGATAATGTCATGCAGGTTGGCTGATTCTAGGTTGCCAAGGGCTTAGAAAGCCAAGTCAAGGTTTTGGGTTTATCCAATGAGAGTCATGTTGCATCTTAAAGCATCGCAACGGCAGGATTTGAGTTGTGTTGGACAACTGTAGACAAAATAGGTTCTGAGATGACGAATGCTGAGATGTCCTCATTGGGAGAATGTGCAGGAGATGATGCTTTAGGGCCTAGGGAACAGGGGTGGGTGTGATTTTATAAAAAAATAAAAACAAAACAGAACTGGATAGTAGCTAGAATAGAAAAGGCAGATTTTATTCAAGACTGTTGCAGTAGAGGAAAAGAGACCTCCAGTATAGAAGCAGGCTCAATTTCAAATACAACAAGACAAGTGGGAATGTATAGCCCAGGAACAGGGTGGGATCAGTAGAGGGAAGATTACTGGGAGGAGCATCAAGGGTAAGGGGAGATTTGGGCTAAGCTGACTGAGATTCTTGCAGGCAGGCTGAGGTGATCAGACATCATTTGGAGGGTTGTGGAGGATGCATAAACCAATCTGATCAACTGAGTCTGATCAGATCCTGAGGGTGGCAGTGGTGGTGGGGGATCTGGATAAACTGGTTTAGTAGGGTTCTTGATGAATTTGCATGATGCAGAGATGAACACAAGAGCCCAAAAGTCAAAGTACAGTCAGAACATGGATTCTGAGGAGCCTGACTAAAGTCTGGCCAAGGATCCCTTGTCAGTTGGGACAGAGAGAAGAGGACAGACCTGGGAGAGAATAAAAAGGCAGTAACAGCAGGACTGGGTAGTACTTGAGGTTGTGGGTGAGGGGAATTCTGGGTAGTCCTAGGGTCCTGGCTGGGTAGACAGGTCATGTAGAATTGGTGTTCGACAAGTAGGTGGGTGTGGCCGAGCCTCCTCCCTGTGCACCCATCTTGCAAGCATGCTGTGGTCCAGGGGTAGCTAGGCAACAAGATCTCTGTGGGCTTGTAAGCCTCCTCAGGGATGTTAGGACTCAGTGTGAGTCAAAAATGAAGCAAGGGAATCGGCACTGGCAGCCTGGCTAAGAGGCTGGGGAGGGGCCCCAGCCATTGGCACCTTCCCCAAGGTGTCCAGCTCTGGGGGGAGTTAGCCCTGCACTTGCTGGGGGCCGTGAGATGCATCTCCCCTCCCCTTGCAGGTTAGTTGGTGTTCGCTATGTGCACAGGGGCTTGTCATGTAAAGGTAAGACCAAGTCCCCTGGGATCCAGGCCTTCCCGTGAGCGCCGCAGCTCTGCAGACAGCTTAGAGAAGACACGTATTTCCAAATGTCATCCCCAGGCAGCCCCTCCCCAGCTGTCTGTCCCTTCCCCTGGTGTGGCTGTCCCCTGAATGGGGACTGACCTTTACACATGCACTCTGGCTGCTAAAACCCCTTTTGACTGGAAAACACTTTTCAGCAGAGGCTGTTTAATCCTGTGGCGATGGCTGTTTGGGGTGGTGGAGGGCCACCTGGCACAAGGTGACTTTTTCATGGGGTGTTCCTGAGGGGCTGGGATTTCAGGCTGTGTGGCCTAAATATGGTGCGTGCGTGTGAATGTCCAAATGTGGCCATATATGCCACATGTGTGGTGGCAAGCATGTATCCTCATGTTGATACATGTACATGCACATGCAGAATTTCCCAGTCTGTGGGTTGAGCTCCACAGGGCAAGGCAATCCAGGGTTTCTATGCCTGTAAACACCTCTAGAACCATGGGAAAAAGAATTCCTCTCCTCCAAGTCTAACCTGCTAACAGAATACCGGCAATTTTTTCCTTCCCTTTTGAGCATGACTGGTTTTCGTGGTTGCCTTTCTGTATGATTGCTCCTTATTTTTATAAAAGAATTTTCAGAAGTACAGTCTTAGAAAAAGCATAAGCCTTATAGTGGCACACACCTGACTTTGGAGCTTGGCTCTGAGGCCTGCTTATCATGTGACCTTGAACAAGTTGCTTTACTCTCTAAGCCCCATTCTTATATCAATATTTGAAAAATGGGAGTGATAGTAACACGTTCCACCTCATGTGGTTAGGTCGTCACAAGGATCACATAGCAATGAAATGATTTGGTAAATTTTGAATACACTTACAATTCCTTGGGTTAGGTTTGGGAAGGCAGGCTAGAGTAGTAATTAAGAACATTGGCTCGGAAATCTGATGGAGAAATATCCCTATTCACGTTTGTCCCTTATGAGCTGTGTGATGTAGTGCAAGTTACTCGGCCTCTCTGAACCTCAGTTTCTTCATCTGCAACATGAGCCTGGTAATAGATTTCTCCCATAGCACCAGACCAGTGTTTCACAAGTGGGAATTAGGAACCAGGTGCTTGAGAAAAATGAATCCTGTTTGGGGGTGTGGCCCAGAGTGACACACCAGGTGATCCCTACTGGATGCACACGTAAGCTGAGAGCCAGGACCCCAGACCATCTGCTCCCTGAGTGTGGGAACCGTGACTCCATACTGTGCCTCAGTGCCCAGCACGGCTTCAGGCACATGCTGAGTGCCCGCTAAGTTTTGAGTTGAATAAACAAATCATTTTATAACTTGATACAGCCAGAGCACTTAGTGTAGTGCCTGACACAGAGCAAGACCTCCGTAGATATCCATGTGTTTCATTATTGATAATAAGGGAGGCATGTCTCTGGAAATAAATCAGCAGGACCCAGCACTCTGGCCCACAGAGGGCTGTCACCACCTCCTCACGGGCACTGAAGGCTGGGTCACCTCCAGTTCCATCACAACATGCCTGGTTTCTTGGAGGCTGACAATTGAGAGCCAGAGGAGACTGGGCCACCCAACCCAAACTGTGGGGTCTCGATGTCCCGGTTGGGCCCACTGGTCATCTGCTTCTTGCCTTTGGAAGAGATACTGAAGCCCAAGGACCTTCCGGGCTGATGAGGAAGAATCGTGCTCACCATTCCAGAGCCCAAGGCATCTATTTTTATTAGGTTTGCAGGCAATCATGATGGAAGACTGGACTGGCTTTTTTTGTTCCAGGTTTCTTGGCTTGGACTTGGTGAGAGGAAAAATGATTTAGAAAAGGCTCCTCCTGTCTGAAGAAGAATGGGTATTTCCAGAAGCCATCAGACCAGAGCTCAAAGCACTAGCATGGGGGATGGAGGGAAGGAAATAGGAAACAATGCTGCACCCCCTCCTACCCTCGTCCTGCAACACATTCAAAGCCTGGGTCACGTCCCTGAGCCACAGGGTTCAGGAGATGGTGATCTAACCCAAAGCCCTTCAGTTTATAGAGGAGCAAGCCTGGGTCTTTGGGGGAGATGGAGTTTGTGCAGGTCAGTGGGTGGCTGGGGCAAAGCTGAGCCTTGAGGCCCCGAGTGCTGAATGTTAAAGCCAGGCCCTTCCCCGTGCCACTCTTTCCTGTCTCCTTCCCCACACCTTGGCCCGCCTCACCCCATACCCCCAGGATGGGAAAGCCTCCAGCAACACTTGTGAGTGACCTCCCTGTGCCAAGTGGTATGAAGGATGGCGTGGGGTAGCTGCTATGGCCCCAATGTTTGAGTCTCTTCCAGATTCAAATGTTGAAATGCTACCCACCCCCCAACCAGATGATTGTATTAGAAGATGGGGCCTTTGGGAGGAGATTAGGTTATGGGGTGGAGCCCTTGGGAATGGGATTTGTGCCCTTATGAGAGAGGCTCCGGAGAGTTCCCCAGCCCCTTCCATTGTGTGTGGACACAGAAAAACATGACCGTGCTGGCATCTTGGTCTCAGACTTCCTGCCTGTATATCTGTCAGAAACAACTTTCTGTCGTTTCTAAGCTACACAGTCTGTGGTATTTCAATATAGCAGCTTGAACAGACTACGACAGTAGCAGAGAGGGATGCCCCCACCCTGAAACTGAGGGCATGAACAACTGCTGACTCAGGATCCCCAGGGTCCGCACTGAGCCCCCTTTACCCTGCAGCAGGCCCCTGTCATTTCAGCCAGCCAGGGAAGCGGGCACAGGGCTGGGGCTGAGGTGGCCCAGTTAGGAGGTGGGGATGAAGCTACGATGGTGGACACCTATGCCAGAGATGCTGTTTCCCCTGAGACCTCCCTTGGATTCTGCCCCTGAGGACCCACACTTGTCACAGGTCATCAAGGCTGGGATTCACAACTTCCTGAAATGGAGGCTCTAGAAATATCTAAGACATGGAGGCCATTTGGGCAGAGCTTGTTGTTCTCTAAATGGTAGAAACATCTGAAGCTGGTGCCTGCCTGACAGTAGTCACTAAAATTGACTGAGCACTTTACTTGTACCAGACCCTTCCCAAGTACTTTATGTAACATTCAATGTTCACAACAACTTATGAAGAAGGTTGGATTATTTACTCTCCTTCCATGTTACAAGTAGGAAAGTGGATGCTCAGAGAGGTGAAGAAAATTGACTGAAGTCACATAGCTAGAAAAGGGTAGGGATATGATTTGAACCCAAGGAGCATAACTGTTCACCTTTTCACCCCACATTCTTTTCTTGATACCCAGGTTTTTTCTCTTTGAGCTTGGCTTGATTGCTTTCTGTGATTAAGGTGTGGAAGTAGTTATTCTTCATGTGAAAAGCAAGCAGCATGAGGCAAGTTCTTCATTCATGTGTTCATTCATTGATTCATTGAAAAATTGTTAAGTTGTGCCAGTACCATGCTCATCATGAGACTGTCTAGGTTGAGGTCCCTGCCCCCAAAGAGCTCATGGTCTGGAGAGGAGACAGATATCATCGAAAGAAACACGCAGACATTAAGGAAGGAGGATAGCTAAGAGGAGGGAGCCCGGGTTGCTATGGTAGCACAGAGGTGGCTATGACTTGCTCTATCCACTATGGTAGAGAGGGTGAAGGAAGGTTTTAAGAGGAGGGGGTTTGAGCTAGATGAAGAACTGTTCCCCCAGTGGCTGTATGTAGGTGGGGACCAGTGCAGGAAGAGCCTTTTATGTCGGGCTAATGGATGACAGGGCTTCTCTGGTAGCTCAGTGGTTATAGAATCTGCCTGCCAACGCGGGAGACATGGGTTCAATCCCTGGATCAAAAAGATCCCCTGGAGAAGGAAATAGCAATCCACTCCAGTATTCTTGCCTGGGAAATCCCACAGCCAGAGGAGCCTGTTGGGCTACAATCCATGGGGTCGCAAAGAGTCAGATACGACTTAGCAACTAAACAACCACAGCAACAAATGGGTGAAGACTTGATGGTGCAAGGCTGAGAGAGCCATGGAAGAATTGTAAGTAGAGTGGCATGATGAGGTCTGTGGTTAGGGAGACCCCTCTGGTGGAGGATGCCTTGGAGAGGGTAAGGCTGAAGGCAAGGAGGCCAACTAGGAGACGGTTGGATGAGTGCATGTGAAAAACGCTAGTCAGCAGTGGAGGCAGTAGAGGTGGAATTCAAGGAAGACTTGATGACCAGTCTGGTTTGGGAGGGTAGAGAGATGAAGGAGTTGATTGATTCTGGGTTTGATGCATGCATGGAAATGCAATTATTTAGGCAGTGGCAGGCTGCCCTGTTTGGGAAGGGAGGGCGGAAGAGCTTGTAGGTGCAGAGCATGATGTGAGAAATGTTGGCAGCCACAGTGTCACCCCATTAATTTCAGCCAGTGGAGACCATGGCGGTCTCAGGATTGGATGTGGGGTGAGCGAAGATCTGTTGCGTGCTGTTTCATCAGGAGCAAAGCAGTGTGCCTTGATCATATTGCTGGCTCCTGAAATCACTACCACTGTAGAAAAAAAAAAAATCTTTTGAGCAAATCTGATGCATTATTTAGGGTTCTAGAGAGGGGATGATTTTCTAACCTGCTTTCCCTCTCCAACAATTCAGTGTTCGAATATACCACCATCGGAGGCCTTTCTGCCAATTACATGTTTCCGTTTGGGCCCTTGAAGACCTGCTTTCTGACACACACGTCTGCTGAGTTGATGTGTTTTCATGATCAGAGGGAGTCACACAGAGGTGCTGTCGGACCCTTCAGTGCTTGTTGAGGGCATGTTTTTGGAGTGTGTGTCTCATTAGAAGTTGCAGGAAAGCCATAAAGTGTCACCCCAAAGTTGCAGAGCAAGCCAAGGAAAGCCCAAAGAAGGCAGAACTGGAGTCAGTTTTCAGGGCCAAGGGGTGTGCTATTAGTGGGAGCCCCTCAGTGCAGTATCAGTATTGCTAATGTGATTGTCATGACCCCAAGATTTCTAGCAAAACTTGGTAATTAAAGGGGGAGTGGCAGTGACTCATATCAGCAAGCCACCACCTTCAGCTCTGGAAAAACTTCAGTGCATCTTTTGTACAATGCATGCGGACAAAACAAACCCAAACCACCCAGGAGTTCCAGGCACTCTATTGTCCTAGCACCAGGGATGCAAGAGTTGCAAGTTTCCATAGCAACGAGGCAGAGAAACAATTATCACGTGCCTTCCAGGGCCCTTTGCCAAGGTTACAAGAACACTGTCTAAGCACTGGAGAAGATGACAGAACTATCTCAGTCTAAAATGTTGACATGGAAATGAAAAAATATTTATGACACCACAAAATATGTGCAAGACAATCTCTTACAGTTTTCAGAGAAGGGAACAAAGACCCAGGGAGGTTAAGCCCCTCATTCAAGGTGGCCCAGCTTGAGAAGAGCTGGTCTGCAGTGTCACCATGGTTCTGGTTCCTGGCCCTGTGCCCTTTTCTGCCCTCCCTGGAGCAGGTACTGGGGATAGAGGTGCTGCGCATCTCTGCCAGCTGCTGTGTCTCAAAGCCATATATCACATTCGTGTAGAGAAAATTCTAGTCTGCCATCAACTTCCTTGGTATTCCGAGACGATGTCTTCTTTATTTATGATCCATCTTTTGGCAGCCCCTTCCAGCACTTTGGTGCTATGGTTTTGTTTTGTTTTGCTTCCTAAGATCTGGACATAGCTTTTCTTGCATCTTTTGAGCAGAGTCTTTAATGCTCAGTAAATATACTTAAGTAGTTGAGAGGGATCCATTAGTCCATCAGTGGGGTGCCAGGAGGCCCCTTTCGCAGGCTCCCCTGTGGACAGCTTCCCTCTATGTTCCCTGCAACCCAACCTTGTGACTGCTTGGTGTTCCCACTATTTGGAGCTGGGTCCTCCTGGGGCCTTCTGAGAGGTGGGTGTGAAGTTCTTCTGGCTCAGGCCTGTGTCTCTTCCTGTCTTGCAAGTGGATTTTCCTGCAGGAGTCTGTGAGCAGTAAGAATGTGTCAGGACAGCTCTCTGGAGGGATGGCAGGGCCAAGAGAAAGCTACTGTTTGCGCCTCTGGGCTTGGCTCCAGCTCTGGGCCTACATGGAAAGTTCCAGAAGGAGGCCTTGGTCTGAGCATCTCTCTCTGGGAGTCTTGATCCCGGGACAGAAGTGAAGGGAGTAGAAGAGCGTGGCTCCACTGCTGAGTTAGACTCCCTTCGGGACAAGAGGAGCGGGGTGGGTAGGAAAGGGGCTTCCGTCAGTCTGGAGCCCCTGGGAGGGAGCCTGGGTGTCAGGGGTAAGGGCAGAACCGCACGCTCCAGGGGTGTTTGTTCTCCGTACTGGGCCCTGCGCGGGGCAGGCGTGCAGCTCCTGTTTGCCAGATGGCTGGACTCATTCATTCAGCCTGAACGGAGTGCCTGCTCCCTCCCAGGCACACCTCTAGCCCAGGGAAGGAGCACAGAACAGGAGAGTGATGGCCCTGCCCCTGGGAACTGACATCCTAGGCTGAGTGCTCAGGGACACTGATGGCAAGAGAGTGGGGGGTGTGGGGTGCCTCTTCCCTCAAAGGAGGCCCCAGATTTTCTTGGGACTTCTGACCTGAGGCCTGGGGTGGGGGATCTGGTAGTGCTGTTCAGATGGGGATGATACCAAGAAATTAAAGACGGCAACAGCGGGAGTAAGGTGGGAGGTCTGTGCACCTACAGTGGGGGGGCCGGGGGCCCGGCCAGGTGCTTTCCACACGGTGTCAGCTTTAATCCTCCCAGAGCCCCAGTGAGGCCCCAGTCATCATCACAGATTCCCCAGGAGGATGAGCAGCCTCCCCGAGGCACACATCTTGGAAGTGAGGATTCTCCCTGGGGTCAGCGGACATCATTCCATCAGCAGAAAGGGAGCTGCCCAGAGACGCTCTGCAGGCTCCGGGGCCTCAGACTTGGGTCTTCTAGCCACAAAGGGTCCACCTCAGGTGGCGATACCCGGGCCTCTCCCATCCTGCAGACTCAGGCCTAACAGAGTTGGTATCAGCCCAGCATGCTGACAGGCGTCAGAACAGGGGGCCAGGTGTCCCTGGGGGATGAGTTGAAATGGGTGTGCAGCCAGAAGGGCAGCTTCCTCACCCGGTGGCCTGCCCAGCCCCAGCGTGGCCCTGGGGATGATGGCGGAGGGGGGCCTACTTGCAGCACTGACCTTGTGCTCAAAGCCAGAAGAGCTTTGAGTGACAGAACGAGTTTGAGTTCCATCTCCACCGCTCACTTTGCTTGTAGCCCTGAGCTAGTCACCCAGACTCTCTGAGCCTTAATTTTATCATCAGCAAAGCAAGGTTGACCACAACTACAGCAGAAGGCTGTGATGAGAATGAGTGTAAATAAGATTGGGAATGCACCCAGCAGTGTCTGGCATGCAGTAAATGCTAATAATCAGTAGCTCTCATGATTGATGTTAATTTAGTATATTAGTATCAGATTATACTCCTCCATGTAGCTGGGGCTGGACTGTAAGTCATGGTTTATTCTGGTGGCCAAGCCATATTTCCCAGGGATGCCTGGGGCAGAGAGACTTATGGCAAATAGAACCATCAGGTTTCATAGCAGAGGATTCTAAACTTCCCTGTCATCAGAACACCTGGGGTGCTTGTTACAGTTTCAGAGCTGGGGGCTATACCCCCTCCCATTGCCCTCTTCCCTCCCCAGAGATTCCCATTCATGGGTCTGGGGGTAGGTTTTGAATCTGTGTTTTTACTAAAATCCTGAGGTGACTCTGTTGCAGGAAGTCCAAGAATTAGGTTTTGGACAGCACTGCTTTAAAAGCTGTTTCCTCCAGCCCCGGCCAGCCTCGTGGCTGGCTCTCCTCCATGGCTGGGCTATTTCTGTCTAATCACTAGGAGCTGTCGCTTCAAGTCAGGCTCTTCTTCCCTGGGCAGCCCTGGAGACACACATGGACAGATCCTTTCTCTTCAGCTTTCTGTCTAGACACCATGCAGACCTACAAAACCTTTTCTCCTTGAAAACGTGATCACCTGTCTCTGGGCGGCTGCAATTTTTGAACTCTCTCCTAACAAACACGCTTAGATAGAGGATTTTTTTTTTTCTGACTTGAGAATCCATTTTAAAAGTGTTATAAAAGTATAACTGTATATCTCCCTTTATTTGTATAAAAAATGATCTCTAGCAAATGAAGACTGGCTTAGCACAGTGGCTAAACATACAGGCTGTGGCACTGGACTGCCTGGGTTTGAATCCCAGCTCTGCCCCTTCTTAGCTGTGTGACCCTGGGCAAGTTCTGCAACCCAATTTCTGTGCCTCGGTTTCCTTGTTTTTAGAATAGGACTAATAGTAACAACTATCCCCCAGAGTTGTTAGAAGGATCGATAAAGCACTTACAACAATGCCTGACCTATAGTGAGTCTTCATTAGAGACTGTGAAATGTAACTGCATGAGACAGCATGGGAGATCCAGGGAGCATGAGCATTACATGCTTTCCAGGAAAGTAAATAAGGAACTTACTGTAATGATGCTGACTGGCTTTAGGTAAGTCCTGTTCTTTCCTGATACACAGTTCTGCCTTGAAGGAAGGACCAAGCCATGAAGGCAGTAAAGGGAGCCCTGTCTGCAACCACCAACCATGTCCGAAGCACAGCATTGCTTTGCTGAGCCCCATTAGCAAACCCCATGAAGCCTTGTCTGTGGAGAATCGTTTTAGCTGTGACCTATCTAGGTGGCAGGCAGGGACCAGGGGACTTTTCCCTTTGTCTCAATTTTCATTTCCAAGATATGGAATTGCTGAAGGTCTTGGCTGGTTTCCTTGACTGAAGAGCTACAGGGGAAGAACCTGATGTAGGAACGGGAGGAATTAAGAGACCAGAACAGCAGTGTCCAATCAGGCCTTCAGTGATGATGAAAGACAAGGGAAGGGAAACCGGGCTCACTTCCCCCTCCTACCCCTGCCAGGTTAGCCTACCCTGTGTCCCCTGGGACAGCAGTATGGCTTAGCACTAGGCCTTGGAGCAGGCAGAGCTGGCTGGACAGCCTGGCCTGTTACCTGTTAGTGGTGTGATCTTGAGAACCTGACTGACCAGTCTAATCCTGCTCTGTAAAATAAAGGTGATAGCAGCACCCCTGTCACTGAATTGTTGGGTTAAATTCAGAGAAGTAAAATATATAAAGTGCCAGAAACTCAGTAAATGAAAGCTTTTATCATTCTTATTGCTACGTGGACTTTTCCATGGGCCCAGTCTAGTCCAAGATCAGATAATTCAGGTCTCACCCAATACAGACTCCTTCAAAGAATAGTCCAGAATAGCTGGAGAAGGAACTAAGACTGAACGACCAGCTTGCTGGGACAGACCCATGAGTTACTGTGTACGTGTTGGGACAGGAAGTATGTGAGGGACTTGGAGCTCCTCGGGTAGGGACCAACCTCCCCGTGGTAAAGGCCCTCCTGGCGACTTCATGTGACTCCTCTGGGTGCTTCAGAAGTAGTCGCAGAAGTCAGGGGACAGGCAGAAACGCATTTCTGAGAGAGACCCAGGGAGCAGGGCAGAGCCCAGCACTGCAGATGGTCCCCAGGGTAGAAACAGGATAAAGACGTTAGGCCGGCAGGAAACTCACTCGTGGGGCAGGCCGGGTGGGCCTGGTCACTGACGTGGCAGAGAAGGTCTGGAAAACATCTGCCGGCAGGTAGCACCCATACTTTCAAGGAGGAAGTTCCTACATGCTAGTAGGGCAGGTGTATCTCACAGGACCTTCTTCAGGAGCTCAGAAGGTCCGGCCAACAGCAGCCTGGCCTAGCTATCCAGCAGCGGTAGGGCAGGCTCTGCTCCCTGGGGAGTGGCACCAGCTCAGGGCCCAGGCCTGGAAACTGGAGCCCATGGGAAGAAGGGGTCACCTTAGGGCCTTGGAACTTGGCCCTGGAGGACCACAGAGGTCACACAGAAAAAGATAACTCAGGAGACTGTACCCAGAGCTTTGTCATGTACCCCAAATCACATTATTGCATGTGCCCCTGCCCCTGACATGCCCCATGCTCCAGAGCTGCTCTGTGGCAGAAGCAGGGATACCCAGGTCTGCCTGCTCAGAAGTTTCTGCTCTCATCCAGGTACCAGTGTGTGCAGGTCTCCAGCTGGTGGGGCCAGGGTCTGCCTCACCAGCAGAATTCCTCACGCATTCTTTTGTGTTATATGAAAAGCACCAGCTGTGGGCTGAGAACCACCAAGACGCTCCCTGGGACTTTGAAAGTGACTCAATGGGGTGCCTTATCCAATCTCCTCTCTCTAACAATAGGGGAGTGGAGGTTCAGAGAAGTTAGAAGCCTTGCCTGGGGACACTCAGAAGAAAGTGGCAGAGCCAAGGACCCAAACCACGTCTGCTGGCTCCCTGCCTGGTGTTGTCTCCACTGCATCGAGCTGTTTTCCTTCCACCCTGAAGAAGATACAGGCAGACTCATTATGTGGCCCTGCTGCATAAGGAACATCTACAGAATCAAACATTTAAAGGCCACCAGCACATCTCTCAGGACAGGTGGCAGGAGCAATTTGTCTGCAGTTGCATTTGTAAACACAGCATGGAGAACACATCAGGAAGCCAGCAAGGATCGCACAGGTTCTATTTGTCTGCTAATTAAAACAAGGGAGATACTGGGGAAAAGAAGATGGATTGGAGAAAAGATGGCCGTTTTCAAGTCAATGCAGAATGGCAGGAGGACGGCACCCCCATGTCTTGGGCAAGGGTAGTCCTGAGCCTCAGTTGGATGCGTGACTCACTTGGCTCGGCCACCACATTCTCATCTGTCTTCCTGACTGGCTAAGTGTCTTCAGGACAATACTGTGTCATATTTACCTTTGCATCAACAGCATGCAGCGCACGGTCTGGCATGGAGTAGGTATTCAGCAAATGTTTATTGAATGATTGACGGAATGTTTGAGAACCATTACTCAGGTTAAGGGTGAGACCGAATGGCTGGTCAGAGCTCTCCCCTCCTTTCATATTACACCTGCCATGGGCTCAATGTCTCCAGTTTTGGCTTGCAGAGAGCCCCGGGAGATCCCATGTTCCTCCTCTGCCTTTTTGAATATTGGCCTCCCTGGGGAGCCATCACCTTGGTATCCGGGACCACCACTGGAGTTCGTTAGGGCTGACTAGCTGTGGTCAGGGGCCTGAGCCAACTGGCTGTGATCAAAACCCTGGATGCCAGGATCAGGTTGTCCCAGTTTGAGTGTTGGCTTCATCACTGTCCAGCTGTGTGACCTTCGGCAAGATGCTTGACCTCTCTGTCTCCTTATCTGTAGAATAGGGGTCATAGCACGGAGAACGATGAGGATTGAATGAGGCCACGTCCAGTGCTGGCACGTAGTAAGGGCTCAATCCATGTTAGGTCTTTGTTCTATCATTCCCTGAGGGGCCTGGGAGCATGGCTGGACCCTTTCTGCTCCCTCTGCCAGGGGGGTGGTAAGCAACTTTGGCTGCATGCCTACCTTGCCTTTGTTTAGAAGCACAAAGGAGAGCAGGGGATTATGAGGAAGAGAAGAGACGAGTCTATTAGAAATGGCAGCAGGAGAAGCTATCAGATATATAGACGTGCACCAGGGCCAGCCAGGGATTGGAGAACATTTCCATTCTGTTTCCTTCATCCATAACTTAGTTATTTAAAGTGCAGGAAAAAAGCCAGAATATGCCGTCCTGTTTGTACAAATGAGGTTTATAAATAGCTGTTGTGGAGAGCTGGCACCGTGGAGAGATCAGGGTGCCCACAGTGAGCCCTGACTCAGTTCCGTGGGGGCCGGCTCTGCCGATCTGGAGATGTTCCACGTGTCTGCCTCTGAGCCACTGTCACCTTGCTCTCAGTGGCTCCTTGGGGAGACCTACATGCTTCGACTGTGGGGATAAGGAGCACTGTGGCATTCCAATGGGATTGGAAGGCATTGGCATCACTGGGTGTGGCAAAGAGTAGAGGATTTGAATACAGCAGACTGGGATTTGCATCCCTCTCCATCACTTGCCAGATGTGTGACTATTGGCAAATTTGCCAGGCCTCAGTTTCTCCTCCATTCACCGACTAGCTGTGAATACAGGTTTGCTATACCTGTATTCACTAGATATACCACTAATACAGGATTGCTGTGAAGGTGGAGCTTATTCCTGCATCAGCTCAACAGCATCTCTTGCTAATTTTGGCAAGGCAAGCAGATATTTCTGAGGCCAGACAGCAGCAAGAGTTTTAGGAGCCTGGAGATTAACTAATGGCTGAGGAGTAACAGGGATAGACAAGGATGACATACTGGTCACTATGATGGAGCTGGTATGCCCAGGTACCACTTTGACCCCTGAACAGACCCAAAACTTTGAGCCATCTGACCTTCAAAGGATGAGTCTAGTTATCATTATTATAATTGTTAAACACCCTCATTGCTGTTACCTGGCATTACTTAGTTACCTGGCATTTCAGTTTCTGTGAGTGACAGTCTGTCACTGCAAATTATCTGCCACTGAGTTCCTGCCCCAGCCTTGCTGAGTAGGTAGCCTGAGTGTGTTAGCAGCCATGCATCTGACCATCAGAAAGTCCTTGTCCAGCCACTTACCAACAACCTGGCTTTGACTAAGGGCCAGCCTTGAAGCAGCTCCAAGGGAAGCCCTGATGTTTCCTGTAGGACTGCCGCCACAGACACTATCCATGTGTCACTCAAGATGACCTGAGCTCAGCCCTTGAGCAGTTTGGCCCTCTTCATGACTGTCAGCTTTCTCCTTGGACTTAAGCATGCCTCTGGACTTCCTTCTCAGATTCAGATCAGTTTTACAAGCATTGGTTGTGCACCTACTATTTGGCTTTAACTGTGATCCAGGTGGGGGGACAACAAAGCAACATGGTGGCCTGGGAAGGGGCACGACCCCCCCTCACCTACAGATTAATACTTCTCCACTGCTCATTAGCTGTGTGGTTTTTGAATTGTTACCCCAAACCTTTGGGCCCTGGCTTCCCACTTGCAAACTGAGACTGGTTATCTACATGGTTTTTAGAATAGAGAAATGGCTCCATAGCAGGTACTCAATGGATGAGAGTCATCTTTTTCCTGTGTTCCTCTCTCCATTCATCTCCCTTCCTCCTTTCTACTTTCTTCCACTACTCCTTCTTTCCTTGCTCTCAAGGAGTTTACCATTGAGTGAGGTCAGGCAGAGACCTAGACTAAACATTTCAAATGGCATCAGGATAGGAGTAGGTACAGGAAACTGTGGAATACAGAGGTGGACACACACAGATGGCTTCCTTCTGTTGGCCTTGAAAGTTCAGGGAAAAACTGAGTCATGTGTGTGTGTGTCCAGATGCACACACAGGGCTGAATGTGTGTATAGCCTGCCTGTACCCACACTTATGGAAACATGGACATCATATAGACATTCATATGTAGACATTCATACCTATCAGAAGGGACCTGGCACAAAGCAGGCTTAGCCCTATTGGTTCACATAGAGGCCTTAACCAAGAGGCAAGGATGGAGTTAAAGGTCAAGAACAGTGAGGTGCCCAGAGACTCACAATGGGAGGAAGCTCTGCCATACTTAGGGCTGGTGGAACAAGGGAAGACATGGTGTTACCAAGGAAAGAGCCTAAGTCTTGGAAGTGTCACAGTCTGGCAGGAGTGGTAATCATGGATGGACATGACTGCTCCCAGAGTTGTGTGCCCCCCACCCCTCCTCTTACCCTCTGATTTTTTTCTCTCCCGTTGGCTGAGCCCTACCCAGGGAGCTTGGGTGATAGCATAGGCAGGAGCCTCCTTCCTAGGCACAGAGCCCTGCAGAGAAGTGTGGAGCATGGCCCCTTGGGAGGGAGCAAAAGGAGAGTAAGCGGCAGGGGATGTGCATGCAGGGAATGAGCTCATGCACAGGCACGCGTCGGCTGCCCAGAGCTTCTTCCTGCAGGGCAGGTGGGGTGTGGGGCCGTGGGGGCTGGGCAGGCGTGATGCAGCTGGATGATTCCCAAACCCCTCCCACATGTCTGTAATGCCAGGAAGGGCTCTCAGTTGCCTCTTGGAGTTTTCTGCAGGATTTTCTGAAAGCTCATACACTGTCATGCCTCAGTCGTTTATGGGAAACCACAAATTGGCTTCTAGCCTCACTAGTCTTTGTGGAATGCAACTGTGAGTTTGCACGTATTTGAGATAAATCTGTGTGTTGTGCTTTCTCTTTCTGCCCCAGTGCCTATGTTCAGAAGGCATGAGAGATATAACAATGGCCCTGGGCAAGGGCTGCAGCTGGCTGGAGTCGTGTGCTCAGAGCATGCCCAGCTTGGTGTGGACATGGGCATCACGTGCGGTCCTCAGTGAGCGGCTTGGCCCCACCCTCACCTCCTGGTGGCCCCAGAGGCGCTCTTAGGTTCCTCCCCCTTTGGCTTCACACCCCTGGCACTACCCTCTCCAACACCATTAATCCTATCAGGGCTTTCCCAGGAACTGGGAGTTGGTGGTGCCAGGCTGAGCTTCGCGTCAGCACCCAGCAGACGGTAAGTTTGCACTGTTGGTTGACAAGAGGATATGTGTGTTCTCCACAGGCCAGCACAACTGACCAGTGTGGCCTCATGTTGTAAACTCTGAAAGTTCCCACAGGTGACTCCTTAGTCCAGGTGGTCGGCAGCAGAGGGGGGTGGTGGGGAGCTCTGTCTCAGATCCCAGCTCCATGTGGCCTGTGAGAGATCTCCAACTAAATGGTCACTGGTCTGCCTGTCTTTTTCCTCAACAGGATGCCTGCAGCACACGTATTCTGAGCAGGCTGGCTTCCAGAAGGGTTAATTGCAGCAGGCACCCTGGATAGCAAAGCTTATGGGCCTGTATCGTCCATTTGCTGGGTTCAGTTAACATCGCCCTGATGTCGCTGAGAGAGCCCACACCTTGAAGTCGTCTCCTGGTACTGGAGACAGGGCCCCCTCAGCAGCCCAAAGAAAAGGTTTATCTTCCTGTCTCCTACAGAGGGAGGGCATTTGTCCACTGGGTTTAGAAATTGCCCTAAGTTACTCAGTGGATGTTAAGTTGGCAGGGAGCTAGTTCCCCGCCCTGCCCATTTTAGGGCTGGAATTTGCCTTGTGTTTCTCCTCTCTGGCTGGCCTGGCCTGGCCTTTCTGTGCAGGACTTTGCATGTGAATGAATCTGTGCCCAGGAGGAGTGGGGAGGGCCTGGGCTCCAGGAAAAGCTGCTCATCTGGGATTTAGGTAAATCTGTGGTACCCAAGCCATCTCCCAGCTGCAGTCCAGGGTCCTGCAGTGCCAGGGACTGGACTCAGAGGACCTTCAGGAAGATAGGCATATTTCTGTAGGAAAGTCCACACCGAGTGTGAAAAGCAAGGAGAGCTACACAGGCATACATACTGATACACAGACACACACCTATACACAGCCTCTCTCTCTCACACACACACTCACACTCACACTTACAGACAAATGCGGTCCATGTTTGTCAGAACAGGTAAACCTGTTAGAGAGGATTGCTGATCCAGCTTAATCCCCTTCTGGATGAGTTAGATTGATTCGCTCAGCACAGAGTGGGTACCGAGCTGGTGACTCTGTGCCATGGGTACCCAGCCAGTTCTGGGACTGGAGTCACCACATCCGGGTGCTAGGGCCCCCAGGACCACACAGGTCAAGGGCAGGGCTAGACTCCTTCCTGAGCTGCAAGTTCCCTGAGGAATGCCAGGCTGGCATGACTCACCAGCACCTGGTCAGGATACATGCCCCACGTGTTAGATTGTACCCCTCCATGAGCCCACACCTGGCCAATCCCATCCCCTGAAGGGCCAGCACCTGTGGACTTTGGGACTGGACTACGAATGCTTGAGTTCACATGTTTAGGTCAAATTCATCCTCTCTGCACTCATAACTGTTCTTCCATCCCTAGAGGAGGTGCTTAGCTAGGGAAGCAGGGTGCTGAGAGCAGAACTCTTCAATAAGATGGAATCATATTTGTATCTGGGCCAGCTTTGTGACTGACTAAAGCCCTGAATCTTGTTTTTATATCAAGTGAGGATATATGAGCCCACTCCTTAGTCCTGCTATGTGGTTTAAATAATTAGCTATTAAAGCCACCAGCAGTGTGACTAGCATACAATAGGTGCTCAATAAATGGGGAGCTCCTATCTCCTGTCTTGGTTTTATATTCTCCTGGACAATCTATGCAGGAGAACTAGACCCATTCAGACACAGGTAGCTCTCCATGTAGCCTGTGCAGCCCCAGCCAGCTCTGATGACAAGGGGACAGGGTTCTGGCCTGCTCCTTTTTGACCTGATGTATCTGTTATGTCTTCAGAGGACCAGAACCACAGGGTGTGTGCTGTGTGTAATAAAGAGATTTATTATAAGGAATTAATTATCTCACATGATTATGGGGGCTGAGGAATCCCTAAACCTATAGTCAGCAAGGTGGGTATATAGTGCAGTGGCTGACGGTATAGTTCCAGTTCCAAGGCTAGTAAGCTCACATCCCAAGAAGAGCCAATGTTTCAGTTCCAATCTGAAGGCAATAAAAGACACATATCCCAAATCAAACAGCCAGGCAGGAGAAATTTCCTGTAACTTGTGGAGAGTCAGCTTTTTCATTCTTTTCAGGCCTTCAACTGATTGGATGAGGCCCACCCACATAGAGGAGGACAATCTGTTTTACTCTATCTGCCAAATTCAATATTAAGCTCACTCAGAAACGCTCTTGTAGACACACCCAGAATGTTTAACCAAGTGCTGGATACTCCATGGTCCAGTCACAGCCCCCCAAAATGTATCTGTATCACACCTAGTATCCGGTGACCTCATGCATCAGTGGGTGTCCTAGCACAGTGGGTGTCCTGGGGACAGGCACCAGTCTCAAGACCTCTGGAGCTTTTGGTTACCCCTGTAATACAGCAGAGTTGTCCTCTGGGGTGGCAGAATTTCATATCTCAGGCGAGTCCATCAGCTCTTCAGCCGTAAAGATAGCAAGGTGTCATGACCAAGACCCACTCCAGCCCTGTGGGCCTCTCTTGGTAGCAGAAATGTCAGAGCTTTGCCCATCAGCTTGTCTAAGATGACTCTCATTATCTTCTTCCCATACCCTCTGGGTTTAATAATAATCTTTGCACCATGGTCTGTACCAGAAACCTGGGCATTATATTTGAAATCTGTTTTCCCCCTATGTCTTAATTGCTTTCAAGTCCTGCCAGTTTCTTTCTCCTTGATATTTCCTTCTCCAATCCATTACTGTTTCCTACCCGCTGCCATTGCTGGGGCTCTGCCTGGCTTCATCTCCTGCTCTTCCCTGCACCTTTCTCCCCAGTGGTTTTCTTGCCTTCAGTCTTGTCTCACAGAGCCTGTCATCCACACTCTTGCCAAAGGGAGCTCTCTAAAATAAGAGATCCAACTTGTTCCCTGATTAATCGTCTCATCAGCTTCTCACCATCTAGTAGAGTTGTAAGCTGATTCTCTAAGGGCCAAATTCAGCTTACACTTACCCCCAAAAAGAAAGAATTCAAATACTCTTACCTATTGAAGAGTATGTACCTTCCAGTTTGCCACAGTCCTCACCAGGACTTCAGTAATTGTAGCACACAGGCTCAGTAGTTGTGACTCGCTGGCTCTAGGTGTGCGGGCTTCAGTAGTTGTGGCACAGGGGCTCATTAATTGTGGCTCAAGGGCCCTAGAGTCTGCAGGCTTCAGTAGCTGCAGCTTGCAAGGTCGAGAGTGCGAGCTACGTAGTTGCGGCATATGGGCTTAGTTGTCCTGAGGCATGTGGAATCTTCCAGGAGCAGTGACCAAACCTGTGTTCCCTGCATTGGCAGGAGGATTCTTATCCACTGTGCCACCAGGGAAGTCCAGAGGCCCAAACTCTTTTGTGAAATTTGAGTCCCTTCATGATTTGACCTTCACACATTTATTTTTAGGCCATTCTACCTAAGTACCATGTGCTCTAGCCATCCTGCTCTGTACCTTTCCCCAAACACCCAGTATAGTTGACCCTTGAATAACAGCAGGGGTTAATTCACCTATACTTTATAGATGGCCTTTCTATCTGTGGTTCTGCCATATCCACAGATTCAACCAACTCTGGGTTATGCAGTGTTTACTATGGAAAAATACCCAGTGTAAGTGAACCTGCACACTTCAAGGGACAATTGTAGTCTTCCTCATTTCCATGCCTTTACCTGTGTTGTTTAGTTTGATTGAGGGGTCTTCCTCTCTTTGAACCCCTGGCTAGTCCAAAGTATCCTGTAAGACTCTATCCATATGGTGCCCACTTTTTATAGTCTCTCCATAAAATTCTGTAAGTCTCAGTTTCCTCTATAAAATGGGGTAATCATAGGATCTACCTGATGGGGTTGTCATGAGGATTAAATGAGACAACCCAGGTAAAGTGCTTAGCACAGTGTCCAGCAGGTAGAAAGAGTCCAAGAAATACTCAGCCACCAGCCTGCCTTGCATTAGAAATGTCAGTGTTTTGAGCAGTGGTAACTATAGGGAGCCTTCAGTCTGTGGCCTGAGTTTGCCAGGCTTTCTACCTTTCACAGTTAAAACAAAGAGATAATAATTAGTGTCTATCAGGCAGTAAGTAGGAATTAGCCTCTTGCAGATGCCTGCTTGATGGGGTCATGCAAGACTGGGGGTGGAGGGAGGAATTTGTTAGGCCCAGAAAGATCTGTTTGAGAAAGCAGCACAAAGAAAATTAAAATATGGTTTTATAAATACATTTAGACTTAAGATGAAAAAATATATATATATATCTATCTACCTATCTAATCTTGAAGGGGTTTAAATATTTCATTGCTCATGGCCTGGTACCTCTCATTGGTGAACCACGGTAGTGGAGACAGTGCTTACTGGTTTCTGTTTGCAGTTCCATTGAATGAAACTCATGTGGACATTTACTTAGTAAAAATCCGTTAATTGCAAAACCACCTGGGAATAGTAATTATTGTCTCTGTATGGTACTGGAATGATTTGACCGCATCAGACTGGAGACTTTCAAGGTCAACAAATTATCTACAGGCATAGAAAGAAACCCTACCCACCCAGCAGCAGACCAGTAAGTGACTTTTGATCTGAAAATGCCTCTGAGAGTGAAATACAGGTTCTGTGCTAGGTTTTCTTTTTCTTTATGTAGAGAAAAGCCATAGTGGAATCAGAAGTAGGTGATTCTTGGCTCCATCCTTAGTTTAGGGTTGGGGGGCACCTCAAGATCATTAAGGCTTTTGGAAGAATCACAATGCAGGGAGTACAGGTGTCAACTTGAAATGCTCTTGGCCGGAGATATTAAGATCATTGGCAATCTGATGCCAATGACTGAAGAGATGCATTTCTAAATGAGAAAATGTAGCCCCAGGGTTGAACCCCTTTTGGAGGAGGTGTCCAGGTCACATGAGAATTGCTGAACTCTAAGTGGAACAGCATCACAGATATTGAAGAAGCTAGCCAGCTTAGTGAGTGTGTGTTATAGACTCCACTGCTCCTCATTGAGATCTCGTATGCTCCCTTGGGAGGGCTGTACTTCCCCCAGTGTCCCTGCATGCCAGTCTTGGCCATGTGACTTAAATGTTTTGGCCAAGGAAATATGAGCAGAAGTGACATGCTTCATTTTCAGGTGGAAGCTTTAGGAGCCAGTGTGTGCTTCACCTTGTTCTCTTCCCTCTCGCCATGAACACAAGGGTCTGTGGTGTAGCTGCTCCATCAGCTTGGATCTCAGTATGAAGATGGCAGTGAGAACACAGGAGCAGGGCTCCTGGTTGACCCTTGATGGGTGCAGAGCATGAGTGAGAAGTAAACCATTGCTGTACTGATGTTTTGAGTGTTTTTGTTACTGCAGTCTAACCCGGTCTGTCTTGACGAATACTCTCTATTTTTAAAGGAGGAATGATATGACATTTATTCCTTCTGTGAATAGCTAGACATATTCTGATTTTTATAGTAGAATGACAAAAAGAGAAAGAAGAATTCGTAAATGCCAGAAATGGGCCCACAGTTGAGTTTATAAAGAAACATCAAGGACCGAAGGCATCCACTTTGCAGAGTCTGCAGATTTATTCATAAAATCTTACTACATCACTATCACACAGCCACTCCCTCACCCATAGAAATGATCACTCTGTGACCAGTCCCATGGACTGTGGGATGTCACATAGGGAAGTCACCACATATTGGCTCCCCTTCCTTCAACCATGTTTAAAAGCTTGCTCTTCCCTGATTATATCCTTTGGCTTTCTAATTGTAGAATCCCTGCCTGGAGTGCTGTTCTCTTGCCTTCTTCCAACAGTCTGTTTAGTGAATACCTAGTGGCCTTAATGCAAATGTCAACACTTTCTGAAGCTTTTCCCACACCCTTCCCCAACTCCAGGCAGGTGGGAATTTCTTCCATCTCTTCCAGTGACCAACTGGACACCTCCATAGATTTGTCCCAGAGATAGCTCACATGTGCTGTGTTCAACGCCAAGTCATCAGCTTCTCCCATGCCTGCTCCCCTTTCTGCTTCCCCATATCCAGGAATGCCTCTTACCCTCCATTCAGTGATTAAATCTATGCCATCATATGCTATGCCATCTTAATCTTTCCTGCCTCATCCCTCATCCAACCAAGTCTCACTGATGAACTCTGACATGCTTTGTGAACTTTTTGTTCTCATCATCATTGTTCCAGTTCAGGAACTGGTTTTGATCTAACACTCTTCTTATTCACTGTGTTGTTTGCTTCTACCTTGTCCTTCACTCTATCACCTCTAGGTTAATATTTCTGAAATATAGATTTGCTGCAAACTTTTGATCATTCCTGTAGTCTTGAGTATGAGGTTGAATCCTGTTGGCATGGCATTCTGGGCCATTTGAAATCTGCTTCTCCATTTGGCTGTTTTTCCCACTGCTCCTCCTCCTTAATTGCCTATACTCCAGCAACGCCAGAATTTATTCTTGCATACATATATATTTTTTCTTGTACCTCTGAATTTGCCTATTTGCATGGAATTCTCTCCTCTTTCCTCTTCAACCTTCTCTGCTAACACTGACCTTATCCTTCAAGATCCAGTTCAAATTTCACATCCCCTAGGAAACCTTCTTGGAAGCCCCAGGCAGAATCTCTGTCTCCTCTCCTAGTGTTCTCTAGGGATTGTGTTTATGCTTCCTTTGAAATATCTCCACTCTCTGTGCCAGCTATGACTTGAATGTGTCACAGAGAAGTGCCACAAAGGTGGGGGACTGGATCCTATTTATTTGTGTATTCTCTTTGTTTAATAGGCAGTGATGTGAAATGAGTCTTAGTGTTGAATCAGACAGTTTTGTTATAACAAACAGCGCCCCCCAAATCAATGACTTACTAAAAATAACATTTATTTATTGCTCTTGGTAATGTTGGAGACTGTGTGGGTCAATTGTGGTCACTATAGGGCTCTGCTAGGTTCTTCCCATTCTGAGACATAGTCTGGAGATTGTTCCATTTGGGACATACTGTTTTCCTGGAAGAGAAGAAAAAGCCAAGAGTCTTGCATGTGATGGTTCCCGAAGTTTCTTTTAGGGCATAGTTTATGTCATAACCTGTTGGTCAAAGCCAGTTACTGCTCAAGCCCTGATGTCACTGGAGACGTATTCTCCCATAGGAGGGAAGGGGCCCCACAAGGCAAAGGCAATGAGTAATGGTGTCTAATATTTTTATATGTACAATGGAGCTAATAAGTGGGAATTATAATACACTCCATTGCAATGTGCTTGTCAAATTGAATGGACTCGAGCTACTGAAAAGAACCTTACAGAATCCAGTGTCCAATTTCCTCCTATGTTGGACTTTTGTCATTTTTAACTACCCAGCATCTGAACTCACTTCTTATGTTTGAGGAATCCCCTACTTTTGAGTCTTGGTGGGAACAGAGACCGATCAGAACAGCCTCCTACAAGAGAACTGATTTCCTGGCCTCCCTTGATCCAGGCCCAGGTTCATAGCTTGGCTTGCATCAGTCATATGTGCTTTGAGTCAAGGTTGGCTGGCAATGGCTGGGGTGCCAGGAGCTTCAAATCCTCAGGGCCCTGGAGGCTGCAGTGTGCCTAGGAACATCCAATATCAGCACCATGGGCCGTGCTGGGCGGGCCTCAACCGAAATAAGACTTGGAGGAACGTGTTTGCTGACATTACCAAGAATCTGATCCTCTCGCTCTCCTGGCAATTCCATGGTCACCCAATGTCCTTTTATTAATTCCTTGTCTGCCTGCATCAGCCAGTGCTGTTGCTGTTGCTTATAGTCATGTAGCCTGGCTCACCCACCAACCTTCCCGGGGTGGTGGGGTGCTGGGCAGTCAGTATTTAAGGTAGTTAACACTATCAGCTTTGAAACCAGGCTTCTTGGCTTTGAAGACCTCCAGCTTCCCCTGTACTTGGAGCAAGCTACTTAACCTCCATCAGCCTCAGTTTCCTTATCTGTGAAATGGGGGTAATGATGTCTTACAGGGTTGTCATATTAAAGGAGATAAGATGCATGGAGGGGGTTTAGTGCCTATTATGATGACTGTTATTCACAAGAAAATGAAATGACTTTCTCAGCTTCATAAAGTATGCTGGTGGTAAAATTGAGTCCAGAAGGCAGGCCTCCTGTCTCCAGAAGCAGTGCTCAGCAGTGCTCAACTTTCACTCAGGTGGAATTTGCCTTGCGGACATAATGTCAGGGCCCAGGTAAGAAAGTGCACATAAATTGCTACTCTCTTGGCAAGCAATTCATAAAGGAGGACTTCTGTCTGAATTCTGGTGGATGGATGGCACTGAGCTGTCTCTTACTTTAATCCCAACTGCCTAATCTGAGGACGAGGAAAGAAGTTTAAGACTTGACATCTTTGTTGGTATTTCAACAGTAGGGAGGCTGTAGAACCTAGATTTGGAAGTGGGTCTAACCTGTATTGTCCACTTGGCAAACGCATGCTCCGAGATCCCAAATGCAAGGTGCAGATGGTGTGCTACTAGCTGTGTGGCAATGGCCAAGTGTTCTTGTCAGTAGAGGAGGAGCCATTACCCCAAGACTGTTAAGAGACCTGGATTTCATAGGTGCAGTGGGGGTGTCTATTCTGTTTTTGTTTTTCAGCATCCAGAAAAGAATGCAGTCCCAGTGGCTTGTATCAGGATCCCAGCATGCTCTGAGTTTTCCTGCAGTTGTCCTGAGGGGCTTAACATGTGGCATGGACCAATCTGGAGGTCTTCATTTGCTTTTTGAGCCTGAGAGTGAGCTACGTGTTTCTGTGGGCATGTCTCTTATCTGTGCTGTGAGCCAAGGCCATGGCTCAAAAGCAACTACAAAAAATTAGCGAAGACCTCATTCCCTATTCCCTTCTGGAAGGGAGGACCCTCCAGCCTGGCTCCATCCCTGTCCTCACCCACATGCCCCGACTGACCGCCAGAAGCTGTGCTGAAAGAGTGGCAGGTTGACTGTGAGGTGTAGGGGATGGTCAGCTCTCTCTTGGGGGTCCAGCAGTGGGCATTTTGCAGGGCAAAATAATTTTTTTGTCCACTTTGCAGGACAGGGATGATGTGTGTCTGATCTACTACTTATTCTCTGGACTAGGGTGAGGAACACCTCAGGAGGAGGACTCTTGTAAGACAAGAGGTCTGGAACCTCCCTTCTCAGGTCAGGGGGGTGCTGCCATCTCTCCCGAGGGTGGCTGATGTGGCACTAGGGTTTTCCCCACTTTTGAACCACCTATGTCCCTGTTCTTTGGGTCTTGCTTTTTCTTGGACCTTAAGAAAGTGTTCTTGGTGGTGGACTCTTGGGTCAGCTGGTCTTGGGCCTCCTATAAAAGGGGTGATGGTGGAAGAGTCCCCATCAGGGCATCAGGGCCGCAGGAGCAGCTGCCTGGGACCCCGTGGAGAAGCGCCTGGGCTTCCTGAGCAATGGGGGGCTGGTTGGTCCTCCTAGAAGGCATGTCTGAGCCACTCAACACTTCCCTTCATTTAAGCTGCTGTCAGAAGCCACTGTGATTCTGGTGTAAATTATGTTAGATGAAGGTGGCTTTGAATAATTATTTAGATTCTCTCCATGAGTATTTTCTCTGACATTTTCTGATTGTGGAAGAGGACAGTTCAGCGGTAAGGTAGGAGCTCAGAAAAGTGGCTGTCCTGCCTGGCATTTCTTCTGAGATGCAAACAGAACTCCCTTTGGCCTCTCAGAACATCACTGTGGCCTTTCTGGTGAGGCCTGCAGAGTCCACAAGAGCTGGAGAACGACTCAGCCTGGAGGGATCAGGGGAGCCCAGGACACAGACTGAAGAGCCCGGGAATGAGGAAGAAGTCCAGCCAGTGACTGAGGGCCGAGCTGGGCCTGCAGGTCTTCAGAGCTCCAGACAGACTCTCCTTCTGTTTTCACGTTTCTGGTCATTTCTGATGTTTCCTAGTTGTTGCCCCTGTGAGTATTCAGAAAACTCTGATCTTTCAAGACTCTTAGAAAACTTCTGACTTGGGAGTGCGGTGTCAGCCCATGTGGGACCCACTATGGGGCACAGAAGAGAGCCAGGAGGTGTAGGCCTGGAGTTTAGGGCAAGGGAACCTGGGATTCCTAACACCTCTGGAGTTGCGTCCTGGTTGATACAGCCAAGTAGCCCGGATGCAAGGATGTTTGGAGAGACTTCCTGGATGGCCAAGGCTAGGCAGCAGGTTTCTGATTTACAACTTATGATGGGCATGGTGATGTGTGTCCCAGATTCCCTCCAGGAACAAAGAAATGGTTTCCACCCACTGGGAGCACTGCTGGCAGAAAGCCCTGCTGTTGAAGGAGTGTTTTGATGGAGAGGGCTGCCTTGCCCAGGCCGTGGTGCCTCCTTGGGCTGTTCTGCATGAAATGACTGCTGATATAGGGTACCTTCACCCCAGCTCTGTGAGATCGCGCCCTCTAACACTCGCCTCAGGGGCAGCTCTGGCTTCTTTTGAGACTCTGTAACAGCTTGGCTTCTCGCTCGGCCCAGTCCCACTTCTTCCCTCCCTTCCAGAAAGGTGGGTCCCCAGAGCTCTCCCTCCTGAACCCCCACATGCTCATATCCATTTCAGAGGCCACCTCTCAGAAACTCAGCCCACAGGTTTTCCTTGCAGGCCAGAGAGGCCCTGGGTCACCTCTGAGATTGTTCACTTTCATTTTATGAGTGGCAGAAGTCTTTCCAGAGATGCCTTAAATATCTGGTCTGGGAGGTGTGGGAAGCAGGCCGTGTGTCTGGGTGGCAGCTCATGTCTGTGGCTGGCAGGGATGGCAGTCGGTGTGCTCCCGGTAGCTCAGACGCTAAGAGAACGCATCTGGGTGCCAGGTTGCCTGAGTCTGGGTCTTGCTCTACCATTTGCTCCCCATGTGACCTAAGGCAGCTTAATTAACCCCTCTGTGCCTCGTTTTCTCATCTGTAAAATGGAGAAGATAACCATCCCTCCCTCATAGCTTCTTATGAGGAGTAAATGGGAAGATCTTTGTAAAGCTTTTAAAACAAGCAGTGCCTGCTGGGCATGTATTGCAATTATAAGCTATTTAGGAGTGTTTGTTAAAATATCACTCAAGAACACTGCCTGGGGCTCTCTCCAGGAGGCCCACCTTCTTGGGAAGAGGAAGGATGGTTGGTGGCTACTTGCAGTCCTTGCTGCCCCCTCGGCCTGGATGACGTGTTTGGCATCTCCTGTCGGGTGCTTGGCTGGCAGCCCTGCTCCAGCTTTCTCCTAGGATATAGAAGCCGGTCCCTGGCCGGCACTGGGGACTGTTGCTGGCCCTTGCACAGCAAGCAGGGCCCATCCTTGCCCACAAGCACTCCATGCTCCCAGGAAGGAGAGTAGTAGGTTCCCAGGATGCCAGTGATCCCAAGGAGACCTGGCATCCAGATTTTCCTGATTGCAGCTTGCTGGATGGGTCACCACCCATTCTTCCTAAGATTTATCCTGACACAGGGATGGGGCTGAGATACATAGAAATGGAAAAGTGCATAGAGTGTGCTGGTGGTGGTGGGGGGGCCAACCAGGAGAAATCCCCCAAGGGGAAGATGAAACGCACTCATAGGGAGTGAAAAGAAGATGCGAATCAGGTTCAACCATGTGGCCCTTTGTGGGAATCAGAGAATGGGTTCCAGGCCTGGGAGGGTCCACTTTGCCCCTCCACTTTGTCTGCATTCACTCCCCACTTTTCTCGATGATGCCCTGGGTCACAGTAAGCTGACTCTGCAGATTGCATCCAACAGGCTTCCATGCCCCTGGCTGGGCTCCCAGGTGGGTATAGCCAGTGGTGGCATCAGCAGGAGAGTTAGGCCGAGACTGGCCATTTCCTCTCCAAGCCTCTTCCTGATGGGGGTGCCGTGGCCGTGTTCTTCCTCTCTCCTGCACTCACAGATCCTGCTCCTTTCTGTGGGGACTCCCTTCCATCACCCTCTCCGACCTGAGTCTGTGATAGCCCCCGTCTTGCTAGCCCAGGCTGCCTGCAGCCCTTGTTGACTTCCCTCAACCCTTCCCACCTTTGTGAAGGGCTCCTTGTTAGGCCCTCTTGGCTAGTTTCCTGTGGGGCCCTGACTGACGCATACCCCTCTGGCAGGTGAGTGGGCATGGGCTGAATGGCAGGGGTGCACGTGCAGGGCACCATCTGTAAGACGGCATGCGGCAGTGGCCGGTGGGTCCCAGGGAACCTCTTTATTCCCAGTGTGGGACATCTCCTCCGTTGCCAGCAGCAACAGATCTGGGTTTGGTTTCATCCAGGCGGCTGGTGGGATCCCTTAATTGTGACAGTAGTGTCCCTAGGGAGGGAATGGGACAGAAGCAGGCTTGAAGTGCTGGTGCAGCCAGAGCTGGGAGAGCAGACGCTGGATGTTCTGAGGGGCAGGGGCCTGGGGCCTCTACCAGGTCTTCCTGGTCTGTGTTTAGGGGAGTTGATGGGTCCAGGGTTCCCTCCCTAATCTCAGATGACTAGCGCTCGGCTCCTGGACAATTGAGCCACTGGTTCTGACTTATTTCTCAACTGGACTCCTTTCCTAATGAAAAGCCACAGATCAGTGCCCCTGAATTGGTCTTATTCTATATCCCTATAATTTCAAGAATTTGCTTCTCCGTGTCAACTTGGTAGAAAGACCAAAAGCTACTCTACCTACTTCAGCTTGCATGTCTGAATCTGGTTTATTCTGATCTCAGCATTTTCAAGTGGAAAACCAACCTTTGTAGTCAAAATACCCAAAGACATGTCATCTCCGCTAGGAAGGAGTTAGAGCAGTGGAAAAGCCCTGGAAATCCCAGGTCCAATTAATAATTCCATAAGACAGTTCATTAGAATGCACAAGTGCTTAACTAAACAAAACCATAATCGAAGCTGTCAGAAGGGATCCACGGTTGTGTTAGAATTTTCTCATTCACACATCATTTCCTCTACAATTTGGTTAGATAACAAACACCACTTATCCCGTCACTGACTTTTTCAACCATGAAATGCAGTTGCTGTCTGTATTGGGCTAATGGCACAGAAAGGGCTTTGGGCTGGTTGGTGAGAGGGGCCCCAGCTTGGGGATAGGCAGGGTCTTGGGCAATTATGTTCAAAGAACCTGGCATCCCATGGCTCCTGAGACATTCTCTGGAGCCCGGCACTGTATCTGAGGATGTCATCCTTCTACTGGCATCTCTAAGGTTCTACCACCTTGGGGATTGCTGGCAGGAGACAGGCCTTCAGAGCAGAGCTGTTAAACCAGGCCAGAGGAGGCCCTGGCCATGGGGAAGCCTGTCTAAAGTCCCCCCATTACAGCATCACCTCTTCAGCTAAAGCTGGTAAGATTGAGAAAGTGCAGATCCTTTTCCTAGGAGGCTCATTTTGCAAGATTATCAGTGTTCTCACTTTGGTTACAACCATTTGTCAAGCCTTCTGAGCAGGATTTGAAACTCAGGGACTGTGACAGGAATCTTAGGGGACGAGAAGAGGGGACCCTGGTGACTCAGTGGGATGGGCCACTGGGCCTGAGGGTTGGCGCAGGACCTCTGTTGCTGCCAGCTTCATCCAGGCAGCTAGTGTCTCTCAAGGGATAGAGAAGGGAGTGACCTGCTTTTATTTAAATGTTGTTTTAGGACCAGCCAGACCAGGGATGCCAGGGCTGTATGTGAGGGTCCCTTGGTCTTTAGTTGTCTGAGGATAACTAAAACACCACAAATGTTCCCTTTAACTGACTACAATAAATCCATACGTGTGCACATATGGATTTATATATTCGTATAGACCTTCCCCCACCCTCAGCCCCCTCTATTTATTTCTTCCAGGGTGGGAACGAGCATTCTCAGCACAGCAGTGAAAGATGGGAGTGCTGAATCCCAGCAGGTTTGGGTGGGTGGAGCCTCATCTCCCATCTCTCTTGGGCTGACTGGCTGCCCCTGGGCTGCAGTGATCACTGCATGATCTGTTTCACAGAGCTGACCTTCTCTGACACGTTGTAACTGGGTCAGCTGACATCAGTCAAGGCCTTGGCATCTGTCTTAGTCCATCCATATGCTGCAGTGGTAGCAGGGATGACCATCCTTTACTGAGGGTCTGCTGGGAGCTCAATCACGTGTATCCCCTGTGATACACCCATGGGGTGGGGCTTGTTACCTATAGGAAATGGAGACTTGGGGAGTGGTCAGTTGACTTTTCTAAGACCTCTTATGCAAAACTGAGAATTTAAGTCCAGGCCTCCTTTTCTTCAGGCTTCCCTTGTGGTTCAGATGGTAAAGAATCTGCCCGCAATGCAGGAGACCTGGGTTTGATCTCTGGGTCAGGAAGATCCTCTGGAGAAAGGACTGGCTACCCACTCCAGTATTCTTGCCTGGAGAATTCCATGGACAGAGGAGCCTGGCAGGCTACAGTCCATGGAGTCACAAAGAGTTGGATACAATTAAGCAAGTAACACACACACACACACACACACACTCCCTGTCTCCTTTTCTTCAACAGTCCAGGGACAGGGCTACTTGGAGGAGATTCCAATTGACTTCAGGGTATAAGAACTTGGCTTTTGAGTGTTTTACTTCGTAAAAGATGCTTGGCTCCCTGTCCCTGTATGATCTTCCCTTGCAGCTGGGTCTATGTCACAGCTCTCTGGCCACTCCCAAGCAGAGTGGGAGCTAGAAGGAGGCTCTGGTGAAGGTCCGTCTTACAGCCATTCTTGCTTGGGCCTGGTCCCAACCCTTCTACGTGGACTCCTTCCCTGGTCTTCCCAGCTCTTAGAGGCCTCACCTTGTTCTCCTCCTCCTGGAAGCCCAGTTCCTGAGTCCCAAAGCACCTGCCCACGTTGCTGCACCTCCCAGAAGCCTCAGCCCCTCTGCATCCCTGTCCTGACACCAGCACACCTGGCCAGGACTCGGAGAGGCACTCCGGCCCTCCGCTCTGTCAGAGCACCTTGCAGACAGGCTCCTCTCCCACCTGCAGGAGCCAGCTCTGCCGCCACTCTCGCCGTCACTCCTGAGCCCCAGCCATGGGGCCTTTCGCTCTTCCTTCCCCTCACCAAGCACTCTCCCCCTGTCCCCTGGGGTCCCTGCACCTGCTGCTCGGGTTGGATTGCTCTTCCTTCCTGAAAGCCAGGTGGCTGCCCTCCTCCTCTCTCCCTTTCCCCAGGTCTCTGCGCAGGTTTTGTTTGCCTTGTTGAAGAGGCCTTCCCCAACCACCTTCATCAAACAGTTGCTGGCCTGTCCATCTCTGTCTCCTTACTCTGCCTCATTGTTCTCAGCAGCACTTATCGCCATCTGAGACCCCCTTCTGTTTATATGCTTGGTGTGTCTGCCCGCTGTGTTATCTGAGTGAGGGTAGGGCTGTGTGGGCTTAGTTGCTGCATCTGAAAAGGAGGTCAGCTGGAAAGAGCAGGAGTCTCGGATGCAGACAGAGACCGGCTTCTGCCACTTACAGGTGTATGACCTCGGGTATATCCCCACGTCCCTGGGCACAAGACCAGTGGCTTGTGGCCACAGTCAGATCAGTGACAATAGGAAATGTGAAATTTCACACTTGGAAAAAAATTCTCTGTGTGATTGCTTTTCTCCTTATCTACACTCAGATGTGCTGGAATTGGTGACTCTTAGCCCCTAAGGAGGCTGCCACCTACCGTCACTGCAAAACCAGTGCCCAGGGGAGCTGCTTCCTGGCAGGGTTTCAGGATGCCGTGGAATAAAGGGCTGGAGTCTTGGTCATTCCACGTGGGGAGCCTCGGTCTACAAGTCGGAGGCAATTCCCCTGACATGTCCAGCTGGTGCAGCAGCTGCAGGTGTGAGTGCTGGAACCCAGGCCCCAGCACTTACTCTCTGCATCACCTTGGACCAGTGACCTCACATCTCTGAGCCTCAGTTCCCCCATCTGTAATATGGGACTCATCAGGTGGGTTTGAATCTAGGATTCTCTTTAAGTGAGGGTGTTCTAGGAAGCTCCCCTTCCTGTTCTGACCCCCTCCTCTGTGATCACAGGGGATCTCCCACGGAGAGGGTCCCCTTCACTCTCAGTGACCACCCCCCACCTTTAGACCATGGAAGGTTCAGCGCTAAGGGTCTGAGCTGCTCACTCACCATTTGGCCCACTTTCCATCCGGGACCCATTCAAGCTTGATGCTTCCTTTTTAGGAGTCCTGTCAGAATCAGTCAAACGGGACCCTGTAGGTACCTAGAAACACATTTTCAGTCCCACTTACAACAAAAGAACAACAGTCTTTAAAATGCTGCAAAAAACTAAGTTATGTTCTTTGTGAACAATCCCAGAAGAAATGCCATTGGAGACATAAACCGCTTTACTGTGACTAGGTGAATGTCCTAGGAAAACTGCCTTCCTATTCCTTAAAGCCCTCTTGCCTCTTGTTTTGAACAAAATGGATTAGATTGTTCAAGAAGCAGGAGCTTGGGGTCTGGCAGGGAAGACAGGTCTGGCTCTGCTGGTGATGCATAGCGAGAGGCAGCTTTACATTTGGGGAAACTCAGTGTCCCCAGTTTAATCAACCAAGTCCTCTCTGAGAGCTTGGGAGAGCTCTGAGCGGTGCCAGTCACTGGCCTCTTGTAGGATGTGGAAGCACAAAACAGGCAGACTCTGGGGTCAATGGGGGGTTTAAAAAGCCGGAGCCAGATTTTTCACTTGGATGATCCCATCAGGAGTTGCATAGACTAGAGCAAGGGACAGAAACGCAACAGATGGGTCTCGACCATCTGTGATGTACCAGGCATGGTGCTGACACCTCGCCTTCAATCCTCACATTTATTTCTACCAGACCTCAGAGGCAGGTTCTGATTCCCCTGTCACAGAAGAGAAAACAGGCTCAGAGACATGAAGTGCCTCCCCTGAGGTCACACAGGGAGTGGGCACAGGAGTCTGGACCTGAATCCGGGTCCAAGTGTCTGTGATTCTAAAGTAGCTGCTCTTCTTTCTCCTCAGGTCGCCTTTTTCTTCTCCAATATGTTTCTATAGTCCAGAGGGTACATGCGTGTGTGCTCAGTCATGTGACCGACTCTTTGGGACCCCTTGGACTGGGGGCCTGTTGATGCGTAAACTCATACACACACACCCCAAACAGGAAGGCACCTCCCCCCAACAGTCAGGGGCCGCCTGAGTGATGAGAGGAGTTACCTTCATTCTGGGACTTTGTTGAGAAGTGTCCTTTTTCTGGCCATGTCACCTGCATCCTGGTTGCTTGGCTAAATGGGCTAAGAGAGTAGTCAGGCATGGATATACTACTGGGTTAGGGCACATGATGAGCCCAGACCTCAGGGGCTGTCTAGCCCCCCATAGCACCTTCTAGACACACAGTCCCTACACACAATGCCAGGTGGGATGAAAACCCTGTCACTTAAATTATGTCACAATAAGGTCTGAGCTGGGCTGAGCCATCCTGAGGAAATGGCTCGTTTGCTGTCACTTCCCTGGGCTCAGAAAGAACTGTGTATGCCTGTGTGTGTTTGCACACATGTCCCCTCGATGAGACTCCCCCCTCCACACCTTTCATCCCAAATTCCTGGGCCCACTCAGAATGAGGGATTTCTACAGCACTCGGATGCGTCCCTCCATCTCTGAGTGAAACCCAGAGAGCATGCCTGTGAGTGACAGAGCGCCATGAACTCCTCCCACAAAGACAGCAGTCTGTCCTGCTGGCAGGTCTGGGTCAGGCAGAGCCTGACAGCTTTGACAGGGGTCGAGCGCGCCCAGCCACAGGGCAGACGGTCCTCCACGCCGTGTGCGAGGTCACATGCCACTTGGCCCTGGGGTTGTGTTAACTGTTTATTCCTGCCCAGGAGACAGAGCTCAGCGCTGACCCCATGGGGCAGGAGGTTTCAGATGGAGAAATTGGCTTCTACTTTGGGGACTTTGAGGAAGAAGTTTGCTAAGCACCCAGGGTTGCTAAGCTACTGGGAAGATTTAAAAGTGAGAGTTCTTCACCTGGACTTCATGGATGGGTTATAGAGAATATGTAAACATGCAAAAATTGTGGGAATAATTCTGTATATGTGCAGAACACAGGCCAATGAAAGTCTTGAATTCAAATATGCAAGCCTGAAGCCGAAGGCCCATGGCCATCCTTTGTTCTCTAATGTGGTAGCCACAGAGGGCCTTTTGGGATGAGCTATGCCTTGGATGAGGGGCATAGGAGATCTGGGGAGAGTCATTCCATCTTCAAGGGAGCAAAACAGTTGTAATTCCTAGTTTTGTCTCAGTCATTCAGTAGCTACTTATTGAGCAGTTACCATGCATAGCACATTGTGCTGGGCCTGGGGCTAGGGAAGAAATATTGTGAATTCTGTTGCTGGAGTTTTCAGCCCAGGCTAGATTAAGATATATGGGGTCCTAAGAAAGATAGTTCTCTCTTCTCCTCTCCCCCATATGTAATTCAAAATAAAAATATATTAAATTATAAATATTTATGAGGAATACCAGCCAGTTCTAATTTTTCTCATGATAACTACTTAAATGCTTACATTTTTTTTTTTTTTTAGATATCAAATTTTCTCAAAAATATTTTGGTACTTGAACAGCATTGATGTTCTGAACACATTCTCAGGGTACTGTTCAGAAACCGCAGCTCTGATTTCAGCCTTATGGGAAGAGAAGCCACAGACAGAACATGGCTGTTCTGAGGGCAGGTACCGAGGGCTCTCATTTCCCAGGTAAAGAGAACTCAGACAAGGGAGAGGTTACTTTTGGAACAAATGCTTATGGAAGAACACACATTTGACCTTGGCCTTCAAATCTGAGTAAAAGCGTCTGTAAATTCTCTGATGGAGATCAGAATGTTCAAGACAAAGGAATCCAAATGAGCAAGGGAAGAGCATGAATGGGTATCTAAGAAGAAGAGGAGAGTTCAGCATGGTGGGGATGTGAAAGGGAGGCATGGGAGAGGGGATGAACTGTGTGGCCAGATCCTCTAGGGCCTTGAATGCCAAGAAAAGGGTTTGGGGATGTATTGGGTAGTTCTTGGGAGCCACTGAGGGTTTCTGAGCCTCTGCTGTTGTAGGCCAATTTTCACCTTCAGGATATTCAAAATCGCCCTTGCATTGCATTTAAGAGTATCTCCAGTGATGAAGTGATGCCAGAGTAATTGAGTATTGGTAATTGCTTTCACTGTGCTTTGGTGTAATGCATTTTTTAAATGGAATTCTATCCTGTAAGTGCATCTAGGAAAAAAAGTGCCAAAGGCTTCATTATCATTAACCAGTGCTAAATGGGATTTACAGAGATAGTGAGTGAATGAAGACCATGCCTTTGTCCCCCCATTACTGCTCAAATCTGTTAGGGAGCGATCACAATAATTGCAGTGATTAAAAAACAACAACAATTTGGGGACGCAGATATCTACATGGCCTCAAAGTAACAGCCCCACACATTAGTTATTAATTACACAGGAACAAAGTGATTTTACTGTGGAGAAACATAGCAGACACCCTCTCCATCAAGTGATCACACTTAGCATTACCAATAATGGGACAATGTGATTTTTGATGGAGTGCAATGGGAAGGACACATCATTTATGTAGTATTCAGGTCAAAAAATTGATCTGAATGTAATAAAGAGAAATTAATCAGACGCATTCACATCATAAGATAGCCTTAAAATCAAATAGCATAAACTCTAAAGCTATAAATGTTTTGAAAGAAAAAAAAAAAGGATGTATGTGTATGTGTGTGTTCAGAGGGACTATGTTAGATTAAAAGGAGACCAAAAAGATATGACAAGGAAATGTAATGCTTTATGTCTGATCTGATCATGAACTGGGAAAACTAACAAGAGCTATAAAGAAAAATTTGGATACAGAAGGTATATTAGATAATTCATTCTATCAATGTTAAACTCATTGAGAATGACAATGGTATTATATTAATGTACAAGAATGCCTGGTATTTAGGTGATAATTCATGCTGTATTTAGAGGTGGAGTAACAAGGAGAGAGAACATGAGTAATGTGGTAAGATGTTAACAACCGATAAATCTAAGTGATGGCTATACAGATATTCATTGTGCTACTCTTTCAACTTTTCTATAGGTTTTAAGTTTTTCAAACTAAAACCTTAAAGCAACAACAGTTCCTTATGTAGTGATGTAAGGCAATATATATTCTTAGAACTGTGATCTCAAATTGGCATGAAGTTAATTTTACATGTTGCAAAGCTACTCCAGGCCAAATGTACGTATTGTATGCTCAATTGCTTCTGTCCTGTCCAACTCTGTGGGACTCCATGGATTGCAGCCTGCCAGACTCCTCTATTCCTGGGATTTTCCATGCAAGGATACTGGAGTGGATTGCTCTGCCCTCCTCCGGGGGATCTTCCTGACCCAGGGATTAAACCCAAGTCTCTTATGTCAGCTGCATTGACAGGTGGGTTCTTGACCACCACCACCACCTGGGAAGCCCAATGTAGTACTATTCCTTGCTTAATAAGAGATGTGTGCTATTTAGGTTGACTGAAAAGTGAATTTTTGTGGTTCATCCTATTTTAAATTGAACCATAGTTAATTTACAATGTTGCATTAGTTTCAAGTATATAGCAAAATGATTCAGTTATACTTAGTTATAAATTCAGTTATACTATACATATATATATATACACACACACTATTTTTTATTGATTTCCATTGTAAAATGGAGAATAATTGAGGGAAAATGTTTGTTAAGAGAGGTGTTTGCATGAAGTGCTCTTCTGTGGCATCCCTGGGTGTTTATGTAAGTATTTCAAGACTGTAAAAATTTTCTTGATTACATGCTTTACGTCCCTTAGTGTTTTATTCACTTTACTCTTGCTAAGATAATGTGTTCTGCCATGCTTGGAGGTCTCTAATCTACCACCCCCTATTTACTTACACCCTCTGGGAGATTCTTCCTGGCAGTTGTCCCCTCTCACCGTGTCTAATGGAGCTAGGCTGCCATGCTGCACTTTGCCAGTAAGTGTCACTGATCAACAACATTAAAATTTCCTGTCTGCAGCATAAGAATCTAGAAAATGTATATCAGTAATTCCCCTTATCAATTCTGTGAACTAAAATTCAATTAAGATGCTTATTTAAAACCAAAGAATACTTTTTGAGAAACTGTAGTTAATTTGCAGTGCACCCATAGTTAACACCAGGGGATGCGTGTGACTGCTGAGTAGGGCATACAGTTCTTCCACCCACAGTGTCTTACTGATACATACAGTCCAGCCCACAAAGAAACTAGTAGACTCGGGAAGGTGCTTTTTGTGTTTCTGGCTCTTTTGTGCGTCAGCAACAGCAGCATCGTTACTTACTGCTACCACTAGCTGCTGTTGTCGAGTCGCTCAGTTGTGTCCGACTCTTTTGTGACCCCCTGCACTGTAGCCTGCTAGGCTCCACTGTCCATGGGATTTTTCCAGGCAAGATTACTGGAGTGGGTTGCCATTTCCTTCTCTACCTACGGCTACTTTTACTGCTACTGACTATCTATCGCATGCCAAATAATTCTATGAGGTACTTTAAAACTATATGTGTAATCCTCAGGAAAATCTTATGAGATGAATATGATTCTTTACATTTTAAAAGTGTAGAAACTTAGACTCCAAGAGGCTAAGTAACTTGCCACAGCCACACAGTTTGAACCAAATGTAGAACCAAGGTTCAAAAAAACCTGGGCTCTTTTCAGACTTCAGTGAACCCAATTGGTCTACCTGCCCAGAGAAACTCTGTTGTTGTTGTTTAGTCACTCAGTTATGTCCAACTCTTTTGTGGCCCTGTGGACTGTAGCCTGCCAGGCTCCTCTGTCCATGGGATTTCCCAGGCAAGATTACTAGAGTGGGTTGCCATTTCCTTCTCCAGGAGATCTTCCCAATCCAGGGATCGAACCTGCATCTTCTGCACTGGCAGTGAGTTCTTTACCACTGAGTCTCCAGGGAAACTGGCATACTGTTCATCTCTGAGTGGGATTGGAAGAGCTTTTTCTCCTATTGAAGGGAGTTTAGGCAGTCCTAGAAGATAGAGGACACATTCTGCGACAGCCCTTGCAGTGGTCATCTCCTTGATACTTGCAGGTAATAAATGGGGATGAAGGTTAGGGTGTGAAAGCTGGAAGTGCTAAGGGAAGGGAGCCTGGAGACTAGGCCTGTTAGCAAAAGATCAGATTTGGGGCCCTGAGCACCAGTTGCATTTTCACTTGGTATATTCAATGCCTTTCCCCCTTTTAAAAAGCTCTGTCCATTCTTATCTATCCTTAGGAGATTCTGTCCACATGTGACCTAAGGGCTTAGGAGAGGAGATGGGTCTCTTGGGGACCAGGGGGTGGTACCTGAAAAGGTTCTTCTTTGGTTCATTCTGTTGGAGCCTCCTCATCATTTGATTCTGATTCATGTTCAATATCTCAAGCTCCAAGTCTGTCCTCTTAGCTCACAAATATCCTTGCCCTCAAAGCTCTCATTAGGTTACCAACACTGAACCTCTTATTTGAACCTGAGGTCCCTCAAGCACACCTTTGCTGTCCTTTGTTCCATCATGATCTCGTTCTCATTCCCTTCCTAACAGACAATACTCTAGAAGTATCTTTGTAATCTCTACTTCTTCCATATTTACATTGCTAGCAGCTACTGCTGAAAGGTGTAGATACGATCAGGACTAAAAGCAAGAGGACTGGTTGAAAGTCCATTTGAGAAGCAGTTAGACCCTCCAGTTTCCTCTTTTACTGCATGGAGTCAAGTAAATGAATGCTACTGCCCACCACCAACTTTGACAGAAGACTGCAGATTTATTCTTTCAGGAGAGTAGAACAGGATTTGGGGCTAAGGAACATCTAGCCGAGTGGGATGCCATACTGAAAACAGCAGGATAAAGTGAAAGCCTGTCTTACACTGGGTATAGAGACATCCCCAGCCATTATCCTCCACTTGTTCCTAGAACAGGGAGCAGGCAAATTTTTACGCTCTAGTCATGTGATAAGAGGGGCTTCCCTGATAGCTCAGTTGGTAAAGAATCTTCCTGCAATGCAGGAGATCCCGGTTCGATTCCTGGGTCGGGAAGATCAGCTGGAGAAGGGATAGGCTACTCACTCCAGTATTCTTGGGCTTCCCTTGTGGCTCAGCTGGTAAAGGATCCACCCGCAATGTAGGAGACCTGGGTTTGATCCCTGGGTTGGGAAGATCCCCTAGAGAAGGAAATGGAACCCACTCTAGTATTCTGGCCTGGAGAATTCCATGGACTGTATAGTCCATGGGGTTGAAAAGAGTTGGACATGACTGAGCGACTTTCACTTTCATGTGATAAGAAGAGTTTTCTCTGGGAAACCTGATCAGTCTTTCAAAAAGAGTGGGGTGGGGTGGGTTGCCTTTTCCTCCTCCAGGGGATCTTTCCCACCCAGAAATAGAATCCACATCTCTTGCAACTCCTGCATTAGCAGGTGGATACTTTACCACTGCACCATTAATGCTTGAAAAGCTGATAGAATTAATCCTTCTTACTGTAAAAAGCAATATGAAACTTGGATTTTCTTGGGTCCTCCTGTGTGTGGCTTTCCATTGAATGTTGTCTCTTCTTTGGTCAAAGTGAACTTTTAATGAAATGTATTACTTTCCTCTTTATACAAAGTGAAGAGCCTACTTTTTTTGTATTCTGGTGGCTGATGTCATGAAATTTTGAAATGATAAAATGTAAAACAAAAGTTCTTGTCAATGTGGAAAGAGTTAACTGTACTGAAAAACTAAAACACTGAGAAAACATTAATAATGTATGTTTCCCCTCAAAATGACCCATCCAGATTGCTCCACTGTAAGGCTCATAGTCACAACATTCCCCCTCTGCAGAATTTCCAGCAAATCTTTTAGTGGCCTGCCCTTAAATAAGAGGAGATGATTGAGGATCAACAGACACCCCAAAAGAACGTCAGGAAACAATATGCAAGAGATGTGAAACAAACAAATGAGAAAAACCTAAAGGAAACAGACAATCCAGGAAAATGAAATTTTAAAAATTATTCAATACCTTCAGAGAGATAAGAGTAGAAACTGTGTTCAGAAAGAAGATGTTTTTACAAAAGTAAGATCACAGTCAGAGCTCTTGGGAATTAACAAAATTAACATGCTAACAAAAATGAAACACTCTACAGATATGCTGGAAGCTGAAATTGGAGTAATCTTTTAGACTGTGGAAATAAAAGACAAGGAGATGGAAAGTAGGAGAGAAAAGCCAGGTAGTACATCAGTCCCAGAAGTCCAAGAGCCAAATAATAGATGTTCCAGATAGAAAGGATGGATAAGAAAGGAGAAATCATCAAAGAAATAATACAAGAAAATGTTTTGTAATATCAGGATTAAGAGGGCCCACTGATTGCTTCTCATAATGAATGAAAATAGACTAATAGCAAGACATATAAAGGTGAATTTTCAGAACACCATGGACAAAGTGAAGTGCTTGCAAATGCCTGTGCTCCTGTACAGAAGAGACAAAGGAAGAAGAATCACAATGGCTTAAGATCACTCAAAAACAATGTTGGAAACTAGAAGAAAAGAGAACAATGCCTTTAAAATTCTGAGGGGGGATGGTTTTTAACTTGGAATTCTATACCGACCTAAATTATTAATTGTGTATAGAACAAAGTCATTTTCAGAAGTGCATAGCTGGAAATGAGTGGGAAGGGGAGACAGAGTATGTTTATGAGAGTTAAATCTTTATCTTCTACTAGGGAAAGTCAATAGATAATGCTTTCACCTAAACAATTAGGAAGAAGTAATATAAAGATATGTGGTGGCTCAGACAGTAAAGAGCCTGCCTGTAATGTGGGAGATCTGGGTTTGATCCCTGGGTTGGGAAGATCCCCTGGAGAAGAAAGTGGCAACTCACTCCAGTATTCTTGCCTGGAAATCCCATGGACAGAGGAGCCTGGCAGGCTATAGTCCGTGGGGTTGCAGAGTTCATGGACACAACTGAGCGACTTCACTCCACTTCTTCATGTTATATGTTATATAAAGAAAGGGAGTATATACTAAGAGAAGAAGCCAGAAGAATTGAAAGCAGTTGCCTTGGGAAATGTTGGGAGGCAGGGCTGGAGGTGTAGCAGGATGTTTTTATAAGGTTTATAGAAGTAGTTGAACTTCCCAGGTGGTGCAGTGATAAAAAATCCACCTGCCAATGCAGGAGATGTAAGAGACATGGGTTTGATCCCTGGGTTGGGAAGATCCCCGGGAGTAGGAAATGGCAACCACCTCCATTAGGTTTGCTTGGAAAATTCCATGGACAGAGGAGCCTGGCGGGCTACAGTCCATGGGGTCACAAAGAGTCATACACGACTGAGTGAGTAAGCACAGCCCAGCACGTAGAAATAACTGATCTTTTAATCTTTGTCCCTAATAAAGCTTGTATAAATATAAGACACTAAAAAGTAGAAGTGGAGAGAAAGAAGTTGAAGCAGAGGAAGAGAAGGAGGAGGAAGAAGAGAAAAAGAAAGGAGAAGGAACAAAAAGCAAAGTGCACTGGGGCTGGTGGTTGGGAGACTGACTCAGTTCAGGGTTTTTCTCTGAGACTCAGCGTTCTTATAAGACGGGGGAAATGTGTCTTTCATGGGTTTTTATGGAACTTGAATGTTCCTTGTATAAAGTAAGTGTTTAATAAATGTTTATTTCAATAGTTTCTTTTGTTTTTAATGAATGAGCAACTTTTAAAAAGTTGACATTTTCATTCATGGAAAAATTCATTTATCTTCTCATTATCTACTCATTATCAAATGCTAGTGTCCATATAAAGGCCGTGGCTAACAAAGCCAAGGCAGCCAGCCCTAAGTCACCGGGCACTTTTGCTTCTGTTTGTCCACATTTTCATATATGCAGAACAGCCTCTGCAAGGGAGAAGCTCCCTCACAGAGAGATGCCCTTTCCATGGGAAACATCCCTGGAAGGTTTTGCCCTGCACTTTTCCTTGTCTGGGGTACCTAGTGTGGAAGATACAGAAGCAAAAGTGTGGTCTGGGGAGGAGTGAAGGACCGTATGACTGCCTGAGAGAGGGCCAGCAGGCCATTTTACACGACCAGTTCTCCACCCTTCTCCGTTGCTATAAGTCTCCAGGGCATACCTGCTGCCAGCGTACCAGTCTGGCCAGCTGCAGGTCTCCTGAGCATTTTCTTGCCCATCAACTAGAAGTTTTATCTGCTTGGCAATGTCTTGTGAATTTCTTCACATGCCTTCACTTTTCTAACAACTCAGTTCTTTCTCCTACTTCATTTTTAATTTATCTAAGACAAATTCCGCACTTTCTTCCAGGAAAACAAAACCAAACCAGGAATCAATAGTGTCAGCTGATGCATTGTTAGCCTTTCTCCAGGAAACCTGAGTCTGGGATGGGAATACCCTTCAATGGAAGCACTCTGGAGAGTCACCTCCTACTCCCAATGTCTGAATCACTGGTTGGCTGATAATCTCTGGAGTCTCCTTGTAGCTATTTGGGGAAATAGTTAGTCATCTGGATAGGATTTAGATATCATCCCTGATCATTCTGAATCTGAAATTATCTCCCTGCAGAAAAAAACCCACATGTGTATTAAACCCATATTAAATATTTTGTGGTGGCTTTTCTTTTGCAAAATGGATGAATTACTTAGATTCAGGAGTCTGTAGCAAATCCATGTGGGATTTTATGAGATTTGTGTGTGTTGCTTGTGCATTTTTTATATTCACTTGCTAGAAGTGCAGTGTGCTGGACCTCTGGGGACATAGATCATTTGAAATCAATAGATAAGCCCTAAACTTTATTTCAGCTGGTAGCTTCTACCCTCTTGCTCAGCAGAGTCTTCCATCACAGAAGCTCCTAAGAACTAAATCAATCAGATGGTTCTGGGCATTACAGGTTGCTGTAGGGTGGCTGGAGGAGGCCTCAGTAATCCGTAGTTTCATCCCCTCAAAGCTGAGCCAGGCTTTAAACACTGCCAACCTGCACTGATGAGGAAACTATAATGGGAGGGCAACTCCCCTTCAAGGTGTGTGAGGATGGATGACTAACTTCTCTGACTTGGAGATTCCATCAGTAAGACCTGGACTAGGATGCTGACAGTGAAGAAAGGATCTGAAACAGTGGAAAAGAAGTGTAGACATAACTTGAAGACACTGGATAAAGGAGAGAGCAGTACACTGGGTTCATAGAGCAGGAAACAAGGGTTTCCAGTAGGGAGTGAGCATGGTATCAAATCAGACGGACTTCTGAATTTGGTGAGAAGGAAGTTGATAGAGATTCTTGATAGAACAGTTTCAGTGGAATGTTGAGGACTGAAGCCAGACTCTGTGCCATTTATGAGGGAAGAGGCGGTGAGGCAATGGAAGTCATAAAGTACAACCCAGGATGATGCCAACTCCTATTATTTGTATTTGCTGCCTAGAGCTCTTTGCAGAGCAGGATCCTGGCACTGTTTCTGGATGAATCAAGTAGGAGTGCTGTGATTTATTACTAATGTCTAATATGGGCTTAGGAGTGGTCAGTGTTGGCATGTATAACACCTCCGTGCCATCCTTAGCAGAGGTTAGATGTTCAAGGAGCTGGTAACTCAACACCACTCCCCCAGCATGGCCTGCCCTTTCTAGTCTTCCTGTTTGTACTTATGGTGATTATTCATGATCTCTCACAACTAGCCCATGACTAAGCCCAGCAGACATAAGCTGTAAACAACCACTGTGCCCATAGGAGTGCTTACTACCAAATAACCCTACTGATACTCCTGTTGTTTGCTCAACCTATAGTGCCCTGCCCCTGTGTTGATCTAGTAAACACCCCTCATTCTTCAGATCCTCTTCAAATGGCATCTCTTCAGTGTAGCATTTCTTACAAAATTTGCTCCTGTGTTCCATGACACTTGATGCATATCTGGATTATAGCACTTCCTACACTTTAATATTGCAGTTGTTTGCTTATGTGCCTTTATCTTCCTTTAGCCTCTAAGCTATTTCTGGGCAGCAGGAGTGCCTGATTCATCTCTGAATCTTCAGAGGGGAGCAGAGTGCCTGGTACATAATTGGCACTCAGTAGATTGTCCCTCTTACCTAGTATAGGCGTTCATTTAATATTTGATGACCTGGTTTGTTTGTGGTCAGTTTTTTTCTTTTTAACAAGGAAATCTGTTTAAAGGCAGCACAAAATGCCTGATACTCAGCAGAACATTGGTGAGTCAGGATTGGGCCCAGGGTTGTCCAGTCCACCTGAACAGAATGACCTAGAAAAGAGGCATCTGCTCTACAGTTCCTTCTAAGACCCATCACCATACTCCCTGCCCTGCACCTGTTTTTCATGATCCTTCTTTTGCTCAATTGTGTTGACTGTTGAGGGATCTGATATTATTATTCGTTTACTCAATTTACTGAGCACCTATTTTGGTCAACCACACTTGCCCCAGCCCTCAGGGGCTCATCATAAATGAAAACCGTATAATGGTGCAGTTTCCTGATGTAAAAGGAAACCTTTCTTTGTCTAGGGTTTCCCTGATAGCTCAGTTGGTAGAGAATCTACCTCCAATGTAAGAGACCCCGGTTCGATTCCTGGGTCAGGAAGATCCCCTGGAGAAGGGGTAGGCTACTCACTTCAGCATTCTTGGACTTCCCTGGTGGCTCAGCTGGTAAAGAATCTGCCTGCAATGTGGGAGACCTGAGTTCAATCCCTGGGTTAGGAAGATCCCCTGGGGAAGGGAAAGGCTACCCACTCTAGTATTTTGGCCTGGAGAATTCCATGGACTGTATAGTACATGGGGTCGCAAGGAGTAGGACACAACTGAGCGACTTTCACTTTCACTAGGTGAAAATAGTCCAGGAAAGACAAGAACCCCTTACAGAAAATCTTTTAAAGATAATGTCAAAATAGTAAAACAGGCAAAATGAATGTGTACATCTAGAATTCAGCACTATGGTTATGTGGGATGTCTGGGGTGCTGGTGATGATGGGAGTTGTATGGAGGTGCTCAGCTTGTGACAGTTCATCAGACTGTATGCTCGTGTTAGATGTACTTTTCTGTATGTACATTACACTTCTACAAAAAAGAAGAAAAAAGATGAAGCCTGGAAATGATGCTGAAAGTGTCAGAGAGGGTAGTGAAGTTTTCTCATAATCCTTTCAACCTGCAGGGAATACTGTTGCATTGCAATAGTTTTGACTCATAATTAAGGAATCTTGAATTATTTTGCTGTGCCCCTGAAACTAATACAATGTTATAAATCAACTATACTTCAATACAAAAAAAAAAATCCAAAAAATAATTAGGAAATTTTTTCTGTCAAAAATCACCCACAGATGATCTCAACTTTGGGCTGGAAAGGGGCCAATTTTATTGGTATTTGAACCCAGCATAGGTCCTAGTCTAAAGAGGCCGACATCACATCTTTGTAAAATGAAAGATAGACGGTGCCTGCAGCCAATGGCATCACTGCAAACCTTCAGTAGAAGTTTGATTGGACATTGCAGTGGGGGTGGGCACTTGATTGGATTCACTTCGGTAATGGTGATAGCAATAGCTATTCTCTGTCAGGAAATCATAGCGTGCCAGGTCTTCCATGTATGTCCTTCCAGGCTCTTCCTAGTAACTCTACATGACCTAAAAGAAACTGAGGCTCAGAGAGGTGAGTTGACTTATCCAAGACCACTCAGCTCATGAAGGAGACAAAGCTCCTTGCCTGATTCATCTCTGAATCTTCAGAGGGAAGCAGAGTGCCCTTCCTACAGCATATGGCCTCCAATGCCGTCACTGTCTGGTCCCACTCCTGGCCCTCTTCAGTGCTAGGATCTATCTACTCCCTTAGAGATGGCTGTTGGGAAAGCCAAGACACAGCTTTCACCGTGTCGGGTCAGAAAGGCCTCTACTCCCATAAGGTGTTGGCCTGGCCTCTGTACTGCAAACCCTTAGTGGGGGAGTCTGGGCAAATGGGGGCTCATGGACTAGCCTGAAACCCCAAGGGTGAGCGGCTAGTCTTCTATCTCAAACGTTTTCCTTCTTGGGCTAGAAAGAATACTTCCTCTCTCTTTCAGAGAGAGTTATGGACTGATGCTGGTGAGAAATTCAGCCATGAATTTCTCTAAGGATACGCGGTGCCCCTCGTGACTGGCAACTTATTACAAATGTCACAACTTATCTGCAGCTGGAAGGATAATTTAGCAAACTCGGTGTCTGCCAAATGAGGATGTTTGCATTTCATACCAGGCATACTGTTCATGTGCTAACAGAAGTGATCAGTGGAGGAGGCCTCGATCAAACCAGCAAAAGATTAACCTTAAAAACAGACACATAAACAGAACCGCAATGGGTGAATTATGCAGCAGGCCACTCATGATGCTGACGGGAGCCCACATTTGGTTTCTCTGCTCAGGCCATTCCTGTAAATGACTTTCCTTCCTCGTTCCCTTCCTGGCTCTCTCTACCTGTTTTCCTTTACACAGAAGCCAGCAGAGCATATCAGAGGCCTCCTGTCTCTGCTCCTGAGTCATCCTTTCCCCAGAGGGCTCGGAGACCCAGGTCTCTCAAAGGCCACACATGCCTCTGCCCGTCCAGCGGCAAACCCCAGGCAAACACAGCAGCCTTTTACCCCAACCTCTGGAGCCAAGTCACACAGCTCACAGAAGGGAGGGACTCAGGTCCTGTTGGTTTAAGCTTGTTTGCAAGGGGGCCTCAGAGCACATAAATCCTGCAAGACTCACCTCGCGTTAGAGAGACATCTTATTTATGCAATCTAGGCCTGGCTTTATGAAGTGCTGGGCCCGGCTCAAGGGAGGCCACTTCATCCTCAGACAGGCCCCACACTCAGCACTGTGGGTGTGTTCCTGCAGACTTCCTGCTTTGGGCCAGACGGGCATTTGGCAATAGGCAAGGCTCTTCTTGGCTCCTTCCAGCTGGGCACCTTCTGGTTTGAGGCTCCTCCAGAGGGTCCCACAAGGACCTTCAGTGTACAGGGGAGCAAGGCCACAGGCACAGGAGCAAAATCCTGGGAGAGTAACCTCAGGCCTTCCTGGGCTGCATTTGCTTCTACCCTCCCCAGACTGGAGAGTCAGCGAGAGGAAAAAAAAAGACAGGCATCTCAGCAACTTATGAGCCAAGGATCCAGAAAAGCAAAACCTCCCTTGTCCTACCCCTAGGAATCTGGAAATTGTGATGGCTAATACAGATCACAGGGCCAACATTTGTACAGGCCTTCTGTTCTCAAGGCACTTTCCCCTGTGTTCTCTCTCACACACAGGCAATATATAAACAGCCCTTATTGAATTTAGGAATGAAGAATAAGTGGCTTCACTTATTGGACCATCTCTGTGGAGGACACATTATTATCTAACACAGGTAGACTGTGTCTTAGAATAATTTGTTCATAAAAGAGTTACATTAAGAAAAATACTGTGCTTCAGAAGCTCAATGAATCAAGAGAAAATGAGTAATAGAATAATATTAGTGTTTTTTTTTTTGCCATTTTATCAAGTAAGTATTTTCCCCATTTAAAAATGAGGCTGGTCAGATCCAAAGTTGTATGAGATTTAAACATCTCCTTCCCTCTTTTATTTATTCATTTTCATTGATGTCTTGGTTAAACAGTTGCATAGCTGGAAAAAAAAAAACACTAAATTTTTTTTCTAAAAATAACACTGAAGTTTTTTTTTCTTTTCTTTTTTTTTTAAACATAGATTGTTAGTGCAGACCAGCGTACACGACCAATGTTTGTTGAATTGAGTGAAGGGGTGAATTTTGCCTTTTACCACCTGAATACAGGATTGTTGTCAAGTCTGGGAGAAATTAGATGGTCATTTTTGGTCTCTGCGAGTGGTTATGGAAGAGGGGTCCTTTTCAGAGATGCCCCCTGGCCCAGCCTTTCTCTGTGAGTTCAGCCTCCTTGGAGCTGCTTTTCTGCCCAGTCTGCAGGCTGACGGTGGCATGGCTCTGGGGCCTCCCTGCCAGTCAGCTAGCAAATCTATCTTGTGCATCCCTGCTCTGCGCCTGGCTGCCAGGGAGCACAGCTCTGTGGGGAGAGCAGAGAGGACAGGAGCTTCCAGATGTAAGGGAAGCCAGGTGAAGTGCTCGGCACTCTCCTTTCTCCCTTTGTAGGAGAAATATAAGAAAGAGAGGTCCCTGGTCCTTACCTGATAAAATGCACTGTCCAGAAAGAGGAGGGAAGGGTGGCTCGAGCATAGGGTTGAGGACGAATAATTGCTTATCTGTGCTGTGCTGTGCTTTGAAAAGCATCTCCACCTTGGCACTGTTGACACTTTGGACTGGATTGTTCTGCGTTGTGGGAGCTGTCCTCTTCATTGTGGGATGATGACCAGTGTTAACCAGCATCCCTGGCTTCTAGCTTCTACCTACTGACAACCAGTCCTGTGCCTCTATCCATACCCACCATGTGTGAAAACCAAAAATGTCTCCAGCCATTGCTAGTCTATCTGCAGGGCCAGGACTAACTCATTTAAGCCTCAACAGTCATGAGGCAGGTGTTACTGTCGTTATTTCACATGGAACGAAGTAAAAACTCAGAGAAGTTAAGACACAAGTGTAAAGCCACGTAAGTGGGGAGTGATGACACTGGGATTTGAAACCCGTGTCTGTCCACCAGAGTCAGGGACTCCTGAAGGGCCAGCATCTTGCACGTTCTCTGTCACGAATGCCATCTGTCCAGATTCACACTTCCCTAGAGTTCTGCACTGTGGCTTTTCTTCCTGTAGACCTGCAGTTTCTTTATCATTTGCTTTGAGATCCTATTTGTGGTTTCCAATGAAATCTTTTTGTAGAAGAGAATGAGATGAGAACAAATGTGAAAATGTGAAGTTTCAGTATCGCTTGGCCTTTCTTTCAGATTCTGATCCCTTTCTTTGGATCTTTTTTATGCCTCTGCCTCTCTAGGTCTGAGTCTTAATCTCTTTGAATCCTTTGGGTTTGGGGCTGTTGGGAGCTAACCGCTGCCATCACTGGGAAGGCTGCCTCTGTCTGAAGCTGCCACTGGGATTCTCAGGAACCGGTCGGAGAAACCTCTTCCCATACATTGTCCACTTCCTGTGATCCCTCCACCCCAGTGATGTGAGAATGTGCTATGTCAGTACTAAATCAGGGTAACAGAGGTCTGAGTCTTTCTGGGGGTCACAGTCAGGGATCCAGTCAGAACAGAGCTTGGGTCACCAAGATGTAAGGCATGGATGTGGGAACCATGCAGAGCATGGGTGAACATAGAACAGGCCATGGGGTGGGTTGTGCCTCTTGGAGGGCAACACTGGAGTCCCTGGAGGTCAGGGCTGGAATGGTGCAGAAACCCAGATAGGCTAAGAGTGAGGCTAAAATGGAATGGCTAAGATGGAATGGCTAAGATGGGCTAAGAGAATGCAGGCAGCAGAGGGCTGAACAAGAAATCCACAATCCAGGAAGGGAGCTTTCAGAAGGGAGGTGAGATGGAGCAATCCTTGTGTAGCGTTAGGAGGGCCATGCTGACGGGGCTGCGTCTGTCCCAGGATGGGCGTCTCGAGCCCACAGTGAGGAGTAGGGATAGGCTGCAGCCACGGGGAGAGAACGGGGGCTTAGCTGATGAGGAAAGGCTTTATTTCCGACCAGCTTGCAAAGAGGAGGGTGGGACAGTGGCTTAAGTGAAGATTTGCTCCTCCTGATAGCTGTGGACTTGACGCCCTGGCAGCTCCGGGAGAAACTGTCTGCATTCACCACTTTACGGGCCAGAGAACGGACAAAGTATTGGGACAGAGACCTGGGCCTGGATTTGGGGCCTCCTAAGTGAACACAGTCATACAGTCATAAAGTGGGGCATCACTGGCTCTGCAGAGTGACTATGAGGACAAGAGGTCATGTGAAAATTGCTGGCATAGAACAAGAGCTCCTGAAATGCTAACTGTCAGCAGTATTCTTTGACTCAGCCACAAGCACAATTTACTCTTTATTTTTGTGAAATATTATTTATGACATGTCAAAGATTTAAAAGATAAGGGAAATTGTTAGGAGGAATGTAACAATCTACCAGAGAAAACATTTTGGCAAATTTCCATTTAATCTTCTGTGACTACAGCTACAATTACTGCTAATAACGAGTGCTAGTACTGCAATAGAATCTCTCCCAACTCATCTCTACTTAACCAACTCACAAATCCATCCATGCTCTCCATGCTCATCCTTCTGTAGAAGCTGCCGACTGAGGGTGTGGCCTGCTGGGTACTCAGAGCCCACAGGGGACCCCTGGGTTTCCTGTGAGCCTCTGCGCCCACCTCTGGGGGTGAATGCTTACCAAGGATTAAGGAGTTGTGTTCCTGTCCAGTCCTCCTTATGCTGCCTGCACTTGTGATAACATAATTTAATTAAATTTTAAGTCACCCAGTGAAATATGAGTGAAAAGAGTTGTTTCTTAGGAAAGTCAAGTGGTGTGCATTGAACAACTTGCTAAACATCAATTGATAGCAATGAAGGCTGTCAAATTAGTTGTGAGCAGGGCCACTGGCAAATTAGAAGAAATTGTACATAATCCTAGAAGAATGTTGCACTCAGATTGTTTCCTATGCGAATTTAAGTTCTTTCTCCAGTTTAAAGCCAAATCTGGAAACCACAGATGATACCTAAAGGGTATGAGTTATTAAAAAGAGGTAAGATGTTAGGAAGGGTGGGATGGGTGGGAGCAATGAGGCCCACATAGACCAAGGTGAAGACTTTGAGCATTGTACTAAGTGAGCATGCGTGTATGCATACTCAGTTACTTCAGTCATATCCGACTCTTTGCAATCCCATGGGCTGTAGCCCACCAGGCTCCTCTGTCCATGGGATTCTCCAGGCAAGAATACTGGAGTGGGTTGCCATTTCCTCCTCCAGGGGATCTTCCTGACCCAGGGATTGAACCCACGTCTCCTGTGTCTCCTTCATTGTAGACAGACTCTTTACCCACTGAACTACCTGGGAAGGCCTATACTGAGAAGAGAAGCTTTTGTTCAGTTTTAAGTAAGAGAGTGATGTGATTTGATTTACATTTTTATAAGTTTGCTCTGGCTGCCACAGTGATGGATTACAGAGAGTAAGGGATAGGTGTAGGGGTGCTCAGAGCACTGCAGAGATCCAGGCCAGCAGTCCTGGTGAGAGTGTAGACCACTGTGGTGGAAACAGCAGAGGCACAGAGGTAGAAACAGTCAGAAGAGTGGTACAATCTGCACAAGGAAACTCAACATCTCCCCCAGGCCATCCTGCAGGGTCTGTCCTTCTCTTCTGGTGTGGTCTTTCCTTCCTCCTGCACATTATAATAGCCCCCACCTGCTATCAGAACCCGCCAAGAGAGAGTGAGCTGCCTTGTGTTTTAGAAAAGGTGGTCAGCGACCAGTATAGACTTAGAGAAACAGACTCTCTGGTCACAGAAGATGCTAGACTGGAGGTGCTGGGGAAGGGACCCTGGTTCCTAGGTTCAAGTGTCTGCCTTGCTTATCAGTCCAGTTCGGTCACTCAGTTGTGTTGGACTCTTTGGACCCCATGGACTGCAGCATGCCAGGCTTCCCTGTCCATCATCAGCTCCCAGAGTTTACTCAAACTCATGTCCATCAAGTCGGTGATGCTGTCCAATCATCTCATCCTCTGTCGTCCCCTTCTCCCACCTTCAGTCTTTCCCAGCATCAGGGTTTTTTCAAATGAGTCAGTTCTTCATCTTGCTTATACTGCTCCTTAAAGTGGTATGTTTTCTGCTGGGGATTTTAATATCATCTTCCTGTGTTCAGTTTCTACTCTGGAGATTTAGTCCTTTTCTCCACCTCTTATTCCTGATGATGATGGTGATAATGGTAATGATAATACTTAACACTGTGATATTGTGATTTATAGTAAGAAATATATACTTTGGTCTTTGTCGCTATTCCTGGTATAGAGCTCCTAAAACCCTCAGAATTTCCTAAGTGATGGGAGCTGTAAAGGTGTCTTTTTTTATGTTAATGAAGTGACTTTTGGGAAGCCTCTAGGTCACCTAAGGTTGGGAGGTGGTCTATGGAGCCAGCCATGTGATCAGAGGGTTGAACATTTTAGTCTCACCCCAACCTCCAGGGAAGGGAGAGGGGCTAGAGGTTGAGTTAAATAGCAGTGGCCAGTGATTTAAGTAAGTGTCCCTGTGTAATGAGGCCCTCACACAGACCCCCAAGGCCAAGGTTTGGAGTGCTTCCAGGTTGGTGAACCTGTGGAGATGCCGGAGAGTGGTATACTCACAGAGCCTGGAAGCTCCGTACTGTTTCCACACACCTTGCCCTAAGTGTCTCTTCCCTCTGACTGTTCCTGAGATATGTCCTTTTATAATAAACCAGTAATCTGGTAAGTTGGCTGTTTCTCTGAATTCTGTGAGTCACTCTAGCAAATCAGTCAGACCCAAAGAGGGGTTATTAGAAGCTTCATTCTACAGCTGGTCAGTCTGAAGCCCATGTGACAATGTGGACTTGAGATTCGCATCTGAAGTGAGATGGGGGTAGAGTTGGCTTGTAGGATTGAGCCCTTAATCTCTGGGATCTGATACTATCTTTAGATAGATATAATATCAGGACTGAGCTGAATTGTAAGACACCCAGCTAGTGCTAGAGCATTGGTTGGTGGTATGGAAAAAAAACATACTCATTGTAAACATTTACTAAGCATTTACTATGTGCCAGGTACTGTGCTCCTAGCTGTTAAATGCCTGGCTTCGTTAAATCCTAATAGCAGCCCTCTGAGCTATTTTTAACCCCATTTTGCAGATAAGTAAACAGAGGCACAAAGAGGGTAGGTAACTTTCCTCCCCTGGCATCTGAACTAGGCAGTCTGAATGATTATGATGTGGCCTCTGGTTACCTGCCACATTCTGGGGAGTGAGAAGGTAGAAGAAAAGGGTGGACATTACTATTTACCCTGAGCTTACCAACTGGAGGGCCCAGTAGTAGGTGTTCCTCACTGTACTTTCTTTCAAAAAAACTCTGGAGATATAGATAGGTAACAACATTTCCTCTTTGTAACCAACAATCATTAGCTGAACACCACTGTGCTAGGGGCAACACTAGAAACTTCTAATCTTCCCCCTCATTCCCCTAACAATTCTTCAAAGTGGCTAATATCATCTTACAGATGAGAAAGCTGAGGCTGCTTGCTAAGTTTATGCAACAAGTTTGAGCCGTTTCTAAAACCGAGGGGTTTTAATGAATGAGGGGTTGTTGTTTCTTGAGTGGGCTCAGCCTTGGGCTACAAAGAGAAACCAGATAAAAAGAACCATCCAGTTGAGGGAAAGCCGCCTTTTGAGGTGCCAGAGATTGAAAGTCATGGGCCTGGGCTTTGCCTCAGGAGCTTGAGAACAGATTTGTTACCAGCCATGTGCTTCTGTCTGTTGCTGGCGTGGCCACTTCTTCCTTCTGTTTGCAGCATTCTTGGCTTTTAGGGTGCAGGTGTCCCTGGTTTCAAAACAGCAGCTTCCAGGCATGAGAGATACCCCTTGTGAGGCTGTGCTTAGGAAAGTAAGCCGGTGCCCACTCATTTCTGAGTGCCCACTACTGCACACGATACTGACAGGACATCAATGTGGACACGCTGGATAAAGTGCTAGGTCCTTGTCTGGCCCCAGGATGCCTAGTGTTACTTAAACACCAGGATATAATTTGGAGTGATTTTCATGTGCCCTGAAGGAGGTTTGTTTGCTTGTTTTTTTTTTTTTTTGCATTAACCCATTACTTCTGGTTGAGCCAATAAAACTCATCACTCATTATTCATTTTAGAATTTAAGAATCAAATTTTGAGTCAATGCTAAATGGATCATAGGTACTCTTTCCTTCTATGAGAGATGAGCTTTTCATTACTGAGTCTGTCAGTTTGAGTTGCCTGTAACAGGCAGGCTTTGTTCTTTGGGCTCAGCATGGCTGTGGGGGCCACATGAGATTGTCATGCTTGTAGAGGGGAGCGAATGCCTCCAAGGTCCCCTTTCTCATTTGCCTCTGTGACTGTGGTGTAGGTTGTATCAGCCAGAACTGCTCAGCCTGTGCAACCTGCCACCGTAGCAGTCTGCTGTCAGCCTTCCCAGGGCTCAGATTCTGGGGTTAAAGGGTAAAGTGAAATTGTGTTGAATGATTAAATGAATATGCATCAGAAAATGCCTGGCAAGTGCTTTGAAGCGTGGAGATTATCAGCAGACTCTGCGCAGAGCCATCTGAAAACCAAGTCCGTGGGGAGGTTTTAGATCTGCTTTGGGAAACAGAGAAGCGTCTCAGCAGGAAGAGCCCCTGCAGCCCGTACTTTGCTTCTTTGAGCAAGTCGGCTTTTTTAAAACCCAGGCTTTAATTGGTTATACTCTGGGAGAGCGTTTTTGATACATTCCCCCATCTGGCAGGAAGAATTGTTCTTTGCATTCAGTGAATAGATTGGTGCTCTGAGCCCAGGAAGGAGGCCTGGAAGGTGTTCACGCCTATCCATGTCACTGCCATGGCTGTGTGATGGTAGTGAGTCTCTTCTGCCATCTGACCCTTCCAAATGGTTCCTAGGTTACATCTTATGTCTGAGCAGCTCCTGCAGAACTCCTGGGATGTCAGAGAAGCGAGGTACCCTTGTATGGCCAGGACCTCTGATAGAGAGTCTCCTGGCATCACAGACCTGGCTTCTGACCCCCTGATGGTGATGGCCTCACATGGGCCAAAGAGACAAATGAGAAGTACCAAAGATAATCACCTCTCTCTGGATACCTGTTGGGGTCCCAGATCTGACCTCTACAGCTGGTCCCTCCTGTGTCAGTGAACACAATACTTCTGCTCCCTTGCCACCAATATCGCCCCCCACCCCCCTACAAATACCTCCCAGAGCCCAGGTTTAGGGACTGGGCTTTCAGGTCTGATGAGTAAAGCTGTGTCAGAGTGACAGGGCTGCTGGGTTCCTTATCCAAGTGTGGATCCAGCAGACAGACCCTCTAACAGCCTATGCTGAGCTGTCTCAGTTTCCTCGAGGAGAACCTGCCCCAACATAGCGTGATTTGGAGACATCATCGGTCAAAGGCATCGGCAAGTTTCTTGGCTATGTTTGCTGAGGAAGACCTTCTGGTCAGGCATACAAGTCAGAGGTGGTCCCATAGAGGGCTTGCACTGTGACTCTGGTCACATTGTCACCCGTTTTGTAAACAGTGGAATCTGCAGGTCCCTGGACTGTACTGGAATGTACCATCACCGAGCCTCCCTACATCTGTCAATTCCTTCACGTCAACCAATGTTTAGTATTTATATATCAGGGGTTTATGTGCTTTTATTATGTGATAATTATAAATGCTGTTATGTAGATAGCTTATTGAATTCCTAACAGTCCTATGAAGTCAGCCTTGTTGTGAGGCAGTATAGAACAGTGGGTAGGACTGCTGAGGCTTGGGCCAGACTTAGTATACTCAATTCTCAGCTCTTCCCACCATTGGCTCTGTGACCTTGGGTACATTGTTTAATATAAACTTTCTGTGCTTTTGTATCCTATCTGGAAAATTTTTTTGTTTAGTCACTAAGTCGTGTCTGACTCTTTTTGTAACTACAAGGACTGTAACCCACCAGGCTCCTCTGTCCTTGGGATTTTCCCGGCAAGGATACCGGAGTGGGTTGCCCCTTCCTTCTCCAGGGGGTCTTCCGGAACTGGGCTCGAACCTGTGTTGCCTACTTTGGCAGGTGGATACTTTACCACTGAGCCACCAGGGATAGGATAACAATAATACCTACCTCAATGGGTTGTTATAAGGAATAGGTTAACACATATAATGCTTGCTGAACAGAGCCTGTCACTTGGTAAACACCCGGATGTGTTTGCTGTTCCTATCATTATACAAACGAGAAATCTGAAGCACAGAGAAATTAAGAATGTTCCATAAATCTTCAGTGTTTCATGGCTAAGGGACCACATCTAATTCCCAAGCTCCACCATGTAGGCCGAACTGGACGTGATCACACCTTTCCTCCAGGGAGAGACCTGTGTGGGGATTCCATACTCACGCAGCCGGCAAGGACAGCAGAGGAGACAAATAGGCATCATCTTCCTCATGAAGGCTCTGGAGAGAATCTGTTTTCTGGTCTTTTTCAACTTCTATAAATTGCCTGTGTTCCTTAACTCATGGTTGTCTTCCTCCATCCTCAAAGTCAGCAAGAGTAGTTGAGTCCTTCTAACATTGAATCACTCTGACACTCCTGCCTGTCTTTGACTTGTAAGGATCCTTGTGTTTACATTGGGCCCTCCCAGGTAATCCATGATAATCTCCCCATCTCCAGGTCAGTTGATTAGCAAACTTAAGCCCCCCTTTTCATATAATAGACCATATTCACAGATTCTGAGGGTTAGGAGGTAGACATCTCTGGGGGCCTTATTCTTCCTACCACAGAGGGTTATCTGGAGGCTCCAGTGAGCAATACCCGGCACATCATAAGTGCTCTATGAATGTTGGAAATGTTTGGGGTTTCCCTGGATTTCCCACTGGGGACACTGGGAGTTCCTGTCCTCCCAGGGCAGGGAACAGTTTCCAGTTTCTACATTCCCAGGCAGTATAGCTTACACAAGCACTTTACATGCATGGCCTCATTGATCCTTCCAACCACCTAATGGGTTGTATAGTATTATCCCCATTTTATAGATAAGAAAGTTAAGGCTCAAGGGGTTAGGAGATCCCTTACTTGGTAAGCTTCAAGACAGGGTCATAAATATATATTTGTCTGACCTGGGAGCTCAAAATGTTAGCTACCATAATCTACCATTTCAGGGACTTAGCAAACCCAAAGAAACAAGAGCTTGTGAAATTGCCAGATGGAGGTAGAGGAAGTCAGGAGAGAAAGGGAAGAAAGGGGAGAAGGCAGGGAAGAAGGTGACATACCCATTCATTCATTCACTCTACATTTCCCCGAAATAGAGCATTCCTATTTAACCTTTCATAAACTGAAATAGTGGAAAGTGAAGAAGCAGTTACCTGAAGACACATCTCACTAACGGATGCACAGAATAAACTGAGATAAAGCACAGTTACTCATGGACACAGTTCAAAGGTATGGCGGCTTGAGGCTGAGAGGCTGAGTATAATCCCCAAGTAAGGAGTTTGGTAGTGCCACTCTCTCTGCTTAGGGTGTGTACTGCCTCTAACTGAGGCAGCACATTATTTGGTTTGCTGCAAAACAAATGCTGAATTCTATTTTTGCTTTTCATCTTTTTTTTTTTTTTTTGTAAAGGCAAAAATCCTCTTTGGATTTCTTTCCACTAGTGAAAAAAGGTACTAACTAACTAGGTCTTTTGTGAAGATAAAGTGGCATGAAGTGAACTTTCCAAAAGCCGGGGGCTACCTGTATATGGTTGAATTCTGGGCCTTTGATAAATCAGACACTGAAATGAGAAAGATCACCCCCTTCCTGGAGAATCTCAGGAAGTAACAGACAGCGGTGCTGAGTGGAACTGTGTGCAGCCTCTGCCAGGTTATACAGGCGCACAGGCTAGAGAGCAGCGAGTGCTTCTGTGGGAGGCAGGGTGGGCATACACAGAGCAGGAGGCGTCAGACTTGGACCTGACGGGGGATCAGGCATTTGGGGCAGAGGGAAACACATAAGCAAAGGCCGAGAGGTTGGAGGGCATATTGGCTTATTGGGAGATGATGGCTGGTCCTTCCCGGGGTAGGGGAGAGTGGAGGGTCGGGTGGTAGAAGGAGGCTGAACTGGGAGGGCCTCGGCTGTCATAGCAGCTCATACAGTGGCACGTGGCTGTGACATTCCTTCCTTCCCTCATTCACTTACTCAGCTTTTACCCAACTCCTGTTACATGGGTGTATCAGCCTCTGTTAGCAGAACAGGGGTTTGGCTGGGTCGGGGAAGGGCCCCACTTGGACAATGGAAATCCCAGACTGCCCTTTCCCACTCAGATTTGCCTTGGACTTGAGGGACCTGGGAGCCAAGCAGAGTCCCTGAAACCAAAACCCTGCTGGAAAGCAGAGAAAAGACAGGGACTGCTGTTGGCTGTCAGGCACATCTCCATGGAGGGAGTGGAGATTTATTGAGTGTTAAATGTCAGTGTCGATGTAATAAAGATGGTACACTGTAAGTAATAAGCACTTTCCAGGTGAGGAACCATTTTCAATAAGTTGTCAACCTGTCTGGTACTATGAATTATTAAAAAAAAAAAGTGGTGAAGAAACCCCACTTGGAGTTATTTAACTTTCAGATCTACTCCTCAGCTCCGTCCCTTCTTGACAGGAGCACCCTCATCCTGTGGTACCCAAGGACCTTGGAATTCACACATACTTTCCTCTCATAAAAAAAAAAAATTCTTTTTTCTGTCTTTCCTGTGATGAGGACAGGCTTGATGCAAAATGAATTTCTGATTTCTGACCTTCAGAGGATCTTGTGATACACAGAGAATGTTCAGGGAAGGAATGCAGGAGAAAAAGAAGGCAAGAAAGACAAGAATTGTGAAGCTCTTGGGACAGTTGTGGATCTGACAAATGTGAGCAGTTGTCAGCTGGACCTACTCCCCCCTCAAAGATTTGCACATCATTCTGGGTAATTTTGCAGCCCTGGAAATATAGGGCTTCTCAGGTGGCACAGTGGTAAAGAATCCTCCTCCCAATGCAGGAGAGGCGGGAGACACAGGTTTGATCCCTGGGTTGGGAAGATCCCCCAGAGGAGGTAATGGCAACCAACTCCAATATTGCCTGGAGAATCCCATGGACAGAGGAGCCTGGTGGGCTACAGTTCATGGGGTCTCAAAGAGTCAGACATGACTAAGTGTGCATACATAGGAGTATAGCCCTTACAGATTCCTGCTCACTCCCAGGGCCTTAAGGCTGGCCCCTCCGCCTGGGTTCCTGTCTTCCCATGGATCAGCTGATCCATGGATCAGCTCAGTGTGCTGACTTGGTGAGTTCACAGGGACTTCACCAAGGGTTCAGGCTCACAGTAGGCCTTCCTGAAGAAGATTATAAGGGCAGCAGCTTTCAATAGCTCCAGAATCATGGAAGTTCTTAAAAGGAGTTTCACTGCTCACATTTCCTCACAGACCCACCCCAGCTGGTCAGCCTGGCACTCCCTGCCCTCTCTTCTCTTTCTCAGAAGCAAACTCCCGGCTCTTCACCCTCCCCGCGAAGGCCACCTCCTCTGACTCCTGGGCCACAGCTGGTGCTCTGGTCACCTTCTACCCAGCTCTCATAACACTGGTTTTCAAAGATCTCTCCCTAGGAGGATTCACTGGTTATCCCCATGTTATCTCATGATAGTCTCACCTGGAGATTGGCATAATAGTCACATTTTATTGATGAGGAAGCTGAGTTGAGTAACTTGCCTACAGTCCCCTATAGAGAGGCCCTCCCGAGGGCCCTGCGCAGCTGCTTGGCTTCTCCTGACCCCTCCTGGATCTGATTGCGGCATCTTTCTCTCCCATTTGCCAGGGCTGCTGAGGACCAGTCCTTCCAGTCTCCACCAATCTCATTCTTGTAAGCCAGCTGATTTCATACACACTCCATCTTGTGCCTGTTCCATCATTAGAAGGCAGCAGAGAGACCCTGAGGTGCTTTGTTAACAGTTCATTTGGCTATTTTTGAAGGAAAAGAAGTTGCTCAGGATGAGCTGGGTTCCCAATGGTCATCAGAAGGCTCTTGATATTGCAGGATTCTGCAAGATGTCCTTGGAGATGGCCAGCCTCCGACAGTCATCCTCACTGCTCCTACCTCCATCCTGACCCCAACACTCACCTGTTCTGGGATTTCAGATAATCCTTTAAACCACTCTGAGCTTCTAACTTCTAATTTGTAAAATGCAGATGATAATGGTTATCTCACTGAGCTCTTGGGAAGATTTGGTGAGTGGAAAGGACCTGGTATGGAGGAGATTCTGTTTCCTTTCAGGGAGGGAGGGCTATGCATTGCACCCAACCTGTCCAGTGATGGTTGCTTTGCTCTCGGCCTTCATTTCAACCTGCATCTGTCCACATGCCGTTCATGGCTGCTCTTTTAAAGCCACATTAATTGTCCCTCCAAAAAGTCACGGAAAGGAGCCTAAATATCAACTTGCCCCAGATATTGAGCCCATTATTTATTGAAGAAACTTTGGTGCACCTTGAAGGCATAGCCCTCATCAACCTGCCCTCCTGCAGCTCACTAGTGTCACACCTTCTGCCTTTCAGAGTTGTGACTTGACTGAGAGGAAAAGTATGTGTGTTTCAGAGCTGCCTTGTCAGGGTGGCAGGCTGACATTTCCCAAGACTTCCACACACTTTGGCTTCTAGGATCTCTGTGACAGGCCAAAAGCTGACTGGGGGCACAGTCTTAGATCCACCCTGCCACGGGCTTCTCCAAAATGGATGGGCAATTAAATGCTCAGAAAAGCATCCAGTGGACATTCAATTCTCTTCACCCAAGATGTTTTAAGTGTCTTTGCTAGCAGTTGGTTCCGTAAAGGTGACCACACAGCTTCCAGCATGATGGGGGAGAAAGAAAAGTCTGCAGAACTGCCCAGTTGGGACAACTATGCCAGGACTGAGGGCTGAGTGCCATGGGAGCCCAGAGAAGTACCTCTCACAGCCAGAGAGTCAAGGGTGGCTTCCCAGAAGCTGAGTTTTGGAAGATAATTTAGCCAGGCTAAGAAGGGAGCTGGGGGGAGGAGAGTACTCTGGTTAAAGGGAATAGCGAAAGCGGAGGCCACGGGCCATGGGTTTCTCTCTCAGCACAATGGTAGGCAGCAGAATGGACCGATGGGGCAGGAGTCAAGATTTTGGACTGGCAAACCCATGAGCTTCTCAGGGTTTAAAGAAGAAAATCCTGAGCCACTGGAGTGAGTCTGAGCAAAGGTGTCTCAGACTAAAATCTGAGCAGATTTTAATGTGAATGTAAGTCACCCAAGGGCTTGTTAAATCAGATTATGCTTAGGTAGGTCTGGGCTGGGGTCTAAGAGTATGCTTTTCTAACAAGTTCCTAGGTGAAACTCATGCTACTGGTCCATGGACCACACTTTGAGTAGCAAAGGGTAAACCTGTGGCAGGAAGGGCAATCCTTGTGTATTTGACCTTGGAGGGTTTTATTCCTCATTTTCTGTGACTGTGCCTGACTAGTGAATGGGAATTTGCTTTAGCTAATTTGGTGAAGCATCTGAGACTGATATTTTAGCCAATGCACAGGCTCTTAGTATGACTGGGATACTAGTTTGCTTTTATTTTCTTTTTAATGATGTTTGCCTTAGTAGTCCTGTTTCTGAATTCCCATTCAGACAAGGCAAGGATTTCCCAGAGAGAGACAGACTGTCCTGTCTATGGGAATCCAGGCTGGTGTAATGGCCCCCATGGATTCTGTGTGAGCATAAAGGGCTGGGGCCTCACCCTCAGGGGAAGATGGCCCCTCTTCAGTGAGTACAGAGATGCCTTCTCTCCCTACAGCCTCCGTGTGTTTCCCCTCATTGCAGACCAGTCCAACACAGAGTCCTCTCATTCCCTTGCCCACTGGTCTGTGGGTCTGTGGGCTGTGATGAAGAACAGTGTGGAGGCACGAATCCAAGGTGGGGCTGAGGGCCCAGGCATGCCAATCATGTGGGAATCAGCATAGCTAGGGGAGGGTGACAGGGGCTCCATCTGGCCCTCAGGCTCAGCGTGGCTCACAAGGGCTTCTCAGCAACCAGGCCGGTGCTGAGTGCATCCACCCTGGACAGCACACTGTCCTTTCTCACCCCGGGTTCTCCATACCAAGGGTGCTAGTGACACGTTGGTTCCATTCAGTCCAGTTCAGAAACAGCACATTGAACACCCACCATGGGCCTGGGCCCTGGGGAAACAAGGGTCCTTTTCTCAAGAAGTCACAGTTCAGTAGGAAAACAGACAAGTACACTGTGGTGTGTCCTTGTGGTTAGAGAGGAGCATGGGGAGGGTTCGTAACTAACTAGGTAAGGGGTGATTGATTCTGTAGAATGGAGTATATTCATTCAGCAAATCCTTGGGTGAATATAAGGATATTCATTCATTGAGTTAGACACCGGGACAAAACAAAGAAGGCCCTTGCCTTGAAGGGCCTACTGGTGTGCGTGTGTGGTGGGGGTAGTGTGTGGGCAGTGAGCATGTCCTGGCAGGTACAGGAAGTGCTGTCTGGCCTCGCCTACATCCCCTCGCCTGGCTCCTTCAGTGCACACTGGCCCAGCTTCCAACCACCAGCACCTGCACTTCTTTCTTGGGGTGTTTTCTCTTCCCACTAGTGTTCCCTCTGCTGTGAAGGGCAGGCGAGAAGGCTGGGCAATTGATGCTGCTGCCCCCAGCAGCCATCAACCAATGACTGGCAGGAGATGGAGTATAAATACCCCAGGTCCCTCGCCTGTGGGGAAGCCCACTCTGAGGTGTGGATTCTATACTCCTGAGTTGCCCTAGCAACCCTCTGCCCCAGTCACCCACGGCACTGGTGGGAAAAAGTACCCTTTGTTGCCTGCCTTCCCTTTTCTGTGTCACTGTTCTCACTTCAGGATTTTCTTCACCTCCTGCTCAAACCCAGATGCTTATTTCAGAGTTGGCTTTCAAGTGAATTACACTAAGACAATAGAAAAGGAGGGACCCATGTTTTGAAAGGGGCACCGGCATAAGGGAAGGCACAGAGGTGGGGATGCACATGGCCTGCAGGGAACTGTGGGTGCTGTGCAGTACCTGGGTGAGTGGTGGCACAGGCTGTCTTTGCTCATGGGACCTTGCTGGGCTAAGGATGCTTTGGGTGGCTCAGTCACCCTCTCATCCATGAGCTCACTTACCCAGCTCTTGTATGTAGCTGCCCAGGCCTGTGGAGAGCCTGCCACCATAATCCCACTGGAAGAACCCTCTAGAAACAATTAGAACAAATTCCATTATGTTGAAGGATCAGTGCAAAGGAACTTGGAGAAGATTATTGATGGAAACATCTCCCAAAGCAGGTTCCATGCAACATTGGCCCTGCGTTGTCCCTCTCAGAAGAAGGCTCCCTGGGCACCAAGTTTATCCAGTGCTGTATTTACACTTCACTCTTAGAGGTTCCCAGAGGCCTGAGAAGTCCTCAGTCACAATTCGTTTCCACTTCACCAAAACTAGCCAACGTTTCACATAGTCATTTGACCTGGAACCTTCTGTGTCACAGCAGTAGTAGCTCTGCACAGAAGAAAGGTTCTGCAGAGCACGCTGCAGCAAATGCTGATGGGGGATGGGAGGACTCACCTGGAGAGTCAGGAAGCCTCCAGAGGGCAGGAACCAGCCTGCCATGGTCACTCCTCTGTTGACAGTGAGCTCCGGCAGGAATGGCGCCGCTGCATTCCACAATCAGATCACAGAACCAGCCCTAGGACTCTGTAGTGGCCAGAGATATCCAGGGGCTCTTTCTACCAGAGACTAGAAGCAAAGCATCCAACCAATTCATAACGTGCTTCATAGGCAAGGGCAGCTCAGAAGGCAGCCTGAGAGATGGGAGAAGCCACTGACCGGAACTAATTCAAAGCATTAGGCCAATGAAAGACAGACGCATACCTAAGTACGAAAAGAGAATATCCTGGACCATTATCAGAGGGGTAAACTAGAACCTGGAATGAGATGAGCAAAGAGAGCAGTAACAGTGCGTGAGGCACGTGATTGAGAGAGAGCACTCTGCTCTTGACTTACTTTATGACCACCACCCCTGACTTGTTCTGGGAGTTTACATTTCAGATGAGTTCATCAAATAAAAGGAAGTTGCCGCCCAAGTAGTGAAGGCAACAAGGAGCACTGTTTCCCCGCCTGGATCTGAAAACTCAAGAGGTCACTTTTGCTGTGTCCTAGGGGGAGTGGGGTGGGCTTGCACATTTGCTCCCCTCTCTTTACCATCCCCCTGCCTCTCCCTCACTCCTGGGATTGGGGAGGTGAACAGGTAACTTACCTATCCGCAGTGTAGCTGGAGTTTAGAAACAGTGATATGAAGCACAGTAGTTTTAAATGAGTTCACCTTTCTGACCTGAGCTTCACCAGATGAAGCTTCACAGAAGGTAAATTTACAGAAGAAAGCATTGATCCAGCATCCAGGGGCTTCAGGGTGTTGTGGGGAGTGGGGCTGGGGACAGAGGTCAAAATAAATAAATGCCCTGATTTTGTCAATTGGGGGCAAAAAGGTCAGCTTTGCGAACTATAGGTTAGTGCGTTTAATGTCACCCCTTAGCAAACCACCAGAATGAATCATTTTTAAAAAATTATTTTTGACTTTTATCAAAGTATTTCTTTCAGGTCAGTTTATTCAGTTCAGTTCAGTTCAGTCACTCAGTTGTGTCCGACTCTTTGTGATCTCATGGACTGCAGCACTCCCTGTCCATCACCAACTCCTGGAGTTTACTCAGACCCATGTCCATTGAGTTGGTGATGCCATCCAACCATCTCATCCTCTGTTGTCCCCTTCTCCTCCTGCCTTCAATCTTTCTTAGCATCAGGGTCTTTTCAAATGAGTCAGCCCTTTGCATCAGGTAGCCAAAGTATTGGAGTTTCAGCTTCAATATCAGTCCTTCCAATGAACACCCAGGACTGATCTCCTTTAGGATGGACTGGCTGACCTCCTTGCAGTCCAAGGGACTCTCAAGAGTCTTCTCCAACACCACAGTTCAAAAGAATCAATTCTTCAGCACTCAGCTTTCTTTAGAGTCCAACTCTCACATCCATACATGACTACTGGAAAAACCATAGCCTTGACTAGACAGATCTTTGTTGACAAAGTAATGTCTCTGCTTTTTAATATGCTGTCTAGGTTGGTCATAACTTTCCTTCCAAGGAGTGTCTTTTAATTTCATGGTTGCAGTCACCATCTGCAGTGATTTTGAAGCCCCCCCAAAATAAAGCCTGCCACTGTTTCCACTGTTTAAGTAAGTAAAGTAATTCTTTACTTACTTAAAATCATCAAATATTACCTGTAATAAAATACAGTAGTTCTCTGCTTCACCAGAGTCATCTGTCTAGTTTTGACCCTCAAAGGAGATCTATTTAAACCTTTTAGCTGTTTCTTCTTATATTTGCCACCATGTTTCTAAATAATATGCTTATACCACTGTTTCCTGACTCACCAGTATTCAATTCAGTTCAGTTCAGTCGCTCTTTGCGACTTCATGAACCGCAGCACACCAGGCCTCCCTATCCATCACCAACTCCCAGAGTCCACCCAAACCCATTTCCATTGAATTGGTTATGCCATCCAACCATCTCATCCTCTGTCGTCCCCTTCTCCTCCTGTCCTCAATCTTTCCCAGCATCAAGGTCTTTTCAAATGAGTCAGCTCTTCACTTCAGGTGGTCAAAGTATTGGAGTTTCAACTTCAACATCAGTCCTTCCAATGAACACCCAGGACTTACCTCCTTTAGGATGGACTGGTTGGATCTCCTTGCAGTCCAAGGGACTCTCAAGAGTCTTCTCTAACACCGCAGTTCAAAAGCATCAATTCTTTAGTGCTCAGCTTTCTGTATAGTGCAACTCTCACATCCATACATGACTACTGGAAAAACCATAGCCTTGACTAGACGGATCTTTGTTGACAAAGTAATGTCTCTGCTTTTTAATATGCTATCTAGGTTGGTCATAACTTTCCTTCCAAGGAGTAAGTGTCTTTTAATTTCATGGCTGCAATCACCATCTGCAGTGATTTTGGAGCCCAGAAAAATAAAGTCAGCCACTGTTTCCACTGTTTCCCCATCTATTTGCCAGGAAGTGATGGGACCGGATGCCATGATCTTAGTTTTCTGAATGTTGAACTTTAAGCCAACTTTTTCACTCTCCTCTTTCACTTTCATCAAGAGACTCTTTAGTTCTTCTTCACTTTCTGCCATAAGGGTGGTGTCATCTGTGTATCTGAGGTTATTGATATTTCTCCTGGCAATCTTGATTCCAGCTTGTGCTTCCTCCAGCCCAGCTTTTGTCATGATGTACTCTGCATATAAGTTAAACAGGCAGGGTGACAATATACAGCCTTGACGTACTCCTTTTCCTATTTGGAACCAGTCTGTTTTTCCATGTCTAGTTCTAACTGTTGCTTCCTGACCTGCATACAGGTTTCTCAAGAGGCAAGTCAGGTGGTCTGGTATTCCCATCTCTTTCAGAATTTTCTATAGTTTATTGTGATCCATACAGTCAAAGGCTTTGGCATAGTCAATAAAGCAGAAATAGATGTTTTTCTGGAACTCTCTTGCTTTTTCGATGATCCAGCGGATGTTGGCAGTTTGACCTCTGGTTCCTCTGCCTTTTCTAAAACCAGCTTGAACATCTGGAAGTTCACTGTTTATGTATTGCTGAAACCTCGCTTGGAGAATTTTAAGCATCTCTTTATTAGCATGTGGGATGAGTGCAATTGTACGGTAGTTTGAGCATTCTTTGGCATTGCCTTTCTTTGGGATTGGGATGAAAACTGACCTGTTCCAGTCCTGTGGCCACTGCTGAGTTTTCCAAATTTGCTGGCATATTGAGTGTAGCACTTTCACAGCGTCATCTTTCAGGATTTGAAATAGCTCAACTGGAATTCCATCACCTCCACTAGCTTTGTTCATAGTGATGCTTCCTAAGGCCCACTTGACTTCACATTCCAGGATGTCTGGCTCTAGGTGAGTGATCACACCGTCGTGATTGTCTGGGTCATGAATATCTTTTTAGTACAATTCTTCTGTGTATTCTTGCCACTTCTTAATATCTTCTGCTTCTGTTAGGTCCCTACCATTTCTGTCCTTTATTGAGCCCATCTTTGCATGAAATGTTCCCTTGGTATCTCTAAGTTTTTTGAAGAGATCTCTAGTTTTTCCCATTCTATTGTTTTCTCTATTTCTTTGCATCAATCGCTGAGGAAGGCTTTCTTATCTCTCCTTGCTATTCTTTGGAACTCTGCATTCAAATGGGTATATCTTTCCTTTTCTCCTTTGCTTTAGGATTCCCTTCTTTTCACAGCTATTTATAAGGCCTCCTCAGGCAGCCATTTTGCTTTTTTGCATTTCTTTTTCTTGAGGATGGTCTTGATTCCTGTCTCCTGTACAATGTCACGAACCTCCATCCATAATTCATCAGGCACTCTGTCTATCAGATCTAGTCCCTTAAATCTATTTCTCACTTCCCCTGTATAGTCAGTATTAGGCAGTATATATTGATTTCCTTATATAGTAGATGAGACTTTGTTGTTGTTGACTAAACAACAAATATATATATATATATATATGTGTGTGTGTGTGTGTGTGTGTTGTTCAGTCACTAAGTTGTGTCCAACTCTGCAACTCCATGAACTATAGCATGCCAGACTTCCCTGTCCTTTACCATCTCCTGGAGCTTGCTCAAACTCATGTCCATTGAGTTGGTGATGCCATCTAATTGTCTCATCCTCTGTCATCCCCTTCTCCTGCCTTCAGTCTTTCCCAGCATCAAGGTCTTTTCCAATGAATAGGCTCTTTGTGTCAGGTGACCAAAGTATTGGCGCTTCAGCATCAGTCCTTTCAATGAATGTTCAGGGTTGATTTCCTTTAGGATTGACTGGCTTGAACAAGTAACGGGAAAGCTGGAAAGTCAAACAGGAGAAGTTGAGGCAAACAGAAATTAGCAGGAAGCTGCTACCATGCTTAAGACTGGAGAGCCAAGGCTGTAGGCAGAAGATGGAACTAAAATAGACTTATCTAAGAGGAGTCAAAGCCATGGAGGAGGTGCCACCTCTGTGGGAGATGCCACCCCTGTGAGAGATGCCACATGAAGCAGAGAACGAGGGGGAGAAATACCCTGGCTTCTCCCTCCCACCCACCCGCCTTCCATCTCCCTCTAGTGCCTCCTCTTGGCCAAATACAGATAGAAGCCAATCAAGAAGTGCAGCCAGCAGGAGTCAACCCCACTTAGCTCCCATGGTACAGAACAGGGCAGAAAAGAGCAGGGAATGGCTATGAGGGCAGACAAGCAAATGCTAGGCACACTAATATTAATATTTGCCCTTTTTATAAAAATAATTACATTAGTTTTTAGCATTGATTTTTTTCCTCTGTGCTCTATCATATCTGTCTTATGCCTTTGATATTACTTTCCAAATATTTGAATCTCTCATATAATCCATCAGTTTCATTTTGTTTCCTGGAGTGCTTAATCCTTCCATTCCAATAGGGGTGGTTTTACTCCAGGCCTGCCTCAGTGCTGCTTTCTGAGGCTGTCTGAGGCTTCAGGACAACTTCATCTTGAGGAACGGTCCCTTATCGTCGCTCCTGGGCTGAATTCCCTGGTTTAATCCCATGCATTCCCCATTCTTGGTTTATTCCCTTTTTATAGCAGCTTGTCTTCCAGGAGCTTCCCAAGAAAGAAGCCATGGGAAATAAATATTTTGTCCTTGCATGTCTGAAAATGTCTTTATTCTACACTCACATTTGATTGACAGGTGAGGCTGGCTTTAGCCCTCTAAGTGAGAACAAATTTTCTTTAGACTCTTGAAGGTGCTGATTCATTGACTTCTAAATGCTAGTATTGCTTTGAAGATCTGCTGCCATCCAATTTTCTGCTCCTTTATATATGACCTTTTTGGAAGCTTTTAGGATTTTCTGTATATCCCCAAACTATCTTTGCAAATCGAGACAAACAACCCCAAATATGGATTTGTTTTGTTGCGAGCATAAAGCCAGCTCAGTGAGGCTTTTCTCCACAGTGAGGAAAATATCAAGACCCAATGGGACTGAAGCTTTCATCTTAGATCGAGCATGATATCCCAAAGGGATCAGCTGCTAATTGTAGGGCTTTCTGGAAGAATTAGCCATCAATCATGGATGATGAAATGAAGCTTTCCCTTTCTGCTCTAACTTGGTGAATCTGGTAGTTTGAATAAACAGGACCTCTGGGGTGTAATTTAAAAAGGATCTGTATTTCTGATATCTCTGTCCTTTCAAACATCCTCAATAGGAGTAAGTCTTCCACCTCAGTGGGGTGAAAATTCAGACAGGACCAGGGCTTGCTTTAATTAATGGGCAAGAATAAGTCATATGATTACTTTAAACCAAAATACAGTCCAGATTCCATCATTAAGAGAGTACGGGACTATATAATCAACGAAACTTCAAACTTGGTTTGATGCTGATTCTCCTCCAAAGATTCCACAGTCCAAGGAAAAGCAAGGCAGTCCTGCTTCTCTCTTTCTTCACACCTCCTTCCTTATTTGCTAACTGTGCTCTCCCACCATTCTGGAATGGAGGGAGGAAAGTGGGGCTGGTGGGGGAGCAAGTGGCAGGATCTCTCTAACTTAGCTGATACTGTCTGAAGATGGCTTTGTGTCTTCTTCATCTGTCAGACATGGATGATGACTCTGTTATTATAATTTTCATGAGTTCTCTGGAGATTAGCCTGCTGGACCAGGTAACTGACACTTTCTTGACAGAGGCCATGCCTAAGTTTTAACTGTCTCCTTCCAATCCTTCCATAGTTTTTGATCCCCATAGCGGCTTATGAAAGGATCCCTTACATTGGCTAGCTGCCTTCTTAGAAAGGAGATCTATTAAAATGGCAGCAGACTGACATTCCCTCCCTGGGTTCCATGTTTGTGCACCACTGTCCTGCTTTTGAAGGGGGTGGGGGTGGTGGTTAGTGGTTACTTTAGCTTTCTCAGGCATGAGACATCAGTTGTGAGCCTCTTGTGTCCCCCAGCTGTAGAGAACACACATCCGTTCTGTAGATGGTACCATTGAAGCCTCTCTCATTAAGCTTGGTGTGGGAGGTAGGTCATCCAAGCTTTCCCCTTGACAGAGACCTCCAACTCAGAAATCCTCTTCAAAAATCCTCTCTTTAATCTCTAACAACCCAGTCCTTTCCAATCACCTACTTTGAAGTTTCCCCACTGGTTAGTTAGGAACTCAACTTGGGCATCTGGTCTCCATCGCATCTTGGTGCCTTCGTGAAGACTCCCATCTTAGCATTTCCTGTTGCACAGGCATCTTCAAGAGTGTGCCTCCCATGTGCAGTTCTGTCATACCATCTGAGAGTTGCTATGAAATAGCCATCTCCAATATCTAAGCACCTTGGGCAGTGGCTCCTGAAAGAATCATTGGCAGACTGGAAATTTGATTCCTTCAGAAAGAGTTTCCTGAAAAAAGGACATTCCAGTTAGTGAGCTGAAAGCTCAGCCTTGTCCCTGGTGCTGCCAATAGCAGAGCAAGAGTGCCAGGTGATGCTTTATGAGCCAATAAAGGAGGATGCCACAGCACCTCCAGAGTGGTGGCAAGCACATTTTATTTGCTTATTTATTGCTGTTAATTTTATAGGCTATGGGGAAATTTTCTCCCTTCTGAATGTGTCCAGTTAGCTCTGTTCACCCAAGAGGAATCACGTTCCCTGGCTCTGAGTATTCCTGAATATGCACAGGAGAAAATAGAAGGAGAATGGAAATATATATCCCAGGTGTGAACAATTCCAGCTCCAATAAGTCAGCTATTGCAAGGTTAAGAGCCTGGGACCCCAGGGAGCCTGACTCTGAAGGGTACCATCTCCTTGCTGTTATTGGTGTCTAAATGACCCCCAATTCCTTTGCTTTTCATGAGAATCTTTATGCCGAGCTAGAGTTATCAGCTGGTTTGGGGGCAGCCTAAATGAATTGATTTCTGATTTCCATGGGCCTGGCTGGCAGATATAAAGGGTAAATATGACTCTTGAACGCATATGTTGAGAGAGAGCCTCCAGGGGACAAGAAGGGAAAGCTGAATAGAGAAGACACTTACGTCTTCTCCATACCCATATTTCCATCATCATGAGCCGTGTCCCCATTCAGGAAAGAAAATTTCGAGTTTAAAGGTAGGTCATGGAAACCGTGGCTCCCCACTCTGCTCCTAGATTTGGCACCTGTTGCTTCCTCTGGTGTAGACAGTGGAGTCAGGGTCTGCATGGTTTGGATTTCTATGGAGTCAAGGTGTGTGTGCGGCAGCTGAGTGTGGACCTTGACAGTGACTACCCAGAGGCATGGGGCACTAGTTTCACTTGAGACTCCCTGTAGGAGGCCTGTTGGCACTGGGAGAGTCAGACTGGCTCTTTTCTAGTTTTCTAATGTCACTTATTCTGCCTGAGTCTGCGCATCTGCTGAAAACACAAGAAATAAAAGTTGGATAAGTACAACAACTGTCCACACGGCTCCTTTCAGAGCTGGCTAGCAGTATTGTTAAGTCCCATACTGAGCAAAAGCAACAGAATCCAGCAGCTTCTGGTCACGTTTTGAAGGCTTTATTTTAAAGTATGCCTTGGGTTTTAACATTCATTATCACTAAAAGGAGCAAGACTCAATTTGGGGTCTCGGGAACTCCAGCTCTGAGCTCTTAGGATGGCAGGAGCCTGGCTGTCAGGTTTTCACCCTGCTGTCTTAATGAGGTTAATGATTGTTTTTTTCCCTGAGCACCTACCTGTGATTTTCATTTAAAAAAATGAAATAAATGACTCATGTGGATATTTAGAAGGATATCACTGTAGAAAGTAAATGTTATCAGGCTCTAGAAATATGATAATTATCAGCTATTTGAGATGCAGTGACTGTGACATGATAACAGGATATATTATGTGTAGAAAGCACCCAGAGAAATGACACAAAGTAGGATTACAAGAAGAAGAAGGAGATCTTGTTTGGCTATTCTCTTTGTTGTGATAAAATTAAAGTGGGAGGAAATTGGAATTATGTGTTGAAAATTTCATAGTATTTAGTAGTCCATCTCTGTTTGTTGAATGAATGCAATGTCTTTCCATGAAAGGTGCATCACTAGAGATAGATAGATAGACAGACAGACAGATTGATAAATATCTGTATCTATATATTTGACCTATGGGAAATCTGAGGCCTCTCAAGCCTTGCCTCTGTTCCAGCAACTCTTCCATGGTTGGGAGCCTCCTGTTTCTTGATCTTCAATGTTTGTTAAATGAATGAATGAATGAATGAATCTACCTCTACTTAATTTTAAAGCCTGATGTTTCTACTTCTAAAAGGTAACTTAAATCTGGCTATTTCTCTATATCTCAAACTACCAACCTCATCCAAGGCCTTTCTTGCCTGGATTGCTGTATAGCTTGTAATTGGCTTCGTCCCATTCATTGTCTGATCAGAATGAGCTTTTTCATATATTCATTAGTTCATGTTGTTCCTTTGCTTGTGAAAGTGTTCGTCACTCAGTTGTGTCTGACTCTTTGTGACCCCCTGGACTGTAGCCCGCCAAGCTCCTCTGTCCATGGAATTCTCCAGGCAAGAATACTAGAGTGGATAGCCATTCCCTTCTCTAGGGGATTTTCCTGACCCAGGGATGGAACATGGGTCTCCTGCATTGCAGGCAGAATCTTTATCATCTGAAACACCAGGGGAGCCCCTTTGCTTAAACCCTTCAAAGTTTTCCCTTGCTGTTAGAACAAGACCCACACTCCTTACCCCAACTTATAGACTCCCATGTAATCTTTTCCCAGCTTCCAGTCATGCTGGTCCATTTTAGCTCTTTGGGCCCCCTTGGACCCCCTTAAGCCGTAAGACTCTCATGCCTACTGTCTCCCTTGCCCTGTAGCCCATTCTTCTCACCCTTCATATACCAGCTCAAATGTATCTTCAGCCTGACCTGTTCTGACCAGTCTGTCTAAAGCAGCACTTCCCTTCCAGGTTTCTCTTTTTTATGCCACTAGATCTATTTCCTTCATAACAAGTGTCACAATCTGCAATGACCTGCTTTTATTTTACTTAGTGTCTGTCTCCATCAGTAGAATGTAGGCCCCATGAGGCAGACATGCCTGGAAAGTTTGCTGTCACAATCATAGCACCTGGCACTTGACAGGTAATAGGTGTTCAGTGCTGACCGAATGGCCTGGGAGTGAACTTGCTCCTGTCTCCCCCAACATACGTGTCCACTTCAGCCTTGCAAAAGGATGACCCTGATGCTGCTGTCCCTGGAGACTTCCTTTAGAGATGGTACCCAAGATGCTGCAAGTGACACTCACATATTTCACTCGGCATTGTTTGTGCGTGCTGTCGCCATCAGGCCTGAAATGAGCCTTCTGGAATCCCCGGGCTTTCTAAATGCTGTGAATATACAGCATTAACCAGGTCTTGCATCTCTCCAGAATAGCGAAGACATCTTTATGTTGAAATGCAGATTCTCTACTGAAAGGCCAATCTTTCATTTCAAACCTTGGAATAAGACTGGGTTTGTATTTATAATGTAAGTTCTATATGAGAGCATATTCTGGGCCCAGAGCACTTTCATTTGATTGCTCAATAAATACATTTTCACTCCTGCAAGCTCTTGCCTCAGAGTATTTTGCACTGAGATAGTCACGTAAGTGACAGTAGCCCTGTTGAGTTCTATTTAATTCTGTTCAATCATGTTCTGTGTGGTTCCAGGGATTTTCTGGGCCTTTGTGTCTCAGAGGTGGTTTAAGAGTATCTTGTCTGGGAGGTCCAAAGAGCTAAAATGGGACCAGTGTGACTGGAAGCTGCCTACCTCATTTTCTTGCTGGGTATCCCAGGCAGGTTACCAAATGTCTCTGAGCCTCAGTCTTCTTGCTTAGTACGGCTCCACGAGGATTCTACTTTTATGTGCCAACTCCTGTGATGTGGATATTATGAATATCATCTCAGGTAAGCTCAAAATCCACAGCAGAGTGGGTGTGCTCAACAGAGTGAAAGGAAAGGGGATGTATTGAAAGAGAGGCCAGGGAATCAGAGCAAGAAAAAGCTTGCCTGGGATTAATGTTGCTACCCCAGCCACTGGCACCCTTATAAGCAGCCAGTCACCACCTGCCTGTCATGATAGCATGAAGGGGGAGGTCCTAGACCAATGCCATGTCAGGCTGGACCAGTACTACCTGCTTCACTGATTCTCAGATGAGAAGATGAAGTCATAGAATGGTACGACTGATATGAGTTGTGTTCATTTGTCCATTCATTCATTCGTCAAACATCTGTTGGGCCTCTGTCATGTCCTAAGCCCTGGGCCATGTCTGGGGATGAAGACATATTTTGGGGACACAGTCCTGGCCTCAGGGAATCCCTGCAACCATGAACAGAATTGAGGCCCAGCCGGCCAGCCAAGGATGAGAGGAGGAGGCAGTCTGCATAGACTTCTCTTGCAAGAAGACTGGAATTGAAAAAGAGGCAAGAAATGAGAGGATAGGGTGAGGGGATCCAAGAAAAGTTTTATTAGGTGAGGGGGACTGGGGCACATGGATGATGTCAGGAGACTGATCCAGAGGAAAGGTAAGGAATGAAGACACAGATGAGAGGGTGATGACATATGTGCAGGGGGTTTTGAGTGTGGATGGGGAGGAATCAAGTCATTGGAGGACTCCCCAGCAGTCCAGTGGTTAAGACTGTGTACTTTCACTGCAGGGAGCTTGGGTTCGATCCCTGGTCAGGGAACTAAGATCCTGCATGCTGTGCGGTGCTGCCAAAGTTTTTTTCTTTTTTTAAGTCATTGGGAGGGATATTTGATTCCCAGGCAGAGGTTTTTAGGATGGGGACATGGAGGGGGAAAGTGTCCCTGGACACTGGGGATGAATCCTGGGGCCACGGGTGGTTGGGGACTGAGGAGGTACTATAAACACATCGTGGCAGCCACAGGTCCTGGCTGTCCTTCCTGGTCTTTGAGTGTGGGGACAGGCCCTGGGGAGATGCTGTTACAGGCCAACCATAGCTAGGGTCACGGTGGTATGAGAAGCATTCTGGAGGAAGGGAGGGGGTCTGAGAATCTGCCAAGGGACCCAGCTAAGGAGGTCCTACCCAGATTTTCAGTTGATGTTCTGGTCTCTGACAGTATCTCAACTAGCCCTTGAGTAGAAAGGAGTCATAGAGAGATTGAAAGATCAAAATTTTGCCAGTGTATAGTCATCCTATCACCATCCTCAAGGCTATACCTGAGGAATAATGGGGTCTACAGAGTGGTCACTTACCCAGACAACAGCATGGAGGGTAGGGTCTTTCTCACACCCTAATGATTGGGAGGAAGTGAGGTGTACAGAGGAAGGGGGCTTTTTCCCATCTTCTGAAAAGGTGAAAGTTCCCATCTACAGGCCAGGCCACAAACATGGGGCATGGCACAGTAGAATTTCCTCTGTGCCAACGATAGGAACGTGCACAGACAGATGGACTGGAGACGTAACTGAGTGCCTGGTGTCTCAATTCTGGGAACCTGGAGCCGAAGACTTGGCCCTAAGCCTGAGAATCCCGGGTCTGTAGCCTCAGGGACACAGCAAAAATGACAGTGGGGGCGAGGTGTGAAATAGGGCTGGCCCTGAGCCCTCCCAAGGCAGGGAGACACTTTGGGCACAACTTCAAAACCATCTCCATCTAGGTGTCACTGTCCATTGGCCAAGGGAACCTGAGACACAAAAGCAGATTGGAAAGACAGTATGTCTGCTTGTTGGGGGTGGTAGCTGTTGTTTGGTCTAAGCAGAGGCTTAAAAGCTTTGGAGCACAAGGTCTCATGTGCCTGGTGCAGGGCAGAGACCTGTGCTTGGGGATTTGCTTCTCAGTGCTTGTGGGTTGTTTTTTTTTTTGTTTTTTTTGGTAACCTGTGCTGCAACAATGACCTTGGTAGTACTCGCTGACACTGGGTGCTTACCCAGTCCTAGGCATGGTAAGTGCTTTCCATCAAATGTTTCATGTAAATGCTTTCCATGAAATGTTTCATATACTCTTCCCAGCTCTTAGGAGGCAGGTTTTCTTTTTATCCTTTTCCCACATCTGAGTGATCTGAGGTGCTGAGAAAGATTCCAGCATTTGCTCAAGGTCACACAGGTAATGAGTGGCAGGCTGGGAGTCAAACCCTGGCCTGTCATGTTCAATGCCCATGGTCTTGACCACTTTGATGTGCTCACACACGAAGTGGATGCTGAGGGTGGCTGAGTGGCATGTGGAATCAGGGCTCTGAGGATGCTGGTGGGGAAGGGGTGCCTGTTCCAGGGTGCGCCTGCTGCTTGCCCACCTCGAGGGCCCCCTGGGCTCCTGGGGAAAAGCCTGGGCTGCTGGTGAAGGGGAGGCTGCAGACAGGAACAGTGAGGCCCTTGTGGTGCCGTGAGGTGTTGGAACCGTGCTCATAATGAGAGGGAGGTTTGTAGAGCTGCCCAGATGCCTTTCATCTGCTCCCTCTGTGAAGTCCTGGGGAACAGTCTGGGGCCCTGGTTTGAGGCCATCATTAGCACTGTGCTGTCTGAGAGTCATTTATACAACTCAGCCTTTCCTGGCTCCCAGGAGCCAAAAAACAGTCTCCTCAGAGCTGGCTTACTGGCAGTGACATAGAACGCTGCATTCTGTCAGTGTGTGTCGAGAGGCAGCAACCATGCCTGCTACCCCTACTAACATACCCTGCTCCCCCACCAACATATCCCCCTACCAAGCCCTGGCTGCAGCAGTAAGCCCAAATGACCCTCTGTCAGCCTGTCCATCTGTCCAGCCAGCCAGCCCATTGTGACATGGTGGTACCCAGTAGTACACCTGGTTACCTGTCCATCTTGTACCTGAGTGTGAGGTTGGTACACTGGCAGGACATCTGGTTACCTGTCCATCTCATACCTGAGTGTGAGGCTGCAGGGAGGCTCCCTCATCTCTGTATCCCTTCTGTGGTTCCCAAACTTTCTCCAGCACTAGCACCTGCGAAATCTGCTGCAGTGGCTGCGGGCTAAACAGGTATTCCTGAAGTGGAGGGGACCACTTTGATTTATAAGGGTGCTGTTTGAAAGAACTCCCAGTTCCAAGAATCCTAGCAGGAAACACAGGGAAGTGGGGGTTCAGTGAAGAGCCTGTGCGGTCCTCCCACCCCCAACTTGGCCTCTTTTACTCCATGCAGCCTGGGCTCAGCAGCTCTGTTTCTCAGTGTGTGTTCTAGGGAACACTGCGTCAGAAACACAAGAGGAGATTGTGGTGCAGAGAAAAGACTCAGAATATCAGAACGGGCTCAGCCGTTTATGAGAAATGCATGGCAGGAGGGAGGGCTATACTCACCAGTGTGGAGCTGGGGCACTACAACTCCAGGCCTTGAGTGCCTTTCTTCTCTGTATCTGTATATCTAAATGCCTTCCACGATTTGCTCTTGGGAGGAGGGGCCTTTTGATGCCCAGGTTGGGAAAATGAGGCATCGTGATGCTCAGATGAGGAAAATAGATCTGGCACCATCAGTTATTAAACTTCCAGAAGGCTGTTTGAAAGAGGGTAATGATACCACAACGCTCTATCTGAGAGACGGCATAGTATTTGTCCAATAAACACTTACGGGATATAAAAGGATTACAGTATTTGTTAAGGGGATGAAACACTAAGGATTGCTTTGTCATTTGAAATGTGCAATGGTTTGAATTGACATAAAGTTCTGTTGATAGGGAGGAGCTCATTTCTTAGGACTTGTTAATAATTACCCTGTCCCAAACCTGCTTGGCTTCCCCGGTGGCTCCCAAGTAAAGCATTCATCTGCATTGCAGGAGACTCGGGTTCAATCCCTGGGTTATGAAGATCCCCTGGAGAAGGAAATGGCAACCCATTCTAGTATTCTTGTTTGGAAAATCCCATGGACAGAGGAGCCAATCAGGCTATAGTCCATGGGGAATCAGAAGTGGGACACAATTGAGCCACTAAACCAAATCTACTCTAGAATCTTGAGGGGTGGACCATCTTGGACTGAATTTGTCTTTTCCCCAGACTTTCCATGTAACCTTTTGTGTACACACTAAGTTTGGGAACTGTTCCCCAACCTAGTGGTTCTAAATTGGCTGTGTATTGAAATCACCTGGAGAGATTAAAAAATGAAACAAAACTAAAAGGATGCCTGGATCCCTACCTGCAGAGAATTTGAACAGGACAGTCTGGGGTGGGCCTGAGCGTTTATAGTTTTGTTGTTGTCTGCTCCCCAGTTGGCACTGGTGTGCAGCCAGGGCTGGGAACTCGGGGAAGCCACAGACTCAGGGACAGCGCCCATCTGTGCCCTGTGTGTGAGTGTGTGTGAGTGTCTTCTGGGCTAGCTCCAACCCTCGGAGACATTCATGGCCTGGACCTGGGCTCACTCCAGGACACCAAGTGGTTCCCTTTGACGCCTCTGGTTGGCCATCAGATAGGCTCGGCAGCCTCTGCTGTGTTCAAAGGATCTTGAGGGAGTCCAGGAGAGAACCTCCACTGCATTGCCGCTCCTGGCTCTGGGTCAGAAAAGTCCCGCTGAAGGAGCAGAGGGCAACAGCTGCAGCTGGAACCAGCCCATCCTGGGGCTGTTTCGATTATCAAATGGTGGAGGACAGCCTGAGGAGCAGCACCTGATTGTGGGTGCCACAGAGCCACGAGCCTGACACTTGGCATCGACTTCTGTATGTTAGTGGAATAGCCAGCAGAGCCTTCTCCCCCCACTGCCCACCATCCCCATGCTCAAACAGGGGTGCCTATCTTCTCACCATCAAGAGCTCCCTTCCTCCTGGATCCCAGGTTAGGAAGATATTCTCCTCCAGACACACGGCCCCCATTCAGAGATGGTCAGTTTATTTTCCATCTTTTATTAATCATAGCCACATGTAGCTGTTAAGCAGGGCTTCTGACTCCCAGTTCATTTTTTTCCACCCTGAGTCTTCTAGAAATCAAACTCAAAGCCAGGGAATTGGGTCCCTTCTTTGTGCGTGTCCTTATTGCTGGGCCTTTTTGTAACAGTTGGAAGGCCTCAGAACATCCTGCCCAGGCCCCACTTCCGAGATCAGATGAGATGGGGTGCATTCAAGGTGGTGTAACCATAGATCAGGTCTCAGGTCCTGTCCTGTCTCCCTCTCACTTCTGGCCTCTGTGTTCCCTTCAGCAAATCTCTGAATCTTTCTAATGGAATACATGGTTTTGCCTCTTCCTCTCCCCAGGGAAATGAGACAGGTGAATGCATAAGCCTATGAGGTTCCAACCATTTTTTTTTAGCCAATGACCCTTTCTTTCAAGAGTTTTCTATGCAAAATTCTAGGAATTTAGGACTCAAAGCGTTATGGTAAAGGGACCTTAGGCCTCCCCTCCCCCCAACACAGGGTCCACTCTCCCCAAGGGGGGTCCACAGAAGCTCTTGAAAACCGCTCTTAGCTAGGTTAATTGGGGGGAGGGCATCTTCTCTCCTATGGGAGATTCTATATCAAAGTCTTGGGAAAGGAGTGAGGTGGCATTTATACTTTGAAAAAGTATTCCAAAATGGCCATTATTTTTGTTTTCAATTGTGATCATTTATTTTCAAATTTCAAGGAATATGAAAGGAAAGTCAGAATTTTTAATATTTATGAAAAGGAGACATTGATTTATAAAAGGTTGCAATCCATTGATCTAGATCATTGTTCTACGAAATACTGGTCACAACCCATTAGTAGGTTATGGAATCAATTTCCTAGTTCATAACCAACATTTGTTCTTTATTTCTTTTTTTTTTTTGATGCACCGCTAGGTCTTCGCTGCTGTGTGTGGGCTTTTGCTAGTTGTGGGGAGTGGGGGCTACTCTCCCATTGTGATGCACAAACTTCTCCCTGTGGTGGCTTCTCTGGTTGCAGAGCACAGGCTCCAGGCTGTGCAGGCACAGTAGTTGTGGCACATGGGCTTAGTTGCCCCGAGGTAAGTGGAATCTTCCTGAACCAGGGGTCAGACCTGCGTTCCCCTGCATTGGCAGATGCATTCTTAACCACCAGACCACCAGGGAAGTCCCCAACATTTGTTCTTAACAAAATGTTGTAGCATAAAATAGAATATACCAGAGTTAGTCACATATAGTAAGGCTAAAGACTGGTTTGTAAATTGTGGTTTCCCTTATGTGTGTTTGCGTGAACTACTAGACATAAATAGAGTGAGTTATAGTAAAGGAGGCCAAGAACAGTGGTCTGGATGGATGGTTCCTGTGGTCCTGGATGGATGGTCCTTCAGGCTCTGACTGCCCCGTGTCTGCATCCGGGAACTTTCTGACCTACTGTGCTCAGCTGTGCTCTGTCAAGGAATGCAGGGAGATAAGGGCTCAGGGGCAGGACTTCCGGGCAGGGTGAGCCCCTCACCCCAGGAGAGTCCAGCACCCCCACACATCCATCAATTCCGTTCTTCCTACTGGGGCCTGGCAGAAGGAAAGGTTAATATGGCACTGACCTTGCGCAAGCCCACGGTCCAGGATGCTAACTGTGGTATATCTTATCCAAGACAAGTGGTATATATGTGTGAGGGGTCTGGGGGCCTCCTCTTCGTGACCCCCAACAGTGGAGGGGCTTGTCACCTCCAGGTCTCTCTGGTTCGTGGAGTCTGCCTTCAGAACCCCGCCTGAGCCATACCTCTCAGCCTCACACTCCGGGTTGTCTTGGGTTGTGTGGCTAAGATGCCCGCCCACTGGGTCACGAGGAGAGGCAGCCTTGAGGATCAACTCCCAGGCTATGAGGAATCCATGCAGTCTCCCGCAGAGTGACAGCCCCCTCGGAAGGGAATCCCTGTGTCCTCGGCCCTGGGCTGCACATGTGACAGACCAATCTGGCAGGAAAAGCCGCTGCCTCCCACCCCACTCTCCAGTCAGACGGATCCGTCCTGATGCAGAGGCTCTCACATGTTGGCACTGGGCCCCCCTACTCCCGTGTGGCTTCCCCAGCTTCCCTTACTCTCCTCACCCTAGCAGGAATGGAGTGAGGAGCAGGGAGCAGAGCCTGACCTTCCTCAGACACCCCAAGGTAACTCACCACAGGATACCAGTGGGCTCTGGGTCCTCTTGTCCCATGAGGGAAGGTATAGGAGCCTTCCCTATCCCTAGCTGTTCTCAGTTACTCTGCATACCTGACTCTGGTGGGAAAGGTAAGAAAGCAGTGAGCAGCCACCTCATAAACTCCCCACTGTTTGCTCCTAGCTCTATCCTAGCACCCAGCATAGTACCTGCCCATAACTATAGCAACCTTCGCCAGTGATCATATAGCACACGGAATGTGAGAGGCTGTCTTAGTAATTTATTTAGTCCCCACGAGGAAGCAGGTAGGATGATTATCCCCAATTTACCACATTAGGAAACCAAGGCACAGAGACGTTAAGTGACTCATACCAGGTCACACAGCTAATGATGAGTGAAGCCAAACTCCAGCTGTGTGGCTCGGAGGTCCTGTGCTTCCCTGCCAGACCAGGCTGTCTCTGCACAGCTGCATCTCAATACAGTTTGTTGATTAAGTGAATTAACTTTCATTTGTACCTCCAAATGCATAGTGTTTAATTTCCATCTCTCTGTGGTACCCAGAAAAGGTAGGGTAAGCCCCTGTGTCCCACCAGGGGGCTTCTTTTTAGGCCACCCATCCAGAGGAAAGGGCATTAGAGTTGGGTGCGTCTCCTTCTTGAAGAGAAAGATATGCTCATGGATCCGTTAGAGGCTGTGCATCCCAGTGACCTCTCTGGTAACCCACCAACCGTGAGGTGTGGCATGGAGGTAGAAGCTGGGCATCCCAGGTTCTCTGAGCAGAGCTTTCATCCTCAGATCTGAGACTGAGAAACTTGGGCCTCCCAGAAAGGCTGGCTTGCCCCCCACCCCTGCCCCTCCCCACCCCTGTGATCCTTTCTGGGTGAAAAAACAGGCTTTGTCATGCACTTTGAAAATCCATTAGAACAGCTAACGCTCATGATCGTGGAAGTCCCTGAAGGAAGTTTGGACCCTGTTGGTAATCCTGAGGTTCACCATAGTGGCCTTGTCTGACCCTGTGCACGTAACAGGAGCTTGGAGGCTCTCCAAGGCCCCCGGCTGACAGAGATAGATAAGGGTGGGACCCCTATTCACTGTGTCTGGACATGCAGACTTTCTTTGTCTGAAGCCCTTGCTTCTTTTATCTGTCTCAGAGCCGAGTGCACCTCCTTCCTCTGCCTCAGGTGCCCATGTAGCACGACAGGGTTGGTAAATTAAGAATTTACCAGATGGAAAGGTCTAATTTTTTTTCCCCCTTTCCAAAATCACAGGCATGACGGTTGTTTTTTTTTTTTTTTTTTTTTGCACACATTCTGCCGGACACATGCTGCATCCATAATACAGAATGTTGAGATATCATAAAGGTTTTCACATCTTTTATGTGATAAATATTTTTACCGTCATGCTTGAGAAATGGATTTTGTTTGAAATGGCCTATTTCCTTTGATGGCTTCTTTGACATGAATTCAAAGCATTCCCTGGTCCTGCAGGAGCCTGGGGTGGGGAGGGCCTGTTTGTTAACTTTTTTCGAAGGACAAATCCACTTCTCTTCACTGAAATACAGCCTTGGCTGCCAGGGCTGGGAGATTTATGACTCAGAGCAACCATGAAAAGGTGTCCAGGGAGGCAACAGCTGCTGGGAGTGGTGGTACTTGGCCCTGGGGCCCCCACAGCCTGGGCACCCAGGAGCCTGTGAGCACACCCACCCCGGCCCTGGGTCCTATGGATCCTTCTCCACTGGCAACTGCACTTAAAGATGCAAATGTGGCTATTGAACCAGAATGCAACCCCATAATATTTCTTCATGCAAGTTTGTTTTTACAAGTGTTCTTCTCTCATCTTTGAAATGACACATTTTTAATGGTCTTCCAACATGCGGTGAGCAGCCTCTTGGGACTAGAGAAATCTGTTTTCAGAACGAGCCTTTGTAAGCTGCTGTGGGCTGCTGTGACTGTGTGTGTGTGTGTGTGTGTGTGTGCGCGCGCGCGCGTATGTGCACCCCTGGATGGGGATACAGCTGGTGATAACTGAGCAAAACAGGAAGCCTGCTCTCCTCTGGGAGCCTGGTTAATAGTCCTGGGCTCTGGTGATTAATATCCTCTCCCTCCACACCTGCAGTGCTCCTCTCACCTCCCTGCCAACCTGACATATAGGCTGCAGGTGCATCTGCAGATCCAACCTTGGTGAGGGGTGCCTGAGGGAGGAGCTGCTGATCTGTCCCAGGCTCCGGCTCTGGGGTTTGGCAGCCTCAGAGGTACTTGATAGATTTGGGGGTCCAGCAGATTGTCTGTCCCCAGCACCACTTTGCAGAAATCCTCGAGGGTAGTAGAAGATGCCCTGAGAAGGATATGAGGGCACTCAGAGGCTTGATCTACTTACATGGTCCAAGAATTAGCTGCTAGTGAGCTGTGTGACCTCGGGTAAGTCATTTAACCTCTCTGAACCTTTGTTTATTTATAAAATAAAAAATCTGAACTAGAGACCTAAGGCTACCATTGAACATTCTGCTTCACCAATTCCCATGTGAGCTGAACCATCTTAGAATCGCGTGAAAGTCTTAGACATCATTGCATCCCACCCCAGTAAGTTTACCCAAGAGAAAACTAAGGCCTGAAGAGAGGGAGGGACTTGCGCATTCACAGGATGAATAAGCTGCACAGTCAGGGCTGGAAGGAAGTCTGTGACTCGCGTCACCTCTACAGCCTGGTTCTCAGAGTGGGGCCTCTCCAGCAGCTTCAGCATCCCCTGGGAATTTGTTAGAAACGCACATTCTCAGGTCCCACCCCAGACCTGTTGCTACATCAGAAACCCTAGGGGCAGGGCCCAGCATGAGCCATGATGCAACAAGCCCTCTGGGTAAGTTTGACGTTCGTTCATGAAGGGGAACCACTGCCAGACAGCACACGGCTGCCCCTTTAAGACCAGAAGAAAGATACTGGAAACCCACAGGCTTCCAGAAAGGCTGAGACCAGAGAGAAGAGGGTAAAGTAATGTTACAGAGGACAGAGACACTCTTCCCAGCTTACTTCAGGCTGCAGATTTCCCAAAGCAAGGACTCTCCTGTAGCTTGTCCCACACCTAGGAGCTGTAGCTGTTGCAGGCGGTCTGAAGCTGGTCCGGGTTGTAGACCATCTTTCTGCAAAGGAGCACATTTCTTTCTCCCCGTCGAGCCCAGCTATTCCCATCTGCATATTTGTGCCAGGAGAAACATGCCACTTTAACGTCAACAGGGTCACCAACTAGTTCATCCCAAGAACTGATGTGTGGAAACACTGTGTTTTATGTGTGAATGGTGAGGTGTATATTTAGCAGAAGTCTGGGTGCTCAGCTCCAGGCTGTCAGCTCTCAGGGAAAAAAAAAAATGATATGTGCTTCAGAGTTCATTATATCTCCTAGGCAGAATTCTAGGTTTAAAGGCTTGTTTTAAAGTAGCACATAATGGCACTTATAAATCCTCGTTCCTAAGGTATGTACATTTGTCACTCCCTAAAATGAGTTTTTCACATGTTCTTTATGTGGTTGGCTCAGAACATAAAAACTTGGACCTTTAATGGCTGCTTTCATTCTGCATAATTTCTAATCAAGTCCATTTCCATTTCCATGAGCGTGGATGCAAACGCTGAGCTCTGGCTGTCCCTACCTGCCAGGCTGTCTCAGCTGTGAGCTCAGCCACACCCAGGTCCAGAGCCCACCCCGTAGTGGGTAGAGGGCATGGTGGTTCCAGGCTGGCAAGGAAGCTGGTGTGAGATTTGTCTGCCTGCCAGAGGCCATCACACAGTATCTGGAGTCAGACGAGTTCCTCTTCCTTGTCTGCCATGTCAGCCCAGAATGAAATGACTAGGGCTTCTCCCTAGACCCCTGACTCATTCTCTAGTTTCTAGTTAGGACCCGTCACACTCCCTGAATTGCAGCCTTCTCATACCTTCCCAGCCCCTCCCAGGGGGGCAGGCCTGATTCCTCTATCCTCTATTCTGGCCTTGCCCAGAGTCCTGCTCTCAGTGACTTAAACACCCAGGATCATAACTACCTGGTCCTTCCCAGCTGGGGCTGAATTAGGTGGGCTTGAGTAGTGTCCCATGAGGCCCGTACTAGGAGAGTAAGAGTGGGCCCTCATGCAGTGAGGCTGAGAGGTGTGTCATAGCCAGTGTCTTGGAGGTGGATGCTCTTAACCGGCAGGCAGATCCTAGCTAACACTCACCCAGCTCACAAGCTGCCAGGCAGTGCTCTGAGTCTGGACACAGGTTCCCTCCTCCGTTTCTCACTACTACCCTACGAGGTTGGTATTGTTATCCTATTTACTAGTGAGGAAACTGAGGCTCGGAGCAGTTATGACCTGGCTAGTAGATGCAGCAGCCAGGAGCCAGTCTGTGCTGCCGCTGCACCAGGGGTCAGCAAACTGCAGCCCAGGGGCCAGAGCTGACCTGCTGCCTGCTATAGAAATACTCTTTCTGGAACAGGGCCACACCCACTCATTTACATATGATCTATGACTGCTTTCAAGAGACCAGGGCAGAATGGAGTAGTTATAACCAAGACCTCGTGACCTGAAAACCTAAAATACTCACTACTGGTCCTTTACAGAAAGAGTCTGCCAACCCTCACATTACATCATACTGCTTCTGATGACTCCCATGAAATCTAACGCAGATGGTTTGAGGTATCTGCCAGTATGCAATTTCTCAGATTCCCAGATGAGAAAACTCCCAGAACAATAGAACTGCAGCTTCAGGGAGTTTTGAAAGCCAGAGTTTGGGGTAGCCAAATTCACCAATTCAAAGCACAGCAGCGGAGGCAGGGACGGCAGTGAGGAGCCAGTTGGAGACGAGGATGGTTCAGTCCGAGCTGGTGGGGAAGAAGCAGGAGGCAGGAGGGCAGTGGCCTCGGCACATGCCTGGCACCTCCTGGGCTCTTGTTCGTTGTTCAGTAGCTGGTGCATGAGGGAGGCAGGGCCAGGGTGGCTTCAGTGTCGGCGACGAGGCTCCCAGCCTCCTGCTGCCCTCATGTGCACCTGCCCCCTTTGGAGAACCTGACTGGCAGCCCTGCCCTGCTTTCCTGGGTGTGTGCCCTTCGTGCAGCCCCTGAGCCACGGCAGGGAGGAGACAACCGCTATGCTGAGAGCTGGCACGTGGTCAGCTCGCAACAAATGTGAGCTGTCATTCCTTTGCCTCTCAGGGTTCCAACCCTGAGAGCAGGGTGTTAGAGTCACACCTTTATGAAGAGCAAAACCCACAATGATGGAACTCTTACTAGGTAAGGCAGAATACTGTGTGCCCCTCCACAAAGATAAGTACATCCCAATCTCTGGAGTTTGTGAATGTTACCTGATATGGCAATGGGGAGTTAAGGTTGCAGATGGAATTAAGGGTGCTCATCAATTGACCTTAAAATAGGGAGTGTCCGGGGTTATCCAGGTGGGCCCAATGTAATCATGGGGTCCTTGAAAGTGTCAAAGGGGATCAGAAGTCAGAGGGATGCCACGTGAGAGGAATTCAACCCACTGTTGTTGGCATTGGCCATGAAATAAGAACGTCATGGGCCAAGGACAGCAGATGGCCTCTAGAAGCTGAAATTCAAGGATTCAAGAATTGTCCTCTAGGACATGCAGAAAGGAACATAGCCCTGCCAATACCTTGATTTTATTCTAGAGAGACACTATCAGACCCTTGACCTCCAGAACTGCAAGATAATACCTTAGCATAAAGTCACTAAATTTGTGGACATTTGTTATGGTGGCAACAGGAAACAAATCCACTGATCAGGAGTCTGACAGTTTGCTAAACACTATACTGATGCCACCAGCTCGCCTTATCTTCACAGTTATTGAGAGGTTTTATTATCCGCATCAAACAGACAAGCCGGCTGAGGTTCAGGGAGATTGACGAAGGTCACACAGCCTGTCTAGGGCAGAGCTGACTCTGGACCCCCTGTAGGAGGCTGTCCTCCACCACGCAGGCCTGGCCCTGCCTGGTCAGGAGGCCTTCTGTGGAAGCCGCTCCCCTTCCCTGCAGTGCTCTCCAGGTGCCAAGGAAGCTCTCCCCCTGTGTCTTTTCCACAGTGGATAAAGTCCTTCTGCAGAGGCTTCTAATGGTGTGGGGCCTGAGACTGTCAGAGCTTCTTGCTTCTGATTATCTCCAAGCTCTTTCCTGCCGGATCCCACTTCTTTCTTTTAGCCATTCTTAGGATTCCTGGAAAATAAAGCCTAATTGTGGGGGCAAAAGAACTTCAGCTCATGTTGTACTGCATCTCTGGAAGTGGAGAGGAGGGGAGACCCTCAACTCAACACAGTACTTTGCTTCCATATTATTAGGACTCTTAGCACATCAAAGGATGTTTTTAAAAACCTGAAGATCTCCCCTTGGGAGCCCAAGTACAAGTGGAGGCCTGATGTCTTCCTTTTTGAGGAATAAGAAAAGCCTAATGGTGATGTGCGCAAGTCCTCCTTTTTCTCCCCAGTAGAACCCAAACACTGGGTCCATCTCACAGGGAGGGAAATGGGGATTTGCCCAGTTTTGGAGGGGAGGGTGGACTGAGGCTTCCTGCCTCTCAGGACCACCTGTTTCCCACAGGATCTCGGTGCCTCCCTCTGGCTAGGACAGGCCCTGGGGCACCACTTTGGATCCAGGGCTGGGTGTTGCAAGAGAAGTGGGGAGGACACACATCCTGGAGTGTGGAGGTGGCACTGCAGAGGGCAGGCAGAAACAGTCGGGACTAGCAGCTGCTGTTCTGGGGTGAACCACCCCATGTGCGGAGGTGTGAATCCTGCCTCATCAGTATTGCTCCCATGGACTGGCTCTGAGGCTCTGAAGATGCTTCCTGGGCTTCCGGGCTTCTTGGGCGAGGCCCAGGCATCAGGCTGTTTAAGTGGGAACAATGGTCCTTTATCATCAGCAGGGAGCCAGCCAGCAGGTGATACTGAACACCAACAACGTACATTTCTGGATATTCAATTAGCCCTTTTCTTTTTAGCCCCAAATAAAGCATACAACAAGACATCTCAAGAATGGAAGGAAAGTTTTCTAGAAATCACTTAACTGTACTTTTGAAACAGGTGAATTTTATGGTATGTAAATTACACCCTAATAAAGCTGTTAAAAAAAAATAAAAGGAGTGGAAGGAAAGGAAACTGCTTTAAGAATTCTTATCTGGATATTCAGCACTGCCGGCTCCATTATTTCATGCTTAGCCTTCATCCCTCCAAAAGCCGACTTCACAGCGGCTCCCCCCACCGCTGTCTCTTCCTGTTCTACAACCAAGGAAATGCAGACTTGAAGGGCTGGGCTGTGGATCTAATCCAGAGAAAATGAAGAACAGACCTAGGAGAGTGGGAGAAGGGGCCCCCAGGACACTCCGGGAGGATGGCGGGGCGAGGCAACAGGGCCGTCTGTACCTGTCCCCCAGACGTCCTTTAGACATAGGGCCCCAGTGTACACGGCAGGCAATTACTTGGGACGTTGGCCTGCCTGTCCTGCTTCCTCCCTGCCTCCCTGTCCCTGGGCTTCTGGATCTCACCACCAAACACCAAAGCTTCAGCTCTGAGCATGGCCTGAGGGCAGAAACCGAAATAGCAGGCTATAGGACTGACTGCAGGCAGAAGGCAGGCCCTCTCGCCACCCACCCTCAAAGTCTTTTTAACTCTGCCTTGAAGAGGGGCATGTAGGAAACTGAGGAAAACCATAAAAAAAAAAAGAAAAAAGAGGGCTCCACTGCTTTCTTGGGGAAATATTCTCGAAGGTGCCCATATGGAGGGATCAGAAGCAGAGCTGCCACTTCCAGTGAGCATCCAGCCCAGCTTGGGCAGCTGGCTAACTGGTCCTTAGCCACGTGGGCCTCGTCACAGGTGGTTCAGTCTGTCCCCCAGAAGAGCTTGGCCAGTCCCGCTGTCCAGCCCCAAATCACTTTGACTTCCAGCAGTGATCGCACAACGTGACCCCTTCTGTTGCTATTTTAAGATTCATCTTAAAGTCCAAAGAGCAGAGTCGGGCTCAGGGAGAGGTCTGGGCTACAGCCTCTTCTGCGGCTCCTCTGGCCTCAGAGTTTCCACTGAAGGGCGTGGTGGGAGTGGACAAAATGGCTCAGCTTCAAAAGACAGGGATCCCCAGGAACGTGGTCCTAGAGAGGACAGGCCATCAGAAATGGGAGGGGCTGGGCAGCATGGCATGTCTGCTTCACTCCAAGACCCATTTTCTTTCTACTCCATTGTGCAGTCTTGGCACCGCGCAGACGGGCAGAGGCAGCTGGGAGAGCATTCACTCAGGCTGCTCCCTGAAGCAGCCCTTTTTACACAGGTATTCCTCCCACTTTCAGCATCAGCGGCTTTAGAGGCCTCACGGGCCTTGACTGGGTCTCCAGATGGCCTCCTCGTGCCTGGCTGGCGAGCTAGGTAGGGCTCAGGCTCAGAGCTGCAGCCTCGGGTGCATTCATTGCTTGGAGCTTCGCAAGCTGCTTTCCTGCCCCACTTCCCTCCTGTCTCTGTGAATTAGCATGGAGGCTGTCAGGACCTGGATCTGCAATTCTCCGCTCTCATTAGTGGGCTGCTCGTCAGACTCTGTGGGCCTATCTCTGGGACCATATCGTGGCATTTCCTGGATGCCTTCTGTGATCACTGACAGAACTTTCTGGAAAACAGGTCATGCGTGATGAGGCCTGGGCACTAACATGGGGAACGGATGAGCTGAGTGAAAGGTCTCCAGAAACCCATAATTGGGGCCTCCTAGGAAGGGCTCAAGCAAGTAACAGTCAAATTGTACTTAACTAGCAAGGCACAGGCACCAACCAGTTGGCGTAAATGCTGGTCACAGCATGAAGCACAATCCTGGGGTGGGGTGGGGTGGGGAACAGGGCAGGCATACACCTTTCAGCTGCTGGCTGATAGAAAGATCTGGATCATTCCAAGAAAAGGGCCAGAGCAGCTGGGTTAAGAGGGCCCCATGGAGGGCCTTGGGGAAGCAGATGTTTACCAGTGCGCTTTGAAGGTATTGCAGTGGGTTAACAGCTGCTGTGAACCAGTGCAGACCAACTTCAGCCGCCTCCCAGGGCCTGAAGTGCCTCCAGTCCTCAGGCCAGACAGTGTATCTCTCCCACAACATGGAGGCCAGACTGTGGTCAGGAGTACAGTTTCAGCATCAAGCTCTTTCCTGTCTCCGAGCTGCAGTCACCTCTCATCTGTGATGGGAACGATAGAACCTACATCATGCAGCCACTGTGATGGCCTGGTCTTGGGGTACAGTGTATGAGGGGATCAGCTTCAGGGGCAAGGTTTTGCAGTAAACACCCAAGATTAGCCTGTAGTCCCCTCCTCATTGGACCTCAAATAATTTTTTAGTGGTACTTGGCCGCTTTGGACAGAACCATTGGTGATGGTTGGCAAGTGGCACTTTGGCATATGTGCTTGAAGGTTCAGAAACTATTTCCAAATCACATTATGGCGAATCCAGCCTTTCAGACTTGCAGTTTGTGTTGTGGTTCTTCCTTCCCCATTCACTGGCCGTCCCAGGCCTGCTGAGGTCCTGGCAGCTCCAGTTCTTGTTCTCTAGTTTTTGCTCTGTTAGAACCATCTGTCCGGAGGCCGAGAAGGACCATTGGCTATGGGGAGGTCATGAGCAGAGAGGGGCAGAGCATGGCACTGCCCCCTCAACCAGTGAGTCTCCAGTGAGTGTCCCCAACGAGCCGGGCCCCACTGGGGCCCCCCTGCGGCCCACAGCACGTGGTTGCTCATGGTGAGGCGGGGGAGGCAGAGGACCAGCTCCCCTGACCGGGCGTTACACGAGTGCTGCTTGTGCCCCGTGTGTGACTGTCTAGTGAACGGGCCCTTCGGTGTTCCCTCTCAGCCTGCTTCTCCCTAGGACACAGACGAGCTCAGGGCGGGGTGAGGAGTGGGCTGGGCCACGGCCCCCGTGCTGTGCTCAGAACCCTCCGAACACTGGCTCAGCGCCCGGCTGAGTTCCTTGTGTCCTCATTTGTGCCATGAATGAGCTCTCCCGTGGGGGCCCTCGGCCCCCTGAATATATTCATCTCTCAGGTCACCCCCTCCGTGAGTCAAGAGTGAACCCCAGCGGGGGCCACAGCCCATGTCTGCCCCTCGGGGACACCTGATCATTGGGTGAGAGACATCTGTGGGTCTTGCGCCTCACCAGATGTGGTCTGGACACCCCCGGACCCCTGCAGAGGACCCAGCCCAGGCACTTCCGTGGGGCCTCTTTGTCACCCTGTGTCAGACGTGGTCCTTCTTATAGGTCTGCTTTCTTACTGGAGAGAGCAGGGGGTTGAGTCTCAGACTGGTTAAGGGGAGGCCACTCTGTTGACATGGGTGCCCTTCATCTGGGGCTACATAGCTGCAGCGTCTTTCAGAGCTGGGACCTCAGGGCAGGGCTATCCATCTTCCTCATCTGAGCTCAAGAAGGGTCAGTGGAGGAGCACCCCGGCGGGCTGCGGAGCGATGTGTGTCCTTAGCCACTACGCTCCCTGTGCTAACATTGATTATGTGCTGGGCACCGTGCTAAGCTCTCACATGGACCTTCTCATTGAATATGCACCAATAGTCTAAGAAGAAGGTACTATTAGTACCCATTCCACTTTCCAGATGAGGAACTGAGGTGCAGCTAACCTAATCTGGTAAACAGCAGAGCTGGAGTATACATTCTGTCTCTACAGCCAGTGACCCTAAGGAAACAAAGTGAATGGATTAGCAGAGGCAAGTCCTCTTTACCTAAGAGATGTCAAATGGGAGGTGTAGAGCAGGGGTCAGCATACTTTTTCTTAAAGGGCCAGAAAGTACATCTTTTCCACTTTTCAAGTCATGTGGATCCCTGTCATACCCTGCCTTTGTTGTCCTAAAGCACTAGAGCTAAATATAGAGCAAGTAATATCATGTGTTATAATAAAGCTTTATTTAAGTAAAAGATGGTGGGCCAGATTTGGCCCTCAGACCATAGTTTGCCACTTGGTGGTATAGAGGAAAGCGTCAATGCCCCTGACAAGCTGGGTGACCTCAGATTAGTCATTCAACTTCTTCATCTTTGGTTTCCTCATGTCTAGTAACGAACCACTACGGGGTACTTATTAACTGATTTGTTTTGAAATGATGGGCTGATCTCCTTGTAAGAGCCACATACTCTGCTGGGAGCCAAAGATACAGCAGGGAACAAGACAGATGTCCTCCTGCCCTCATGGGATCCAGCCTGTGAGCATGACAGAGATAACCTTGGGTAAAGACATCAGCCAGCACTATGCTTGGCTCAGGCAGAAATTCACCAAATATACCTCCTCTTCCCCCTGTCCTGCCCCTGACTCATCGTTCAGAACCCACTGCTATCAAATTTGTTGTCCTTTGTACCCATACTGAATAAAAAGGCAAAAGTACGTGTTGGGACCCAGGACTTTAATATGTTTATAATCCATTTTTATGCAATACTGGTCTAATTGTGAATCATAATTTTTTCATTAAATGACCTGATTTTACTTGATAATATCCATTTAGGTATGTAAGAGCAGTGAAACTCCATTTGTGTTAAATATTATATGTATGATTCAGTTGGTCCACTCATTTAGATTTTTAGTACTCCTGAATCCAAACGAATGAACCATCCATCTTTTAAGAAATAACAAGGACCTTCAAGATCAGGTGAGCCCTGTATTTCCTTTCAAATACACCAAGTCGAGGGGCCAAGGGCAGCCTGAGCTCTGGGATGGAGTTTTGAGTAGCACCACAGTCCCAAAAGTTCTTGCTTTGTCATGGAAATGCACGTGTAGTTTGCATTTTACTCCTTTAAATGTCCTAATATGTTTAATATATTTGAGTTTCCTTCTGCATCTTTAAGGAAAATTGGTAACTGAGATGACAGGCAATGTTCGTCTTTGGAATTCACCTGTATCCAGCGCTTTGCTCTGTAGAGGCAGTGCAGCCTAATGGTTAGGACCACTGCCTCGGGGGACAGACTACCTCAGATTGCATCTCAGCTACTTCTCTTCCTTCTAAGTGAACCGGGTCAAGGTTCTTATCCTCTGTGTGCCTCATGTTCACTATCTCTAGAATGGTGACAGTGGCAGTCCCCAGCCTGTAGGGGGAAATGAGTTGGTATGTGAAAAATGCCTGTGGCAGAGCCTGACTCATGGTAAGCACTCAGCAAGCACTAGCTGTGATGGTCATCCCAGCGGTTACATGGATCTCCAGTGTGAGTATGTGCCCAGGACATGGCCCCCGAAAAGCAGAGGTGCTCACACGTGTTCACCCAGCACCTGTGAGTCCCAGCTCCATGTACACGAGTTTTGGTGCCTCCCTGACTCAAGTCTCTGGCATTGGTGTGCTCACTCTGCTTTCAGAATCATTCACTATCTAATTTGCAAGGAGCTATGACAGCCCCCTCTGTCCATGACATCCTTTGTGTACCTCCAGTGATGGGGCGTCCTCCCCCAGGAGCACCCCTTCTGTGATAGGAGTGTCCTGGGTGCTGGAAGAGCCCCTTATTTTCAAGCCTCCTCCTCTTCCCAAATGGACTCTTCCAAGAATCGTCAGGAAGAGGTAGTAGGAAGAGCTGTGGTATGCAGCTCCGAGCTCTTCAGCCTTGAAGACCAAGGGGCCCTAGCCCTTTGCCTGTCTCCAGACTGTACCTTTAAGTTACCTGACATAGGTGTGTTTGCACCTACTGGCTCCATGTAGATAGCTAAAGGGACTTTGGCAAGTGTCCTAAGCCTGCCTCTCCTGTTCTGAACCCTCTTCTGCTTCCTCCTGGTCCCTGTCTCATTCCAGGCTCCATCTCTTACTTACGTCATGTTTATGAACATGAAAGGCCAATCCAGTGGCCTTAGCATCCCTGCCCAATTTCTCTGATTGCTGACCTGAAATGGTGGGCCTGACTACCTCTCCCTTGGAATGAGTTCCATAGTCCTGACCAGTCAGCCTGTGTCCTGGCAAGACCTACTCATTATCCCTGTAAAAGAGGGACTTGACCCGCCAGGCTGCCCTTGCTATAGCAACCCTGAGTTGCATTTATTGTGCACTTACTCTGAGACAAGTGTTTTATGTACATTATTGCATGTAATCCTCACAGATCTCAGGAATGAGGGGTAGGTATTATTATTAATATCTCCACATTACAGGTGGGGAAATCAAGGCGTCAAGAGGTTGAGTGTTTGCTTATGGTCATGTCGCCAGTGAATAGTGGGGCAGAGATTTGTTTGAATCCATGTCTATATAAATCCAAGCCTCTGCTCTTATAGGTAATAATACCCCCACCATTTTCTTGGAAATTTCCAGGAGAACCATGAACTCTCTTGACCTGGTGTGAGCATTGCCCCTACAAAGTCTACCAGAGGTCCAGTGAGCAGTGCCCAGAGTGTGTGGGAGGTTGGGGATGGTCTGTCTGTTCCCTATGCCAACAAGCCCCTATCCTGGTGGCCAGAGCCTGAAGCAGCAGGAGGCAATCTGGCCGAGGGTCCTAGCAGTTAGGTGAATATAATAGGGTGCGGTCAGGAAACTCTCAGCAGGACCAGACAGTGGAGAGAGAGTAGACTGGCAAGAACTGGGCAAAGGAGCAGGCACCCAGCTTGGGGACCCGGGTGTGGAACTGTTTAGGACTAGCAGGGGATAGGGGTGTGATCTGGGGAAAGAGAAGCAGAAACCCCATTCAAGGGCTGGGACCGGCATCTCTGATGAGAAGGCAGGCTGGGAAAGGAAGAGGTTCTGACATAAAGCCATGGGGCGTCAGGATCACATCCATTGGCTTCCCCTCAGACTCTGCTGGGTGTATTTCTATATCCATTGTGTTAGTGGTTGTTGGGTGGATGAATGGATGTATGGAAGGATAAATGAGCTTGGGGGAGCATGACGGTTCTGTTCCTCCCCACCCCCAACATTGGGGCTAAGATCGTTTTATCCAAAGCAATGGTGAGGAAGGGTAAGGGGTTGTCATGGCATATACAAGAGTGTACTCTGACCTACTGTCTCCTTATCCCTTCTTTCTCCAGAGGCCCCCGCCAAACCTGAGGAGGCAGAGGCTGAGCCCTTCACAGACTCCTCTCTGTTTGCACACTGGGGCCAGGAGCTCAGCCCAGAAGGCCGGCGTGTGGCCCTGAAGCAGTTCCAGTACTACGGCTACAACGCCTACCTCAGTGACCGCCTACCCCTCGACCGGCCCCTGCCTGACCTCAGACCCAGTGGGTGAGCAGAGTCAGTGGCCAGGCCCTTGTCGACCTGCCCGTAGGGAGGTGGGGTCCTTGTCGTGCTGGAGACAGAGCCAGGACTGGGTGTCCTCCCCCCTCGGCCTGCATCGAGCAAGTCACTCTCCCCTTCCTCCTCAAGCCTCAGTTTCTCCATCTGCTAAGCAGGGAGAAGGCTTTTTTCCACTAGAAATAAGACATTTTGAGGATTAATAACCGAATTTAATCCTTAAGGGCACAAGAATCATCTGGCACTCCTGTTAATAAGTCATTTTAACCCAATTAGTTGCATTTTTATGAACAATTATTTTTTTCTGTAAATTAGTTTCTTAAAGTACATCCATCTTCCAAGGCTAACAAGTCATTACACCCGACAGAGAAGTCTGTCTTGACTTCTCTCTTTGTTACAAAAGATGTTCCTTTAAGGTTCAGTTGGAATTTTTATTACTCCTAATTATTAAAAATGTGGGCACGTACCACAGCTGAAAAAATCTCATTAACTTTTGTGAGCTCCCCCCTCTGCACCTTCTCTTCCTCTCTTTCTACTTATTTTTAAAATTTTCTTAAAGCTGCAAACCAGTTAGCTTGTGTCTGGAGTTTTCAAGAAAGATCTTGCTTCTGGGTTTGGAGTATGTGTTCTTTGGAAAGGAGAGTTCAGTTCAGTTTCATAGATATTTATTGAGTTTCTGCTGTATGCCCTGTAGTTAGGTATGGTTTTTCTTGGCCCAGGGGAACCTGGCTGGGCTCTAGTGATGAAAGACCATCTGAGGATCTACAAGGGGAAAAAAGAGTATATGTTTATTTAAAAAATACTTGGGGGCTTCCCAGATGGCTCAATGGGTAAAGAATCCACCTGCAATGCAGGAGACACGGGTTCAATCCCTGGGTCAGGAAGATCTCCTGGAGGAGGGCATGGCAACCCAGTCCAGTGCTCATGCCTGGAGAATCCTGTGGACAGAGGAGCCTGGTGGGCTACAGTCTATAGGGTCGCAGAGTCGGACATGACTGAAGCAACTTATCACACACACAGGACTCTGCAGAGGCCTCAGCCATGATCTTGGCCAGCACAGAAGCTATGGACTCAGGCGCAACTCAATACGCATTTTTCCCAAAATAAGGGGAAATGGTAGATTTTGCCGACTGCAGTGTGGCTGTAATGATGACTGGTGTTTACATGGGCTTGACTGGTTGAGATGTGCTTCCCATATGGACCACACCAACCTGCATGAAGGTGGGCAGGCAGCTGGCACAGTCCCATTCAGCATCGAAGTAGCTGAGGAGCAGAAAGAGTAAGAGTTCTGGCTGACGTCATACAGTTGAATAAGTGACCGAGCCAAGACTTGAACCAATGTATCCAGAAGCCAAATCCGGGCCTTTGACTCGAGCCCACCGCTGGGCTGGCCTTGACTGTGCAGGAGGCGTGCTGAGAGCTGACTGACTCTGCAGCCCTTCCATCCCTCACTGAGAGAGGTGCCCTGCACACCAGTCCTTCCTGTCTCCATGGGAGAGATGCAGGAGTTGCCAGCTAGAGAGACGAGGCCTCGAGGCGTTTCTCTAAAGTGCAGGGCTCCCTGGAAAGCCCGCTCTGAAGGAAGTGCATTCAGAAAAGGCAGCCCAGCCTGGACTTCCCGAGTTTGCTAAGAAGGTGGCGGCAGGTGCGGGAGCGAGGGCCAGAGGGGGATGTCTCTGAAGGATTCCAGGTGAGCTGAATTCTGTGGTTTCCTCCTGAGCCACTGGAGAGAAGCAGTAATCATAATGGAAAGACCTGTCCTCTGCACAGAACTTTACAGTTTATGGAGCTTCCACACCTCCCCTGTGGGCAAGGCGACTTCTGTCAACCCCTTTTTTATAGCCAGTAAAACAGAATCTCTGATAAAAGGCAGAGCTGAACCTTCTGCTCTCAGCAGGGGCTCGTGCAGAGGCTCCAAGGACGGTGGTTTCTCTTTGCACATGGGCTTGGAAGGCTCTGTCTAGCTCTACTTCAGCTGCTGTGCCAGACACGCACCCAGGATTAGAGAGCCGTTGGTGGACCACTCGAAACAAGCACATGCTTGGGTAAAACAGTGCCTCTGTTTGTCTGTTAATTTCCATGAAAACATCACTGCCTTGTAACAAGGTCATTGCTTGTTTATCCCGTTTAATGCATTTTAGAAACATCTTTTCAATATCTTTACTGTCATCCTATTTCAAATTACACTGCCAAACATTTATATAGCATGAGCCATGTTTTCAGGGAAACATTTCGCACTTTATTTATATTAACTCTTTGATGTCTCACAGTAACCTTCTGGAGTAAGTAGGAGATGCACACTTTACTCTCCTACTCATGACACTTTGACACCAGATTGAGGTTTTTTTTCCCCATATCGACCAATTCTGTGACACCAGCTGGGTGTCCCTACGATTCAATTAGCTTTAGATGCTACCTACCAGAGTTAGTGTCAGATCCCATAAGTTAAGGGCTCAGTCCCACAAGACTGGCTCCACTTTAGGTACCAGTCACAAGCCCCAGTTGTCATCTGTACTTGTCACTGCCCAGCTGTAATTTGGGATTCATCACCTCCTTGGTGGTGGTGGTGGTTTAGTCGCTAAATTGTGTCTGACTCTTTTGCTCCTCCATGAACTGCAGCCAAGAGGCTCCTCTGTCTATGGAATTCTCCAGGCAGGAATATTGGAGTGGGTAGCCATTCCCTTTCCGACCCAGGGACTGAACCTGGGTCTCCAGCACTGCAGGCCGATTCTTTATGTCTGAGCCACCAGGGAACAAGGGGCTGGTAAAGAGGATTGGACTATTTTCTGCAGCCCCTGGTGGGAGCATCAGGGGCAGAAGCATGCACACCTGCCCCCAAAGGAGTCGTGGGTCCTGAGCTGGGGAGACTCTGTGGAAAGAAGAACATTGAAGTGGAAAGAGTCAGGACGGGATTACAGCAGGGAAAGAATGCAGCCTGGAGCCGGGGCTCTGGATCCTCCTGGGAGCAGGTTAGGGTCCATCCAAAGTGGCTGTGGGTGTTTGCGGTGTTACCACTATGAGTATGGCCACCAGATCTGTGTGTACGGATTGGAGGGCCACAGGGTCTTCATGCTGCAGCTGCTAGACAGACCTCTGGGATCTCTGAACTTTGGGATTCAGCAGGACTGGCTTGATGAGCAGCATGTATGGTAGGCAGGTAATGGCCTCCCAAGGGTGTCCGTGTCCTGATCTCTGGAACCTTTGAACATGGTATATTACATGGCAAAGGAGAATTAAGGTTGCAGATGGAATTGAGGTGGCTAATCAGTTGGCTTTAGAATAAGGAGATCATCCTGAATTATCTGGATGAGCCCAGAGTAATCCCTGAGCACTTAAATGTGGAAGAGAAAGCCAGAGCAATGGCAATGTGAGAAGGACTCAGCCAGACACTGCTGGCTTTGAAGATGGAAAAGAGCTGTGAATGGGGGCAACCTGTAGATACTGAAAAAGGCAAGGACAGTGTCTAACAGGTTATCACCTGGAGCCTCCAGAAAGGAATGCAGTTCTGCTGACACTTTGACTTCAGCCCAGTGAGACCTCTGTCAGACTTCTGGCCTCCAGAGTTGAAGATAACTAGTATGTGTTGTTTGAAGGCACCAAGGTGCAGGACTTTCTTACAGTGGCAGGGTTAGTATCAGGACACTATACAGCGGGCCCCTTTTACACAAGATCCTCAGAAGGTTAAAAGCGCCCTGCCCTTGGTTTAGTATTCTGCTGTTGCTGTGTTAAAATTCTTAGTAAGTTTTCAACAAAGGCCACCATGTTTTCCTTCTGCACGGAGCCCCACAGGTTATGTATCTGGTCCTGGTGGGGAAGCGGGGCAGTTTCAGGTGAGAAGCTGGGACATGATTGCTGGATTATCTAGGGGTTGCTTCCCCGGGGCCAAGGATTTACACCAAGAGCCACTGTCTGCTCACCAGCCCTTCCTGTGTGCCAGGCACTGTGCAGACAGATTAATGTCTACTTTCTCCTTTAACTTTTATCCTCCTGTCTCTATGGGGTAGTTATTATTATTCACATTTTATATAGGAGAATGCTGAATATTTGCAAGGTTAAGAAACTTGATCAAGTTCCCAGTGTTTTACATAGGTCTGTGTCTCTAGGATGCTATTCAGCCCCCTTGCCCCACCCTTCCTAGGGGAGCTTTTTTAGTTTAGAATCTTGGCTCTGTGGAGATGACCCAGAGGTCTTTGGAAGATGAGACTTCCATGATGGTTGCCTCAGGACAAAGGGGTTAAATCAACACCCTGAGTAATGATTCTGCTGCTGCATCAAAAATGCTAACTGACAGACACAGGAGGAAATACTTCTTAACTGGGGCAATCTGGGAAAGTACTTATGGTTCCTGGTTAATTAAACATATTATGAACCAGTAGTATCACATGATTGTCCTTAAATATAATGTAATCTTGAGCAATATTAATGTCTTAAAATGGGGAGGTGAATAGTTTTGTTCTACTCTGCTACTCAGATCAAAGCTACAGAATTGGATTTTATGGGATATAGAGAAAGTGAGGTATGTTTAGAGGAGAACAACTCAAGAGGAAAAACTGGGTAACATGACAGACAGATAAAGTCTCTGCTAGATTATAGAGTAATATGTAAAACCCAATTGCCTGGATTCCAAGGCCAGGTCTCTTACTTCTAAGCTGGTTGATCTCCAGCAAGTTAAGTAGCCTCTCTGTTCCTTGGTTTTCCTGTCTGTAAATTGGAGATGGTAATACAAAGATTGAACATGTAATATATGTAGATGCCTTAGAACATTGCCTGACATCACCGTAACTGCTATTTAACTTTTTGTTACTCTTCTTCTGGGTCCCTGGGCTTCCCTGCCGGCTCAGTGGTAAAGAATCTGCCTGCCAATGCAGGAGGTGCAAGAGACCTGGGTTTGATCCGTGGGTTGGGAAGATCCCTTGGTGGAGGAAATGGCAGCCCATTCCGGTATTCTTGTCTGGAAAACTCCCTGGATAGAGGAGCCTGGCAGGCTACAGTCAAAGGGGTCATAAAGAGTCAGACACGACTGAGCAACTGAGCACATTTGGGTCTCTGATTTGTAAACGAGATGGCCTGGGGGGCACAGTCATGACTAAGTACTAGAAGGACCACTAAACAGACAAGGAATCACACGGGCCACTAAACACACAAGGAATCCCCTGACCCTAGATGAGAGGAGGGCTAGGCAGGCATTGCAAGATGGATCAGAGTGGTTTCTCCCCAGCCCCAGAGTTCCGAGCATCGGAGGCTGGAGCCAGGCTCTGCTGGAAAGCAAAGATGCCCCATCCTCCTTCTTCCCACCTGCACTGCCTGCCTTCCCCACCCCACCCCCCACGTTCCTCAGCTCTCCTTGCCACAGGCCTGGCCTGCTCACCCTCAAACCCACCACATGGAGATGCTCGGTCCCTTGTGTGACTTCTCCACCAGAGCCAGCTGACTTTTGTTTTCTGGGTGCTGTCTGTGTAGTCCCAGCAAACCCATTTTCTAATTTCTAATAAGTTTTGGGAACAAATGATTGCCCTGCTTCCTGTTGGCTGTTTACATTTTAATTGACTCACTTCCCTCCTCCTTCTACTTACAGTCTATGTTTGATATAGCAGATCCTCTCTCCAAATCAGTAGAGTCCCTGAAAGGATGTTAAGAACTTCTGGTTCTGAGTGAAAGCTGGACGTTTTGATGATCACCTCTGCTTAGAATTGTACCTGTTGTCGTTCTGGGGTCAGGTGCTCTTCTGAGATGAGGCTGGTCCGTTTCTCTTGCCTTGTAGATAATTAAAACTCCTGTCCACTATCTCTTCCACATCTGAGCCAGACATGCGTTCTACCAGGACCTTGAAGCCCCTGGCTACATGAAATATCCCCACTGACTCCATGACCCCTCTGGCTTATTGGATGATCTGGGCTTATTGTTGTGGTCAGGCAGGGAGTAAATGTTCAACTCCATGATTCCATTCTGTTAGGCTGTGGTGGAAATCCCACCCACGGGGTTTTCTCGGGCCTGCATTCATTCTACTCTTCACTGCTTGAGCATTTGTTCAGTTGTTCTTTCAGCCAGATACTGGGTGCTTCCAGAGTTTGTACTCTGTGCTGGACGCTGCATGAGGCATGGGCGGTGGAGGGGGCAGGCTGGTGAGCAAAGCAGAGGTGGTCTTGATCTCATGCAGCTTATAGTCTAGTGGCAATACTGACATCTGTTAAATAATCACATTAAAAGGTAAGTGGCAATAGCATACATGTGGCATGAGAGTGAAACAAAGGAGCCTGTGAGAGTCTAACAGGGATCCCATCCCAGTCTAGGAAGTGCACTGTGTCTTTCTTTGCTGGGTTATATGTGTGCTCTCAGGGAGGAAGGAGCTGAGCTTACTCAGGTGACAGCAGGTGGCTGGGATTCTTTGTAAGCCAGTGTCTACACACAGTCACATAATCACACCATCAGAAGCCACACACCTAGGCTCTGGAGGAGGGCAGAGAACACAGCTTCAAACAAAGAGTGTGTTCGGGGATTGCTTATCTCAATGGAAGCAGTGAAACAGGAAGGCAATTTAGGCTTCACATGGCCAGTAGAGCTTTATTGTAATAGTCCACATCATCCTCCTAGATGTACTGTGTCCACCCTGTCTTTCATCAGAGTTGACCTGGAGTGACTTCCTTTTTGTCCCTCCCTCCACCAGGTCTCTGGGTTGTCACAACACCAGTGTCTGGCCAAACAAATCTCTAGATGGTCATAGAAGGAAGGTGCAGACCCTAGTTTAATAGGACCTTTGGGCACTGACTTTGGAGGCAAATGAGCCCAGGTGGAAGTCCTGGAAAATAACTTGCTGTCTCAATCCAATTGCCCTCATCTATAAAATGGGGATAAAATGTTTACCCTATAGGACTTTAGGAAAGAATAAAAATCAGAGGGAAAAAAAAGTAAAAATATCCATACATCTCTTAGCTTGATTTATGGCAAGTCATAAGCACTCAGTAAGTGAATATTATTAATGTTGTTACTTCCAGATATTCTGTGCAGAGTCCCTGGGCAGTAGGAGTAGCAAGCACGGTGCAGCCTCTGAGCTCCAGAGGTTACAGAGATAGAGATACCAGCCTCCAGGAGTGGAAGTCTTGACTGCACGCATGCCCAGTGAGAACCCCAACACTGCTCTCATCCTTGGGTCTCTCTCATTAAGTCCAGCATACTGGATGCTGGCAGGCTGGGAGCCTATCTAATCTGAAAAGTTCTGGAAGAAGCCAGAAGTCTAACCAAGTGAAGTCAGAGGAGGATCAAGCAAGTCCTGTGGGTGTAGGTGGGAGGGTAGAGGCTAGGGTGAGGACACAGTTGGCCATGAAGGGATAAGAAGATACTGCTGATCCCAGGGTGCCATCCTTAGGTGGTCAACAGTGCAGCTGAACCCTTGTGTGCTGACTGCGGGTACAGGGGAGACCCTCGAGCCTAACTAGGAGAAACCTAGGAAGAAAGAGGAGCTAGGGACACTCAGGGGAGTGGGTATTCAGGGGACTGTTATCTTCCCTCTGCTTGGTCCAGGTGGGTCCCTCCTGCCCTCACAGAACGCAGGCATAGTTAGACCCTGTTCCCCATATACATTGGCCAACAGCCCCCAGCTCACATTCTACTTTGATCTTCACACTGGAAGGGGTCAATCGGCCTCTACGAGTCATGCTTCGATGCTCTGGGAGCTCATAGGTTTGCCAGAGTCACAGGAAGAATCCATCCCTCCACTATGGAGGTGTCTGGCTGCTGTCCTGGCTGGTACTCAGTTCCTGGGTGCCTGACTTGGCTTCTCTTAGTCTGGCACTGCCTCTCTGCCTCTCGCAGGTTACGGCATCACTAAAACCCTCGACATAAACTTGCCTCATGAACAGCTCAAAACCGTCCCGGGGAGCTCTGCTGGGAGGCTCCCGTTCCCACACCGCCTCTGTGCAGGGATCGATGCAGTCGACTTTATCAGGACCATCAATCCCGGCTTATTAGACAGCCACAGTTCTCCCCGCTCAGAAATGCCTTGTTTTTATCTTTAGTGGAAAATGGCTTAACTTTGAACAAGAATAAAAGTACAAAGGGAACTTTTATGGCTGAATTTTACAGGAGAATGTGCCTCTTCTCAAAATGAGTGAGGGACCAGTCTGGTACAGTCAGGCTTTCTCAAGGCATATAAATAGGGAAGGGTCGGTTACACCCTGGCGGCTCCTCCGACTCTCACGTACCCTGGCCCTTTCCTGGAGAAGTGAGCAGATATGGGGTAGACAGAGGCAGACACCAGAGCAGGTGGGGATGGCAGGCTCTGGGAGCAGAGGCTGTGTTGGCCAGACTCTGGCAGACACGGGGCAGGGGGAGATCACTGGTATGTGAATATAAGAGGCATAGCCATCAGGTAGAGGCTGGGGCTGGTTGTTGGTAAAGTGGCCAGATTTTGGAGCAGAAGCACTTGGTTTGGTCTGAAACAACCCTCCTCCATAGCAGCTCTTGGACGTGTGTTCCTTTGGCAGGACTCAGGATGCCCTGCTGCAGGCAGACTCCTGTCCTCAGTTCAGTGTCCGGCAGTAATGATGGTGGGTGGGACCGGGAGGTATGAGGACATCTCATCTGACATGCTGGTCTTCCTCCCTCCTTTTGCCTCTCCCCTCAGCCCTGTAAGTTCTGCTTCAATGTTGAGATGAAGATAGGAACCAGGAGTATGTGTATCCATTATATGTGTGTTGGGTGCTTTGAAACAGTAGCCTCAGTTTATTCAGCAGATGCTGGCTGAATGAATGCTTGCTGATGGCCAGGACAGGCAGAGCATGCGCAGTTGTGAGCAAGATCTGTGCCATCAAGAAGCTGTGGTCTAGTCATAGGATGGCCAACCATCCTAGTGTGCTAGGGATTCTCAGTGTTGAAACTGGGAGAGTCCTGGGCAGACTTGGATGAGTTGGTCATACTGCCTAGTCACTACTATGGTGGTGATCGGATATATGTGTCTTGTGGCATTTGGTGATGGCCAGGTGCTGGCTAGGAGGAAGAGGAAGTTTGCAAACTATTTCTTTAGTGAGATGTTTTCCGTTCATCACATATTAGAGAGAAGATCCTGAACAATATGGAGAAGACACCTAAAACGATCATTTCCCCTGCCTTCCTCTGTCCCTGCCTCCATGTGACAGGACATGGAGAGCAGGGGAGTGGCTTGCCCAGGATCACACAGCAATTCAGGGCACAGTTGGGTCAGTGCCTGGGTGGGTTTATCCATCCCTTCTCCCCCACAATGCTCTCTCCCTATAAACTAGCCCACCTCGTCTTTCTTATCCTGCCCACGCTTCACCTCTCTACTCTCGAGACCCAGGTTTAGGTTAGATGCTGTGTCTGGAGAAAAACACTGAGGCTGATCATGGGAGGGCCTTGAGTGACTCTCCGGAGAGAAGGGAGGGAGGAAGGATTTAAGGAGCTCAGTACATTTGGCCAGGGGGGATCGCTTAGTTATAGTGCAGAGGGACTGAGAGCTGCTGGAGATGGAACGTGAGCAATTGGGGCCAAAATCCCGGTGAGGGAGAGCAGGAGAAGGAAGGCCCTGCTGGTGAGAGAAGACCTGACTCTCCTTCTAGGGGGGAGGTTTATACAAAAAAGAGCAAGCTGAGATCAGTGGCATGCATGTGAAATTCAGGCCTTATGCAGACACCTTGTCTTACTGCATTTCACGTTATTGTGCTTCACAGATACTGCATTTTCTACAAGTTGAAGTGCTGTGTTATCATGTGATGGTTAGCATTTTGTAGCCATAAAGCATTTTTAAATTAAGGCATGTACATTGTTTTTTTCAGACAATGCTATTGCACACAATATACTATCATGTAATAGAAACATAACTTTAAATGCACTGAGAAACCAGAATATTCATATAACTCACTACATTGCAGTATTTGCCTTATTGCAGTGGTCTGGACTCGAACCTGCAATATCTGCGAGGTATACACGGATAAAATAAATAAACGTGTTGGTTTAATTCCGAAAACCTACTATATGCCAGACTCTGGTTTAAGGTTGGGAGCTAGCACAGTAGCAAAATAAAATCCCTGCTCTCAGGGAAGGTCATTATAGTGGGAGGAGACAGAAATGAACACACACAAATGTGATGTACTCTCCTAGGTGTTCTGTTATGTTCAAAAGGGTTGCCATATAACAGCTGAGTTTGAAAGAGTCTTGCATGTAAAAGTAGTGATCAGTAGAGTTTAGCTTGAAAAACAAACATAACATTTCTGCTCTGCTTGGAGAAAGGTCACCAGGAGATGGATACCAGACATGGCAGCCCAGCCCATCAGGACAGCCATGGCCGTTACCGGGAGAAGTTCAACTTGGAGTGGTTATGTGGAGCTTTAAAAAGGAAAGAGAGGCGTGGAAGGCAGTTAACCCCTAACTCTGAAAAACACTTGGGAAACACCTGAGGCTTTAGATGCTGAGGCTCTGAGAACTCAGAGGCAACCCCTGGAGATGTAGGAACAGACTAGGGTCAGTCTCATGGCTGGTGGAGTTAGTGGGGCAGACAGTTAGCTTGTACTGATATAGTGATCTTATTAGGAGCTGTTCATTACACTTTCAAAAAAGAAAAATAAAGGTCATGTGCTAGTAGTCTGACCATATAAAGTGTTTTTTAAAACTGCAATTAGCAAGTAGGTTGTGTGTTAGTACTTCTATCATTTTCCATTCCTAAGGAAAGGCCAGAAGAATTATTTGACTGTTAACCACCACCTTTTAATTGCTGTTGTGACAGTATTATTCACAACAACAACACGTTTTTTGAAAGGGTCTGATGAGCTTAGGGAGGCATCCCAGCCTTTCTCCTTCATTCAGCCTTTCTCCCTCATCCTCCTCATCTCTTCCTCCCTTCGCTGCAGTTACCTGACCTGGCTCCCTCCACACCTCCTCTCTAGTCACAACACTGTCCCCACCACCCCACGGGCCTTTGCACCTGAGGCGTGCCGGGTGACAAACCTCTCCCCCTCATAGAGCCCTTCCCTGACCACTCCTTCCAGAACAGCTGCCGGGGCACCACATTATCCTCTGACACCACATTCCCTTTCATTTCAGCACTTGAATGAAACTGTATCATTTGTTTGCTGCCATGTTTGCCTGTTTCCCACTTCAGAGCATAAGTTCCCTGAGGACAGGCACTTTGTCCATGTTCTGTTTTAACCCTTAATGCAATACCTGCCTCATGGAAAAAACTCAATAGATTCCATTAAATGCAAGAATGAATGAATTCTATACCAATCTGTTACCCTGGTGGCCTTACTCACATCCTAAGTATGAAGCAGATTTGGATAAAAGCTCGGTTCTTTCCCTTCCCCCACTCTTTTTTTTTTTTTTTTTTTTTTGGTGAGAGAAAAGGAGAGCTGGAAATAGAATGAGAGAAGTTTCTGTAAATTTCTGGTAACCATAGAGACAGTGATTTTAGTTTATTAATCTGCTCTTAAGCAGGCTGAGGCCCCACTGTGATTTCTCCAAAATTGCTCCGCGCTGGTTATCCTGCAGCCTTCCTCATTAAGGAAGAGCAGGCCCATCCCTATCCTGCAGCACTTTAATTACAACGAGCGGAAGCCCTGTGCTATTATGCTCATTATTGCATTATTATGCTCACCTGACTGTACCTCCCACTTTGGAGCAGTGCAACACGGTCACCACCTGAACCCCTGGAACCTTCAGTGGCCAGTGGGGGGAGCAGGCAGCCTCCACTCTGAGCCGAGGACCGAGGTCAGGGCTACAGTTGCTGCTCTCTCCTTTCATTCAGCTGTCCTGAAGATGGGAGCGCAGTGCCCTCTGGAACAGTATTTAGTGTCAGCCAGAGAAGGGCACCAGCAGTGGTTTCCCATCTACAAAGTCAATACTTGCAGGAGAAGGAATTGACATGCCCTTGGGAACCATGACATTCCTTGTTGTCTGGCCTCGTGATGGGGTCTAATTTTATGGTCTCATGTTCCCCTTCCTTTGGAGAGTGGCATGCAGACTTTTGTGATTTTGCCTCATGTCATTTGGATAAGAGACCTCCAAGTGGACCTCCAATGGGTTTCAATGGAGCTAAGGAGGAAATGGGACAGTTAGGGGCAGTCTCTCACCTGACCACTTCTCCTTGAAGGGAGAACCCTGGTGTAGAAGTAAGAAGACCAGAGTTGAGGTTTAATCCTGGCAGCAGACACATGGTGGGGACTTAGCCTCTATGAGCCTTAGCATCTTCATCTGTGAAACAAGGTCTGAATTGTCCTCTATCATGTTGAGACTGCCTCTGGTTTCCACCTGTTTCTGGAGGCTGGATCCGTAAGATGAAAGAGCTATAAGAGAGGCTCTAGGCAGCGTTCCTTCTGGAGTGAGGCAGAGTGGATTCTGGCAGGAGGAGTCTCTGGAAGGAGACATGTTTTTCTCCTGAAGCAGGTCATCTAAGGTCTGGCCTCATTTAAGCACTGGCTGTCATTTTGGAAAAACTAAGATTTTCTTTTGGTTGCATTTCCCATCCTGTTGGATTTAGAAATACTCTGTCATTCTTCCAGTAAACATTTGGTGACAGCCTGCTGGGTTCCAGACCCTGTACTAGGGTCTAGTGATACAACTGTTCATCTGGGAGAGTTGTTGACAAATTCAGACTCTGTAGTGGGGCAAACCGGTTTCAGTGGCTGAGGGCCTGTCTGCTGTACCCTTGGTGATTATCTTAAGTATATCAAAGAGGAGACCCTGGGGGAGAGTATGGACTCCTGAGCTTTCCAGCAAAGCTGGAGCCAAGACATGGGTGGGCCAGCACCTGGGGTGACCCCCGCCGAGTCGGTGACAGATCTCAGAGCCTGGCTGCTCTTCTTTCCAGGTGCCGCAACCTCTCATTCCCCGACAGCCTCCCAGAGGTGAGCATCGTGTTCATCTTTGTCAATGAAGCGCTGTCTGTGCTGCTGCGCGCCATCCACTCGGCCATCGCGCGCACGCCTCCGCACCTGCTCAAGGAGATCATCCTGGTGGATGACAACAGCAGTAACGGTGAGTGCCCGGCTCCCTGCCCTGTGCGGGCGTCTCAGCCTCCGTGCAGGGTTCTCATTTTCTACAGGCTCTCCATGGCTCTCCCTTTTCTGGGATGCTGCCTCCGAGAGGAGAGGTTCACGATGGTTACCACTCTGGAAGATTCAGTCCACAGTTGCGCCCTCTTCACGTTCCGGAGGGGCCTGGTCTCCCTAAGCTTTTCCTCGCTGGCTGTCAACTCTCTCCCTCAACATCCTAGTGCAATATGCTGAGATAAATAGCCATGACCTCCACCCCCTCCACATACACAGTGAGCCTTTCCAGTGACTCTTTTCTGTGAAGCATCATTCCACTTTGCTGTGTGCCTTGGCCTTTGCCTAGAAGATTTTTCATTGACGTTGTCCTGGCAGTGGTGGCGGTGATGGTGGAAGTGTTGATGGTGCTGGTGGTGGTCATAGTGGCGTTGATGGTGAGCATGGTAGAAGATATATATACTGCAATGACAGCCACAGAGCTGTTGAAAGCCTAGCTTCTTTTCTGCATCCCCTGCTCCACATTCCATCTGACCTGAGCAAAGCCCCAGGCGACCTGCAATCCCTTATTGAAGCCCTCACAGCTTTTCTCCCTTTCTCCGGCTACCACCAGGTACCTCTTTCCCTTGGTACATATTCCATGACTTCCAATTTTTCCCATATGTACCATCTCCTTAATAATGGTTTCCAAACGTAGAGACCATGCACTGAGACAGTTTGAGAACCAGTTCTCCTGATAGGAGCTTTAATATGAATGTGCTGCAGATAATACAACCTGGTCACAAGAGCACAGTCATTGGGCTTATGTTATCTTTAGCATTTTCTCTGATGTCAGGTAGTAAATTTCCCAGTGAATCCATTGCTGTAATGAGTTCAGATGAGAAATTTGTATTTTGTTATCAATTAAAGCTGAAACGTATCAGGTAATTGAAATATTTTTAATCTCTATAAGCAAATTTTCTGTTTCATTTTATTATCGTGTAGTAAGAAGTGTAGTGTAGTGTAGTGTAGTAAGAAGGGAATTTTAGAGCCTTCTGAAGGGCCGTGCTTATGAATCACGTGACTCTCATTGTTCCATGGATGTGAAGGAAGGAAAAGGCACCTAGGATGGCAGCAAATAGGCAGAGGAGTTTTAAAGGTGATGGCCTATTGTGAGGGAGACCTCAAGTAGGGAGACCTACCTATATAGCTACCTGCCTGGGTCCAAGGAGTGGATGCTGAGAAAGCTCCCAATCCCCAGTGGCTAACACTACAATTTTGTGACTAGCCTGCTCGTGAACCCTATCTTGCTCCAGCAAGGCCAGCTGTCCTCCTGGCCTCTTACATTGTCAGGAGGCAAGGGGTGGAAGAGCCGTCCTTCCGAGGGTAATGGTATCCCCCAAGTAAAAGGCATCCCCAGGCTCCATCCCACCCCACCTCCTCTCATCACAAAAGAGAGAACAAAGCATCAAGAAGAAGGAAATCTTGGAGTCTTTCATTTCATCCCCATGGTAAAAGCTTTATTATGGCCTGAAGAATGCTGTTTTGTCATTAATTCATGTGGAAAAGAGGGGGAAAATGGAGATTGAGAAATTTAGATAAGGAAAGTGAGCCACATATAGAGGGTTTCATATTTGAATTTAAATGATTTGAACTTAATTTTCTAAATGGTGATAACCATATTTTGGTAAGAGAAGTAATACAGTCAGGACTGGGCAATGAAGGGCTTTGGATGTGGTTTATATCATTGGTTGGGGGAAAGAGACAGCTTGAAGAAGCGAACCGTGTACATCGTAATTGTAGCCATACAGCAAGAAATTAAGGGGCCTGGAGTTGTGTTGGCTATGGGGACTGAGGTTGAGATATGAGCCTGAGAGGTTTTATAAAGGAAGCGTCTATTGGATCTCTTGACTAAGAGAAGGCCAAAGGAGGGCTGGTAAATGATGACTCAGTCTCAAACCAGGGTGACTTAGAGGATGGTGGTCATTCCCAGGATAGGGGGCAGGAGGAAGAGTGGGTGGGTTCTTCATCAGATCAGAGATGGGGGCCTTTTAAACCCAAAGCTCTGGGAAGTATTGAGTTAATGGCATAGTTAAGTACCTTGACTTGGTGATGATTACACAAGGCTACACTTGACAAAATTTCACAGAACTGCAAACACATACCCAGATGAGTGCACATATTACTGAAAAGACCTGGAGAAGCTTTGTGATTTTGGTAATGTCAGCGTCCTCATTTTGATATCATGCTATAGTTGTATAAGATGTTAACATTGGGGGAGGCTGAGTGAAAAGGGCATGGGACCTCCTTGGGTACTTCTGTGTACTTTCCTGTGAGTCTGTAATTACTTCAAAATACAAATCAAGCAAAAACCTTCCCAGAAGATTCTAACCCAGTAAGTTTGAGGCAGAATCTAACCATCTCTGCTTTTAAGAGCATCCTTGACGATTCTGTTACACAGCTCTGGTTGAGAATCTCTGGTTTAATGAATAGGATGTGTGTGTTGAGTTCGAGTGCATGGTGTGAAGGGAAAGAACTCTGAAGTCTGAAGTCCTGGGTTCTAGGACCCTTTCCATTATGGGTGAGTGACCACAGAAGCTTTCCTCAATCTCTCAGAGTCTCAGTTTCTTCCAGTAAAGGGGGATGGTTATCCTCCCTTGCTTACCTCACCTGCCTGACATGGTCAAGGATCTCACTGTGAGTTGAGCAAACATCATCATTACCCCTCCCCAGCCCCGACCTCCGTTCCCAGTAAACTGCCTCATAGCTGGCCAGCCGCACACTGGAGCTCGATAGGAAAGTATGGGGACACAAATGGGGAGTCTTGTACACACATTAAATAAAGCCTTTGGTTGGGAAGAGAGGATGGAAAACTGAAGAAGGGAGAACAAAAGAAATAGAAGTTTGAGAGGATGCCGAGGATAAGGTGTTTAGGAGTCAGGAGGAAGAAGGTTAGATGATAAGAGACAGAGAGGGAATGGCCAAGTGGATCTGGAGGGTAGGCCAGACTCTGAGGACAAAGAGAATTTCAGGAACAAGCCACCTCTGTGACTAAGCCCAAGGCATTCAAAGGGCTCCCCTTGCGGCTCAGCTGGTAAAGAATCGCCTGCAGTACGGGAGACCTGGGTTTGACCCCTGGGTTGGGAAGAGCCCCTGGAGAAGGGAAAGGCTACCCACTCCAGTATTCTGGCCTGGAGAATTCCGTGAACTGTACAGTCCATGGGGTTGCAAAGAGTCGGACACGACTGAGCGACTTTCACTTTCACAGGCTAGTGGAAGGACTCAGAGTCTGGGAAGAAGCCATTAGATCTGAGGGGTGCGGATCATGTTTCCATGGGGTGGAAAAGGTTTTTTTTCTTTTTCCCACTTTCTCAGTGGGAAAGGTTGGGGGTGGGGCTGCAAAAGCCAGATGAAGATGAAGAGCAGCTGGGAGGTAGGTGCTTCCATCAGGGATGTTGACTGTGAAGGAGAATCTGGAGCCAAGAAGGAGCTGGGGCGATGTTTTCCACTAATTAACCATGGTCTGCAGTCAAGACCCAGGATGACACACCCACTCATACCCATACACATGCACCACAATTGAAAGAAAACTTTTAAGAAACAATGGTTAATTCCTATAATGTGCAAAGTGCTCTGATATGCTCTATTATAATTTGGCCTATGTTATTCATTTCTATTGTGTTCTATGGAATGTGATGTGTTACGATGTGTTTCTCTCTCTTTTCCAAAGGCAGATTGTTCTCATGACTCTGATTGCACATTAGAATTGCTTGGAAAGCTTTTAAGAAATCTAGGGGTGTCATGCCTTAGCTCTAGTAATTTAATTGGTCTGGAGAGGGGATATATGAGGCCCTTGGTCTGGGGAGGGTGCGCCTGAGTTCTCTGAGGCCAAGGTGAAGACAGCTTCTGAGAAGGGAGGAGAGGATGGGACCCAGGGCATGGAAACACCCAGGCTTGCCTCTGGGAAAAACAGGCCCATCTTTCCCCCCCTTGGAAAGAGCAGATGGGCTAACAGGAAGGGAGCTGGAGGCAATGAAGGGTTGGCCCCTGTGGGGAATGGGCTGGAAATCTGACCAGTAATGGGTCTCCCTGAGACCAGCCTGCGCTGAGCTCTCAAGGAGGGGTGGCCGAGACATTGAGACTGTGGCTCTTGGAGGAAGGGGGCTGTCTCTAGCCTTAGCCAAGGGCTGCCTGAGGACTCAGCCTGATGGGGAGGGTGCCTCTGGCCGTATCCTTGGAGGACTCCCTCTGGGGCATCAGCCCACTCAGCACCAGACTTTCATTGATTTGACATCAGGCCAACTCAGCTCAGCTAACATTCATAGGGTGCCCAGCCTGGGCCAAGGGTGTGGAGGGAGTGATGGGTTGGATCCAGTCCCTGCCATCAGGGAATCCTGTGATTAAAAGCAAAGTGGGATGAGACATAACAGGACTTGGTTTCTGGTCTCAGTTCTGCCACTTGTCAGCCATGGGCCTTTCACTGTGGTTTTCTTTCGTGCCCTGTGAAGGCATCAGGCTTTGCCCTTCCCTGTCTGTTCCATGGTCACTGAGGACACACAGGATAATGAGGGTGAACATGCTGCAAGCTGCAAAGAGAGCACTAAGGATGAGTTAAAACGAGAGCCGTAAAAACAACAACAATAATAGCTGCCGTGCAGCCCCCAGTTAAAAGCAACCCAGGCTTTTCTTTCTTTGCTGAATCCAGTGTGCCCTGGTGGGAAGAGCCGGAATTCGCATTAGGCCAGCTATTTAGTTCCAGCTCTTTCTAGCTTCTTCCCAGCTGTGTGTTCTTAACCTCTGTGAACCCTATTTTCCTTATCTATAAAATTGAGACATATAATTCTTACCTCTGGGATTGTTTGGAGGCTTGACTGGGATAATGCATGATGGAAGCGATGCTGGTGTTTAAAACTCTAAGTGAAGCCTGAAGCCGGAGAACAGAGCTTTCAGACTGTCTTCCAGGTGGTTGTCACAGGTTCTGTATGTTGGTGCCTCGTGTTCCCCAACTGCCCCCAGGCCCCCAAGGGCACCTTTGCTTTGGGGTCAGGCTTGTGTTTTCACAAACACACAAGTAGGGCAGTCAATCACTGCTTTCTTCATCCACGCCACTCAAGACTTTTGTCTTCGTCCCAGAAGCCAAGGACGGAAGTTTCTGCAGGTGGCCCTCGTGCAGGACTCGGAGTGCCCATCCTTTGGCATCTTAGCAATTTCCTAAACAAGTTCCACTCTTTCAGGGGCTGGCACCTGGGTAGGATGCTGTCAGTCCTCTAAAGTGGCCTCAAACACTTAGGTTTGAGCTTGATTAAAAATATGGAGAATTATACCAGGCACATTTTTGATTCAGGACATTTGCACTTGCTTCTGCTGGTGACGCTAGTGGTAAAGAACCCATCTGCCAATACAGGAGACAGAGGTGAGTTCGACCCCTGGGTCAGGAAGATCCCCTGGAGGAGGGAGTGGCAAGTCACTCCAGTATTCTTGCCTGGAGAATTCCTTGGGCAGAGGAGCCTGGTGGGCTACAGTCCATGGGGTCACAAAGAGTCGGACACGACTGAAGTGACTTAGCAGGCACACACTCCCCCGCCTTTTGGAATGCTTTTACTCTCTGATACTGCACCCCTGGTTCCTTTACCTCTTCAAATGTTGCAGATGGCACCTCATTAAAATGGCAGTCTTGACCTCTGTCACTCTTCATCCCTTCAGTGCTTCTTTTCTTCAACAGTATCCCTCGCCTTCTGATACAATGTACTCACTTAGTTACTCTCCCTTATTTATTTGTACATTTTCCCTCCACTAGTATGCATGTTCGGAGATGGCAATGGCACCCCACTCCAGTACTCTTGCCTGGAAAATCCCGTGGATGGAGGAGCCTGGTAGGCTGCAGTCCATGGGGTCGCTAAGAGTTGGACATGACTAAGCGACTTCACTTTCACTTTTCACTTTCACTCATTGGAGAAGGAAATGGCAACCCACTCCAGTGTTCTTGCCCGGAGAATCCCAGAGATGGGGGAGCCTGGTGGGCTGACGTCTTTGGGGTCACACAGAGTCGGACACGACTGAAGTGACTTAGCAGCAGCAGCAGTATGCATGCTCCATGAAGACAGGGACATCAGTTTTGTTCATTGCTGTTGCTCTGGCACCTACAATGGTGCCTGATTCTTGTAGGTGTTCAGTAAATATTGATTCAGTGAAAGAATGCATGTGGAGTCTGTAGCCTGAGGCAAGGCTTGGAATCTGCACATCAATAAGCACCCTGGAGAATTCTGATACAATGGGACCTTCTGTGGGAATCACAGTTCTGAGGAGCCCGGGACAGCAGGTACTTCAGAGGCTCCAGGGCTGGACTGGCAGTAGGCACTGCGGGGTAGAGTATTTCTTCCTGGGGCGGGGCCCTTGGGACCCTCTCTGCTGCATCCTAGGGAGATGGCAGGAATGGGGAAGGGGTGCAGAGCAGAAGGGGAGCTTCTTTTGCGGTTACCTCGTCATGGCCTGACCTCAGGTCCTATGCATGGAGTCAGATGGCCAACCTGAGCCTTCTCTCTTCCATGTTACCTAGCCCCTGCAGGCGTTCCTGACAGTGGCTGCCCGGCTGCCTGCCCTGCCACTCTGAGGCAATACCTCAAAGCAATGGTTGGAACACAGCTCAGAGCCTCCTGGTTTTAATTACTGTGCTTTTCGGCAAATCCCAATGGGCCAATGTCTTTTGCTGGGGCTACTGAGTGATTCAACCTTTATAGACCTTCAGAGGGAGGGAAGCACCAGGACTTGCAGCTGATAAAATCATCTCTGCCTTTGATTCTTGGCTTTCATTCACTTGATCATTCACTTCATTCATCTGTTCCCTCAACAGGTTTTTAATGGCCACATACTTTGTGCCAAGTACTTTAAGTCACAGCTAAACATTTACCTCCACCTCACCCATCCCACACACATTGTAAACACTCTCATGAGACTCAGGTATGCAGCACTTGGCCCAGAGCAGGCGCTCAATGGACACAAGCCATTTCCAGCTCTCTCACCAGCTGTCCCAGAGTCACCCCATCCCACGATCCAGCCACCCCCACTTCTTTTGCTGTGTTCAGTTTCTCTGTTTCCTTTCTTAACTCATGTCTTCTTTTAATAAACTTGAAAAATCAGGCAGTCTTCTTTCATGCTACTTGAAATTGCAAAATGAATCTGAATTTTGTGACTAAAAGCACATCAAAGCAATGGTGATATCAAATATTCTTTTAAGCATCTCATTCCCTGGAGATTTTGATCAGCACTTGGTTGGCAGTGACTGACCCGGCCTACACCAGCCTGATCCTTATGTTCTTCTCTTGCCTTCCAACAAGAGAATGGCCAATTCCCAGCACCTCACATACTTCAGCTGGGATTGAATTGTCTCCTGGGCAGTGGATATCCTTTGCCCAGAGATCCAGCCTTCTCACTGGCCATGTTTGCTGAAAACCTTCCACATCTTCTGGCAGGAGGAGACTTAGAAGTATGCAGGCCTTGAGATACAGGCCAAGCGGACTCTCCCCCCTGGTGCCTCAGGGTAAAGAGTCTGCCTGCAATGCAGGAGACCCAGGTTCGATTCCTGGGAAGATCTCCTGGAGAAGGAAATGGCAACCCACTCCAGCATTCTTGCCTGGAAAATCCCATGAATGGAGAAGCCTGGCAGGCTACAGTCCATGGGGTCACAAAGAGTCGGACATGACAACTGAGTGACTAACACTTTCCCCCACCACAGTGTCGGGAGGCAGGCAGGCTGACAGGCAAGCCCCAGCCGGCTCTCCGGAGGGAACCAGTATCTACATCAGGCAGAGACTGGCCAGGGCCCCACAGTATGTGAGTGACATAGGCCGGATGGGACTGCGGGTCTCCTGGCTCCTGCCAAGGCTCTCTGCTCAATTCCATGCTGCGTCCCTGCTTGGTCCAGTGGCCAGTCTTTCTGTTGTCTGCACTGTACGTGAACATAGTAGCCCACGGCCAGGCCCCTCAGGCTTGCTCATGGTGACTGTGGGACCTGCTTAGTCGTCTTCTGGGAATGACCCTCATCCCTGCCCCCCAGCCCCTTTGCCAGCTCCGGGCTTCAGGGTCCACTCCCAGGCCACTGCTTCCAGAAGTCTGGCATCACTCTGAACTACTCCCCCTGCTGGCTGGACCAGGTTTGTGCCAGAGACTATTCTAAGTAACTTTTCATAAATTAATCAGCACCCTGTGGCAATGGTAAGGACCATGATTAATATCATTTTCTATAAAAAGGAAATAGGCACAAAAAAGTTGAGGAACGTGTCCAGAGTCACACAGAGGTAGAGTTTGCGCCTAGGCTGTCTGGCCTCAGAGCCTGTCTGCACCCTTGACTGTTAAACAAGGCTGCCTCTGGTGCACCGTGGGTTTCTGACTCAAATTTTTATCCTCATTCTCTTACCTCCATACACTGCACAAAGAGAGATGTTTGGCAGCAGGGTGAGCAAAGGAGGAGGCAAAGAAGGCCCTGAAGAAAAGGTGTGGCCATCTCCTCGGCTGGAGCGCTGCCCTGGGCTCGGTGAGAAGGAGCAACATTGCACAGAAGTTCTAGGCTCAGCGTTGAGAGGTAACAGGTGGAGTTGGCAGCCGTGCTTTAGGTCACCTTGTGAGAGGGAGTCAGCTTCCCATTTCCTTTGAAATAGAGGGAAGATGATATGCTTATGTGTGCACACATATGTGTGCATGTGAACACATGTGGATGAGTGGGTACAAACCTGTGAGTGTGCATTTATTTGTGATCATGTGTAAGTGCTGTGAGCAAGCACATCTGTACCTGGTCTCTTAGTCCGTCTGGGCCGCTGTAACAAAACACCGTGATCTGAGTGGCTTAAACAGTAGGGGTTTGCTTCTCATGTTCTGGAGTCTGGGAAGTCCAAGATCAAGGTGCTGGCAGAGTCAGTGTCTGCTGGGAGCCTACTTCCTGGCTCATAGACAGCTGCCTTCTCTCTGCGTCCTCACATGGCCCTTCCTTGGAGCCTGGGTGTGGAGAGAGCTAAGCTCTGATGTCTTCTCTTCTTCCTATAAGGGCACTAATCCCATTATGTGGGCTCCACCCCTGTGACCTCCTCTAAACCCAATTACCTTCCAACAGACCCACCTTCAGATACCTTCACCTTGGGGGTTAGGACTTGAATATATGGTTCTGGGGGCACACGCATTCAGTCCACAATGCTGGGCTTGTGTGTGCGCATGTGAGCCGAGGTGTGCAAGTACCCACCACTGTAGTTTAGCCCCTTCCACCACTACCCGGGACATCTTCAGAATCCTGCCGAATGACAGGTAATCGTACAACTGTGAATCATTGTTATTTTTAATTGTTGGTAAGAAAATCACAGTGTAGTGACAAAATAGAATCAGAGCTGCCAGCTTGCTTGCCACCAGCTGCTGGGTCCCCCTGCACTCCCCGGAAAGCCCCCATCATCCCTTGGCCCAGAGCCTGCCTAATCATTGTTTAATGTTTCAAAGATGCTGTCCTACACAAGAGATACTCATTCCAGGCTGTAAAAATACCAACAGCTTTGTGTGCAGCTGGAATAATTGCAAAAATTAAAAAAGCAGAGAAAAAGAATGGTCCGACAGTATTGTGCTTTATGGAGCTTAAAGAATCCCATATAGCTAATCTAATTACAGCCAAGACTCAGGCAACTTAAAGGTGTTTATACAACCAGGCACGTGGGCCATCAGCCAGCTCAGCAGAAGGCTGCTTGTCACCACCCACCCCTATGCCTTTGACCAGTGTGACCTCAGGGGCACACCCACATACCCAGGAGCTGATACCCAGCAACCCTGAGATGGAGGCGTGAGTGCGTGCTAAGCTGCTTCAGCCATGTCCCTTTGTGACACTATAGACTGTAGCCCACAAGGCTCCTATGTCCATGGGATTCTCCAGGCAAGAATACTGGAGTGGGTTGCTGTGCTCTCCTCCAGGGGGTCTTCCTGACCCAGGGATCAAACCTGCATCTTCTGTGTCACCTGCATTGGCAGGCAGATTCTTTACCACTAGCGCCACCTGGGAAACAGCTGGTCCTGAATCGTACAAGAGTCCTGGAGGCTCTCACTGTTGCTCCTTATGCCTGGGGCTGCCTCTCCCTGACAAAATGCATTCTTCATCACCAGCCTGAGAGTTACTCTTGGCTGTGATCACAGATTTGTGTCTTCGCATGTCATCCGGCAGCACTCTCCCAAGGACACGGCTTACACGACTCGAGCTCCTGGCTGCTCTGGGCAGACACTGCCCACCCCTCCCTGCCCACTCAGATCCTGATCCTCGGACTGAGTCTGCTTTGGCCAGTGACTGTGGGGGTAGAAGGGAGTCAGATAACTATCTCTGGCAGATTCCATCATGTTAGCGTCTGATCACACCCCACATGGTCCTGACTTTGTGCCCTTCACCAGGGCACCAGCTGAGAGTCATCAGTCCCCTGCAGGGATGCAGCCTTGTTCAAACACTACCCTAGGGCCTGGCTCCGCATCTCTTCCTGGCTAGCCCTCTTCCTTGAGAGGTTGGACCCTGTTCCCTGTATCACCAGGTGCTGGGGTCCCGCTCCACTGGTTTGGTCCACCTTCCTTCCTGCATCCTGGGGGCTGGGACCTCCCACTGATAGGCCGCTCCACCTGAAAATATGTGCTCAGTTGCTTAGTCGTGTCTGACTCTTTTGCAACTCCATGGACTGTGGCCCACCAGGCTTCCCTGCCCAGAGGATTTCTTCAGGCAAGAATACTGGAGTGGGTTGCCATTTCCTCCTCCAGGGTATCTCCCCTACCCGGGGATTGAACCCACTTCTCCTGAGTCTCCTGCACTGGTAGGCAGATTCTTTACCACTGAGCCACCCAGAAGAGCATCCTTAGTCCATGATGCCTAGGTGTGCCTGGCCCTGGGGACACTGCCTCTTTGTGGGCCTGCCCCAGAGCTCTGTCCGTTTCTCTAGCTCTAACCTGTGTGCTGCCAGCCTCCTCTCTGCCCTCACCAGCCACTGTTTGAGGTCCTGGCATATCACACAGCTGAGCCTGCTTGAGTCCGGGCATGGTGTGGATGGGTGGTTCATCACCGTTTTGTGTTCCTTTGCCAACAAAGGAAACCAACTTCAGTAACCAGGAATTCCTTAATACATTTCCCTGCCGACCAAGAATAACCCCAGGAGGGCAAAGTGCCTGCCTTCTCCGTAGCTCATGAGCCGCCTGCAAGCAGTCTGCACAAGGGAGCTTTGGACCATTTTGCTTTACAGACTGTCCAAGGTGACCAGTATCTGGCTAACAAAGCCAGCAGGAACCAGATACCAATGGCACTCTTCCTCTGGTCAGCTGGGTGGCCATCTGTCGATGGGGAAATTCCTGGAGCTGGAGCACTGAGCCAAGTGTGGGAGGACCCAGGAGAGATGTCTCTTGCCCTCAGGTCAGGGGTCCTGCTGCCAGCAGCTGGGAGGCAAGCTGCCCTTGGCAAAGGCCAGGGACACACTGGCCCAGCCTGCGGTGCGGCCAGCAGGAAAGGTCTCCTTGTCCACTCCTGGCCTGCAGCCTATCTTGCTCAGCAGCTTGAAAAGACAAACTGGTGCTGAAGACAAGCCAAGCTGAGCACCAGGCCGTGCAGTGAGCTCACATCCCGCCCCCGACCCCCAACTTCCCTAGTAGTGGAAAGTGCTCAAAGCCCGATCAATCATATACTTCCTACTGATAGCAAATCTGTGGAAGATGGAATGTCTTCTGGTGGGCCTGATTTTCTGAAAGGCTACCCCAAACCCCGCAGGGACCCAGGAGTCCTCCAGCATCTCCAGGGCCTGAGTGCTCAGCAAGAAGAGGTGCAAATGCATGAGAGTTGGCAACTGCAGTCATTCCAGCTGCCGCCCAGATCTGTCCTGCCTGTTAGCCTTCAGAGTCTGTGGGAGACCAGCACCCCCGGTTGGATGTTGGTGGGAGGTTGTGCTGAAAATAATGCTGGCAGTGGGGGAAACCAGTACAAATGACTGGGGTCAGAGGGTCCCAATAGCAGGTGTGGACTCACTGTGGCAGGGGCCGGGCATACGGCTGTTTGGGTTTTGTTTTTATTTACCAGGGCCCTAATCTAGTCTTGGGCTCATGCTTGGTCACTCAGTCGTGTCCAACTCTTTGGGGGCCCCATGGACTGTAGTCCATCAGGTTCCTCTGTCCAAGGGATTTTTCCAGGTAGGAATACTAGAGTGGGTTGCCATTTCTTTCTCCAGGGGATTTTCCTGACCAAGGGATTGAACCTGAGTCTCCAGTATTGGTAGGTCAATTCTTTACCACTGAGCCATCTGGGAAGCCCAATCTAGACTCAGGAGCCCTAAACTGTAGAACAACTCCTTAAAAAAAATTTTTTTTTTTTTTTTTTAGAGACTGCCTTGCTTGTCTGCTCAAGCCCATAGAGATTTATTCTTGTTCCACTCCAAAAGTCATTCACATGCTTTCATTCAGCAAACCAAGCACCAGGTTCTAAGCTTGGCACAGGGAAGGCAGTGGTGAACCAGCTGTGGTTCCCTACTTCCGGCGAGTTTTAGTCTGAGGATGGAAGCAAGTAGTACATACAATCTATGGCTCTCTTTTGACACCGATGCAAAATGAGATGCTCATTTCTAGCTGTTTTTAAAAGCCCATATCTCAGGAGCTCTAGATGTAAGAAGAATTTTAGGGAGAAACGGTCTGAACAGAAAGAAACCAGGGGGATGTGAGATCAGTGGGCAAGAAGGCTGAGTTGAGTAGCACTGATGGAAGGCTGGTTTATGAGACAGCCCACAGTTGCCCTTTGACCCAGCCTGTGCTTCTGGAGTGGGGGCTTGATTTTTCATCTGACCAAGTAGGGCATTGCCTGGGTACCACTACACATGGCTCCATTGATTTGTTCCTCCCTGGCCCCTGTACTGTGACTTCCAGTGGCCTCCCCTGGCTTAGATGCTTTTCCACTGAGCGCCTGACCTATGATAAAGATGTATGACCTAGTTCACTTTGTGGGTTCCTCCCCTACCTGGATGAGGTTCCCTTATGGGGCACTGGGCAGCTTGAAGCAAGCTAAAATGTAAATGTAGTCCAAGGTCCTCATTTTACTGGAGGAAAAACTGAGATCCAGAGCAATGTCACACATCTGATCACTGGCATAGCCAGAGAATGACCCTGCTCAGCGCTTTGCTGACGGTACTCACTCATTCATTCAACAAATGTTCAGGGAGCATGAGGCATCACACTCAGTACCAATGATCCAAGGACAGAGGAGGAACAGTTTCCACTCCTGGGAGAGCTCCCAGCCTAGGACAGCTGATAAACCACAGACAAACAGCCATTAAACACGATGTAAAAATGTAAGTGCAACCAGTCACAGGTGAAGGGGAGAGTGCTGGGGGAGACCAGGGAGAGGCTTCAGTCATTCTGGGAAGTCTTCCTAGAAGAACTGGCGTTTGAGCTGGGCCTTGGGGATTGAATGGGATTGAGGGGGGAAAAGATAGAAGCTGCCTTTTTTTGTGTATCTCTCTAATTAGATTTTATGGAGGAGGAAATGGCAACCCACTCCAGTATTCTTGCCTGGGAAATCCCATGGACAGAGGAGTCTGGTGGGCTATAGTTTACACAGTTGGACACAACTTAGTGATTAAACAACAGCTAGGCTTTATGGAAGGTGTCAGCATGATCATGTATTGGGCACCTGATTTGATCCAAGCAATGTGCTAGGTACTTGTCACACTGTGTTCTTTAATTTTTCCAGTATTTTCACCCATTTTATAGGTGAGGAAACTGAGACTCATTAGTTACTTAGTTCTGAATAAAGGCTTCTCCTTTGATTCCTTCTCTCTTTCCCACAAGGCCTCACATAGTGCCTTGTGGCCCACCAGGACTGGTGATTAGTTAGTGAATCTGATGATTGAATGAAAATGGAGACAGAGATGGCGGGGGTAGAGCATTTGCAAAGCCATAGGGAAGGCAGCATCCTGCTTTCTTAGACAACATGGAGCTAAGAGCTATTTAGGATTTCGGTCATCAGAATAAATGTCTTCCCCTTTCACATATACACCCTGTCTCCTGGCGGGTAGGTTCTTAGCCTAGGCAAATGCTATGTAATCAGAGCTACCATTTGTTTCTAAGCATCTTTGATGTGTTACTTTGTTTAATTGAAAGAACAACCAAATGAGGTAGGTATTGTTTTTTTTTAATTTATTTTTAATTGAAGGATAATTGCTTTACAATATTGTGTGGGTTTCTGCCATACAACAACTGTGAATGAGCCACAAGCATATATATGTCCCTTCCCTCTTGAACCTCCCTCCCACCTGCCACCCCATCACACCCCTCTAGGTTGTCCCAGAGCACCAGGTCGAGCTCTCTCTGTTATACAACTGCCCACTAGTTGTCTGTTTCACATATGGTAGGAGAAGGCAATGGCACTCCACTCCAGTACTCTTGTCTGGAAAACCATGGACGGAGGAGCCTGGTAGGCTGCAGTCCATGGGATCGCTAAGAGTCGGACATGACTGAGCGACTTCACTTTCATTTTGACTTTCATGCATTGGAGAAGGAAATGGCAACCCACTCCAGTGTTCTTGCCTGGAGAATCCCAGGGACGGGGGAGCCTGGTGGGCTGCCATCTAAGGGGTCGCACAAAGTCGGACACGACTGAAGCGACTTAGCAGCAGCAGCAGCAGTGTATATGTTTCACTGCTGCTCTCTCAATTCGTTCCACTCTCTTCTCCCCTCGCTGTATCCACGTCTGTCCTCTATGTCTGTATCTCTATTCCTGCCCTGCAAATAGGCTCATCAGCACCATTTTTCTAGATTCCATATATGCGTGTTGTGCTATGTGCTCAGTCGTGTCTGACTCTTTGTGACCCCGTGGACTGTATAGCCTTTCAGGCTCCTCTGTTCATGGAATTTTCCAGGCAAGAGTATTGGAATGTGTTGCCATTTCCTACTGCAGAGGATCTTCCTGACCCAGGAATCAAACCTGTGTCTCCACATTGCAGGCACATTCTTTACCCACTGAACCATTGGAGCTTTATGATATTTTTCTCTTTCTGACTTGCTTCGCTCTGTATGATAGGCTCTAGGTTCATCCACCTCACTAGAACTGACTTAAATTTGTTCCTTTTTATGGCTGAGCAATATCCCATTGTATATATGTACCACAACTTCCTTATCCTTTCATCTGTTGATGAGCATCTAGGTTGCTTCCATGTCTATTGAAAATAGTGCTGCAATGAACAGTGGGGTGGATTGTCTTTTTCAATTATGATTTTCTCAGGGTATGTGCCCAGTAGTGGGATTGCTGGGTCACATGGTAGTTTTATTCCTAGTTTTTTTTAAGGATTCTCCACACTGCTCTCTCTAGTGGCTATATCAATTTACATTCCCACCAACAGTGCAAGGGGCTCCCCTTTTCTCCACACCCTCTCCAGAATTTATTGTTTGTAGATTGTTTGATGACAACCATTCTGACTGATGTGAAGTGATACCTCTTTGTAGTTTTGATTTGCATTTCTCTAATAAGGAGAGATGTTAAACATCTTTTCATGTATTTATTGACCATCTGTATGTCTTCTTTGAAGAAATGTCTGTTTAGGTCTTCTGCTCATTTCACAGATGAGAGCACCAAGGCTTGGAAAAGCTACAGATTACACAGCTAAGAAAGACAGAGCCAACATCTGAACCCAAGTTGGATCTGGCTGTAGAACCTGAGCACTTAACCTTGTCACTGTATTCAGGGATCCTAAACTCAGTTACCCATCAAGGCTGGATAGAAAACATGAATGGTGGAGGTGAGGCAATGAGGCCCGGTAGGGACTGTGGTGAACAAGAGAATGAGCCCAGGTTCAGCTCAGAGAGGCAGCCAGTGCTGGGTGCAGCCTATTCCTATCCTGCAAGACCTGCTGACTTTTTTTCCAAGTTGGAAATAATACTTTCATGTTTGGTGGGCTGAACAAGCCACATGGGCAGGTCAGATATGGTTGTATCTGGCTATCTACAGCCTGATCATATTGACTGCCAGTCTGAGAAATAGAAGCTTCTCTAGAGGTTCTCTTTAACTCAGACATCCTTAGTGAGAACCTCATCTCACACTCACTCCCTCTTGCATTTGCTGGTTCCCATGCCTCAGAAAGCAGCCAGTCCAGGGAGGCTGACCTAGACACATCTTTGTGCAGTTTCCCTTCATTGCAGGCACAGTTTAAGAAATTCACAATGCACAGGCCACACAGGTGAGTTTCATTGATTCAGGGAGGCCCCTTCTGGGCTGATGGACCCTTTCAGAAAAGCATATGACCACACAATCAAATTGTAGATTTTGTTCCTAGGTGGTGGACTTGAATGCCATTCTTGGTGACATCCTTGCATCTTGAGACCTTGGATGCAACTTGCATTAGGTACCCTGGGACAGGCCAGTAGTGGGGGACCAGCACCCGGAAAGCTGACTAGGTCTCAGAGGAGCCAGATAGTGTGACAGTCGTTTGGAGCATGTGTCAGTCTGATCAGGCTCATCTTAGCAGGACTCTCTCAGGGGCGGGAAATGGGAGAGGAAACAGGGAGGGAGGCAGGAGCACAGCCCTGCCCATGGGCCATCCCAGGGCGTGGAGGGCTGTGGTTTGGATTTGCCACAGCTCACCAGCACTCACCAGCTTGCCTGATTCTCTCCCACCACATTACTTCCATTTCTTGCATAGCCTGCAACCTGCAACCCTGAGGGAGTGTCTTGGAGTGTGTTTGTGGTCTGTGGGTGGATGCTGTGCTGGTTGCCATCTGGGAATGAATAACCACAGCATTTCAAAGCTGAATAAGACCCAGGGGGGAAAGAGCCTAGGCTTCCTGTTTGTCTCACTGGGGGAAAGAAGTGTGGAGCTTTACAAACCCAAATGTTTAAACCCTTCCTCACCCAGTGAATTTGATGGGTGACAAAAATGAATTAGAAATTAGATCAAGGCTCAGCACTACCATGGGTTCTGAGCCAAATGGAAATTAACAAAAGCATCTTCAGCAGGGTTAATGGTGAAGGCAGGCTTCCTGCCTTGGCAGAATGTCCCGACTCGGGTCTCAGAGGGGGTTGATCGAAGGATCCTGTGGACGAGATCAGGAGGTTCAGAGAGAGTTCTCTACCCAGACAGTGGGGAGGAATTGACTTGTCATTAATTGATGCTCACAGATGGGACAGAAAATTCCAGCGATGCAGGGTGTATTTAATGCCAGACTGGCTGCCGGTGGTGCCATTGCCTTCTACATCTGCCCCACAGAGCTCAGATGCTGAAGAAAGGAACATTTTCCCCACTTTGAAAGAGGTTCCTGGTGAAGTCCCGTAGACTGAGTGTGTCGGCAAGCTTGTCTGTGTTGTCAAATTTCATTTGGCTTAAAACGTGAGAACTAATGCAGAGAATCAAAGAAAAGAAGATTGTTCGCTGAGTGCTCCTGACCAGAGCTGCTCAGGCATGCGGCTGGGGCATTGCCTGAAGCGATTGTATTTTCTCTGAAAGAAAAACATTCAAGGTTGTTGTTTAATCTCTGTGAAGTGAGTCCCCATGATCTTAGATGCCCAGTTGCTGTCCTCTGTACCTACGAGCTTCACATTCCTACACGTATCAGTCCAGCTGTGGGTGAGGTTACTCCTCCCTGAGTTCCTGAATTCTTCATGGCAGGAAAAACCAATCCCATGCTCCCATTTCTCGGTTATTGGTTTTCTACATTATGCCAGGTGCATCCATGGGGAGGGAGGGAAAGAGAAGAGAGAGAGAGAAGTGGGGGAGGTGGAGTGGCTGGGAGGATGAATTGATGGATGGGTGAGTAGGTGGGTAGATACACAGGTGGGTGAGTGGAAGGTGGATAGGAAGATGGATGGATGGAATTGATGTTTTCCCTTTTATGACACAGATATTTTATGCCCATTTTAGAGATGGAAGGAATTGAGGGTCAGAGGAGACAGTGAGTCACCATGGCTCTCACTGTAACATGGTGGCAGGACTAGGGCTTCAACCCACATTTTTCAGCTCCAAGTTTGATGTGCCCCCTTCTCTTTTCCTGTGTTGCCCACCAGGCTTTTTTGTTTGTTTTCGTATAGACGGCCTGCCATATACCTAGAGACAGACCCACATGGACTTGGACCAATTGTTTGTACAAACAGGTGGCCAGAAGGAGATTCTTTTCTTTTTTTTTAATTCAGCAAATATTATTGATCACTGTGTAGGCAGAGTTCCAAGATGGAGCCCCAAGACTCCTGGCCTCTGGTGTGGACTCTAGTTGTTCAATCAAACACTCACCTGGATATTGCTGTGAAGGAATTTTTGCTGATGTAATTAAGGTCCACAGTCAGTTGGGTGGGTCTGACCTGAGTTAATACAAGAGCTCTTTAAAAAGAAGAGTTTCCTCTGACTGATTGCAGAAAGGGAAGTCATAGAGATGCCCTCTGGAGACCTGAAACACTGGTGAGTTTTAAATGGGGGAGAATTATAGCTACTGCAAATTTAAGAATCTGACTGATATTTTTGGAAGATCTCTCTGACTAGTCTGTAGTCTGTGGTGAACAGTTTAAAGTACAAATGGAAGGAAGCAGAGGAATCATTTAGGAGGCTATTGCAATACTTCAGACCAGGGATAATGGTGATTTGCACTATGGTGACTGGAGACAAAGAGGAGACAATGGATTTGAGATATATTTGGATTTGCTGGTGATTGGATGAAGGGAGTGAAGGAGAGATGAAATTCAGGTTTCTGGTTTGAATAATGGTGCTACTTACTGAGATGGGAAAGCAGAGAAGGGGAGAAGAACAGGTTTGGAGAGAAAGACCAAGCGCTGAAGTTTGGATATGCTAAATGTGAGATGCCTTTGAGACTTTCGAAGGAAGATCTTAAGTAGTCATTTGGATAGAGAGGCACCGCTGAGCAGGGCCAATATCCAGGCTCGAGGAGGTCAGGACCAGGTGACCTGTCTTGGTGGCAGAGTTGGCTCCATGTCACTCCCTTGAAGAGAGGCACAATCCCCAGGATACACAGGAAGGCTTCAAAGACCAGGGCCCAGACCTCAAGTGTAGCCTTCCCGTCTGGAGCCCCTGCTCCCATGCCAAGCCCGGGGTGCAGCCACACACCCAGAGTGGGGCATTCTGGGAAGGGGTGGCTCTGGCATGAAGCTGACATTCCAACAAGTTACTTCCATTGTTCTGGGCTAATAATAAGGGGCATTAAGCACCAAATTATATAAACCTAAAACTGCTACCTAATATTGTTAAGGGGCCTCAGGGAGCCTGGGAAGAATGAGCGTGAACAAGAAATAATCCATAGGATGATCAAATCTCTGATTAAAATCACCTCCCAGGGTCAGTGGCCTCTAGAGAAAGTGGGGAACACCTCTGAATACTAATAGGGCATCTGGGACTCTGGAAGGATGTTTGACAGATGTGGCTGCTTGATGCAGGAGGGGCAGACGTGAAGAGAGATCCCACAGGGAGCTCCCCACTGGGCTCAGGCATGTAGCAGCAGCCTACACGGGGCCTAAGTCTTGTGTGGCAGGCCTGGCCCCAGCTTCTTCATCTTTGCTTTGGAAGGAATGTTCCCCAGGTATCCGACCCTGAGACACAGATTCAACAGAAAGTAGTTTATTTAGGAAGTTCAAGATATACCAGCAGAGTGGGGAGTTAAGACAAGGAAGGGAAGCAGCTAAAAGAAGAGCATGTTATCAAGTCAAGCACCGCAGTGGGCAGGTGGAGCTAAAACCTCCAGGGAATCTCTGGGAAATGGTGTAAAACACATGCCCACAGATGATCGACCCTGAGAGGTGAGGGAGCTGGGGTATTTATATGCCAGCTCCCTTTAGTCATTGGTTCAGGCAGCTCTCGGGGCTGTTAGTCTCTAGCACTCCAGCCCCCCCGTGTGTGGAGGCAGAGCAGGCTACTCTGTGAGTAAAGCCCTAGGGTAAATATGCTGGCATTTAGATGTGCGGGTGAGAGGAGTGCTGGAAAAGGATGAATCTCCAAGGATACGGCTGGGGCATCCACAGCATCCACCACAAGGGCCATGATGCATATATTGTGATACTTTTAAAAGCTTATTTCTAAAAGCCTGTGATGTTGACTCTGAATCCTCACTGACCAAGCTGCAAGACATGCTGGGGCCTCTGTGGCAGGTGAAGCTACCATCCAGGTCAAGCGAAACTAGGGTGAGAGTATTTCCTGCCCTGTGAGGTTGACCTGCTACCCACTGGCAGAGCCCACTGTGCATCAAGGCCCATTTCATTTTGTGTTTCTGTCCAGCAGGTCCAGCCAATGGACAGAATACCTGCAGGGAGCTGTAACTTGGGGGTGATATTGACTAACTTACAGGGCTTTCTAGGTGGTGCTAGTAGTAAAAAAAAAACCAACCAAACAAAAAAAAAAACCTGCCTGTCAATTCAGGAGACACAGGACATGTGGGTTCGATCCCTGGGTGGGAAAGATACCCTAGAGGAGGACCTGGCAACCCACTCCAGTGTGCCTGCCTGAAGAATCCCATGGAGAGAGGAGCCCGGCGTGCTATAGCCCATAGCGTCACAAAGAGACTTGACTGAAGTGACTTAGCACACACGCAGACTAACTTAGACTGGGGTAGGGTCAGAGATTCCCAGCTTCAGGGTTTTGAAGCACAATCCAAGCCATGTCTGGGAGAAAAAGGGTCAGGTGCAGTCTCTGGGAAAAATTGGCAAATTCTAGTAGGGGTCAGGCCTTAGCCAAGGAGGGTCTCAGGCAAGTTCCTAGAGTACAAACCAGAAAACAGGAAGAAGCACACTTGTGAGGTCCGGGTATGCTTGGCGTGAAGCAGGAAGGAAGCTGCAGCTTGGATGGTACCAGGTTCTGAGGGCGCTCCCTCAGCATCTGAAAGACCAGGCTGAAGCGGTGTCGGTGTCGTGGATGATGTTGGTGTCCCACCCAGAGCCCCTCTACCGGCCAGTCCACCTGCCCCCCGCAGGCTGTGAGGGTTAGCAGCCGGTCCCTTCCCCTGGAGATTGCCCTCCCTGTTGAGAGCTGCCTCACCCAGAAACGCCTGGGAGGTTATGCTCATCCTCTGGGGATGGCCCGGAACTAGTGCCTGATTGATACAGGGGTCTAAAACCCCACTCCTCACTGAAAGAGGGGACAACTCTGAGCCTGGCCTGCTGCTGAAGGCAGATGTTTGCCCAGCTTCTTCCCCTGCCCTAAGCTGCTCTCCTCACTCCCTCAGGGGAATTACTTGGGAGCTGGCACTCGGGTACACACCTACTCAAAGATCCCCGTCTCAGGCTTTACTTTTAGAGAACCTCATCTAAGACTTCCGGATATGTGAGACAGGGCAGCAGTAACAAGTCAGGTGTGCACATGGTCGGCTCGAGAAGGGTGGCCAACCCTCCCAAAGTGTCGGGCATTTTCTGCGCTAACCTGGCTCCTTCTGACTAACTAGGATGGTTGTTTGCCCTGTGGATCAATGTCTTAATTGATCCATGGAGTGAATTGAGTTCCCCATGTGAGCCCCGAGCTGTGTTAGACTCAATGGGGACCAAAAATGAACACAAAAGAGTGTCTTCAGTGAAATTCAACTAAGCAAGGGTTTTATTTCCACAAGCCTGCCCCCCTGTTGTGGGGATTTTACTTCTTGTATAAGCAAGTCACTCCCTATGGGTAGATATCAGGGTAGATAAAAGGAAACTGGAAGTTGGGACAAGGAAAAAGGCGATAAGGCAAAAGACAAAGAGGGTGAAGAGGTTTTGCAGTATGACCTTGGGGAGAGGTGAAGAAAACTGAGGCAAAAAAGAAAAAAAGCCCAGGCCCTTCATCACATGCAGGCTTTCCTGGGAGGAGCAGCCAGACAGTCAGAGGGTCCTTCCACTTCCAACATGCCCCACCCCAGTGGAGCTGTTGTGGAGGGTGCCGCCTGCATAACTCCTGTGTATATGGAGGAGAGCTTGAGAAATATACAATGTTTCAGAGTGGCCAGCAGCCTGGGTTAAATAAGCATCACTCAGACCTTTTTATCTAAAATATCAAGTGCTGCTGCATTTCTGGAGCGTTGGTAACACAGGAGGCCAGAGCCACCAGCTCTGAGTCATAAAATTAAACAGATCGTGATCATTTAACTGGAACTCCAGGCACACTCTGTGTGCATATTCTTTGCCACAAAGCAAAACAAACTTTCATGCGTGTCATTGAAAACTGCAGGGGAGAGAAATCTGGGAAAAGTTTTAGCGAACAGAGGTTGGTAAATAGAAATTAATTATATTATACAGGGCCAGTGATTACTCATCTAAGACATGTAAAAATTCCACTTATAGTCTCTTTATTTCATTTGCCATCTTTATTTTTTTAAGCATGGTGAAGGTAAAAATGTGAGTTAGGGCTTTCAAAGGTTCAGTTCTGAGCTCACTTCTCCACCTTCCTGTTTTCCATGTGGATCTTTCGTCCGCTGGCTACAAGATCAGATCTGTACTCACCTAGCTGCAGGGTCCTGGCAGGAAGCAGGTAGCACTCTCAAACTGGGGAATCTGAGAAGAGTTTAATAATATAGATTATTCAAGAAAATGTAAGCAGGATGTAGGGAAGCCTCAGAGGGCAGTTCAAGACCTGGGGGCTGGACATAGCAGTGGTCCCTTCCACTGCAGGTCCAAGGGGGGATCCCCACAGGGAAATACTGGGAGAATACCCGCCTTCCCTCTGGTCTCCCCACAGGTCAGCCTCTGGGGGTGCAGAGAGGACTCAGGGAGGTAGGGGAGTGGATGCATATTGTCCTAGCTCACAATGCCTCAGGACCTAACCCTCCTAATGCAAGTGGCTTCAAGTTTAACTTCTGACTGCTTGGATGGAGTTTGTTGGTTGTGTGCATGTCTGCCTGTGTTATTCTGTTTGCAGGAGGGATTGAGAGGACCTCAGGCAAAGCCTAGAGACTCGGGCTGTCAGCCCCTAGAGATTAATGGTAGGAGGACCTGCTTGGTCCAATGCCTTTATTTTTCAGATAAGGAACTGAGGCCCAGAGAGGGGAAATGCCTTGTTCAAGGTCACACAGTGATTTAGGGACAAAGCTAAAATCCAGGTCAGTGCTGGATAAAATGCAGGATGTGGTGGGGTAACTGTCTTAGGGAAGAGCTGAGATCTGAGATTTCTGGGTGCAGCTGCCTCTGGTGACAGGGAGAGTGCAGAGCTGGGGTGGGCATGGACAAAGAGGGACCTGGGGTGCCCCAGGGACCTTGTCAGCTCATTAAGGCCAGGTCAACGTGGAGACAGAGGGCTGCTGAGGCCCACGACTGTGGCCGGTTGGGCCCCTAAGCTTTTTCTAGGCCTTTCCCTTTAGCCAGACCAGACTATGAGGAGAGGCTCTGTCGCCCACTGAGCTCCAGGAACCTGGGTGGGGTGTGGGGAGTGCTGACTAGACTTCTTTACCAGGAGATGAGACTACTGGCCCTGCGCTGGGAGTCTGTGAGAAGGGCATTCTCACTCCTTCCAAGAGCCAACAGCTGGGGCTGGGTGAGCAGGAGCCAGAGAACTGTGGCCTTGCGTGTGCCTCAGTGAGTGAGTGAGGACTGTCAGTAGCATTTGGAAAAAAGTGCTGGTTTCACCTTCAACCTGTGGTACCAGGGCTGTTTTAACTAAAGACGTCTCCCCCCTAAAAATGCATCCTGACTCCTGAGTGCCTCACCAGCAGGTTCAAAATGGCAGATTTGGTGGTTAGGGTGCAGCTTTGGTTGGGGGTCCTTGCTGTTTTGTCCATTTGAAGCCATATTGTCTGGGTTTGTGTGTCTGCCTTGAGAAGAGTCTAGGAATCCACTTATGACTGACCAAAGTCAGATGGTTCCTTCATAGATCACGGCGCTGAGCCAGGAGGCATCGCTTTCTTGGTTACATATGCCCAGCCCTTGTCCTCCAGGATCTTGTGGTTGGTGGATGAAGATGGGGACTTGAGATGCCATGGAAACCAATTTTGGCCTGCTAAGGACTGTTCACACATTGGGTTGTGCTATCAAAATTAGACTTCCCCTCTTCATGATTAGCAGGTGGGTATGAGTGCCTAGGAGGTAGGCATGCCTAGGAGGTTGGGCATGAACACCAGCTGTCTATGCCCACTGAATGTGAGGGAGTGGGCTGAATGTGAGGGAGTGGGCTGTTTCCATTTATTCAAGAAGCATTTTATTAACTGGGAGAGTGGGAATCACAATGGTAACCGCAAAGAAATGATGACTCTCAGGAGAGTCTGACTTAGTGCACATATGCCTCTTCCTGTCTGGAGCACCCCCTTTCACAGTCTTCTCCACGTAGGACATAGGTCTTGAGTGCTCTGTGATCTGTCCATTGGGGGGAATATTCCTGTAGGTCACACAGCAGGTACACACACACACAACTATTTTTTCAAGATTGTTTCATTACTTTTCAGAAAAACAAAACTTTCCAACCACCAAATGACAATACCTGCAAACCTTCCAACGAGGTCCTCCTCAACTGTCTGGGTGTTTTCACGTTCTTCCTCCAAGAGAAGTGGTCAGTTTTCATTGCCAATATTCCTAGTATTGGAATTCACTAGTATTCACTCTTTACTTGGTAAAGAACTTCCATGTCATTACTGTATTCATTGAATACCACTTGTAATGCTGGGTACTCAGTGATCCCATTGTTCCTCAAATTGTCAAGGAGACTTCTGTCGGGATCCAGTTCATAATATCTGCTAGTGTTGGAGGGTCTCCTGTGAAGGTGGATCAGCAGGGGCTCACCACAGGGACAGGGGCTCTAGCAGCAGCAGTCTTGGAAGGTCCCCTTTCAGCACATATACTTTTTAGTTATTTGTCTGGTTCTCTGTGTGCTTTTTCATTTATTTCCTCTGACCCGCTAGTTTGTAAATTCCTCAAGAAGAGGGTCATATCTTAGACCTAGTGCCTCCTAGGGAATGTCCAGGACACACTTGTTCAAGTTGTAAGTGGTGGAGGTGGGGCGTCCACTCAATGTATCAATGAAGAGTTCTCATCAGGTCTCCTGTGTCTTCTCTAGAGTCAATTATGGCTTCTGACTATTCACTCATGCTCCTCACATGCATTCCTGGAGGACTTGAGCCCTATTCCATTAGTCTAGTAAACCTTTGCTTGGACATGTTCCTGCTTCCACTTTGCCCTCCTCTTAGGTTTATTAAGTTCAGTGGCCAAATAAAACTCTGTGCTCCCCTCATCCTGCAGTGTTCTCTGACTGTGTCTGGATAATAGCGGTCACAGGGAATATCTCTTCTCCTCTCCCATAAATCATCTTGCAGTGTTGGCTGGCTACATCACGAAGCTGACTTTTGAGAAAGCTCCGCAGTGCTGTTTCTGAATAATAAGAAATGGAACTGAAGCCCAATGGCCTTTGCTCTTTTCTTGTGGTTCTGCAGAGCAAAGACGTGTATGCTGAAGAGGTGGCCATTTTCTGAGGCGGAGGCAGCTTCCCTAACTGCCACTCCTTTGTAAGCATTGTCTGGTGTGTTTTCTCACAGGACCATTTGCTGATCTGACTGAGGGATGCTTTCAGCACTTCGGTTCCACCCTTTGCCTGGTCTGTCAGAAAGGCACACGATTATGAAGTGGGATGACCACCAGCTGAAATGCCAGCCCTTAAAGCCACCCCATGTAGTCCCCAGCCAGCCCCACCCATCACGGTCCTCCAGTACTCCTCCACTATAGGAGCCTGTCTGAGCAGCCTGCCTCAGCCCACTGCATGTATAGAGTCCCAACCTGGGGCTTCCCTGGGAGTCTAGTGGTTAAGACTCCCCACAGGGGAGTGGGTTTGATCCCTGGTCAGGGAACTAAGGTCCACACAGCAACTAAGCCTGCATGCTGCCAACTGCTGAGTTCACGAGCCACAAGTAGAGAGTCCTTGCACAACAACAAGAGAGTCTGCATGGTGCAACGAAGATCCAATGCAGCCAAATAAATGAACAGATATTTTTAAAAATCCCAATCTGTTCCTCCCAGATTTGGGAATCTGTTGGCTTACATCCATGTAGGCTCAGCACCATGACACTGAGCTTGCTTCCTTCCTTGATGCTGTCTTTCTCAAGTGGTGCTGTTGGAGGCTGTCCTAGGTTAGTCCACCTGCTGGTCCAACCTGGCCCCAGGCCCCTCACCTCTGCCTAAATCCCCCATGGATAATGCTCCTCTGGGGTTCACTCTCTTGCAAAAGGGTCTGAAGATTTATGCCCATGGGGACAAGGCTGTCATCTTTCCAAAAGGAAATGATGGGAACACCCACTGGTCAAAGAGATGACTGTACCGTGTGTAAGAATTTTCATGTCCTTTCTCTTCTGTTGTCTTTTATCTTGGGCATCCTCCGTGAATTCTGATTGTCATATTACTTTTGATGGCTGTCACTCTAGAATATGACCTTGACCATTTTCTGGAGCCCAGTTTTTATGATATTTTAATTCCATGGCACATCATATTCAATTTTGCCTATGTTGCACCACCGTGGTACCTGGAACCATCCCCTCTTTGACACAGGACTGAAACAGCTTACAGATATTGGACCATTTACATAAGCGACTTTGGGGATAGAAATGGGACCGGAAATATCAGCTCTTAGATGTTTGTTAGGTTTACCGGCTCTTATTGTACTCAGTGTAAAATGTTAGTCCTGTGGAGAGGGAATATTTCAACATTTACCTGCAATTTGGTGGTTGTCCTCAGGTGCCAGCATGGAAAATCAGAAAAGCTACAATAAATCACAGAGCCCAGTCATTATAATAGACTCTTATGTTGTGGGAGCTGCAGACATCATGAGGACCCTCCTCTTACTTAATGAAGAAAGTTTTTTTGTTTGTTTGGTTTTTTTTTTTTTACCATAAACCAGAAAACTGCTATTCCAGCATAGGTGTTTGGCCCATAGTAGGTACTCAGTAAATAATGGCTATTATTTTGAGATTCAGTGACCTACTTATTTCTCTAATGTGATTTTTTTTAATGACAGTGTAAGTTACACAGTGATTCACAGTAAGAAAGTCACAATGGGGAGACATACTATGAAAGTTGCTCAGTAGTATCTGACTCTTTGCGAACCCATGGACTATACAGTCCATACTACGGGGAATGTTTATCTACTTGTGATTCATTGGAACATTCGGATCTCTCTAACAGAAATCTCTATGGATACTAGACTTCTGGTCTGGCAGAGCTGTTGATGCTCTGCCCACTGTAAAGTACCACATTGAAGGAGCTAAAAATTAGGTTAGGACTAGTGTATCAGTAAAGCTGCCTGCACAGAGAAAGACAGAAATGCAAGGTTCCAAGCCATAGGGTAAAAGAGACACACCCCCACTTAGGTGAAAGTCATATTTCTTCCTTCCCAAATAGAACTCTTATCCATCACTACTTCATCAATCTTGACATTTTTTTCACTCTTGAGAAATGTTAACTTTCTCCTCCTACTCTTATAGTTCCTGGGCACTGAAAAGACATTTTCCAGCTTATAGACTGGGTAAAATGGGACCCTTGGGAGACTTCCACTTGTGGTCTGCATTCATTACTTCTCTCTAGTTTTTTTTTTTTTTTTGTTAAAGAAGAAAATATCATCCTTTCTTTTAGTGCAAGCCTTGTAGAACAGACCCCCAAGAAAGAGCCCGCTTGCTTCCATGGGGTTCTCTCTGCTCTAAATCCTAAAGAGTCATTCTGTGTGGTTGGAGGAGGAAGAAACCCCAAACCCAGGCATCATGTGCATGAGCCCTCCCCACCCCATTTACCTGACTCAGCCCCCGAACTCAGGCAGTGAGACTTACCCTCTTCACTTACCTAATTCCTTCTAAAGTCTAGCCATTTCAAATTCACTTTGGAAAGAGTTTATCTAACGGGCCTCTGCTGAGGACATAACCACAGTCTTAGTCTTAAGAATGATTTAAATACAACTGGAACAAAATCAAATGATTTTCAGATGGGTGATGCAGTGATTTCCTCCCATGTCTCTTTCATAACCTAGAAAGCTAACACAAAGGAACGGAAGGGAAGAAGAAACATCCTATCTCCATCTTGTCTGAGCACCCAAACCCCACTCACCTCCTCCCGTTACCCAGCACAGAGCAAATGGGAAACATGAGTGACGGCCAGTACCTTGCAGCCACGTCCCCCAACTCAAGACACAGAAGCGACACGTGACCAAACCAGGCTTTTCCTTGTTCAGACTTCTCTGAAGAAGAAGGTGTCCAGGCCACATGAAACATACTGGGGGTGAGGGTAGAAAGGAGATGCACGGCCCATCAAAACAGTCCTGTGACTGAGAGTCAGTTGCCCAGTTGCAGGAGGGACCCCTGCCATCCTCTGCCATCTGGAACAGCCTGGGACTGGGAGTAGAGTCAGGGTCCACTGAAGGCTAGGTTAGAACATGTCTAGGGTGTATTCAGGGTGAGTCCAGGGTGATGCTGAAGCCGTGGCTGGTGGAGTCACCAGGATGGGTCAGGGTCTGGAGAGGGATGATGGTTGGGATCAACAGGAGATCAAAGTCAAGATGAAGTCAGAGTTAGGTTGTGATCAGAGTTGACATAAGGCAGAGCCACATTGAATGAGAATGTGGTCATGAGCATAGAGTTTGAGAACTGGGTTAAGTTTGGTTGGAGCCGTGGTTCCATAAAGTCAGAGTCTCCTAAGGTCTCCCGCACCGAATGTTTGACCTGCTCCCCTGGGTGCTGTCTACGCCGAACTCATTCAGGGCCCAGGCTCATGTCAACCATGAGTGTTTTAGCTCTCGCTCCCATTCCTCTGCCTTCCCATATTTCACAGACATTGCTTAGGGGAGGGCACAAGAATAAAAACAGCTGAGTTGAATCCAGGTGATCTCATCACTTGTCTGGCCCATCTGCAGATAGATGGAAGCCCAGGCTTCCCCAGGGAATCCAGTGGTCGATGCCATCCCCATTTCCTGGAGCAGATAATTGGCTCTGTGCTGTGTGTGCATGTGCTTCTCTTGACACTCACTACCACTTTCCAGAAGGGAAGCCCTGCCTTCCAGGGACCCTGTGAGGAGTGGGAGCACTCTCCTCTAGCTGCCAGGCAAGTGGCCCAGCATTGGCTCATCATCTGCCTGGCATGTCTGGGCTCAGATTCCTTGCAGCAGACAGGCTGCCTGGAAGGGGCTCACTGTCGTTTCCTGGATCGTACCCACGTACTCCCTGGGAACAGGTGTGGGGAGTCAGGAATGGAAGCATTGTCTCTCAGCCAGAGCCACTGAATAGAAGAATGAACTGCTTTGTGAGGTACTGAGTTCTCCAGGACAGGAGATGACCAAACAAAGCAGGCGATCCTTGTCAGAAATACAATATAGGAGATTCACACAATAGTGAAGGACTAGATAAGTGGACTGTGGAAGACCCTTCTCGGGAGGGGGTCTGAGAAGGATGTCACAGGTTCAAGGTCAAGTGCTTGACTGCAGGTACGCCTTGGCTTTCTGCATCCCTCTCCACTCTCCAGGTCCTTGCTTCTTGCCCTGTACCTTATCATTTCCTCCAGACCATGTTTGAGCTTTATCTTCCCTTCTGCCCTGAGGAGACCGTGATTCTTTCTCAATGACCACCATTCTTTCCTAGTTCCAAGACTCACTTTCTTCAGGGGAATGCCTGGGGCAGGGAAAAGAAAAGCACCCACCTTCCAGGGGTGTGCTAACTCCAAAGAAAAAAAAGCATCACACCACTCCCCGGGGCCCACAGGGACACCTGAGGCTCCCTGTCAAATGCCAGCGGCACAGTGAGAGGCCTTCATGTCTTCCCGTTCCCACCCTTGGTCTCTGTTCCTGCCTGCAGTTGCAAGACAGGTGCATCTCCATGTCTCACTTCAGACTTGGAAAAGGAGAAAAACTTAGAGCTCCCCCAAGATTTTGGGGGGGCACTATTCATGAAGAGGAGGACTTAGGGATGATGCCGTGGGAAGTCCTTCCCGTCAGGTGCTGTGGCAGCTGTCCTGGATCTCACGTGAGTCCACGCACTGCACAGACAGCTAGCCGTGGGCACCTGACCAAAGGAGCTTGTTATCTTGCTTTCCGTCGCCTTGAAGTTCTGCTCGACACGACAGCCGATCTGAGGAACCCGCCTGCCATCAAAGCCTGATTCCGCAAGATACAAGCAGTTTATGATTCAAGACAAACTGTCATCGCAGATTAAAACATGTCTACGCCCCCGACGACAATAGTTATTTTTTCTGAGACTATTGAATGCCTTGCTTACATTTCACAGACAAGGGGGAAAGAAATCCAGCCACTAGGCTGGATCATTTAAAGGCAATCTACGTTCTGTAAACATGCTGAAGAGTAGCGTTCCCAAGGTGATATAAAATAAATCATGCTTGCATGATTCTTCTAGTGCCTTACTGTTTGCTTTCTAGCTTTCCAGCCTAATTCTTCTTTATGTGAAGAATTCCATGCCAGCCATATGTGATGACTTTTGATTTACTCAGTAAGTCCACGACATACCTTCCATCCATGCTATTACTCTAACTAGAAGAATAGTCTCACCCTTATCCACCTGGAAAACTTCTCTTCAATCCTCAAAGCCCAGCTAAGATGCCACCTCTTCTGTAAAGCCCTCCTTTACTCTCACCAAGACTTAGTTCCTGGGAGTCCCCTCCTGGGAGCTGTGTCTTTGCCTCTGTTGTACTGCACTCACCGTTTAGAATGGAGTCTATTTGACTTTTGTCATGTCTGTCTCCCGTTGGGCAAGGAATTCCTCAAGACCAGGGACTATGTTTCTTCAGCACTTAGAGCCTGGCACATAATACGTTCTCAGTAAGAGTTTGCTTAATGTACTTTTCCTCCTTTATACAAGGCAACTTGCCCCTCTCTTTTTTACTACTTTAAATGGTGACATTAAGCAAGTGAAGGTGAAATGTTTGATCAAAATAGCAGAAAGGACTATTTCCTAGTAGAGGGACCCTAGTATTATTGTTCCTAAAAGATGTGTTTTATGACCAGAATATTAAAGGGAACTTGGAGTGCTCCCCACTCAGCCTCTGAGTGGGTGTCACAAGAGGCAGCACGGTTCGGACTGGGACCTGAGCCTTAGAGCAGAGGGCTGGGAGCAGCCAGCCTGACCGTGCTACCTAGCATCATACCCTGCAGGGCGCTTACCCAGTAGCCTGAGTCCCTGTTTTGCCTTCCCACCAAAGCATGTATTTGCCACATTCAGGAGGCTGATCTGGGTTTGTGTGTTTATTTGTTCTTTTCTCATTTAGGAAAAATGTTACTTTCTCTGCACTCCCAGGCCTGGAATTTCTGAGTTCAAACACATCATGATTCCCTGGTTCTCTTCTGGAATGCAAAGGATCTAGAAACACCCTTCCCCTCTGACTGTAAGGGGTTTGGAGTAGGTCAGATAGAGATCCTTACAGAGAACTGGACTGGTCTGCCCTACTGTTTACATCCCGTGAACTTAATTTCAGCAATTTAAGGGTGTGTGTGGGGGTGGATGGGTGAGTGTGTTTTAAACTGGCTCCATGGAGGAATGTGGACAGCTCTCCAGTCCTGCAAATGGTCCCTTGAGTGTTTTTCTAGAAGCAATAGGAAGAATTTGTGTGATGTGGGTGAACTTCACACAGCCCCCTCCCAGAGTCTGGAGAGAAGCATTCGTTCTTCTTTTTCAAAAAGCTTTTCCAGATCAGGTTCTCCAGGTGAAGTTCAGTACTAGACACCAAAGCTATAACCAAGCAAGCCATGGGCAGAGCCCTCAAGGAGCTTATGGTCTAGTGGGGGAAATGGACTAGGAAACACTGGGGTGAAAGGAAAGCATCCAGCCTAATCTTTGGGGGCTCAGTGAGGCTTCATAGAAGAAGGGAGAACTCTCTAAGACTTGAAATTAGGAGTCAAACAAGCAATGTGAAGAAGGAGCTTAAATGTGCTGTGAAAACTCTAAGGGACCTGAAAACTTCAGTGTGTGGGATTCCGAGGCCTTCCTGGTCATCTCCAAGATTAATGTAGCCACCTTCTTACTTACTTCACTTGCCCCCCTGCCCCCACACACTTCCAGTCTATGTTTTTCCATCTTTGAGAATATGCCCCAACTGCTGGAAGGATCTTGCCAAAGGAAAGCTCTGAGGACATTATGCTGCTGTTCAAGACCATTCCACAGTTCCTTATTATGTGACAACTTAAAGCCAGGCAGCTCAGTCTCACATTTAGAATCCTCCATAATTGGACTCTAGCTGCCCCCTTTGCCTACTGCTGCTTTCCTGTGTCCTGTATCTAAAACCATCCTTGTTCCTGCCCCAGCCTACCCTCAGCCAATAAAGAGTGGGGCATTTGTCCCCACTCCTGATGCTGGAGCCGATTCCGTTCTGAGTTCAGAGATGTTTATAGCTCTTTAGATCAGCAACTCAATGATTGGAATAGCAAGATTCCAATAGAGGGGGACTGGTAAGAAATAGAATGAGAGCTTAACAAGACCTATTCCAAGCCTATTTCATGTCCATCTAGACAATTTGAGTCAAGGCACGATTAGCCTGGTGACAGCACAGATTTTCCTAGTGATATCAAAGCCAGGAATGAGAAGCACATTTAAGAATGATAATGGGATCCAAGGCTGAAGTCTCGGGACTCTACCCAGGTACAAAATGCAGGGAATTCCCAGGTTCTGCTCTTCATGGGTCTCATCTGGACTCTTTCTCTTCCCTCCCACCCTACATCACATTTGAATGAAGCAAGCCTCTGGGATGCATTGGACGATGATAACAGCAAGTGGTTCCAACTTGTTTGTGGGATGCTGACCTTTGTAACTGAGTTCTTGCTTTTCCCACGTGACCGAGCCCCTGACTCTTGGTCCAGGTAGATGAGCTGTGTTCTCTGCTGAAGAATCTTCTATTTGAGTTTCCAACTGTTGCTGGCAGTCAGCCTCCTGGGACAGGGTTCACGCCGTACCTCCCTTCGGTACCACCTGCAGACCTCAGCTGTGCTCCTGGACACTGACCACAGGCTGGGACCTTAGCCCTTCAGCTGCTGCCAGGCTCCCCTGAGGTTGCTTGTGCCTGGCTCACCGCCTTCCTTCTCTCTGCTTCGGCCACCCATCCAAGGCTGATGGGCATTTCTCACTTCACATCTGTCCCTCCCCATAGGAGCTGCCACAGGGCCAGCAGGACATTTTGGCTCCGCTTCCTGCCTTGTGCACCTGAGCTGAGGTGCACAGTTTCCAATTTTATGTCTGTAAAATGTCCCCTTGTTAGATTTTACCCAGCCCCTCTTACTAAAGCTTCTCTTTTTTGGAGTTATCACAATTCCCCCCACCCTCTTATTGGTCACAAATCTTGATGTGTACAACCTCTCTATCTTTGTCTAAGTTATCAGGAAAAATATGTATCTGGGATGGAATTAAGGACAGAGCTTTTTGCTTGCTCCTAGAAACCCCTCTCTCGTTGATATCAAGCCATAAATCAATCTCTTTGGACATAATTCTTCACTTAATTACTGTTTCACTTGATCATGTAAGCACCCAAGCCAAAATTTTCAAGCATCAAGTCCAGATATTTCAAAATAGTAGCTTACTGGCAAATGTTTTGTTTGGTCTGCACAGCATTTAAAAAATCTGAATTCATATTGAAAATCAGGAGATTTCTCACCAGGATATCCAGATTTCTGGCTTCTCTTGAAAAATACTTAGTAGTCATCAGCTGGAATTGGGTAGCAAGTGCCTTTGTTACACAAGATATGCAGTCTCTGGTTTGCCACCTTCCCTGATTATTTGCTCATTTATGTTTTGAGTTTGCAATCTTTCTAAAGGATAGGAAGAGAGACTTCATATTAGTTATCTGTCATATTTATCATTGTATTAGTTGAAAGTGTTGCTTGCTCAATTGTGTCCGACTGTGACCCCATGGGCTGTAACCTACCAGGTTCCTCTGTCCATGGAATTCTGCAGGCAAGAATACTGGAGTAGGTAGCCATTCCTTTCTTCAGGGGATCTTCCCGACCCAGAGATCGATCCCAGGTCTCCCGCATTGCAGGTGGATTCTTTACTGGCTGAGCCACCAGGGAAGCCATTTCTATGTTACAAATTACCCAATCTTAACAGGTTAAAACAACAAACATATATTATCACACACAGCCTTTGAAGGTCAGGAAACCAGGAGTATCTTATCTGCGTGGTTCTGGATCATCAGGCTATAGTCGAGGTGCTGACTAGGGCTACAGTCCTGCAGGCTTGATTGTGGCCAGAGCCCCTGCGTGGATCTTTCTTCCTGACATGCCAGCTGGCTTCCCCCAGAGCGAGTGACCCAAGAGACAAAGACCAAGCTGTGATGCTTCTCATCATGGTCCCAGAAGTGACTCACTTCCCCTTCTGCCACATTCTATTCTATAGGAGCAGGTAGCTGAGTCCAGTCCGCACTCAAGGGGGAAAGGAATCAATTTCCATGTCTCGAAAAGAGAACTATCAAAGACCTTGTGAATATATTTTAATACTACCACAATCTTTAAATTGGATAATGCATGTAAAATCTTTAGCACTGTATAGTTATTGCATGGTAAGTGCTCGATAAATGTTACTATTAATAGTAATAGGTAACAGTGTTGAATACCTACCAGTCACTCTTCTAAATGCTTTACATGCATTAACTCTTTAACCTCACAACAGCTCTGTAAGGTAGTTTTTTTTATTATTATTCTCATTTTACAACTTAGACCACATGTCCAGTGAGGTAGAACAAATATAGCTCGTGTCCCCACACTAATAAATGGGGAAACAGTATGGATCACAAATCTGTCCATGTAACCATTATACTACACTGATTTGTAGAATTTTGTATTGTTGCTGTTTGTAGTTGTTATTGATGTTATTATTACTGTTACTATTTACACATTTCCCTGAATTTCCCTGACCAGAGGCACTGACAAGCCTTAATGGAAAGATGTGTTTCACTTACTGCCTTGCTCTGATAAACCTGTGCTGGGTCCTAGGAACTATTTTATGAGGTAGGTACTCATTTCTCACCTTTTCCAGTCTTGCTCCTTGCTCGTGGGTAAAGATGAACCTCTTAAACATGACGTTCAGGGTCCCTTCTTCAGGGTCTGCCCCTCCCTCCTCTCACCCCCACCTCATCCCCTCCAACCTGGTGTCCTCTGCCCTGGCTGAAGGGGCTTCAGCCAAGCTTAAGCCCCATACTCCTGTTTCCAGGATTTGTGCACATGATGGTTTTATGTGCCTGGAACACCTTTCTTCTTCTCCTAAAAAGTAAATCTTGGGACTTCCCCGGCAGTCCAGTGGTCAAGACTCCGCCTTCCAATGCAGGGGGTGTGGATTCAATGCTTGGTTGGGAATCTGAGATCCTGCATGCCTCGTGGCCAAAAAACCAAAACAAAACAGAAGCAATATTGTAACAAATTCAGAAAAGACTTTAAAATGGTCCACATTAAAAAAGATTTTTTTAAAAGTAAATCTTACCTGTGCTTGGTATTAAATTCAATTGCGTGCAATGTAACTAATCCTTTCCCTTTTCTGGGGTTGAAATCCATCTGGTTTTCTAGCCCTTTTCTTCTGCATATTAGTTCAGTGTTATTATCTCCAGTGGATCTTGGTGCCCTGAGTTGTGGTTTTCTTGGCTGGGAGCCTGGATTCCCCTGGGAATAGTCAGGCACTGTCTTCATGTTCATTTTTAGTGAACACCCAGAAGAGACTGAATTCCTGATTTCAAAACCTGATCTTGCCATTTATAAGCCAGTGACTTACCCTGATGCCTCTGCACTTCGGTTTTCTCATCTTTAAAAGAGAGAAAATAATTTAGAATAATCTTCCTATGAGCATGTTGTGAGGAATGAATGAGATAGTTGTGGAAAATGCTTAGAAAGTCCCAACCAGCCCACAGTCAGTGTCTCCTATGGTGACTATTTATTCTTTCCTCCATTTTAACCTACTGCTCCATGGGCTCAGGCGTAACTGACACAAGGTGGTCATGCCCAGCGCAGGGGTCCATGTCCTGACCTCTAGGATTTACAGAGAGGAGGCAGTGGGCATGGCAGGAGCTCACTTGGGAGAAAGATATATATGCAGATTTGAATCCAGCCTCTGCTGCTTATTAGGTATGCAATCTTGGGCATGAGCTTAACACCTCAGTTTTCTCATCTATAAAAAGCAAATACCAATAGCTCCTTGAGGATCATTGTGAAGATTAAATAATGCCTATAATGTGTGGAGCAGTTTAGTGCAGGAACATAGCAGTTATTTAATAAATGTTAATTTCCTTCCTCTTCCCTTCAAATCAAGCATTATTCTGGAGGGCACAGCGGTGAGCTGCAGGATGGAAGCTGAGGAGCCGTGCTTTCTCCCGGATGACTCACACATGCCATCGGCCCAAATAACAGGCCCCTTCTTAACTTGGTTCTTACAGATCCCCATCAACGGTGATTTTGAATCTCCTATTTTCTCTATACAATCTTTTAAAAATAAGAGCCCTCTTAAAAGAATCCTCTAGGGTCTGATTTTTCTGGGTTTCCTGTGTTCTTCCTGTTTCGGATCATCACTGGTTGTACAAGCAGATTTTTGGTTCCGAGGGCTTCCTTCCAAAGCTGTTGTTGTTGTTCAGTTGCTGAGTTGTGTCTGACTGAGACCCCATGACCATGTATGACAGGCCTCCCTGTCCTTCACTATCTCCGGAAACTTGCTCAAACTCACGTCCATTGAGTCGGTGATGCCAGCCAATGGTCTCATCTCTGTCGTCCCCTTCTCCTCCTGCCTTCAATCTTTCCCAGCATCAGGCTGTTCACATCAGGTGGCAAAAGTATTGGAGCTTCTGCTTTAGCATCCATCCTTCCAGTGAATATTCAGGGTTAATTTCCTTTAGGATTGACTGGTTTGATTTCCTTGAAGTCCAAGGGACTTTCAGTAGTCTTCTGCAGTACTCCATGAAATCACAGATCTTTTTCTGTCCACTCTTAGAAGTCTGTCTACTAGAACCCAGGCCCTCTCTGCCAGGCCCTGGAAGAATAATATATGGATATTTCCCCCCAGGTTCTCAACACTCCACCAATTCCTCATGGTTCATAGGAATGACAAGTCCAGAATAGCAAAGGTGTTTTTTTTTAAATTATTGCTCCCTTATCATATATCAAGTACTGTCTTAGCACTAGAAATTCGTAGAGAAAAAGCCCATGCCTATATAAATCTGACATTTTAGCTACAGACACAGACAACAACATCAAAACAATAAAATAAGGATTGATGTAATTCTTAGATAGTTAAAAATGCTTTCAGAAAAACAAGACAGGGAGGGCGGAGGGATGGATTGGAGGAGTGGGTTGATGAGGTAGTCAACCTCATCCTTTCTGAGGTTATAAAGTTAAAGCAGAGACTGAACCCTGGGAATTAGCTGTGTTAAGATCAGGAGATGTTTGAGGCAGAAAGTACCCTTGACTCCTAGAAGAACAGTCATGGTCACTGGGGACTTTCTGACCCCTTGAAATAGGCAGTGTCTGTGTGTGTGCATGTATGCATGCATGTATCTATGTGTGTGTATGTGTGTGCATTTTTTTTTCAGGGGAAAAGACCTGTAGATTTTATTAGACTCTGAGGTCACTAAGATGCACAAAGTGTAAATAACCATGACACTGTTCTCTCTAGCCATAGTGGCAGAGAATTGTTAGTTAGTTTTCCAGCATCCTGCTTGAATGAGATAGAAGCCTTCCCTTTGGCATCTGGGCAGCCAAGACCCTCCCTGCCAATCCTGGTATCTGGACCAGAAACAGCCTATCTCTGGCTCCATCTGATTACAGCACCAGTAGCAGATTAAGAGCCAGAGTGCTCACCTCTCTTCTCCCCTTTCAGCCTCACCAGACACTTATACCCTCAGGTTAGCTGGTGCTGGGCAGGCGGAAGTTGATACTTCCCACCCCAGCAGCCCTGATCCCCTAGCCTCAAGTCACACGCACTTCTCTGCACTCCCCATGGGACCGTCCTCTTGCCTGGCATCCATCCTCAAGTTCCCTTTGCTTCTGACCAGTCTGTTCATATTGTTGAGCAGGCTTCTGAGAGAGAAGGTTTGTTTTCAGCTCCACCTCAGTAGTCTCCTCCTCTGACTCACGGCCACCTCCCACACGTGCATCCTCTCTCCAGCATCCCTGTCTCTCTCCATAGTAACCGGTTCACACATTTCTCCTCTGGCATCACTTCATCTCTAAACATACCCCCTCGCCCTCTCCTCACGCAATGTCCTGCTTGATCCAGCTTTTGTGGATTCCAGGCCAGAATCAAGAAAGCCAAACGATGCTTAAAAATACCATCAGGAGACCCAGCTGATGTCCTGCCAAGCCTTTGCTCTTTCAGAGTCAGTGGGGAAAAAGGCAATTAAAGTACCACTCAACCATCCCAGTTCCTCAGTGTCTGGCCCAGACTTTAGAGACATGCTTCTGGGTGAGGTTGTCCAGTCCCCAGTGGATTAACAACAGAGGCAGGTCAGCGTGGTTGGGGAAGGCTCAGCCATCCCACCTGGCCATACCCGCAGCAATGAGCAGCAATGCTGCCCTTGTACTCGCCAGGGTTGGAGAGTCTGCTTGGAGCTACTTGAGGTTCACATCAGGTTTAGGTGGACGTGATTTGCCTACAGAAGGTTGAGTTCCCCCTAACATTTTCTCAGTGTTCTAGCTTTCATCTCTGGCAAGAGGACCCCAAACTCTGTGGTTCCTGAAGGTGTGCCGTCACCTTTCTCCTAGTCTCTGGGTCCAGTTTTCCCATCTCATGGGATCATTGTAAAGATGAAATGAGATAATATAGATGAAGTACCTGGGCTCCCCTGGTGACTCAGATGGTAAAGAATTTGCCTGCAATGTGAGAGACCAGTGTTCAATCCCTGGGTCAAGAAGATCACCTGGAGAAGGGAATGACCACCCACTCCAGTATCCTTGCCTGGAGAGTTACATGGACAGAAGAACCTGGCAGGCTGCAGTCCATGGGGTTGCAAAGAGTTGGACACAACTAAGTGACTAAAACACACACCCACACACACGGAGGAAGTGCCTAGCACATGGGAGGTAATCAGACAGGCCAAGTTCCCTCTCCTACTTCCCTTCTCTCTGTCACCTCTGGGGCCATCTCCTCCTCTTCTGATCAAAGTCACTTCACCATGAATAGGCTTCTGTTAGGGGCTCTCTGGGCTATGGGCATCATAACAGTCATAGGGATTCAGACACCCATCCATAAAGGAGTTCTGATGCGGCACCTTTCAGGGCCCGGATAGACAGGAACTGAATCTTATCGGAGGATGGGTGTCTGATACTATGTCCTCCATATTTTCACTGAATGAATGAGTGAATGATTTGAAAAAGATGACAGAAAGCCCAGGTTCTGAGGCTGGAGACCAACACAGGCTGATGCTGCAGAGCTGATTCTGTGTGTGGAGTTCTCTGCAGAAGAGCCTCACACCTGGGTGACCCATGAGTTGTTTCCATGGTAGGAGCATCAGGCCTGAATGCTTTAACCCCAGGTGTTCTGGGGGAGCAAGGAACTCATCACAGGCCAGGCACAGTCAGCATGTGGTCAGGAGGGTTTCCGTGACCCTGGAAGTGGCCAGACCTAGCTTTGAGATGCTCGTGACAGGCCAGACATGCTCATTCCATGTCCTACTGGCTCAGACAATGGTCCCTGGCCCTTGTTAGAGACCCAGGATAGGCCTGAGTGAGGCTTGGGCCTGGGTGAGGAACTCATAATAATAAGTAATACAATGACTTGTATTAATTGGGGAGTGGGAACCAAAAACCTCACTCACTTGACTTTCTGGAAGGGGGAAGTTTCCTTTGCTGCTATGGTACATTTTAAAATTAATAAATGGATAAAAGGTCTTTCCTGACATTTCAGCTGATTTCTCAGAGACCTCAAGGTGAGAGGATAGCAAACAACTTCCTTACAACTTCCTAATATTTTTTTAGCCCAGCCTTCAAGTCCCCTTATAACCTGCCCGCAACTCATATATCTAGTGACCTCTCTACCCATTTGAATCTGTTCCCCCAAGCTCAGCTGTCACCCACATTTGGTGTGCCTGCCACTCACCATTTGTCAAATGTGCATGTTCATGCCTCTCGGGCTTTACGCATGTTATTTTTCTTCCTAGGACACTTCTTTCTGTCCCCTGTTATCTTCCTATAGCCAAGTCCCATCATCCATCCATTTGAGACAAACTCATATGTCATCCTATGATGCTGGTCCCATCCCATGCTGTATTATCACAGCGCCTTGTGACAACCACTTTTAGAATATATTTCAATGCACAAAAGTGATCTGTTCAGTTATTTCCTCCTCTGCACTGTGAGCTTCTTGAGGGTGGAGCTCAGTCTTACTCCACATGCCCAGCCCCGAGCACCAGGCCTGCCGCATGCTAAGCACTCCAGAAGCATCTGCCAGTTGAACACCTGAATGAAAGGAACACGATGGGACATGAAGCAAGGAAGAGTGATGTGGTCAATATTTGGTGCCTGTCTGTCAGGGAAGTAATATTTCTTGGATTTTCTGAAGTAAGTCTCGCTAGAGGAATATGAGGATACATGTTGCTGAAATAATGGGGTCTGAAAAAAATCAATAATTCCAAAGGCCTGCAAAAATGACACCGGCTGCTGCTAGCCGTGAACGTTTGCAGACTTTATAGAGGGTAGCTCCTCAGCAGGGCTGCTCACACACCTGGTCCAACAGTCTCCTGCCAGTGGTTGGGGTACCTGTAATTACCTTGTTGCTGTTTAGTGGCTGAGTCGTGTCCAACTCTTTTGCGATGCCATGGACTGTAGCCTGCCAGGCTCCTCTGTCCATGGGATTTCTCAGGCAAGAATACTGGAGTGGGTTGCCAGTTTCCTCCTGCAGGGGATCTTCCCAACCCAGGGATCAAACCCACATCTCCTGCATTGGCAGGTGGGTTCTTTACCACTGAGCCACTGGAATCCTACCTGCTTACCTACGTCCTGCATTCTGATGGCATCTCTAGGCCCCTCAGCTCTGCCTTTTGTAGCTTTAAAGGAAGAGAAAGGCCAGTGCGGGATGGACAGGGGCGCCCAAGAGCCAGCCAGCGTTAGCCATCCATATCAACATGCCAGCATAGGCATCAGTCCGAGGCACTAAACTAAAAACAAACACAAAGCAATGATTCCAGCAGTTGATTTTTGTTGTTGTTGTTTCCACTTGCAATGCAGCACAGCCTCAGTAGCCTGGAATACTCAGTGAGTTTTATTAGACAGCTCAAGTCCTCCCAGAACCCAAGCTTAGATTTGTGTCTCTCTCAACCCCAGTCTCTCCCAGTCCCGCCAGAACTGAAACGTGGACAGAAAAGGCTTTGCCTGGGGCAGGGGAGGAGGGGGCAGTGCTGGGCTGGCCCCTCCCTTCTCAGGCCTCATCTCTGCTCAGTTTCATGGATGAGGCTGGGCAGTCCAAGGCTGAGAGGTCATGGGAGGGATGCGTGGGGGCCAGTCTTACTTTCTAGGGGGCTGCCTGCTTTGTCTGGTTGTGCCATGCCAGGCTAAACAAATAGTTCTTTTCACTTCTCAGCCTGGGGCCTTTCCAGGAAACCCAGCCTCTTGCTGAGACCAGCCCACAGCCCTAAGCCTTTGCTGGAGTTCCCCTGAGATCCACAACTTGTCTCTGGCTTTCCAAATGCTTTCAGCTTCCTCCTCTGTGTTAGATAAATGACATCGCTGCTCCTCTGTGGTCAATATCACCCCTGCCTGGAGATCCTGGCTGCCAGGTCCCTTCTCCATCACTGTCTGCCCCGCACTGTGTTTGCTTTTTTTTCACATACACAGACTCACTGCCTGACATCAGAGAATAAATCCGTGTATGTATGTATGCATTGCTGGTCTCCATTAATAGTCTGTGAGTCCTCAAGGGAAGGGAGCTAGGTTTCCTCTTTGAGGTCATTCAGTCTAGGCAGCAGCTGGCCCTGAGGGATGCTCTGTGAATGACTTAGCACTGAGGCAGCAGGATGTCTTCCCTTGATCCAGAGTTCACATGTCCATTTTTACCCTGGAAAGTTCGGGTTCTAGAAGGCTGGATGCTGGCCCTGGACTTGAGTGGCACAGATGCAGTTTGGATCCAGACTTCACCATTAGTAATGTGATCCTGGGCAAGTTGAATCTGCTTTCTTATCTAGACAGTAGGGCTTGTGCTAGATCCTTCCTCGCAGGTCCAGATAAAGACTTAGTGTGACTGGTCAGACGAAGGGCTGAAGACAGTGCCTGGTGCATATGTACAACAGCTGAGCAATGTTAACTGTAAACGTTTCCTAACACCGTGGTCAGAACAGGTGGCCGGGGGAGTAGGACCTGTTCAGCTTCTGTGGACCCCCAGGAAGCAGCAGGGATGTGGAAAGGATGACATGTTTCTCAAGGTTATTCCATTTATTGAGGGGATTGAGCAGGCAGAAGTTCAACAGTGACCTTGAAGAGGGGAGGTGGCAAAGCCGGGCTTCCGACCGGCCTCCTGTCCCTGGGATTGAGTCTGAACCTTGCCACTATAAGCTGTATGATTTTAGGGAAGAATCTTCATGTTACTAAGCCTCAGTTTTCATCTGTGAACAGCGACCAGAGTACTGTTTAGCCTGCATAGGACTGACCAAGACGATGCATATGGAACAAACCAGTGAGCCCTGGCACCACTGTTGGTTAGCAGCTGTGCGGAAACTTCAGAAAGTGGGTTCTAGACAAAGTGTGATTTTTTAACTCCTGTATAGGCTTACCAGAAACACCACTGGGTTTTGGGGGTATTTTCCAGAAAAATCTCCAAACCTTAGTTTGAAGACTTCTGTTCCAGGTGTTGCCCAGCCAGCAACATTCCTCCGTAAATACCAGGCTCTGCTGGACTCTTTCCTGGGGACAGGAAAGAGGAAGACCCCATATCCCTCTTCCAGGTGCTCACCATCCACTGGGACATTGAATAAGTCAGTGCAATGAGAGAGGTGGAGCCCCAGGGCAGAGGAAGCCAAAGAAAATAAGCCCCAAGGTCTTTCTGGAGTAGCTTAAATCCTGGTCACTAGGACACAATGAGCTGAGACACCATTCATTCATTCCTGTAAAAAATTCCTTTTTCCACCAGCAAAAAGATCACAACTTGCTGAAGGCTCAGGTGACAGCCTTTGTAAAAAATCAGAGTGAACGCGGACGGCATCCCTGCTGTATGCCAGTCTTGGTGGCATACAAACCAGGACAGTTTGGCAGAGTCGGTGATGCTAGGCTACACTTGTGGCCTCACCTTTTAGGTACACACAGCTGCCTTCCCACTGCCCCTATTTGCATCTCCTTATCTAGGGGTTTTCTCCAAAGCCAAGGCAGGTTTATCTGCCATGCACAGAGCAGCCTGGATATGCTGAGAATTAGCAGGCCCCAGGAGCAGCCCTCAACAGTGACTATGGGAACTGACATATGGATACCCTGGCCCTCTCTTTCTAGCCTCATTTTGCTCATTTGGGAAATAGCCCCAAGAGTGTAAAAGGTCTGTGCCTCATGGATGTGCTGTGAATGAGAACCAAGATAGCATAGGCTTCTTTTGCTTTTTATCTGCTTTAAATCATAAAGTGAGGCTGATGAGACATACTGAAGTGCCCAGCGCAGAGCCTGGGCTGATGCTCATTAAGTGCATCCTCCCACTGCTAATCCCAAAGGTAGGAAATGTGTTAAAATGTGAACTCTGAGGCCAAACTGCCACCTTTGGATGTCAGCTCCACCACTTGTTACAGGCATAGTTCACTTTATTATGCTTTGAAGATACAGTGGATTTTTTTTGTTTTGTTTTGTTTTTTTACAAATTGAAGGTTTGTGGCAATTCTGAGTCAAGGAAGTCTATCAGCACCATTTCCCCTACAGCATTTGCTCACTTTTTGTGTCTAAGTCACATTTTGGTAATTCTCACAATATTCAAACCCTCCACCAGCAAAAAGATCACAACTTGCTGAAGGCTCAGGTGACAGCCTTTTTTCAGCAATAAAGTATTTTTTAGTTAAAGCTACACATTTTTTAGACATAATGTTATTGCACATTTAATAGACTATAGTCTAGTGTAAACGTAACTTGTGTATGCACAAGAAAACAGAAAATTCCTGTGACTCATTTTAGTGCAATACTTGCTTTGTTTCAATAGTCTGGAACCAAACCCATGATAGCTTCAAGATTTGCATCTGTTTGAACTTGCACAAGTTACTTAACATCTTTGTGCCTCAGGTTCCTCATCTATAAAATGAATTACTATTAATCCTTACCAAATTGAGTTCTCATTAGTATTCAGTGATTTAATAAAAAGAAAGCCTTGCGCATAGAAAGTGCCCCCGAAGGGGTGGTCAAAGGATGACAGGTCGGGATGGGAAGGGTTTGGGGACTGAATATGAAGTGGCCATATGGTGAGTGGTCCCCAGGAGGGTCCAGTGCCTGGGGAAGTCCTATGCCTGGGCAGTTTGCTATAGGCCCAACTTTCCCAAATAATGCAAGGGTCCCTGCTTCCAGCCTCAGTCCTCTTCCTTCAAAATGGAGGAAGGGAACAAAGGGGTTCAGGCTAATGAGAAAATAAAACCCCACCTATTAAGGAATTATAACATGCCGGGCAATACCTTACAGAACCCTATAGCAACTAAAGAGGTAGACAGAATTATTCCCATCTCAATGATGAAAAACCTGAGGCTCAGGGTGGTTAAATTACATACCCAAAGTTACACAGCTGATGAGTGGCCTGCCTAAGATTTAAATGAGGGCCTTCCTGGTGGCTCAGATGGTAAAGAATCTACCTTGCAGTGCAGGAGACCTTGCAATGCAGGAGCCCTGGGCTCGATCCCTGGGTCGGGAAGATGCCCTGGAGAAGGGAATGGCTACCCACTCCAGTATTCTTGCCCGGAGAATTCTATGGATAGAGGAGCTAATGGACTATAGTCCATGGGGTTGCGAAGAGTCGGACACAACTGAATGACTGACACTAAACTGAATAAAGGTCAGTTTTCATTCCAATCCCAAAGAAGGGCAATGACCAAGAATGCTCAAACTATTGTCTAGTCCCCTCATTTTACATGCTGGCAGTGTAATGCTCAAAATCCTTCAAGACAGGCTTCAGCAGTACATGAACCAAGAAATTTCAGAAGTACAAGCTGGGTTTAGAAAAGGCAGAGGAACGAGAGATCAAATTACCAACATTTGTTGGATCATAGAAAAAGCAAGGAATTCCAGAAAAACATCTGCTTCATTAACTATGCCTTTGACTGTGTGGATCACAACAAACTATGGAAAATTCTTAAAGAGATGGGAATAGCAGACCACCTTACCTGCCTTCTGAGAAACCTGTATTCTGGTCAAGAAGCAACAGTTAGAACCAGACATGAAACAATGGACTGGTTCAAAATTGAGAAATGAGTACATCAAGGCTGTATATTGTCACCCTGCTTATTCAACTTATATGAAGAGTACATCATGTGAAATACCAGGCTGGATGAATCACAGGCTGGAATCAAGATTGCTGAAAGAAATATCAACAACCTCAGATATGCAGATGATACCACTCTAATGGCAGAAAGTGAGGAGGAACTAAAGAGCCTCTTGATGAGGGTAAAAGAAGAAAGTGAAAAAGCTGGCTTAAAAATGAACATTCAAAAAGTTAAGATCATGGTATCTGGTCCCATCACTTCATGTCAAATAGAAGGGGAAAAAATGGAAACAGTGACAGATTTTATTTTCCTGGACTCCAGAATTACTGCAGATGGTGACTGCAGCCATTAAATTAAAAGATGCTTGCTCCTTGAAAGGAAAGCTGTGACAAACCTAGACAGCATATTAAAAAACAGAGACATCACTTTGCCAACAAAGTTCAGTCCAGTCAAAGCTGTGGTTTTTCCAGTAGTTATGTATGGATGCGAGAGTTGGATCATAAAGAGGGCTGAGTGCCAAAGAATTGATGCTTTCAAACTGTGGTGTTAGAGAAGACTCTTGAAAGTCCGTTGGATAGCAAGGAGATCAAGCCAGTCCATTCTAAATGAAATCAGTCCTGACTATTCATTGGAAGGACTGATGCTGAAGCTGAAGCTCCAATACTTTGGCCACCTGATGCGAACAGCTGACTTACTGGAAAAGACCCTGATGCTGGGAAAGATTGAGGGCAGGAGGAGAAGGAGGTGACAGAGGATGGGGTGGTTGGATAGCATCAACTCCATGGACATATGTTTGAGCAAACTCTGGGAGATAGTGAAGCACAGGGAATCCTGGCGTAGTGCAGTCCATGGGGTCACAAAGAGTTGAGAATGACTTAGTGACTGAACAACAAGGGTTTAAACCTCTCTCCTAAGCCCCTGGTCTTTCAATAAAGAAATAAAATCTTAAAGGCTAAGAGCAGAGCACTTCAGTTCTTCCTTGTCACCCACCCCTTCATGGGATCCTTCCTGTTGAGAATAGATTGCCTGAAGATGTTCTGGAGCTGAGGAGAAGCCCATCAAACCTCCTAAGCTGACAGGCACAACAGCAGACTGAGGTGTAAATATGTGTGCAAAGCCCACACCTCTGGGTTTCCTGAGTCGTGAATCAGCCAAGCTGAGGCTGCCGGTCACACAGCCTGAGCAGCAGCGATTTGCATGAGTACTGAGCTGACTTACAGCCTGGAGGAGCCTTCACTCTTCCCCTGGAGGATGTATGGGGCTGCATCAGCAAGACTTGGACCCTAAAGCCTGATGTCTGTCCTCACTGGTCACCCAGAGGAGCACCAATGTTTCTAGCATCCATGTCTGTTTTCCAAGGAGGGAAAAAGAAAAAAAAAACCTCTCTTCCCCTGGTCTTTCCTTCCAGTTGAAGAGCAACAACCAGAGGAGGGAAGCCTTTCTAAAGAACCTGAGCCAGGTCATATGAGGCAGGAAGACTATTTTCAAGCAGAGGGAGTAGTTCGTGCCAAGGCACTATGGCACCACTGAGCTTGATGTATTTGGGAACTTGATGTGTGCAGAGTCTGGCAGAAGAGTCTGAGAAGCAAAAAGGGGCCAGGACCTGGCATGCCAATATCAATGGCAGGGGGTGGGGAGTGGGAGTGGGCATAGGGAAGCTGGTACTGTAGGCATTTACAGAAGCTTAGACTCCTAGGATCTCAGGATCGTGGGTCTTGGTATCTGAGAATCTCAAGATTTTGAACTCATAAAGTCTTGGGCTCTTCTTCTTGAGATTTTGATCATCAATTTTCTGAGCTAGGCAACACCCAAACTCTCCAACTCTGGCACAAGATAAGTTAGCACCAAAATTCTGGTTGGTCTCTGACTTAACTGCTAGTGGCAACTGTCCTTCCCCAGTGCCAGCACGTGGGCCCAGCCTCTGGGATCACGTTTGCCTGCTGGGACACCAACAGGGCCTATTCTCAGCCTGGATTTAACCTGTGGTTAATGGCTGGACTCCAGGATTTTCCAAGGCTTTGAGTTCTTAGTCACATCCTCCCTAGAAGCTCATAGGGGGCCTACCTACCTAGTACTCCTGAGCCGGAGCAGCTGGATAGGAGCAATGTCCACTCTGCCTGGACCCCCAACATTCATGGCATTTTTAATAAGTCCTGGAATTCCTGCTGAGAACCTTGAGAATAGCAGGAGCATTTTATGTCCTTCAAGCAGTTTCATGGCATCTGTGCTGGGGCTCACCTTAAGTTTACAGGGGTTTCCTTCTCACGTGGTCCCAGAGAGGGCAAAGGCAAGTTGGTGGTTTTCCAAGGTTTTCTAGTCCATGAGGACAACTGAGGTCTGTGAGTCTTCTTTTCTCATTTTCATTTTCTGAATTACTCATGGTGGAAACATAAGAGAGCGGATGGAATAGAAAGCCTGGTGCTCTGGCCCTGGGGGAAGAAGAGCTGGGTTCTTTTGCTGGCTGTTCATAGCTGGGCAAATCTGGGTGTGGCAGGAGCCAAGCCGATGTGAGCACTCAGAAGCCCCTGCCTGGAACAGAAGGGTGCTGGAACACACGCCTATCCCCAGACCATGCCTAGGCCCATGGGGAACACCCAGATGGGTTCAAGCAACCTTATGTCCTTGGAGCCACAGTGGATTTGCCAGGCATGACTGCACTGTGAATCCACAGGTAACAAGCACTCAGTCTGAGGCCCTGTTCCCTCATTTCTTGATCTTGCTTGCTAGAGGATTTGTATCCCAGAGAAACTGGATTTTGTGTATAAGTTATCTATCGGCCCTTGCATCAAAAGAAAGCTGAGTCTGTCAGTCTAATTCCTTCCCTTGGGTTCTAAGGATACATAGCTGTAAAAAAAAAAAAAAAGACTGTTTTCCTCCCGGAACAGATCTGTGATCATAGAACGCTGCTGCAACCTGGGACACACGGCTCCTTTGGCGGACGGTGGGGCAGGGTGACAGACAGGGTCTGTCCAATCCGGCAGATGTGAGTTTGAATCCCTGCATGTTTTTTTTACTGTCTGTGTCATTTTGGGCTTGTCATTTCAAGTCTGATCTTTGAATTCTCTCTTTTATCATTTGGAGATAATCTTCTGTGGGATTAGGGACACAGATTCAAGGCTGCCTATGTTTGCATCCCAGCCTAACTCCTCTACCTCCACCTCTCTCTGCTGGGGTTCCCTAATGTATGGAATGGAAGTTACAGTACTGCCTACCTTGAGTAGTAGTACAGTCGTTGAGAGGACTGAATCAGTCATATATAAACCCGGTTTGGAACAGTGCATGGCACATGATAACCACCAAATAAATTCCCATTAGCTATAAATGTCATTGTTGGTAGGGTGCTAGTGAGATTTCAATATGATGAAAATCTAGAATAATGTACAGCACTTCAAAAGTGCTTAATATATAATTGCTGAATGAATGAATAAAGAACGGGATGGATTGACGTAAAGCCCTGAGTGCAATGCCCATTATATAGTGAGTGAAGGGAAGCACCCACAGAATCACAGGCTTTCTGCCTTGGCCACTGGAACCAGTGTGCTCAGCTGACCTGGACCGCTGCCAGCTGATCATCCTTCCCTGACTCTGCACATCTGTTCTGAACTTAAAGTCAATAGCATCAGGTGAGTAGCCCGAAACCAGCTATGATGAGAGAGTATTTACACTACAGACATTGGCAGATGTTATAAATCAGGTTTCCGTTTGTTGAGAGGGAGAGAAAAAGAAAAAAAAAAAAGAGAGAGATGGAGAGTTAAACATTGATTGGCACCCAACACACATCCTTGACTGTCCAAGGGACCATTTATACATCATCCACCTCAATCATCTTTAGAAACCTGTTCTGACCATTTTGTTGCAAAATATAGGATCTTTGGGAGAGTAAGTCATTTAGGAGCAGATAAGAGGCTGTTAATGGATGCTAAGAGCTTAGGTTTGGAGACCTCACTAAGTGAGGAGTACATATTTCATGTGGGTTTTGGTGGTCACTCATGCCTGGCTATGATACAGAAGACTAGACTTGCAGACAAATGGCTGGGTCTATTAATAGGTGGTAATTCTGGGACTTGGAATAGCTGAATTAAAGCCTGGAAACTCCCAGGAAGATTGTGAAAATCTGCCTGGACCCTGTGAACATATTTTATATGCTGTCTGTGTGGCTCCTAGGTGGAGCCTTTCTCTAAGTCCTTAGTAAGGAGAACCATTAAAGGTCATTCCAGAGCTACTTCAGTATCAATTGACTTTGAAGAAGTGAAGCTATTAAAGGAGTATATGGAAGAGAAGAGGGAATGGTGTGGAAGGCATTTGTAAACTGCCCAGGGTTTGAAAGCCTGTCCAGAGTGATCTTAAAGAGCAATTCACAAAACAAGGCTGCTCTTGGACTGGAGTCTCAGGCTGGTCTATTCTTCTGGGGTTGAAACTGCTCAAGCCCAGCTCACCATCATTCATCAGCAGGACCATCTGAGTCCACAGTCTCCCTACAGATTCTTTAGGGGTCAGGGGGAGGGGAGGGCTGGCATATTCTTTTATTTTTTAGATCCCCCGGTGAGTGGATGAGCAGCTAGGTACGACAGCCATTGCATCCAAATGAATAATGTCTCTTTTAAAGTGTTTTGACACATCATTGGTGTTTCAATGGCCCTAAATGGCTTTAGAGGAAAGCCAGTTAATCTTCTGATCTGAGGAAGATCAGCTACTGTTCACTTTTGAAGGAATAAACAGAAATGTGTTGTGCTTTTAATCTTCAGATTAGCATCATTGGCAACTAGCAATTATTAGCACTTGTCAGTGGGGTGTTCACCCACCCCTCCCAGGCAACTGGAGGGAGGGGGTGGCAACTCCAGTCTAGGCTGGGCTTTGGAGGACAGCACTGAGCTAGTGGCAGGACTGGGTGGCATGAAAGTGTACAGATGGGGAGAGAGGGCAAACAAGAGCGTGCCTTGAGCAGAGAGCAGCAGGGGACCTACAGAGGACTGTCCAAAGCATTTGATCCAAACATGACTATGTAGAGAAAACAACTGCTAACTGAAAGGCCTGCAATCAAAAGCAGCCAGGTGGAGCCCATGGGTTTGGGAGAATGAAAAGGACAACTATCCAGCAAGGTTGTAGGGGAGACTCTTTCAGATTCTGAACCCTCTTCTGTGGGCTGAAACCACACATAATTCTAGAGGAGGCTCCTTTCCCACCTGTTATAAAGCTGCTGCTGCTAAGTCACTTCAGTTGTGTCCAACTCTGTGCGACCCCATAGACGGCAGCCCACCAGGCTCCTCCGTCCCTGGGATTCTCCAGGCAAGAACACTGGAGTGGGTTGCCATTTCCTTCTCCAATGCGTGAAAGTGAAAAGTGAAAGTGAAGTTGCTCAGCCAAATCCGACTCTTAGCGACCCCAGGGACTGTAGCCTACCAGGCTCCTCCATCCATGGGATTTTCCAGGCAAGAGTACTGGAGTGGGGTGCCATTGCCTTCTCTGTTTATAAAGCTAGTCTTCATTTATTTCAGTTGTTACCAATCTTAGCTGCCCGTCAGAATCTCATAGGGAGTTTATACATGTTACTGAGCCCTTTTTATAGGAGCAGCTCCTACTTGGTTCCAGCCAGTTGCTGCCAAGCAGGATTGCCTTGCAGACCAAAGAAATATAGATGTAGGACCAGAGCTGCCAGTTTGAAAACTCATGCGTGCTCAGATTTCCAGAATGGGACCTCCGTTCATCAAGGGCCCTGCAGGGTTTCTCGCACTCAGCACTGCTGACACTTTGAACTGGGAAACTTTTGATTGTGGAGGGCTGTCCTGTGCACTGTAGGATGTTTAGTGGCATGCATGCCTGTAGCACCCTCTCCAGATGTGACCATCAAAACTGCCTCCAGACACTGCCAAATACCCCCTCAAGGGCTGAGAATGTGGCAAAATCACCCCCAGGTGAAAACCACTGGGCTAGGAAAGTAACAGAATATGAGTCTTCTAACTTTAGCCTGTGCTCCCCTGTCTGCCCACCCACTGCTCCAAGCGCTGCTTCTTAGGCTCAGGAGGCCCAGTCATGTAGGAAGACTCAGTGCCCGGAGTTCTTTTTCGAGAATCTCTCCCTTTCCTGCTCCTCATTCTCTCTCACCCCTCCCTCCTCTCTTCCTCCCTCCCTCCTTTCTCTCTCCCTCTCTCTCCCCATCTCTACCCAGTCCCCTCTCTGTGTGGACTGCAGCACATGCCTTTTAAACATCCAGCAGAATGAAAGCTCTTTACAGACGATCCTGTTCACAGCTAGAGCCATAGCGGCCAGATCAATAGCTGGTACATAGCGAGTGCTCAGTGTTTGCTGAATGAATGAGTGAGTGGCCTCTCCCTTCATTCTTCCTTTTCCCAAACCTCCAGCAGACAAGAGAAATGATTGTCTGAGGACTGAGAGAAGGATGAGGAGCTGGACCTGGTTCTCCAGACAAAGCTGGGCAGGCTGGTTTACAAGGATGCCTGTGCAGCCGTCTTTCATAGTGAAGCCCCATTGGACGTCAGTGTCCTGATCCTTTATTTTCCTTTGTGCAAGAGATAAAGAGTATCTCATTAGGTTTTTAAATCAGATTAACAGCCACTGGTACCAGACTTCTGTTCAGCTTGCATTGTGTTTCTTTTAGGGTGTCTGTGAGGAGCTAATTGCTTTTTATTTAGCAGTACAAGGGGCATATATAGGCAGGGAAGAAAGGGCTCTGTCTGACCAGCCTGGTGAGTGTTGCATTTTCACTTGGCATCTAAGTCTGAAGGGGGAGAATAGCAGCTTGCACTCAGCTGGCTCCAAGAGGAGGCACGGGCTGGGGAGGGAGGGGAGTGGCCTGTGACCTCCTAAGAGCAGAATGTTGTTTCATCAGCACGGCTTCCAGGAGTGCTGATGAGCAGAGGTCGTTCAGATGTCAGCAGAGCAGGGATTTGCGGACAGCAGGAGAGGCTGAGGAGCAACACAAGCAGGAGGACACCTGGCCCCATGCAGGGTGCAGATTGTATTCCTCTGTCAACACTGGCGGCTGAGTTAACAGCTCTGCCATTGAGTCCACATCTGACAAAGTCACAGAGAGCAGACTCCCTGCCTCCACTTTCCCAACAGGTTAAAACAAACGTGAAGTATGGCCTTCCCCTTCTTTCCACATTTATACTCCTGTCCTGCTCTTATGATAAAAATCATTTATAGATATTTCAAAAAAACAAAGTAGCTACCAAAGGTAAAAGACCGTGCAGCTTTTAGACCACAACTTGAAAATTAAAGCTTTAGCAAAAGCAGAGAAGCAAAAATGTTGATAGAACCCTGTGCTTACTCATTATATTGTCTCTGAGCTTCCTAGCAGCCTTGGCAAAAAAGGCAAACATAACAGGTTATGTGTTTGTGTTTAAGTATAAAGAAAACCTCAAGTTCTTTATATGTTTTTTTGAGCTAAGTTCTGAGAGGTATTCCATGTATATATAAAATAGGCAATATCTTACACAACAGTTTTCTAGCACAAGTCAAAATGTTTTTTATATTGTTCTTTCTTGCTTTGGCAGTTAGCAAAGTTTAAAGGAAAACATGAAAATCTAATTAAGTAAAGGGACTTTTCCAAGACTGAACCAGTGTTGTCCAGGGTATTTCAGGACTTTAAAATTTTGTTTAATAGCAGTTGTTTGGTGGGGGCTAAGGGAATCCTCTCTTCCAATCAATAGCTAATATTTGAGATACAACAGACTCAGAACAGAATCTTTTTTCCTGGCTGGTCCACCAGAAATCTTTATTCTGGTTAACAGTTAGCAGAGCTCAGAGGGACAAAGGGGCAGGCAACTCCTACAAGAAGCAAAGCCTTCTCATCTCTTGCTGCCACCTTCTAAGCTGGCTCTTCTGCGTCTGGTTTCATTTCCTGTGCATCAGGAATTCACAATCTTATTTTAAACCCAGCACTGTTCCAAGACAATAGATCCCATTTTATTAGTTTTTGTGTAAAGGAAACCACCCCAGAAGATCATGGCTTAAAACAGCAACCATTTGCTGCCTCATGATTCTGTAATAAGCCCAGCTTGTCACTGCTCAATGATCAGCTAGGATCACTGATGTGACTGCGATCTACAGGTGGTTGAAGGATCCAAGATGGGCATACACATGACTTCCTGGGAAGTCCAATGGTAAGACTTCATCTTCCAATGCAGGAGGTGTAGGTTTGATCCTAGTTAGGAAGATGAGATCCCACATGCCTCAGGGCCAAAAAAAACCAAAACATAAAACAGAAACATATTGTAGCAAATTCAATAAAGACTTTTTAAAAAATGGTCCACATTAAAAAAAAATAAAATAAAATATCCCTGATGGGCTTTCCTAGCAGTCCTGTGGTTAAGACTTGGTGCTTCTACTTCAGGGGGAGCAGGTTTGATCTCTGGTCAGGAAACTAAGATCCCACATGCTGCACAACATGACAAAAAAAAAAAAGATGGCCTCACTCATACCTGTAGGGCCTCAGTGAGATGACCTGAATGACTGGGACTCCCTGGGCTGCTCTAGGAGGCCAGCTTCCTTACTTAGGGCAGCAAGTGAGCAAAGGCAGAAAAAGCTGCAGGCCTGGCCTAGGCCTGGACTTTTCACAGGGACCCTCTGGCTGTATTCTGTTGTCCCAGGGTCAGCTGAGAATCAGTGTGCAAAGCGGCTGCCCAGGATGAGAATTCAGAGAGATGGGATTCGTGGCACATCACTTGGTGGCAATGACCCACAGACAGCCCTGCCCCAGCAACACCTCAGAAACAGTGGTCCCCACAGGCAGTGTCCTCACCTGAGAGCGGGGAAGGAGACCAGAGATCTATCCTCCCTGGGGGCAGGGAGAGGGGTCCTTTGGTGCTAGCCCAGTCTCATTCCAAGTTGTGTGCACTCACCACTTAATGACCACCACCAGAAGTCCAAACATCAGGCTTTGTGAACTCTATGTAAGATCTATGAAGATCCTTTTTGGATCCACGAAGAGTGGACCTTTGAAATGATGAAACAGTATGTATTTTAAGAGGCCTCCTGGCAACCATGCTTGAATCCCTTGTAAATGTGTAAGGGGTACACTGACCTATGCCGCTGTACCAATGGCTTCCTGCCATTACTGAGACAGCCGCATCCGCAGGCCTCCCCAGTCAATGGGAGAGCACAAGGTCATTTTCTTATTGGCTAGAGTGAGCCGCACAGCATGTTGATGTGACCCAAAAGTCAGCTGAATTTTCCCTGGGCTGAATGAGAATGCCTGACAGCCCCCACTGAGCCTAGCCCCAGACAAGGGTCACACTGTTTGAAAGGATGGGTTGAACAACAACAAAAGCCACATGCTCATCACATTTGAAGAAGCTGGAAAGCTGGTAGAGCTAGATAACAAAGCATTGGATGACAGAATCAAGGGGAAAAAGCATTGTGACTTCAGAGAGGTGCTGTAAATCTTTGAAAAGATTGAATTAAAGGGGTGTAAATGAAAGATCCTTGTTTTGACTTGGAGCACTGGAGTACACATATGCATATACACAAGCATACATGTGTGCATCCACTCACACCTGCATCCATCCACTCATACCTGCATCCATCCACTCACACCTGCATCCATCCACTCACACCTGCATCCATCCACTCACACCTGCATCCATCCACTCACACCTGCATCCATACACTCACACCTGCATTCATACACTCACACCTACATCGATGAAGAGATGGGATGGAGGAGGCCTGACTCAGCAGCATCACATGAAGAGAATCTAAGTATATGTTTCTAGTAAGGTCAATTTGTGTCAAGAGTAGGCAGAGTTAATGTGACCTTAAGCTATGATGATATTAATGGGTACATCAATTCTAGATTCAGGGAGGTGATTAGTTCCCTCTAGTCTATACAGCTCAGTTTGCGCCAGAAAAAAAATAGGCCAATTCTAGCTTTGTAATTTGAAAGCATTAGAGAAAAGCTTACATTTTTAGAAGAAGTTCACCATGATAAAAGAACTTGAACTTACAAGAAATGAAGAAATACAAGGAGGAATTAAAGACATTTGACCTAAAGAAATTCACAGCAAGGACTTAAGGATGGTCTTCAGCTCTAAAAGGTTGCCACGTGGAAGAGAGACTTGATCTGCCCACAATGGTCCCCAAATGAGTGGAAGGTTGAAGGACTGTGGCATTTAAAGAGTAAAAGGGAAAAAAAAATCTAATACCTGGAATAGATTGTATAGGGTTCTCTGTCATTGTAGGGGCTGGATGATCACTCATCTGGATCCACAGAGGGGATTCAAACCTTAGATGGGTAATTGGTTCAAAATGAACTTCCAAGTCCTAACTCTGAGGTCTTGGGATTCCCAGGAACTTGACCAAGATCACAGAGCAAGGGAGTAGTTGTCTAGCACAAAAGTCTGCCTCCCTCTCAGCTTGTTTGCCTCAGATTCAGTTTTCTCATCTCCTTAATGGTAACTCAAGCAGGGGTGCAAAAAGCAGCCTAGGGGCCACATCTTACCCAGCCTTTTGTTTGGCCAGCATCATGTGGTAAAAGACTTGAAACCAATACCTGCTACCAATTCCAGCAGTAGCCATCGTGTTCTGTTGCCTTTCCTGGGTATGAGGCCACAGCACACATCTGTATCTCCTATTTGCCTCCCGTGGCCTTGCTGCTTGCAAACTTCAGAGCTGGGGGCAGGCCAGAACAGGAAGAAGTGGTCCTGGACCAGAGCATGTAAAGAGGGCTTTGTCAGCCAGCGATGGATCCCTTGATTTCCAGGGACAGTCAGCTCCCCCAGCTTTTATAACTCCCACTATGATGGAAACTGTGAACAAGAGAGAAAGTGCTATGCACTTTTCACAAGTGTCACTCCCATTTAATCCTCATAACAACCATATCTGTTCCCTGGGGCTGCAGAGTACAAAGCATCCCAGACTGGGTGACAACATAAATGTATTGTCTCACTGTTCTGGAGGCTAGAAGTCCAAAATCAAGGTGCTCCCTCTGAATATGGGAAGGATTTGTTCCAGGCCTCCTCCCCAGCTTATGGTACCCTCAGATGTTCCTTGGCTGCTAGATGGCCATCTCTGCATCTCTCCACCCTGTCTTCCTTCTGTATAGTCTGTCTCTGTGTCTAAATTTCCCCCCTTTATTAATATAAAGACACTAATCCTATTGGATTAGGACCTAATGATCTGTCTTAACTTGATTAAATCTGTAAAGATTCTATTTCCAAATAAGGTTGTGTTCTGAAGTCTGGGGTTAGACCAAAGCCTTTGGGGAGAAACAGTTCAATCCATAATAGTCTGCCCTCTAATCCTCACCCCCTCATTCATGTCCTTCCCATGTGCAAAGTACATTCACTCCACCTGAACATCCCCAGGGACATCAAGCACTGGTTCATAACAGGTCACAAGGCTGATTCCATGGAACATAGAATTAAAATGCTATGCTGCTGACTCCAAGTGCTGTCCTCTTTCTGCGACCCTGTGCTCCCACCAGGAGGTGCGCCTGCCGTTTGCCAGGTGCTGTGCCCGCTGCCCCCTGCCCTTTCCTCACTCCTGGCGGCCGCCTGTCCAGCAAGACCCAAGACTGGGCACCAAGGGACAGGCGGCGCTCAGCCCACCTCGGTCTGACATGGAGCCTGGGCGTGGGCAGGCTGGGGAGATGGGAGGAGGGGCCATTGGAAATCAAGTCCTGGCGAGGTGCTGCGGTTGGAAGTGGGTGAATGGGGCCCGCTTAGGCCACTGTCTGGGAGGAGGGAGGTGCCATAGAGTGTTGCCTGAGCTGCTATGGAAAACACAATGAACGTGCTGCCCTGTTCTGCTGCTGCGGGGTCATATGCAGTTATGAAGATGCAGGGGAATTGGATGTTTAGCCAGGCCCAGGGACACCCAACAACAAATCAATGCAGCCGCTCACACAGCTCTTGGTCATCCACTTCCTTGAGAGATGGAGTTCCAGGCAAGGACTGGGTCCCGAGCTATGATCTTTGCACATGGAGCTTTCTCTGGGGGTTGGGGAGGACTGATGGAGAGCACTGGGGAAGAAGGAATACCCTGAACAGATGAGAAAGAATGGGGCTTTTGAGGTCATTAGACCTGGCTTGAACTGATCTCCCACTCATAACTTCGGGGGGTTGGACAAACTGACCAACCTTTGGAGCTGCATTTTCCCAAGGGCCTGTTGTGAAGGTTAAATGCACCACGTGTGTGAAGCAGGTGACCCTCTTCATGTTGCTGCACATAATAAATACTGATTTCATCTCTGTTTTTCTCCTCAAAGCTGAGCTGTGGCTGGCCATCCTGGGGAATGCCAAGGAAGACCTAGGGAGGGGACTGGCCCCTCCTGCCTATCTCTGGGGGTCAGCTCACCCTGAAAGGGTGAATGTCTTTATCATGCTAACACTGCATTTTCTCCCTCACAGAGGAGCTGAAGGAGAAGTTGACAGAGTACGTGGACAAGGTGAATGGCCAGAAGCCAGGCTTCATCAAGGTCGTGCGGCACAGCAAGCAGGAAGGCCTCATCCGCTCAAGAGTCAGCGGCTGGAGGGCCGCCACTGCCCCCGTAGTGGCACTCTTTGATGCCCACGTGGAGTTCAATGTGGGCTGGTAAGTGCCCATCAGGAGCTGAGGAGGATGAGTCCCAGTGTGGTCCAGGGTGCAAAGCCCACTGGGATCTCAGTCCTGATGGGGGGAAGGAGTCAACATCTGAGTGTGTGGGGGACCAGGACACCAGGCTGGCCCTTCAGGGTGGGAGAGAGTCAGGGATCAACAGATCAACACACAGTGTCTCAAGGGTTGGTGGTATAAGGGCCGACGTGGTCCTCTAGGAGACAAGAGTAAATGCCCGGAGCACAGCAAGAGTTCCAGCCCAACTAAGGGCCAGGCTGTGACCCCTGGGAAAGGGGAGCTGGACCAGATGTGAGTTAAAGCCCAGCCCCACAGACAGGGCCAAGACCAAGAGAGCAAAGGGAGATAAGTACCCTGGGCTCCCTTCAGATTCCAGATCAGAGGTAGCACAAAATCTCAGATTCCTTCCACTGGTAAAACTAGGTCTTAGAACACCTTTCTTTCTCTGACCAGGGTTGCTCGGGTGCTGGGCGGGGCAAGGCCTCAGTGGCTTCAGCCAAGCAGGGACAGGGCATCTGATGTCAACATCCTGGCAGGGTGAAGGTCTTGCTATGTGGTCCACTGGAGTTGGCTTTGCAGAGAGCTTGGGTGTGGGGGGACCCAGGTGCTGGGCATGGCCGAGTGTACCGCCTTCTTAGCCACTATGCCTCGTGGCGTTGGGGTCTGCTGTCCCTCTTGAACTCTGAGCATCATCCTCTGCCTCCCCGGAGTAGAGTGAGGAGGGCCCTTTGGCAGGAGGGAACACCAGGCATGCACACAGCATACTTTGACATAACGGGTCGGAATTAAGGCTGCAATGCAGTCATTTTTTTATAGCTGAAGTCCCTGCTTGCCATGTGTGACTGTTTAAAAAGCATTTTCATTGGATTTATGGCCAGGAGAAGAGAGGGACACTTACTATTTCAAGCAGATTTGAATAAACAATTATGCAACAAATGCATTATTAATGAGAAGCTTATCATTCCTGTCTGCAAACATTTTACTCGCCTGGTACCCTCAGGGGCCCTGGACTCTGTGGAAGCATGACCCCCCCTCACCTCTCCTTGGGCAGTGGGGTTGCGTGGGGTGGGGGTGGCATGCCTGGAAGGACTGAAGAAGCACCACACGACGGGTGGAGACAGGTTTGTTCTCACCTCCGTGTGTCTGCCGTCCTCATCTGCTTTTTCCTCCTGGGTGACACGCTGAATTTTAGCAAAATCAAAGCCCAAGTTGAAAGCTTCCCGTGGAACCTCAGAACTGTTTCTTTCTTCTTTCTTGAGTCTTGGTTTCTGTTTTTTCCCTCTAATGGAGTAAAGGAAACCAAGCAGACATCAGGATCTAAGGTACTAAGAATCTGTCTGCTCAGCCTGCTTCACACTTAATGAGGAGTCCAGCCTCGTGTAACCCAGCAGTGTGGGGGTGGGAGGCAGAGCAGGAGGAGGGAGCCAGCAGTCCCTTCCTCCTCCTGCGGGGGAAGGAGCTATAGAAGGTGCCAATCTCCCTCCCCCTCCTCCTTGCCCAGGGCTGAACCCGTGCTCACCCGCATTAAGGAGAACCGGAAACGGATCATCTCCCCATCCTTTGACAACATCAAATACGACAACTTTGAGATAGAAGAGTACCCGCTGGCGGCCCAGGGCTTTGACTGGGAGCTGTGGTGCCGCTACCTCAACCCCCCCAAGGCCTGGTGGAAGCTGGAGAACTCCACGGCCCCGATCAGGTAATGTATTCTTATCTGATGAGTCTCGCTGTGTTGACTTCCAGACAAGGGCTCCCTGCCCAGCCTGGCCCTCGTTCCCCAAACTCCAGCCCCATTATGGGGCAAGATGGGGTGGTGGAAAGAAATGACCTTCAGTCACAGCTTACAGCCTCTGTGATCCCTTTTTTAAAAATTTAAATTTATTTATTTTTTAACTGGAGTATAATTGCTTTACAATATTGTGTTGGTTTCTGCCATATATCAACATGAATCACCCATAGGTATACATACTGATGATCCCTTTTAAAAATGCTGTGGCATCCAGAACCCATTCAAAGGCTCAAAGTTATTCATTTCAACACATTGCTGTGGGACACCTGCTGGGTGCCAACTACTGTACTGTGTGCTGGGGATCTATAGCGATCGCCACTTGATTCCTGCCCTCAAAAGCCTAGAATATAGGGAAGACAGAGAAAATAATTGGAATAACAAATTATTCCTTATGCTGATGGGAAGTGTGGGGGTGGGGCTCCTTTATAGAGAGTGTAATATTTACACTTGTTTTCACGGGAAAATAGGAGATTGCAAGGTTGGAGCAAGGACACTCATATTCACAGGGGCAGAGTGAGTTCATAGACACAGAGGAAGCTCAGAGGGTCTGGAAGGAAGAACAGGGAACGGGCAGCCCCAGGCAACGGGGCTGGTTCACCCCATGGCACTCGTATGCCTGGCTGATGTTTGAACTTACCCTGCAGGACTCAGTCCAAAGTGGCTTCAAACTGCCATCCTAAGATCCCAAACTCTGTCTTTGCTGCTGCCTTTAGAGACACTCAAGTGACTCCTCTATGTGGCCTTTACCTTATGGGTCAGGACTCCTGAAAAAGCCAGCCATACCGGCCTTTATTTCTACCTGGTTAATCACTGACCAGGTGCCTTTATGCTCCCTGCAAAGCCCTGGCCATTAAATACACAGATGGCATCAGAAGGTGGCCTAGGGGACAGTTCCTGGAATGAAAGAGGAGATTAGAAACTGATGTTGCTTTGTATTTTGTGAGGGAGAAAGATTATGAAAAATATAATTGAAAATGGGTGATTATTATCTGGGATTGCATTTTCCCTTGCCAGAAGAAAAAAGCCATATTCATATTTAAAACAAGATGGAAGAGAACTCCACCTATCTTTCCTCCATTGTCTCTGTCACCTATCTGTTAGGCCTGTGCCACACTTCTGTGTTATTATTAATAAATGTTTGCTGAGAGGCCACCGTGTGCAAGGGCCTCTTACACATGTGGTCTCATCTGCTCTTTGTCATAACCTGGGGACAGCTCACTGTGTCATTCCCCTTTTACAAAATAAGGAAAGAGAGACCGACAAAAGGGAATGGCCCTGCCAAAGGCTCCAGCCAGTGAAGACAGGATCCAAACCCAGATCAGCTAGATTCCACACCTAACTTTCATCCTCCCGGGCACTGAACTGGTGTGGCTGAATTCTATCCCCAGGTCTGTTGACTGCTATTGGTGGGGAATAGACCATCACACATCGAGCGTTCTTGCCAAAGTCTGCACTGGTACTAGCTGCTTCTGCTCCCCTCATCTCTAAATGTATCAGCCTGGACTTAATCATTAAACCTGCATTCTAGGTTCTTGACAGAGAATATCATCTGAACCTCAAATATTCCATCACCTAATCGTTATCAAAAACTTAACTGAAACAAGAAGGAGGAGGGAGGGATAAGTTGAGAGATTGGGACGCACGTATACACACTACTATATATAAAGTAGGTAATTAATAAGAACCTGTGTATAGCACAAGGAGGGCTTCCCAGGTGGCGCTAGTGGTGAAGAGCCCACTTGACAATCAGGACACATGAGAGACGCTGGTTCAGTCCCTGGGTGGGGAAGATCCCTTGGAGGAGGGCCTGGCAATCAACTCCAGCATTCTTACCTGGAGAGTACTGTGGACAAAGGAGCCTGGCAGGCTACAGTCCATGGAGTCACAGAGAATCGGACACGACTGAAGCAGCTGAGCATGCATGCACACATAGCGCAGGGAACTTCATTCAGTACTCTGTAATGACCTGTATGGTAACAGAACCTAAAAAAGTGGGTATATGAGTATATATAACTGACTGACTTGGCTGTAGAACAGAAACTAATGCAACATTGTGTATCAACTATACTCCAGTACAAAACTTGATTTAAAAAATTTAACTTTAAATTATGTTAATGGAAGACTTTGGAAGAACATTCTTGGTTTTATACCCCATAGGAAGATGAAGATGCCTCACAGCAAGCTGTGGGTTATACACATGTATCTTGCCCACCTTGGTTCCTATTTCCTCGGAGCTATACTTTAATGCTTTGCCCACACATGATGTAACCTGTAAACAGAGCCCAGAGAGATCTTCTATTGAGTTCTAAAGGGATGGCTTTGAGACTGGTGTTTACTACATCCCAAAGTGGCCTCTTTAAGAGGACTGACATGAGAAATTTCTTTCAAACTGAAAGCTTTCTATTCCTGAGAAATTAGTATAACATTTCCACATGGGAACTCTGAATCTTATTTCTAAGGCCATGTGTGTTTCTCTTTGGCCACCAGGAAGTTTAGGGCCAACTTTGTGGGTCTACTTTAAGAACCATGAAGAAGACTCATGCATTCTAACTGATCCCTAATTTGGGGTGAAATTTTAGCTTTTCAGACATTTATCTCTTTTTTTTTTTTACAATGTATTTTACTTTTTCTTATAAACTATTTCTAACCCTTTTGGGAATGAGGCAAGATATAAATCAATAACACTTTCAGGCTGAGTGGGTCCACTTAATACCCTAGCCAGTTAATAAGTAATAGACTGAGGATGCCTGTGCTTTTCCCAGAGAAACTATTTTAGATTCTGTTCTTGCTTTGACTGGGCCTGGCCATGAGGGGAAGGCTCCCTCCTTTGTATCCTGGAATGCCCTGCCCTGCTCAACACTTCAGTAACATCAAGGAAAATGCTGAGAGTTAACTCTGCAGGGTCGATGTTTTAAAATCACTGTGCACTTAGAGAGGGGATTCTCTGGGCTTCTTCAATGTGCAAGTGCATCTTTTAAAAATGATCTTTTGAGTTTCAGTTACGTCCCAGAGGGTTTCAAGTGCTTTACATTATTTAATTTAATCCTTGTGAGGTTATAGTTGATTCTATTTGATAGATATGGAATCAGAGGCTCAGGGAGGCTAGGGAACTTCTTTCAGAGATGCACAGCCAGGATGGGAAACCTTTCCCCTAGCACTTACCTCTAAGGGCAGATCAAGCACCCCCCACCAGAACTCAGCCTAAAGGAGCAATGGATTGGGGTGTATTGACTGCCCTGGATGCCTGCATGCAGAAGCTGAGGCCTTTCAGAATAGAAGGCTGTAATTTGAGAAGGGGACGACAGAGGATGAGATGGTTGGATGGCATCACTGACTCAATGAACGTGAGTTTGAGTAAACTCCAGGAATTGGTGATGGACAGGGAGGCCAGGCGTGCTGCAGTCCGTGGGATCACAAAGAGTCGGACACAACTGAGTGAATGAACTGATTGACTGAATTTGAAAACAGGAGGGGCAGGGACCCCAAGGCACCAGTCTCTCCCCAAGCAGCCTCCTGCATCAGCATTCTCCAAAGAAATGGCCTGCAAAATAGCTGTTTCTCCACCTTGATGAGTTTCCAATTTCAAATATGAGTCCATTTGCATTTGAGTGACAGTTTTCTCATCACTGAGTATTCTTCATTTCTCCTTTTCTTTCTCTTCCCCTCCAGTTCCTCAGCCACCGGCTGATAAGATGCCGCACAGGGGCTAGAAGCGGTGGCAGTGTGCGGTGGAACAATTTAATGTTATTTGTGTAAGATGATGCTCTCAGCAGAGACGCAGCCCACTCAGCCTCTTGCTGATTCACCTAATGTAAATCTCCTCGTGACAGTCTGTGCTGGGTGTCTGTACACAGCCGTGAGCCCCGCAATCACGCTTACTAGGAAAGGCCTTTCAGTTCCTGGCCCCGCCAGCTGTTGGCGCGTTGCTCCCCCTAAGACCCCTGCTGAATTCCAACCCAGACCAGCCACCTAGGCCCTGCCTGTTGGATATCTCCCCCTGGTGACCCACAGGCACCTTAAGATCAGTTTTCCCAGCATGGAATACCTCTTCCTTCTAAAACCAGCTTCTTCTCTATCCACCTATCAACGGCTTTCACCCCATCATCACCCAAGCAGAAGGCCAGCTGGTATCTAGATTCCTCCTTCTCACCCTCAGAGTTCATCTGTCTCCAAATTCTGCTGATTTTACCTCAATATATGTCTTTAAACAATCCCTATCTCCATTCCTGGTACTCCAGCCCAGGTCTTCATCATTGCTCACCTGGATATAGCAATAAGCTTCCCAACCGGATTCCTCGATTTCTACCCAATCTCCTCCAATCGATCACCCCACGGCTGCCAGAGTATTCTTTTTACAAACACAGATCTGCTTATTACCACTGTCTGCTTAAAATTCTTCGTTGACATTCCTTTATCCACAGATAAAATCCAAATGATTTACTGTGCTATCCAAAGCCCCAGCTCATCTCTCTATAGGGACCAAGGTGAAGGGTGGGAAAGTCATTGTGGGTAAACAGGTAGCAACAGAGACCAGTTATGTGGTTCAAAATGCAGGGGTCAGGACAGCCAGAGATACAGACGTGTGGTCAAGACTGGCAGACTGAGCGTTGCTTCTCTGGTTGACACATAGGCAGGCACCATCAGAAATGATGGCTGGTCGCAGGACAGGAGCTGTCTGCCTCTGTCCTCGTGGAATAGGCTCCCTGGAGTAGCTGGTGAGGATGACCTGGGAAGGCCACTCAGAGAACGAGGCTCACACTAGTTTTGGCAGCAAAGGAAGGGAGAAGGCCAGACCCTCCTGGCAGCAAGTCAGCATTGCTCTTCCTGCTCTGTTGACCCCCAAGAGACGGCCCCACTGCTAACTGCCCACCATCTCTCCATGCCCTGCAGGAGCCCTGCCCTCATTGGCTGCTTCATTGTGGACCGGCAGTACTTCCAGGAGATCGGCTTGCTGGACGAAGGCATGGAGGTCTACGGAGGGGAAAATGTCGAGCTCGGGATCAGGGTGAGCAGGGTTTCTCACCAGGAAGGCTTGGCTCAGCTCCCCAGTGGGTGAATGAGTCCAGGGGGTGCAGAAATTTGGCTCAGGGTTGACGGTGGGGGACTGATACTGAATGTCCAGTCCCTAACCTTGGTCCATGCATATGTGATCAGGGTTGCTGGGGATGGAGTATAGACACAGGTTGGGACCTATAGAATTTTCAGGAAGAAAAGAACATCAGAAACTGTTTTGACTGAGGTGGGAACATGAGAGAGTTGAGCTCCCAAATCAAGGAAATAAACCTCTGTGTTGAAACCAAATGCAGGTTTCTCAGGGAGTGAGCAAAAGGGAGCACCAGGAATAGAGGGGTAAACAGGAGGGACCCTCAGAGTCTCTTCTCTTCACTGTCATGTCCCCTCGGGGTTTCTCTGTCATTCTCCATCTCCTCCACGGTGGCCCACAGAACCTTCCTAAAGACTTTGCCAAGAGAGTGCCACAGAGAAATAAACTCATGGAGTATAAATAGCAAAGCACAGCCAGGCTCAGTGCATGCAGGTTCCCGACCCACCACGTTGTGGTCAGACCCTCAGGCAGGTACATGCCTCACATCACTCTCCAGAGATATCCACCATCCCGCCCCAAAGTACAGGGCCCTTTGCAGCTGTCAATTGTGTGGTATGAATCCACACTCGGCACCATTTATTTTCTCATCATATAGGAACGTTTCCAAGGCACTGACCCCTTTTCTCTGAAAAGGTAACTATGAAAAGGTAACTCTAAAAGGAACCCTTCCCCATGGCTGAGAGACACATTCGATCCCTTGGCAGATGACAGCAATGTGATCAGGGATACAAGGAAGGACCTCGCCCTAGAAAGGGAAGACCACCACTCTGTCCAGTTTGTGGTTCTCTCCTCCTGCAAAGAGCAGCGTGTAAGCTGGACTTGTCCCCACTGTGGTGCCACTGTCCTCTCCTTGGGGATCCTTAAGCAGGTGGCACACACGCATTACAGGCTTGCCAGTCCCTGGCCAGCCCTGCTGTGTTCATGGCCGTCGTCCGAGCTGTTCCCCCTCACTGCCAACCCTCCATGCAGGCCACCTGGCATCTGCCTGGTTCCCACCAGCAGCCCCACTCTTGCCCCTTTGACGCCGGTGTCTGTATCTGGCCATCTCCTGTTCCTGATCCCCAGTTTCCACTCAAGGACTCCAGCCTGGATAACCCTCCTCAGCCATCCCCACTACCCACTGGGCAGTCAGCTGGCACTGGACAGCCCTCGCCCTTTCATGACAGGAGGCTGGGCATCTCCAGTGAGCATCTCACAGCAGCTACAACGGCCTGGCAGGCTGCATCGGTCTGACTTGTCACCCAAACTTAATGCTAGGGCTTTAAGTTCTGGAGGTTGGAGCGGCTTGTCTGAAGCCAAGCTTAGAGAACACTTGCAGACACCTGTATTCACTGAAACCCAAAGAAATTGCTTTGGAAGCAGTCAAGATACATGGGTTCGTTGGGGAGCTAATGTATTCATAGAGGACGGAGCCTGCATAATCGCCCTCATTCCTCTGCTGTCCCTACCCTGGTCATTTATTCACCATTTGCGTCCTCACCATCTCATTTCCGCACGCTCCTGGATAAATGCTCGCCCCCAAACATAACATTTTTTTCACTAGAAGCTGCTGCCGGGAATTGGCTGAGCAGGCAGAACCGCCTCTAGTCACTTAGGCTTTCTGGGTAAAAATGTCCGGGAATGGAGAAAGGAATTAGATTTGTGAACTCTGCCTCCAACATATATGTGAGTCAATCACAGAGTGGTGGGAGATTTCTGGCTTTTCCCTGCCTAGATTATTAATATAAAGCTGTTCTGGAGTGTGGGCCTGGGTGAAGCTTTCAAATACTTGTTTAAAATTTGGGGGTTTTGTGCTGGGGGTGTAAAATACAATACAAAATTTTGCCTGGCTTTTTTTTTTTTTTCCTGTCTGTTCCCTCCTGTTTGACGGAGGTGAAGTGTCATGGAGTTGAAGGAAAGGTGGTTTTTTAAAGCAGGTACCAAGCAATTTGTTGGCTGGCAGAGCTGAGGACAGAAGCTAGTTAATTTGAATTAACTTGGGTTCAATCCTTGGTCATAGAACTAGGATCTCACATGCCGTGTGGTTAAAAAAAAAAAGTTAGAGACATTGCTTTTCTCCCCTCACTTATTCAGAGGCAACTTATTCAAAGTCCTTACCCATCTGGCACACAGAAACAGTTGTTTGCACAATTATTCAATACTTGCTCTGGCTCTCTACTTATATCATCCATCTACAAAGCACCCTAAAAAGTAGCTGTTATCCCCTTTTTTCAGATGGGGAAGTTGTGAAATGAAGAGCTTACATAATATGTTCTCAAAGTCATATGACTTATAAGAGGTAGAGAAAAGATTCACCCTCAGGTCTTTATGATTCAAAAGCGTAGCTAGATATACCACAGTGATCTAGGAATAAATGTTCTTTGTGCATTCCCCAAAGAGTATTACAGTGTCCATGCAGTAATTTTCTTCTACTTTACACAATTGTGTCTACAGAGTCCTCATTTACAACCTTATTCTTATTTTGCACTCAATTCTAATAAGCCATGTTTTCTCCAATTTCCAAGTCCACAACTCAGTGGAAAAAAAGAACTCCTATGGGCAAGCAGAAGGAAAAGAATGAGAAATAAGAGCTGACATTGAATAGAAGACAGAAAGATTGTACTGATGATGGCTATAAAATACTAGAATATATATGAAAGAATTCAGGAGTTGGCAAGGAATTAAGAAGTGGCTAGGGACTGTTATGGATTGAATTGAATTTCCTTTAGAACATGTTGAAATTCTAGCCCTCTGTACCTGTGAATATGATCATATTTGGAAATAGGACCTTCACAGATGTAATCAGGTTAAGATGAGGTCATACTGGGTCAGGGTGGGCCTTACTCCAATATGACCGGTGTCCTTATAAAAGAAGGAGACTTTGGACCCAGACACAGAGGGAAGATGACCATGTGAAGATGGAGACAGAGATTGGAGTTATGATGCCACAAGCCACTGAATTCTGTGGCTACCAGAAGCTAGACAAGGAAAGGAAGGATCCTCCCTTAGAGCTTTAGGGAGAGCATTGCCTACCAATACTCGATTTCAGACTTCTAGCCTTCAGAACTATTAGAGAGTACATTTCAGTAGCTTTAGATAATTCAGTTGGCCATGCTTTGTTATAACAAGCCAAGGAAATCAATACAAACACCAAAACCTAAGTGAAAGTAGGAACCAGAGAAAGCTTGAGTCCATTATATCAGAAGAACCTGGGAACTTGAAGCTTATGATATCCCAGTTTCATGGAGTATACAGAGGACAGGACACAAAGTCCAAGGCTTAAGCTGGAGGAGGGCATGGCAACCCACTCCAGTATTCTTTCCTGGAAAATCCCCATGGACAGAGGTACCTGGCAGGTGACAGTCCTTGGGGTCGCAAAGAGTCAGACATGACTGAACGACAAAGCACAAGGCTTAACCAACATTGAGAGACTAATAAAACAACCCCTACCCCTTATCTCCCGTAAAGCAGGGACTGCAAAGGCCAATTATCTCAACATAAAGATGGGCTAGAACTACTCCCACCCACATTTTCGTCATTAGAGTGAAGATTGCCTGTCTCAGTCTTGGGCCAGGAAGAAAAGAAAATTTCTCCTCTGTGAGCCCCTCCCTTGCGCCTATCATCTAAAATCAAAATACTTCAGGTCCAGAGAATCTCAAGAGGAAAATTCAGCTTAAAGTTGTTGGAAGTTTTTAGGCATCTGCAAAAGTGTATACAAATCCTTTCTGAGAAAGACCCAGGCCACAAAATTTCTCCTAGCTAGAGTTCCAAGGAATGTGATTTCAAGGTGTTTTCTTTTTTTTTTTTTTTTTTAAATCATAAAGCAGACAACGGAAAAAGAACCAAAGGCAAACACCAGCAAAAGCATTGGACAGCCAAATTTGATCTGCAAAGTCTTCAGGCATTAAATCTATCAGATATAAGATATAAGTTGTATATTTAATAACTTTTAAAAGAGATTGAAATATGAGTAAGAAGCAGGAGACTATAAAAAGACCAGTCATATTAGGATAAAAATAGAATTTCAAACATGACTAACATAAAAATGGAAATTAAAAGCTTAGTGGAGGGATTAAACAGCTAGATGGATATTAAAGGATAAACTAAGTAAACTGGAAAATAGTGCTGAAGAAATTATTCAAAATCACCCGGGAAGACAAAAAAATATGAAAGAAAGAGGTTGAGAGACATGTAGAAATGAGAAGGAGGTTCTAATATCTTAGAATTCCAAATGGTGATGATAGAAGGAGGATTAAGCAGAAGCAATATTTGAGTAGAAATGACTGAAAATGTTCCCATACTGCTGAAAGACACCAGTTCTCAGATTCAGGAAGTCAACCTGTCCAAAGTAAAATAAATACAAAAATATTCACATTTAGACATATCATGGAACCATAGAAAAGCAAAGACAATGAGAAGACTTTATGGCAGTCAGAAAAGATAGACTACCTAAAATTTTATGATAATTAGAATAACAACACAGACTTTCCAGTGGCGATAGTGGATTCCAGAAGACCATGAAATAACATCTTCTATATTGCTGAGAGAAAAAACAACTTTTACATGTACATTCAATTAAAAAAATTCCTTCAAAAACTAGGATAAAACGAAGCTATTTCCTGACATAAAACTGAGTTTGCTGCTGACAGATCCTAAGTGAAAAGTTTTTAAGGGATATACTTCAGATACAAGGAAAATGAGCTCAGAAGGAATTCTGAAATAAAAGAATAATAATTAGCTCATATATGAGTAAGTATAAATATATGAGTAGATGTAAAGAAATATCCATGGTAAATAACACTTTAGTAATGTATTGTGGGGTTATTAAAACAAAATTACAGTGCATGATGAAAATTGAAAATAAGTTGGGAGGGGGTGATTGTAAATAAAGTGCTTAAAATGTCTATATTGTTTGTGAAGATGGAGAAGATCCTGCTGCTGCTGCTAAGTCGCTTCAGTCGTGTCCAACTCTGTGTGACCCCGTAGACGGCAGCCCACCAGGCTCCACCGTCCCTAGGATTCTCCAGGCAGGAACACTGGAGTGGGTTGCCATGTCCTTCTCCAATGCATGAAAGTGAAAAGTGAAAGTGAAGTTGCTCAGTCTAGTTGACTTTAAATTCTGATAAAGTAATCATGTTAAAATTCCTAGAGAAGCCATGAAAATCATAGATATAGAAAGTCTAACTTCTAAAGAAGTAGAGGGAAAAAAACAAGATATGAAAATGGTAAGAAAGAGAAACAAGACAGGTAATTCAAGAAGAAAATATATGAAATGGTAGAAATAATCCAAATGTATCAGTAAATGTAGTAAATGTACATGGGCCAAATTAAGACTAACATTTGTAGACTGGATTTTAGAAATTATCCGTAATCTATTTATAAGCCTGAAATATGATAATACAGTTAACTTAAAATGTAAACAGATGGAGAACGTCATGGCAGGTAAATACTAATCAATCAAAAGAAGGTTGTTTGTATGACAAAAACCACTACAATATTGCAAAGTAATTAGCCTCCAACTAATAACAATAAATGAAAAAAATAAATAAATAAAAATAAACAGGAATAAATCTCACAAAAAAAGAAAGTTGTTATAGTTAATGTTTAAAAAAATACTATTACACCATGCTTTAGGATAAATAAGGTAGATTTCTACGAGATGAAAGTATGTTAAGTTTATCAGGAATATATGAAAATTATGTTTCTATGTACCTTAATGGCACAGCTTTAATTTATGTAATGTAAAATGGATAGAATTTAAAGGAGACATCAACAGCACCACTAATGTAGTTGAGAATTTTAATAAATTTTCCCAGTAATTGATAGACCAACATAATTGATAGTTTAAATCAAATGGGCATATGTGCAACACTGCATCTAACAACCACAAAATTCAACAATTTCAAGGGAGTAACATCATATAAACACATTCTCTGATCTCAGTGGAATTAAATTAAAAATCTATACCTAAGAAGTATAGGAAGAAGCCATATTTTTGGAAATTGTGAAGCGTTTCTGAATAGCATAGATCAAAGGAGAAATATACTAGTAATTTTAAAATATTGTGAACTGCTGCTGCTTCTGCTGCTGCTGCTAAGTCGCTTCAGTCATGTCCGGCTCTGTATGACCCTATGAGCAGCAGCCCACCAGGCTCCTCTGTCCATGGGATTCTCTAGGCAAGAATACTGGAGTGGGTTGCCATTTCCTTCTCCTATTTTGAACTGAATATAGCAATATAACAAATATATTGAATACTGCATATTACAGTATGTGAAATGCAACCAAAATAGCACTTTAAAAAACTGTAAATCAGAACAGTATGGTATTGGCATAAAATCAGACACATAAATCAAAGGAAAAGAATAGAGATCCGGAAATAAGCCCATTCATATATGCTCAAATAATTTACAACAAATGAGCCAAGGATATACAACAGACAAAAGATGGTGTCTTCAATAAATGGTATTGGGAAAACTGGACAGCCACATGCAAAATCACGAAACTGGACCATTATGTAACGTAATACAAAAATGTAACCATACACAAAAACTAACTCAAAATGAATTAAAGACCTGAACATAAGACCTGAAACCATAAGACTCCTAGAAGAAAATATAGGCAGTAAATTCCTTGACATCTGTATTTTCAAAGCTGTTTCCCTACAATTATCCTATTTAATGTACCTAGCAATCAAGTGCTATAAGCAAGCCAAATATTACTATCCTAATAGTGTTATATAATTAAAAATGTTTATATTGGCCAAAAAATATTAATTCATTCTTATGGTTTATTGTCTCATTATTATCATCATTATTTTAACAATAAAGATAACAAGAAATCAATATAAGTATTTTGTAAACTATAAAGTACTCTATACAAAACATGATCATATCTATTATTATTATACATGCAGATATATATATATGTTCCATAAATATACAACCATACATTTCATATAGGGCTTTATTTTTTTAAGCTCACTTTAATTTGTAAGGAGTACTATAGTCCTGCTATAAGCCAGTCCCATTGCTTGGGTCTTGGTGACAGTCACCAAAATTCAAAGTACTGCATGAGCTCACACAGTTGGCTAAGCCTAGGTTATAGGCACATGCTTCCAGGGGTCAGGGACAGGTCACATATGCCTGCTTTCAGGGTCCATGGGTCCAAGTATTACACATGATATTGTTTCTCACATAGAAAGGGAATTTGGAACCTAGGTCCAAATGTCCTCTAAAACATGTAATATAGTGTCTAGGATACTGTACTCTATATTCCAAATACCTTATCATAAATGAGATTTTTTTAAAAAAAGCTTCTTTATTATGGGCAATTTCAAACATATCCCCAAATAGAGAGAATGGTATGATAAATCCCCTTCCATCCATCACCCAATATCAACATTGTCAACTCATGGACAATTTGGTTTTAATCTCTATTCATACCCAATCCTCCCTAACTCTGGCTTTTTGAAGCAAATCCCAGGTATTATATCATCAAAAAATATTTCAATATGCATCTGAAATAGATAAGAACTTTTTGAGAGAAACATGATCACAATACTATTTCAGTCCTAAAAGTGTTGAAAAGAATTCCCTAATACCATCAATTATCCAGTCAGTGTTCACATTTCCTCCAATTCGCTCAGCAATTTTTACTTTGTTTTACAATTTGCTTGAGTCTAGGTCTAGTTGATTAATGTCTTATAAGTCTCTATTAATCCACTGGATTTCTTTCTCCATTTCTTTTTTTCTCTCTGTAATTTATTTTTAAAAAGATCAGGTTATTTGTCCTGTGGAGACTCCCACAGCCTAGGTTTTTCTGATTGCATTTCCCTGATGTCATCTAACACTCCTGTTCTGTATATTTCTTCCAAATTGCTAGTTAGACCTGAAGGTGTAGGTTCAGTTTTGTAGCAAGAATATTTCAAAGGCAATATGTGCGTGCTTTCATCACTGGTACCTAATGTCTTGTTGTCTCCCTGTTTGTGATGCTAGCAGTTACTGCTGATTAGTGCCTAGATCAAGTAATTCATTAAGAGTTGGAAAATGGTGATATTTTAATTTTTTTTTTCCTTCTTTGTTTATTAGCTGGAATAACTTTCATGAGAGACATTTATAGTCATCCATTCTTTGCCTGGAAATACAACACAGTTCATTAGGAAGAGTCAGAATAAATAATTCTATTGCAGTTTGCAAAATAATGAGTTGATTCTCTACCATCTTTTAGAGGGAGCCAATTAGGTTTTTGAGTACTGTTATGAACTTACAGTTTTAAATATATTTGATGTGTTTCAATTCATTTTATCTAATACCCTAATTGATTTGCAGTTTTTTCACCTTTGGCCATTGAGAGCCTATTGACAGTCCTTCCTCAGGAAAGAGTCCTTTTGCCTCTTTAATGACTTCTCTGGCATAAGAAATGTTCCATCTATACATTTCTTGCTCCAGACCTGTCATCAGCCATTTTTTCTAAGGAGCTCAGCTTTCTTGTAGTGAGAAGTGGTATTTGAAAATCACAGTCTGGGTCTGGGCACTACAGGCATTCACTGATACTGAGTTGGCCCATGTTTCTGGGTCTTTTCAGTGGTTAGAGCTAGATATATTCTTTTTGTTTAAAGAAAACACTTTCAATGTTCATGATGATCTCTCTGAATCAAATTTAGTACTACAGGCTGTGTGTGTGTGTGTGTGTGTGTGTGCAGCTGCACTGGGGCCTGCTCTCTAGTTTGTGTGTGTGTGTGTGTGTGTGTGTGTGTGTGTGGCTGCACAGGGGCCTGCTCTCTAGTTTGTGTGTGTGTGTGTGTGTGTGTGGCTGCACAGGGGCCTGCTCTCTAGTTTGTGTGTGTGTGTGTGTGGCTGCACAGGGGCCTGCTCTCTAGTTTGTGTGTGTGTGTGTGTGTGTGTGTGTGTGTGGCTGCACAGGGGCCTGCTCTCTAGTTTGTGTGTGTGTGTGTGTGTGTGTGTGTGTGGCTGCACAGGGGTCTGCTCTCTAGTTTGTGTGTGTGTGTGTGTGTGTGTGTGTGGCTGCACTGGGGCCTGCTCTCTAGTTTGTGTGTGTGTGTGTGTGTGTGTGTGTGTGTGGCTGCACAGGGGTCTGCTCTCTAGTTTGTGTGTGTGTGTGTGTGTGTGTGTGTGTGTGGCTGCACAGGGGCCTGCTCTCTAGTTTGTGTGTGTGTGTGTGTGTGTGTGTGTGTGGCTGCACTGGGGCCTGCTCTCTAGTTTGTGTGTGTGTGTGTGTGTGTGTGGCTGCACAGGGGTCTGCTCTCTAGTTTGTGTGTGTGTGTGTGTGTGTGTGTGGCTGCACTGGGGCCTGCTCTCTAGTTTGTGTGTGTGTGTGTGTGTGTGTGTGTGGCTGCACTGGGGCCTGCTCTCTAGTTTGTGTGTGTGTGTGTGTGTGTGTGGCTGCACTGGGGCCTGCTCTCTAGTTTGTGTGTGTGTGTGTGTGTGTGTGTGTGTGTGTGGCTGCACAGGGGTCTGCTCTCTAGTTTGTGTGTGTGTGTGTGTGGCTGCACAGGGGCCTGCTCTCTAGTTTGTGTGTGTGTGTGTGTGTGTGGCTGCACTGGGGCCTGCTCTCTAGTTTGTGTGTGTGTGTGTGTGTGTGTGTGTGTGGCTGCACTGGGGCCTGCTCTCTAGTTTGTGTGTGTGTGTGTGTGTGGCTGCACAGGGGCCTGCTCTCTAGTTTGTGTGTGTGTGTGTGTGTGTGTGTGTGGCTGCACAGGGGCCTGCTCTCTAGTTTGTGTGTGTGTGTGTGTGTGTGTGTGTGGCTGCACAGGGGTCTGCTCTCTAGTTTGTGTGTGTGTGTGTGTGTGTGTGTGTGTGGCTGCACTGGGGCCTGCTCTCTAGTTTGTGTGTGTGTATGTATGTGTGTGTGTGGCTGCACAGGGGCCTGCTCTCTAGTTTGTGTGTGTGTGGCTGCACAGGGGCCTGCTCTCTAGTTTGTGTGTGTGTGGCTGCACTGGGGCCTGCTCTCTAGTTTGTGTGTGTGTGTGTGTGTGTGTGGCTGCACTGGGGCCTGCTCTCTAGTTTGTGTGTGTGTGTGTGTGTGTGTATGTGTGTGGCTGCACAGGGGCCTGCTCTCTAGTTTGTGTGTGTGTGTGTGTGTGTGTGTGTGTGTGTGGCTGCACAGGGGCCTGCTCTCTAGTTTGTGTGTGTGTGTGTGTGTGTGTGTGTGTGTGTGTGTGGCTGCACTGGGGCCTGCTCTCTAGTTTGTGTGTGTGTGTGTGTGTGTGGCTGCACTGGGGCCTGCTCTCTAGTTTGTGTGTGTGTGTGTGTGTGTGTGTGGCTGCACAGGGGCCTGCTCTCTAGTTTGTGTGTGTGTGGCTGCACAGGGGTCTGCTCTCTAGTTTGTGTGTGTGTGTGTGTGTGTGGCTGCACTGGGGCCTGCTCTCTAGTTTGTGTGTGTGTGTGTGTGTGTGTGTGTGTGTGTGGCTGCACTGGGGCCTGCTCTCTAGTTTGTGTGTGTGTGTGTGTGTGTGTGTGTGTGTGGCTGCACTGGGGCCTGCTCTCTAGTTTGTGTGTGTGTGTGTGTGTGTGTGTGTGTGTGGCTGCACAGGGGTCTGCTCTCTAGTTTGTGTGTGTGTGTGTGTGTGTGTGTGTGGCTGCACAGGGGCCTGCTCTCTAGTTTGTGTGTGTGTGTGTGTGTGTGTGTGTGTGGCTGCACTGGGGCCTGCTCTCTAGTTTGTGTGTGTGTGTGTGTGTGTGTGGCTGCACAGGGGTCTGCTCTCTAGTTTGTGTGTGTGTGTGTGTGTGTGTGGCTGCACTGGGGCCTGCTCTCTAGTTTGTGTGTGTGTGTGTGTGTGTGTGTGTGGCTGCACAAGGGTCTGCTCTCTAGTTTGTGTGTGTGTGTGTGTGTGTGTGGCTGCACTGGGGCCTGCTCTCTAGTTTGTGTGTGTGTGTGTGTGTGTGTGTGTGTGTGGCTGCACAGGGGTCTGCTCTCTAGTTTGTGTGTGTGTGTGTGTGGCTGCACAGGGGCCTGCTCTCTAGTTTGTGTGTGTGTGGCTGCACTGGGGTCTGCTCTCTAGTTTGTGTGTGTGTGTGTGTGTGTGGCTGCACTGGGGCCTGCTCTCTAGTTTGTGTGTGTGTGTGTGTGTGTGTGTGTGTGGCTGCACTGGGGCCTGCTCTCTAGTTTGTGTGTGTGTGTGTGTGTGGCTGCACAGGGGCCTGCTCTCTAGTTTGTGTGTGTGTGTGTGTGTGTGTGTGTGGCTGCACAGGGGCCTGCTCTCTAGTTTGTGTGTGTGTGTGTGTGTGTGTGTGTGTGGCTGCACAGGGGTCTGCTCTCTAGTTTGTGTGTGTGTGTGTGTGTGTGTGTGTGTGGCTGCACTGGGGCCTGCTCTCTAGTTTGTGTGTGTGTATGTATGTGTGTGTGTGGCTGCACAGGGGCCTGCTCTCTAGTTTGTGTGTGTGTGGCTGCACAGGGGCCTGCTCTCTAGTTTGTGTGTGTGTGGCTGCACTGGGGCCTGCTCTCTAGTTTGTGTGTGTGTGTGTGTGTGTGTGGCTGCACTGGGGCCTGCTCTCTAGTTTGTGTGTGTGTGTGTGTGTGTGTATGTGTGTGGCTGCACAGGGGCCTGCTCTCTAGTTTGTGTGTGTGTGTGTGTGTGTGTGTGTGTGTGTGGCTGCACAGGGGCCTGCTCTCTAGTTTGTGTGTGTGTGTGTGTGTGTGTGTGTGTGTGTGGCTGCACTGGGGCCTGCTCTCTAGTTTGTGTGTGTGTGTGTGTGTGTGGCTGCACTGGGGCCTGCTCTCTAGTTTGTGTGTGTGTGTGTGTGTGTGTGTGGCTGCACAGGGGCCTGCTCTCTAGTTTGTGTGTGTGTGGCTGCACAGGGGTCTGCTCTCTAGTTTGTGTGTGTGTGTGTGTGTGTGGCTGCACTGGGGCCTGCTCTCTAGTTTGTGTGTGTGTGTGTGTGTGTGTGTGTGTGTGGCTGCACTGGGGCCTGCTCTCTAGTTTGTGTGTGTGTGTGTGTGTGTGTGTGTGTGTGTGTGTGGCTGCACTGGGGCCTGCTCTCTAGTTTGTGTGTGTGTGTGTGTGTGTGTGTGTGGCTGCACTGGGGCCTGCTCTCTAGTTTGTGTGTGTGTGTGTGTGTGTGTGTGTGGCTGCACTGGGGCCTGCTCTCTAGTTTGTGTGTGTGTGTGTGTGTGTGTGTGTGTGGCTGCACTGGGGCCTGCTCTCTAGTTTGTGTGTGTGTGTGTGTGTGTGTGTGTGGCTGCACTGGGGCCTGCTCTCTAGTTTGTGTGTGTGTGTGTGTGTGTGTGGCTGCACAGGGGCCTGCTCTCTAGTTTGTGTGTGTGTGTGTGTGTGTGTGTGTGTGTGGCTGCACTGGGGCCTGCTCTCTAGTTTGTGTGTGTGTGTGTGTGTGTGTGGCTGCACAGGGGCCTGCTCTCTAGTTTGTGTGTGTGTGTGTGTGTGTGTGTGTGTGTGGCTGCACTGGGGCCTGCTCTCTAGTTTGTGTGTGTGTGTGTGTGTGTGTGTGGCTGCACTGGGGCCTGCTCTCTAGTTTGTGTGTGTGTGTGTGTGTGTGTGTGGCTGCACTGGGGCCTGCTCTCTAGTTTGTGTGTGTGTGTGTGTGTGTGTGTGGCTGCACAGGGGCCTGCTCTCTAGTTGTGGTAAGCAGGCTTCTCATTGTGGCTTCTTTTGTCGCAGAGCACAGGCTCTAGGGCGCCGGCCTCAGTAGGTCTGGCACACAGACTTAGTTGCCTCACGGCATGTGGGATCTTCCTGGACCTGGGGTTGAACCTGTGTCCCCTGTACTGGCAGGCAGATTCTTAACCACTGGACCACCAGGAAAACCCACTACAGGATTTTTACTTAATTTCAATTTCATCAATCTTACATCTCTATTCCCTTTCTCCCATGCCAAAAATTCTGGTTCTTAATGACATCAACATAATTACTTATTTGTTTTATTCCTCAGCATGCATACAACTGTCTCCGAACACTATTACCAATGATATGATCACTAGAAACAGTTTAAATTTTCTTTTTTGCATTTCTTTCTGCTTTTTGTTTATATTCCACTGGAGATATACAGTCAAACCCTGTGATTTAAAGTCACCTAGAATAGTTCCTCTCTGTGCATTATTCTACCAACCAAATAAACAGGTTCATTTCTTTTATTTTGCTTTTGATTTTTAGGAATTGCTTTTTTCATATTTAATTCTTACAGCTATGTAAATATTTGCATAATTCCAAGATCAAATCTAGAAAAGAAAGTGTATTCAGAAAAATCTATTTGCTATTACTATCCTCTTCATCCTGTTTCTTTAGTACCTCTAATATAAACACCTTGTTTGTTTTATTTTACCCTTTTAAAAAATGGAAATATGCATATATTCACATCTCTTTTTCTTAGATAAATAGAAGTATGCTAGTACACTTTTCACTGCTGTGATTTTTTCACTATATAAATTTTTTTCTGAAGATTACAATAGTGTATAGAGGTATTCCTCATTGCTTTTTCATAGCTGCATGGTGCTCCAATGCATGCATGCACATTTCATAATTTATTCTGATACTTAGTGCTATAATGAATCATCTCAGGCATAAAATTTTTCATATTTTTCTGGATTATTGTTTGAATAGGTTCCTAAAGGGGAAATTGTGAGATAAAAAGGCAAATACATGTGTAATTTTGCTAGCTAGACATCAAATATGCTTCTAGAGTAGTATTTTTCCCACCAGGAATGGTGAAGCTGCCTGTTTCCTCACCATCAATCAACAAAGTATGTTGTGAAATATTTGGAGTTTTGCCAATCTGACAGATGAGAAATGACTTTCAGAGTAGTTTTAATTTGCATTTCTCTTATTAAGAAGTAGGTTGAGAAGCTTTTCACATGATTAAGGCCATTAGCATTTCTCTTTTCCATGAGCTTTTCTTATCTTTGGCCCATTTTCCTGTAGGATTGTTCATCTTTATTTTTAGAAACTCTTTACACATTAGGGATGGTAATACTTTTCCCATCATATACATTGCAAATATTTTCTCCCAGTGTGTTACTTGTCTTTTGATTTTGCTTTTGGTGTTTTGCTGGGTTTTTTTTTTTTTTTTGGTCATGCAAAAGGTGCCTTTTTTCTTAAACATAAGCAAATGCATTATCTTTTCTTCTTGCTTCCAGAGTTTAGTCAGAATAAAATTTACCCACTTTAAGGTTAAAGAGAAAGATCACCTATGTTTTCTTCTAATAGTTGTAGGATTGCAATTTTTTTTCTTGCATTTTAATCTCCAGTTCATCAGAATTGATCTTGATGTATGGTGTGAGGAATGGACCCAATGTCTTATTTTTCTGTATGGTCCTCCAGTTATCCTAACACCTTCTTTTTAAAATTGCATCTTTTCCTCACTGGTTTACAATACTACCATCATCATAGGCTAAATTGTCATACTTAGGGTTTGCTTCTGGATTTTTTATTTCAGTTCAATTAATCTATTTGTGTATTCATGTACTAATATCACACAATTTCTATAAGAAATTGTAGCCATTATATTATGAAGAAATGTAGCCATTATATTATGTTTGTATGTTCAAACTCACAAATGTTTGTGAATTAAGCTTGTAAGTTGGATTTTGGCTTGCCAACAGTGTATCAAGAAAACCTTGGATTCAAAAGAAGAAAAGATCTATGAAAGACACAAATAACATCTTTCCCACTTCTTTTCTGTCTATACTTTAAAACACTTAATGTGAGGATTTATGGCTAGTTAATTTTCATACTGATGCTTGGTATGTGCTCAATGAACAGGTGTCAAGTTTGAAGGCCAGTCAAATATAAGAGAATTTATTCTATATAAGCTCAAAAAGTTAGCGCCACGGACAGTGGTGGAAGCTGTAATGGATGTAGTTATCAATTCAATATAAGAAACAAATATTAGAATCATTAAAAAGGAAAGGATGCCAAATGGAATCATGAGCTCCCTGTAACAGGGAACATAAACACCCCTCGGTTTTATTAGAAAGATAGATGAGACTTATGACTGAACTACTAATAGTTAATAGAAGTGTGGCAATAATTATATGTGAGCTGCTGTCCTCAGTGCTTTACATATATTAGCTCCCTTAATCCTTGCAGCCACCTTGTGATGCAAAATCTTTTATTACCCCCGCTTCCAGGAGGATATGCTGAAGCACAGAGAAATGATATAACTTGCTCCAGGAAAATGGTAAAGCTAAGATTTGAACTCAGGGAAAGGGGCTTCAGAAACCATTATGCCTTATATAGGTAGGCATAGTGTAGTGGCCTTCAGTAAGAAATCAGATCAGATTTCTCATGTTCCCCTGGTGGTTTCATTTAGGTATGTATTCATTCATTCATTCTTGCCAGGTGCTGGAAAACTAGAGGTGAATGACACAGACTCTGTCTTTGAGTGGCTCCCAGACTAGCTGGAGAGACAACCACCTTGCCATCTTCTAAGCACTATCTGACAGGTTATAGAAAACATCTTGAGACTAAACAAGATATCATGACCTGAAGCTCCATTGTGACTTTAAGGACTTCTTTGTTCTTTGGCAACCATAGTAAGTACACAGTTCCCTGCTGACACTATTTCTTGTGATAATTCTTAAAAAATTTTTGAATACCAAAAAATGCAAACCATCATTCTTTTTCCAAATTGTGAGTAGTAGTAAAGATCACTAACATGAACTGAAGCAACAAACAAAAATGAACACAGTGAAAGTTAAAAGGCTGATTGAAGAAGTAAATAGTAATATAATTTATATCTGCAAAACTTGATTCAGAAAAACTAAACTTGGTGAGATCATGACCACTTTGTGAAGGAGGCCATAATTGTAAAATAGATGTAAATTTTTAAAATGCTGATAGATAAATCATATCTCAGTTGTAAAATCAATGCAAAAAAGTATTAACCCCTATGAAACTAAGTCTAGTAAAATAAAATTGGAAAATTAGCATGAAAGGAAATATATTTTAATTACCTTATATAGAAAATTGACCAAGAGAATTAAAGTCCCTTAATGACATTTATTCCAGAAAATATTTCCTGAATGAAAATTCATCATTGTGAATATAATTTGGATTAAAGCACTAAGTAAGGCATAACCCAGTGCTCAGGATCAGAATGGCAAGGATGAATTGATCCTGTGTGTATTGCAATAGCAGAGGGAGTGACCACTCACCCCTTCAGAGCTGGGTGAGGCTTCACAGAGGGGGCAGCATTTAGGTTGGACCTAAGGAATGAAATTGTTTTGTTCAGGTGGGAAGAGGAGAACAGGCATTCCAGAGAGTTGAGGTAACAGGTGTAGAGTGACAATTGAGAAAGAACATGACTATGGCTGAACTCTAAGTCTGAGAACTAGGGATCTGTAACTTGGAGCTAAAACAGAAGGTGAGTGACAGGCAAGATAGGTTATCAGATGGGGAAGAAGAGTGGTCATTGGCAATCCAGAAGGTGGCCTTTGGTGGGTTTTTTGCTCATCCTGGCTTGTTCAACATTTTCACCAGTGACTTAAGTAAAAGGAAAAGGTAAACTTATGATGGATGACGACCTATTGCTGAGAGCCCAGGCAAACATTTCCTTGGCTACCGTCATTGGCCTTTCTAGGTCTGGAATGTCTAAGATTTGGCTAAGTGACATTGACTCTTGGGCAACAAAAGAAGACTGTTATTTCATAAAGCAGATACATGCTCCACAGCTGATAAAGTATCAGGCCACAAGTCTGGAAGATAATAATAATGAGAGGAACTTCCATTATTGAATACCATCACTTTATATATATTATCTGGTTAATTTTAATGTGAGTCCCGTGAGGTCCGTGTTGTTATCCCCATATTGTAAGTTAGGAAGCTGGAAGTAACAGGATAAAATGCCTCCCCAAGTCACTCAATATCGGAACTAGCCTGAGTGGTTCAGGGCCCATGCCTTATCACCGTGTCTCAGTGCTCATTCACCTCTGCCTTCAGGATTTAAAATCACCCATGGCATGAAGCTGAATTTCAGAAGCTAAATCTGGGCCAGCATTGCTTTGGAAAATGACCACAGCACCATTTCAGTGCTTGAGGTTTCTGCTCAAATCCCTTATGGGAGATAGGCTTGGATCAGACAGGATCACACAGGGTCTTCACCTGAGGTTGCAGGAGACTTCAAAACCAGAGGAGATAACAGAGACAAGAGCTGAGCTGAAAGCCAGAGTCCAGAGCCTCAGAAAAGAGGTAGATTGAGGAGCTGCCAAAGGAGAAATGCCCGTAACAGACAGGAAGTCAGAAACCTGGGATCAGGGATCCAGAGACACAGAGGAGGAAGAGAAAACAAAGTAGGGGGTATAGCAACTGCTCAGAACAGGCATTGCCATTATTTGAGACTTTCACAAAATGTGTCTAGGGATAAAGGGCTAGAGACTTTCCTAAAATTACCGGTGAAAAAGGCTCAGCCAAGTGAACGTCTGCTTGTCAAGCCTCCTGGCTATTGAAGCACTTGAGGGACCACGTGGTTCTCTCCAGAGGCCTTGGGCTTAGTGGACTGAGTTAGCTCATGGCTAACACTATAACTGATCTCACCCAGCCATGAGGACAATGCCACTGGACACCACAATTTTAGGTAAATCAGCTAGTCTCTGCCAGCACAGTGAGAGAGAGAGACTTGAAAAGGAAGAGAAGGGGTGTGGGCACCAGCATTCTCGCTCAACTGAGGTCTCAGGAAGCCACCAGAAGCAACATCTCATAGAAAGGCTGCAAACAGATTCTCTGACCTCCAATCCCTGGTGACAGAGAAAATTAAACACCTTAAATTGGATTTTAGTCTCTGATTGCTTCTAAATGTTATGGTTGGGCCAGGCCAGCTGGAGCTGGAGTTCAGAATAATCTGAGAGCTTAGAGTAACACATCCTTCTGTGTGTGTGTGTGTGTGTGTGTGTGTGTGTGTGTGTGTTGTGAGTGGGTGGGGCCGTGAGCCCTGCCGCTGTTTTATACCATTTTGTCATGAATTGAAATCTGCCGTGGCATTGTCGTTCAGCGGCTGCCATGGGGTAAATAAAACCTACAGCTCACAGCCATAAAATGGAATAACTATTCATTTCTGCCATCTTCTGAGGCCAAAAGTTTCAAGACATCAAACATAGGTTTCAAGTTTGCGGGCTTTTGTTCTTCCTGAGGGAATTTGCCCAGTGACTCCAAGCTTTAGCTGAAGCATTGTCCACGTGTTCCCTTAGCATTGTGTTAGATGCTGATAGTGGTTTGAGTAATCATTGGAGGTCAAGAGGTCACCTTTCCTGATGCTTATATAAATGAGTTATTATAGTCTGACAAAGGTGGCACTGAGATTTCAAGCCCAGATGATGAGAGGTTTGAGGGTGCCATTGACTAGGAAAGGGGTGTTTGGTGTAGAGAGTTGGTTTGGGGGTGGGGAAATGGGTCAAGTATGACATTAGAAATAACAATGGAAATAACCAGAAAGCTTGCATTATTTGTCCATTTGTTTACTCACACAATGAACGTTTATCATGCTGCTTATGTTACGCCCTCGGCATTAGGGGAGAGATGTAAGACCTGGGTCTTGACTTCTGCAGGAAGCCAGAACTATCTAACTAAAGGTAAAGAGAAGACTTGCAGGTGAGACAGGGGCTGGGTACCCTCTGTGTTCCCAGTCAAGGATAGAGGGTGAAGGAACCCAGAGAGGATGAAAGTCTGAACTAAAAAGAGATTTTAGAGTTGAGCATGGGCATAGGAAATAGGGTGGGTGGCAGGGTGGTGCCCATAGTTACAGAGAAGAATCAACTAGAAAGAGAGCTGGGTTGGTGGAAAATCCCAGATGTCGAGGGGAGTGTTTCAGGAGTGCACTAGTCACGCTAAAATGACCACTGATGATAAAGCTACCCTTTATTGCTTACTTTGTGCTTTTATTTATTTAATACTAGACACTGTGCTAAGTGCCGGGCATACAGTGATGATGAACAGGATCATCTAGGTTGTGCCCTCATAGAGCTTATTACATCCTGGTGAGTTTAATGCTGTACATCATCTCCTCCTGGGAACCATGAGAGGCTAGAATTATTATCCTCGCTTTACAGATGAGAAGACTGAGGCTCAGAGAGGTTGAGTCACTTGCCTAGGTCCCACAGCAAAAGAGTTTGGTGAAACTGGGATTTGAACATGGTTCTGCATGGTGCCAAAACCTCTAAATCCCCACCTGGTACTGTGAGGATATGAGTGGAAAAGGGGCATCAGATGTGAGGGGAAGAAGGCTTTGAGGGGAGTTTTGCCGGCAGGAGGTGGTGATGGGGTATAGATGTCAGAGGAGAGACTGCAGAGGTAGGGAGTTTAGAGATGTATTTGACCATGAATAGAGGGAGAAGGATTCCTTGAAAACTGCTTGCAGGGACAGGCCATGTACAAGGGCCCTGGGAAAGTATAGATTTGACCTTGAGAGAGGAGTTGGCATTTTCCTTCTAGGAGGTCTGCCATAACCAGTCCTGTTCTGTTGGCATGTGGCCACTGGGCCTGGCCTTCTAGGACCATGGGGCCTGAAATCCCCAGGGTGCATGAAGTCTGAGCAGCCTGGGGCCTATGAACCCTAAACCTCCAGAATCGGAGGTCTTCTCTGATTGCGATCTCCACATGGGAAGGGAGCTTGGTGATCCCAAGCAGCCCAGAGCCAATTATTCTGCCATGCTGGGTGGCCAGAAGGCAGCTGAAAACACTGAGAGGAAGGCTTTTTGCCTCAGCACATTATCTTTAGCTCACCAGCCACAGAGTGACTCTGCAATTACAAACCAGCCGCTGAACAGACGCAGCCTAACTGTACGTTGTAAAAGTTTACGATTAGTAAAGATATGTGCAAAATTAATCCCTAAAGAACAAAGTAATTAAAAAAGTACGTAATGAAGTAATTAGCTAGAAATGGTGGGGAGCAGAAGGAGGAGAGCGCCCATGGACAATTTTACTCTGGAAGGGTCTTCACATTTAAGTTTTTTTTAGTTGTGTTCAATGAGGGAGCCTTAGAGAAGTATGATTAATAAGATGCACAGAAGAGGTAACAATTGATGAAAGATTTTGAGAGCCAAGTTGCAGAAAATTTTTTACCTTCTTAAAAAGATGGGACCAAAAGGGAAAACAGCTATAAAGACCATTATTGTGATCATTAACAAAATTTGATTATAGGCTGTAGATTAGACAATAGTCATGTTATCAGTGTTTAATTTCCTGATTTTGGGGACAAAAAATCCTGGGAGCCAGCAATGAGGTTTTAAAGCTCCAGAGAGTCAGCTTCTCCTTTTCTTTTCTTTTTTAAAAATTTTGTCTTTCTTTAATTGAGTCTGCCTGCTGCTTTGTATTGTGCCATCGGAAGGTAACTTCTTTGCCACCAATGCATCATTTTTCCAATTTTCCAGGAAGGGACCAGCAGGCAAGGCCAAAATCAGTTCCTCAGAGTGACTGGTAGGAACTAAGCTGGGACTGCCTGCTTCTTCCCCATCTTCCTCCCCTTCCTCCTCGCCTCCTCTCCTTCCCCACTCCTCACCTCCTCCTTCTCCCATTCTACCTCTTCAGCACCAGCATCCGTATCAGTATCATCACCATCCAGACACTCTTGTGGTTTTCTTTTGAAAAATCCTCATTTTCACAAATCTGACATCACAGAAGGGGAATTCAGAGACATCTACTCTCATTGCAAATGCTCTTCACTTTGTAAAGCAATGCAAGATCCCAGTGAGTAAAACCTCCCAGTGCTCACCAGTGACGGTTTATGGAAATTATCCCCACATACAAGTTTTTCCATCAAGCAGGCTTACCTGCACATGAAGTCAGTCCAGAAGATAGAATTACCCTAGTAACACCCCCAGGGCACATTTCTTCCCTGAAGCCCTGTTTCTCTCTGTGTCTGGACTGTTTGGAATGTCTAATGAATGCGGATTCTTTCCTTGCTTGGGGTGGGCCACACTCAACGCCGAGTGCCAGGATTTGCTCATTATGCCTGCTTCAAAGACTGCTCATCAGTGACAGAGGGTCTTGATGACTTGTGTCATTTTCACTGCCTTAGAATTGTTAGTCCTATGAAGAAATCGTGGAGTAAGGAAGAGAAAATATTAGTAATACCATGATTTCAAGACAGATGCTTATCTTAGATTTTAATGTTTCTAAAATCACATTGTGCCTGATAAATTTGGCATATACAGATAAATAACAAATATATACAGAAATGACAATTTATTATCCATACCAGAACACTTTTGAGACTTAAAGAGGGTACCACTAATTGTTACACTGGAACAGCAGGTATGAACCAGTGTTGTCATGAGCAAACCAGGACATACAATCACTCAACTTATAATTGTATATGTACATTTAATGCAGTTCATTCATTTGACGTTATTTGTTAGGCACCTGCCACACATCACACTGGGTGTACAATGTTTAACAGTGGGCATATAATGCTTAAAGTTACATGCTTACCATTTGGTATACAGTGTTTAAAAGGCAAGTATAGACCCTTCCCTCTTGGAGTGGATGGCATAAAGGGACAGATAGCTGATAAAAGGGAACAAAGAATAGATGTATATTTACAAATCATAGTAAGTGCTACATTAACAAAATACCATAGAGTAGATGACTTAAACAACAGAAGTTTATTTGTCACAGTTCTGAAGGCCCAATGTCTGAGATCAGGGAACCAGCAGGGGCAGATCCTGGTGAGAGCTCTCTTCCTGGCTTCCAAACAACCACGTTCCTGCTATGCCCTCCATGGTAGAGAGAGAGCTCTAGGGCCCCTCCCCCTTCTTATAAGGACACCAGTTCCGTCTGGTCAGGATTTCACCCTTACAATGTCCTTTTACCTTCGTCACACCCCGTCACATGCGGGCTTAGGGCTTCAACATATGAATTTGAGGGGTTTGAAATTGATTATATTCTTTGCAGCTGAAGATGGAGAACCTCTATACAGTCAGCAAAAACAAGACTGGGAGCTGACTGTGGCTCAGATCATGAACTCCTTATTGCCAAATTCAGGCTTAAATTGAAGAAAGTAGGGAAAACCACTAGACCATTCAGGTATGACCTAAATGAAATCACTTACAATTATACAATGGAAGTGATCAATAGATTCAAGGGATTAGATCTGATAGACAGAGTGCCTGAAGAACTGTGGAGAGGTTTGTGACATTGTACAGTAGGTGGTAATCAATACCATCCCCAAGAAAAAGAAATGCAAAAACGTAAAGTGGTTGTCTGAGGGGGCCTTACAAATAGCTGAGAAAAGAAGAGAAGCGAAAAGCAAAGGAGAAAAGGAAAGATATACCCACCTGAGTGCAGAGTTCCAAAGACTACCGAGGAGAGATAAGAAAGCCTTCCCAAGTGGTCAATGCAAAGAAATAGAGGAAGACAATAGAATGGTAAAGACTAGAGATCTCTTCAAGAAAATTAGAGATACCAAGGGAACATTTCATGCAAAGATGGGCACAATAAAGGACAGAAACTTGCATGGACCTAACAGAAGCAGAAGATATTAAGAAGAGGTAGCAAGAATACACAGAAGAACTATACAAAAAAGATCTTCATGACCCAGATGACCACGATAGTATGATCACTCACGTAGAGTCAGACATCCTGGAATGTGAAGTCAAGTAGACCTTAGAAAACATCACTACAAACAAAGCTAGTGGAGATGATGAAATTCCAGTTGAGCCTAAAAGATGATGCTGTGAAAATTCTGCACTCAATATGCCAGCAAATTTGGAAAACTCAGCAGTGGCAACAGGACTGGAAAATGTCAGTTTTCATTCCAACCCCAAAGAAATGCAATGCCAAAGAATGTTCAAACTACCACACAATTGCACTCATCTCACACCTAGCAAAGTAATGCTCAAAATTCTCCAAGCGAGGCTTCAACAGTATGTGAACTGAGAACTTCCAGATGTTCAAGCTGGATTTAGAAAAGGGAGAGGAACCAGAGATCAAATTGCCAACATCCGCTGGATCATCGAAAAAGCAAGGGAGTTCCAGAAAAACATCTATTTGTGCTTTATTGACTATGCCAAAGCCTTTGACTGTCTGGATCACAACAAACTGTGGAACATTCTTCAAAAGATGGGAATACCAGACCACCTTACTTGCCTTCTGAGAAATCTGTATGCAGGTCAAGAAGCAATAGAACCAGACATGAAACAATGGACTGGCTCCAAATTGGGAAAGGAGTATATCAAGGCTATATATTGTCACCCTGCTTATTTAACTTATATGCAGAGTACATCTTGTGAAATGCTGGGCTGATTGAAGCACAAACTGGAATCAAGATTGTGGGGAGAAATATCAGTAACCTTAGATATGCAGATGACACCACCCTTATGGCAGAAAGCAAAGAGGAACTGAAGAGCCTCTTGATAAAAGTGCAAGAGGAGAGTGAGAAAGCTAAAACTCAACATTCAAAACACTAAGATCATGGCATCCGGTCCCATCACTTCATGGCAAATAGATGGGGAAACAATGGACACAATGACAGACTTTATTTTCTTGGGCTCCAGAATCACTGCAGATGGTGACTGCAGCCTTGAAATTAAAAGCCGTTTGTTCCTTGGAAGAAAAGCTATGACCAACCTAAAGAGCATATTAAAAAGAAGAGACATTACTTTGCTGACAAAGGTCTGTCTAGTCAAAGCTGTGATTTTTCCAGTAGTCATGTATGGATGTGAGTGTTGGACTATAAAGAAAGCTGAGTGCCAAAGAATTGATGCTTTTGAACTGTGGTGTTGGAGAAGACTCTTGAGAGTCCCTTGGACTATGAGGAGATCAAATCAGTCAATCCTAAAGAAAATCAGTCCCGAATATTCATTAGAAGGGCTGATGCTGAAGCTCCAATACTTTGGCCATCTGATGTGAAGAACTGACTCATTGGAAAATACCCTGATGCTGGGAAAGGTTGAAGGCAAGAGGAGAAGGGGACAACAGAGGATGAGATGGTTGGATCACTTCACCAACTTGATGGACATGAGTTTGAGCAAGCTCTGGGAGTTGGAGATGGACAGGGGAACCTGGCAAGCTGCAGTTGCAGAGAGTCAGACACTACTGAGTGACTAAACATAATTGAGGGATGCAACAAAAAGTGTAGTGTAAGAATATAAGTTTCCAGAAGTCACAGACTTTTCATGTTTTTTTCAGACAAAATACCCACCTCACACTAAAGCCCCCAGCACAAAGAAAGGAAATGGTTAAGTTCAATTAAAGGGTAGAAGGTACATGATTGATTTATAATTTTGGAAAATGGAGTGGAGGGCACCAAGAGTTGCAGCCAAAAAAAAAACAAAAACTTTTTAGAAGGCTGTTGATAGAGTTGTCCACGCAAAGATAATGGCAGCTTGGACCAGAATGTTATCTGTGCAGACTGAGAGATGTGATTACATTTAAGCTATATTTAGGAGGTAGAACTGACTGCATTTCCTGATGTATTATTGGATGTTAAGGAAAGGAAGAGGACATAATTATAGGTGAATTACATAATTATTTATGTAGGTTTCAGGCATGGGCTATTAGGCCGATGAGGGGAAAATGAAGGGACACCCGGGGAAGCAGGGAAGGACATCAAGAACTTGGTTTTGGACAAGGTAAACGTGCAATGCCTGAGAGCTGCACAAGTGGAGGTGATGTATTGGCAGATGGACATATAAATGTCGAGCTCGATGGAATACAGTGTTTCTTCTTGCCCTAGGAAGCTCTCATTACAGCGGTGGTGCATCTTATCAATACCAAAATCTTGCAGTGATAATAGTTATACCACATACTTAGCGGGCTCTGAACTTGGGTCAGGTGTTGAAATAACATGTGTTCACTCGTCTGACGCTCACAACAACTCTTTATGCAGTGTGTCATTTTTATCTCCACTTCACAAACAAGAAAACTGTGTGTTAGAAAGTGAAATAAATTCTCTAAAGTCACCAATCCAGCAAATGGAAAATGTAGGATTTGACATCACGTATGCGTGGAGTGGGTTGCCAATTCCTTCTCCGAGAGATCTTCCTGACGCAGGAATCGAACCAGCATCTCTTATGTCTCCTGCATTGGCAGGCAGGTTCTTTGCCATTAGCACTGCCTGAGAAGCCCAGGATTTGACATCAAGACTGTTTAACCCCTGTGCTCTGACCACGGTGACCTCCTATCTCCCAGGAGGCAGAGGTCTTGGAAACATTTCCTACTCAGCTTCTAAAGTATCATGTGACCTTGAACCTCAAATGGGAAAGGGAAAGTAATTGGTTAGGTCCCCTGTAGCTCTGCTGAACTGCAATGCTGATCTATTTCGTAAACCCTTTTTTAAAAGTTTTAATTTATTTATTTATTGTCTGTGCTAGGTCTTCATTGCTGTGCAGGCGTCCCCTAGTTGAAGGGAGCAGAGGCTACTCTCCAGGTGTGGTGTGTGGGCCTCTCATTGTGATGGCTCCTCTTCTTGTGGAGCACGGGCTCTAGGCACATTCGCTCAGTAGTTGTGGTACATGAAGCTTAGTTGCTCTGAGACATGTGAGATCTGCTTCATGCCATGTGAGACCAGGGATTGAACTGGGGTCCCACATTGCAAGGTGGAGTCCAACCAGTGGACCACCAGAGAAGCCCACAAATCCCATTTTTAATGTGAGTTTGCTGTAGGCACCTATCAGAGATGAAACTCAAGCTGACAATTCATTTTGACGTGTATGAGAAGGGCAAATCTCTTTAAGTGAAGACCCAGCACACTGCTTTCTTAATCTGAATTCCAGTGGAGTAAAACTCTTTAGAACAAATATTTCTGAGTGAGAAAATGTTCAGCATCTCATATTCATTTTTATCATCTAAATGTTAACCTCAAGGAACCCTCTGAGCCAAATGTGGGTGTGATGCTTGAGCCAGAAACACAGCTTCCTCTAATGTCTGCACCCAGGGTCTGCCAAACATCCCCATCTATGCTGTCCCAGTGACACATGGGTTCCCCTGTCACCTGGCCCCACTGTGCTGGGAGGTGACAGAGTGTATTATACTTTCTCCAGTGATTCTGATTGCCCTGCATTTCAGAAAGGACCTCCTGACTTCTCCTCCTGGCTTATTCTTTGGGCCAGTGTTTTGGGGTTCATCTAGTATGGACTTTCAATTTGAATTTGGCTGCAACATGCTAAAGAGCCATTCATATGTGTTGGTGGGAGGTTGTTTCTGATTAGATTAAACTTCTGAAAGAGGAAAGAGCCACTGATTAAAGACATAAAAAAGGAAACACTTTAAATGGGTAAGTGGCTCATCCTCATATAGCAAAGTATAAATTAAACATAGTCCAGGGCTCAGCTTTGAATAGCAGCTGGATAGAGCAAGCTTTTCTGAATACATCCGCAAGGAGAAGATGCTCACAGCCGTTCAGGGGGGGGCTTAACCCACCAGAGAGGGCTCTGAGCATTCCTGAGTAAATGGAGGGGCTGAGTTACCTGATAAAAATGACTCTCACACTAGGGACGGGAAGGGTTTTATTTGGATTTCAGAAAATTATCCCCTGAGTCTCTGTGACAGTCAAGCTCATTATTATTCTCTGACAGCATTGGTGATGGTAATGGGGCCAGAGATCTTCGTTCAAAACAAAAAGACGCGATTAGAGTAGACAGCACACGTGTCGATCGGACCCTGATTTGGAATGTGGCCGACACTTCGGTCTCAGAGCTGGAAGCTTCTGTAGTGTTGGGTCTATAGAAACGCCTGAGCTGGACCTAGCCAGCCTCCCCAGCCATCTCAGCTTTGCACAGAACGTCAGCCCTGCCTAGACTGTGTCACCTGCCCAGGGCTGGAGGTGTGGCTGCAGCCCCACTTCTGGCTCACGCTAGGATCCGTGGAGCCGTCATGGGGCTGCTGCCTGTGGCTGTCAGAGGGACACTGAGCCTTGCATGGTCTCCAAGCCCCTGGCTTTCCCTTTTCCAGCCTGCTGAGTTCTCCTTTGGTTTTCTCGCAGCTTCTCTGGTTCTGAACTGGAACCAGACTCTCCCTATAGCCTGTTTTATAGGAGTCCTAATGCCTACCTTCCCCCCAACAGTTGCCTTTCTCCCCACTGAGAACTAAATCCACTCTTTGTATCTTCAGTCCCTAGTGGGGACCTGCCCTGAAAGGACTCATTATCTGGACTTGGAAATCTCTCCCCATGCCTGGACCTTCTGCGGCAAAGTCTCACTCGATAGATTGAACCCTGGCTATCCGCGCTGCAGGGCCCAAGCCTCTCTGGTCACCTTGCCCCTCACATGCTTGCAGCTTGTATGAACCAAGGAAATGATCACAGTCTGCAACAGCAGCCCCCAGGCCCCAAAGGCTGAACCCAGGACAAGTTTATTTCTCACTCACTTCACAGCCCTCTAAAGGGTGTGAGGGACTCCTGGGCAGCTCCTCTTCTAGTGGCAACTGAGGGCTGAGAGTGCTTTTTTGTGGCTTCCCCATCTTTGAATTTCAAGGTCATTTTGACAAAAACATCCAGTGGACTGGGGGGAAAAGAGGTAGAAGTGTTCGTGGGTTCCCTCACTGGACACTTACATATCTGGGCCTGAAAGTGACAACTATAACTTCCTCTTGTTTCATTGGCCTGAGCTGCTCACACAATCCCTCCTGACTCAGGGGAGGCTGGGAGATGTAGAGGAGCACACAGGTTTTCATGAGCAGCAGGATTCAACCACATCCACGGAGACCCCCTTCTCCTGGCTTCACTTCCCCAACCCCGTATAGAACCAGGCCTGTCTTCTTTCTTTTCTTCCATTTGTCTTGAGTTCAATCAAATCAGTTGTGTTTGGGCAATAAGTAATCAGGACTGTTGGCTGATAAGAGATTTGAGGTAACCATAAATAAATTCTCCTTGGTTAGAACCATTGAAAGATACCTTCTAATCTCAATGACTACATGTTTATAAAGTGATCCTCCTGGAATTTCCTATAACGAAATGAACTCTCATGGTCCCAGTCTTTATAGTCAGAGCACGGGTCCACGGAAAACCTGGACCCCCTGTCTCTGATGGGCTGGTTTTCTGAACTTGGTGCCACGGCTGCCCTTGAGTTTCCAATAGGTAAACAGCTATTTCAGCAAACCACAATACCGTGCCAAACAGCCTTTTTACTTTTTCTTCATAAAAAGCTTCCAGACATTCCAGCCCAGCTGGTCTCTTCCTGGAATCCTGCCAGATGAATCCTCCTGCTGCCTTCTGATAGTTATGAAAAATCTCTTTTGAACAGGGGAATGGCTTCAAGTGCTTCTTAGGGCTGACCCCAAATCAGACCCCTTCAGGGACACCTTCCAAGAAAAAGCATCATTTTTTTTTTTATTCCGAGTAGCAATTCTGTCCAAAAGACTCTTTGGCAGTGTTTTATTGTAAAAACAGGGCTTGGGAAACTGGATCCCCAGGGAGTGTTTTTCTGATGGAAGAATAAGCACCTCCGGACTTTTAAAATGTTTCCTTACACTTGAAAATAATGAAATATCTGCCCTTGGACACCTGGGAGGGCACCAGGGAAAGTGCACAGAGGATGACTCAGAGCTAAGGCCAAGTCTCAGTCCTTGGGCTGTGCAGTTTACAAAGCACCTGCCACGTGCCGGGCCCTGCCTCGGCTCTACGGGCCGTTTCTCACGGGCTGGGGCTTCAGGCCCATAAGTAGGAGAAAAGCTCCATCTCACTGGTGCTCAGGGAATTGCAAATTAAAACTACAGTAACAGTGAATTTCACACCCACCCATGGACAATGCCAACTGCTGGCAAGACTGTGAAGCAACATGAGTGCTCACCTGTGCTGGTGGGGGTGGAACACAGGATTCTCACTCTGGAAGAGTTTCACTCTCCTTGGGAGAGCTGACGGTGTGTCATGACCCGTGCCTCAGAAGTCGCACCGTGGTGTAGATCCACGGAGAGGTGCCCTCTCTTGGGTGCCAAGAGACCCGTACACATTCCAAGGAGCACTATTCATAATCCGGGAAACGACCAGACTCGGGGACACCAGGAGCGTGCATGAATAAGTGTCTGTACATTTATACAATGGAACACAATAGTGATGAAAACAAATGAGGCAAGAAGCAAGTGGCTGAATGCAGACAATATGCTTCCATTTATGTAGCGTTTAAAACCAGGTAAAACTGAGTCGGTAGTTGAGCTTGATGGCGAGGACATTATTAACAAGATTCAGGATCGTGGCTTGCCTTTGGGGCTGGGGAGGAGCACACAAAGATGTTGCTGCCAATGCACTCTTTCTTATGCTGGTGGTACACAGACAGTTGTCCCTTGTGTTATATGTCTTTAGACTGTACATATACATTGTACACACACACTCACACACACACACACACACACACACACACACACACAGCTAGAGGAAGTACAGGGAACGTGGTAACGCAGAGCAGAGGCATTTAATAAATGTAGGGCAGCCGGGAAAGTAGGTAGGAATTAGCTAGGCAAATAAATATAAATGTGACAGGGGGAAGAGGCTGACCACCACTGGCTTTTGTCTTACCTTTGCCCAAGTTTGACCTCTCTTTCCTTCTCAATCCCATGCAGGGCTGCAAATAGAGTAAAATGCCCGCCATGTGTAAGGTGAAAATTGAAGGATGTCTTAAGAATACCCAGCCCTTGTCAGAGTCTTTGTTTGCCTGCCTTTCTGACCCTACAACCACTCTGCACACACATGTCTGGTCTCCTGCCAGCCATTGTCAGGCCTCAGCCTCCATGCTGCTCGTCTTCTTCCCACTAGCCTGCCTGGCTTGGCTTTCAGCTCTTGTCTCAGCATTTCACAGCCAAGTTAGGTGAGACAGCTACACATAAAAAGGTAATTAACAACATGAGCCAAGAAATAAGGACCACATGAGTGGTGCAAATCATGTGTTTCAGGAGTTAGGAGGAACAGGGCCAGGCTGGTTTTGGATGGACGGAGAGTGGGAAGGAGGGTTTCTGGGCTAAGGGAACAGTGGGAATATTTTGCCAAGAGAGAATAGCTCATTAAAAGTCACAGGGAGATAAAAGCTGGACCGGATTTGGGATCTTATCCTGCGAAACGTGGTCATGAAGTACAAGACTAAGGTGCCACCACCCTCAATCCCTTACTTATGGTAGATATTACTAATAAATGATAGCATGCTTTTCCGTTGGAGCCCAGACAGAGGCTTGGAATCCTTTTAAATGTATATATATTTGGCTGTGTTGGGTTTTCATGGCCGCATGCAGGATCTTCATTGCATCACACAGTCTCTGGTTGTGACACATGGGCTCTGTAGTGTGAGGGCCTGGTAGTTGCAGTGTGTGGACTTAGTTGTTCTGTGGCATGTGGAGCAACCGACTCCCCGAATTCCCCGATCAGGGATGGAACTCCTGCATTGCAAGGCAGATTCTTAACCACTGGACCACCAGGGAAGTCCCTTAGAATCCTTCTTAACCCAGTGCTTCAGAAGGACATTAATAAGTGAATGGATTCAATATGGGGATGTTGCCTGCTATTCCTACCAAAGTGTACAGAGTGATCACTGGTCTGTCAATAGGAGGAATGGTCACACTGTATCCTGGCGTCTTGCTTCCAGTGTCCCCCTACTCTCCAGCTCCCAATTCACAACTCTACCAGCTGTGTCCCACATACTGGGCATCACTTGAGGTATTGGCAAGAAAACTCAGAAGCACAGAATACAAAAGGAAAAAGTGATCTAAGATGTCCCTGAGTCCACCTCCTCCATTTGGCAGCAGGGAAAAACAGGGGCTTGGGACGGAAACAGGTCTGTTTATGTAACTGGCAAACATAGGACATAAATTCAGCCTTCTGACCCTGACCTCGTACTGGCAGCTCCCAGTCCCAGGAAGAGAAAGGGACCTGATCTTTCCTACAAACCTACTAGATGGCTGTCTTTGCTAGTGGGAGCTTTTCATACATCATCTCTTAAACCTGCCAGTTGCCCCAATAAGAAGGGACCTGACATCCAAGGACAAGTCCTAGTCCGAAGGCTAATGTGTGACAGAGGCAGGAGCCACACTCTCTCCACCAGCCCCCAAGACCTGCATGCTTTCTTGCAGTTCCCAGGTAGATGCACCAAGTTTTTCTGAAACAATCGCAGAATCAGGGCTCCCTGGGAAGAGCTGGTGGTGATCAGGACTCACGCTTCTATTTACAACAGTTCAGGTTCTCAGTCACGGTCACATCTGGGGGCAGGCTGGCAGCTCCTCCGTGGGCATCTGTGAGCCTTGGCGAGGTCAGGGACTTTCCCTACCCTGAGTTCATGGCTCCGTAAGACAAAACCGCCTGTGATCTCCCAGGCTCGTTTGATAACTTCCCAGGTTTTACGATGCTAATTTAAGCTCTGCAGCCAAAGTAACTCTCCTCAGTTGCAGCAGCCTGCACTTAAATGTCAGAGCTTTGCTGAAAAACCACTTGGGTTTGAAGGAAGTCATTGTGTTCAGTAAAATCTGGCACATTTTATGTTTATGGCCTTTATTAGAGGAGCCAGCTGAGCGAGTTAAACCGCCCCTCTGTATGGTTAGTGCAAGCCCAGGGCTCTGGGATTGCTGGAACCACTCATTCAAATCACAGTTATTGAACATGTACTAAGTGCTTGGTGCTGACATATACAACATGCTCCTTGTTTTCCTGGAGCTTATCCTTTATGGATGCAGAGGGCAGACATTGAAAGAATAAAGGCATAAATAGAAGTATTGTGAATAAGCATCATTAAGAAAAAAGGTGGAGTGCTAAAAGTACTCACAGGGGATCTAATTTAGACTGGGTGGGTGAAAGAAGGTGATATTTGAACTGGGTAACAAGTGAGGGAGTTTTTCCAGAAAGATGCAGTAGTGGGTACAAAGGCACAGAGCGAGGAAAGAACTTGGTGTGGTCAAGAAACGTTGCCCAGTGCACATCTGGAGGCCACGAGGTCCAGCCTCAGACTGACGTGCCGCCAGGCATCCCTGGCGCCCATAAGGCTAGCATACACCTCACTTGTTGTAACGAACCGGGGTCACAAGTATACAAGGTAAACATTCGGTTCTATCTTGGTGGTGGCTTCCTATGCCCAGTGACCTCATCTGCCTCCTTGATTCCCAACCCTTGGTCTTCGTTCCTCAGTCACCGCTCTGATACCCAACCCTTGCCCTTCCTCCTCCTGGCATCTCTACCCCCTAGAACTTGCAATACTGAGCCATCATTCTGCCCCTTTGTCCTCCCTCCAGTGGCCCTACTTCTCTAGCACATGCCTCCTGTCTATCCCCTCCCACAACATGCCACAACATGCCAGCTATGACCTGTGTCCCAGGCCTGGCACCCTTTTACTTCCTCATCCCCTGTTCCTCCCAAGCCTCCATGGATGCTTCAGGGCACCATCTTTCATGAAACCCAAATGCCAGTGATTTTCTTCCCTATCTTTTGTCTACAATCCGTGAGAGGGTCTCTGAGATCAACTGTGGGGCAGACTTCTGAAGTTCTCTCTGGGTCAAGCCATGGGCCAGTGGAGTCACTCCTCATGTGAGGATCGTGGAGCACAGGCTTTCTCTTGTTTATTTCAGGGTCATTGTGCAGGGTCCAGAAGTGGAGGGACAAACATGCCAAATACACTCTTCTGCTCCAACCAGAAGCTTCCAGGAACCCAAAGGCAATACACAAGGCAGATGGTCTCCATAGATGAGTTTCTTTTCACAGAAGAGAAGAGGGCGGAGGTCTTCTAGGTGAACAGGTGCTCCCAGTCCCTGGAGAGGAGCCTCTCCATGCTGGGTCAGGCACTCTGGAGGGTAACACGTCTGTTGTCTGTTGGGCTTCACCAGACACATGACTCCTCTGCAATCACTTGTCCCCTGAATGTGGCTGTACAGGAGAAGTCAATAGCAACCATAATGGATATTATAAAATACCTAAAAATACCAAGTGCAGACTAAGGGCTTAGCAATATTCCCGGCATTACGACGGGGGCTTCCAGAGCCCACAGAGTGCAGCAGTCACTGCTATGTGGGTTTCACAGACCTGAGGTGAAGCACCCCAGAGCTGCCACTCAACCAGGACATTATGGGACCAGAATAGACCCAGATATCCTGCCCCCGCCTCAACTACCATGCATGCAGAGCTCACATGGAGGCAGGCTCAGGGTTAAACACATATCTGCACTCCGTCCCCTTCTTCTCCTGGGTGAAATTGAGGCTTGGGAGGAGAAATATCCTGCCAAAGGTGACAGCAGCAGGTGGCAGAGAAAAACACTTGAATCCAATTCTCTCTGGCTCCAAAGCTGTACTTTTAAAAACCACGTGCTACTCCCACCCAGCCCAGCCACCCCACCTCTGCTGGAAACCCAGCAGAGTTCTAGGCACCATTTAGTACCTGTCTAAAGGAGAATCAGATGAAGAGCTTGGAGAACATTTTGAAAGAGAGAAGGAGATAATCAAACAAGCAAATACAAGACTGTCATGATCAGGAACGATAGGGCTGGAGCCACAGAACATGACAGGTTAACCTAGTTGAAGGGATACAGAACTGTGATGCTGAAGTGGCTCCCTGAGAATGTTACATGAAGAGGGGTAGGGTGGGTATGTAATGGCATGTGCAGAAGTCCAGAGAGGAAACCCGGCCTGCTGGAGGAAACAGAATGTCAGCGTGGCTCCAGCATGGACTGTGTCAGGAAGCAAGCATGAGGCTGGAGGGATGGGCAGGGGCCAGGCCCCGGGAGCTTCAGAGGCTGTACTGGGAGGGGTGAGGTGCAGGCAGGACGTGATCCAGGGTACACCTTCAAAACAAATATTGTATATTAATGCATATATATATGGAATCCAGAAAAATGGTATTGATGAACCTATTTGCAGGATAGAAATAGAGACACAGACGTAGAGAACAGACTTGTGGACAATGGGGGAAGGAGAGGATGGGACGAATTGAGAACGTAGCTTTGAAACATATACATCACCATATGTAAAATAGATAGTGTGTGGGAAGTTGCATATAACACAGGGAGTTCAACCCAGTTCTCTAGGACAACCTAGAGAGGTGAGGTGGGGTAGGGGTTGGGAGGAAGGATCAAGAGGGAGGCGACATATGGATATTTATGGCTGATCCACACCATTGTAGGACAGAAACCAATACAACACTGAAACAATTATCCTCCAATTTAAAATAAAATGATTCTGGCTGCTGGGTGGAGAAGAGACTGGAGGAGGAAGGCAGGAGGGAGGGCAGTTGTTCGAAGGCTGTTGTAGTGTCCAGATGGGACACGGCAGAGGTCTGGATGAGGGCGTGGCTGCAGGATGGGGAAAGGGGTGTGGCTTCAAGAGCTCAGCAGAGTCCATGCTGCTCCTTTCACTGAGCAGCCAAAGGCACAATGGGAGGTGCTGCAGCCACCCTTCTGATTAGAACCATGGCACACATGCCCACTGTAAGGTGAAATGGTGACCGACTCTTTGAGAAACAGGTCCTGGAATAAAAGAGCTTTGTTACAAATCATGTTCTGTGTTGTTTTGCTGAAATATGTCAATTAGTAGCCTCCATTCTGGTTGTACAAAGAATACCCCGACTGTGTTATCAGTAACATATTCATGATATTTACAAGGCTTTTCTTGAAAATCTGAGCAACCCGTGAATTGGAAATCAGCACAGTCCCAGAATGTAGAGGTCATGGACACAAAGATGCACAGCCTGGGGCCTTCCATGGCTCCCTCCTCTGATCCCCGGAACCATCCCTTGAGCTTTAGTCAAGTTCAGATACGTCCTTCTGTTTTCCGTAACAGCTGTGTGGTCTTGGGCAAGGGGCAGCCTTGGTCCCCGTTTCCCCATTTGGCATTGGAGACCATAACCACTGTGCTTCCAGCGGCGCTACCACTAGAAGGCGCTAATGGTAAAGAACCCGCCTGCCCATGCAGGCGATCTAAGAGGCACAAGTTTGATCCCTGGGTGGGGAAGACCCCCTAGGCAACCCACTCCAGTATTCTTGCCTGGAGAATCCCATGGACAGAGGAGCCAGGCGGCCTACAGTCCATAGAGTTGCAAAGGGTCAGACACGACTGAATCAACCTAGCATGGACGCATGCCCAATAACCACTACCTCACAGTATCTTATTCTGAAGATTCTGCTGGACATCATTTGTACGATAGTAGCTGAGGCTGATCAAGTGCTAATTATGTGCTAGGCATCTTTCTAAGCACTTTGCACATGAGCACTTTAGTCTCCTGGGCGGCCTCATGAGATGGGAATATTAGGATCCCCACTGGAGATGAGGAAGCTGAGACACACTGAGATCAAGTGAATAACTCACAGTCACACAGCTGGTATGAAACAGAGCCAGGATCTGAATCCCAGCAGACTGAGTTCAAACCCCTTGCTCATAACTGCCATGCGGCACAGTCCAGTGCTGACACATAGTGGGTGCTCAGTGGGGATGTTTGTTTCCTTTCCATCGGCCCTAAAGTGAAAGTGAAAGTCACCTAGTCGTGTCCGATTCTTTGCAACACCTTGGACTAGACAGTGCATGGAATTCTCCAGGCCAGAATACTGGCGTGGGTAGCCTTTCCCTTCTCCAGGGGATCTTCCCAATCCAGGGATCGAGTCCAGGTCTCCCACATTGCAGGCGGATTCTTTACCAGCTGAGCCACAAGGGAAGTCCACTGGCCATAAATGATATACTAAATGCAAGAGAAGCTCAGAAAGTGGTAAGTCAGCCCCTTGCTTTCCAACTCTAGCTACCTACAGGGACCAACTGGTGTGAAAAAGCCTGGTGGAAGAGAAGGCAGTCTTTTCCTAACCAACACAGGGGAAAATTAAGCTAAACCTGAAACTGACCTTACCTTAGAGAAAGACCTGTGGTTGTTGATGGGTACATGTTACAGGCGAAAATATCATCTGCCAAATTGTTCAATTGACAATACCTGACAAATGACCACTGCTGTCCACCAAGAGATCTTGATTGCTTTTCTCCAAAGTCTTACTCATCAGTTCTAATCAGGTATTTCAGGTCCATCCTACTTTATTAAGCACTAATCATTTATTGATTGACTGTCTGGTTATACACCAATCATTTAAATATTTATTCAAAAAGTACTTACCAAACACCTATATGTACCAGGCTGTGTGTTCAGTGCTAGAGAAGAGAAATAAATGAGATACCCTGCCCTCTAGGAACAAAGTAGCAGGTAAGTTGTGGTGTCAAGAGCTTTGAGGGCCATAGGAGGGAGCCATCAGCTGTGCCCCAAGAACTGAGCAAAGACCCCACAACAGTGTGGCCAAGATCTTAAGAGATGATCATTTTTTTCAGTGGGAGAACAGTAAGGCGGGCACCCCAAAATTGAAAATAGGATGAGTAAAGGCCTAAAGACACAAAAGGGCATGCATGTTCCAGAACGCTAGACGTCCGAGTGGCTGGGATGACTGTGGCGGGGGCTCCAGGACACTGCCCCTCGACACTCAGGCTGCAAGGCCGTTTCTCTTTCTTTTCAAAGCTGAACAGCATCCCATTGAAGTTCCTGCTCACTGAAGTCTAGGGAGAAGCTCCATATCGTTCCTTTCTTTGAACCTCCCCCTCCCTTGGGTTCCATCAGAACTCAGAGCCCAGGAAGGATCTAGTGGGAGCAGGGCGCTGGCTGGAGATAAGCTGCAGATCGCTCATCCTTGTCCAGGCCCACATGGCCCGTTGTAATCTGACGTCTCCTTGAGGTTCTGCTGGTCCCTCCATGTCAAGCACTGCTGCAGAGACTATTACCAAGGATTTTGTTAACTTGGGGCAAGGAGAACTCAGATCATTGGTCACAAAATGTCTAGTGTCTTCTTTGGGGGAAGGAAGGTGGAAAGACTGGAGAGGAAGGGTACATTAACTCTTTGCTGGTAACCAGAGCAAATGGAAACAAGACACAAATGAATGACTCAATAACCTTCCTGTTCTAGGAGTAGAATTAAAGTAGGGCTCACTCCCTTTGCAGACAGGAGAGCAAGGTGAGGAGAGCTGGATGTGCCCGAGCTCCTGTTCATGGTCACCTGTGGTCTGGCTTCAAGGCTCAGAGTCAAGTCTGGGCACTGATGAGCGGCTCCATGTCTTCCGCAGGTGTGGCAGTGTGGCGGGAGCGTGGAGGTCCTGCCCTGCTCGCGGATTGCCCACATCGAGCGAGCCCACAAGCCCTACACCGAGGACCTCACCGCCCATGTCCGCAGGAACGCCCTCAGGGTGGCTGAAGTCTGGATGGACGAATTTAAGAGCCATGTGTACATGGCATGGAACATACCCCAAGAGGTAGGAAGCCCCTGTGGGGATGGCTTTCTTGAGGGTTGATGGGGAACAAGTGAGCAACTAAACTCTTCTTCCCAGGAGACAGCCAGAGTCTTAATTGCCATGCTGAGTGAACTCTCAACCCTAAGATACTGGATATTGCAGAAAAGGGTCTGACTGTAGGGTGCTATGGGGTGCTAAGGCGTGTCTCACCCACCCCATCTCTGGTCACCTCCTCCTTAAAAGTGGGCTCCTTTCCCTCCAGACCAGAATGTCCTCATTCTATCTGAGAAAGTTGAACCAGGTGGCTCCAAGGTTCCAACATGCTCCCAGGTCCTCAGCTTCTCTGACAGTAGATATTTCATGGTCCCAGATTATAAGTATCCCAGAAATTACCAAAATTCACCAAATGCACCTTAATATCCCTATAAACTGAAAGCAAGCTTCTCTGTCAAAATTTTGACCAAACCAATAAGCAATGTCCCTATACCTTTAGGATTTCTTGAATCATATGTGTGGGGCACTCCCACAGGGACCCTCAGGAGGAGAAGGGACCTGTTCTGGGCATTTTTTAGGCTGCTTGTTACCTTCGGAGACCCTCATCATTGTCTGCTACTGTCCTCTAGCCCTCTTATTGTTTAGACACTAAGCTGTGTCCAACTCCCTGTGACTCCAGGAACTGTAGCCCGCCAGGCTCCTCTGTCTATAGGATTTCCCAGGCAAGAATACCAGAGTGGGTTACCATTTCCTTCTCCAGGGGATCTTCCTGACCTAGGGATCAAACCCACGTCTCCATATTGGCAGGCAGATGCTTTACCACTGAGCCACCTGGGAAGCCCCCTAGCCCTCTAGTCACCCATATTTAAGAAGTGCAAGAGACTATTTACAGTAGCTAGAACATGTGGGACTTCCCAGGTGGTGCTCGTGGTAAAGAAGCCACCTGCCAATACAGGAGATATAAAGAGACATGGGCTCAATCCCTGGGTCAGGACGATCCCCTGGAGGAGAAAATGGCAACCCACTCCAGTAGTCTTGCCTGGAAAATCCCATGAACAGAGAAGCCTGGAGGGCTACCATCCACGGGGTTGCAAAGAGTCAGACACTACTAAAGTGACTTAGCACAGAACATGGATGCAACCTAGATGTCCATCAACAGACGAGTGGATAAATAAATTGTGGAACATAAAAACAACGGAATATTACTCAGTCATAAAAAGGAATGTATCTGAGTCTATTCTAATGAGGTGGATGAACCTAGAGCCTATTATACAGAGTGAAGTAAGTCAGAGAAAGATAAATATTGTACACTAACACTTATATATGGAATCTAGAAAGATGGTACTAAAGTTTGTTTGCAGGGCAGCAATGGAGAAACAGACATAGAGAACAGACTTATGGACATGGGGAGAGGGGAGGAGAGGGTGAAATGTATATAGAGAGTAATGTGGAAACTTACATTACCACATGTAAAATAGATAGCCAGTGGGAATTTGCTGTATGTATGTCTCAGGGAACTCAAAAGGGGCTCTGTATCAACCTAGAAGGGTGGGATGGAGAGGGAGATGGGATGGAGGTTCAAGAAGGAGGGGACATATGTATACCTATGGCTGATTCATGTTCAGGTTTGACAGAAAACAGCAAAATTCTGTAAATCAATTATCCTTCAATTAAAAAATAAATAATTTTTTTTTAAAAAAAGGGCAAGAGAGAAAGTGATGTATCTCTGGTAGCTTTGTACAACCTTGCTGTGTGTCATATGGAAATGACTTTGAACAGCTGGGTTAGGCGAACCCAACAGATGCCAGCCACGGGATCCCCACCTGCCTGCCAGCCAGTCTGCCTGAAGGTCGTTGCTTATGTTGCGTTTTATGTGACATGGAGCTGTTGACTGCATGACCTCCTGCTTTCCTCCCAAGGCCATGGCTTTGCCTCGAGAGTCCTTTGGAAAGCCTCTGCTCTCTCTTCCTGACAGGAAAATTGTTGATCTTTGCTTAAAGTTTCCGTGTGAAGGCCTTGTTTCCTGATGTCTCCACCAAGTTAACGTTTAACTCAGGCTGAGGGATTGAGAAAGTAGGCTGGGAGGGAGCTTTCAAGCAGCCCCCTAAGGGCCACCACCAGGGGGAGGGGTCTTGGGTTGGCTGCACCCTTGTACAATCAGCGCGACTTCAGCAGTCGGGAGAAAGAAGGAGGAGCCCCAGCAGTACCAGCGGGAGTGCAGCCAGCCTTGATGAACTATCCCCGAACACAGCTCTGACAGTGGGAGTGTTTCTAGGGAAACGGTGGTGCGTTCTGGACCCATCTGTGGCTGTGGGCGTTGGATCACAGCACTCTGGGCAGGATGCTGAGCCCGGCTGTGGGAGTCCTCTGATAGCAAAATGTTGAGCACACTTGGAAATTCCCCAGGAGCTCAACAGCGAAGCAGTGTGGTTCCCCGGGTTCTGTAAAGGACTGGGGTCCTGTCCGTACCCTTGTCCCCCTTCTCTCTGCACCGTAATGCTGCAAACTTTATAGCCCTCTCCACCACACCCCCCGCCATTGCAGCTGACAGATATTGAAATAAGACAGCAAATCTGGAGAGTGGTAGAGAATTGAGTGTACTATGAGTAAAAGTAATTGGAAAATGATGAAACTCAGTGTCTACTGGTGACTCTTAGAGGAGTTCAGACCAAGTCAAGCAGGTGGGGGCTGGCAGGTAAGACAAGAAGGACAGATGAGAGGTGGAAATGTCCAGGATAAAGCCTTTAGGAGGAGAAGGAAGAGGTCAGCGTGTTTCCTCTTGACCCCCTGTTCGACACTATGTCCAAATTCCCCCTTCTGCCTCTCTCAAGCCTGTGGAAAGAGCCACTTTTCACCTCCCATTCACTTCTGAAGTCACATCTCAATAGTACCTTGAAGCTGCTTTTGACAGAGTCATCATGGGCCTCCTACCTGCTTCATTTAATGAATATTTTAAAGTCTTCAGCTTACAGGACCCCACCTTTTCCTTAAAACTCTTCACTCCCTTGGCTCCATGATTCCACACCCTAGACTGTCCTCATCTTTCTGACTGCTCCTAACTCCTTGTGGGCAACTTTTACTTCCAGGGGATGTTTAAGTCCTCCCCAGGGATCTGTCCTTGGCCACCTGCTCTTGTGATACACCTCTGCAGGGTAATCCAATGACTCTTGGATTCTACACTGCCTACGTGAAAAGGATCTCCTAGTTACTCTCTTTAGCCTGACTCCTGCCTTTAGCTTCAGACTTTACCTGCACATCTTCCCCTGGCTGTTCCCACAGGAACTTCAGACTGAATCTGACCAAAACTGAGTATATCTTTCTTCTCCAAATCTGCTTCTGTTCTTATCCTCTATCTAAATGCATGATGCCCCCCTCTGCCTAGGCTTGTGAGCTTATTCCTGAGCGGCATTCTTTAATCATCTTCCATCCCCAGTCCATTACTGAGCCCACCTTTCCGTTCCTCTCACTTCTGAGTTCAAGCCTTGCCTCTTCCTCTGCAAGAGCCTCTGGCTGGTTTCCCTGACCCAAGTCTTACCCCTTAAATCTATCCTTCCCACTACCCAAAGTCATCTTTTTAAACTCACAATGACCATGTCATTGTCCTACTTGAAATCTTCAAACGACTCTCCATGTGCACGGGATCAGGTATAGAGCCCAGCATTGGACATGGATCTACACTCTCTCCTCCAACCACCTCCCCAGTCCCACCACCCACCACCTGATTTCAGAGGCTCTGCAGATGGCATGGACTAGGGACACTTCCCTGAGTGCCCTGTCCATGTCAGGCTGTTTCTTATCCCTCTGTGGTGGCCCATTTTGTCCTCTCTGCTTGCAGTTCCTCTCAAAACTTCTTCCCCAGCCTCCACCCTTGCCACTTCTCCTCCATCTTTTTAGACTCAGCTCTGCTGACATCTTCTCTAGAAGCCAGTCCCATCTGGGAAGAATGCCCCCTTTCCCCTGCGTGTCTCTGTCATTGCATCATTACCCTGCAAGAGAATGTTCCGTTGTCTGAAAAATCTCTCTCTCATTAGATCAATGGCTCTTAAATCTGGCTGAACTTTAAAATCATTTGGGCTCCACCCCAGAGATTATGATTTAATTGGTTTGGAAGGGAACTAGGGATTTTTTTTTTTTTGGAAAGCTCTTTGGGGATTTTAATGTTCATCCAGGGCTGAGAATCACTGCTCTAGACCATGGGCTCCCTGAGGACAGATTGTGTTATTCCTATTTGTTTCACCAGGTCTAGCCCAAGTAAGGTTCATGGTCAGGGCTCAGTAAAACCTCACTAACATTTATTAACAAATGAATCTGCTGGCCACGTGTGTAATCCCATTCTCCTTTGATCAATGACTCCCAAAAACAGATCTACTGATCAATTGGATCAGAATCACTTGGAAACCTTTTAAAAATATTTATTCTGGGTCTCATCCTCAGAGATTTTTATGAGGAGGTGTGTAGTGGTGCCAGAATCTATGAAAAGCTCTCTAGATGCTGGTTTGGGGAAGCCAGATTTGGGTAACACTCATTTACCTGCTCATCTTTCCCAGCTCACCCATAGCATCACCTACTCCAGTAAGCTTTATTTAACTGCTGTCCTCCCCTTCCCCATCATCCTGGCTGCCCCACACCATGAGATGGACCAAGGGCCCCTTTTCTATTGCCCAACACTCTCTGCTTCCCTCCATGCTTCACACTCTGTGCAGAAAGTCTGTTTACTTGTCTGGATCTTTCAGACTCTCCTTTCAGACAGAATGTTACTTCTTTATGTTCATGATGCTTAGGACAGTGCCTGACACAGTCTAGGCACTCAGTAGAGATGAGTTGAAAAAGAAACAAAAGGAAGGAAATGTGGGTTCTGCATCCCTGTGTGTTTTCCCCAGGACTTTCCCCAGCTGTCCTTGACGTGGCAGCATCGCAATACCTTCTGCTCAGTCCCGGGCACATCTGCTCCCAATTTACTTAAGCTTCTATCTACAAATGCAGAGCTGGAACCCTTCAACCCTGCCTAGTTGGCTACTTGGAGAATTAAGGAAGTTAATATGTGGAAGGACTTTGATCAGTGCTTGGCCAATAGAAAGCATTCAGTTCAGTTCAGTTCAGTCGCTCATAGAAAGTGATAGAGAAGTGTAAATTCTTTTTGTCGATGTCATCACCTGCACCTTCTGCCTTCTCACCTGAGCTTTAGAATGCCCTTGTCGGGCAGTCCTCCTCCCTTGCTGCCCTTTATGCAGAGTTCTTCCCGGGCCGTGCACTGAAGAGAACCAGCTTTCTCAGCCACTCCCTTGCCACGTGCAGTCCCAAGCTTTTGGAAGATCAGAGGAGCCTTCCACTCATGCTTCCTCTCCTTTAACTGAAAGTCAGTTTGCTTATCAGCAAACAGAAAGTCAGTCTGCAGCAAAGCATCAGTATTTCCTTACACAGGATTTGGAAACTCTAGACTCGCCCCTGCTTCCTCTTGCCTGAAAATGGGCTGAGTGCCAAGGATGACTCACCATGGTTGTTAGGTGACCACCATTCTTGAGGTTTGGCTACAAGGAATTTTGTGTGTGGCTGCTCACACAGGCAGGAATACTGGATAGTTTTTTTTTTGTGGCTAAGTATATTAGTGTCCCAGGACTGCCAAAACAAATTACCACAAACCGGGTGGCTTAAAACAACAGAAATGTGTTCTCTGGTAGTTTTGGAGGTCAGAAGCCCACAGTCAAGGGACTGCCAGGGCCATGCTCCCTCCAAAGGCCCTGGGGGAGGATCCTTCCTGGCCTTTTCCAGCTTGTGGGGGGCTCTCGGGGTTCCTTGTCTTTTAGATGTGTCTTTTCAGTCTATGCTTCTGTCTCTGTGTCTCCTCTCCTTTCTCTCATAAAGATTTAGGATCATCCTAAATCCAGAATCATCTCAACATCTCTAATTAACTATATCCACAAGGACCCTTTTCCCAAATAAGGTCACATTCAGAGGTTCTGGGTGGGCACTGTTCAACCCTCTACACTAACTGTTTGGCACAAAGGGAAGATACGAGTATTGTTTTCTAATAATAAGGGTCAAGGTGACCTTCTCTGAGGAAGCTTGCTTATTTCCCAATTTCTGCCTCTGGCTCCGAAATAGAGTTTGATGCAATTTAGAGCAAACAACACAGTACAGATGTGCTGAACCATTAAAATGGGAAGGCAAAAGTCAATTAATAAACAGGAAGGGGAAAGGTACGTGATATCCAGACATACAAGCTGAGCAGAACTCTGTTTCTTGAGTCTCCTAGAAGTTAAAGTAGAGTGTACTGTCTCTCTAAAGTAGATGTATTGTCTCTCTCCCACTTTTGATTAGGTTATAAGTAGAGACAAACTCTCCCTTGATCCTGAATGTAGAAAGGAAGTTTCCCCATGGGAACCTGTATTTTTAAGGAAAACACAGAAGTCTTCCTGAGACACATTCTTCTAGTGGCTTTCTGTAAAAGCTGAGACAGTGTTCTTTTGTCATCACATAAAGACATTATAGCATAAAGTGGGATGTCCTGGGTCCAGGCAAATAGCTTTGTGATGTAAGGGTAAACTACAGAGAAATTTGAAGAGTTAGTACTTAACAGATTTCTTTAAGTTAATACTTAACAGAGGATTGACCAGGATACATTTATCGTCAATTGCGGTGTTCATTGTTTCATACATTTTTTTTTTCAACTCGGTCTTATCAGTAGAGTTCAGGTGCAGTGCTAGACTACGGGCACAGAGATCAGCAGGACATGTTTCCTTACCGTCAGAGAGTGGGGGTCCAGCAGAGAAGGGCCAAGTAGAAGTTGCTGGGAAGGCTCTGGGCAGGAGCTGGGGAGCAGACCAATCATAGAAGAGGTTATCAAAAAATGCTCAAAGGGCATAACCTCACTGAAATTGCACCCTGGGATTCCAGAACTTAATCCTTCAGGCTGTAGCAAATTCAAATTTTTACATGACCTGAACTCCAGTAGACAAAAATAAATGTATTTCTAAAAAAATAAAAAATAAAAAAAAAATAAATGTATTTCTTCTATACCTATTTTTGTTTTGACTCAAGCCCCCATTGTCTGATATCAAAATTGTGTTCTGATCATGTCCAGATACATGCAGCAACTCTCTTTGTGGTTTTTCCCAGACATTTCAGAGTTAAACTGTCAATTTCATTATTTTCCCAACCCCACTAACTTGATCCCAGAATTGATGGTAGAACCAGATGGGTCACACTGGCAGACCATAGACTGCAGTGTCAGAGGAAGAGACCTGTGCTTCCCTATCCTCCTGTCTCTGCTCTGGGCTGGTATCTCATGAGATGACACTTGCCTCGTCTGGTCCCTGGCTCCATGGTGTCATCCTCTGAGATGTCACCTGTCTCCATCTGATCCCCAGCTGGAGGGAGCCCTCTCCATCTTCTGCTGTGGCATCAGCTCTTTCTCAGCTGATTCTGTGCCCTGTTCAACAGCTGGGGTGCAGGTCCCAGGGCTTCTTGGGACCACAAGAAATGTGGGGGCTTCTCTCTCGCTCTCACTCAAGGACACACCCTTGTCTCTGTGACTGCTCCTTGCCTGCTGCACCTCAATGGCTCAGGGCCACCTCTTTGGTACACCTGGGAAATGAAGAACACAGTACTGTCTATGCTAAGCACCCCCCCACCAGGCTTAGAGAGAGAGGCTCTGCTTCTTCCACAAGAACTTGGTCTAAGCAGGCAGGAGGGCAGGCTCCTGCAAATGCCCTGTAAATTTTAAAGCACAAACTCCAGACCCAGGCTGATTGGGTTCAACTTTCAACTCCATCACTTACTAGCTGTGGGATTTGGGCAAGTCACCCAGAACGTCACTGAACCTCCCGCATCCGTAAAATGAGGGTTATATTGTGCTCCCTCGTGAGTTTAAATAGGACCATATATGTAAATTTAATATAAAGTGAAAATGAAAGTCGCTCAGTCGTGTCTGACTCTTTGCAACCCCATGAACTATATAGTCCATGGAATTCTCTTGACCAGAATACTGGAGTGGATAGCCATTCACTTCTCCAGGGGATCTTCCCAACCCAGGGATCAAACCGAGGTCTCCTGCATTGCAGGTGGATTCTTTACCAGCTGAGCTGCCATGGAATCCTAAAAATTTAATATAAGTAAAATATAAAAATATATGTGTCTGTCTCACATAGAACAGAGCCTGGCACATTGTGTTATGTAAGCCTTAGCTGCCCTGATCACTAGGAATACTATTAGAATTAGCAGTATTCCATCTTCAGTTCTTTTCCTTTCCTCTCCCTCTCCGCACACAGTTCAGAATCTCTCATCTTGTCTTTTGAGATAGAGGTAACCATGTTGTTGGTTCAGTCACTCAGTCATGTCCAACTCTTTGCAACCCCATGGACTGCAGCACGCCAGGCTTCTCTGTCCTTCACTAGCTCCTCGAGTTTGCTCAAACTCATGTCCATTGAGTCAGTGATGCTATCTAACCGTCTCTTCCTCTGTTGCCCCCTTCTCTCCTGCCTTCAATCTTCCCCAGCATCAGGATATTTTCCAATGAGTCAGCTTTTCACATAAGGTGGCCAAAGTATTGGAGCTTCAGCATCAGTCCTTCCACTGAATATTCAGGACTTATTTCCTTTAGGATTGAATGGCTTGATCTCCTTGCTGTCCAAGAGACTCTCAAGAGTCTCCTCCAGCATCACAATTTGAAAGCATCATTCTTTGGCACTCAGCCTTCTTTATGGTCCAGCTCTCACATTCATACATGACTACTGGAAAAACCATAGCTTTGACTACATAGACATTTATCATCAAAGTGATAACATTACTCAGACTATATTCTTCCATTTCTCTTACTTACACAAAGACTACAGCTTTTTTTTCTTTAGTAATTTTTAAGGACTTAGTCCTTTTATTTTCGATGGCTTTCGATAACAGTCCCCATCAGTGCTGATCTCCTGTTTTGCAGACCAAACAGGTGTGGCTATGGGGACAAGGCACACATGGGGAAATGCCTGAGTTAAGTTCCCAGGTAATGCCTTCACCAGGCAGCCTCCAGAACTGTGGTTAGGGAGGTTCAGGGAAAAGTTGTACCATGGTGGTGGCTGCATCTCTGTGTTTGCATCTTGCACAGGACTCAGGAATTGACATTGGGGACATCACTGCAAGAAAAGCTCTGAGAAAACAGCTGCAGTGCAAGACCTTCCGGTGGTACCTGGTCAGCGTGTACCCAGAAATGAGGATGTACTCGGACATCATTGCCTATGGGGTGGTAAGGAGCCCACGCTTGGGGTTTCATCCAGACATATCCACCCAAGTGGGACCTGTGGTAGACCTGTGGACAAGAGGCTGGTTTCTGGAGCTTCATGTGAAGTAGACTATACGTTCATAGCCCACACCTCTCCATTCCCTTGAGAGAGGTGCTTAGTCTCTCCTTTTAATCCTAAGCAATTCAGCCCTGGCCCCAAACATGAATATGCCACTTAGTAAAGCAAAAACATGCAGTTAAGTTAAGATTACAAGACAACCCCAACTGTTTCCCAAGCATGGGTGCCTGAGATTCTACTGACCAGCCTGCATGCCTCCCTTACCCAAGGTGCTATGTCTTCCATTCACGCAGAGCCTCCTAGAAAGCAGATTTGGGAAACATATCCTTCCAGAGTTCATTGGATTTTGAGTGATGTTTTAGTACCACTTATTGATTGGCAGTTCCCCCAGCAGAGGCAGCAAGACAGAGAGGCAGAGCAGAGGGTTTGGATCCACATGGACCCGGTTCCAATCTTGACCCAGCCACTTCCTGGGCAAGTGTCTTAATGTCTATGAGCCTTAGTTTCTTCATATGTTAAGTGGGGTAAAATAATGTTGTCCTCACGGGTAGAAGAAAGTCTCAGATATAGAAATGTATTTTGTGTCTGAGGTTAAAATACTTTGGAGATGATAAACTCTCCCCATGCTTCCAATATCCCCAGGACATTACAACTCAAGGTATTTTAAATACCTGATTGATTTTTGGATATCTCTCCTGGTTTTTGCTGAGCGAACACATGAAGATTCTCTCTGACAGCTAAGCCCTCACAATTAGCCTCATAACTATCCCCTGGGGTTACTAGGCTCAGTCCCTGCCCCTGGTGTGTTACAGATGGGGAAACAAAGAAGCACAGTGACCTGCCCATGTTCACACAAGTCGTCAACTTGAGTGAAACTGAGTCTAGAGCATTACCTTCTGATATCACTCCCATTCCTCCCCTTGGAGTGTCCCCTTAGACCTTTTAGATATTCCAGGATGAAAACTTGAAGGAAGAATTCTTCCTTTGATGGTCTGTGGCCAGAACTGAGTTCAAGGCCCGCCTCAACAGGAACTTAATGGGCATAGCCTCAGCCTGGAGAGGAAGAATTCTGCTGAAGGGCTGGCTTCATTGTTCCCATGGACCTGCCAATGCTCACATCCTAGGATTCTAAAGGAGACAGAGCCAGGGTCCCAGGAACTGCCCCTTTCTACCCACCTGCAGGGCCTCTGTTGTCCCTGGAGGCCTGATTATCGGAAGGGGTCGTGTCTTCCCACGAGAGTCCCCATGTTGTGGCTGACATGTCCTGAGAGAACCGCCCAGTAGCCTCTCCCCTTCTCAGGCTGGTATAATTCAGATGTCAAACTCCTCAGCTGGTGCCGCTCAGCTGTTGCCTGAGGCCCCAGATCCTGTCTTCGCCATGGAAGTACACTAGACTGTGAGGTGCCCATCTGCCCATTCACCTCCCCGGAATCATCCTGAGGACACAGCTGATACACTGCCCACAGCACAGTATGTGCTGCTTGGTTACTCTTGGACCAAAATAGGACAGTCATGCTACTGTGGCTCCAGAGAAGCTGTTGGCCCAGGCCTCTGAGAGCCAAGGCCAGCTTCTGGATTCGTGGTCTCACCAAGCTATCAGCTGTAGCTAAAAGTATTCGCCAAACTCAGCCAGAGAGGCATAACACTGGAGGTGTTTGCACACAGCCATTGCAATCCTGGGTCTGGGCCCAAGGCATTCCAGTCATCTAAGCGAAAGAGTCGCATCTTAGGAGTACATATAGCACATTTACCATGTAGACCCCTCACCCAGATCACACCCAGAAACCTTTGGTTGGTCAAATAGTAAGTGGCATATCCATGTTGTGATCTAGATCTGGCTGAGTCCACAGTAGGGGCTGTTTTCACATTGTCATGCTGAAAACCCATCCTCCCACCACTCCAGGAGGCTGAGCTGTGTCAGCCATTCCTGGGAATGGCAGAACTTCTGTGACCCTGTGCATGGTCATTTGCCGGCTACTGTTCAGGGCTCAGCTGGACCCCTTCTCTCCTGCCTCCTCCATGGCTGGGCTCTTACATGAGCAGAGACACTTGCTTGTCCAGGAGCATAATGAACTCAACTAGGGCAGTAAGGTGACAGTGGTTGAGGCAGGATGCAGTGCAAGAGCAAGAGGACTTGTGGAGCTGAATCTTTCTTCCTGGTGATTACTTTTATTCTGAAGTGGAGAGACCAGATGTCTTCTCGGTAAAGGTTTTTTTCTTTTTCCCCTCCAACTCATGCCTAAACTTCATTGCTCAGGTCAGATAACCCCTCAGAACTCTCAGGCCACTGTCAAGTCTGTATAACCCATACCATTAATCTAGTAAAAGGTCTCATTAATGCCTCTGGCAGGCAGAAGGATCATGGGCCTTGCAGTGTGGGCATGGGCCTCTCTAGGATTACTGAGCTCCAGACCTGGGAGACAGCATGACTTTGAATAATCCCAGCTCTGGTGCTGATAGGAGAGATGGAGTAGCATCCAGAAACAGACATGTCTACTTCTAAAAGTTAGCTTTGCTACTTAATCACTGTGTAACCCTGGCAGTTTGTAAAACCTTAAAGGTTAGAGTCATATCACTTCATGGGTCATCTTTCACAGTCTCAGGATTGTCACCATTTGATGATGGAAAGAGCTTGGACTTTGGAGACAGACTCCAGCTCTGCCATTTTTCCAACTATGAGGCCATTCATTCATTACTCATTTTCTTTGTTCATTCATCCCGTATGTACTTACTGTCTAATATGTGCCAGGACTGTCCTGTGTCACAGGCAGTGAGTAAGCCTGAGACCTAGTCTGGTGACTGATAGAGGAGCCAGGCAAGCAGAGAAGTGACAAGAATACAGTGTGTAAGTGCTGCGATCAGGGAAATGGAGGTATGGTGGCCTCACACCCAGATGCAGGTCAGGAAAGGCTTCCAGAGTGACAGAGAGGATGAGAACCACAGGAGGAGGAGGGTTTAGTCAGGGAAAAGAGAAGGCCAAAGCAGAGGGTCCATGCAGTGGGAACAGAATTACAGACCAAGAGGTGAGGCAGAGCTTCTTGCTACAACACACTTCCTGCACCCTTAAGAGAGTTAATATTACCAACCTGGCTGAGTAATTTTGAGGATTAGGTGGGATAATGCATAGGAAGCCCTTCACCTGGTACCTGGCACATAGATGCAGTCATAAAAGCTAACTTCCCTGAATGGCTTTCAGGATAGTTATTGCAGTAATAATAGCACCTAACAATTATATCACACTTTTGCTATTTGTCAGGCCCTGTGCTAAACACTTGCAGAGATTATTTCAGTTAATCCACAAACTTATGAGGTTGGCACTGTAATTATCCATATTTGAGAGAGAGGAGGAAACAGACAAGCAGTTATATTGCTTTGCCCAAACCAAACAGCTGGAGCCAGGATTTCATCTCAGCCTGTCTCTCCCAACTTCCTCAACAGACAACCTGCTTAATGGGGGATGGATGACACAGAATCAAAGAGGACTTTATCAAAAGTCACCACCCACCCTCATTCAGAGGCCAGCTTTGGGGTCCCACAGGAGAGCCATGTCTGACACCAGGGCTTTCTGAAACTTCATGCAGGTCTCACTAATGGATCCCGGCTTCAGATGTGACAGACAGCCCTCTGTGGGCCGTGGGAGGAGTCCAGGGTATATTTGCATATGCTCCTCCCACATGGGTCAGTCAGGTAATTGGTTTATGATAGAGGATTTTATGCTGCATGGATGCTTCTGGGGCCCTGCCTCAGGAGCTGACACATGTTCATATTTCTTCAGAACCTCTAAACTCCAAGTTTGAGATTGAGCTGCTATCACCCAGTAAGGGAAAGGGAGCTCAAAAGAAAAGAATTTGACTCTGTTCTTTGTCCCCTGTCAAGAACAGGATGTTCATAGATCAAGTGTGGGCCTCCAGTTATCTGTTGCACTTCACACTCCTTAACTGGGTTCATTGCACTCCTACCACATCCATGAAGACTACAAAAATTTAGCCACTGTCTGCCTCTTGCCCTCCCCGGATAGATGCCCCACCCATGGCCCATTGCCCTGGTCTCCCCTGGATCCCAGTCTCCAGCCTCCAGTTGTAAACAGAGTGCTTTGATCACTAAGAAGAGCTATGTAAGCTAGCTTCAGTGTAGGTGGGTAAAGATACCATAAGCTCTCTTACAGGCCCAGGAACTGAAGTACAGCTGGACCCGGGCACTCGTGCTGAGAAGCCACGAAAACCACAACGGGGGCAGGATCATCTCTCTTGTCTCTAAATCCGTCTGCCTCCTGCTTCATCTCCCCCTTCATCACAGCTAGATTTCTCTGCTTGCACAAGCCCAGCAGAGACCCCATACCCGATCTAAATGGCCCCACAATCTGAGTGGCCATCACCCACTGAGCACAGTGTCTGGTCTCTCAGCAGGATTCCTAGGGCAGAATAAGAGGATGATGAGACAGTCACATTCCACAAAGAGAAGGATAGGGAGAGAGGAGGAAAGAAAGAATTGTTCATTCTTTCTGAACTATGAGTTGGTACCCTCCCTGATCTCCTCAGCTGTGGCATGTAAGCAGGGCCACGTGAACCATAAGCTGCCCTTTCCAAGGGCTGAGAGTGGGCTTAAGCCAGAAGGGGACATTGAGTATTAGCTTTCCTACCTAGATGTGCTAAGATATTGGTTCATAGTACTTTTGTACTGTTGATTGGCATGTATTTGTAGGTGAGAATAAGAGACATCTCTCCCCTCTCCTGTTCCCTCTCTGGTCCCCTTCTCTCTTATTTACCCACCAGACTTTCCGCTCTAGGAAAACTTCATCAGCTGGGTCCCCACTGGGCCCTGGCCAACCACTGCTGGATCTGAAGGAGACAAAGAAGGCCTGATCCCAGGGGACATCCCAGGCCCCCAAACAGATAACATGTTCCTCACCTCCCCCAACCCTCAGAAACAAAGTCTTCTATCCAGGGACTTCTGTGGGCCATTATGCCACCCTTGTGCAAAAGGAGAGGATGAGAAATCTTGTGTGTGTGGGTGCATGTCATAATTTTACCTAAACCCTCTCAGCTCCCCAAATCCAGCATGTTGTTTAGCAGCATCTGAGTTCTTATCCTTCAGAGGAGGCTGCTCTGCCTTCAGCACCTTTATGCAAGGCCAACACTGTTGGTTTCTTGGTATTTGTTGGTACTTATTGATTTCTGTAGTATTCAGGGTTAACTGAAAGAAGAGTTGACTTTGGGAGCAGAGCCTATCTCAGTGGAATGCTTTTTCTCCTGATTTAACACTTTTATTTCTCTCTCTTATGTGACTGCCTCTCATCTGGTGTTCAGTTGCAGAACTCCCTGAAGACCGATTTGTGTCTTGATCAGGGTCCAGAGACAGAGAATGTTCCTATTGTGTACATCTGCCATGGGATGACGCCCCAGGTGAGTGTTCTGAGATCCCCATGCCGGGTGTGTGCATGTGTATGTCTGGTGGGAAAAGAGAAGCTAAACTCTATCATGGCTACTCTGGGCCCATGGACCTTGGGGGCTTTTCATTAGAAAGTATCCTCATGAGAAAAAAAGAGAGTCATATTTACATGCCTGGAAGGAGTCTAAAGGAGCAGAGGCTGGGATGCCAGGATCCCCTGGGGTGGGCACAAGGAAGGTGATATGTCTCTAAAGAGAGACACCTGCCTCCATTGGGGAGACTGTCATAGATTACAGTCTGGGCTCTGGCAACCATGCCTTTCTCTGGCTGGAGGGAGCCCTAAGTTTCCCCTAGACTCCCTGACACCTCAGAATCTCTTCAGAGTGCCTCAGGTTCTGCCCTTTGGTCCATGATAGCTGGGACCAAAATTTATAGCCATGAGATCCTTTCTATGTCTTCTGATCTTCTCACAGAGAATGAAGGGAAGCTACCAGAAAAGTAAGTTATCCCCCTAAAATTCTCCATTCGTAACCTAGGCTTCAGATATCCAAAGAGGACGTTGAGACACTGGCAAGAAAAATGGTTTATTCAACAAAGTGCAGTGGACAGTCAATGATCAAGAACACCCTAGACTGACCCATTATGACTTGGCATTTTCAGAGTTTACTTAAATTACCTCCAGAAGTATAAAATGATTTTTAAAAGATACTTTAGTATAGAAGATACATGTGTTTGTGCAGTTGAAGTTAAGTGTTTTAAAGAGCTGTTACCTGCCTCAACTGAAGATTATACAACTGAAGGGTACCGTGATGTGTCACCAGTGTACTAGCCCAAGACTTCCCAGAAATTGCCCTCTGTGATCTCTACCACCTTGTCCTTTTTGTGGGCCAAGCTGCTGTGGCCACTGATTGGTCAGTCACAGTCAGTAGATCACATTATCCTCACACCACACAGTATATCAACTCATTCTCCGTTATTAGAATGGTGTAACATTTTTAATGAGTGACTATTTTTATGCAAATATTTTGTTGACATATATATGCAGAAAATAGACAAATAGAAAATAGACAAAGTGTACAGAGTAATGAACTTTCAGAGCAAACACACCAGTGGAACAGCACCCAGGTTAAAAAAAAACAAAACAGTATTGCTTTGAGCTTTATGTAAATAGTATCATAGAGTATATGCTTTCTCATTTTGGAATCTTTCCTTCATTATTATTTCTGTAAAATGTGTCCATGCAGGTATATATAGTTGTAATTTTTTCATTTTTTTCTATCATGTCATATTCCGTTTTATGAACATGTCGTATTTACCATATATTCTACTGTTCATGGACAGCTGGGCTACTGCCAGGTTGGGAATATTACAAATACTACTGCTATGGACATTCTTGTCCATGTCTTTTTGTGTGCATATGTACTCATTTCTTCTGGATTTAAACCTAGAAGTCGAATCACTGAGTATAGGGTTGACATATGTTCACTTTTAGTAGACACTGCCTATATTAGTCTGCTAGCGCTGCTGTAACAAAATGCCAGAAACTGTATAGCTTAAACAATAGAAATGTATTTGCTCACAGTTCTGAGGCTGAAAGTCCAAGATCATAGTGCCAGCTGAGTTGGTCTCTCTTTTTCTAGCTTGCAGATAGTCACCTTCTCACAGTGTCCTTGTGTGGCAACGGGGAAAGAATGAGCAAGCTGTCTGGTGTCTCTTCTTAAAAGGACACTAATCCTATTGCATCAGAGCTCTGCCCTTATGACCTCGTTTAACCTTAATGTGCACGTCTGGGAAATTCTCAGCCTATCCACATTACAAAAAATGAGAAAGGTTGATCTGGAGAGAATAGCAGAAGTACTACTGAACAATCATTTGATTAAGAGAGAAAGGGTGGGGCTCTTGGACTTAATCAACCATCTCACAGCAGAAGGCATCAACAGAGAGGGGCTTATACCAGCAGGGACACTGACAGTTTGAGGTAAAGATAAATCAGGAAAAGATAAAGGAACACTATTGGACTTCTTGGATTCTATAAGATGGGACCATAAAGCTATTCAATTGTGAACATGTACTATCCCTCAAGAAAAGGGACGACGGTTACTGAAGGTGATTTAGAGATCATCAGGGCACAAGTCCTTACTCCTACCACTGGCCCCAGGGTAAGGCTGTTCACTCAAAGGATGGGCCTGCCACTCTGATTTCAGTGGGCTAGAATGACCCTGCCCCAGGCCAGTGGGGTGGGACCAAAGCAGTGAGCAGCTTGGGCAGGGCCACTCCAGAGAGCCAAAGGGGCAGGCTGCCCTGCAGAGCAGTGAGGGGTGATGCTGCCACCCCCGTGGGCCTGGAGGGCAGAGTATCCAGACAGAAGTGATTATTCTTGAGCCTTAAGATCCAGTGGAATTTTGCCTTTCTGTGTTTTGGGCTTGCTTGCGACCCACCCTTTTCTTCCTTCCAGTTTCTCCCTTTTGGATGTGATCACCTCTCCTATGCCTGTCCCACCATCATATTTTGAAAGTGTGTAACTTGTCTGATTTCATAGGTTCTTAGCTGGAGAGAAATTCTGCCTCAGAATGAATGATACCTTGAGTCTCACATATGTCTGATTTAGATGATATCTGGACTTTAGACTTTAGAGTCGATGCTGAAATGAGTTAAGACTTTCAAGGCTGTTGGGATGAAGTGAATGTACACTGCATGAAAGAAGGAAATTAATTTGGGGGGCCAAGAGCAGAATGCTATAGACTGAAACTGTGTCACTCCAAAATTCATGTGTTGAAGTGCTAAGCCTGTCTATATGTGGAGTAAGGAAGTAATCAGGTTAAATAAGGTCATAAAGTGGAACACTGATTTTATGAGGATAGTGTCCTTCTAAGAAGAGCCACCAGAGTGCTCCATCACGCTCTCTGCCGTGTGAGGACAGAGCAAGAAGGTGGCCATTTGCACCAGAAACTCTCACCGGAAACTGAACAGGCCAACACCTCGATCTTAGACTTCCCGGCTCCAAAACTGTGAAAAAATAAACAAGGTCATAGGTAGTTCCATCTACCTTTAAGCCACCCAGTCTGTGGCATTTTGTTATGGCAGCCAGAGCTATTTAATACACTTGTCAAATGGTTTTCCTAAGTAGTTGTTTTAGTTTTTACCCCACCAGCCATATATAAGAGTTGTAGTTCTTCCCCATCCTTGACAGCATTCAGTATTATCTGTCTTTCTAAACTTCTAGATATTGTGGTGGTTGTATAGTGCTATCATGTTGTAGTTTTAATTTGCATTTCTCTGATTGTTAATGCAGTCAGGCACCTGAGTTTCAGTTGTTCCTGAGTGTGGGTCAAGATGACCAAGGTCATAGTGGTTCCATCTTTGTGTAAATTCCCTCTCTGCATTGTAATACGTATGATCCAAGACACAATAGGTGAACTTGCTTTTAACGAATCTAGGTGGAAACGTGTGGTGTCGATGTTCATCTACCTCTCTGGCCACGTGTCGGATGTTTCCTCTGTGGGATGGTGGATGCCTGTTCAAGCTGAGTCTGTCAGCTGCAGCTAACTCAGTATGGGGCAGTCTATGCTGTAAGGAGCATGGATTCTGGAGCCAGATTGCCTGAGTCCAAATGGCAGCTTTGAAACTTTCCAGTTGTGAACCTTTGGACAGGTTTTTTAATGTGGGCCTATTTCTTTCACCTGTAAAATATGGATTAATAATGGTGTATACCATAAAGAACAGTGTTGTAAGGATTTAATACGTTTAAAACAATGCCTAGCATATAGTAAGGGCTCAATAAATGTTTAGCTATTACTATCACAATGATGAGATTATTATTATTATTATTACTGACCATTGAGCCTTGCTCAGTATAAATACCCTCCAGTTTCTAACTCCAGCTCACACCGTACTGACTTTCCTTGGCCTCAGGTGTCATATGCTGTGGGTTCCAACCTTGGTCAAAGCTGACCCATAGGCTATGAGAGCATTTTGCTATAGTAGCAAAAATGCAGTGGGGTGGGGTGAGGACAGTGAACGGGGCATCAGGAAGCCTGAGGCTTGGTCTTGGCACACTTTTGCAATCACCTTATCTCTCCCTGGGCCTTATTTTGTTTTATTCTTTTACTGAGGTATGCTTTTACATTAAAGTATACATATCTTAAGTATACAGTTCAGTGAGTTTCCACATTCATAGACACTGTACAGGCACTACCTAGATCAAACCCATCATCCCAGTGGGCTTCCTCATTCTGCCTCTTGGTCAATACCCCCATCCAATGCTGTGTTAGTTGCTTAGTCATGTCCAACTCTTTGTGACCCCATGAACTGTACCCCTCCAGGCTTCTCTGTCCACCCAGGCAAGAATAATGGAGTGGGTTGCTATTTCCTTTTCCAGGGGATCTTCCTGACCCAGGGATTGAACCCAGGTCTCCCACATTGTAGGCAGATTCTTTACCATCTGAACCACCAGGGAAGCCCGGGTAATGACAATTTTCATCTCTAGCACCATTCATTAGTTTTGTCTGGGTCTGTATTCTTATCTGCCAGTGAGGAAGTTGGACTGGCCATCTCCAGGCCCAGCTCTGCCAGCTCTGCCAATCTGCTTACCTTGAATTCTTTTGTTCTGAAATCCAGTTGCCTGGGAAGCTGTGAGCTTGTGCTGTACTTGCCAGGAATACTTGGAGCTGCCTTGCCTTGAGGCTTTGTAAATCAGCTTTTTGTTGTGGAGCTGCAGCAGGCCTTAAAGACTTGGGCCCCCCTCCCCATCCCCCACAGAACCTTCCTGTAACTGCTCTGTGCATGAACACTGGGTCCCAGCTGCCCTCTCCTACCAGGCTTGAGATACACAGCTGTCAATACCCAGAAGTAAGGAGGCTTGAGACCAGCCTCAAATCACACACATTTCCAAGAACAGGGAGGTGTAGGGACTCTGCTGTGGCAGGAATTTGTTGAGTCTGGCCTTCCCAATAAGTTGGGAGAGCTGGGGAGAACTGGATCATCCTGGAGATGGGCTGTGTATCCTTGTCAGGAGTTCATCCATCCATTAGGGTAGATTGCATCCATTATGTGCAGGCACTGGTCATAACAAACACCCTCTTCCAACAACACAAGAGAAGACTCTACACATGGACATCACCAGATGGTCAATACTGAAATCAGATTGATTATATTCTTTGCAGCCAAAGATGGAGAAGTTCTATACAGTCAGCAAAAACAAGATTGGGAGATGACTATGGCTCAGATCATGAACTCCTTATTGCAAAATTCAGGCTTAAATTGAAGAAAGCAGGGAAAACTACTAGACCATTCAGGTATGACCTAAATCAAATCCAAAACCATTGTACAGTGGAAATGACAAATAGATTCAAGGGATTAGATATGATAGACAGAGTGCCTGAAGAACTATGGATGGAGGTCTGTGACACTGTACAGGAGGCAGTGATCAAGACCATCCCCAAGAAAAAGAAATGCAAAAAGGTAAAATGGTTGTCTGTGGAGGCCTTACAAATAGCTGTGGAAAGAAGAGAAGTGAAAGGCAAAGGAGAAAAGGAAAGATATACCCATTTGAATGTAAAGTTCCAAAGAATAGCAAGGAGAGATAAGAAAGCCCTTCTCAGTGATAAATGCAAAGAAACAGAGGAAAACAATAGAATGGGAAAAACTAGAGATCTCTTCAAGAAAATTAGAGATAGCAAGGGAACATTTCATGCAAAGATGGACACAATAAAGGACAGAAACTTGTACGGATCTAACAGAAGTAGAAGATATTAAGAAGAGGTGGCAAGAATACACAGAAGAACTATGCAAAAAAGATCTTCATGACCCAGATAACCATGATTGTGTGATCACTCACCTAGAGCCAGACATCCTCAAATGAGAAGTCAAGGGGGCCTTAAGAAGCATCACTACGAACAAAGCTAGTGGAGAGGATGGAATTCCAGTTGAGCTCTTTCAAATCCTAAAAGATGATGCTGTGAAAATGCTGCATTAAATATGCCAACAAATTTGGAAAACTCAGCAGTGGCCACAGGACTGGTAAAGGTCAGTTTTCATTCCAGTCCCAAAGAAAGGCAAAGCCAAAGAATGCTCAAACTACTGCACAATTGCACTCATTTCACACACTAGCAAAGTAATGCTCAAAATTCTTCGAGCCAAACTTCAATAGTACATGAACTGTGAACTTCCAGATGTTCAAGCTGGATTTAGAAAAGGCAGAGTAAAGAAAGTGAAATCACTTAGTTGTGTCCAACTCTTTGCGACCCCGTGGACTGTAGCCTACCAGGCTCCTCCATCCATGGGATTCTCCAGGAAAGAATACTGGAGTGGGTTGCCATTTCCTTCTCCAGGGGATCTTCCCAACTCAGGGATCGAACCCAGGTCTCCCACATTGCAAGCAGATGCTTTACCCTCTGAGCCACCAAGGAAGCCCAACCAGAGATCAAATTGCCAACATCCAGTGGATCATCGAAAAAGCAAGAGAGTTCCAGAAAAGCATCTACTTCTGCTTTATTGACTATGCCAAAGTCTTTGATTGTGTGGACCACAACAAACTGTGGAAAATTCTTTAAGAGATGGGAATACCAGACCACCTTACCTACCTCAGGAGAAATCTGTATGCAGGTCAAGAAGCAACAGTTAGAACTGGACATGGAACAACAGACGGGTTCCAAATTGGGAAAGGATTACGTCTAGGCTCTATATTGTCACCCTGCTTATTTAACTTATATGCAGAGCACATCATGAGAATGCTGAACTGGATGAAGCACCAGCTGGAATCAAGATTGCCGGGGGAAATATCAATAACCTCAGGTATGCAGATGACACCACATTTATGGCAGAAAGTGAAGAAGAACTGAAGAGCTTCTTGATGAAAGTGAAAGATGAGAGTGAAAAAGTTGGCTTAAAGCTCAACATTCAGAAAACTAAGATCATGGCATCTGGTCCCATCACTTCATGGCAAATAGATGGGGAAACAATGGAAACTGACAGATTTTATTTTTGGGTGCTCTAAAATCACTGCAGATGGTGGCTGCAACCATGAAATTAAAAGATGCTTACTCCTTGGAAGAAAAGTTATGACCAACCTAGACAGTATATTAAAAAGCAGAGACATTACTTTGCCAACAAAGGTCTGTCTAGTCTAAGCTATGGTTTTTTCAGTAGTCATATATGGATGTGAGAGTTGGACTATAAAGAAAACTGAGTGCCTAAAAATTGATGCTTTTGAACTGTGGTGTTGGAGAAGACGCTTAAGAGTCCCTTGGACAGCAAAGAGATCAAACCCATCCAACCTAAAGGAAATCAGTCCTGAATATTCATTGGAAGGACTGATGCTGTAGCTGAAACTCCAATACTTTGGCCTCCTGATGCAAAGAACTGACTCATTTGAAAAGACCCTGATGCTGGGAAAGATTGAAGGAGGAGGAGAAGGGGACAACAGAGGATGAGATGATTGGATGGCATTACCGACTCAATGGACATGAGTTTGACTAGGCTCTGGGAGTTGGTGATGGACAGAAACCTGGCATGCTATAGTCCATGGGGTCGCAAAGAGTTGGACATGACTGAGCGACTGAACTGAACTGACTGAAGTGCAGGGGAAAAGTGGATGGTGAGGAGGTAGGACCTCTGATTCTCAAGGCTTCCCAATGGTATCTTCTAACCCTTAAGAAATTGATTGGCTCATGGAAGAGACAAGATGAGGAGGAGGACAACCTTAGTACAAGGTCAGGGTACATCTCAGAAGAGGACTGTGAACAGATACAGGCCTCAGGGGTACTCTGAATCTCCTAGGCTTGGTCCAAATAAAATGCTCAACCTGCATTTCTTGGAGCATTTCCCCTCCTACTAACAGTTCTCAGCAAATCTCTTGGCACCATGGCCACAGAGGTCAAGGAGAACCCAAGGAAGTTCACAGATGGGACTGCCATATGCAGTTGTGCAGGTTGTGCACTGAACAACTCCAGTACAGGGTTCTGACATCTCACATTGTTATTTGGGGAACAGAGACCTACCCAAGGTGACAGTCTTGCTAGCCTCTGTGATGAAACCTCATGTATTCCTTCCTGAGCATCACACTTGATAGGAAGCATAAAAGTGTGAAAAGGCAAATGATGAGGTATATAGTGGTCAAGAACCAGACTACCTGGGTTCAGATCCCAGCCTTATCACTTAACTAACCCAGTTCCCTGGATAAGTGTCATAACTTCCCTGTGTCAATTTCACAACCTAAAAAGTAGAGATTATAGTCATATCTACCCTTTAGGGTTGTTTTAAGAATTAAATAAACATTAATTTTAAGAATTAAACAAACAATAAATTGATGCACATGAAACACTTAAACAACAAACCTGGTACACAGTCATTGCTTACTAAATATTGGATAATTATTACCAAATTGGTAAAGAGACTCAAGACCATGTCCTTAAGAATGGGAATTGTGTAGCCTGGAGAGGAACAGATTCAAGAGGAATATGAAACTTCCAAAATTATAAGGACACAGAGTTTTTGAGTATAATGGTGAAGAAGGAAGAGGGAAAGAAGGCAGGACCTCGAGCTGGCTAAATTCATCCTGCTGACTTTGAAAGTGGACTTCCCTTCCTTCTTTTCTTCATCCAAATTTCTAAGTTTTTCCATTTGGGGTTTTAAAAATACAGATTCTCAAAAAGAACCTGGATCAACCATGTAATAATCAATCCCAAATCACACTAGCATTAACTAATCAATTCAAAAAAGGAAAACGTGACTCTTAAATTAAAATGAATATGTAATAAAAACATATCGAGCCCATTAATAAGGGAAGCAGCAAGCAGGTACTGAAAGCATTTGAGGAACTCAATGTCTATGGGCATTTTCTAAAGAAGAGTGTTAGAATAAGATTGTAAATTTGATCCAAAGGTAGTTAACTCCCTACAGAGAAATAAAATCATAGCCTATGGTGTGATCTTTTCAACTTTCTAGATAGAAATCTAGAAGTTACTGTGTCTGAGTACTAATCAAAAGGTTAATAGCAAAGTCAAACATAGGTATATTCTCTTGGAAAATTACATACTCTTAGGTGGGCTTGTTAGACAATGCTCCAATATGATATTGAATGGAGAGATCACCTCCCTTCCCTTTCGCTTTATTCCCAGGTTTTAGGTATTTCTCTTAGTCTTTTCACAAAGTTGGCTAAAGGTGGGGTGACTCTCCAGGCCATTAGTGACTCAGAAACCCTTGTGGATTCATAGCCTAAGTACATGGTCTTTCCCCCAATTATTTCCTAGGACAACTGTAACAATGAAGCCCAAACTGGGTGGCTTAGAGAATGGAAATTTATCATCTCACAGTTCTGAAGTCTAGAAGTCTAAGACTGAAGGGTCGGCAGGGCCATGCTCTCTCTGAAGGCACCTGGGAAGGATCTACTCCAGGCCTCTCTCCTCAGTTTCTGGCGGTTTCTTGGCTTGTGGCAGCGAAATTCCCCATCACATGGTGTTCTCCCCGAGGGCTTGTCAGCATCCACATTCCCCCGTTTTACGAGGATGCCAGGCATATTGGATTAGGGGCCCACCCACTCCACTCTCATCCTAATTTATAATTATATCTGCAGCTAACTTTATTTCCAAATAAGGTCACATTCTCAGGTACTAGATGTTAAGACTTCAACATATGAATTTTTGAGGTATACAGTTCAACCCCCAGCATCCCTAAAAAGAAAGAATGTGACTGGTAACCTGACTTCCGTGCCTCAGATGAAAAGGGCCTCACATCACCTCCTGTCACATTCAATTAACCAGAGTTATCACGTGGCCCTGCCTCAAACAGAGGACGTGGGAAGTCAGGGTTTTCTGGGTGCCCGGAAGCCTTGTCTCTGCCACACAAACTTAGGTATTTTCTAAATCAGTTCCTTCTCTGACAAATAAGAAAACAAGAAAATGGCATCTGGGAATTAACTTCCTGCCTGAGGTCACACTGTGAGTTACTGGCCAAGACAGGGCTGGGAAGGATGCCTGTATTTTAACTTCCATTTTCTCCTCCAGTTTTGTTCATTCATTCATCAGACACAGGCTGGGTTGTCTTTTAGGAAGGCCTCACATTTTCAGAAATTTCGTTTCCCTTGAAGAGCAAATCTGGTCTAGTAATAGGAGTGGTACTGTAGAACAGCAACTTCCTGTGGAGCCCAGTGGGTCTCAAAGACATCAAGGACCCACAGGCAGCTTGGGTGAGGCAGAGGGGCCATGTTCACATCTGGGTTCAACCCTTTGAGAGGTTCTATTTACATGTTGTTTGAAAAGTGCACTCTGTTAACGTTGTGATATTCCTGGGTCTCAGAGAAGGCCCTGGGTAGGAGAAAGCCTAGTGTAACTAATCAAATTAGTGAAGTGAAGCTGCTGGGAAGCATGCTAATTGGTTAATGAGTAAACGTAACCTTTTTTTTTTTAAATTAGCAGCAAATTTCAAGCAATCCTCAAAATAACTGAGAATATCAGCCCTAATTAGTGTAACAGCCTGGAAAATTTCTTCTGCTGGGAGAAATACAACAGTGGGGTCTCCCCACTCTATTTATTCAGTCACTCACTCATCACTCACTCATTCATTCATTTGCTCATTCAGCAAACTTGCATTGAGTATTATGTCAGGCCACGAACTGTGAGAGGCAGAGACAGTGTTACCCAGGTCTCTGACCTGGAAGAGCCCTGGTCTGGAGAGAGGTGGGCACTTAGATAATTACCATTCATATGATGCAACTTATGGCCCCAGACCACTTTCTCATTAGGCCATCAGAGGAGAAATGGGACAACACAGGCTTTGAGGGCCTTTCCCACTCTTTCTGCCTGAATCTTCTAGACTGTGAAAGACACCCAGGGTGGGGGGGGGGGGGGGTAGGTGCTTTTTCTATAGGAAAGCAAATTCTGTAGAAGAAGGAAGATGAAAGGGACTTTAATTCCTTCTAAAGTTTTTGAAATACTGAAGCTGTCACATTTATGCTTCAGGAAGTGCTTTTTGACTCAAGGTATAAAGATTAGAACTTACCCTGGAGATGAATTTCATGTTAGATTAGGTAATGTGTTTAAGAGAAGTGTGGAACTGTAAACGGAATTTGTTCCCTTCGCTTTTTGGAATTTTTAGAATTTCTTCATTTTTTCTCACTTGGCTCTCCGTACATGTACACACACAGGCAGAGAGAGAGAGAAATGAGAGAAAGGACCAGCTTATTTGTCTGCTAATCACTCTCTAGAAACTGCCATTCCCACACGGGGTCATAATAGAGCCATCACCCCTGGTCTGGTTGGCAATGCTCCCAAGGCCAACGCAGGGAGTGTTAGAGGCCCTTCATGGACTGCGTTTGCATCCCCAGAACTTTCAAGTAACATCTCAGAGACAGTTGAAAAGTTTTACTTCGTGGGCTGAGAATTTAAACCGCTAGCCACTTCTCTGCGAACTTTTGCAGACTTCTTCACTTCTCTACAATTTTTATCTATAAATAAATAAGAATGCCAGGCACCAAGTGGTTGTAAGGTTTTGAAAAGCTTCCCTGAGTTTGTTTCTTGGCTCCTTGTATGTGGTTGTATCGCCCAGGTGTCAGCTGAGGACTATTAGTACGGGTCCCTGACTCAATTACAGTCTGGGAGGAGCCTCACCCAGGCCTGAAGCTCTGGCTGGCCACCTCCAGTTCTGCTTTGTTCAGGGACTAATCCACACAGGGTCCCTACATTTTCTTAAGACATCTTCTGCATTTAATATTTTATTTTACAATACAATCCTTAGGGCTTCCAAATACTAATTTAATCGTGTTTTTATTAATAAAAATTCTGTAAATTGTTAACTCTTTCAGTAAAGTAGAAACTGACTGTGGTAAGATATAGAGTGTAATGGTCCTTTGTTTCTGACCCAAAAGTCATGTTTTCTATCAACATCCATTAGGTTAACTTGTTAGGAGGCTGAATTCTCAGATCCTTTATAATTCTTTGTTTTAACTTTGTTTATAATTGTTTAACTAAAGTATAATTACTATACAGTATTATATGTTACAGGTATACAAATAGTGATTCACAGTTTTAAAGATTATACTCCATTTATGCGGCTTCCCTGGAGGCTCACTGGTAAAGAATCCACCTGCCAGCATAGGAGACATGGGTTTGATCACTGGGTCAGGAAGATCCCCTGGAGAAGGAAATGGCAACCTGTTCCAGTATTGTTGCCTGGGAAATCCCATGGACAGAGGAACTTGGCCAGCTATAGTCCATGGGGTCACAAAGAGTGGGGCACAGCTTAGTAACCAAACAACAAGTCCATTTACAGTTGTTGCAAAATTGGTTATATTCCCAATGTTGTAAAATATATCCTTGTAGTTTATTATGCAGCTAATAGTAGGTACCTATTAATGCCCACCCTTGTCTTGCCCCTCTCTCCACTGGCAACCACTACTTTGTTCTTTATATCTGTATGTTCCTTTTTTGTTATACTCACTAGCTTGCATTATTTTTTAGATTCCACATATAAGTGATATCATACAGTATTTGTCTTTCTCTGTCTGACTTATCTCACTTATCATAATACCCTCCAAGTCCATCCATGTTACCACAAAAGAACAAAATTTTGTTCTTTTTCCTGACTGAGTAGTATTCCATTGTGTCTCTGTACCACATCTTCTTTATCCATTCGTCTGTTGATGGATACTTAAGTTATTTCCACATCTTGGCGATTGTAGATAGTGTTGCTACAAACAGTGGGGTGCATGTACCTTTTCTAATTAGTGGTTTTGGATTTTTTGGATAAATACTCAAGAATGGAATCACTGGGTTATAAAGTGGCTGTCTATCTGTCTCTAAGCTATAGCCACCCATGATTCCAAGGACCACCATTTCTATGGGATACAGAGTGAGTGAGGCCTCTAGGGTGATGCAACGCCTGGCCCTGGGACAACCCACTTTCTGCACACTCTGCGGGCAGCCATCCCTCAGCTCCTTCCCTCGGCACGCCCCCATTCATGGTGCAGGCCACTTGCTTGAGGGGATAGCTTTTGCACCAGAGGACTCAGGGCAGTGATTGTGCCTCCACGAGCTTGGGGTCAGGCGAGGCTGGGATCTAGGCCCAATACTTCCCATAGCACATGGGTGACTGTGGCTGGTGACTCCATCTTCCTAATGCCAGTTATAACCCCTGAACAGGGGCATCACTAAATGGTCCCGAGGGCTCTGATGGCCCATATGTGACAGCACTTGGCCCAGTGCCTAGGACTTGATGGTTGGTATGATTATGTCACACCCAAGGGCAGCGTCTCCAGGCGAGCAGAAGGGGAACACTCAGTGGGAGGAGCAGGCAGACCCCCCCCCTGCTCTTTCTCTCCCAGCACTGCCTCCCAGATCTGGCCCCTCCACAGGGTATGGCCTCAGTGACCATCACAGGGCTCTGTCTCCATCACTGACACCCACTGGGCCCGCCTGTGAGTATCTGCCTGGAGCTGCTCCCTGCCCCCAGATTTAGGAAAGCACCCCACTGCCATTTCCCAGGCAGTAGTGCCACACGGGCCAGAGCCGTGGCCCAGACGCATCAGCTTGGTGTGCGGTGCAGGCTCACAGGGAGACAGCGGACAGACGGGTCTGCTGCCCAGACGTCAGTGCTGCAGTGGGACCTCCTCCTCCCCAGAACGATGCTGAACCCGGGGCTGCTCCCTGGCTTCCCAGTCAGTGCTAGTGGTAAGGAACCCGTCTGCCAATGCAGGAGGTGTAAGAGGCATGGGTTCAATCCCTGGGTCAGGAAGATCCCTTGGAGGAGGGCACAGCAACCCACTCCAGTACTCTTGCCTGGAAAATTCCTTGGACAGAAGAGCCTGGCAGGCTACACTCCACAGGGTTGCAAAGAGTCAGAGACGACTAAAGCGACTTAGCACGGGCTGCTCCCCCAGCTTCAGCAGGAGCCACTTGATTTGTTATTCATTTCACATGATATGTTCTTCACTTCACGTCCAAACTCCACAATTAGAGTTGTAAACAGCAAGTTCTGTGTCACTTTTATTAATCTCCCACAGACTGGGAAGCAGCGGTCATCAGAGGCCCCACAGTGGGCCAGCAATGAGGAAACCCGTTCCGGCTCGCTACCCAGAGTCCGAGCCTCCTGCCCACCACCATCCTGCCACTCTTAGAGAGCTTTGCCTCCCAGGCCTTGGGCCTTGCAAATGGGTCACTGAACCAGCCTCCCAGGACTTGATTCCCTGTTCTCTGACAAGTCACTTTACTTCCCTAAGCCTCAGCTTCCTGATCAGGAATATGGGGGTGGGTACTTAGAGTTAAGTAACAAACTCTTGTGTGTCTGGCACCAAGCCTGGCACAGAACTGGGCTGAGTAATGTGGCATCTTGTTCTGGTTAGGGCAGTCTCTCCACAGTTCGGGGAACTTGCTAGTCTACCTAAAGGTAATGCTAATGACAGCCGACATTTGTTGTTTACTGTTTCTAGGCGTTTTTCTAAATGCTTTGTCTGTATAACCTCTGTTGGAATCCCCAAGAGCCCTGGGAAGGAGGTGCTGTCAAGGCAATCAGGTGACATGTTCAAGTCACCCAGTTATCAGTTGCCTTTCCATTTGACCCAACCCCCAGCGAGAAAGACTCTCAGACTCTGAGAGTTGTCCTATTGGCAGGGCTGTACTTACACACACATCCCACCCCCAGAGCTTTCTATAACTCACTCCCCCACTCAAGCTGGTTTTGCACAACTGCACTGAGGAGAGCCCAGGATCAGAACATTAAGCCAATGACAGACTGTAAGTTGCAGGCATTCCGTCTCAGGAGAGAGACTACTCCTGGACAGCACAGGTACAGTCCACACCTGTGCAAGGGCACTCCCTCTTTCTTTCATCCATTTGGAGCAGGGAGTGGGGAGGTTTCCTCACAGTCTCTATGAGTTCTCCGCTGCCCTTTGCACAAAGCACCAGCCATCAAGAAGTGGGCTGCCCCCTCCTGCTGTTCTCATTAGGATGGTAGTCGCATTTTGGCTGGGGCAGTTCTTCACTGCATGGGACTGTCCTCCTCAATGCAGGATGCTTAGCATCCCTGGACCCTGACTATCGTGAGTGCCAGCATGGGACCAAATCATCCCCCAAGCATTCCCAAGGGTCCCCTGGAAGAGGTCATTCCACCCCCTCACTAAGAATGTGACAAAGGAGTGTAAGAAATAGGCGTGGGGACTTGAAAATGGCTGGTGGCATTGAGTGGGGATGTCTGAATTGTGTTTACATCAGGAAAGTTTAAGAATATGCTTGTCTGTTTCAAGAAAGTTCCTAAGGAGATGTGTTCAGAATATATCATGGGCCGAAATGGAGTCTTCTATTTGATTTTCCCAGCTAACTCCATTGTCCCCACACTGCCTTTGTCCCAGCTGCTTTTCTTGAAATCTATTCACTGCTGTACATTAGTCCTGCCAGAGTCGCGTTTTAGTGGAGTCCCTGAGGTTAGCACTGTGTTAATACACTGGGAATTTCAGCAGAGCTGGGCTCTCTAAATCAGTCACCAAAACAGCTTTATTATTTTTTTTTTCTTGCTGAAAAATACACTCTGAAATGCGGAAACATGTGTGGGAGTGCAGTTGACTTGGGTGAAGGACATACTTAAAAGGAAAATTTCATAACTTTTTTTCTGCAGGATAAAGGACCTGCTGGTCTTAATTCTTGTAGAACTGAGCCACAGAACACATTTATGTCTCTGCAGTATCTTTAGCTCCTCGGAACATCCTGGGCTACTCAGAAACCACTCAGTCATGTTCATCTGGGGCATCACAGATGCTTAATAAATTTGTGTTGGATACAGAAATGACTAAATTCATGGAAAATTTAAGCCTTTTAAGTGATGACCACAATATGGACTGATCAATATTCACCTTCTCAATCCCCCTGGGGGTTTCTGGGGTGGCAAGTTTCACCCTGGCGGGCTTCCCCAGTGGCTGAGCAGTAAAGAATCCACCTGCAAAGCAGGAGTCACAGGAGATGCCAGTTCCATCCCTGGGTCAGGAAGTTCCCCCTGGAGGGGGGCATGGCAACCCGCCCCGATATTTTTGCCTGGAGAATCCCCATGGCCAGAGGATCCTGGTGGACTACAGTCCACGGGGTCGCAAAGAGTCAGACACGACTGAAACAACCTAAAACGTGTGTATGCACACAAATTTTGCCCTGGAAAATGAGGACTGCTGATGTGATGGGAACATTCTATCCCCTGTGATGTAGGTGGTAGTTGTGGAAAGACTGGAAGGACCTGGTAGCCAGAGTCTCCATCCAGGGAAGTGAGAGAAGAGGAGCCAATGAGTGTAGACTCATCTTCCTCAGAGTTTGCTATGAAAGGATGGAGATAGGGGCTGCCTTTTAGAAGTAAGTGGGGTTGAGATAAGACCATGGGTATTAAGATTTTAAGGAAAGCAATAAAGGAGCATGTTTTGAGACTGATGGAGAGAAGTCTATAGAGATAGATGTCTAATGGAAAGAGAATGAAGCCACATTCTCAGGATAGGCACAGAGCAGGGATGGGAAAGGATGGGGTCCAAGGCCAGGGGTGAGCACTGGGATTAGAGAAAAACAGTTGCCTCTGAGGCTCAAGGGCAGGATGGAGGGAGGTTCAAGAGGAATAAGTTGACAGCTGCCTTACAAGTAAAGTGGGGGGATCTGGCCACATTAGAGAGGAAAGAAAATTTAGAAATCATGCCTAGAAGTGGTGCAGAGGCTCGGCAGGCACCTGAAGAAGGAATACCAGGTAGTGCTGCAGAGCCTCCTTGATGGTGAAACCCAGGAGCTTGTGATGGGTCTAACTTGCCCAGTGCTATGATTTTTCTTGGAGTTACAGAAAGGATGGAGGCTTCCCAGGTGGCACTAGTGGTAACGAACCCACCTGCCAGTGTAAGAGACATAAGAGACACAGGGTCTTTCCCTGGTTGGGAAGATCCCCTGGGGGAGGAAATGGCAAACCACTCCAGTATTCTTGCCTGGAGAATTCCATGAACAGAGGAGCCCGGCGGGCTACAGTCTATAGGGTCACCAAGAGTCAGACATGAGTGAGCGACACAACACGCACGCTACATCCAGGGTACAGGTGTGGAGAAGGTGACTGAGGCTGCAGAGGTAGGGTTTACAGGGTGTGAAAGACAGAAAAAAATGAGGAATTAATGATTTGAAGATGCTGGTAAGGGGGTGATTGCAAGAATGTGAGTACAGCCTTTCTAGGGACTTGAGCAGCCAAAAGGGAGAGGAAGGTAGAAAGGGGTTATTATTCTGAAGGTTTCAGGTTGATGAGAAGGCATTTGGGAAGTAAAAGAGGGAGTAATCAAGATTAAGATTTCAGGGGCACAGCAGTTCAGGCACTGAGAGCTGGGGCCTGGGTGTGGGTGGCCCTCCCTGGAATTGAGGCCATGGTGCATTCATTGATTGAGACTCCAAAGTCTTGCTGGTGGGATGTAGAGGGATGAGCCTGATGCCAAAGACCGTGATGGCTGTGACAGCTACCTGGGAAGCACCTGGTGAGAACAAAGTGTGCAGAGTGCAGTGGTGTCTAATGTCTGATGCTTAAGGCGAAGATGTTTTTATGCCAGGATGCAGGAGCTGAGGTGTGGAAGGAGAGCTTCAAGGAGAGGAGAGGGTCAGCTCCATCCCATGTTCCTGATGAGAGAATCAGCACATTTCAGAGGCATGCAAGAGTGGCGGTGCTCTCCAGGAAAGCTATTTTTGTAGGGAGAGTGTGGGGCTGCATCCCATAGGCCTGCCTGCCTTGTAGTTGCTTAGCCTCGAGACCAAAGAAAAAGCCCAGGGACAGCAACAGAGACATCAGTGGCTCATTGGACGCAGGGATCTTACACAAAGGGCGACACCCCACCGTGTGCAGCAGATGGTGGACAGGACATGGCAGCAGTCTTTGCTACTAGGAGGAGAAGGAGGCCACATCGTAGGGCAAATTGATGTCAGGTAAACTTATCAGCTTCCAGGGGCTTATTAAGCCCTGTAAGAGGATTGGATAGTCATGTGAGTGAAGCCGAGGATCTGTAGAGAGCAAGAGAATAGCCATCTTGAAGGGCCTAACCATCTAGGCAGGCAAAGGCCCTTTTGGTTGGAAAGGACAGTCTTTGAAAGACACCAGGATTTTAATAGGTGTTTTCAGAAGACTCAGAGTGAAGCTTAGGAGGAAAGCAAATAAGGAAAGATCAATCAGAAGTACACAGAGAACATATTAGAGGGTGAAGGAGGGTGAGAAAGTCCCGTAAAGGCAACACAAATTAAATCTTAAGTGCACACTTAGGCCCCATAGGGACTGGGAGGGTGAGAGGAAAAGAATGTGGGGGGACCACATCCCCTTTCCTGTTGCCACTGCAGTCACCCTCAGCCCCCAGATTCTGTGGTCAGGACGAAGCACCCACTTCCAAAGCTCGCTCCACAGGGTACAGGTGTGGAGACCGGGTACCACACCTGCAATAGAACTCTGTCCCGGTCACATCATTCTGCTTTTGGTCCAGGGCCAGCAGGGCTCCATGAAGCCTCCTTTCAGCTGGGAAAAGCAGAGTCTCAGCTGCCAAGGGGAAAGAGGACTGGGTCTTGGCAACCTGAAGAGTCAGGGAAGCCTTCCTGGAGGAGGAGCTGCACCTGGACCCTAAAGCAAGAGTAGGATGCAGGGGGTAAAGCAGGGCAGGAAGACATGTCAGGAGTGCAGCTCATGTGAAAAGGGGTGAAATCAAACCTTCCTTTCTTTCTTTAGTGAAAAGCAAGATATTGGAGTGATTGAGAGCTGGGCTATGGAGCCAGATGACCCGAGTTCACTCCCAGCTCTGCCACCTGCTATCGTTCATTCACCTCTATCTAATTCTGTTTTCTCACCTAACAGTGGATAACACCCCCACTTATGCACGGTCATTTTGAGGATTAAGGAATTGTGTTTGTAAAACACTTAGCATCCTTGGACACCTGTGAAGTGAGCTACCTGGATCAGTACACTTCTGCTACAAAGCAAACTACCCCAAGGTTTAGTGGCTTGAGACACATCCGTTTACTTAGCTCAGGATTCTGAGGGTCGACAGTTTGGGCTGGGCTGTGCTGGCCCTATCTTCTGCTGGGCTCAGTCAGGCAGCTGTGGCCAGTTGCTGGTTAGCTAGTTGAGTCAGCTTCTGGAGGTGGGTTACTGTCTGCTGGAGTGAAGGTGCTTCTGGGCTGTGTGTGGCTTCTCATCCAATAGGCTATTCCAGGCTGCTTCACATGATTCTAAGGGATTCTAAGGGCAGCAAGAAAGGGCAAGCATGATTGCATGAATGTTTTTCCTGTCTCTGCTTGGATCTCATTTGCCTATGGAAATTTTTTCAGGAGTCAGAGAAGTCACACAGCCAAGCACAAGCTCAACAGGCAGAGAAATAGACTCCATCTTTGAAAGGAGGAGTAACAAAGTCACGTTGCAAAATGGTTCAGGGCAAGGATGAGGAAAATCTATAACTGTTTTTATAATATATCACAATGTCCTATTGTGTTCAGTTTGTATTATCTCATTAATTCGCTCATTCATTTGTTCATTCATTCATACAAAAAGTAATAATTGAGTGCCTATCTTGTGGGATGGCAAGAAGAGGATTCCCCAAAGGAACAGCCTCAGTTTCCCAGTCCTAGTGCAGCCCATCGGGCATTGTATCTGAGGCCTGTGACATCCAGTAAAGATGTGAGCTGGACCTTTTTTTCCCAGTATATCAGGTTATACTCTTCCCAGGGAAGAGAGATGACACGGGGGATAGTGTTGGAACATGTGAAATAGAAAGAGTTATATTTGCAAATTGAAATCAAGCACCAATATTTCATCCTCAGGAAGTCCCTTTTTCTGTGCTAACATCTCCCTGCTGGATCTTAACCCATAGATTTTATTACCATATTCTTTCCTCCATCTTCCAGATCATTGAGATTGCTGGTGAGTCGTCACCATTGACCGCATGTTAAAAACTCCATGAAACACACACACGCTCTCTCCCTGGGAACATTCTGTTAATAAGATCTTCTCAATTCAGTGCAGGTTAACAGCTGGGGTGGGGCAGGAAGGGAGTAAGCCCCTCATTGCTCATGAGGGCCAGGTAAGCATTAGGCCTGGCACAGACCGTGTGCTGGGGCAAATATTGAGAATCTTATCTTGGAGAGAAAATCCTTGTTTGGCCAAACTACTAATCCACAAGGCTACATGAAGCTACAAGGTATAGAACCAAAACTAAAGAGAGAGAAGCTTAGAGGACTCTTAGAGTAAGGAATGTGAAACCAGCATCAGGAATCGAGCCTGGATGGATGTCTGAGCTGGAGTTCAGTGTCCCTGGAATAGTTTAGTAACTGATTCATTTAGTCAACAAATATGTTTTCACTGTATGTTACACATCAAACTCTGGGTTGGATAAGAGATACAATAGTGAGCAAGACAAGCATGGTCCCAGGCCTCAGGGATCTTGGAATCTGATTGGGAGAGACTGGTGTTACTGGAGCATTACTAATGGCTAACATTAGCTAGTACAAGGTAGTCCCCCATCAGCATGCCAGGGGTACAGTTATTATCTCCTGCTTTCACAGATGAGTAAATCAAAAGAAGGAATGGCCAAGTCAGTTGTCTACAGTCACACAGCCAATGAACGATGAAGACTGGGAACATGCATCCAGACTCAGGCTTTCTTGAATCCTTCTCCTTTCCCTTCCCTGCTGGAGCAAGTCCTCTTGGTATATATTTTGCAAACCCCTTTCACTTGTCTTTAAGCTCACGCATCACACTTTGTGATTCTATCTGTGTGTGATTGTTTGCTGAAGGAGCATAACAAAATAGGTGTGTCAGCCAGTTCAGGCTTCGCTATGCTCCAGTAACAGATGACCTCGAAATCCCAGTGCCTTACAATAACAAACATTTCTTTATCATGCTACATGTCCAAGTCTTTCTTGACCTTATCTTCCTTTTGCAGCGCTTGTCACGAGCAGCCGACAGTAACAAAGGCGTGCTGTTCATCGAAAGCACAAGCTCACTTGCCACGTTTTGTCTACCGGCTTATTGCAGGCAACAGTTTAGTCAACTATTTCAGCACTGCATAAAAGAGGTCACCGTCTTTACGTCTCCGGGGGTGGTTCCTCACCACCCGCCTTGTGGCTTCAAAGTCAGTATCTCACATTTTAGGGTTTGGCAGTACTCCTTATCTAGAATCAGTTTCTTAATCATTCAGCTTAGGCTGATGACCCCCAAATCTCAAGGTCTTACAACAAAAAGTACTTAGTCCTTGCTCACGCTACATGGTCATCAAGGTTCAGCTCCAGCTCTATGTCACCTCGTCTTTGTCTGGGACCAGCGGAGCAGCCCTGCTCTGGGACACTACCAGTCCAGTGACAGAAAGCAAAAGGAGACATGGCAGATGAGACGATTGCTCTTAAAGCGCCTGACTGGAAATGACACGCGTCGCTCCCACTCACGTTCCATTGGTTAAAGACACGTGGCCAAGTCTGACACTAATGATGAAGGGGCATATCAGAGCTCAGTCTGGAGGGAGGCACAGCGGGGCAGGACAGGGCAGTGAGTCAATCTGTTAGAGGCGCTAAGGAGCCGGCATTGACTGTCACAGGCGGATGCAGAGTTGGCAGACGTTGTGTTTTGAAAAGAGGAATGCCAGGGAGTGTTTTTCTCAGTGCATGTGATGTGCTCCATCTTAGCTGTTTGTCAAAGCGTAGATGGAGCAGGTGGTAGATGACCAGACACAGCTTTAAAGGGTTTTGAAAAGCACCTTCCAGAATAAGGACCTATAAGGGACCAGCAGGCAGATAGCAGGTGTGTGCGTTTTCTTGAAGAAGGAGAAAGCGCAGATGAACAACAGACAAGTGTTTTTACTTGGACAACTGGACTTGATAGAAAGGAGTAACAATCATCAACAAGAACTGAAACAAACACTGTTCGCTTAAGCTAAACACAAAGGGTGGGAGCTGTTACAGAAACCCAGCCGTGATTCATTTATAGACTCAAAAGGAGGGTTGCCTGGGGAAAGGCAGAAATGGGGCAGCCCTCAGCAGTACAAGTTCACAGATCTTCTCTAGGGAGTTCTCCTAAATGTGTCTTATTAATAGCTATCGTACTGCCTCATCTCTGTGTCTCCATTTCATGATTTAAATTCCTGGGAGGAGGGAGGCTTCTCAACCCCTTAACAGCTCTATTTTCCCCAATGGGCAGGTGGCAGTGTCACAGAATACAGACTGCTGGGGGCCTGTCCCTGGTCAAAGCCATTCTTGGAGGAGATGGTTCATTGTTAGACATCACAGGCTCAGTCCTACCTCTTCGCAGCTGCCGGCACCAATCGCTGGGTCTGCCCTCCTTGCCTGGTTTGGACAGCAGCACCCATCCTTGCCATCCTTCCTCTCTCTGACAAGCACAGTCTGCAGCCACCAGACCCTGACCCTCCTCACTGGCCACCGCTATGGATGGGGCTGTTGATCTGTCCCTCGGCAGCGTGCTTCTGCCTGAAGTAGCCTTCATCTGCAGCCTCCATCCGTGGGCTTCTGCTGGACAGAGGTGCTCAGGCAGGCACCTGTGCAGGTGTGGGGTGCAGACAGAGACTCTGCAGGAGGGGTAAGGGAGGGGTGGCAGGAGCAGAACTGGGTGTGGGGCTAAGGCCAAGGCTGGGGCAGTTGGCAGGCACCGCTCCCTCGAGACAGACCCTGGAGGCTGCAGAAAACGATGGGCTTAGCCATCAAACCCGGTTCCAGGGCACCTGTTCTTTGTCTTATCCTGGACCAGTGCTGATCTTATTTCCCTAAGCTTGGGCTCCCTCTGCAGCTCTCAAATTCTCCACTCACACCCACATGATGAATAATGTTCAGACACTCAGCCCACTCCCGGGGGTTTACTAGGGTCATGTGACCCTCTAGCCTCACTAGCTTCTCATTCCCTGAAGAAAGCATACTGGCATGCAGATGAGTGAGAGATTTCCTTGTTTAAAAAAAATAAAAAAAGAAGCAGACATTCAAAACTTCAGTACTTTATTTGAAAAAATTCTTATAATAAATATAAGAATGAATAAATGTTATACATGCATGATATCTGCATTCACCCTGTGCCAAGGACTACTGGGCTATATGACTTCATGAACCTTTTGCCTCATTCCCTTTGGTATTCTGGAAAGGTCTCCTGTATCTTCTGTATTAGTTGAGATTCTTGGTTCCAAGTGACAGAAACTCAACTCAAGTCAACTTAAATGCAAAACAGATTTTATCACCTAATGTAACTGACAAAATTAATGTCTGCCCCGGCTTCAGGCAGGGCTGGATCCACAGGCTTGAATGGCATTTACCTAACTTTCTCCATCCCTTCCTCTCTCTCTTCTTCTCTTACCACTTTGACTCTGATTTCCATTATGTGTAAACTTACTCTCTCCTATAGTCAAAGAGGAAAGGGCTTCTGTGACTTACTTGAAGAAAAAAGGCAACAGAGCCTTCCAGCTTGACCCCACAAACAGTAAAACCAGGGGGGCTTTTATTGGCCCAGACTGGGTCATATGCCCGTTCTGGAACCAACCCTGGACCAAGGCAATGGGGTGCTCTGCTTGGCCAGCCTGTGGATCAGGCCTCCCCGTATGGCCAGGGTGAGCAAGTTGCTGTTACAAGAAAGTGAATGAGACTCTCAGCATCAGGAATCCGGCAGCCTTCTTTTCTGGTTTGTCTCTGGTTTCTCACGGGTTTCCATGCAGGAACCCCAGGGTGACCCCTGTCACTCGGCTCTCTCCTGAGGGGCTCACTGGGACACACTCCTAGCCAGGAGACCCCAGCAGACCCAGGGAGGGTAGATGGTGCAAGGCAGGGGGTTAGGGTTGCTTCTGGGACTGTCTGGACTGCACACACCCTCACAGACGGTGGTACAGAGTTGACACCTGTGCTTCGGGCACAAAGCCTGGGATGAAACATGAAAAACACAGACAGCTGGGAATCAAAGGCAGGCTTTCTGAGTCCGGCAACAGTGCCCGTGACTGCTTCCCCAGCTGCTCGGGCATGTGCTGCATGTGTGCTAATTCACTCAGTCATGTCTGACTCTTTGTGACCCTGTGGACTGTAGGAGCCCGCCAGGCTCCTCTGTCCATGGGATTCTCCCGACAAGGATACTGGAGTGGGTTGCCATGCCCTCCTCCAGGGGGTCAAGTGCACAGTGAGAGGCAGAAGCTGGACCTGACTTAGCCTTTTCTATTCAGTCTTATGTTCAGAGACCACCCTCAGTCCAAAGCTCTTCTCTTCTCCTGGCCGCCCTGCCAGCCCACCATCAGGCTCTCCCAGATACTGCTGCCTAGCAGCCTGAGTCACCTCTAACCTCAGCTCGCTGCCATGCCCCTTAAATGTCTTTGACTTCTCTGAGGATCCCTCAGATGTGCTGACAAGCGGAGGGCTGGTTAATCTGAAGTCACAGCTCCCTGTGGCCAGCAGGACACTGTCCAAGCGCTGCAGACCCCCAGCTGCTTCCGCAGACTCACCTCCCCGCCCCCAGAGGCACTCTCTTTCCCCAGATGGCAGGGCAACACTGGCCCCGGTGATTTTGTGTATCCCATTCCCTCTGCCAGAGGTCCCTTGTCCCCGTCAGTTATCTGGGCAAACTGCTCTCTTCCTGGCCTTCCCTGGTAGCTCAGCGGTAAAGAATTCTCCTGCAATGCAGGAGATACAGGAGACCCAATCCCTGGGTTGGAAGATCCCCTAGAGGAGGGCATGGCAACCCTATTCAGGGAGGCTTGCCTGGAGAATCCCATGGACAGAGGAGCCTGGCGGGCTACAGTCCATCTGATCACTAAGAGTCAGACACGACTGAAGTGACTGAGCATGCACGCATGCTGTCTTCCTGGGCTGTTCTCAGAGCTAATCACTCACTGACCAGCCCCCAGTAGGGTTCGTCACTCCAGCTCTGGCCCCCAGTTCTAGAGCGCTTTGGTCTGCTCCTAGTCTGCGCTAAGCTTGGCCAGGGGGCTACTCTGGCTGGCCTGTTCAGCATGGCTGACTCCCCTCCAGTCTGAGAGCTCTGGAGGGAGGCCCTACCTGCCCCCTGTCTGCCTGGCACAGGCCCACACCGTAGAGGGCACGGAGGAGTATTTGCTGACTTAAACTAGATGGATTGCTGTCGAGGGGCTGAGTGCCAGTTACAAAGCTGGGGGGTTCGGGTGCTTAGCCTCACCACCTGCTGCCTCCTGGACTCAGGAGGGCAGTGGCAGAAAGGGGGCTCCTGAGCAAGGGACCTTGCTTTCCACATGTACACTCCTTCGCTGTTACCAAAGCAGAATGTTTATTAATGTTTCCATTCCTTAAATATAACTGGTCCTGTGGTTAGTGAACATAAGATCATTTTGGAAATGATCCTGATTTAGCATCAGTGCCCTGCGGCTCTCATCGTGGTAACCTCTGTGTCGACGGGTTAATGACCAGTAACCAAGCCCTTAAATCAGCCCGTCCTGCCTGCAGCAGGGCCAGCAGCTCTCTTGGTAAAGAGGATAAAGGCCATTTCTAGTACAAACTGCAAACGTCACAGTCACCACTCGAAACTGAAATTTAAGAAAGCAAGGCTCTGTTCCTTCTCCCTCTGCCCCAACCAGCCAATGTGCCCACACACTGCCTGCTGTTTCTGTGAATCCTTACAACAGGTTTACTGGCTGGGCAGACTCAGGAGGGGACCCCAGACATGAGGGGCATTGAGGCAGGGCAGTGGGACCCTCGGATCTCTTCTCTCCCTTTATTCCTGGCTGCCTGTTCCTGCCCCACAGTCCCTGTGGCCAGATGAGGGGACCGATCAGGATTGTCACCCTCACAGCTGTATTCTACAGTCAGGAAACAGGCTCAGAGTGGCTCCCAGCTAGTCAGTGAGGATGTGGGTGCTGAGTGAAGACCCCGGCCCTCTTGACTTGTAAGCTCACCAGACCACCCTTTTCCTAGACCAGCAGTCCTCAAATGTTCACTTATATTAGACTTCACTGGAGGACTTGTGAAAACACAGATTCCTGAATCCTACCTTCAGAGTTTCTGATTCAACATGCCTGGGATTGGGCTTAAAAATATATATGTCTAACAAGTTCCTGTCTGGTGCTGGGACCACACTTTGAGAACTGTTGTCCTAAACACGGTGCATCCTAACCTCTGAGTCCTCCAAACAATGCCCTGCAGACAGATCCCACTGACCCCCCACAATGAGAGGGAGGCTGGGAAGCCAGCTGGTTGTAGGTGCTGGCCCTACATTTCCTCCCTAGGCTGCCATCATCCCCTCGATACACCTAGTTTTCCACCTTGGATGCTCACTGGAATCACCTGGGCTCCGCCCCTAAGACTGTGGTTTATAGTTTTTAAAGCTCTGCAGGTGATTCTGATGTACAGAACACCCCTGAGCTTGATTGCATTTAGGAACAACTGTGTCCTCTTCATTTCTCTATCCTTCCCCATTTCATTTGCTCACAGATCTTTCTCCTCTCCCAGCGCTCACCCCTTTCTCCAGGAGACCCACCCTCCAGCCCCCAGGTTGGTTCACCCTTCGATGGTCTTTGTCAACACCCCCATTCTGATACCCTGTGGTCACCCAATCAGTGTAATTTCCAACCCTTGGAGTGTCACTCCCCTGGGGTGACCTCCACCCCTGCATGGAGCTGGGCCACCACAGTCCTCCAGGGTACAGATCTCCTCCAAGTATCCTAAGAAATGTCCACAAAGACCCCACTTCACCTTGGGTTACTTTTCCCATGAAAGCACTCTGAAAGAGTTGTTTTCTCCCTGTTCTAGAGCTTCTGGTTAAGAGTGTCCCCACCTGCCTCTCCCCTGCACCCCTCTCCAGGCCAAGGAATGTTTTAGCCAAATACTACCACTGCCGCCCCATCTCCTGGTGAGAGAGAGTCTCTGTCTCTAAGATACCTCATTTTTCAAGGGCACTTACTCAATAGGCCAGCAGTGTTGCCAAGGAAACATCGCTTAATGGAAGAAACAGAGTCTCAAAATCCACATGCCATTGTTTGCAAGAGAGCCGGTACTTCTGTTGTACCTTGAAAATGTATTATTAAGTTATCCACCCAACCCCATTTCGCTCTATGTTCCTGATTTGCTAGGAGACCCTCTCCCACCACCCCCACCCCTTCCCCTGCCCATCCCATGATTTCCTGTGAGGACTGCAGCCTTTCCATAGAGGCTAAGGTATGCCAATGCAGATATGGGAGTCTGGACAGAAGAGGGGACTGAATGATTGGAACGTGTGTAAATTGACCCTATTAAAGAATGCAAGGCACTAACAGCCTGGAGGAGGTTGGAGACAGGAAGTTAAAGCTGGTCGTCCTGCGTTCACAAATTCCAGTTGGTGGGGTTTAAGCAGATGAAGGTTTACTGGGCATTAATAACCTTCTCCTAAATGAAGGTCTCATGGTTGACATCAGTGGTTTTCAAACTTTTTTGGTAAATTCTTCATAACCTTTTGTTCAAGGAAAATGTTATGTGAAAGTTGAAGAAAGAACGCAAGCCCAGGTTGGGCTGGGAGAGGGGTCCTAGAACCTCACCCGGTGGGCTGTCCTCCCAGACCCGAGTGCCTTCAGGGGCCCCTGAGACCCTTTCTTGGAGTCCCAGGACTCAGTGTGAATGACCTGGTGGAAATGACCTGGCAGTTCCCTTGCTGGTTCCGAGGGGTGACTTCAGGAGGGCCCTCAGGGATCCTCGCTCTCCTGCCTGAGCTGAGGGTTCGGGGCTGTGGGGGAGATAGCGCCCCAGCTCCAGCCAGGCGGATGGGAGGCCCCTTTGGGCGGCTGGGCCCGGGGAGGGGGAGGAAGGCCCTGAACTCCCAGGGCCTCAGCCTTCCCGGGGAATCTCCCCCTCATCACGGCGGGAGGAGAGCCATCCGCCTGTGCAGCTGGCAGGGTCTTCAGATCTCTCTTAGCCTGTTTCTTCACCCCTACAGCCAAAGGTGACCTCAGGTGTGGATGGTACCTGGCATGGTACAGGTATACACGTTTGTTTTCTTCTCACTCTTCCCTTCCTGAAGTGTTTCTACTCCCAGAGAGGTGACGTTTTATACCGTGAGGCTGCCCCTCAGTCTGACAGAGGCAGGTCCCGCCTCCGAGCCTGCCAGGGAGAGAAGGGATGCTGAGCGCAGCTGGCAGGGGGCCCAGCCACATCCCGCGGGGCGGGAGATGTGTCTGGGAGATGAGGTGACAGAGCAAGGGGAACCTCTCGCCCTGGGGTGCTTTGCCTAGCCTTGCCTCCGTGGCCCTGAAGGCAGGAGTGTGCTCCGAGGGTCGCTATAGGCTCCCTGGCTGGCCAGCCAGCTCAGCTGTGGGTCCTGACTCCTGACCCCAGCCTGAGGGACAGGAAGACACCCCTGGCGTGAGACCCGACATACCACATGTCTGTCCTTTTCCCTCGCTGGTGATTTTTCTCTTTCAGCATCAGACTGGGTTTGTAGCCCTGCTGAGCTGCGTAGGCTGAGAGGACAGTGAGCTGAAGCAGTCGTTTGTGGCTGAGGAGGCGCTGGGGGGTCAGGGGTGCGTATCTGTGCCCCGGGAGGCAGGGGGAGTCATAAATCATCCATAGACAGGGTAACAGCTCGGCCTCCACCTCTGATATGAGTCACGGGAGGGCTGTTGCCGTCTTAGCCCTTGGTTAGCACCTTGTGTTCTAGGCCTTTTGGTCAAGGATCCTCCAGCCGGCGGCTGCTCCCTCATCCAGGACCACCCCGCCCCACCCTTTGCTCACAGGATCATGGTGGAAGTTTCCAAGCTGGCCTCTCCCCCTCCAACCTGGTCACTGGAGCTGGAGTGACTGGAGGGAGGGAGGGGGCGAGTAAGATGAGAGGTTACAGGCACGGCTTTGGCATCAAGCTGCCTCGGTTTAGATTTCAGCTACTGTGTGACTTTGGACAAGTTCTTAATTTCTCTGTCCCTCAGTTTCCTCATCCACAAGGTGGGGGTGATGGTAACACCTGCCTCATGGAGTTGTTACTAGGATTCACTGGGATAAAGCATAGCAGCCCTCGACACTGGAGACTGGCTAGTTCTTTGCTGTGGGGGGCTGCCTTGTGCATTGTAGGGTGCTGAGCAATATCATGACCTCTACCCGCTAGAGGCCAGTCGCAGCCTTTCCCGCCCCCATCATGGCAACCAAAGATGTCCCCAGACACTGCCAAATATCCTCTGGCTGGCAAAAGTGCCCCCCACTGGGAATCACAATTCTAAGTCATCTCCTATTAAATCTCCAGTTTCCCCATTGCTCAGAAGCACAGCTGGGCCTCCTGGATCTACAGGCACTAAATGTGTGGTGTCTTGTAAAAAACTGTTTCCCTCTTCTGTGTTCAGGCCATTTATTGATTCAGTCCACCGCTGGTTGGGCTTTTGAGGTGTCAAGTGACAGCTTAACAGAATCTTCTTTGCTAAATTGCCCTGTGATCTGACCGGTTGGTGGTTACCCGACTCAAGATGCACTTTGTTGCTTGCTTTTTTAATAACAAACAACTGTCCTTATTATGATTTTCCCAGACTCTGGAGTAATAAACAGCTCTGATGACAGCTGTACCAGATAGTAAGTAAGTGCACACAGGACTCTCTGAGCATCTCCCCCAAGCACTTCAGAGCAGCTAAGTGGATAAAACTGGTTTCAGCTATTACCTGGGCGGCTGCTTGTGTCTGTGGAGACTGCCCTAGAAATGAGAGCCAAGTCCTGGTGATAGGGACAAAGGAAGAAGTGGCAGTAACTGCCTTCCTGGATGTCCCTGTCTGGCGGCCCACACCCCGGAGCTTCAGGCAATTTGGGTCCTGACTTACTGTGTGACTAATCTGCACTGTCCTGAGGAGAGGGTATGGTGGGTTCAACCCAAAAGCATATATATAGCTGTGCATCTTTGCAGAAAGGCTCTGGTAGCAGACTCGTGCTTTTGCACATTGAGGGAAGTCTTTCTGGAGGTGGTGAGCTTTTATGTTGATTTTCAACATAGCAAGAGTTGGGCTAAGAGATGGAGGAAGTGGGGACAGTTCCCATATCAGTGTGTTTAGGACCACTATTTCCTGATATGTTACTTTCCCCAGCTTGACTGTTGGATCATCCAGGACAGGGAACTATGGCTTTCTCAACTCTGGACCCTCAGGAACCAACTTAGAGATTACTTGTTGTTTGATGATTGGATGGATGGATGAGATTCCTACCTGCATCTAATTTAATTTTCTAAATTCTACCAGTCATCAAATTCTCCCTCAATGCCAATAAACTAGAAGCCACAGCAGGTCATCAACTTTCCCTGATGGTGAACTGGAAACCAAGGCCACCTGATAGATGGCCTCAGGATTCTGATGAGAAGCCCATCTCTTACCCAGTTTAGGTGTTGACTGGGGCCTCCTTGCCTCTGTGTTCTAGTCACATTTCTACATTGAAGATAAGCATTCTACGTTTGGCCTCTGCTTAGAACTTTGGTCACCCTTTACCTCTTTTAAGGGAAGAATCAGTCACCTTGGTAGTTTTGATGTCCATTTCCATGGATTCATAAAACTTCCTTGGAGAGCAAATCCAGCTGTAATGAACGTCTACAATCTGTCTCTCCATCCTTTCTGTTCTGCCCTGCAAGGCGGACTTTACAGAAGTTTCCATGGGATTTCTGACTTTCAGCTGGGTTCTTCCAATGGGCCAACCCAGCAGAGGAATGGACTGGGGAAGAGAGAGTGATGTTGGGATGGTTATTAACCACCACTCACCATCACCCCAAACCTCTCCCTCCCTGGACCCTTCTCACAAGTCTCTCCATGTAATTTTTACACATTCTGGTACCTGCTCTCTCCTCTCATCCCTTTGAGCCTGGTGATGGTAACAGGTCCATGTTACTGTCCCAAGGAACGAAACCATCCCTGTGCTCCCTTCCCCTAGAACCACACCACTGAGAACCCTGCGTGTATTTACCCTCCTTGGATTCCCCTAGCTGAGCATGCCACCTGTTTCCTGCTGGGACCTTAGCTGACCCACTGGCCTGAGGCTCTTTTTAACATCTTAAGGATGACTGCCTCTCCACCCCTTCCCTGGATGGCGAAGTTCAGTAATAATATGGCCCTGAAGGGCCACCCCTTATTTGCTCTCATCTGCACTGCCCTTCTCCCCACACAGTCCCTTTCATGCTCTGCACCCGGTTTTAAAAGTCCTTGAGAATCACCTTCTTTAACTAACACAAGAAATACTTCCTTTTACCATTTGAAATTAGTCAAAAACATTTACCAGTGAGAATTTTTTTTAATAGATCAAGATAACAATAGGGCCTACCCTGAATTCTAACCTAAAGCAGAGAAGTATGGTTTCTTGATTTGGCCATGCGACCTAATCATAGGTTGGGGTGCTAAATTTCTTTGGTGATACAAGATGAGAGCTCACAAACCCTATGACTGTTCTTGTTGGGAACCACTGCCTAAGGTTGGGGGAAGTGACTGAAAACTGAAAGCCAAGGTCCTATGGCTTTCCGCTAGACCAGAGTCAGCCCCAATCTCTGTAAATAAAGTCATTCATTTGTATTGCCCATGGCAGTGTTTGCACTACAATCACAGAGCTGATTTTCCAGACCATTTGGCCCTTTGTGAAAAAAATGGTTAAAACAGCAGCATGGCTGCTCTCCTTTGAAAGGCCCACTTACATGGTTGGCCCTTGACTGGCATCTGGGAGCTTGGATTGCAGGAAGGTTCCCACCACTCCCACAGATGGTAAGAGCGGCTCACTGCGCCCAAACTGATTATACAACTAATATGGTTTATGCTGAACACCTGCCTTCCTGCTGGAAGTCTGGGATGGGTATGTACCAGGCGGAGGCTGCCTGTGTGACCAGCCTCCAGTAAAAAACCTGGGTGCTGAGTCTCTAAGAGTTTCTCTGGTAGATGGCCCTTCACAAGTGTTATCTCAGCTCCTTGCTGGGGACTCTGGGGCATCTTCCGTGACTGCTGTGGAAGGACCCTTGGGAGCTGACACCTGGTTTCCTCCAGGCTTTGCCCACACGCCTTTCCCTTTGCTGATTTGATTTATATCTTTTCCCCCAGAATAAATCATAGCTGTGAGGGCAACTATACGCTGAATCTTCTGACTCCTAGAGAACCACCGAACCTGGTGGTGGTTGGGAGACCTCCCAGCATGCTGCAAAGCCCCAGATATTTATTTGCCACCTGGCCCTTTAAGAAGAAGTTTGCCAACTGCTCTATACAGTCTTAGGATGGATGGAAAGTGCCTATTACATATTGCCCCTCCCACAGAACTCTGAGCTCCCTAAGATGTGGCCCAGGTCTTTTGCTCCTTAACTCCTGGTCAAGTGCAGCATCTTACACAAAATTATTTATGGAGGGAAGAAGTCAGCAAGCTTGCAAATAATGGATTCAAGCAGTGTTTTTTAAACTGTGGGTGGTGAAATCCATTTAAAAGGTTATGACCACTGTTTTTCAATGAAAAAAGTATAGAAAATTGAGTACGCTGCATATAGTGAAGCTAAGTTTGATTTCTTGATAATTCTCTATCAGTTATACCTCTGGACCAGGCACTGTACTGAATCGTAATGTAAAAGGCTCTCTTCTTGTCTGTTGCAATGGACGATTATTTGAAGGTCACTGGATTGTGCTCTCTTGGCTGGCTGCCCGAGGAGATGCCCCGCAGACCTTCCCCATCTCTCTGGCTGTTAACCTTTGATCTTGTTCTCCCCACCCCCGGTCCCCAGAACGTGTACTACACGAGCAGCCAGCAGATCCACGTGGGCATCTTGAGCCCCACGGTGGACGACGATGACAACCGCTGCCTGGTGGACGTCAACAGCCGACCGCGGCTCGTCGAGTGCAGCTATGCCAAAGCCAAGAGGATGAAGCTCCACTGGCAGTTCTCTCAGGTAGCAGCCCCGCCCGAAGGAGCAACATCAAGAGAAACAAGGGAGGGGCCAGGCCTGGGAGGGACGGGAGGGATGGAGGAGGAGAGGAGAGGTGCCAAGTCTCAGGATTTAATGAGCACCTACTATGTGCAGGGCAGGGGGGAGTGAGCTGGGGGTGGTGGTGGCTGGAATTGGTTAGCTCATTGACTCCTGATACTGGCTCTGAGGGAGTTTATTATTATTGTTGTCATTGTTGTTGCTTTAGTGGTATTTTATTTACCTTTTAGATATAAGGAAACAGGCTCAGAGGTGGGAGTCCCCTGCCTGAAGTCACAGAGTGAGGGGGCAGGGCTGGGATTTGAACTCTGAGCCTCTGACTCTAAAACTCACATTTCTTCTGCATAAGCCCCTTCTGACAAGCGCAGCCCCAGTATCGCAGGTACAGACAGTGCTGGGTCATCTGTGATCTGTGAGCCACTCTGCCTTCCTCCTCATTCTGTGGGGAATGAGGTTTCCTCAAAGGGCAGTGTCTGGGGACCACTTTGTGAAGGGCAGTCTGCACACTGGTGACCATGAAGCATTCCTTTATTAAGCCTCCATCAGTTCTGAGGACTGTATTAATCTTCCTGCTCTGCAATGGCCCAGTTATAAAATGATACCCCAGGAGCTGGGTGCCAGCTGGAGACAGCCCATGATGACCCAGCTTCGAAGAAAACCCCTGCCTTGGCCCAGAGGCCTCCATCCCCTAGGGAATCCACTAAGTTAGGATCCATTTCCGCCCACAGATAGGAGCATCCACCTCCCAGGGAGTGGAGGGGAAGCGCTCATCACAGGAGGTAAGGGATTTCTTTTAGAGCATCAGGGCTGCTGGGGGCTGCATGTGGTGGATGCTCCTGGGGAAGTCAGAAGCAGAAAGTCTATACTCATGGGATGTACAGGCAGAGGGCCCGACTCAAGACTCCCAGCAAGCTGCTTCCACCCAGGGAGAAGGCTGACGGGCACAGGAAGGAGGTGTTTGGTTGGCCCGACCTTGATTCCAGCCCTCACATCCAGTTACCTCCCCTATAGTGGTGGACAGGGGGCAGGGATGTCCTGCTGCATCAAGTTCTCTGGCACAGGGCACCTCTGACCTGTGGTCTGGGTGTGCAGAGCCAGATAGACCTGAGAGAGACCCTCAGTTGGGTCCTAAATGGATGGTGAACGTCAACTCTCAGCGACAAGTTCAACGTAAGTCATAGATTCACGGGCTACTTGGAGAGCAGGAGTGAGAGTCCAGACCAGGACTTTGTGACCCCAGGAAAACAGACGCTGGGGAGCAGTACAGGGGGACAAATCACGGCACACACCTAAGGGCAGGTCAGATGCAGCTCAGAGTCCAGGCCGGGCCCGCACAGGGTGTGGGGTTCAGTGAAGGGGAATGGTGCCCAGCGACTGGGGCCTCTGGTCCTGCCCCTTCCTATCCATGTGACCTTTGACACATGCTGCCAACGATAAAGTTCTGTCCCATAGAAAGAATTAGCTAAGGTTCACACAGTGTTTACCCTGTGCCAGACTTCCTGGATGCCGGGCATACACCGGCTCATTCAGTCATCACAGTGACTGTGTGTGATTTGCTGTGGACCATTAGCCCAAGTTCATAGATGAGGCACAAAGATGTCAAATAACAGACCCAAGGTGCTCAGTTCATTTCAGTAGCTCAGACGTGTCCAACTCTTTGCGACCCCATGAACTGAAGGACGCCAGGCCTCCCTGTCCATCACCAACTCCCGGAGTCCTCCCAAACCCATGTCCATCGAGTCAGTGATGCCATCCAACCATCTCATCCTCTGTCGTCTCCTTCTCCTCCTATTCTCAATCTTTCCCAGCATCAGGGTCTTTTCCAATGAGTCAGCTCTTCACATCAGGTGGCCAAACTGGTTATTATTATTACTCCTGAACTACTTCAGATTCTCTTTTCTATCTGTAAGTGTGTGAGGATGTTGGAAGTGGCCACTAGAAGAAGGTCAGGGTCAGGGCTGAGGCTTAGAACAGAGGATGCATCTTCCTCCCACCTCCCTCTCTCCTGGTGGAGCCCACGTGCCCCAGCTGTGGCCTGTTTGACCCCACACTGTGCCCAGTGGAAGGCTTTATCATGTTCCTCTGCCAGGCTTCTGGCCCAGAGTGACACAGCTCAGGGCTGCATCCCCCCTCTTGTTGTTCAGTTGCTCAGTCCTGTCCGACTCTTTGCGACCCCACGGACTGCAGCACGCCAGGCTTCCCTGTCCTTCACCATCTCCCAGAACTTGCTCAAACTCATGTCCACTGAATTGGTGATGCCATCCAATCACCTCATCCTCTGTCGCCCCCCTTCTCCTCCTGCCTTCAATCTTTCCCAAAATCAGGACCTTTTCCAATGAGTTGGCTCCTTCCATCAGGTGGCCAAAGTATTGGAGCTTCAGCTTCAGCATCAGTCCTTTCAATGAATATTCAGGGTTGATTTCCTTTACAACTGACTGGTTTGATCTCCTTGCTGTCCAAGGGACTCTCAAGAGTCTTCTCCAGCACCATTTGAAAACATCAGTTCTTCAATGCTCAACCTTCTTTATAGTCCAACTCTCACATTTGTACATGACTACTAGAAAAACCATAGCTTTGACTATATGGACTTTCTATCCACCTTTAAATTACAAGGGAGAAGGAGCCCTGGAGATGTGTGGTCAGGGAGGAAGGCTAGCTTGTGGGCTTGATGGTGAAGTGGCTGTTGTTGCCCAGCTCAAGTTAGATGCAAAATAGACTCACAGGCTGGAGGCAACAGAGAAAAATGGGTACATCGGCACATGGAGGTGAATGGGGCTGACTTGGCTGGGTGAGATGGGGACTGTACCATCTGGAGGGTCTTGTCAGGGCTCACATCAGGTGTTCTGTGCTGCCTTCAGTCACTCTGCTTCACCCCTGCTTTCAATTTTGTCCTGGGAGTTGTATGACACCACGCAGGAAGATGGGGGTTGGGGCAAGGCTGGTGGTTTTTCAGAAGAGATAGTATATAACTTGGCTCTTGTAGATGGCATAAGAGTTTGCTCCATATAGGAGTTGAGAGGTGGCATTCCAGGGAGAAGGAATGGCATAGATGCAAGCTGAAGGCACCAAACCCAAGCCACGTGCAGGGAGCTGCAGATGGTGCATGTGTCTGGATCCTGGCGGGCATCGTGGGGCACAGCTGGGGATACATCTGAAGGGCAGATGGGCCTGGACCTGGTCCCATGGAAAGTGAGGCGGGAAACTGGTGTGTTAGGTCTGGGTTTTGAAAGCCCCTAGCGGCTAGAATTGTGGAGCTGAATGGCGAGGAGAAATTCTAGAAGGGGGAAAGAGGCAGGCAAGGGAGTTACCAGAGGCTGAGATGCAGTTTGAAAGTTTAAACGTTCCTTCCTCCTCCTCCTTCTCCTCCTTGACCCTGGGGTCTTCAGGACCCTGCCTGGCCCCCACGATCTCCTGTCAGGACAGAATCTGAGGCTGCCCCCAGGAGCCCAGCGTTTGGTGGGGTGGACCAAACAAGCGGGCATGTGTGGCTGGGGGTCCTGGGATGGGCAGGCACACTGCTTCCACTCACTGGGAGAGGGAGGAGGAGAGGACCCAGGTTGCCCTGGAATACCATTGAGAAATCGGGCCCAGCCAGGCACCTGCCTCTCGGAACTGTGTATCACTGGCTATGAGTGCCCCTGAACTGAACTGAAGTGAGCTCCCTGGCCCCTTCCGAGTACTTGCTCCTCCCAGAAGCTCCAGAATCACCAGGGGAATAGAGCTCAGACTGTCTCTGAGGCCTCGGCCTCTCTGAGCCTAGCCTTGTGCAGTTTGAATCTGAACTTGGGCTGCTTCAACACAGGCACGTCCAGCTCCTTTCCAGCCCTTGCAGACAGATGGCCTTCCCACCCATGTCCAGATCCAGAGGCCTTGGTGCCCCAGCTGGCCCTCATCTCATCTGCCCTTTTCTGACTTGGGCAGAGAAAGGAATATTCCTCCAAAATCCAGCTCCGTCCTTCACTCATCTCAATACACACACAGCCTTGAACAGGCAGCCCCACACACTCATGCTTGAAGGGACACTGTGACAAAAGCAGGCTGTGTTAGCATGTGCAGCCCTGAGGACTGGGCAGTTTTTCACTCCTTATACATAAATCTAATTAGAACTCCCAGGGCACTCTGGCATCACCTCTTTGATCCTTCTACCAAGGGAACTGTTTGGAAATAATATTTTTGAATCCCTAATTTGCAAACCCAGAGCAGCCACTCTCACTTGATATTTAAAAATTAATGCTTGTGAAATTTTTGTTTCATGTAAAATGATCAATATTTATCAAGTATCCTGAAATCTGTCCTCAAGCCCTTACTGTTTAGGAGCTACTGTTGATGAGGCCAGAGGAAGCTGGGAGCCTCTTAAATGATTAAAATTATGGTCTGGGCTAATTTTCTTGCCACAGGTTTTAATCTTTACAAATTACAAGGGGATTCTACCAACTAAAATGTTCTGGTGCAGAAGTTGGGCTGAAAGATTTTACTGGTGCATTTCAAATCTCTTCACTTTCACATTCTGCATTATTTACTCTCCTGAGGGCTGCATTTAAACTCCACAGACATTTAAGCTGAATTAATTCCAAAATAATCTAGTGTGATTCTCCCAGTTTCTCCTACAAAAAAGATAGTATTTGCATATCTTAGTGTTCCGTCTCATAGCCTGATTTTCTGTTTAACAAATAAAATGACTTTCCTCTAACCCCTGCAAGCTCTTCTGAATTTCCAGTGCTTCAGGATGAATCAGAACAGCATCAGATACTGAGAAACTACATTTGATGAAAACATCTCTCAGCAACGCTGATGTACAGGGCTCTGATGAGCAATTTTCCAATGATGAACATTCTTTCCTTCAGTCATTCATCAAACATTTATTGAGCACAGTGGTTGGGCAGGAAGGATGCAGATATGAATCAGACACGGCCTCTGCCCTGGAGGAGCCCTTGGGTGTATAAACACATAACAAAACTGGATGGCAAGAGCAGAAATGAGGGGGATATGGTGTTCTGGAAGCCCGGGGTGACGGGCTCTGTCTGCACAGCTCAGGGATGTCTTCACATTCGAGACATGTTTGATCTGGTTCTTGAAAGTTGCAGGATACTTCCCAAATGTAGAAAGGAAGAACAGCCCATGTAGAAGCTCAGCATAGGCAAAGGCAGAAAAAGGCAGGGTATGTTTGAGGAATAGAAATTCAGTGTTGGTGTGGGTGGAATTTAGAATTGGGGTATGAGAGAGATGAGACACAGAGTCAGTTTGGGGGCAGGTAATGGTCATTGAAAATTAAGCCCAAGAGGTTTGACTTTACCTTAAAAGCCAAGGGAGGAACTAGGGGGTGTTCATGGGCTTCCCCAGTGGCTCAGATGATAAAGAATATGCCTGCAATGCAGGAGACCCGAGTTTGATCCCTGGGTCAGGAGATCCCCTGAAGAAGGGAATGGCTACCTACTCCAGTATTCTTGCCTGGAGAATTCTATGGACAGAGGAGCCTGGCGGGCTATAGCCCATGGGATCACAAAGAGTCAAACAAGACTGAGTGACTAACACTTTCACTTCACTTTTCACAAGAGGGGTTCAATAAACTTTAGAATGACATGATGTGGTCTGAATACCCCTGGCAGCAGAGTGCAAGGTGGAATGGAAGACAGAGAAGAAAGTAGGAGGCTGTTCCATCATCCCTGTGAGAACAGGGATGGATGAGGTGGCCATGGGGGCCTGGGGCCAGGCAACTATTGGGGAGAACATTGAGAGACAGTTCATCAGTCTATCAGAAGCAGTGATGAATTAAATGGAGGTAGTTGTGAGGGGAGACTATGAATCGAGGGCCACCCCAGGCTCTGAGTTTGAAGAAGTCAGTGAGCACCCATCTCTAAACAGCCAACATTTCCCAGGTCGACAAGTGACGAGACTTCATTAACTTCAGAAGTGGTAGTTGTTCCTTCATGATTTTTCTAACTTGTGACTCATCCAGAATTAAAGAATTTCCTAAACTGACTAGGTCCTGGGATTATAGATTCATATACGTTAGGTATAAGACTTTAGGGCTTCCCAAGTGTCACTAGTAGTTAAGAACCTACCTGCCAATGCAGGAGACATAAGAGACACAGGTTCGATCCCTGGGTTGGGAAGATCCCCTGGACAAGGGCACGGCAAACCACCCCAGTATTCTTGCCAAGAGAATCCCATGGACAGAGGAACTGGGCAGGCTACAGTCCATAGGGTCACAAACAGTCAGACATGATTGAAGCGACTTACCACACACACGTGCATAAGACTTTAACCTTCTCAGAATACCCCACATACTGATATCTGGAGAATTCTGGGATTAGGCGATGCAGTGTCAGTGAAAGAGGCATCTAATAAGTACCCCTGGACCAATAGAAGGAGAGGGAAGAAACAGGTATCAGGTCACTTACACAAGAGACCTTTGTGGCACCAAAGCAATGGACTGCCTCTCAGGGGCAATGAGGTACCCATCCTCCCCACCATCCCCCATCACTATTACTTTGAATGGTTAAGCAAATGCCAAGTCCTCTCTTCAAGATGTTATTGAGGGAATTCATGCCCTAGGAAGGCTGTTATGATGTATGTCCTTTAAATTTCAGCTTCCTTAAACTCAATTTGCATACATGGTTGAAGCAAGAATGACCTCAGGAATGGATGATCTCCGCCCTCAAATATCATAAGGGTTTCTGTAGGCAAAGAGAACAGGCTTGTCCTAGGTAGCTCTGAGGGAGGACCAGATAGAGGGAGCTACAAGGACAATTTACAGAGCAGCTTTCTCATAGGGATGTCTGGACGTGAGATTGGCCATTCAAGGAAGAGGTGGACTCAGAGAACCACTCAGCAGGCCATCAATGGTGCCACAGCTCTAAGTAGAGTTGGATTGGATGGTTCTCAGGGCTTACCAACTCTGAAATTCTATAATTCTAAGCTTCTAATGCCCAGAAAAGGGCTTTTTCTACCTAGAAGCCCCAACTGGGCCCACCTTACTAAGAAGCACCATGAACTTGAAAATGAGCTGCACATCTGCTATGAGGGTCATTGTTATTCCACTTTATGGAATTGTTTATCTGTTATTTTTCTCCATAACTCTTTCTCCCATCAACTAATAGACTGGAGGGATGGGCTATCTTACACTTTCAGTGTCTCTAGCACCTAACAGAAAGCCTGCAACAGAAGAGATACACCAGGATGCTGTCAATTAAATGAAAGAATCCTTTCTAAAAATTCACAAATACTAATACAAATATTCTGTGTCCCAGATCTCGAGACAGATTTGTGGGAGACCCAAAGATGAACTCTACCCTCAATAACTCCTCCTTGCATGCACGCATGCATGCTGAATAAAAACTAATTGTACTACGGTATTTCAAGGACATTTGAATATCGTAGTCAAAGGTCTCAGTTTAGTTGGAAAATCCCTCCAGGAACATTTTTAGATGGTAGTGCATCCGGCCGCAATACACAGACATGCATGAAGCAGGCTGCTCCAACTTACTCTTCCTATAGCTTCAGATTTGGGGGAGGAAGGTGGAAATGATCTTTACTAAAACAAGTATAAAAGGAGTAGCAATTTGTATGAATATTTGTTAAAACAAGAGGCTCTGATGAGATGTCAGTGTGTTCTGGCCGTATATCATGCTGCCCCAGACTCTGAGATGTGCTGTCACCACCGTGGGCCGTTGGGTTCTTTGATGGAAACACAGGCAAGGCCCATTCAGTGCACAGGGCAGCTTTCCCACTGGGGGGCCATCCTCCCATCTCAGCCCCCAATCTCGCCTCATTCTCAGCTCAGAGGCAAGGGCTTTAAAAGGCTTTTTAATGCCTTTTCCAAATGGAGAGCATCAAGGATAACAGCAGAGATGACCGTTAAGGCCAGGAGAGAAAGCATTTTGAGAGCCTGCAGAGACTGCCTGGAAGAGAGCTGAGTGCAGAGCCTGGCCATGGACCACTAGTTCTGATTCGTGGGGTCTAATTTGATAATTTGATGCAAGATGAGTAACCCACTCCAAAAAGAACTTATTTGCAGAGCACATTTCCCAGGGAGCACCACTGATTCTGCCAAAGAATTTCCCAGCACGCAAGGAGGAGGAGTCCTTGACTTTCTCCCGCTCCAATCCCCAGGCGCTGTCAGGAAGTCCAACTTGGAGAACCTTTTGTACTGAGAAGAAAAGACTATAATCGGGTGTTTCTTTGTGGCTCTGGAATAAAGCAGCTTTTCATTTCTATGTCACATGAAGGGGCAAGTGTAGAACCGTCCAGTTTTGAAGGACTGACAAAGCTTTATTTAGGCCCTGAATATTTTCTTAGTTATTTTTAGTTTATGGCCATCAGCACTTTAGATCAGGAGCCAGGACCAGGTGTGAAGGCTCCGTACCTCACTGTTCAGACCTGGGGAGAATTTTATTTATTTATTTTAAATTTTCACTGAGTTAGTTACTTATTTTTGGCTGTGCTGGGTCTTCACTGCTGCACCAGCTTTTCTCTAGTCGCGTCAAGTCGGGGTTGCTCTCTAGTTACGATGTGCAGGCTTCTCACTGCAGTGGTTTCTATTGTGGAGCACAGGTTCTAGGTTGTGCAGCCTCAGTAGTTGTGGCTTCTGGGCTCTAGAGCTCAAGCTCAGTAATTGTGGCTCAGGGGCTTAGTTGCTCCGAGGCACGTGGGATCTTCCCTGATCAGGGACCAAACTTGTGTCTCCTGCATTGGCAGGTGGATTCTTTACCACTGAGCCACCAGGGAACCTGTGGGTGGGATTTTAAATTTTATGTCTCAAACATTCACGTGGTTCTTACTATGCACCAGGTACTACTGTAACTGCTGTATAAATATCACTTAATCCTCATGACATTGCCATCAGGTGCTTCATATCCCCATTCTACAGATGAGGAAACTGAGGCACAGAGATATTATAGTATTTGTCTGAGGTCAAATCAGGATTCTGTCTCTAGGGCCCATGCTTTAAACCTTCATGCCAAGGAGGCTTTGTCTTGTCTCTAGAAAACCTGTGGATTACTGCAGTAGGAGTTTGGGGCTAGGGTCTCCCTGCCAGTAGATGTGTATGAACTGGCTGTATTCCTGCTTCCTCAGCAAACTCCCTCCAGCCATCTTGCTGGATACCCACCTTCACCTTTCCTTTTGCATTTGACATTGCCATTACCCCATTTTCAGTCCAACAGACCTCAGAGCAAATCCCAAGCAGAATCTCACTCAGGGACAGGTGTGTCTCCTTTAAGAACAACAAGCACCAAGGCACCTTTTAAAAAAACCGAGTGTTGAATATTCATAGTACAGAAAGACCACTTTCCTCTACAAAAAAAACTTAATCTCAGGATTTCTGTAACTAGCACTAACATCCCACCCATGCTTTGAATTATTTGATTATTAATCATTAACGACTTAACCTGGAAACTCCCACGTCCACTGTGCTTAAAGCAAAAGACCCACTGGGCCACTTGCCCATGGAAAACTAATTAGAACGAAAAGTGGAACCAGAGCTCTGAAAGAAGCAGTCTTCGGAATACAGGATTCAGTCCTCACGCAACCTCCTTGTAAACACCTTGGTTGCAAGCATGAGAGCAACCTGAACTCAGCCCAGCTGCTTCAGGTGACCCAGCTCGGGGCAGTAAGCCAAGCCTCATCCTTTCCCCAGAGAGGATCACGGTTTGCTTGTGGTCCCCAAAGTATGGTCCCTGGACCAGCAGCACCGGCAGCTGTGAAAAGCACAGGCAGCTTAAAAAGGCACTTCCTTCCTCCTTCCCCACCCTCCAACCACCCAACCCCCCATTCCCCACCCCTGCACTCCCACCCGCCCCCCGCCCTCCCACCCCATCCCTGCCCGTGCTCTACACGCCACGCAGCAGCCAGAAGGACCCAGTTAGCATGTCAGTTCCACCCCGCAGTGGCCAGTCCTGTCATGGGATGAACAGCCAAAGACCATTCACATTAGCTCTTGGGCCTCATTTCCTCCCCCCAGCCCCATGCTGCTCTCTGCACACACTAGGCTTGTACGGGTCAGAAGGTGGGGCTTGGTGATCGAGGGTGTCACAAAGCCCTCCAGGGGCTGTCTAATCCATTTGCCCTGCCCACCTCCCCAGGAAGAACTGGGCAGGTTAGTCTCCTGCCACAGACACACACCTGGGCAAACAGGCAGAGAGGAGGTGCGTGGATGCGAAATCCAGAGTCAGCCCCTCAGCACCTCACCCCAAGGAGCTTATGGACCACAGTGCCACGTGCCCTGCCGGGCCCATAGTCAGCGCTCCATGTCTCCGTACCCCCACAGTCCTCTGGTACCTTTTATAAACAAGAAGACTGAAGCCCAGGACGGCTCAGCCGCTTACCAGGGTTACAGCCAGGGAGAGCTGGAAGCAGGGCTGGGAGCAGAGTCCCATGTTCTTGCTTCCACTAGTCCCACCTCTGATGCCCGTTCTAGTCTCTACTCCAGAGAGGCTTGGAAGAAGAAGGAGCTAGGCTGGGGGCTGGGAACCCAGCTCTAGGAATTATTATTAGCCTTCTTAATTCCATACATTCAGCTTTCTATTTTTTTTTTTAACGCTGTTTCCATACTTAACTCGGTTTCCGTTCCAATTAAGCTCTCTGTGTGCTGCGGCCTCTCTCCTGCCAGGTTTAATTGCCCTTATTTAAATTCTTTAATTAAAAGTATTGTGTGTTTCCAGATCCTGTAGTTGTAAGTATTACACAAATAATTTAGATGACTGGACTGGTAAACCAAGCAACTTCGCCCTCCACCGAGGGCGGGGCTGGCAGGGGCTCTCTGGTGAGGATGAGAACCTGCTAAGAGGTGGTCCTGGTTCCTTCCTCCCCGCTCCCCGACCCCCATGCTCCACATGCCACATAGCAGCCCGAGGGACCCATTTAGCATGTCAGTCCCACCCCACAGTGGCCAGTCCTGTCACCGGATGAACAGCCGAAGTCCCTTCACACAACCTGCCCCTCTCTCAGCTCTTGGGTCTCCTCTCCTCCCCCAACCCCATGCTGTTCCCTGCACACACCAGGCCTCTGTGGGTGCGGGAGCTTCATTCCAATGCACCTAGACTCCTCCTTTCCTCCCTCGTGTCTGCCCAGCTCGCACCTTCTCAGGATCACCCCCAAGCATCTCCTGCTGCCTCCTGCTCACAGCAGTTCCCAAATCCTCCCAACCTGCTGGACTTAGTCTATCTGGGCTGCTAGTATAAAAAGAAGACTATGACTGGGAAGCTTGAACAAAAAATATGTATTACTCGCCATTCTGGAGGCTGGAAAGTTCAGGATCAAGGTGCCAGCAGATTTGGTGTCTGGTGAGAACCCTCTTCCTGGTTTTCACATGGCCAGCTTTTCACTGTGTCCTCATGTGGCCCAGAGAAAGAGACCATCTCTCCTGCATCTCTTCTTATAAGGGCACTAATTCCATTAGGAGGGCTCCACCCCTGGGACCTAATTCCCTCCCCAAGGCCCCACCTTGCATCACGCTGGGGATCAGGGCTTCAACACATGAATTTATAGGGGACACATTCAATCCACAGCACTGTTCTCCATTTTTGTGCGTAATCTTAGTACCTTTAACACAGTAAAGAATCTATTGTTCTCTCTTCCTCCTAGAATATAGTCTCCACAAAGACAAAGATCTCCTTCTGTTTAGTCACTGATATGTGTCAGTGGCCAGTAACTATTCCCAGAATGTGATAGGCAGTCATTAATTACTGGATGGATGGATAGAGCAATGAATCACGTCTTTGCAGAGAACTCTCAAAAGAAGTAGATCAACCTGACTCTCCAGAGCCGCTGAGGCCCATCAGATGGCCTTCCTCCACCGCAAGCTGTGGCGCACCGCAGCTCTCAGTCTAGTTCACCCACAGGCCCGGGCGGGATAAATGGAGGGGAAGGTCTGACCACTCATCCTAGTGGGGAACAGTGAAGGCGGCAGACTCCCAGCCTGACTCTACCACTGACTGACCATGTGGCCCAACTCTCTGAGCCTCAGTCTCCAATTCTACAGAATGGGAATAATTCTTACCTCCACTGCTCAGCGTTATTGTGAGGAACACATGAAACAGTGTGTGAAGCACTTGACACGGTGCCGGGGATGTGGCAAATGAGCCTTAACTGTCCCTACTTTTATCTCAGGGCAGAGCCTGCAGGTAGAGAGAAGAATAGTAACCCCACCAGGCTGCCCCCAAAGGTGCTGAGCTCACTGTGAAGGGATTGAATAGAGAAAAGGAAGTCTCCTTCACAACTGGGGCAAATGGAATTTGCCCGAGAATGGGGTGAGATTCCAGGGTTTGCTCAATGACAGAGCTTGAGGTCTAGGAAGGAAGACAGGAGGGAGACTGGCCAGTGACCAGTGCAGCTCCACATCAGAGACTGGGCTGGCTCCTCCGTATCTCACATATGTCCCAAGACGTATACCAGGCCTCCAATGTGGCCTTACTACTCTGTTCTGGAAGATTCTCCTTCAATGCCTCTGGAAAGAGAGCTCTCTTGGCCTCATTCTCTACCCTCAGGTCCAGATGCCCTAACTGAGGTTGTGTCTCCGTCACAGCCCTGCTCTTGGCCTGACTCCCTTTCTCCCACAGCCTTCCCGGAGGCCATACAGACCATTTCTGCCTCAGGGTCACCATGCTTCCTGTCTCTAGGGTGCTGAGAGAGCGTCTGGGTCAGGGGAGGGCCTGGGAAATGCCATATTTGAGTCTCTGAAGGAACGCTGTGCTTCTCAGAGACCTCTGTCCCACCTCCCTCTCTTGGCCTTAGCATGGCATCCCCGAGGAAGGCTTAGAATGTGCCCGAGTGGCTGGCGGGAAAGGAGAGAGCTATGGACGCCTCTGGTTTGGACAAGTTTCTCCAGACTTCAGTGGTCTGGGCTTGGTGAAGCAGCCTCACGGTTGGCAAGGCCTGGCCTGGCCTTGAGGACCTCCTGAGCTGTCAGAATCCTCGCCTGTCCCCCTTTTCTGCCTGTTGTGCACTTTTTCTGGAGCCCTGATCCTGACACCGTGAATAGCTTCATATCCATCTGTTGTGTTATAGATGTTAAAGGGGTTGCCCATCGATCCTTCTGCTCGTTCTTCAGTCATCAGGACCAAAATTACCATCTGGTCCTAGAGAGAAAGGAAGCAGGAGGGCAGAACAGCTTGCCTTGGGCAGAAGCATGTCTGTCCAGCCCTCTCCTCTGTCTCACCACCCGAATCACCAGCAGATCTTGTGATTAGAGGGCTGGGCTTGTTTCATTCCCATCCTGCCTGAGCTCTCCTCCAGCCTCACAGCATAAGATATCCCACCAGGCTGCTGGGGATACAGGAGGATTGGGCGGGGGCTGGCCCCAGGCCCAAAAGCACTAGACCAACCCACCCTGGGTGTGGGCAGCAGAGCGCTCAGGCCTTGGAAACCAGAGCCTGGTGGAGGGACTGGCTGGCCTTGCTTAGAGCAGGTGTCACAAGGGATTCCTCTGGATTCAAAAGCCAAGATTTTGAGGGACAGGGAGAGGACCCAAGGTGGAGCACAGCTTCTGAAGGTACAACTTGAGGCTGGCCAACAAAGTCATCCAGTTGGGGCTCGGGAGCGTGGTGTGGCCCCCAAAGTGCAAATGCCTCGGCTATGTCCAAGGAGCCTCTTGTTCAATGGAGACGAGATGGTGATCCTCTGCGGCGTGGTCAGTTCTGAGTGACTCACAACTACTGGAGTCTGTCTACAGGAGGGCCACCGGGCTGGCAAAATGAAACCAGATTGTCTCGCAAGGAACTGGAAATGTTTCACCTGGTAGAGAATGGAACTGGGGGGTTGGGGGGCTGTGTGCCCCATCTTCCCCTACAGGAAAGGAGAAGGTGGAGAAGTAGGAGCCCACCTGCCTGTGGAAACCTCGGGGCACAGTCTGGGCCCCCTTGCTGGTTGCCCCTGAGACAACAGTTTTCATCCAGTGGGGGAGAGTTCTCCCAAGGTGGAGCGGCCCAGGGAAGAGTGCTCGGCCAGGATGGCCCAGTCAGCTTGCAAGTGAGGATGAGAGGGCCAGCCTTCCACATCTCTTCCAACACAAGGACCCCAGGGGCCTTTCTGAGCCCTTGCCCGGTGGCCCGACGTCCCTCGGCCCCTCAGAGCCTGAGCCTGTGGGCTTCTCTCTGGCTGCACCTCTGGGCCCCAGGTGAGCTGCTTTTGTTGTGCTGTCTCTCCGCTCTCGGGATCAGCGAGCCCCTGCTCTCCTCAGGGGAGGTGCTGGGGTCGGGGCACACAGGGACACACTGCTTTACTCCCTCGAATGCTTCTAAGGAGGTTTGCAGTCCCCGGGCCATCTCCCACACACAGCAAATGGGGAGTCCCACACTCCCCACCAGACACACATATAAAATACACTCTTACCCCCTCTGCCCCCTGGCTCCTTCACCTGCTATTCAAAGTCCCTCTGAGAGAGCTGGATTTTTGTTTTAAATTTTTTTAGCTGAAGAATAACATATACGCAGATAGAACCATGCAAACATACATACCAAAATAAATGTTCAACTCAATAATTTAAAACAAAGCCAACATTTAGGTAACCACCAGCCAGGTCAGGAAACAGCACACTCCCAACTCCCAGGAAGCACCCTTTGGTCTACTGTCAATCATCTTCCCCGGAGAAGGCAATAGCAACCCGCTCCAGTGTTCTTGCCTGGAAAATCCCATGGACAGAGGAGCCTGGTAGGCTGCCGTCTATGGGGTCGCACAGGGTCGGACACGACTGAAGCGACTTAGCAGCAGCAGCAGCAACAATCATTTTCACACTCCCTCCTCCCCAAGATACCCACCCCTGACTCTAAGTCTGTGGTCTTTTTTGCCTGTTTGGAAAGTATATGTAAGTCTAATTGTGTATGTGTTCTTTGTCTGGCTTCCTTTGCTAGCACTATATTTGTGGGATTTGTCCTTAATGAGTGGAGCTCTGGCTTACTCATTTTTAATGCTGTAATGTACAGCATTTTTAATGTACGAGTTAGGTGAATAACCACAAGTTATTTATCCATTGTACTATTGATGGACATTTGGGTTGTGTCCAGGTTGGAACTTCTATAAACCATGCTTCAGAACCGGTGCAGACAGTTCTTCTGGATACCCACCTGGGCCTGGGGTCCGTGGGTCTCAGGGCTGTGTACATTCAGCTGCAGGAGATGCTGCCCATTTCCCGGGTGGTTGGAAGAACTGAGTCTCAGTGTTCTCGTGAGGTGTCAGTGGTTGCCACGGGGACAGTGGTGGCCAAGGGGATGGCTTCCTTACAGAAGAGGGGTGTGTCCCCCTCTATCACAAGGTGCTGTTCGCTGGGATGGGCATGGGGGCAGCTGGGGTGTGCACTACAGAGTCCTGCTTATGGAGAGGGAAGGGGGTCAGTTAGGAGACTGGTGCAGTTGTCCAGGTGACGGAAAACCGTGGCCCGAACTGGGGCAGGTGTGATGGCATGGGGATAAGGGGACAGTCACAGGGTATGAGGAGGAATTGGTAGGATTTGGTGCCTAATCAGTACTGGGGAGAAGCAGAGGTATCAGTGGAAATGCTTGGTTATTGCTGAGATGGGAAACACAGGAGGAGTAGATTCTGGGGAAAAGTGAGTTTGTCCATATACTCTAGTACCATGAAGCTCCAGGGGGCCAACTTGTAAGAACCTGCCTGCTTGGGAGGCCAAAGCCCGGCTGAGCACATCTTTGGTGAAATTCAGAGATACTCCGAGAGTCTGGACTGACAGCCAGGTGCCAATCAGCAGCCTCAGAGTGTCTAAGGCCTGCAAGGATCTCACTAAAAGCAAAAATTGGAGGTTTCTTTTTTGCTGCTGTAGGGCTGCTTTAAGAAGCAGAACCTCCCTTCTTTCAAGGGCTTTGAGCATAGACTGAGTATGCATGGCTACAGAACCTCCTGGAACATCAGCAGCATAGACGGAAACCAAGCATATCCAGGGCTGACGGAGCCCAGGGCCGTAAGACGGTATCGAGGAGCCTGGGTTTGGTTGAGGCCAGCACTGATGACTCCAGAGGTCCAGTTGAGAGCAGGGATCCTAAAAGCAGGAGGTCCTGGGCTTCTGGTGATGCTTACATTCAGGCCCATCATGGGGTGGTCCCAAGGAACCAGGATTTGCAGAACAAATGGGGAGCAGGGCCCAGCCCCCATGGCAGGCGCAATAGAAGCAAACCAGCATGCCACACCCAGCTAGGTAGATGGAAGCTGGGCTGGGGCATTTCTGTCCTCTTTCCTAACAAAGGACTAGGGCCTTGTGAAGAAAACAGAGGCATAGGGTTCCGTCTTGGGGAGGAAATCAGCCCCTGGAGATGGGGAGCCTCAGGCTCTGTGGGCACGCTGAACCCAGACCTCCCACAGCCTCCCAGGATCCCACGCGTCTGCACCCACAAGTGATCCCCACCAGCCCCTGGGCCTGAGGCTCCCCCACACCCTCTGACCCCACTCTCCACCCTGGCTCCTAGGGAGGCCCCATCCAGAACCGCAAGTCCAAGCGCTGTCTGGAGCTGCAGGAGAACAACGAAGCGGAGTTCGGCTTCCAGCTGGTGCTGCAGAGGTGCTCGGGCCAGCACTGGAGCATCACCAACGTCCTGAGAAGCCTGGCATCCTGACCCCGCCGGGAGCCACCCCACGCCCCGCCCCTTTGCTACTGTGTAGCACCTGCTGCAACGCTGCCTGCTGTCCGTGTGGGGGTGTTTGGAGTCTGGGGAACCAGGTTGGTGGGCCCCCAAAAGAGCTTTGTATTTCCTATTCAATTTTCATGGAGTTTATAGAAAGATGCCGAATGGTGGATGAGGGTATAATATCATAAACTATTTTGCAACTGTAAATAGGGGACACGTGGTAAATATTTATAACTGACAATAAAATACCATTGATTAAGAAAAGGGGTGTTAGTCATTTGATGGAGATTCAGGCCTGTCTCCTCTGAACTTGGAGCCCAAGACGTGGCTGTGTTTGCCCTCCCTGCTCCCACCCCTGAGAAACGAGGCTTTAAGGCCCTGCAGACAGTGGGGGCTTGTTGTGCAAGCTGCCAGCTTTCTCTGTGGGGCCCAGGGAGACGAGACGGGCACCTTGACCTCAGGGTCACCTCCAGAGAGAGGGTTCCCTCTGCCTCCACAGGACGCCTTAGTCCTTCATCCTGAGAAACCAGGAAGGCTCATCAGCCACTGGGCTTCAGACCACACTGTTCTCCAGAAGCCACCGCCTTCACCGCCCAAAGCTGTCCATGGCTCAGGCACTCAGCAGTGAGACTTGCATCAGCAACTGCCACATCCAGCTGCTGAGACCATCAGCTCCTTCCATGAATCACGGTGCATTAGTTCCCAGGAGCAACAACGTGCCACACACTGGGTGGCTTAAACAGCTGTTGTCACATGGTTCCGAAGGCTAGGAGTCTGAAGTCGGGGTGTCAGCTGGGCTGGCTCCTTCTGAGAGCTGTGAGGAGAATCGGGTCCAGGCCTCTCTCCAAGCATCTAGAAGCCTCAGGGGCTCCTTGGCTTGTAGGTGGCCAGCTTCCCCTGTGTGTTTCCTCCCTCCCTGTGTCATCACCCCTACTCCTTCTGTGCTAGCCCCCATCACCTCTTGAGTGCCAGTCTCTAGCCCTGTTCCTGGGAGAAGCAGCTCACAGCCAGTCCCTCCGTACAAGGGCCCCCACCCATGACACAGTGATACTCAAATCCCCGTCTGTGCCCGGACCTCTCCTCTGTGCCCCAGGTCCCATCACCCACTGCTGACGGGCCCCGGGCAGCTGGGTGGCTGTCCCTTGGACAGTGCTCATCTGACATGCAGAAAACAGAGCTGTCGCTCATCCTCCCAGGCCCAGCCAAGTGACCAGCACCGCCCTCCTCCAGGCGCTCACACCAGAGTTCTCTGTCTCTCACCTCCCCGCTCCTCACTCCCATATCTTGTCAGTCCATCGTGGCAGTGATGCTCCTTCAACAGCCCCAGAATCCCCTCCCTGGGTCCCCTCATCACTCACGAGGACCTGCCTCCCCATCTCCAGCCTTCTTCCATCCCCATCTCATCTCCCCTCCACACTAGTTTTCAAGGAATCTTTCTGAAATGCAAATAGGATGAGATTTTTTTCCCTGGCCTTCAGTGGGTCTCACCAAAGATGGTAAACACCTAGTTAAGATGCCAGACTCAGAGCTTCCTCCTGCAGTGAGTCCAAGGGCCAAGTGTCAGAAGCACCCAGGTTAGGGGCCTTACACACAGGGGTGGGTGTGAGTGCAAGAAGGCCTGGCCTCCTGGCTGACACCCTCACAGGACGTCTGTAGCCCTAGTCCACCCTCTAGGGACGGTGGTGTCCAAAGGCTTCTTCCCTTCTTTTCGGCAAGTTTTTCTTTGTGTGTGTACTAGTTTGCTGGAGCTTCTGTAACCAAATACCATAGACCAGGTATTAAGACCAGGCTTAAATAACAGAAGTGTGGTGTTTCACGATCCAGGAGCCCAGAAGCCCAAAATGAAGGTGTTGGCAGTGTTGATTCCCCCGAGAGCTGTGAAGAAAGGCGGTGTGCCAGGCCTTGCTCCCTAGCTGGTAAATAACCATCTTCTCTCTGTGTCTTGTTTCCAAATTTCTCCTTCTTATAAGGACACCATTTGTACTGGATTAATGTCCATCCTAATGACCTCATTTTAGCATCAGTACCTTGGTTAAGACCCCATCTCCAAACAAGGTAATATTCTGAAGTCAAGACTTCAACATATGAATAGGGGGCACAATTTAACTCCTAACAGGGGATCAGAGGAGGGGGAAGAGAAGACCCCAGACCCTAGAAGGCTGCCTCCACTTGAGCCCACTTTGCCCAGCAAGTCCTGCCTGTGGGGCAGCCTAGGTATCCCTGCCTCTACAGGGTGGGTCCTGAGCAGGTGACAGGGGCTTTGCTGAAGGACCTGGGATATTCATCATGGCCCTCTGTCCACGCACTTCTAAGGAAAACTGTCCCAACCACAGCCCCATCAGTGACCCCACTTGCACCATGGCCAGGTTCCCCCCAATAGCTGATCTGACCAGACCTGCGGGCAGTATCCAGAGACTGGTCAGTGATTGATGACAACACAAGAAGGTGAGCTGGGCTGATCACATTCTGCCTGCACACTGGCACCATGACACAGTTGGTGAAGAAGGCCAGGAGCCACAACCATACACAGAGATGAGCCCCAGAGAGCTTAGCGAGCCAGAGCCTGTGTGTGCTGAGGTTGAGAGGGGGAAGCCAAGGCAAGCAGAGGACGGAGGGATGCTGGTGAACGGAGGCAGCAGACCCACCACATGGAGCTCTGATGGGGCCGTGACACAGACGGGGACAACAGACAGCCCCCCTCACCCCAGACCCAGCCTGCTCACATGCTGCTGACTCTTGCCCCTGCTCTTTACAACAAACAAGACTGACTGCCAGAAGCAGGGTGTAAAGATGTCAGACATTAGAATCTACTCATGCACAGACCTTTAATTGTATGTGGACGCACACACAATCCCTACAACTGCTCTGCACACAAGTAACAGGTAGGCATGCGTTTGCACCTTCAGTGTTTGCATGCACATACACAGGCTTCACACATCCACGTGTGTGCACATGCATGCAGTATGTCACACACACACACATACACACACACACACACACTGACTCCAAATGGGAAAGTTATTTCTGTCCACTCTCCAAAAGTCTTTTTACAGGAACAAGGCTGCCGTGATTTAAAATTATTTAACATGGTCCCTGTGAAGCAGAGGCTGCTGGAAATCAGAGCCTTTTTATTCTTGTCATCTCTTTCTAAATACAGACAAGAGATCCAAGGGAGTTCTGAGGCAAGACAGAGACTCCCTGGCCTTAAGAGTCTATGTTTGCTTGCTTTCCTCATGATCAGAAAATAAGTGCAGGACAGAGTCACCCAAAACTGTGTGCTCAGCCCTGCTCATTCTCCAGCCCTTCGCACCCAAGAGGAGAGAGGGGATCGCGGTGGGCACACCTCCAGCTCCCAACCCCACAAGACCCCCACTGCCTGGCTCTGGCCTCAGTCCATCTCTCTGCCCACAGACCGGAACTATGTCTCTCCTTGGTGCTTTACCAACTGATTGGCCAGAAAGGGCCTTGGGGGCATTAGCCCTAATGTGGATATTTTTTCAGATCACACAGTGTGGTCACGCCTGGGAACCAGACTTTAAAGATCATCATCACATAATGCCTCTTCTCTCTGTTCAGCCTTCCCATCACTGTACCCAGGAAAGGGGGCCCAGGCCCATCCCTGGTCCCCACAGGGAGAACCTATGGCCAGACGTGGCCTCATGGTTGTGTGGCATGGGACCCTGAGTTCAGAGTCCCCTCCAGCCACCTCCAGCCCCAGCTTAGTCTGATGTTCTGCTGTCACCGTCTTGATAATTTCTGAACCAGGGGCTCCGTATCTTTATTTTGTACTGGGCCCAGCAAAGTATACAGAAGATCCTGCTTGTGACATAGCATTTTTTGTAGAAAACACCCAGCATCCAGCCCATGGCACAGAAGCTTCTCCCAGGAGGAGCCGCTCCTGGTGAGAGAAGCAGCTGAGCCCAGTGGCCTAAATTCAGAACCAGTCTTGGTCCCTCCCCTCCCCCAATCCCTTCCCCCATCCCTCCCTGTCCCCTTCCAGGTGACATTCCACTTCCTGCTGCTGCCACCCTCACAGTAGCCCCTAGGGGGCACTGTGCTCTGTCTGAAGGGTGCACTCAAATTCTGCCCCTGGGTTCCTTGGTGAGGAGCACCAGGATTTCCAGAAGAGATTGAACTACTAAATGGACTATCCAAGGAAGTGATCCCCTGAGCAAAGAGGAGCATGGAGGTGTTTTTCCCAAAACTTTCTGCTCGCGTAAGATGTTCTACTCACACTTCATCCATCTTCAGTTCCTGGTCATGGAAATGCCCCTGGTATAACTGGATCCCTTCCCCAGTGTGTGCCTGTATTCAGTCACTCAGTCATGTCAGACTCTTTGTGACCCTATGGACTGGAGCCCGCCAGGGTCCTCAGTCCATGGGATTCTCCAGGCAAGAATACAGGACTGGGTTGCCATGCCCTCCTCCAGGGAATCTTTCCTACCCAGAGATTGAACCCACGTCTCTTGCATCTCCTGCATTGCAGGCTGATTCTTCACTGCTGAGCCCCCAGGGAGCCCCCCAGCCACTATGCCACACCGCCTCCCAACTGCCTGGCTGCCTTCGCATGATATAGAATCTCCCTGGGATGTGCCACGGTCCCCAGGAGCCAGCCTCATGGGGCTCCACATGCTGCCAGAGCTGTAAACACCGCCCCCTGTTTCATTTCCCTGGTGAGCCTGACCTTCCGAACGTGACCACGGTGAGAGTGTGATTAATGAGCCAATTACTTCTGTGGAAGACATCGTGCAAAATAAATAGCCCATTTCCCTTCAATTTACAGTTTTAATAAATAAATAGTGCTCCGTGCTCTGGTTTTGTTTATGGCTGCTCATACCTGAAAGTTTGTGATGAATCTTTGCGTTGTTCATTTCCAAAATTAATCAGATCTGCCAGATGACTCTGAAATATAGGACTGCATTTGTCCTTCGATGTTAACAGCAAGACAGGCAGGTGGGGGCCCCGGGAAAAGGCGGGCAGAGGGGAAGGGTGAACAGAGGGCAGAATGATTAGAGCTCTGGAGCCCTGGCCCTGGAGGCCCAGTGCCCACACATGGAAACCATTGTCAGGGAGGCTCAGAATGCAGCTTCACGATTAACAGTTCAAGGAAGATCACCAGGAAGGACAAGGACAGAGGCGAGGCCGTAACTTCTTTCCTCCGCTTCAGACTTGGGTAGATAAGCCAAACTGGACAGTGTGTCCAAACTCCGTCAAGTGGGCCAAACCTTAAAACAGCTTCACCTCCTCTCCAGGGGTCATGGGTGGTTGCAGAGTCATGTACTCATCTGGATCTCTTTTTAGGTCCCTCTGTGCAGACACAGGGAAAAAGGACATCTCTCGTGGGGTGCTCACCATCTGAACGTTGTCTTGGGTGGGATGGTCGACCACCAAGGTTCAGTGTGATCAGAAGTAAAAGAGATCCAACAGTCAAATATTCATGATGTGCATTTACAGTCTACACACTTAGATGTACATCCAGGGAAGTCTCAATGTAGGTCTTGAGGTTAATATTAAGCATCCATTTTACAGATGAGGAATAGAAGAGGTTCCGAAGGGATCAATTACTTGCACAAGTTCTCAGAGCTAGTAAATGAAAGAGTTCATATTCATATCTAGGTCTTCAGTCTCCAAGAGCAGTGTTGCTGTTTTTCATATAGATATGCTCTGTCTGTGAGAATGCAAGTTAGTTTTTCTTTGACATTGGTGTGACTGGGCCTCTTTACATTCCCTTCTACATGTGTTTTATCCCCATCAAACAATTCTTTGATTTGATCTCCGCAGACCCCTTGAAATGATCAGTCTACCTGTGCTGTCCCTCCTGTTAGACTATGAGAATCTTGAGGGAAGCAGCATCACTTAATCTGTCTTGTATCCCTCTCTCCTGGCACAGTGCCTGGCATGCATCTGTGTGTTCATTCAGCACCTATGTACCAATCATCTACTGGGTGCTGTGTGCTGGGGATACAACAGTGAATGAAAAGAGACACAGCCACTACCTTCATAGAGCTTACATACTAGTGGAAAAGACAAATGTTAACCACATAATTGAATAAATAATGTGAAATTGAACTGTAGTTAAGTATTAAGAAGAAGATAAGAGTTGGGTGCTGAGGAAGTGACATCTGAGCTGAGCTATGTTGAGGAGTATTAACTGGAGGATGGAGACATGCTCTTCCATCCTGGGGACCAGCATATGGAGAGGCAGGTGAGGGGGCCTATGGACAGCTCACATAGGAGGGTCTGAAAGAGTGAAGGGGCAAAATAGGAGAGTGGAGTAGGTGATACCCTACCATGAAGGCCTTTGTAAGCTTTTCTAAGGATGGAGCCTTTACCTTCAGGATGAGGAAAGTCACTGAAAAGTTTTAAGCAGGCAGGTGACATGATCAGAGTTGCATTTGATTGGAGGAGGGCAAACACTTTCCCAGGTAGATCAAGGAGGAGGTAGGGATGATGATAGCTTTGACCAGGGTCACAGAAGTGAAGATGGAGAGAGGAAGAAATTCCAAGGTCACAGAGCAGGTAAAGTAGATGGATCACAGTGGTGGTTTGAAAATGGAGCATGAGGAAGAGAGGGTATGAAGGGCACCATAGAGTATGTCATGAGGATCCATTTGGAAAGCAAGATCTTGAACTTAGTCTTAAGCTTATCAAGAGTGTGAGGACCCATCGAGTTCTCCAGAGTGAAATGTCAGGAGAATTTGACAATCTGACCGTGGGATATGTGGGTGCAGGGTGTACTCACAGCAGGGGATTAATAATGTGTCCTAAATTAATGTTCTCAGCTTCTCTGTCTTCCACCATTTCTTTTCATCAAGAGATAATGATGGTTCTTAGGAAATTTAGAAATAGACATGACTCACCTTGGATAGAGGCTTCGGAAGGAGGCGGCTCCATAAACCCAAGTCATTACCAACTGCCAGGTGCATAGAGTTTTACAGCCCACACGGGGCTCTAACTCATTTGAGCTTCACAATAACCTGGGATTATTACCTCCATTTGAGGTTACAAGGTTTGTCCTGAGAAATCATGTATTGGATCAAGTGTAAACTACTTTCTTATTATCATCTGCCTTCTGGAAGAATTGAAACTGCAAAAAGCTTGCCTTATGAGACACATGAATCCAATCCAGTCTACACACATCCTTGAGCACAAATTTAAAAGGCAGAGGAAAGGCTACAAAGACATGTAAGAAAAAAGCCTCTGCCCTTGAGGAGATCATAGACCAGAAAACAAGAGCCCCAACTCATTGTAGTAAAACAATGTGGGAGAATACCATAGAAGATTCACTTAAAAAAAAGTTCTCTTATTATAAAAAATAATGTCCAGTGTAAACAAATGCATAATATAGAACTGTAAAAGAAAATGAAAGAGTATCCAAGTCCCACTCTGAGGTACCCATGTCATTGCTCTGTCTGTTTAACTTTGGCAGGTGCTTGAGATTGGACTTTTCAGTTCTGTTAGTCGATACATGGCCTGTTATGTTTGAGCAGGTTTTAGCTGGAGTTTCTGTAATGTGCAATCAAAAGAATCTTGACTAATAAGGTTATTTTGAGAATTCAGTCAATTAAAGAATACAAAGTGCTTAACACTGTACCTCCAATATAGTTAAGTACTCAATAAACATTAACTGCTACTATTCCTATGGTTCAATCTATTGGATTGGTGGGGCCAGGCACACAAAAGGCTGTTTACATGAAATACTGAGGAGCTTCCTGGGAGAAAATTAATCCTAAGAGAAGAAGAATCCAAGCACCTAAGATTCAGTGAGAAAGCATTAGTCAACAGGACCCAGGAGCGATTCTGAGGACAGCCTAGTGTCTGCCGGTCAGCGCTTTCTCCCAGGTCAGCTCTCCCAGCCCAGGCACAAAACCGTGTGGAGGAGGCTGGCTGAGATGGAACCGGGGGGCCTGGAAGTGACCCCTCACACCCCGTGTGCGTGTGCTCAGCCATGCCTGACTCTCTGTGACTCCGTGGACTGCAGCCGCCAGGCTCCTCTGTCTTTGGGATTCTCCAGGCAAGAATATTGGAGTGGTTCCCCTGCCGTGGGATCCTCCTAACCCCTGGGAAGTGAGATGGGAAATTTCTGCTCCCCCACATGCTCTCCTGAGGTTGGCTGCTAGCAAGACCCAGCACAGAAAGAAGAGGGATGCTCTTTCCTGCTTTGCAGTAGAGGACAGGGACCTTGTCACTTTTGAGTCATCCCATGCTGAAAGGTCAGTTAGGGCTAATTTGCTCTGAGGGAGCCAAATCCCCAAATAAACAGTTTAGTTTCTTTGAGACATTGTTTCTAAGCATTGGACACAAGCAGTCTAAGAGGAGGAAACAAAATACAGGTTCTACCTCAGGGGCTAATTATCTAAAGAAAAAAAATATGTGTGTAGGTATATGTGTATGTATGTATGTGTGAGATTCCCAGGTGGCACAGTGGTAAAGAATCTGCCTGCCAATGCAGGAGACGCGGGAGACCTGGTTTCGATTTCTGGGTTGGGAAGATCCCCCGGCAGGGGAGCCAGTCCCATATTCTTGCCTGGAGAATCCCAGGGACAGAGGAGCCTGGCAGGATACAGTCCACAGAGTCACAAAGAGTCAGACACAACTGGGCACGCACACACGGTGGGTGAGAGGTTCCCCACAGGGATGTATCAGATGGCTCCATCTAGAAACTTGGGAACACAGCAGCCCCTATTCATTTCAACTTTGGGTTTTTACTTCCAATTCCAAGAAAACAGATGAAGTCCCATTTGGTATCCTATCACCCAAAAATAGATCCTTGACCTAGATACTGAATGGTGGATTCTCTAGGAATCTGGCATCTTGGTAGAGTCCCAGAAACTCCGGACACAGAGGGAATGTACATGTCAGTTGAGGAGATGTTTGAGCTGCTCCACACCCCACAGTTCACCTGCAACAACCCCCATCACTGAAGCTTGCCTGTAGGTGTCTCCCCTTGAGACTCAGCCAGCCTCCCCATCCCTGCAGCTGCCTTGCCTCACACAGATATCCAAGGTCCCTGGGAGTCAGCCTGGGCTTCACAGCAACCCGCGGACTCTGTCCATTGCTGATCCTTGTAAACTGCATTTGGGGAGCCTCGTACGCAGCTGTCCTTGGTACTAGACATGACCCTCAAATTTTAGACTCTATCAGCGCTCTCAGCACACCAGCTGCCTCGGGCACCCACCTGCCTCCAAAGCAGAAGGCCACACATGGGATGATAAGATCATTAGGAGTGGACAGGACCTGCCAGTTACAGAGTCAGCTCTGCTTGGGGGAAACCCTGCCAGACGCAGGGTTTCTTGTCTGTCACTGTGGCCATGCTGATGGTGCATCTTCAGCTCCCCTAAATGAAGAGATGGCTGTTTAGGTGCAATATGCAAACCCAATTTGGGAACACAAATGACTTGGCTCCAGCCTCACTGGTAGGAATTATGGCTCTTGAATCAGGCACAATCTGCAAAATAAGTGAAACTGTCGGCACAGAGAAATGTGTTTTAAAACATGATGTGATCTACGGTTAAAGTCTGTGAATTCTGCATCCACCTCAGAAATATTCTACTTTCAGAGCAATTTACTCACTAACTAGCTCTCTCTTGAAAGGACCATATGTCTTTTTCATTACTGTGTCAGTCCTGCCTCCATTGGCAGCCATTCCCAACTGCTAGGTCCACTGATTCCCCATCCACAGGCCCAAACATGCCCAGGTCCTCAACCCCGATTCACAGAGACCCATTCAGCCCTCTCTCTGTGCTCATCTTGGTCCCTGATGCAAATTCCCATCCCAGTCATTGTGAGCACTGAAGTCTTACCTTATTTACTTTATTTACAGCACAGATGTCCAGGGAACTGTGGTACTTGTCAGCTTCCTGTCATGTAGACTTGAGGTAGGGTCTATTTCCCATCATTGTGCTGTGTTGAGATTCATTCATTAATTCATGCATTCATCCATTTACTCAACAAATAATTATAAAACACCTGCTAAGGCCACATACTTTTCTGTGTCCTAGAGACACAGTGGTAAAGAAGAGAACCTAATCCTTCCTCTCAGGGGTGCTGGGCCAGGACAACCCCATGAGGCCCAGCTCAAGACAAGCATGGTGCCCTGGCTTCCCTCGTGTGCAGAATGGGATGGTCACAAAGCAGAAACTTGTGGCCAAACAGCCTTTAGCCACAGTTGAGGGAAGTGGCTGCCACCGGGAGTCCCATGTGAAGCTGGGTTTCCTGTGACTTGTGCCCACAGTCACCTGTATGTCACAATACATGGCTACCCTGTTCAATATTTAGTCTGCCCCCACCCCCAGCCAACAGTTTCAGAAGTCTGAGCTGGTGTCTGCATCACCCGGTCTGTCTGGTCCACAGACACAGGTTGCTCTGCCAATCCCTCCAGATGGGAGCAACCATCTATCGCGCTGTCTCGTGTTGCTGTGATCTCCCCAGGGTAGGTGCCCTTGTTTCACCCATGCAGGCCATGGGTAGGTGTGGACGCTTGTCCCCTGGTATGGGTCCAGCGTCCCAGGCCCCCACAGCTAATTTCCCGAGTCCAGTTCTAGGAGATCTTTGTATGTGTGATTGGACCAAATAGTTTGGCTACACCAGCCCACCAGCCCTGGGCTCTCCGCTCACCGGTCCTGCCAGTGCTGGCCCCCTTCACGCAGTTTCCTGCTGCTTTCCCCATGGTCACTTTCACAGGCTGGGTGGCATCTGTCCACAGCCACTTCTGGGACTGCATCAACAAGAGGAGAAAGCTGAGGCTTGGACCAGTAGAGCCACGATCCAGAGTCTTCCTGGGTACACAAAGCTGGGCCACAGAGCTGGCAGGAGTAATCACAGGCATCCTTGGAATAGATACCTCTATGGTGCATGCATGCTAAGTCACCTCAGTCATGTCGGACTCAGTAGCCAGCCATGTTCTTCTGTCCATGGGATTCTCCAGGCAAGAATACTGGAGTAGGTTGTCATGCCCTCCTCCAGGGGATCTTCCCTACCCAGAGATCAAATCCAAGTCTCCTGCATTGCAGGCAGATTCTTTACCACGGAGCCACCAGAGAAGCCCACCACTATGGTACCAGGCTCAGAAAGCTGGTCCAAAAGCAGATGAGACTGGCTGGTGCCCAAGCAGAAAATTCTCAGCAAAGAATCCAAAATTTGTGATAATTAAGCTTTAAAGAGACATGGGATGAGACTTTGCTGGTGATAACCTTTGGAGTGTGCCAGAGACACAGCAAAGACCCTTGAAGAGTCATACAAAATCTAAGGGAAAGTTTATGGTGGAGCTCACACCAACTACTGTAACAACAGACTCTGGAACAGGCATTTTATAAGCAAGATGCTTAATAGCAACAAAGATAGCTGGTCCATACATGCCTGTGAGTCAGGCACTTAACTATGTATTAACTTATTTTAGTCTCAAACCTATAAGGTCAGTGCTATTCGTTTGATGCCTATTTTACTGATAGACAATGGAAAGAACTAAAGCTGCCATCACCTGTAGTAAGAAAGGCATCAAGAAAACAAACATCAGAATCCTGCAATGAAACTAAAGAGGCCAAGGTCCCCAGGTACTAGAGGGATGTCAGTGGAAGTAAGGAGAATTGGAGGATGAAATGTGACTTTTCAAAAATACTTCTGCTTTCAGTCAAATTGTATTTTCTACCTCTCCTCTCGCAATGAGGCTCTAGAATCAACCTAAGCTGCATTTTCTGCCCTGGCTGCCTATGTAGAACCACCTGGGAAGTTTTAAAAATCACGATGTCTGGACCAATTGAATCAAAATCTCTGGGAATTGGACTCAGGTATCAGCCTATTTGAAGACCCACTGATTTAAGGCAAGACTTGATCCCTTCCATGGAAAATTTTATGGCTCAAAATGAGGTGACTGTGGCAGTTCCAACCCCATCAGCAAAACATGAGCAGCTAATCACAAGTAACCCCCTCCAAGGCGAGCCATGTGGGAGAGAAGGGCACAGACAGCACATTGATGAGAAGTGTGTGGCTGCCAACGGGGTCACAGAACACCCGACCCGAGTCCCATCAAGCATGATGGGACTTCAGCATGGCTTGAAAAACCTCAAAGGCAATATTTGCAGGTAGGGAGCTCAAGGCATTTGAACCACAGAAAGGTGAAGCAATTTCAAGATCTCACAGATGCTGCTGATGAGATAAATGCCTCTGTGGATACAACAGAAGCACTGCAGAACATACGCCCCGCCCCACCCCCCCGCACCCCCGCCCCGAACAGTCTACTCATTGGTGCCTGATGTGGGACAACAAACATTCTTCTCACAGCTTCTAACTACCCCAGGGCCACTCTAACATGTCTGAAGTCTGATGTCAGAGAGAAAAAATACACATGCTTTGAAGCAGAAATTCGTGGGTTGAAATCTTCCCTAACACTCACTAGCTCTGAATCTAACCACCGCCTCTAAGACTCTGCTCCTTTATCTATAAAAGGAGGTCATTAGTTCATTCAATAAGTATCCACTGAGCATCTGCCATAGTCCAGGCACTGTTTAAGATGCAAGGGATAAAGATAAAGGCACTGTTTAAGATAAAGGGAAGCAACACAGATGAAAGCCCTGTTTTCTTGGCACTTATATATTGTTTAAGGGAAACCGGAGGCAATAAATAACAAATAAGTAAAATAGATAGCATGTTGGAAGGTGATAATTGCTGTGACGTTATTGAAAACAGGGAGAGAAATTAAACTGCTGGGAGGTGAGGAATGCAATTTTATAGGATGGTCAAGAAATACCTCCCTGAGAAGATGACAGCTGAGCAACAACTTGAAGGAAAGAAAGGAGCAAGCCAGGCAGAGATCTGGAGAAGAGTGTTTTAGGCAGAGGAAGAAGCTGGTGCAAAAGCTCTGAGGTGGGAATGTGCCTGGTGTGCTGGGCTGGTGAAAAAGTGAAAGTGTTATTTGCTCAGTCATGTCTGACTCTTCATAACCCTATGGACTGCAGCCCACCAGGCTCCTCTGTCCATGGGATTCTCTAGGCAAGAATACTGGAGTGGGCTGCCATGCCCTCCCCCAGGGGATCTTCCCGACTCAGGGATCAAACCCAGATCTCCTGTGGCTCCTGCATTGCAGGCAGATTCTTTACCATCTGAGTGCTGGGCTAGAGAACAGAGTTATCCAACTTCTAGGGGATGTGTGCATATATATATAATGATGATTTGGGAAGGAGTATGAAAATAACTTGGGAATCCCTCAATAGAGTAGAACAACTTGGGAATCATTCTTCCCAAACGGACAGGCTGTCATTTCTTCTGAGCGGCAACAAGTGAGCTACTTGTAGCTCAGTTGGTGGCCTTTATGAGCTAATCCAACCCCAGACAAGAGCCAAATGCCCTACATATTAACTACAGAAGTCACTGTTTGGTAAAGCAATAAGGTCAAAACTTCCTACCAATAAAGATGTCCTTTTTTCAAACAAATCAGTGCTAGGTTGTCTCTAAGAAAAATGTAATGTTCCCCATGAGAGATGCACCAGCTTCTCAGGTGAGTCCCTTGTGGGAGATGGAAGGAGGGGTGGCACCCTGATCCCTCCCTCCCCGGGACAGCAGAAACCATACTGTGTCTTCATAAGGAAATTCTATAGCACTCTAGGTTACAAAACCAACAGGATTGGAAGGGTGGAACCTCATCTCCTTGTGAGCAACCAAGCATGAGGACAAAACTAGTGGACTTGAAAGGACACTGGATGGAACCAAAGAGAGAGGTCTGGAGTTTTGCAGTCCCTCGCCTGTGTGCACAGGGAAATAAATTATCACAGTGAATTACAAATTCTGCTCTTCCCACAGAAGGCTGCTCTTCTGGAACCCACCTGGCCCATTAGTAAAACCTTCCTATACCTCCATCATGATCTAGTGTGGCAAACCTGTGAACCTTTGGATACCAGTGGAAGAGATGGCTGGAGATGCACTCCACCCATCTCACAGAGATCTGGAGACATGAGGGCTGGTGGGGCATAGTCTCCTTGCTTTGTTAGCATTATTGAGCTAAGCTCCAAGAATGAGCAATCCCCTTTCTCAATGGCTTAACACAGCCTGGCCTGGGACAGGTGCCTCCCCCTGGGTGCATCTCCTGTGTGCATCCACCTCCAAGCAGTGTCAAGGATCAAGCCCCTTGAATCATGGGCTCCACTCAACTAGACTTCTTGGCTTCCAGCTAGGAGAAGGGGAAAACAGAAAAAGGGTGGGTAGTATATGTAGAGTTTTATGGGAAAGACTGAAAGTGGCATATATCTACATGTGCTTACTCACTCAGTTATGTTCGACTCTTTGCAACCCCGTGGACTGTAGCCCACCAGGCTCCTCTGTTCATGGGGATTTTTCAGGCAAGAATACTGGAGTGGGGAGCCTATCCCTTTTCCAGGGGATCTTCCCAACCTATGGATCAAACCCAGGTATCCTGCATTGCAGGCAGATTCTTTACCACCTGAGCCACCAGGCAGTAGAGAATATCTACCTACTTTCCCATTATTAATAGCTAGAACCTAGTCTGAGGCCACACACAACTGCAAGGGAAATTGTGGAATATAACATTCCCATGTTCTCACATGAGCATTGTCTCTGTTACACCATGTTTGTGACTTCTGGGTAAAATCATTAGTAGTTAACACCAGTAGAAGAGGGATCAGCAGTCAGCATAGACAGGGGAAAAAAAACCCTAGATTAGATTATCTCTGATTGTCCTCTATATGTAAGCATGTAGATCTCCTCTAAACATGAATGGGGAATTAATGCATTCCAGGTTCGGCATCAGTTACAGTGGAGATGGATGTTATCACAGTGGAGTTCACCCCGATTTTATTTTGTCTGGGCTTTCAAAAGTTGTGTGGGAGTTTTGGCTCAAGTGCTGATATAAAATCATCCAAAACACTCCTCTCTGTCCTCATAGTCCATTAGCCCTTGGCCCAGAAAGTTCTCAAGTAGCTACATAGCCCAACCCCAGGACTAGCCAAAGGGGGTGCACTCCAGAGCAAAAAAGTAGCATTTAACCTGCTCCACATTTATGGCAGTAAATAGCCAACATCTTCAGAAAGTCAAGAATATAGGCCGAGACTTCTTGGTATTGAAGCAAATTTGTCTCTACCTGATTCCAGCTTAACCCCATCCAGCCCATCTTCACTATTGAAATTGATGCCTTCTATACTTGGTGGGAACCCCTTGTCCTAAAGAGACCCTTGTGCACTAGCTCCCCACCACCCACACCCAGAAATCCAGTCTGAGCACACTGTAGCTGCCAGACTCTGGTTATCACTGATAGAAGCAATCCCATAATGCTTAATCACAGTGGCATCTCTGAGAGCTCTTGAGCCACGCAAGCTGTGTCTGAGGACCATCTATCAGGGGAGGGACAGAAAAAATAATGTCCTCAGTGGCTTCTATCTCCCATTGGCCAACATTCCGTCTCATGGGACACTAACTTCCTTGCACTTGTGTGGGTGCAGAGTGAGGTTCTGTTTACAGTGGCATCAATAGGGAAGTCCCAGGATAGGAGGCAAGTGACCCACACACATGTCTAAGGTGAGAAACTGTCTGGTGGTACCTGCGGGAAATTGATCACATCCCACGCAGTAGTGGCCATTCCAACAGCAGCTGCAACAAAAGGTGATGCTGAGAAGTGCTGCGTAAGAGGTTTTTGATCCACAGGAGTGAAATTGGTGGTATCTATTGTCATTATTACCATTATGAGCTAGCTACAGATGCCAATCCTTGAACACAAGCATCTTCCCTGGAGTCTGGTGCTCTGAATTTCAACTTTGGGCCAAGTAAAAGCTGCCTTTAACAGGTTTACCCTAGGCTGGCTCCCACCCCAACTCCAAGGGCCAACTCTCATTGGAATTCTGGAGAACACTAAGAGGGTGGGGGCTTCTGACTCTTGCTATTCTGAGCCCCTTCCAAAGGCCAAAGGAGATTTCCAGTAAGATGAGCTCTGCCCTGCTACTCTGAAAAGCTATGTCAGACTTCCAGGAATTGTATTCATTACTTTGTGTAACTTGGTCTGAAGCAGCATAGTGAAGAAATGCAATTAGCTGTTAAAAGCATGATCGCAAGCCAGACCACATGATCCCTGGGAGGCCATCACTCAGAAGTAGACAAAGCCATCCTTAGTCCAGAGGGCTTATGGCTCTGTTTCTTGACAGAGTTGGTCCATTTGCCCTCCTTGTGAGCACAGAATGAAAACTGAACTCTAAAGAGATGGCTCTGTATTAGTGAGTAAGGATATCATCACCCACCCTACGGGACTCCATTTTTTTTCTTTGTTTTTTGGGGATAGCTGGTGATAAGAGATAAGGGGAGAAAGAATAGGGGAGGAACGGAGCTTGATACAGCAAGAAGCACACTTAACTGCAAAGGGCAGAGGGCTGGAAGACACCATCCCAGACCTGTGCCTTTGAGTCCCTGAGGCAGACACAGTGGGAATGACCCCTTGGGGTCATGCTCACAGAGTGTGGGCATTCCTCATCGGTTGCCACACCCAGACACTTGGCTTCAGGCTCTGTTGCCAGAAGAGAGCAATGAAGCCCATTGCCCGCTGTCCACAGCAACAAGCCTACTGACTGGCAACTGTCCTTCCTGGCTTGACTGGGGCCACATACATAGGATCAGTGGTAATTGTAGGTGTAATGTTAGAGTTCTGGCTTTGGACTCTCTTTGAATCCTGGCTCTGCCCTTACTAGGTAAGTTATTTAACCTCTTTGTTTCTTAGTTTTCTCATATGTAAAATGGAAGGAATGAGCATAGATCTTCCAGAGTATAGTTCTCAGGTTTAAATGAGATAATATGTGCAAAGTACATGAAAGTGTGGCTAGCACATCTAAAAAACCCTCAAAAGCATTAGTTCTTATTATTGCTAACATTTATCAAGTTGACTTGGAGACATCACTGTGACCCAAACAGCATGTTGCATGCATAGGTCCTCATATTTATCCTGTGATCTGTTATAATATCAAAATCCCATGGGAGAAACTAAGATGTAGACAGTGACTTTCCCAAAGGCACCCCACTGATTTCTTCAGGAAGTTTCTTAAACACGAAATACTTTTTTCCCTTATTGGCCCACTATCACATCATGTAATATCTGCATGATGACACATTGTCATCTGTTTACCACTTTGTCTTTCTCTAAGGGGTGAGCAAACTATAGCCATAGGGCCAAACTGGGTTTTTTAGGGAAAGTTTTATTGGAACAGAGCCAAGCCTATCTGTTTCCATATTGTCTGTAGTTGTTTTCATGCTACAATAGCTGAGCTGAGTAATTGCAACAGAGACCATATGGTCCACAAAGCTAAAAATATTTGTAGTCAGTCTTCCATATCTGTGGGTTCCACATCAGTGGATTCAAGTAATGGATCAAAAATATTTGGGGAAAAAGTTCCAGAAAGTTCTGAAAAGCAAAACTTGAATTTGCTGTGCACGGGCAACTACTTACATAGCATTTACATTGTATTTACAACTACTTACATTGTACTAGGTGTTGTAAGTAATCTAGAGATCATTTAAAGTATGTGGGAGATGTGCTCAGATTTTATGCAAATAGTATACCATTTTACATAAGGGACTTGAGCATCTGAGGAGTTTGGTATCTACAGGGTGGGGACACAGGTATTCTGGAACCAATTCCCTGCAGATACCGAGGGATGACTGTACTAGCTGGCCCTTTATTTTAAAAGATTGCCAACCCCTGCATTAGACTGTGAGCTCTGGCTCAGTGGTAAAGAAACTTCCTGCCAATGCAGGAGACTCAGAAGATGCCAATTGGATCACTGGGTTGGGAAGATCATCTGGAGGAGGAAGTGGCAACCTACTGCAATATTCTTGTCTGGAAAATCCCGTGGACAGAAGAGCCTGGCAGGCTACAGTCCACGGGGTCCCAGAGTTGGACATGACTGGGCATACACACATGAACCACACCTCCTTAAAATAGGACTCGTATCTTTCTGTCTATACCCCTTCATCCTGGCATGTGATGGGGGCTCCCTAAGTAGATGCTGAATGAGGAAGAGTGAAGATGTGTCAGACTTGAATAGATGTCACTTCTGAAGGAACAACCCCATCAGGAACCCAGATGTCAGGATCTGAGCCCCACTCAGATCCTGGGAAGCCCCTCAACTCTGTAATGCTGCCAGCTGCCTATTGGTCCCCACAGGTAACCCTGAGTCAGGACCAGTAACGGGTCACCACTTTATCACCCTATCACCACTTAGCCTTCCAAATGACATGACCAGCGTCTACTTGGAAAGAAACCTCATTGGTGAAATTGAAAAGCAACTGGAGACAGTTTGGAGAGCCGTACCCCACTCCCTTTTGCCTGCTCTCTCCTGCCCCCTGTGCCTTTCCTTAGATCTCTCATGAACTGAATCAGAAGTTTCCTGGGGCAGACTGTCCTACAGCGATCACTTCAACCTCTTGTTGGAAAACAGCAATTACAACAAACAAACAACAATAAAACCAACTACCATTCACTGAACCCTGCCCTGTGCCAGGCCTCGTGGTCTGGACTTTACAGAGTCAGCACCAGTTCTTAGGACAGCCCTCAGAGGTAAACTGGACTTTATAATCCCCATTTAAAGATGAGAAAGCTGAGGCCCCAGAAGGGTGAGGCCATCTGCCCAAGGTCACATAACCAGTAAGTACTGGAGGTGAGATGGAAACCCACTATCTCCTCTTGTCTGTGTCCCTGACCTGCTTTCCCAGGGACCCATGACCCAGCAACTGGAACAGTGTTGGATTTCCACGATATGGTCTTCAAATCAAGTAATTTAGCTGCATTCGTCTGACCCAGCCTGGTTCACAACAGATAAGGGAGTCATTTATTAGACATGCACTGGTGTTCACTTGCCCTGCATCAGACTCCATGCTGGACATTCAGGACACAGAGGAAGACTGAGTCCAGCTTTACCTGTCAAGGATCTCACAGTGTAATGATGGAGACACAGGTGAGAACCTCTCAAGGATCTCGCAGTGTAATGATGGAGACTCAGGTGAGAACCTCTCAAGGGTCTCCCTGTGTAATGATGGAGACACAGGTGAGAATCTCTCAAGGATCTCACAGTGTAATGATAGAGACACAGGTGAGAACCTCTCAAGGATCTCGCAGTGTAATGATAGAGACACAGGTGAGAACCTCTCAAAGATCTCACAGTGTAATGATGGAGACACAAGTGAGAAAACCAGCAACAAGCACAACAGATAAGACATGGGATGGAAGGATGGAGGAGAGAGGAAGGGCTCTGAGTGGGGGTGTCCCTGGATGAGTGTGGCCCTGGTGGGTGGGCCTATGAAATCCACCCTGCCCTCTCCAGGTGAGCTTTCCTTGATCTCTTCCATAGACTGAGGTTCCATGCAAGAGTCCCATTGAACATCTCCTTTGTTGAGTTTAAAAACTTCTGCTTGAGGGGGTGAACAATGCAGCAAGAACAAAGTGCTGATGCCATCACCATCTGAGAAACAGGATTTTTCAAAAGATCACGTTCTCTCGGAAGTACAGAGAACAACTCCTAAGTACATTCCTGGAGCTTTTTTTTTTTTTTCATCTCAGAGGACAATTAACCTTTGCAATTAGCTTCATCAACAGGAACTTAATATCAAATATTTGGTTGCCTAGCAACAAGGAAGCAGTCGCCAGCGGGACTGCAGTATCTTTGTTACTCAAGTCTCCTGGGGCTGTAGACTGATGAAAGGCTGAGCTGGATTTCTGAACTCTGCAAGCTCTTTGCCCCAAAAGTACTGACCACCCCAGGCCCTGCTCTCAGTGACCTCGAGTCAGGGAGCCCTACAAGTGAGAACCCAGTTTTTCAGCAGTGACTTGGAAAGGGGGTGGTTCCAGCCTCCAGTGCCCTCCTCATGCCTCAGAAGAGCCTCCAGGAATGATGCCGAGGCAGGAGGTGTTGGTCTTCGCCTTTTAGAGTTGTGTAGCCTGGGAAAGCTGGGGCCTGCCATATACCTACTGCTGGCTAACTTTTCTTTTCTTCTAATTTTTACCAGCCCCCACTTATCCTCATTGTAAGTAGGAAGACTAAGGCTCAATTATATCACTTGCCCAAGCGTGCCCAGTAGGAAGTGGTGGAGCAGGATTTGGTCCCCCATCTCATGTTCTTTCTTTTCTACAGTGGCCTATCAGATTGTGCTCCTTTTTTGTATTGGACCAGATGTTTCCTTCTCGTCCATTCCAACTGGCATGTCTGCATCTTCCTTCCCAAATCACGCCAACTCAGAAGTTAAAGTAGGCTTCTGAGGCATTTGCTTGAACCTCTCTGTTTTCTCACTTCAGTCATCATGAATCCCAGAAAGAAAAATCGTAATTCTTTCTAAGTGTCAATTTCCAACTCCTAAATCAATAAGATTGTGTGGTAAAAACAGAGAGGACTTTCCAATCAGCAAATCTGGGTTCAGATACTGGCTCTAAAATTTACCAGGTTATGTCACTTTGGGGACAAAACTTCTCATCAACCCTTCCCCTCATCTGTGAAGTGGAGGTAATAATAACTACCTCGAAAGGATGCTATGAGGACCAAGTGAGAAGCCTGGCTTGTAGAAGATGCTCTAGAGATAAAAATACAAAACAACAGAGTGAAAATCACCACCAGACAACTTGATACCTCTGTCTCCCCCACCTCTAGTCCCCGTGGGGAGTTATAAGACTTTTCTCTCTTCCTCATCTTCCTCAGAAAGCTTTTTCTACTATAAAGTGACCAGAGGAGTTTTAGATCAAGGGACCACTGGAGGTTCTTCTGTGTGTTACTTAGAAACCCAAACACATACCTTGAAGAAAATGTCCTCCTTTAATAAAAGCAATTCAAGGCAAACAGATCTGGTTTGAATTCTGACTCCCTTACATACCAGCCTTGAGAAATGGGCAGACATTTCCTCTCTCAGCTTCTATGTCATCCTCAACTGTAACATAGGGAAGAGAATAATACTTCCCTAGTTGGATTCTAGTGAGAACTGAATCCAAAAACTAACAGGAAAGAGCCCATCCCAACATGAACCCCAGTGTTCATGCTACGGCTGCTCTGCTCAGTCGTGTCTGACTCTGCAGCCCCATGGATTGTAGCCTGCCAGGCTCCTTTGTCCATGGAATTTTCCAAGCAAGAATACTGGAGTGGGTTGTCATTCCCTACTCCAGGGGATCTTCCCAACCCAGGGTTTGAACCTGCATCTCTTGCATCTCCTGCTTTAGCAGGCAGATTCTTTACCACTAGCATCACCTGGGAAGCCCCCAGTGTTCATAGTAGCATTATTTACAGCTGCCAAGTTATGAAAGCAACGTTAAGAGTCCATCAACAGACAAATGGATAAAGAAGATGTGGTGTATATATACAGTGGAATACTACTCAGCCATAAAAAATGATATTTGAATAGACTTTAAGGGTATTATGCTAAGTGAAATAAGTCAGACAGAGAAAGACAAATACTACAGAATATCACTTATATACACACAACAAACTAGTGAATATCACAAAAAAAGAAGCAGACTCAGAAATACAGAAAACAAACTAGTAGCTACCAGGAGGGAAAGGGAAGGAGTAGGGGCAAGATAGGGACAGGGGAAAAAAGGTTATTATGGGACTATAAGAAGTCTTGCATCAAAATTTTATAATTTGTAAAGCACTGTATAAAACTAAGAGTCAATGCATCCAGTCCCGTCACTTCATGGCAAATAGATTGGGAAAAAAAGCAGGAACAGTGATAAACTTTATTTTCTTGGGCTCCAAAATCACTGCAGACAGGGACAGCAGCCATGAAATTAACAGACCACTTGCCAGGCTTTAGGTCTACTAAGGCTCATGAATAAGTATTCTTCAAACAGAAGCAATCACAGCACCCAAATGTAAGTGTTCCTAATGCTATTTCCATACACACCTTCTCTGTTGGGTTAGCCTTGAGCTCATAGCAACTACTCTTAACTGAGCACTTACTAAATGATCAGTACTTTACAACACAGTTTAGTCATCCCATGACCCCTAATAAGATAAGTTTTATTAGCCCCATTTTTCAAATGCAGACCTGAGGCTCAGAGAGGCTGAAGCTGAGAGCCCAAGGTTACACAGCTAGTGGGGGCCAGAGCTGTGATAGGAAGCCCAGATGTCTGATTCCAAAACTTGGAACCTGTTCATGGTAATGTTTGTATTATGCCTTACATCATAAATAAGAACAGTGAGGGGGCCAGGATATGGAAGCAACTTAAAAGTCCATCAACAGACAAATGGATAAAGAAGATATAGTACATATAGATAATGGAAGATTACAGTCATAAAAATGAATGAAATAACGCCATTTGCAGCAAAATGGCTGGACCTAGAGATTGTCATACTAAGTAAAGTCAGACAAAGACAAACATTATATAATATCACTTATATGTGGAATCTTAAAAAACAGTACAAATGGACTTGTTTACAAAACAGAAATAGAGTCAAAGGTGTAGAAAACAATCTTACGGTTACTGGGGAGAAAGGGGGAAGGGACAAATTTGAGACTGGGATTAACACATACACATGACTAAGTATAAAATAGATAACTAACAAGGACCTCCTGTATAGCACAGGGTGCATGCATGCTGAATCACTTCAGATGTGTCTGACTCTGTGTGACCCTAAGGACTGCAGCCCGCCAGGCTCCTCTGTCCATGGGATTCTCCAGGCAGGAATACTAGAGTGGGTTGTGTGCCCTCCTCCAGAGGATCTTCCCAATGCAGGGATCAAACCTGCACCTCTTATGTCTCCTGCATTGGCAAGCGAATTCTTTGCCACTAGCACCAACTAAGAAGCCCATAGCACAGGGAACTCTACTCAATACTCAAATGACCTATATGGGAAGAAATCTAAAAAAGAGTGGATACATGTATGTATATAACTGAATCACTTTGTTTTACAGCAAAAAGTAACACAACATTGTAAACCAACTGTATTCCAATAATAATAACTTTTAAAAAGTGAGGGCACTTCAAATAGCAGACTCAGAAATTCCAGAGTTCTCAGGCAAGAAAATGTAAATACATTGTCATTCCCTGAGATCAGTTAACAAGGATTGGAAGGTGAGGGGGACAAATTTTACATAAGCAAAATTGCCTTTGGGAATAGGAGCCCAATGCATTAATGTAGTAACTATTCCTCCCGCCTAAGCTCTAACTATATTTTTATTAGGATGTTTTACATATTTAGCTTCTTTAAAATGCTAAACTGACTCTGAGTCCCCAAATGTGCCAAAAATCTAGGCTGTACATTTATAGGAAGTGAAAGCCCCCTGTGAAATAACTCCCACAGGCCTGAATTAGTGGTTTGTATCCTAAGGAGGTGAAAATTCCACATCTCCCCCAGGAAAGCAACTGACAGAATATTCAAACCAAGCTAAATTTACTAGGGACTTTCAGGCTTGAAGGTTTATCCTGTGGCCTGAATAGTTACAATCACATGCTGTTCTAAACTCCCTGCCAACTCGCCTCCAGGGCTGGAGTTAGACTTGCCAGGGGTCCAGGCTCTGCAGAGCATGGTGGCTCCGTCTGTGGCCAGCGTCAGTGGTCAGCTAGTGATGGGGGTCGGGGTCCATATCTGGATGTGGACTCAGTCAGAGACTGAATCTCTAGCCAGGGATTGGGCCTCTACATGAGATACGGTTTAGTAAATTACTTTCTCTCTCCAAACTCAGTGATAGGCAGGGTCACAAGGTCTCCTATTTGTAGTTCCTTGTTATCATATGTGTAATTTACTTTCCAATACTTCAGCATAGAGTGGAATTCAATTTTCAGAGCTGTTGCCCTAATCAGGAACCCCCAGATCTGGGGACAGCTGCTAACAACACACCCAAGAGAAAGCCCATGTGTCACAAGCAACTGTTGTCAACACTTCTATTATTTGTATTTCCATCGACAGCTGAGACTCTGAAAATTAGCATATTTGCATGCCAGAAATGGGACTTGTTGGTGAAAACTATAGCCTGTTTACTAGCAAGATGAGTATCAGAAGTGGGCTTGCATTGAAGGAATGAAAGGTGTTCGGATACATGGACTGGCTGAAAATGCTTTGGAGACAATGCTCCCCTGAGCACAATCAGTACAGGAGAATCCCGGAGGCCTGTGTCCTGTACCCTGAGGCCTGGTGCTGGGTCTGGCACTGGTTTAGGAGGCCTTCCAGCTGTCTGACATTGACAAGGAGCATAGAATCCCACAGCTGGAATTCTGTTGTATCTGCCTCCTCCTTTCATGCAAGGTAAGTTTAGATGTGAAAGGATGGAGGGCTGAGATGGAGCTCACAGAGCAGACTCTGGGACGGGTTTATTTGCTGCCTTGTGAGTGAGTAAGTGCATGCCCGGTGGAGCCAGGCCTGAACCCCAGTTTCATGCAACATGGGGGTGAGACTGTGGGAGTGCAGCTAGCTCTCACAGTCTTAGACTCCTCTGGCAGCTTCTTAAGCTTGCTGGTGAACCCCCTCCCCATTTCCTAAGTCTCTCTGCAGGAGGAAAAGCCTCGGGGAATCTTTGCCCTTCGTCAAATTCATCATCCTAACATCTAATTTGTTTTTAATTTTTTTTTCTTCTAAGTCAGAGCTGGATGGGACATGGAAAGGATTTCAGAACAGCTCCTGGTGAGGGGTAATCTGATGAGAAGTGATTATGTTCTCATTGGCAAAACAATTTATTGCCAACCAAATTCTTGTTGCCTGCTAAATAAAGTAGGTGTTAATTCTATCCACTCCGGGTCCTAAACCACCTCTCAGAGCCAACTACGAGATTCAACCCACACTAAAGACACATGGAGTCTTGTCCACAGAGAGCCCAGGGGAGGTGGGCTCAGCCTCTCAGATACAGAGGCTGACCTCTGCTTGCTCAGTGATTCCCCACCTGGTGGTGTCCTGTCCCTAGAACAGCAGGGATGTCAGTGCTGCAAGGACCTCAAAATCATCCAGCCCAACCCTCTCCTCATCAGGCCCAGAGAGGTTTCGTGACTAACCTGCAGTCACACGCAGAACTGGAGGGAGGGCCCTGGGTACTCCCCAAATTCTCCTCAATTCAGTTTAACAAAGAGTTGTTCCCTGAGCTCAGGGAGCTCATGGGAGGAAGATACAGATAAGTCCAACAAACGGAAGAAAGAGGAAAACACTGCACTGTGAATCATGCAGGGAGCTGGGTTCTCTTTAGTCTTAAAAATGGCATGGAAGCTTCAGGAAGGCGGCAGCCTTGGAACTGGGCCTGGAGAGATCAGGAGGGTTTCAAGACGAAGGAGAGGGATGGAGGGAGGACCCTGATGACAATATCCGGGGACCTCTGGGTGAGGGCACAGTGTGGCAAGCATCGGGGACCTCCAGGGTACAGCGAGCATCTGGGACCTATGGGGTATGGCGAGCAGGTCAGCAGGAAGAGTGCCTCAGCTGGGCTCCACCAAGTGTTCAGAATCCCCAGGGGTGCTCCAGATGGGGTCTTGGATGGAGGCGAGCACTCTGAATCCATCTCTGGGTCTGGATGTATCCCTGGTGGGTGCTGACCACCAGGCTCGCTTCCTTTCCCAGGTGTCCTCTCCTGCCTCTCTTCTCTTTTCTGGCCTCGGTGCCTCTCTGAAGTCCCCATCGCTGGGGGACCAGCTGGATTCTCCTTAGGAAAGTCAATCTTCCTGCCTCTTCTTCTCCCCTCACCCCAGGAGCAAACTAAACCACCTCCCTGAATGTGTGTACAGAAACTTCAACCCACAAAGCTCTTCTTCTTCACTCTGTCTCATTTACTTTCACCAGACCCATCATTATCCACCCTTCCTCCATCACAAAGGTGGTAAAATGAGGACCCGAGGAACTCGGCCTGGCTCTCCTGCTGGTGCACTTGGGGACCCACTCCCCAGGCCTCGTCCTGGCACAGCGGTTCTCAACACAGACCCTGGAGCCAATTCCCCAGCTCTGTATCCCACTTCACCAGTCACCAACTCAGTGGCTTGAGGAAATTATTCAACCTCTCTCTGCCTCAATTTTCTCATTTGGAATATGCTAATAGTAGCAATACTGATGTTTATCTCATAGTATTGATGGGAAGATTAAATGCATTAATAAATGCAAAGAACAGACTAGTCCCTGACACATATTAAGTGCAATGGAAGCATTAGCAATTACTGGCATTAACCCTGATCCAGGATTCCAGCAGATTCCTCCCATTAGGTTACTTGGCATCCCTGGTACCCTCAGGGGAGCTGCTCAACCTCTCTTTACCCGCCACAAAGCTGGCCCTCAAGACAATCCAGATTCTTCCTGTGTTTTTCTCAGCTTTCTCCAATCCTTGAGCCCTCTTCGACCTCGCCCATACCTTCAACAATTCCTCCCCATGAGTCCCCTTCCCCACACCCACACCTAGTCAGACAGGCTCTCCCTTGAGTCTCTGCGAGGAAATGATACTGTCTTTGTTGGTTCAAAAGCTGCCGTTAACAATAGCAGTTTTTGAATGTTCAGTACAAAAAGAGTTAGTTGTCTCCTTTAAGGGCCCAGTTTTGAATCAAAAAGCAAGCTTTCCAGCAAGAAGCAGCTTTGACTCTGCTTCCTAGTTGCAGCAAGGGGATTATCAGCAGAGAACCATGTCACACACTTAATTGCAAAACCATCCCCAAGGCCAAAGTCTAGTGTGGACTGAGTGGCAGATTTGGGTCCTTAGAGCTACTGCTTTCAGATTCTGCAGAAGATATCATGGTGCAATAAAAAGGATGTTTGTGACAGCACTATTCTCCAGTACTCAGGAATAGTAGAGATGACCTGCTGGTGCTTGCTTTAACCTGCAGCCTCTTAGACCCATAGTCTTTGGATGCCTAAGAATTACCTTAGGGAAACAGAGGAACCAAAGAGGAAGCAGTTGCCGGAGATCCTAGTTGACCCTGACACTGGCGCTACCAAAAGCCCAACAGTGTGGGGTTTGCCTAATGCAGAAATAAAACACAGCTTTGGATTTGCCTAGACCACTTCCATGTATGGATTGGTGAAGTGTTCTGTGATGCACTGGTGTGAAAACAACAGCAGTGTTGCAGGAACTAGGACCCCTTCCAAGGCCCGAGAGTGGGCTCTTGTCTAACACTTGGAAATGAACTGCCTGGGGAGATACACAAGCTGACAAAGCAAGATACTTTATTGGGAAAGGGCACCCAGGTGGGGAGCAGGAGAGTAAGTCAACCCAGGAAGACTGCTCTGCCACATGAATCTTGGATTTTATGGTGATGGGATTAATTTCCTGGTTTTCTCTGGATAATCATTCCGACTCATGGTCCTTTCTGGTGGTGCACACATTGTTCAGCCAAGTTGGATTCCAGCAAGGTGATTCTGGGAGGTGGTAGGACATGTAGTGTCTTCTTTTGACCTTTCCCAAATTCTTCCAGTTGGTGGTGGCTTCTTATCTCCTGTCGTAAAATAACTCATGTAAATGGTTACTGTGGTCCCTGGGCAGGGTGGGCAAATTCAGTCACTGTTCTCCCTAACAGTAGGGCCTGGTGCACAGTAGGCATTCAGCAAATGTTTGATGAGTGAATTTCCCAGAGTTCATGACCCTCTCATTTCCAGTCATGAATATTCAGGGACCCTCAGGGTTGCTGGCGGAGTGTGATTGGTTAAGGGCCTGAGACACTTAAGTGCCCTCCCCTCCGGCAGAGAAGGCAGGAGCATTCTTCAGAAACTTTATCTTGAGCCTTTCAAGTAGAGATAGTCAAAGCTAAGCAGCTCAGTGTCCTCACTGATGTCTATCTATGGATTGAAGCTTTTCAGAATCCCAATGGAGCATCCAAGTTAAGGAATGGAGGGTGATATCTTGCAATGGCAGATTTCTTGGGAGTGTTCAGGAACTTTCTACATACAACAGGAAAAGGATTGCATCAAACAGCCAACTCTCACCCTGCACCATGAGAAAAGATGTTACTCAGCTAACCCACCCACATCACCACACAGCCACCTTCTTCCAAGCCACTCAGTCCAGTAACCTCTGAAGGGGAACAGATTGTTCTAACATGGACCCACACTCATCTTTTGCCTGGATAACTGTCACCAGCCTCCAGATAAGGTTACCTGCATCTGGTCTTATATCCAGTCATCTTCCAGGCCGTCACTAGACATGTGCTTCCACATCACAAACCTGGTTATGTCAGTCACTTTCTTAATGCCCCCAATGGCTCCACATTGTCTTCAAAGTAGGATGCAGATTTCTCAACTTGCTGTGCCAAGCTCTTCAAATTCTGGTTTCCATTAGACCTGAAATGCAGCCAATACTCACCCAAAACACCATGCCAGCTGTAAAATGTTGAAATACTTCTGCTCCTCCAATGGCTGCTCACCATCCACTAACCAACATCCAGCCCATATGTCTCCTGGCCAGAGCCCTGGTGGGAGAGACGCCACCTCTGTCAAAGGTGGCATTTGTTACTGGCCCCCCAGTGGACATACCCTGCACTGAGGCCCCTGACATGGGCCCGCGCTCCTGATGATGCCCTTGCTGAACCCCTTGAGGAACCATAGCTTCTACAGTATATACCACACTGGTTATTAAATGCAGTATTGTGAATGTTACTCCCGCGTCAGTCAACTTTACTAGGCTTATCATTCAGCATTCCCTTTTTCATTTGTTGAATGAATTAAAGAACATCTGAATAAATAAAGGAATGAATGGTATATAATCTAACTCCTGTTATCTTCTTAGCCTCATCATGAAGGAAGGAGGTCCAGGGCAGCATGTCGATTGACAAATAAGGTACCATTCATGGTGACCACCAAGTTCTCACTCAGGGCCAGAGATGGCCACTTGGGAAGGGTCTTTCATTGATGGATTATACCCTGGCTAAGTTCTCCACCATTCAAGTTCAGAATGTAGACCTTTACAATGCATCGAAAATCATCAGTCTTTCAGGGCAAACTCACATGATCCAGGCTGAAAAGACACTGGTGCAAAGTGAGAATGCCAACCGAACTGTTTGTAAAGATGCTGTCTCTTCTCCATGTGTTACAGTTGCAAGAGACAGGAATCCTAATTCAAAATGACTTAAGCACAGGAGAAATTTATTGGCTCTCAAAGCTGAAAGTTCCAGGGGCTGAATTCAGCTTCAGGCACAGCTGGATTCAGAGCTCAAATGGTACCACTGGTAAGCATTTTTTTCCTTTTCTGAGTTCTGTCTCCTACCAGGTCGACTTCCATCTTAGACTCCACATGGTGAAAAGAAGGCTTCCTGCCCTCCAGAATCCTATCCTCAGCTTCAGGTCTAGCTGGCAAGAGTGAAAGGTTCTCTTCTGGAAGCCCCAGAAGACATTTCATTGCATCATTTGGGTTCTAATTGGATCATATAGCCATCCCTGAACTCAGCTCAGTGTCCAGGAGAGGAATGTTATGTTCTGACTGCCTGAAGCCTAGATCACCTCGAGACCCAGGGACTCTGACCACCAATAGTTGATGCCTCATCTAAAGTAGAAGGGTTGAGAGTAGACAAGAGGGAGGGCAATAGGATAGGGTACCACGATGCTAGGCAGCAAACCCAACCGATGCCCATGTGCCAGGACACTCCTTTACAGCACTGAGGACACCAAAACATTCTTTTTTACTGGAGTATAATTGCGTTACAATGTGTTCATTTCTACTATACAACAAAGTGAATCAGCTGTATGTGTACATTTATCTCCTCCCTCTTGAGCCTCCCTCCCACCTCCCACGCCATCCTCCCCTCAGGTCATCACAGAGTACGAGTTGAGCTGCCTGTGCTGTAGAGCAGCTTCCCACCAGCTATCGATTTTACACATGGTAGTGTGTATATTTCAATGCTACGCTTTCACTTCGTACCCCCCCAACCCCGTTGAGGACACCAAAACATTCTTCAGAGGCTTACTTAGTGTGTCCAAATGAGGCAAGAGGAATGGTAGGGAGCAAGAAGGCTTCCACTAAGATCTAGGAATTGCCCTCACCCCAAAGCAGAAGACCTGTGTCTAGGGCAGAGCTGGGGATAGACGAGCAACCTTCCTTATTGGACCCTGGTTTCTGTGCTGGACCCCACTCCTTCTGCTGGAACATTCTGCCTTTGTTCAGAGGGATTAACATCACTGAATCTGTGGCAGAGCTAGAGGTGAGTCACTCTGCCCAGCCTTGCCCAGCCTACGCAGGTTGTCTTGACTTTGACTCATCCACATCAATTTATAAATAAAGTGCATCTCCATGGTTCCTCCTACTTTTCTTAGGGCCATTCTGCCTCAACTCTGTTGAGCAACCTAATGAAACAGGGCAGGGAAGAGACTTCCAAGCTTATGTTTACAGATGGTGTCCTGAAAGAAAAGAGACAGAAAACTATCTGCCCAGGCTCACATCTTGCTAGATGGAAGCAAGCTCCATGCACCTGTGATGAACCCCGGCTCAGTGCTTTTCACATACATGGAGCTGCCTATTGAGGTCCTTGTATGAGTAACAGACCTCTCTCCAACTCACCACTGAAATGTACTAGAAGACTACCCTTTATGGTGGAAATAAAGAGCCCCTAATCTTAGCCACTCCCAGGCAATTTCCTACTACTTTCTCCTATCCTTGGCCCCTGAGCCATCCTCATAGGCACTGCCACTGTGGGACAATTCCTCTTGGCTCTGGGGTGAGGGAGGACCTGCAAGCAATTTGTCCCTGAAAACTGCTGTGTATCCTATCTGATGCTGTTGGTGCTCAGATAAGACAAGATGAATGGCAAACAACATTTCGAATGACAGGTGTCATTTGTTAATGTGCTATAGATCAATGGCTTCCAAAATTAAAACATTCTGTATCTGTCACAGGTCCCTACCAGGCCCTCTGGGGGCTGGAGGTGCCAGCTACAGATTGGTGTGAAGGTGGGGGCCATGGAGAAGGGGAGACTGTCAGCCTTAGCAAGGTGGCATTTCCCACCAGAGCTACAAGCAAGTCTCTATCCAACCTTGGAGGCTCCAGAGAGTCTCCAAATAAGTCAGGCTGTGGGGAGTGGGAAGTTTACACTGGTATTCTGTAGCTGGAGAGGGATGGGACACAGTCTCCAAGTTTCTCAGAAAATCCCGGGCATGCACAGAGGCCAGGAACCTCCGTATTTGCCTCTCACCTAGAGGAAACCAGCCCCACAAAAGGGAGAGCTGTCTGCTCTTTTCTGGCTTCCTTGGGGACCCATGGGCATTGTAGAGGCCTGTGTGTCCTGGCCCATGTCCCAGCCCACATGAGTTCACCTGTGGTTGTGAAGATCGTTCTCAACACCCCATCCTCTGAGCACCCAGTCTCTCTTATCTGCCTGCTGGTTTCCCTGAGGGGCCAAGAGCAACTGCAAAGTGCTGGGAAGTTAATGCCCAAGGCTGGGGGAGGCAGTGGGTGGGTAAGTCCTCCAGCCTCCCCATCCTCCACTGGCACAATTCTGAGGCAAAAGCCCTGTGGGTTTCAGAAGTCCCCAGGGACTAATGCTGGCAACCCATGAGGGTGACTTGTTAGTTAACATCCACTTCAGTGGTTTTTTGTCTTCCAGAGCTAACTGGCTTCACTTCCTCCTCTGCTCCTGATGAACCTCCTTCTAAAATAAATACCCATGTCCTTGTCTTCCAGAAATGTTCCTCTCTGCATATACTCTGTACCATCCTTCCGTCCCCTGAGCCTGCCATAAGATCACAGGGTTTTGTGAGCAGAGGCCATAAGGAGGTCTACACTTGGCTTTAGGCTTCATCCTGATTGGCCACAAATCACAGAGTATTGCTATCCCCCATCCCTGCCCTCGGGGCTTCCCAGAGGCTCAGTTGGTAAAGAATCTGCCTGCATTGCAGGAGATGCAGGAGACAGGGGTTCCGTCCCTGGGTTGGGAAGATCCCCTGGAGGAAGCCATGGCAACCAACTCCTATATTCTCGCCTGGGAAATCCCATGGACAGAGGAACCTGGCGGATCTCAAAGAGTCCAACATGACCGAGTGACTGCGCACACACACATCTCTGCCCTCGCTGTCGCCTTGACTCTGGACTTATCAGTTAGCAACCCAGTCACAAACTGGGAGGTATCCTCTTGATCTCTCTGGACCTGGTAGATTCCCAACATCTGCACAGTCACAAACAAGTGAGTTGGTAGAAAGAATAAGGAGGGTGCTTGTCTTCCAGCTGTGACATTAGCTCTGTGGCCTTGGGGAAAACGCATAACATTTCTGGGCATCAGTTTCCCATCTCTATAATAAGAAAGTATCTCAACCCAGCTCATGGGGTTGTGGCAACAATCAAATGGGAAAATGTATGTGAGGCATTCATACTCAGACACACTTAGCCGTGTCCAGCTCTTTGCGACCCCACGGACTATGGCCCACCAGGCTCCTCTGTCCATGAAATTTCCCGGGCAAGAATACTGGACAATGTAAAACAAAAACCACTACAATACTGTAAAGTAATTAGCCTCCAACTAATAAAAATAAATGAAAAAAAATAGACGGAAAAAAAAAAAAAAGAATACTGGAGTGGGTAGCTGTTTCCTTCTCCAGGGAATCTTCTTGACCCAGGGATCAAACCCAAATCTCCTGAGTCTCCTGTACTGGCAGGCAGATTCTTTACCACTGAGCCACCTGGGAATCCCTCAAACGTATGTGAAACTCTTTGTAATAGATAACTTTTTCCATGGCTGGTATTCCTTTAATACCCACCAGATTAGCTCTGTTATTTACGGCTGTTGTTTGCTCTGAGTGGTTGGACCTGTGCTCTCCCTGTTATTGAATATGTCAAATGCCATATCTAATGCTCTCCACCTGCAATGTGGGAGGCCTTGGTTCGATCCCTGGACTGGGGAGATCCCCTGGAGAAGGAAACAGCTACCTACTCCAGTATCATGGCCTGGAAAATTTCATGGACTGCATAGTCCATGGGGTCACAAAGCATCAGACTCAACTAAGCGACTTTCACTTTCTTTCTTTAATGCTATGGTTACACGTACATCTCATGTCCCTTTCTCAGCAGCAGCTGGCCAAGCTCCCTGAATGGAAAAGTCACAGTTTATCTCTAAGGAGAGTGCAGGGGAGATCCACGCTTCTCTGAGCTCTACCTAATCTGACTGTTGCCAAGAAAGAACACAGGGAATGCAAGATGTACAAGGCATTCCCCAGACAGATGGATCCCATTTCAAAGGTGCAAAAGCAGAACACGTTGTGCAATTCTTCCACAAGTCCAGCTCTGAGGCCCAGCTCGTTGCCAAGGAGCCCAGTGTTTCCTCCAGCTTAATTAAGCGTGTTTAAAGGGCCACACGACCTCCTCCATCCATCCACAAAAAGGCCCTCAGCAGAACTCGGTTAATTAATCAGAGGCTGTGTGAGTAGGTGCACTCCCACTGGTGGAGAAGGACTGACCTGGGCTCAGATCTATGTGATGCTAGCCTTGAATAATCTTGAGAGGTTGGGGAGGGTGATCTGGAACAGGGCCCGTGGGTTCCCAGGGTTGGGCACCAAAGGGATAGACTAACCCTACCCAGTATGACTGAATCCTGTGAACACTCAAAACGGAGGCAGGAAGAGCAAAGGCCTTAATTAACCCCTGTTTGCATATTCGTCCTCGACTGTGAATTGTTTAAACTAAATTCATTCATTGTGGAAAACCCATAGTGACTGTCAGAAAGTGTTAAGAACCCTTAGGCCTGAATTTTTTTTTTTTAATAAAGAAGACTGAAAACCTGTCCTTCCGGACACTCACAAAGGAAGACTCCACTCTAATTCAACCGAGCAGTGACTATACTTAAACACCACCACCACCGCCCCCCTCACCCCATCCCAGGGCAACTATCAGCTCAGCTCTGAAAGGTGGTGACTCCTTAACCATCCTTTCTGCCACAGGCATTATGGTGGCTTTGAAGTTGGCACTCAGGACTCTGGATTAACCCACTCGCAAGGAGAACATGGGGAATGGTGGGAGGGTTAGATTTGTGGGGCCAAGGGCCAAGTTTTGAGTTAGTGGTGTTTCCTGTGCCAAGGAGGAAGGAAGGACCAAGAGCAGTGGCTTCAGAAGAAGATAGGAGGAGAGGGAATTGACTTTTATTGAGCACTTCCCATCTGCAACACCTTAGTGATGCCTAAAGGGTTTTTTTAAATTTATATTTTATATTCTAGAAAATTCTACAGGCACAGACTATTGCAAGAGTGGACACTTCATTCCGAATCTGTCTCTGGTGAATGCTGAGTGTCATCTCTCTTCCTCTTCTCTCCCTGTGATCACCTCGGTCTTTTCACCTGCTGCTGGATCCCCAGAGTCCTGGCTTAGTTTCATCTTATCTCCTACTGGGGGGTGGGGGGGAGTGGGGAGGGGGAGAGGCAGCTATTCCTCTTAAGCATAACTTATCTGTGTTACTACATGACAGTATTTCCACATTGCAGAATTACTACCCCTCATCTCCACAGTAATGAAGGCCTTACTGTAGAAGGTGAGGTGAGCAGGAGAGAGCAGGACCATCCTGTAGCATCACAATCCTGTAGCATCACTGGTTCCCTAGTCCCCTCACCCACATGCTCTCAGCTCTCTCACAACCACCCATCGTAGTTCAACATCATCCACACTGAGGAAACGGGGGCTCATAAATGTTGAGTGAACTTCTAACACAGGGAGTGAGTGTCAATGCCGAGAACCAAGACGGGGCTCTCACAAGGCCCCTGCCCTTTCCCCCCAGCTTCTGCCCTCGTCCTGGCTTGACCAGAGTCTGGAATCCATTACTCTGTGCCTGTGGGGCACAGCGAACTCTGGTTGACTTCTGACATTCCGAGTGGAAGAAGAATTCTGTCAACAAGTAAAGAGAGACCGTGCTGGGGGAGCTTGGACATGAGCGGCACTTAGAGCTAAAGAAGGTTACCTGGGATCAGAGATGGGAGCAGAAACTCAGCAAGAAGCTGGAGAGGGATGGGCAATGGCTGGAGTTCAGGGAGGGCTCTGAGGTTAGTTGAATTGCCTCAGTTCAGTTCAGTTCAGTCGTTCAGTCATGTCCGACTCTGCGACCCCATGAATCGCAGCACTCCAGGCCTCCCGTCCATCACCATCTCCCGGAGTTTACTCAAACTCATGCCCATCAAGTCGGTGATGCCACCCAGCCATCTCATCCTCTGTCGTCCCCTTCTCCTGCTGCCCCCAATCCCTCCCAGCATCAGGGTCTTTTCCAATGAGCCAACTCTTCGCATGAGGTGGCCAAAGCATTGGAGTTTCAGCTTCAGCATCAGTCCTTCCAATGAACACCCAGGACTGATCTCCTTCAGGATGGACTGGTTGGATCGGTGGGCCCTATATCCAATGGCCTGTGTCTTTAGGAGAAAAGAGAAGGTGAAAGAGACACACAGAGAAGAAGGTGGTGTGGCGACAGAGCCAGGGGTTGGAACAACACTATCTGTGAGCCACAGGACACCAAGGATTGTTTACAGTGTCCAGAAGCCAGGAGAGGCCCCCTCAGAACTTCCAAGAGGAGCCAACCCTGCCTACATCTGGGTGGGGAAGATCCCCCGGAGAATGACATGACAACTCATTCCAGTATTCTTGCCTGGAGAATCCCATGGACAGAGAACTACAGTCCACGGGATTGCAAAGAGTTGTACACAACTGAATGACTAACACTGCCCACATCTTGATTGTAGACTTTTGGCCTCCAGAACTCTGAAAGAATAAATTTCTGTTGTTTTAAGCCAGCCAGGTGGTGGTAATTTGTTACAACAGCCTTAGCAAAATAACACAGGATCAATTCCCGATGAGACTTATGGACAGACAGGGAAATGCCAACAAGCTAGCTGCTATGGGCCAAGGCCAGTCTTGGGTCAGAGATGAGGGGCCAGAGTTTCTCCTCAGGGAACAAATACTGAAGCTAGAAGCTCAGAAAACTTCTTCCTTGGCTTAAGGTTGTGGCTGAGGCTTCAAATGCCCTCTTGGTCCCAGTCAGAGCAGATTCAGGGCCTTGACAGTGAAGAGGTCAAAGACTGCTGCTGGGTAGGGCTGAAGGCTTTCCTGGTGGCTTAGCTGGTAAAGAACCTACCAGGCAATGTAGGAGACTCAAGAGATGTGGGTTCAATCCCTGGGTCAGGAAGATCCTCTGGAGAAGGAAGTGACTGAAAGCTCCCTTCCCTCCCAAACCTCCAAGCAAGCCCTCAGTGTCCAACCAGGAGCCACACCTTGTTTTCAAGGTCAGGCCAGGCAAGGGGAGGAAGAGAGCAGAGGGTAGCAGGATGGGGAGCAGTGGACACTCTAGAATCTTTCTCTAGAGTGCAAACACCATGGGCTCAGAGCTGGAGACCCTGCCCAGGGAAGTGGTGCTCAAAGATATCCATTTCAGTCCAGAACAACACAGCAAAGGTATTTCCCCCAGAGAACTTGGACTTGGTTTGGCTGGCTGGCTTTCCCTGCTGTGAGTCACCTCTGAAGAAACTTCTTAATTCTGGACCCCGGACCCAGCCATCCCCTCAATGACAAAACTCCTGGGGAGCAAGAGACCCATCCCTCTAAAGCCAGTCCACTGTCTTTGAATGAGGAAAAGCAAACAAACTGGAGCAGCCTTTACCCAGAGCAAGAGGATGCAGGAGTCAAGAGTTGGGCCGGGGACTTCCCTGGTGGTCCAGTGGCTAAGACTCCATGCTCCCAACTCAGGGCGGCTGGATTCAATCCCTGGTTAGGAAACTAGATCCCATATGCTGTCACTGGAAGATCCTGTGTGCCACAAGTAAGACCCAACTCAGCTAAATAAATAAATGTGCTGTGCTAAGTCACTTCCTGGAGACCCACTCCAGTACTCCTACCTGGAAAATCCCACGGACGGAAGAGTCTGGTAGGCTGCAGTCGATGGGGTCCCGAAGAGTTGGACACAACTGAGCAACTTCACTTTCACTTTTCACTTTCCTGCATTGGAGAAAGAAATGGCAACCCACTCTGGTGTTCTTGCCTGGAGAATCCCAGGGATGGGGGAGCCTGGTGGGCTGCCATCTATGGGGTCACACAGAACTGCGGACATGACTGAAGCGACTTAGCAGCAGCAAGTCACTTCAGTTGTGTCCAACTCTTTGCAACTCTGTGGACTGCAGCCCGCCAGGCTCCTCTGTCCATGAGATTTTTTAGGCAAAAGTACTGGTGTGGGTTGCCATTTCCTACTCCAGGGGATCTTCCCAACCCAGGAATGGAACCCACTAATATTTAAAGAGAGAGAGAGTTGAGCTGGAGCCAAACTGAGCACCGAAATTGATGGAGATCCTGGAGAGTGGATTTTCTGAGTCAGTTCTGACTTTTCTCTGACTCTGGGAGGACATCCTCATGGACCACGAAAGGAAGCAACTGAATCATTTTCCCCCAGGGAGTTGGCTCACTCTGTAGCTTCATTAGAGTTTCAAATGCAAATTTAGGTAGAGCAGCAAAAATATATACATTAGTTACAGAATCACATTAATATGTAGAAAAGGTCTGATGCAAATTGGAAAGCGACATTTAGAAACTCTTTGATAAATGGTTGTGCAGAGCTTAAGATTCCATTTGGGAGGGAGCGGGATGTCAAAGAGGTGACATGTGGGGTTTCCACCAACGGCTCCTGTCTTCCAGTCTTGGCCCACACACGGCTCAGAAATTGCTGTTGGAATGGCATCAACATGCAGGTGTGACTTTGACCGATCAAAATAGCTCATCAGTTCCCCCTGTAAATTATGTTATCCAAAGCCACTCAGGGTAGAGAGAAACAGATCCTCACGTGGCAGTGCTAGAGCGAGTGTGGGATGGTACCTCTTTCCTTCATGGAAATTCAGCAAAATGTGTCAGAAACCTCAAAATTTTTTGTATTTCCTGAGCTGGACTCACACATTTAAGAATAGAGTCTATAGATATGGATAAGGGTTTGCACAGGTCCCCCTACCTCCCCACCCCCTTAATTTAGGTAAAAGAATATTTCATGGGAAGGATCAAATAAAATAAAATTACTTCTATCTTTTAGAGGATTGGTAAATTCATCTCAAAAGTAGTTGGCTACAAGATTTAGAAAATTCTTGGCTTTTTTGGCTATGAAAGCGAAGTCCTTGGGCTAGCCTATTTGTAAGAGACAGGAAAAAAAAAAAAAAGAACTAACTAAATTGTCCAGCATAATTCAAGTAATAGAAATACTACCACGGTCCCTTGGCAACCCAGAAGAAAGGAGTTTGGGGGATGATGAGATAACTAAAAAGAGAGGAAACAGGAGAAGAATTTGGGGAGAGAGAGCAAAGCCAAGAAATCCAGTGGGAGGACCTTGGATGAAATGGAGAGGGGCAGTAAAAAGTCCTAGAGGAAAAAATAATGGTAACTATTATTCCTTTTCCCATGCTGAAGTCTTATTTCACCTAAACCCTTTAATACCAGTCATTATACAATAGACTATGTTAAGGGAAATGAAAATGGGGGGAGCCAGCTCCTAGCTGATGAAATGAACCAAAAACCCTGGAGCAGCTGGCAGGAGTGAAGGAAGGTGCTGAGCAGGAACAAAGAATGGAGATGGGGCAGGAGTTCAGAACCAGAAGCAGCAGGAGAATGTGAGCACTATACTTCACCCCCTTACCCCACCCTCATTGCCTGGGATCCTCAGAAATATTAGCCAGGAAGATACCAGGATGCAGGTGCACCCAAGGAAATGTAGAAGAAACCATGCAAAGTGTCACCAGTGATTATCTCTGGGTGAGGGGTTATGCTTTCTGTTGTGAATTTCTTCTTTGCTCATATATACTTTCAATTTTTTAACACAGGTATTCCTTGTGACATTTTCTTACAAGTAAAACTAAAAAATAATAATAAAAATTTGCCTACAGGACTGCCACGGGCCTTTATGCACTTAGTGCGAGCCAACAAGCATGGCGCCAGATAGTTTTCCTCTTTGGACAAAGGAAAGCACAGAACCTTGGGAGCCCAACTCCCCTCTGAAACCAGCACAGGATATTTAATGGAGGTATTTGCCAGACCAGCTCTATGGCAAACCTTCTTCATTTCAGGCTTTGCCAACAGGGCTTCCAGAACCCCCAGGAACTCTCATCCGAGAAGACAGCCAAAGCAGAGTCATCAAATGGTTCCTCATTACTCTCACATCTTCTAGATCAAGTGTTCAAATGTCTTCAAGAAGATTCATGCATAGAAAATGGCCCCTTGTAGGAAAGGAAGTGGTCATGCCTCCTAGCTAATACCAAGATCCTGTTTTTATTCTTTCAGAAAATTCAGAGGTTTCCAAGTTCCTGCTGTGGCCGCGCTCATCCATACCAGAAGCCTTATTCTATTCTCTGAGCTCTCTCTGGCCTCGTGAATCTTGGCATAGGCTGCTCTCCTATGGTGACGACTCATATTAATTTAAGTCTTTCCAAGACATACTTGCTAATTAAAATGTAAAACAGTTTTTATCCCTTTAATTAAGATACAAGATGGGAAGCATAATTTAATTTGGTCCATTGAAAATATCAGTATTATTAGCTCCATAACTTGCTTCCATTAAGATGACTATGTTCAACAATTTTTTTTGGACTCCCACACTCGCTGGAGCTTTGGCATGTGCACTAACTGGATCCTGAAACTATTACGGGAGTTTGGTGTGACTGTGACCCCACTGGAAGGTGGCCACATGGATGCCAGAGCCACCGAGGACTTCTAGGGATGGGTTCCCCCAGAAGCCAACCCTAAGAAGGATTTGAGTACAAGCAATTTGTACAGGAAGTACTTTTAGGGGAGTGAGGGATGAGATAGGGACAGGAAGGGATGCAATTCAGATGAGCAAGTGAGGGGGTCATGGCTGCGGGAAGCCGAGGAAAGCCTCATCAGGGACCCCTGGTCATGTAGAATACACCTCTGGGCTCTCCTACCTGAGGGACAAGGAAGCTGGCTGGCTGTCCACCATTCCCATCCATCACTGGCTGAGGGATGCTCCTAGGGGCGTCAGAACCCTGTCCTTCCAGTCTCCCCCTCGGGCAGGAAGTTGTAGTATTGCAGACAGAAGCATCAGTGTTGAGTACTGAGAGATGAGAGGTGATGGGCAGGGCATGTTACACACCCGCAGTCTTGTGCTCATAATTGCACCAGGCTGGGCAGAAAGAGGCAAGAAGACTTACAGGGAGAGTGTCAACCACTGACATATTATTAAGTCCTTTCCACAGCCCAAGAGACAAAATCATGGACTGACAGCCCGAGTCCTCAGTTGGAAATCTCTAGAAAAGACTGAAAACAGAAGAGGTGTCAAACTCGGATGTAAAGTCAGAGACATGAAAATACACACAGAAACAGATGTGGGGAAATAGGGAAACCCAGCCGAGGGCCTGGAGTTGGAAATGAGAGGACAGTTCTAAGGTCATTTCAGCTCGTCCAGCCCAAAAGGAACTTTCTCAGTCAGCACTGGAGCTCTGACCAGTAGCCATTCCACGGACAGCCAGCTTTCCTCCAGTTGAAAATAGAGAGGACAGTTATCAATTTGATCCTATATTGACTGGGAGAACAGGCAGATGGAAAATGGGAAGGGAACACGTTATCCAAGACAGAGTCTGGGAAGCACCCAGCAGAGGTGATACTGGAGAGTGAGTCTGCTAAAGGGGAGATCCTAAAGGTGAAACTCTGGGTCTTGAACTGCCTTGAGAAGTATGGGGAATGGGAATGCAGGAAGAGGGCTTCAGGACAGAGGCTGGGGCATTAGAGACCTCCGTGAGGCAGCTGTAAGCAAGTGAGCCAGGTAAAGATGAGCTGGATTGGAGCCCAGAGTGGAGGGTGTGGGACAAGATGCATGGTGTTGGGCCTCCTCCGTCAGAGGGGTAGGGTGGTAGACAGAAAGAGCCTCGCATTGGGAGCCAGACCTCCCGGGGCTCAAATCCTGGCTCTACCACTCACTAGCTGAGTGACCTTGGGCAAGTGGCTTAGCCTCTCTGAATCCCTCCATAGAATTCTGTGAGGGCAACATAAAGAAAATGCACATCATAGCATCTGCCCCATGATTATTGTTGTCCTTCAGTCACCCAGTTGTGTCTGACTCTTCACAACCCCATGGATGTAGCACACCAGATGGTGAAGTTTGCCTAAGTTCATGTCCATTGCATTTGTGATGCCATCCAGCAGTCTCATCCTCTGACACCTTCTCCTTCTGCCCTCAATCTTTCCCAGCATCGGGGACTTTTCCAAAGAGTCATCTCTTCACATCAGATGACTAAAATACTGGAGCTTCAGCTTCAGAATCAGTCCTTCCAATTAGTATTCAGGGTTGATTTCCCTTAAGGTTGACTGGCTCCTTGCTGTCCAAGGGACTCTCAGGAGTCTTCTCCAGCACCACAGTTCAAAGGCATCAATTCTTTGACACTCTGCCTTTTTTATGGTCCAGCTCTCACAAATGTACATGACCACAGACCATATGTACAAGACTATACCCTTGACTATACAGACCTTTGTTGGTAGAGTAATGTGTCTGCTTTTCAACACACTGTCTAGGTTTGTCATGGCTTTCCTGCCAAGAAGCAAATGTCTTCTAATTTCTTGGCTGCAGTGCATTTCATTGATGATGCATTTCACGATCCGCAGTGATTCTGGATCCCAAGAAGAAGAAATCTGTCACTACTTTCAGTTTCCCCCTCTTTTTGTCATGAAATAATGGGGTCAGATGCCACGATCTTAGTTTTTTTTAATATTTAGTTTTAAGCTGGCTCTTTCACTCTCCTTTACCCTCATCAAGAGGCTCTTTAGTTCCTCTTCACTTTCTGCCACTGGAGTGGTATCATCCACATATCTGAGGTTATTGATATTTCTCCTGCCTATCTTGATTCCAGCTTGTAACTCATCCAGCCCAGCATTTCTCATGATGTGCTCAGCATATAGATTAAAAAGGGTGACAGCAGACAGCCCTGTCATACTCCTTTCTTGATCTTGAACCAATCAGTTGTTCTACACAGGGTTCTAACTGCTGCTTCTTGACACACGTACAGGTTTATCAGGAGACAGGTAAGATGGTCTGGTATTTCCATCTCTTTACAAGCTTTCCACAGTTTATTATGATCCACACAGTCAACGGCTTTGGTGTAGTCAATGAAACAGAGGTAGATGAAACTTGGGGCTCCCTGTGATAGGAGCCCATATAAGTTATACTTTCTGTCCCTCCTTTTTCTTAGACTGTAACATGTACGGCACTCTAGGGACACACACTTCCAGGGAGTCCAATAGGAGTAGCTTCTGACTCTCTGTGTGAGGAGGCAGGGGCAGAAGGGTGTGTCTGGGCCAGAATTAGAGCCTCCTGGTCTACCCCTGTTTCTCTGAATGTTCCCGACCTTAGCAACAACCACAAACTAGCTCTGTAGAGCAACTGTCTTGCCTCTGGCCTTGCCCAGACAGAAGGAAGTAAAAGCCACGCCTCCCGTCACACAGCTGGTTGTCAGGCTAGGCCGCGAGGTGCTCTCAACCACCCTCTCTCCTCCCCACCGCCTGGCCCTGCCCCTGGAGACCCATCCTGGACATTGCCTCCTGTGCAGGAGATGGGGTTGCCTGGGTCTTTTAGGGCTATGCTGGGGGCCAGAGAAGGCGAATATTTGAATCTCACTTGTACTGCTCCTAACTGAAGCTGCTTTTCTTCCCACCCAACAATCCCTCTCAAGGAGTGACAGGTGACACATGTGAAAGGGAGGGAAGCGCACTGACTCAGTCTGAGCAGCACAAGCCAGAAGCTCCATCAGGGACACTTTACTCTCCTGATGGAGAGGCAGGGGGCTGGCTCAGGAGGACTGGCCATAGTGCTGCCCAATGGGTGAGCCTGCGGAAGGGGAAGGGATGAGGGCAGGCTTCCCCTACAAGGTGCTCAGGCCCCCTTCCTGCCCCCCTCTGGATGCCCAGCAGGTAAGAACATCTTAAATCTTAAAGAGGAAGGGCACTAATGCCGTCTTAGGATCAAGCACTGATACCATCTACCCAGCAGGTCCCCTCTTCTCTGGGCCCACAGCTTTTCACACAAATTCCCCCAACCCTTGGAGCCCATAGCTCTGCCTCTAGAGAGCACAGTGAAAAACACTGAAGGGGGGCTTCCCTCCAGACACATTATGGATTTTAAACAATAGGTGGGAAAAGCCTCTAAGGCAGTTAGGAATGGCTCACTCCTTCTCCCATTCTGAAATCACACTGTCTCACCAAGCTGCGCCCCTCTCTGATCACAGAGACGGCAGGGCTCCCCACTCATGGGTCTTGACTTTAGAGTGCATCACCAGGGTCCCATGTATTTCCCCCACGGCTCTCAAATCTGTATCTCCATTCTGTCCTTTATCACCCACTCCAGATCCATTTATCCAGATATTTCCTCCTGAGTGTCCCCCAGACAACTGAAATCTGTTCTCTCCAGTTGCTCTCAAGTCTGATCTTTCCTGTTTGTTCCCATCTCTGTGGATCATGTCATTCAAGCTAGAAACACAGGTGTCATCCTTGTTTCCACCTTCTCTACCCTTCATGTCCAGTCATTCATCCAGCCCAACCAGTTCCACACATATATATATGATATATGAAAAAAGTGAACATATTCATCACTCAGTTGTGCTTGGCTCTTTGTGACCCCATGGACTGTAGCCTACCAGGTTCCTCTGTCCACTGAATTCTTCAGGCAAGAATACTGGAGTGGGTAGCCATTCTCTTCTCCAGAGGATCTTCCCAGCCCAGGGATCAAACCCATGTCTCCAGCATTGCAGCAGATTCTTTACTGTATGAGATATATATAGATATAGATATAGATATATACATTTTCCCATCCCTGCTGCAGTCATTCAATTTCAAGCTTCTCTCAGCATCTGACATTTGGATTCATATCACTGGGTTTTTTTCCACTGGTCTTGCACCAACAGTGCTTCCCAGCTGGCTCTCATGGTAAAGAACTCACCTGCCAATGCAAGAGACATAAAGAGACATTGGTTCGATCCCTGAGTCAGGAAGATCCCCTGGAGGAGGGCATGACAACCCACTCCAGTACTCTTGCCTGGAGAACCCCATGGACAGAGGAGCCTGGCAGGCTACTGTCCATAGGGTCACAAAGAGTTGGACATGCCTGAAGAGACTTAGCACGCACGCTTGCCTCAACATTTAGTCCATCTGCCTAGAACATCCTCTTTTTTGTCTGTCTGGCAAACTCTCCCTCCTCATAACGCTTCCTCCTCTGGGAATCCTTTTATGCTTTGCCCACATAAAGTGAAACCCAACCCCTTCCCCAGTGAGCCCCCAGGCGCTGGCACCCATGCCTCCTTTTGAGCCCTGGCCATGGGGTACTGCCATTGATTTTGGCACATCTTTCTCCCCTGGGGCCCCTTGAAAGCAGGGGCCATGTTTTCTTCATCTCTGGGTCTCAGTGTCTAACTCGCTCTTGGCAAGCAGTCAATGTCTCATAAGTGTTTTATTGATCTAAAGAATCCTGTAATAAGGAGGACAGGGGCCTTTCAAAATCCTCTTTCTCTTTTACCTGAGGGATATAGAAATTGAATTTTGTGTTGATATCTTTCTACTTGCAGACCCAAAATACTTAAACCATACTGAATACTGTAGCAACTGAATCCATGCAGTGCAAGCCCATCCCTTTCTCAGTAGCCAGGAAGTCTTTTGTAAGGAAATTTCCTTGTCTCACAGCCCATTGTGTTGTTTTAATTATTTAGAATTAGGGCTGAACCTCTGTTTATCAAGACCTGATATTCCACGTGAAGAGCTGAAACTCAGCTGTTGAGCTATGTTTCATTCTGCTCATCCCACCGTCAGGAAAAATAGATTCCTTCTCTTAGCTCAAGTCTCCACACTCAGGAGGGGAAAGTCTTCTCCTCCACAGCCCAGAGCTACCCACATTCAAATTCTCAGCGTTTGAGAAAAATAGTAACATACAAAAAAGAATAAGAGAAAAATCAGCTAATGTTACCTGAGCTAATACCCTTGGCATTAACTTGGCAACCATGGAAATCATGGAATTCTCTCTCAGTGATGCTCAGAGTCTAAGAAGTCTCTGGATCACTTATTGCTCCCAGGGGAGAATATACCTACGTTGGGTACCATACCTGCTTTGCGTACATGCTTCCTCACTCATTCATTAAGTATTTACCATACACCTGCTGTGTGCCAGCCATTATGCTGTTCTTGTTCACTCAGTCGTGTTCGACTCTTTGTGACCCCATGGACTGCAGCACACCAAGCTTCCCTATCCTTTGCTATCTCCTGGAGTTTGTTCAAACTCATGTTCATTGAGTCAATGATGCTGCTGTGCCAGGCTCCGGACAATTCACAGATGAATAGCAAAACCCCTCTCCATGGTTCAGATTTTGACTCACTCTTTCTGCTACTACAGTTTTCTCTCAGCCTTCTTTACTTTCTGTCCCCTGAGTCTTGGCCAAGAGAGCCTGAATTTTTTTTTTTCCATTATTCCTCTGTGATTCCTACAATTTCCCTGAAGCTCAAACTTTGTCAGGGAGAAAAACAAGTTTTCTTTTCTATTTTACATTAGAATTTCCTTTTGTTTTATCACAAAATCAGTCACAACCTCCCCACAGCAAAACAGCTGTCCTTAACTAGATTTCAACCTTTTAAATCTACTTGGGGTGCAATCTCCATACCACATCTATGTGGTCACTCACTAATTTTTCTTTCTTTCATCCCTCCCTCCCTCCTCTTCTTGCTTCTTTTCTTTTTTATTCCTTCCTCTTTTCCTGACTTCCATCTACTCATCCATCCAGCCATCTTTCATCTAATCCTTCCTTCTATCCTTCTATCCATCAATCCAATCTTTCTAGCCATCCATTAAGTTATCCATGTATTGAGTAGATTCTGTGTACCAGAAACTGAACTGGGTACTGGGCCTGCTGAGCTGGATAAACACAGGCCCAGTACTAAAAGAGTTAATAATTTGGTGAGGAAAATGGAAATTTTTGCAAATGTTTATGAAGGATATGAAAAGAACAGTATGAGATTCCAAGGCAGAAGATGATTAATTCTAGGGAGCATAGAAGATGACATCAAAAAGTTGACATTTGAACTGAATTATGAAGTTGATGAAGAGGGAACAAAAAGGCCATCCAGTGGAAATAGCCACTGCAATGACTTTCAGACTTAAAATAACAGGGTGAGAATGGAAAAAATAAGCATCTAGAAACTCAATATTATTGCAGCAAAGGAGGCACATGTGAGAGGAATGTAAAATAAGGTGAAAGGTAAACTAGCCAGATATGGAGGATCCCAAATATCAGATTAGGGTTTTGGAAACCAAAGGTAGTCATTGGAGTCTCTAAACTCAGCAGTTTTGGAAATGGTTCTGGCTGCAGATAGTCAATACGAAGGTGGATAGAGAAGATGCTAGAAGGTCAGTTAGAATGCCAATGTGTGTGCTAAGTCACTTCAGTCCTGTCCAACTCTTTGCAACCCTATGGACCATAGCCCCCCAGGCTCCTTTGTCCCTGGGATTCTCCAGGCAAGAATCCTGGAGTGGGTTGTCACGCCCTCCTCCAGGGGATCTTCCCAACCCAGGGATCGAACACACATCTCCTATGTCTCCTGCATTGGCAGGCAGGTTCTTTATCACCAGCACCACCTGGGAAGCCCCTGGAAGGCCAATACAATGGACCAAATGTGAGGTACAGCCTGGAGTAAAGGCATGAGAGGGTGGAATTAGAGATGATGGAAAAGGGAGGATGTTTCTCTAGATGTTGATAGCAAGACTTCTGTATCCAAGGAGTCAGAATAAATAAATGCTTCTTGTACTGCCACCAAAGAGCTTGGGAAGGCTGCCTGGGGCCCAGCTGTCTGCAGAATGCTCCAAGTACTGCCTGACTACCAGGGGAAGCAAGCCCTCTGCCAGCCTGAAATGAATGACTCTCCCAGGGAAACACACTGGTGTCTGCACCCACAGCCTTATGCTGACCCATGACAGCATCAGGGTCAAGTTAGCGAGGCTGTCCCTCTGGGTTGGAGCTAATGACAAGGCAGAAGTCAGAACATGACCCTCTGTGCCTCCATCTGAGGGGACCTGATTTCTGAATCTTCAGGCTCTGTTAAAAGACAGAGCCAGGGTGTGATAAATCACCTGCTCTGTTTTTCTCAATTTCACACCCTTAGAATTGAGCATCATTTTTTTTTATCAGCAGGCAATTTATATATTTAGTCCATTTGTCTTCTATTGATATTGAAAGTTCTTATTACTCAAATATAAAGGACTGTTCCAGAATGACAAATAGCCAGAGAGAAGGGAAAACTTGAATGCATATCCTGGGGAGAAAAAATAATCAAAAGCACTGCAAATTGGTAATAAAAAGACGGGGATAAAATGTGTCCCATACCAACTGAGCTTATAACAGTGAATTTGAAAAAAAATCTTTTTCTGATGTCATTCTATGTTCTCAATTGCTTTGTGTGGTGAGTTTGTGATTACCATTTATTTGTTTTGGCCACACCATGCGGCTTGTGGGATCTGAGTTCCCCGCCCAGGGATTGAACCTGGGTCCACGGCAGTGAAAGTCTTAACCACTGGACCACCAGGGAATTCTCATGATCACCATTTAGCAGAAGGGGAAACCGAGACACACAGCATTCAGACCACTTGCCCAGAGGCACACAGATCTGTAAAGCCAGGATTTAACCCCTAAGCTGCCTCATCTAGAAGATCCTTCCTGTGCCATCTCATTTGGAGGAACTGAGAGCAGGCAGGAAGGGTCAGAGCCTGAGAAGCCCCCTTGATGGTCCTGTGATCTTGGACAAACCATGTGGCTTCATGAGCATCAGTTTTGCCTCTAAAATAATGAGGTGCCTTGGATTATTCGAGCCCACAGTTGTGTTTCCAAGCCAAGCAAGAGAATGACTGTGAAATGAATAAAGTTTCACAGGCAGCATTTCTACTTTATTTGATTCTGGAATGTCTCTCTACATGTGTCATAAAAATAAAACAGAGCTTTGATTGTGAGTTTCAATTGAGCCCATCACTTCACTGGTCTGGGCTTCAGACTTTCCTCTGACTCAAAATTTTTTGAAACATTTTTGAGGGTCTATTCCATGCTAGGTATATTCTCTCAATAACCCAGTGAGCAGTGGGTGAAATAACTTGCCCAGCTAGTCCTCAACTCAATTGTTATGCCTTTTCATACTAAGATAAGACATTGCCTTTTTTCCAAACACTAATTTCAGGAACACTAATTTCAAATGTTAAGAGATGTTATAGGATCAAGAGTATTCTTTGCACAAAGAAGCTTGGAAAACTTGTTAAGCACATTAAGCAAGGATAAATAAGATTCTTTACAAGGGGATTCCTCAAAGACTTGGATAAACTGATGCTATTAGGACTCTCCAAGAAGGGAAAGAATAATCAGTGTTTCCCAACTTCCTGGACTACAAAATCTTTTTCAAGGAACACCTTGCCAAATGAACGTTCCAGTGACCATACTTTGAGGAGCACCAGACCCTGGCTTAAAAAATCTTTAATAGGCAGAGGTCGAAGATTAATTACAAATGTGCTATACTATGAAAGGTGAGGGCTCCTGCCTGACACAGAGTTGGTGTTCATGAAATGTTAACAGAAAGGGGATCCCATCTGTGCTCATAACGAGCACTGTCTTTGGCAAGCACATGACCAAACAGGTCACATTATCTCCTCTTAGCTGGGGAGGGGACAGAGGTCAAATGACTTATGACATTCTGGGAGTGCATTTTCTGAGAAGACATTCACAGTTTTTAGCCAAATGCCCTTTTTCTTGGCTTGTGACATTTTGAAGATGCATCATTTGGCAAGGGTGGGTCCTCACCCCTCTTCAAAGTACACATACTTGTCAGCAGGAGGTTTATTCAAGGAGTCTTCTGAGAGCTCCTCCTTGTCCAGAATGGCTGCTTGGTGTGTCTCATCCTGAATTTGCAGGAACCCACAGTGTGGGCATTGAGTCAACAGCCTCCTGCAGTATTCCCATGAGCTGATTTTCTTAAAAGTTGAAGGGTGCTGCATTTCTTCCCCAATTAAAGAACCAGAATATCCCAATGATGAGGATCACATTTGTGAACATGGTGAGTTTATTTTGTCATTTTCTCATCCAAAAATAAAAGTAATCTTAAAATGCCAATGAAGTAGCACACACAATTATTACAGAAGGTCTGCTTAAACTTTAAAAGTAATTGACTTGAAAAAGAAAGTATCACTGTCTTTTTAATCTTTTCTGCTTCTACACTTTCAATAACCCTCACTCTTTTTTGCTGTAAAAAAAATCAATTCTCTTTTTTTGGCTGCACCAGGTCTTAGTTGCAGTGTGCAGGCTCTTAGCTGCATCATGTGGCATCTAGTTTCCTGACCAGGGATTGAACCTGGGCCCCCTGCATTGGGAGTGTGGTGTTTTAACCAATGGACCATGAGGGGAGTCCTTGAAACTTTTGAAAAATACAAAACATCGTAAAGAAAAAAGATAAAAAAGTCAGTAATCCCATTCCCCAGGAAAAATAACCAAAACCTTTTTCTATGTACTCCATATGTATTTCTTTCATTTTTATGTATTTATTTCACCATAGAGAAATATATTTATTTATCTTGGTATTCATATATCTATATATCTGTATTCATAGATATATCTATACATATAGATATTATATATAATATCTATATGTATCTATATATCTATATTCATAGATACATGTATCACATAAATAATTGATGTATATATATCGTATGTGGGGGAAATACATATACAAAGAATGTTTTTACCAAGTTGGGAATCCGCCATGTACATTTTTAAACCTGTCTTTTTTACTTAGCACTGTTTCATAAGCAGTTTCCAAGGGCTGAAGTTTTCCATTCCAAATTGCCTGAGGAGTTGGCTCATAGACAAACCGATAAATTTACAAGCTGCTGTCAAACATGACTAGTGATGGCCATGGCATTAATATCAGTGGTTCTTCTTGAAAGCAATTAAATTTGGCATTGCTATCACTACTTAATGTGTTTATATCAGCTCCTGTAATTGTTTTCTAAAGCCATAAATTTCTCAAGTTAATTATAAACAAATTGCTCTACTTAATTAATGGGCATCACTAACAGCATTATCTAATATGCATGTGAATGAACCTTGGGACAGCTTCACAGGAGTTGGATTAATGCTATCAGATGGTGGTCCTGGGAGGAAAGCCAACGGCCCTGAACCCAGGTCTTCAGCGTGTCCAGAAAACTCCAGTCCAGGATCTGCTGGAGCAAGTGTGTCCCAAGGCTATTGCTGCCCAGTCAGGTCTTCAGGGTGTATGTCACCGTGGACCTGCCCAGCTATGCTGCAAGAAGTATGAAGGAGCTAAGATGAGGCTGACTGGGCACCTCTCAGGTTATTAACGACTGTCTCTTTCTTCGGCACTAATTTCTTGTCTTTGTCATTCCATGTGGTCCTCCCTACACCCATCCTGCACTCTAGCTAGTTTGGCAGCATGATGATGAGGCTGGACACTGTGGCCAGGCTCCCAGGGTGCAAATACCAGCTCTTCTAAGTTACTAGATGTGAGAACGTGGGCAAGCCTCTGCGTGGTCATTTGTAAAATAGAGATTACCATTGAACTTACCTTGCAAACTTGTTGTGTGGACTAAATCAATTAGTGTGGGTAAAGGGAACTTCAGTTCAGTTCAGTTCAGTCGCTCAGTCGTGTCCGACTCTGCGACCCATAACAGTGCTAAATAACATTAACTATTAATAGTATTTTTAGGTTTGGTCAACATCCTACTTTATAGATGCTGCTGCTGCTAAGTAGCTTCAGTCGCGTCCAACTGTATGCGACCCCATAGACAGCAGCCCACCAGGCTCCTCCGTCCCTGGGATTCTCCAGGCAAGAATACTGGAGTGGGTTGCCATTTCCTTCTCCAATGCATGAAAGTGGAAAGTGAAAGTGAAGTCGTTCAGTCATGTCCGACCCTTCCCGACCCCATGGACTACAGCTTACCAGCCTCCTCCGTCCATGGGATTTTCCAGGCAAGAGTACTGGAGTGGGTTGCCTTTGCCTTCTCCAACTTCATAGATGAGGTGGCTACAATTCTGTGACCTAGGCCAGTGGGATTCCCAGGTAGGGCTAGAGGTAGAGAACCTACCAATGTAGGAGACGTAAGAGATGCAGGTTCAATCCCTGGGTTGGGAAGATCCCCTGGAGGAAGAAATGGCAACCCTCTCCAGTATTCTTGCCTGGAAAATTCTATGGACAGAGGAGCCTGGCTGGCTGCAGTCCATGGGGTCCAAGACTCACTCAGGCACAACTGAGCTCACACACACACACATGCACACACACACACGGGCCAGTACTACAGTGATGCAAGTGAGGAAGGCACCCAGGGTGTAAATTTAAGGAAGTGCCTCCTCTCAGGGTCACTGCCTCACCAGAGTCCTTGCCGGTGTGATCTATCCACATCTGCTTGGCATGGATTGAGGTCAGGATGACTCTAGAATCCCTGTGCTCTCACTGAGAACCTCTGTTTCCTTAGCTCTTCTTCCCAGCTGTGACCCAGGTGATTAAGGGACTTCTCCAGCCCAACACTGGTTTGATAGTTCTCTCTGCAGAAACTGCCCACTCTCTTCTCTGCTCTTTCTAACAGACACAGTATAGGACAGCAGTGTCAGCAGGGCTGAGGACCCATCAATCTCATCCAGGCTGTATCAAGACCCTAGATCTTTGGTAGACAAAGATGGCGGAACAAGCTCTTTTGGCAGAACAAACTTTGTCCTGAAATAAGAGCCAAGGTGTCCCATGTGTGTGCGTGTTCAGTGTGTGTGACTCTTTGCCACCCCATGAACCTACCAGACTCCTCTGTCTGTGAAATTTTCCAGATAAGAATGTTGGAGGAGGTTGTCATTTCCTCCTGCAGGAGATCTTCCCCACCCAGAGATCGAACCCGGGCCTTTTGTGTCTTGTGCATTGGAGGTCAGGTTCTTTACTACTGAGCCCCCTGGGAAGCCCTAAGGTGTCCCGTGTGTGTGTGTATGTGTGTGTGTGTTAGTCACCTAGCTGTGTCTGACCCTCTGTGACCCCATGGACTATAGCTCTCCAGGCTCCTCTGTCCATGGAATTCTGCAGGCAAGAATACTGGAGTAGGTCACCATTTCCTTCTCCTGGGAATATTTCCAATCCAGGGATTGAACCCAGATCTCCCTCATTGCAGGCAGATTCTTCACCATCTGAGTCACCAGGGAAGTCCAAGGTGTTCCACATCTTTTCTTTAGTCCTGAACCACAAGACACTCTCCAGTCACTCTTTTAATTGTTTGGTAGAGCAGCTTTTTGCAGCCACCGGGAGCCACAGGCTATCCTGGGAGATGAGCCAGGACTGTTAGTATCACTGAAGGTGAAGGGAGGGGGCTACTGGTGGGATTCAGTGGAATTAATGCCTTTCTGGAACCGTGTCTTGGATGGTCAATACCCAGAGCCACAAGTCCAGGAGCAGCTTTCCTCCTTCAGCTGCTATTTTTAAATTTTGTGTCAAGCATGAAGGAAACTGGTCTTTCTTATATTTATTGTATGCACCTTCTTCATAGATACTGTTATCCCCCCTCAACAAATGAATAAACTGAGGCTCACAGAGGATACACTCAAACAAGGGGCAGAGCGAGGATTTGGAGTAAGATCAGCTGTACCCAGTGCCCTGTGCTTGGCCCTGGAGCATGATACTCTGGGTGTATATTTGGGCCTCATTTCAGCTGAAGTGTCTGTGGACCTCAGGTCTAGACCTCTTGCCCCATTCTTCTGGGGGAGAGAGCAAGTATCAGGGACTGAGTGCAGGTACTAATGGTCATGGTCATGCTCTAGACAAAGTTGTTGGGATTCAGTTTTCATCCTAGGAGGATGGAAGCCAATGAGTCAAGATGTCAGGGTCAAAAATAGGAAGCAGGTCCTTGAATGGGGAGAGTCTAGGAAATAAAATCATCATGGCCAATCCCCAAGAAGCAGCTTCCCCCCAACAGCCTCCTACAGGGGACAAGGCTGCTCTGATTCCTGACTTTCCCTAACAGAATGATCTCAGACCCTATTGGTGTCTTCCCTGAGGATGCAGAATGAAGTTTAACAGGGGAGGAAATGACTTCAATATGGATAACATGTATAGTGAAGTTTATGTAAGTGTATATGCATAATATATATGTAAATATACATATAGAGAATAGACATTTGATTTATTCATTGTTCCATTCATTCATATTTATTTTTCCATACCTGAATTTTATTCACTTATATTTTTACCTATTCAATCACTCATTCATTCATTCTTTCACTTGCTTATCAATCCATCTAGCTATTTGTTTGACAGACTTTTCCTGAACCTCTACTATGTGTTAAGTACCATATCATGTTAGGAATATAGAATTCTATAAGACAAAATCCTTCTTCTTAAAGAACTGTTTAAAGGATTAGACGGCCATTTATATACATAATTGCATTGCAATGTTTTAGGTTCATTGTATATGTATGATATGATATATTTGGGGAGTTCAAAATTGATTATCCTTGCCTAAAAGTGAGGGGGAATCTTGCCAGGACAAAGAATATTTGACTAAGAGTTCATCAATCAAAGAAGGTTGGGGCAGAGCGTGGGTAAAGAAAAGAGAGAGCCCTAAATTCAACCTTGTGAAAGTGAGCCTACAGCTCCCATAATTCCTAATTCCCTCTCATCTCAGAGGCTCATGATTCCTGTGCCCTATGGGCAGAAGAGAAGACAAAACATTCTTCACTTAGCTGCCCTCTTCTACCTGCCACCAGAAGATGGAGGGGATCATTTTCACTCTTTCAGGAAATCCTGTTGATAATGATCAGGGTTCTCGGCCTTCCCCAATCAATAGACATTGACTAGAGGCCAGACAAGAAATTCAGGCAAGGCTTTATTGGGGCTCCTGTGCCAGCTGCAGGAGGGATGGGGAATAACAGGCTCCTTTGCTTGCTCCCCAAGCAGGGGAGTGCAAGTAGTTCCTTATATGGGGTGAGGGTGGGGATGTGCCCAGGGATCAGGCTGGAGAGGTGGCTTAGGTGGTTTGCCCACCCCTCTGTTGGTGGTGCATGCAGGGGCCATCACAGTACCCTGCTTTTGCTGCTGACACCCAGTTTTTCGCTCTTGTTGTTGCTTAGTTGCTCAGTCCTGTCTGACTCTTCTCTACCCCTTAGTCTGCAGCATGCCAGGCTTCCCTGGCCTTCACTACCTCCTGGAGTTTTGTCAAACTCATGTCCATAGAGTCAATGATGCCACCAACTGTCTCATCCTCTGTCACACCCTTCTTCTCCTGCCCTCAATCTTTCCCAGCGTCAGGGTCTTTTCTAATGAGTCAGCTCTCTGAATTAGGTAGCCAAATTATTAACGCTTTAGCTTCAACATCAGTCTTTCCAATGAACATTCAGGTTTGATTTCCTTTAAGATCGAGTGGTTTGATCTCCTTGCTGTCCAAGGAACTCTCAAGAGTCTTCTCCAGCACCATTCGAAAACATCCATTCTTCAGCACTCAGCCTTCTTTATGGTCCAACTCTCACATCCATATGTGACTACTGGAAAAATCATAGCTTTGACTATACGGATCTTTGTCAACAAAGTGATGTCTCTGCTTTTTAATACACTGTCTAGTTTTGTCATAGCTTTTCTTCCAAGGAGCAAGCGTCTTTTAATTTCATGGCTGCAGTCACCATCTGCAGTGATTTTGGAGCCCAAGAAAATAAAGCCTGTCATTGTTTCCATTGTTCCCCCATCTATTTGCCATGAAGTGATGGAACTGGATGCCACGATCCTAGTTTTTTGAATGGTGAATTTTAAACCAGCTTTTTCACCTTCCTCTTTCACCTTCATCAAGAGGCTCTTTAGTTCCTCTTTACTTTTTTGCCATAAAGGTGGCGTCATCTGCATATCTGAGGTTATTTACATTTCTCCTGGCAATCTTAATTTGGCAGTAGGGTTTTTTCATCTTTGTGTTATCTTTTGGTCCAGAATTTGCCCCAACTTTGCATGTACACAATTTTTAGTCCCATATGGTTTCTTTGTATTTTGTAGCTTGAGGAGAGGTGTGTCCAGATTCAGGCACTGCAGCACAGGATTCAGGGCCCAGGCCTGTCTCATTGTGAGGTGAGAAGTATTGGACCCTTGAGTACCTCCAGAGTGTGGCCTCCTGAATCAGATTCCAGTCTGGAAGCTCTGTCACCCTCTAGTGTCTCTGGTCATCCTCAGCTCCCACAGGCATAAACCACCAGAATGGGATGAGAGATTCATTCCAAACACTAAAAAAAGCATATTTGTTTGTAGGGAGTGAACACCATTTACCACTTCGATGTGGAAATTTCCCAGCTTCTTTCTAAGGGACCCATAGGACTTATTCTCAGTTTATGTAGTATCTTCCCTCCAAATAGCTTGATAAATTTTTAATCAAAATTGCATTTTTGGAACTGAAAACTACTTGATTTCTACCAGACTGTCACATTTGAAAGGAATTTTATGAAACCCAAATGGGATTTTTTTAATGCTTATATTTCTTTCTTCTTCAAGTGGGTTTCTGACCAAGGTTTTCAGATTTCTCTCCTTTTTTTTTAAAAAGGACTTTTTATATACTATGTCAAATCTGGAAATGTGACATTCACTAAGTGACATTCTATTTTAATTCACTTTGACAAAATAATGAACTCTATTTGTAGGAGCAATAGGAGCCTCATCTGACAAGGAGATGTATGTCTCTAGAGTTCAGCTATAAACGAAAAAGAAAAAAAAACCTATTTCCTTTTCTTCCCCCAATAAAATGACAAGTTTGAAATTTTTAGAGAAACCTTTTTGGAAACGATGGAAAATGTCTATGAATTTCTAGGAAGCCCCCCTCCATAACCACACATCCCGCCATCATTGGTCCCCATTTGGGTTCTGATTTGGGCCAGCGCACGCCATTGTCCTGCAGATCTGGACTGCTCAGCCCTATGGGCCACACCCAGTGCCTGGGGATAGCAAAGTCTCTTGACCACGGGATAAGCTCAGCATCCGGGTCTCTTTCCTCCTGTGACACACAGGGAACTGGCGCAGATCGGAATCCACAGGGGGCTGAGATCAGCAACCCAAGGCAGGACCCCTAGACACACATCCAGCTCATAACCCAAATCAGGGCTCCCAGGGGAGAAGAAACACAGACACCTTCACAGCCTCTCAGTTTTGAACTGGATGTTTAAACGCATCTCTTCTGTTACTTTAAAAAAATTTTTAATTTTTTTATTTTTTCTTATTTTAAAAAATAATAACCTGAAGTGAGGGGAGGGGGAGGCTAGCTTTGAAGCTGAGCCTGGGAGACTTGTGTTACCAGGGAAGGCCACCCAGATGTCCTGGAGAAATGAGGTTGGGGACTTTAGTCCTAATGGTCTAGCCCTTGGACTCCTGCAAAAGAGGGGCACATAGGCCGTCCAGCCCCACGGGGAGGGAGCAGGGACTCACTTCCAGGCTGAAACTGATGGCAAGTGCTCTGGAGGCTGGTGATAACAAGAAGAGATGCATTTTATTTTTTATTTGAAAAAAATATGTTTAAAACAATAAAATAAAATCTCGCACAAAAAGTTTAAAAGTATAAACTTTTCAAATTATTAAATTTGGAAATGAAGCTCCTTTTTCTATCCTAACACCAATCAATCCCCACTGTGCCATGATAACGTTGTCTACCCTTCTGTCTACAGAAAAAAGATATAGATATCTTTAAATTTTATTTACAAACTAGAACATGTCATATGTATTAGTCCACACGACTATTTTTTCCTTAGCAACATAAATTTTCATGTCAATATATGGAAAATTAAAGTTGTTTTTTCTATCAATATTATTATTATTATAGTCATGTGCTTTCTGATCCTATTCTTAGGGAGTATGTTTTAAGTTCTCTGAGAAATGGTTGTAAAACAGAAGGGGGTATGGAGTCTGTGGTGTCAAGGACCATGTCATTATTAATCAGACCTCTAACGACCACTTCAGGCTCTCCTGGTTTTGGCCAAACAAGATTAGCGCAGCATGGGAGTATTATTATTTGATATTCCATTTGTTTTAGAGTCCAGTTAAAGACACCATAGCAGGTATTCTTTTAAAATAAGGACACCAATATGGAAACAGCCTAAGCGTCCTTCAGCAGATGACTAGACAAAGAAGTGGTGTGCATAAACATGATGGAATACTACTCAGACATAACAAAGAAAAAAGTGTCGCCATTTGCAACAACATGGTTGGAGTTGGGGAATATGATACTTACTGAAATGTCAAACAGGGAAAGACAAATACTGTATCCCACATCACTTACACGTGGAATCTAAAAACAACAACAACAACAACAAACTAATGACTATAACAAAAAAGAAACAGACTCACAGATATAGAGAACAAACTAGTGGTTAGCAGTGTGAAGAGGGAAAGGAGGAGGGAAAAGATAGGAGTGGGGATTGAGACACAAACTATTATATATAGTAGAAGCTACAAGGATATATTGTACAACACAGGGAATATAGCCAATATTTTACAGTAATAGAAGGTGAAGTATAACCTTTAAAAAATTGTGAATCTTTATGTTATATACCTGAAACTAAAATAATATTGTAAATCAACTATACCTTAAATTAAAAAAAAGAAATAAAAAAATAATACCAGTATCCTAGGTACCCTGGTGGGCTTTCTGAAGGTCCTTTCATATGTCTGGGGATAAGAGAAGTAGTAAGATTGGTTTGTTAGCTTCCTGAATAGAGCTGTTTTTTTGTTGTCCTTAAACACACTCTATTACAGTCATTTTTCAGCAAGTCAAATTAATATAAACCATATTTCAAATCACTAAAATATAATTCTCTCCTTGAGTGTTTAAAGGATTTTCAAATTTTTTATTATGAAATATTGTAATCATACATAATAATACATGGCAAACAATAATGTAAATACTCCTGAACCTAGTACTCAATTTAAGAAATAAAGTATTGGGTTCCCTGGTGCTTCAGTGGTAAAGAATCCACCTGCCAAGGCAAACATGGGTTTAATCCCTGGTCGGGGAAGATCCCACGTGCCAAGGGGCAAGTGCGCTCATGTGCCACAACTACTGAGCCTGTGCTCTAGAGCCTGGGAGCAGCAACTACTGAGCCCACGTATATAACTACCGAAGCCCACTGGTTCTGAGCAAGTGCTCCACAAAAAGAGAAGCCTCCACAATGAGAAACCCATGTACTGCAACTAGAGAGTAGCCCCTGCTCGATGCAACTAAATCATGTGCAAAGCAACGAAGTCCCAGCACAGACAAAAATAAATACATACATAAACAAAATTATTTTTAAAAAAGAAATAAATATTACCTGTACCATTAAAGCTTTCCTTCCCCAGTTGCATTTTCCTGCACCCCACACACTTCCTGTATCCAGGGATAACCATTATGTTAAGTGCTGTGTTATCATTCCCTGGTTTTTTTAGAACCATCATTTCTCCTCTGGACATCAAAATTACTGTGGAGATTTTTTAAAACCTCTGCATTGTTTGATTCTGTTTTGGACTTTTCCTCTCCCCTTTTGGAAACCATATAGAGAGACAAGGAGAACTGAGGGGAGGGGTTGAGAAAAGAAAAACACAAGCACTGATTTAAATAAAATGAGAAAACCCACAAACCCCCCAGTTACATGTAAATAATCCCCAAAACAGGTGTGGCCAGCTGAGTCCTGTGGGAATCCTCATAAGACACAGTGATGGGAGAACCAGAAGGAACAAGAACTGAGTGTGCAGACCTCAGACCATCAACAAAAATTCCATCCCCAGAAGGAGAGGATAACTACCCTAGGGGGGAACTTTTGTGAGTGAGGCTAAGAAGGACCAGAGATCGTGTCCAAGAGGACCCAGGAATGGCACAGCTCAGAAGGCATGAAAAATACACTTTTGATCGCAAGGGCCAATAAAGAAACAGAGAAAAACAAAGATGGCTCTAGAAGCCCATCTGAGCAGTTTAGGGGCAGAGTGGGTATGGCTACATGGGAGTGCCATATTTAAAGGAAATGGCCCAGCACCTTAGTAATACAACAGGAAGCCCTTGAGTTGCAAAGTCTGGAGATTTTCCCCGTCTTTTCTCATCTCATCTCACAACCACCTCCAATAGATGAACAAAGGAACTACCTGCGGCTAGCTGGTCCAGAAATTCATCTAATATAATGAGCTAACAAATATTGAATAGGCACAGGACCCACCCAAACACTCACAAAGATATTATACTTTCAAATCCCAGAAAAACTTTCCTACAGATGAAGAAAACTCACTATCTAAATATTATAACCAAATGTTCCAGCATACTGTTTTAAAACTTGATGCCGGCAGTGATTTTTAAAAAATCAGATATACAAGAATTCAGGAAAGAAGTGAGAAGTAGAAAAATTATAAAATTAAATAGGAAGACCCTCCCTCCAAAACATAAACTTTTCAGAAAAGAAGAAATTAGAAGGAAGACAAGAAAGAAAAGACTGCAGATAACACAGAAGATGCCTGCAAATGACAAAGAAGATACACCAAAAATCCAACGTATGCATAAGTCATGTCTCCAAAGAGGAAAACCAAACTATGAGACAATAAAAATCAACAACAAATAATTAAAATGATATTTAAGAACATTATCCTAAAGTAAAAGAAGACTTGAATTTACATATTGAAAAGACAAATCATGTGCAAGGAAAAACTGACTCCAAGTGATCATAAGTGAGATGTATCCTAATGCAATTATTAGATTTTAAAGATAAAGGATTCTTTCAGCAGCCAAGCACAGTGATTAAATTACTTGTAAAGGAAATAAACCAAACTGCCTCAAACTTCCTCACAATAGTGAAACCATTCTTTTTTTTATTTTTTTTTAATTGGAGGATAATAGCTTTACAATGCTGTGAAACGAGGTTTCTGCTGTACAATGAAGTGAATCAGCTATAAGTATACATGTATCCTCTCCCTCTGGAACCTTCCTCCCATCAAATCCCATCCTACTCCTCTAGGTCATCACAGAGCTCCAAGCTGAGCTCCCTACGTTATACAGCTTCCCAACTAGCCATCTGTTTTATACATGGTATGTACATATGTCAATGCTACTCTCTCAAAGCAGTTATAAGATAATGAAGGAAAAGAATTTAAAAACAAAGGTCTTATATCTAGACAAACTTTCAAGCCTGATGGTTTAAACATGAAAGAACTCTGGGAATACTGTTCTCAGGAGGCTTTCTTGAGGAAAATAATAATAGCATGTGGTATTAAATTTTATGTGTCAACTTGACTGGGCCACAGGCTGCCCAGATATATAGTCAAACATTATTCTAGGTGTGTCTCTGAAAGGTTTTTGGATGAGATTAACATCTGAATCAGTAAAGTGAGTAAAGCAGGTAGCCCTCCCCACAGTGGGTGGGTCACACCCAGACACTTGAAGACCTGAAAAGAACAGGAAGGCTGCCCTTCCCTCAAGTAAGAGGGAATTCCTCCTGCCTGACTACAGAGCTGTCACACTGGTCTTTTCCTGCCTTTGGACTTGGACTGGAACTGAAACATCGACTCTTCTTGGGTCTCAAGCCTGCTGGCTTTTGAACTGGAGCTATACCATCAGCTCTAGTGGGTCTCCAGCTTGAAAGCAACACATCTAGGGGTTTTTCAGCCACTATAATTGTGTGAGTCATTTCCTTATAATAAATCTCTTTCTGTATATGTATATACACACACACACCCTGTTCATTCTGTTTTTCTGGAGAACGCTGGCTCTAGAGTAGAGAATGAACTGAAGAGATAATTGGAGGAAATCAGGCAAGAAGAATATCACTAAGCATTAAATATATTTAACCTGGCTTCCCAGGTGGTGCTACTGATGAAGAACTCACCTGTCAATGATGGAGATGAGGGTTCAATCCCTGGGTTGGAAGATCCCCTGGAGGAGGGCATGGCAACCCACTTCAGTATTCTTGCCTGGAGAATCCCCATGAACAAAGGACCCTGACTGGCTAAAGTTCATGGGGTCACAGAGTCAAACACAACTGAAGCAACTTATCACACACACTCATGCAGACTCAAATACAAACAAGGGTGGAAATAAAGGCAACATCATAGAACATAAATAGTATGCATTCCAACAGTTTAAAACAGAGGGGAAAAGTGGAATGTGGTAGGATGGAAAATACATGAATTTATTCCTTCATTCCTAATAGCCAGGAGTGAGTAGTTAACATTCAGAACAAACAGAAAACAACAGTTCCCAAGTTTGGCAACTGAAGATTAGACTTTGGAAGCTTTAGGATGAACAAAGCTGTAGAATAAAAAACTAGACTTGAGTTTTATTGTCAATTCTGTTATCTAATTCTAAGTAAGTATATTCATTGAACCATGGAGATGTTGATAACTACCTGAAATGATTATTCTTGCTGGATAGTTGCAAAAAGCAGATCTGGGCCAACTCTGACACCCTAGCTGTTTGTGTTAAGGCGTCCTGGCTCCTCTCATTACAGACAAGAACCAAGACTTGGCTGCTTTCCAACTGCGCTAAATTTTGGGTAGATGGGACTTCCCTGGTGGTCCAGTGGTTAAAACTCCACCCTTCCAATGTAGGGGGCATGGGTTTGATCCCTGGTTGGGAAACTAAGATCCCATATGCTGCACAGAGTAGACAATAAATAAGTTAAATAAAAAGATTTTGTGTAGAAGGTGATTCTCAGAATGTAAGGCTCCACCTTTCTCCTTTAGTTCCCTAGTCAGGAGGGTTTGATCCATCAGCTAGAACATCCCAAGACTTGTTCTTATTTCTTCCAGCCAGTTCCTGCCTCATGGCTATATATATATACACACATATATATATGTATATCTTTCTGTCTCATGCTATACACATTTAAAATTATTTTTATTTAAAGATGCTTCTTTAATATTATCATTGTGATTTCTATTTTTCCCTTTATAGTTTTTAGTTCTTAATCCTTAAATTCCATCTACTTGTACTTTTTTTTTACTTTTTAACTAATGTTTTTTCTTGTTTATCTTAATCTTTCATCTCATTTACTTTTATATTTTAACCTTCTATTTTGTCAGTTTATAGCCTTTTACATTTTCTTTTAAATCTCAACCACTTTATTGATTGCTATTTTTAAGTTTCTAACTGATTTTATTGTGATTTATAGTCTTTTAAAAATGTGTATTGCATTTTTATTGCTATTTTAATCTCCTTCTAACCTTCTACACTCTCATGATTGATATCATCTTATCCATTTTTCCCTTTTCTTATATGTATGTTATAATCATCATTTCTTTTTACAATGGCTAGTCAGAACTCATTGCCATAGCTGTGGTAGCAAAAGCAAAGCTCACCTGTAAGAAGAGGTTGGGGCCCTTCTTCCTTGTATTTGACCTAAAAGTTACACCCTGTCGCTAGAGGCTCCCTTTCTTATTCAATAGTCTCCAATCTGCCCCGTCCACTCAAAACCCGGAAGACTCATGTTAGCTCTCCCCAGAACGATAATTCTCTTCATACAACCTGACACATTTGATGGAGGCAGTTGTGTGGCAGCCTGCCCTCCCACGCCCTCCTAAACTGTGGGACAGACTCCCTGTTTGCAAATCCTTCATCCCCAAGTCAATGAGACCCTGCGAGGACCAGTTTTTATCTTGTTGTTGTTGCTTACTCGCTAAGTCTTATCCCATCCTTTTGTGACCCCATGGATTGTAGCCCACCATGCTCCTCTGTCCAGTCGATTTCCCAGGCAAGAGTACTGGAGTGGGTTGCCATTTCCTTCTCCAGGGGATATTCCTGACCCAGAGACCAAACACGCGTCTCCTGCTTTGCAGACATATTCTTCATCACTGAGCCACCAGTTTCTATCTAGTCAACTGTTAAACTTTGCTTCCTCTGCCTCAAGGGAGATGTTTTCTCTCGGACTCCCTCCCAGGTAGAATGCTGATTACTTAGATACACTTCTATCCATGTTGTATCCTAGGAAATAAGGTGCTTACTCACCTAGTGCGTGGTCAAACAATAACCCCAAGGAAGAGAGAAAACTCACTGGCAACTCCTGATCTTATGCTAAGCTCCCGCAGGTGTAACTGATCCGTGCCATGACAACCAGCAATGAGAACAGTCTAGAAAATAATTACAGGACGTATGCATTTGATGATTGAGAGGGCAGAAGCTTAATTTCGACAACCATACAAAGCTAGTTCAATTATTCAAGTCTTGTAGACCCCAGGCCACTTGCTGACTCAGGCCTGGTAATGATCTCTCATTTTATACAGTTGATTAAAACAAAGGCCTCAAGCTAAATAAAACACCTGAACAAAATCTCCTGTGCCCAGAACTACTCAGGGATGGTCTCAGTGGTCTGCTTTTAGATTTAAGTCTGTTATAAATACTCTGGGCATCATTATACAGAGTGAAGTAAGCCAGAAAGATAAAGACCAATACAGTATACTAACGCATATATATGGAATTTAGAAAGATGGTAACGATAACCCTATATGCTAAACAGAAAGAGACACAGATGTACAGAACAGACTTTTGGACTCTGGGAGAAGGCGAGGGTGGGATGTTTAGAGAGAACAGCATCAAAACATGTATATTATCAAGGGTGAAACAGATCACCAGCCCAGGTTGGATGCATGAGACAAGTGCTCGGGGCTGGTGCACTGGGAAGACCCAGAGGGATCGGGTGGAGAGGGAGGTGGGTGGGGGGATCGAGAAGGGGAACACATGTAAATCCATGGCTGATTCATGTCAATGTATGGCAAAAACCACTACAATATTGTAAAGTAATTAGCCTCCAACTAATAAAAATAAATGGAAAAAAAAATACTCTGGGCATGATATTTTACACACAGTAATTTATCAATAAATATTTGCCTGAATCATTAAATGACTTCAAAAGTGGTATCTTCCATTTCTGAGAGCATTTCCTATATACCCACAATTATTCGATATTTCATCTAAATGCATGATGGTTGACTTTTTGTCTTCTGATCCAAAGTTAAACTTGAATTTCTCAGTCCAGTGTTCTATTCTAGAATAGAATATGTTTTAGGCGTGGTTATTCTACTACTGACTATTGTACTATTTCTTATGGGGAAAAATTCTCCTAAGAATGATATAAGATGGTTTGTAGTATTTGACAGTTCTTTGACCTTTGTGGATAAGTGTTACATGGCCTCAATGTGGGCTTCCCAAGTGCCTCCAGTGGTAAAGAACACACCTGCCCATGCAAAAGATATAAGAGATGCAGGTTCAATCTCTGGGTCAGGAAGATCTCCTGGAGGAGGACATGGCAACCCACTCCAGTATCCTTGCCTGGAGAATCCCACGGACAGAGGAGCCTGACAGGCTACAGTCCATAGGGTCACACAGAGTCAAACAGGACCGAGGCAACAGCACACAGCTGTATGGCCTCAGCGTGGTTGCTGCTTGCATTCATCTAGCACAGGGTCTACAAGTTTTTCTTGTAGAAGGCCAGAGAGTAAATAACTTAGGCTGTGAGGCCATACAACCTGTATTACAACTACTCAACTCTGCCACTGTAGAATGAAAACAGTCATAGACAATATATAACAAGCAGGGTGGTGTTCCAGTAAACTCTTATTTATGAACACTGAAATTTGATTTTGTGTAACTTTTGTGGGTTACAAAATACTATTCCTCTGATTCTTTTCAGCCAGTGTAAAACGCAAAAGAACATTCTTAGCTTGTCAGTCAGTTCATTTGCTCAGTTGTGTCCAACTCTTTGCGACCGCATGGACTGCAGCACACCAGTCGTCCCTGTCCATCACCAACTCCCGGAGCTTGTTCAAACTCATGTCCATCATGTCAGTGATGCCATCCAACCATCTTATCCTCTGTGATCCCCTTTTCCTCCCACCTTCAATCTTTCCCAGCATCAGGGTCTTTTCAAATGAGTTGGTTCTTCACATCAGGTGGCCAAAGTATTGGCACTTCAGCATCAGTCCTTCCAATGAATATTCAGGATGGACTGGTTAGATCTCCCTGCAGTCCAAGGGACTCTCAAGAGTCTTCTCCAACACCACAGTTCAAAAGCATCAATTCTTCGGTGCTCAGCTTTCTTTATAGTTCAACTCTCACATCCATACATGACTACTGGAAAAACCATAGCTTGGACTAGATGGACCTTTTTTGGTAAAGTAATGTCTCTGCTTTTTAATATGCTGGCTAAGTTGTCCATAGCTTTTCTTCCAAGGAGCAAGTGTCTTTTAATTTCATGGCTGCAATCACCATCTGCAGTGATTTTGGAGCCAAAGAAAATAAAGTCTCTCACTGTTTTCATTGTTTCCCCATCCATTTGCCATGAAGTGATGGGACTGGATGCCATGATCTTAGTTTTCTGAATGTTGAGCTTTAAGCCACCTTTTTCACTCTTCTCTTTCACTTTCATTAAGAGGCTCTTTAGTTCTTCTTGGCTTTCTGACATAAGGGTGGTGTTATCTGCGTATCTGAGGTTATTGATATTTCTCCCAGAAATCTTGATTCCAGCTTGTGCTTCATCCAGCCCAGCATTTCACATGGTGTACTCTGCATATGAGTTAAATAAGTAGGGTGACAATATACAGCCTTGACGTATTCCTTTTCTGATTTAGAGCCAGTGTGTTGTTCCATGCCCAGTTCTAACTGTTGCTTCCTGACCTGCATACAGATTTCTCAAGAGGCAGGTCAGGTGGTCTGGTATTCCCACGTCTTTAAGAATTTTCCACAGTTTGTTGTGATCCATACAGTCAAAGGCTTTGGCGTAGTCAAAAAATAAAGCAGAAGTAGATGTTTTTCTGGAACTCTCTTGTTTTTTCTATGACCCAGCGGATGTTGGCAATTTGATCTCTGGTTCCTCTGCCTTTTCTAAAGAGTGAACATCAACATTTTAGGGATCAGTGAACTAAAATGGACTGGAATGGGTGAATTTAACTCAGATGACCATTATATCTACTACTGTGGGCAAGAATCCTTTAGAAGAAATGGAGTAGCCATCATAGTCAACAAAAGAGTCTGAAATTCAGTACTTGTATGCAATCTCAAAAACAACAGAATGATCTCTGTTTGTTTCCAAGGCAAACCATATATATATGTATATATATGTATGTGTGTATACTATATGTATACATATGTATGTATGTATACTATATATCAGAGTAATCCAAGTCTATGCCCCGATCAGTAATGCTGAAGAAGCTGAAGTTGAACAGTTCTATGAAGACCTACAAGACCTTCCAGAATTAACACCCAAAAAAAGATGTCCTCTTCATTATAGGGCACTGGCATGCAAAAGCAGGAAGTCAAGAGATACCTGGAGCAACAGGCAAATTTGGCCTTGAATTACAAAACAAAGCAGGTCAAAGGCTAACAGAGTTTTGTGAAGAGAACACACAGGTCATAGCAAACACCCTCTTCCAACAACACAAGACTCTACTCATGGACATCATCAGATGGTCAATACTGAAATCAGATTGATTATGTTCTTTGCAGCCGAAGATGGAGAAGCTATATCCAGTCAGCAAAAACAAGACCAGGAGCTGAGTTTGGCTCAGATCATGAACTCCTGATTGCCAAATTCAGGCTTAAATTGAAGAAAGTAGGGGAAACCACTAGACCATTCAGGTATGACCTAAATCAAATCCCTTACAACTATACAGTGGAAGTGACAAATAGATTCAAGGGATTAGATCTGATAGACAGAGTGCCTGAGGAACTATGGATGGAGGTTTGTGACATTGTACAGAAGGCAGTGATCAAGACCATCCCCAAGAAAAAGAAATGCAAAAAGGTAAAATGGTTGTCTGATGACACCTTATAAATAGCTGAGAAAAGAAGAGAAGCAAAAGGCAAAGGAGAAAAGGAAAGATATACCCATTTGAATGCAGAGTTCCAAAGAATAGCAAGGAGCAATAAGAAAGACTTCCTCAGCGATCAAGGCAAAGAAATAGAGGAAAACAATAGAATGGGAAAGACTAGAGATCTCTTCAAAATTAGAGATACCAAGGGAACAGTTCATGCAGAGATGGGCACAATAAAGGACAGAAACTTGTATGGACCCAACAGAAGCAGAACATATTAAGAAGAGGTGGCAAGAATACACAGAGTTCAGTTCAGTTGCTTAGTCATGTCTGACTCTTTGCGACCCCATGGACTGCAGCACACCAGGCCTCCCTATCCGTCACCAACTCCCGGAGTTTACCCAAACTCATCTCCATTGAGTCAGTGATACCATCCAACCATCTCATCCTCTGTTGTTCCACAGAAGAACTATACAAGAAAGATCTTCATGACCCAGATAACCACAATGGTGTGATCACTCATCTAGAGCCAGACATCCTGGAATGCAAAGTCAAGAGGGCCTTAGGAAGCATCACTCTGAACAAAGCTAGTGGAGGTGATAGAATTCCAGTTGAGCTATTTCAAATCCTAAAAGATGATGCTGTGAAAGTGATACACTCAATATGCCAGCAAATCTGGAAAACTCCACATTGGCCACAGGACTGGAAAAGGTCAGTTTTCATTCCAGTCCCAAAGAAAGGCAATGCCAAGGAATGTTCAAACTACCACACAGTTGCACTCATCTCACATGCTAGCAAAGTAATTCTCAAAATTCTCCAAGCCAGGCTTCAACAGTACATGAACCATGAACTTCTTAGCTTGTAGGCTGCACAAAAACAGGCTACAGACTAGATTTGGCCTGTGGCTGTGGTTAGCCAAAGCCTGATTTTGTTGTTGTTGTTTTAGTTGATAAATTGTGTCCGATTCTTTGTGACCCCTTGGACTCTAGCCTGAAAGGCTCCTCTGTCCATGGGATTTCTCAGGCAAGAATACTGGAGTGGGTTGCCATTTCATTCTCCAGGGGATCTTCCTGATCCAGGGATTGAACCCACATCACCTGCATTAGCAGGTGGGTTCTTTACCACTGAGCCACCAGGGAAGCCCCAAAGCCTGATTTAGGAACTACCTAATAAAAATATCCTTTTGATGAATCAGATGGCATTTCCCAAAGAGATAAAACAGGTATTGGTTCTGGCTTGCCTTCCGTTTAATCAACACCTCAAAGTCTTGCTATTCCTCTTCAGTGAATAGGATATCAGGATATAACCCTTAGTTATTAAAAATTGAAAGGGTGTATATTTCTTTATTCCTAGATATCATAGTCCAATGTCATGAGCCAAGACTGACCTTGATAGATGACTTATCAACTATCTAATTAATGTTGTAAATAAGGACTAGAGATCAAATGCTTCTAAAAACAAAGTCATCATTTTTGGTAGACAGCCTCCAGCATTAAACTGACTTATGGTCAATAACACTAAAGAAGAAGTTAACTAATTCAGTCACATAGCCATATATTTTGCAAACAATTTAGCTTAGAGACAGCACCAGGAAACTATATTTCTCAAGGTTAAATGTTCCATGGGTGTTTACAGAGATGTTTTATGAACACTATGGGTATTTGGTCCACTTGCTTTAAATTTTTTTCGAGCAGAAATTATTGCTGTTTGTACTCAGATAGAGAACTTTGGGGGTTTTGTTGCCCTTTTGCCTGTGCACTAGAGTGTATCTCAGATGCTTTCTAAGGAGCATCTTGGCCCCTCTTCAGCCTTCCTCTTTGCTTTCTATTCACACACGTGTCCTTGCCAGGTTCCTCACTATTTCCTAAGGGGACACCAATCTCCATCTTGCTAACCAGTTATTAAGGCAGATGTGCCCCATGCTTAAGTCAGCAACACAGCAGGCTCTACACCTGTTGGGTGCCCATAAATGGGTCTACCTGGAAGCCTGCTTGGGCAGCTGGGAGACCCGTGTATGATGGAGAATCATTGAAAAGATAGTCAGCCCGTGAAAGCTTCTCCTTCAACTGAAACTTTCTGGGACTCAGAGTCACCACTGATCTGATGAAAATTACAGTCCCTCTCCCCGGGGGGAAAAGTTGCTCTAAATTTCAGGAGTCTTAGTATAAACATTTGTTCTAAGTACTCTAAAACTCACTCCAAGATGAAGCCACGCAACTGAGACACTTCGCTCCACCAGGTGAAAGTGCTTTACCAGATGTGCTCTGGGATTATCCATCGGCTCCATTCAGAGCCACATCTCTACTTGCTGTGGGGACATTGTTGAGCACACATACCCTGCAAATGAGGCTCTGTGGAAGGGATTTCTCTCCATGGCCTCAATACTATTTCTATACTTCTCTTAAGGAACTGTTTTTGTTTGGTTTATTATGTATTTGTATTTCTACATCTTGTGAATAATGTTACTCAGTGGCTCTTGACCCTGGCCACACTTTAGAATCATAAGAGAGCTTTTCCAACACCAAGATCCCAGACCAGAGCAACAGAATCATGGTCTCTGGGGTGGGGCCTGGGAGTATATTTTAGAAGCTCCCCTGTCCCTTTTATGCAAATCAGGGTTGAGAATACCTGATCTTAATGACTCATCCTCCTTGGCATCTGTGGCTGCTAGCAGAAAATGGACAGGGTCCTATGGCTGCCGTTGGTATCCTCTCCTCTCTCCTGACATCATACTAGCCTTCATCATGAGGACAGGTTTTAAATGTCATTTGTTGACACATTTTCCATTTGTTGACACATTTTAAATATGACTTTCTTGTTCCAATATTTCTTATTTTAGCCTGAAACCAGACAATCTACTTGAGCCAGTTTAAGGCACAAAGAAGAGGAGAAGGGCATTGTAATAGTACAAGGTCATCTCACAGCCCCGGGGGAGAGAGTGCAGTTGGCCCACAGGAGAGACAAGAACCAGAATTGAGAGAATTGTAAGAAACCAAGGCATCCCCGTCTCTCTCCTTTCTCTTCTCCAAATACCCGCTTTCTCCTTTCTTCTATGCGCCTATTTCCTTCAGTCTGTCACTGTAGACTTCCTTTCTTCTCTTCTTGTGAAAATGGGTCTGTACAACTGTCCATTCAGCCAATCAGTGGACAGTGACTACTGTCTCTAAGAATCAGTTTCAAATCTCAGGGGAAAGACTGCAAGTGGCGCAAGCTGGGTCAGTCACCTCCACCTGATCTGTTCACTTGGGGTCAAGGGGGAGGCCTAATGAAACGCAAACATGCCTTCCAGACCCACCACTAAAACTGACAGGGGCAGCTTATGAGAAGGGTCACGGGTGAGGCGAATACTGTAATGTTCATGTAAGCTGCTTAGAGCCTTTCTGGAAAAAGGAAATATGTAAACAAACAAATGGATGGGGATGCACAACCTGAATGACATCCGGATCTGAGCCTTTAGCCTTAGGATCCTTCTAACAAAGGGAAACAATACAAAGCTTTAAACAGAAGGCAAATGGGACCAGCATATGATGAGGAGGCAGAAACAAAGAACATTACAGCAACTCCTGGAACACCCTGGAGTAAGAAATAGCAACCTACTCCAATATTATTGCCTGGGAAACTCCATGGACAGAGGAGTCTGGCAGGCTACAGTCTGGGGTGGCAAAGAGTTGGACACTACTGAGCGTGCACACACACACACACAGAATATGTTGGCCCCTGCAAAAGTCCCCAGTGAAGCCATTTTTAAATCTCACCTAGATAAAGTGCCTGTATGTGAAATCCATGTCAGACACGATTCTGGAAAACCTTAGTCATTGCCCTTTCATGGGTCTTGGCCTCATTTGCCAGAACTGCTTTAGAAAAATGTTGAAAGTGGAGAACAATAATTCCTTGTTAACAGACATTACTGTTCAGCAGGTTTCAGTTCACACGTCTGATGATGCTCTGCATTGCTGCGCAAATTTTGACAAATTTCAGAGTCACTGTAGCAGAGTCAGGACTGGACAGGGCCTCATTTGTCAGGCTAACATCAAGCATGGCAAAATGAAGGAGGCAGTAGCAGCTGTAGCAGATGTCCCTCAGGAAATCATTTCTATTATGTAGCAATAATAAAAATAGCTGTCTTTTTACAGAAACAGACTCACAGACTTAGAGATTGAACTTTTGGTTGCCAGGAGGGAAGGATGAGGAGAAGGGTTAGTTAGAAAGTTCGGGATCAACATGTACACACTGCTATATTTAAAATGGATAACCAACAAGGACCTATTGTATAGCATGTGGAACTCTGCTCAATGTTGTATGGCAGCCTGGATGGGAGGGGAGTATGCGGAGAATGGATACATGTATATGTATGGCTGAGTCTCTTTGCTGTCCACCCAAAACTATCACATTGTTAATCAGCTATACTCCAGAATAAAATAAAAAGTTAAAAATATAAAATAAATTGGAAGAAGAAAAAAATAGAAGTATTTTTAAAATAGTTACTATGTGCCAGGACCTGTGCTAAATTACTTTCATTAATGTAAATGAAAGTAATTATCCCAGTCATGATGTTTTTATGTAAAATGAGATTTTATATACTTTCTGTTGAAGCAAAATATGCTTTGAGCTCAATGAATTTTCACAAACTAAACATACACATGTAACCAGCACTGAAGTCAAGAAACAAAACATGACCAGTACCCCCAAGTCCCTCTTTGTGGTCCCTTCCAGTTACTGCACCTACCTAAGGGGAAACACTGTTCCAGTGTCTAACGGTAAAGATTTGTTTTGTTGGCTTCTGTGCTCTATACAAATGGAATAATAAATGGATATTTATTGGAATCTAGTTTTTTCCACTCAATATTATGTTTTCTGAGTTTCATACATATTGTTGCATGGAATTAGACCGTGTATTTTCACATCTGTATAGACATCCATTATATGACTATCTCAATTTATTTATTCTGGTGGACATTTGGGTAATATCCATAATGCTGCTATGATCATTGTAGTACATATTGTTTGGTGAATGCATGAATGCCTTTCTATTTGGTGTATAACTGGGTCATGAGGTATGCATATGTTCAGCTTTATTAGACACTGACAAACAGTTGATCAAAATAATTGCACCGATTTACACTCCTGCCATCAGTGTAGGAGAATTCCTTTTGCTCCATACCCTCACCCACCTTGATTTGAAACCTTTCATCTTTACCACTTTAGCCATTTTGGTGGGTGTGTGGTAATACAATTGAGGCATTTCCTTGACAATTAATGACATTTAGTACCTCTTCATGTGGTTGGTTTAGGGCTGTTTTTTGTTTTTCTGCTTGTTTGCCGCCCTTCAGATGTTCTCTTGGTGAAGTGTCTATTAAAGCCTTTTGCCAATTTTTTCTATTGGGTTGTCTTTTTCTAATTGATTTGTAGGAGTTCTTTACATGTTCTGGATACTAGTTCTTAATTAGATGTACGTATTGCAAATATCTTTTCTACTCTGTGCATTCATTACCTTTTTACTCTCTTAATGATGTCTTTTAGAAAACCCGAGTTCTTCAGTCTAAATTATCAATATATTTTTCTTTGGTTGGTTAGCAGTTTTGTGACCTTTAAAAAAAAAAAAAACCTTTGCTTATTCAAAGGTCATGAAGACATTATTCTATGCTTTATTCTACAACTTTATTTTTATCATTAACACTTAGAGCTGCTATTCATATGTATTTGATTTTATGCTTGATATGAAGTAGGAATAGAAGCACTATCTTTTACATAAAATCAATTGAGAAATATTTACTAGCAAACTCTTTTCCTATGCATTGCCTTATTAATAAATCAGGTCATTGTATATGTAAGTCTGTTTCTGAGCTTTATTTTATACCATTGATAAGTGTTTCTATCTTTGTGAGAGTTTCATATTGTCTAAATTACAATAAATTAATAGTGGATCCTGTCTGGTAATGCAAGCTATCTGATGTTACTCTTCTTCTAGATTGCCTGGGCTATTCTTTGCCCTTTGCATTTCCATATAAATTTTGGAATCAGTTTATCAATTTAAAAAACTACCAGAATTTTATTGGCATTATACAATCTATACATTAATATGGGGATAATTGACATCTTACAGCACTGCAGTCTTGCAAAACTGCATCTTGCAGTTTTCTAATCCGTAACCACAGTATATACCTTCATTTAATTAGGTCTTCTTTAATTTATCTCAATAGTATTTCAGGGCTCTACTTCTTTCATTGGATTTAACAATAGGAATTTGATGTTATTATAAATGGAATATTTTATTCTAGTTTTTAATTTATTAGTTGCTGATAGAAATATAGTTGATTTTTGTGTATTGACCTTGTGTCTAGCAACTTTCCTGATTATACTTACTAATTCTAGTAGTTTGTGTTTTAGTTTTCTAAAACTGCTGTAACAAACTACCACAAACATGGTGGCTTAAAACAACAGAACTGTTCTCTCATAGTTCTGGGTGTCAGAAGTCCAAAATCGATTTCACTGGCTAAAACCAAGCTGCCAGCAGGGCTATGCTCCCTCCAGAAGCTCTAGGGCAGAGTCTGTTCCTTGCCTCTTGCAGCTTCTGTGGCTCCACATTCCTTGTGCTCATCAACCCCATCTCTGCCTCCATCTTTACACGGACTTCTCTTCTGTCTGCATGTGGACTCTCCCTCTGCCTCTCTCTCATAAGGACACTTATGATGGTGTTTGGGCCCACCCAGATCACCCAGGATAATCTTTCCCTTTCAAGTTCTCAGCTTAATCACATCTGCAAAGATTTTTTGCCCAAATAAGACAAAACAGTTTCCAAGGATTGGAAGCTAATGTCCATTCCAGCATGGACATTTAAAAATCTGTGGAGGAACCCATCTGCTGTGCCTGTTGGTGATGAGTTCATTAGAAGAAGAGATGCCTGGCTTGATGTCTCCAGCCCCCATCCCCAAGATGCACATGATCTCAGTACTGAGAATGGGGTGGGGGTGGGGGGCAGGAAGGCAAAGCTGGAAGCTCTTAGGCCAGAATGAGCACACATGTGCCTTGCATCCTGGGAAGGAGTCCCAGGACACCAGTGAGGATTCACACTGCATGCCTGGAGCACCCCCTCAGCCAACTCCCTGCCTGAAGATCCTTTCCTCCTTCTATATTCCTGATCCTGGCTTGGATTTGTCTTTTCTAGAGCACTCAAGGCACACACTGGGGACAAGCTGAGAAATACAATTGTATAATTTCAGTGGTTCCACCTAGGAGTTATATGCTCTTATATTTGCATTTGAGTTTGCATTGCACAATAAATAGGTAAATAGTAAAAGCATGCTACTAATGGAAAACTTTAACTTTTCTTAGGATAACATTAAATAGCGGATGAAAAACACCATGACAAGTGAGAGAAAGACCACAGAAGAAAAGGAAAACTTTATTTATAACAGCACTTTTTTTTCCTACTTTTTAACCTTGAGGCCCCACATTTTCATTTAGCACTGAGCCTCCCAAATGATGTGGTCGGAGCTGGTTACAGCATGCTTCTTGCTTAAGCCAGTGCCTGTGTAAGCCTAGCAGCTGACCCTGAAACCAACCACCAGAACCCAGTCCCACAATAATGTTACTTTCTGTGAAGGCCCCGTGGTGACTCACAGCTCAAGACTGTATATTTCTCACTTGTCTGAATGCAAAGTCAAAGTGGCTATTTTTACAGAACAAAAACTGAGAGAAAATACAAAATTCAGCCCATCTCTATGCACTGCTGCACCTGAGATACTCCACACACATAATAAATCTGTCTTTGGAAACTTGCTCCTTTGCAATTTTGACACAGATAAATGGCAAGTATTAAATCTTAGGGGAAAAGAACCAGCTGCCGTGGTTGTTGAATTACTGAGACATAAGCCTCCAGGCCTGCTGATGTAAAGTACCAGCCAGAGGCCTCTTGGAAAAGGGCACAGGTAAGCTGGGAGAATGTCAGAGGGGACCTCACGATGTCTCTGTCTCCACTTACCCAGAGAAATATCACTGGATCTAAACTTTGGAAGCCATTGGACCTTGACCAGCAAGAGGACCTTGCTGGGGCAGATACCAAGCCAGTGGTTCAGCACTTAGATTGTTGAACCAAGACAGTGGTTCAGAACTCAGATTGTCAGAACCAAACCAGCGGTTCAGAATTTAGATGGTTGTCACTGGAATGTTTCTTTGACCAGAATGAGTGGGTACCTGATGGAAGAACAAAGATTAGAAACAGACATATTTATTTTTAGAAACAGACATGTTTATTTCTTCACTGTTGAACACAATACTGTTGGTAGGATTCAAGACTGAGAATGGGCATAATTTTAGAATGTCAGAGCCAAACACAGGTATTAAATGATGTATTCCTCCAGTGGTGTTCCTCTGGAGTGGAATTCCTTGAGGAGAAGAGCTTGGTTTCTTCAGCTTTATGTCCGTAGGGCCCCACGCATTGCCCAGCTTGAAGTAGGGGCTCAGGGCACTTTTTTCTTAAATTAAATGCAATCCACCTCCTGCATAGTTTAGGTGGGGAAACCACAGTCCAGAAAGTGTAGGTGCTTTCCCCAAATCACACAGCTACCTAATGGCAATGCTATGACCAGAACAAAGCCATCCTGACCCTGAGGTGAGCTATTTCTATTTCATCACACTTGGAGAGAAAATTGGTGTCCTTTTCTTTGAAGGTTATGTTTATTCCATATGGATGGGGAAGAATATCAACAATGATCTGCTTCCCAATATGTCAACAGAAGGGAGATCTTGAGGATGGAAATGTGGAGGCTGGGTCCCACCAACACGGTGAAGGCTGGTAGTTGCTCAGACAAGGAAGCACCAGGCCCTCAGCTCAGGGGGACCTGCTCTTGGTCGCACCCAATATTGGAGGTGAGAGTCACTTGCATAAACTCTTCCCAGGTGGCACTAGCATAAAAAACCTGCCTGCCAATGCAGGAGATGTGAGAGATGTGGGTTAGATCCCTGGATCAGGAAGATTACCTGGAGAAGGGCGTGGCAACCCACTCCAGTATTCTTGCCTGGAGAATCCCATGGACAGAAGAGTCTAGTGGACTACAGGCCATGGGGTCACATAGAGTCAGACTGTACTGGGTGACTAACACTCACTTTCAGGGCTTCCCTGGTGGCACAGTGATTAGAGAATCTGCCAGCAATGCAGGAGACCTGGGTTTGATCCCTGGTAGGGAAGATCCCCTGGAGAAAAGTGTGGCAACCCATTGGAGTATTCGTGCCTGGAGAATCCCATGCACAGAGGAGCATAGTGGATTACAGTCCATAGGGTCACAAAGAGCCAGACTCAACTGAAGCTACTTAGCACGCACGCAACTCTTAGCAGAGGAGGAAGATCAGACATTGTTCTCAGAGCTCTCCCTGGATGAACTCATTTAATCCTCCGAACGAGTCAGTTTGGGGGTGGAGGGAGGGCACTATTCTTAATTCCACCACATGAACACTGAAAACGATTCACCAGCAATAGCTGGAGTCCGTCTTCCAACCCAAGAGTCTGAGGCATCCCTTCCAGCCCTTTGCTCCAGGATCAGAGGAGAGTCCTTAGGAAGGAGTAAGTTCTAACCCTCTCCCATGGCAGCAGAAGCTCAGCGCCAGCCTCTAGGAAGGCGCCTCCTGGGAGCACATGTCTCCTCAGTGCTGTCCCTCCACTTGTCCTTTCCCTGGAGCCACTGCCTGAACCCTTCAGACTTGGAGCTGGGTCCTCACCTCCTCAAACACTCCCCCTCCTGTCAGCCCTCCCAAGGAGAAGTGACAGCGTGGGGTGCCCACAAAGCCCTAGTTCTCTGGGCTTTCCATCTCCCACAGACTGGCTCTGAACTTGGCAAGTCACTTACCAGCTCCAGGCCTCAATCGCTTTGTCTATAAACTGTATCCCAGTGCTGTCTCAGGATGGCTGTAAGGAGCAGCTGAACGATCCCCTGTGAGTTCACGTTGCAAAGTGTTTAGTGTAAACCTGTTCCCATTTATTCACAACTAAGACCAACTACTTGAGAGTATTTAAAAGCAGGACTTGGGAGACAGGCAGAAAGGGCAGGTTACTGAAGTTCTTATTTCAGTTTCCACATCTGCAAAATGGGCATCAAGGTGGTACCTACTCCAAGGATGTTAGAGAGCATATGCAAGATTATGCATGAAAATTAGTAGTAGAGACTTCCCTGGTGTCCCAGTGGTTAAGACTCCACATTTCCAATGCAGGAGATGTGGGTTTGATCCCTGGCTGGAGAGCTAAGGTACCACATGCTGCGTGGTGCAACCAAAAAAAAAATAAAAATAAATAAAAAACATTTTAAATAAATAAAATTAATAGTAAAAAGTTTATGTGTCTTTAAATACTTTTTTTTATATATAATATAATTACCGGTTATAGGGCCTGGAAAATGTGTATTAGCTAATGTTAATAGTACTTTTCAACTAAATACAGTTACAAACTATGGGGAAAAAGACAATGCCTGTGAAGTGATTAGTTCTGTTTCTAGCATATGGTTTGTGCTCAATAAATACAACCTGCTAAGGTGTCTTTGTGTTGTCATTGTTCCTGTTACCAGGAACAGATTGACACAGACTACCTATCTTTAGGAGATCCTATCTTTGACTAAACCCAAACTGACTCATGACATAACAGGTGAGTCTAACACTCAGGTATCTTCTCACAGTTCAAAACAGAAGTGCCAGGTCCCTAAAGATAAGATCTGTAGCCAGAGAGGCCAAGTGAAAAGAAACACTGATGCCCAGGTCCACATCATTGACCTGAGCTGTCTCTTGGGACCTTGCTCCTTAAAGCGTGACCTAAAGACGGTCAGCCTCGGGTGTCCCCAGGGAGCGAGTAAGAAATCCAAGTCCTGCACCAGAACTGCTGGATCGCAAGTTCTCAGGTGGTTTCCAGCCACGGGGGAGTGAGCAGCCCAGCCCTGGGACCCAGCAGGACTCTGTGCTTTTCAGCCTAGCCTGATCCAGGTCACAGGACTGGACTTTATCCCACCGCCCCGAAGCTGGCAGAGCTGATTTTGTGGGTGTGCTCAGACTACAGTCACCAGGGCCCTGCGCTCAGACAGACCCAGTGCTTGGTTTAGTGCTGTGCCATCCATTGCTGTCTTAAAATGTTTAATAGTTTAAACAAGGGAGCCCGACATTTTCATTTAGCACTGAATCCCACAGGGATGCCCAGTACACTGGGACCCTCTGGGGCTGTAGCTTTGCGGCTGGGGTGGCCTTTAGGGTTGTCTCAACTAAGCAAGGCTGCCTCAGGGAGAGCACCCAACCTTAAGAATAGCAGAAAGGAGGCGGAGGGCAGTTTCCAGAGTGGACTTGGCCAAGAGCTCCCAGAAGCTTCCATTCCTGGTGGCTGGAGGATGGAGAGTCCTGGTCCCAAAGAGGGCATCTGGATGGGCACCACCGTATCCAGTAAACCTGCTTCACTAAATGCCTTGACTGTGAGGAATGGAACAAACATCTGCCAGAGGAAGGTTTTTTAGGTGGGACAACAAAACTTTGTGTTACTGATAGGAGTTGGCTGATTCTTCTTCTTAGCCATTGCTTACTCTTCTTTGTTCAGTGGCTACTTCCTTGTCTCTACTTCAATTGCTGGGCTGGAAGTGGGACTTTGAACAGCTTCCCTGGGGTTTTCTGTTGAACTGCTTCATACTTACCACATCATGTGCTTGTCCCCCATCCCCACCTTACTTTCAGCCCTCCTTGGGAGAACCTGGGTTTTGGGGAATGTGGAATTCTAGAAAGAATACAAATTTTTTTGCAGAGTGAGCTTGGGAAGAAGGGGCTGAGATTTTGCCTCCAGAAAAGCTGCCTAGAAGTTCATTCCCTTCACCTGCTGGAGTGGGCCCTGGTGCCATCCTCTAAGTGATTTCCTGGTGACAGTGCAGGGTCCATAAGGGGCAGAAAAGACAAGCCTGCCATTTTGTCATTTCCCAGAAGTGTCACACCAACCCCCTTAGACACAGCTATTATTAAACATTCGCAAAGTAAAATTGCGCCTAGAATTAGAGAGTCACATAAACGTGAGAATGAATGCAGAAAATAAGTGTGTTCTCCTGAAGTCTTCCCTCTCAGTGAATGGCCCCACTCTTCATCTAGTTGAGCAAGTCAGAACCTGAAGCATCTCCCTGAGGCCTCCCTCTCCTGCAGCCCCAGTCACCAAACACTGTCAATTTTCCCTCCTAGAGAACTCTGCACTCCTACTTCCCACCCACCCTGTGTCTTCACGGCCCCCTCCTTCGAGCTGCATCATCCCTCCCTGGGGCCCGCAGTGGCCTCTAAATTTGTCTCCGCACATCCACTCCTGCCCCCTTGCAATCTGTTCTCCACTCTGTAAACAGAATGATCTTTTAAAATTACAATTTTGATCCTGTGTTTCCTGTCCTTAAATTCCTTCTGCATCTTCTAACCTGTTGTTCTCCGGATAAAGAGTAAAATTCGTATTGTGGCCTGCAAGGTCCCCCAAGCCCCTACAAGGCCCTGCCGGGCTTCAGGCCTCCTCTGGCACCTGGCTGTCCTCACTCACAGCACGTGCTCTCCAAGTTAGCCTCACGTGGTGCCTTCCCCAGGCTGGCTATTATCTTGCCACCTCTGCTTACTTAGCATCTGCTACGATTAGTGGTTACATATGCAGGACCTGAAGCCAGACAGTCAGGCTTCAAATCCCCAGATCTAGCACTTAAAAGAAAAAAAAAAAAATGTGGCTTTGGGCCATTTACAAAAGCTCTGCAAACCCCAATGTCCTCATCTGTAAAATGGAGGCAACAATAGTACCTCTGGCTGCAGGAGTGAAGGAGATGATGCATGTACAGAATTTAGAGCCAAGCATGCCCTGAGTGCTCAAAACTGTCAGTTATCATCATAACCCATTCTGCAAGCCCCAACCTCTGCTCCTTTCTCAGGGAGATCGTTCCTGGTGGGACCTCCCCAGCCCAACCAGTCAGGGGCTGTTCTGTGTCTTCCTAGTTCCCGGTTCCTTAATACTAAGGCACAGAGTAGATTTGTCTGCCTTCTGCTCCAGGCCATGAGCCCCCTTCAGGGCAGAAACGCTTGTTTCCTCACCACTATATCCCCAGAGCCTAGCAAATTTTCTCAAAATGAATGCAAGGCTTCCTTTTCTGGGGCAATCAAAAGGGTGTGGATGTGAGATGAGGTTCAGGCTTTCGATGACCATATATGGAGCTGGAGGATTGGGAGGCAAGAGGCATGTCCTGGGGAGGCCTTTGTGGCTGACATTGAGTGAATGGTCTGCCCAGTCCTGCAAGCGAGCCCCGAGGAGAGGCACTAAATCAGCCCGAGGGTCCCCTAGAACTCCTATAGCTCCAAGTGGTAACTACCCACGTGGCCAGGGGACTGCAGAGTGCAGCCACAGCCTGACTTCCGAGGCTTCACCCTGCAAGGCAGCCCTCCCAACCTACATCAGCTCCTTGGCCCAAAAGACACACCCGTGGGTCCCTCCCGGCCACACAAGGCCTTGTCATTTTGATTTCCATTTCTCCATTACAGGAGAAGGTCCACCCAGTACAGACAGTTCTCTGCATCAGAACCAGAGAAGGGCAGGAGGGACCTAATGAAACTTAAAAGCTTTTGCACTACAAAGGAAACTATAAGTAAGGTGAAAAGACAGCCCTCAGATTGGGAGAAAATAATAGCAAATGAAGAAACAGACAAAGGATTAATCTCAAAAATATACAAGCAACTCCTGCAGCTCAATTCCAGAAAAATAAATGACCCAATCAAAAAATGGGCCAAAGAACTAAACAGACATTTCTCCAAAGAAGACATACAGATGGCTAACAAACACATGAAAAGATGCTCAACATCACTCATTATTAGAGAAATGCAAATCAAAACCACAATGAGGTACCATTACATGCCAGTCAGGATGGCTGCTATCCAAAAGTCTACAAGCAATAAATGCTGGACAGGGTGTGGAGAAAAGGGAACCCTCTTACACTGTTGGTGGGAATGCAAACTAGTACAGCCACTATGGAAAACAGTGTGGAGATTTCTTAAAAAACTGGAAATAGAACTTCCATATGACCCAGCAATCCCACTTCTGGGCATACACACTGAGGAAACCATATCTGAAAGAGACGTGCACCCAAATGTTCATCGCAGCACTGTTTATAATAGCCAAGACATGGAAGCAACCTAGATGCCCATCAGCAGATGAATGGATAAGGAAGCTGTGGTACATATACACCATGGAATATTACTCAGCCATTAAAAAGAATTCATTTGAATCAGTTCTAATGAGATGGATGAAACTGGAGCCCATTATACAGAGTGAAGTAAGCCAGAAAGATAAAGATCATTACAGCATACTAACACACATATATGGAATTTAGAAAGATGGTAACGATAACCCTATATGCAAAACAGAAAAAGAGACACAGAAGTACAGAACAGACTTTTGAATTCTGTGGGAGAAGGTGAGGGTGGGATGTTTCGAAAGAACAGCATGTATATTATCTATGGTGAAACAGATCCCCAGCCCAGGTGGGATGCATGAGACAAGTGCTCGGGCCTGGTGCGCTGAGAAGACCCAGAGGAATCAGGTGGAGAGGGAGGTGGGAGGGGGGATAGAGATGGGGAATACGTGTAAATCTATGGCTGATTCATATCAATGTATGACAAAACCCACTGAAATGTTGTGAAGTAATTAGCCTCCAACTAATAAAAAAAAAAAAAAACAAGAAAGCATGCAAATGAATTAAAAAAAAAAAAATCCTATTTCATGTGTTGGGAGGCCTGCATTCAAGCGCCAGCACTTCTATTACTTCTCTGTGTGACTTTACACCTGCTGGTTTCCTGATTTGTTCTACTCCATTATGAAAGGAAGCACCAAGATGGCTGACTTAGCTCCAGCAAGCATGCTCTATACTCTCTCCCTCTCTGAGAACCTGCCACCAGACTGAAGTCAGTTCTGGGTAACAGGGGTCCCACTCAGCACCCAAAGCTGATGGCCCTAAGGGTGGATGCCCCACCCAGGCCGAGTCTTAGGCCACAAGGACAGAGTCAACCAAATGCTGTTGGGCACCATAACTGCTGCACCAATGCCAGGCAGAGGGACAGAGGAGCTGAATCTGGGGAACATCACTGCAAGCTCTGGAAAAGAAGCTAGTTTAACAGAGAGGAGAACGGAGCAGAGAGGAACATGGCCTCAGACAGAGGCAGAGAGAGGAGGAGGAGGATGACTTTCAGCCCCTGTGAAGCCCAGTTATAATTCCTTCATGGGGCGCCTGGAAATTCTCCTGTGTCCCGATAACCAAACAATTTCTGACCAAGATGTCTTCTCATATAGCCCGTTAAATAAAACCTCAACCAATCATTGTGCCTTGCAGCTCTACACTTTTCAAAGCCTTCTGACTTCATTGGCCCCATTTGAAAGTCCACTAGGCCAGGGAGATCAGTGCTGTAGGAAGGGTTTTCACTGAACAAAGGAGGAATTGGAGACCCAGAGAGGGAAATAGACACGCCTAAGGTCACTCAGTGACTCAGCATAGTCACATTTCCGGACATGCCATCAGGGGCCTTATCCTTCACATGGCACCTCATCTCTACAGGCCAAGGCTGTTATGGAGTCAGACTGCAGAACTCTGCTATGAATCAGTTTTGGCCCTGGTCTGTTAGGTATTTAGAATACATTCATGTATTCTAAAAAGTAATATGGGATAGATTCTCTCGGGATGCCAGACCTGGGGACATGGATACAAGGTAACGTACTCAAGGGAAAGCTTTGCAGACAGTTCTGCTATTGAAACAAGACAATGGCCGTAGGTCCAGAGGGCACAACTAAGCTCCCAAGTGGGAACTGGGTGAACAAGAGTGGTGAGGGATGCAGGAGATGGTTGGAAGAAATTTGTGGGACGTTGGCCTGGGGCTCTGGCCCTGGACACAACTCCCAGAGAACCCCTGGGCTGTGAGCAATGAGGAAGAGGTGAGCACAGCTGAGAGATCATGAAAGTATCTCCATAAAAATCACAGAGCTTCAGAGGAGGAAGAGGAAATGTCCTGATGATTCTTCAAAGGCCTTCTTGTTCTGTTAAGCATTGCTTCCGGAGAAAAGTGAAAGATGAGGCTTTTTAAAGATGCCATTCCTACGAGCAAAAAGTGTGTCTTGAAGATACATTTGCACTACACCATTTTCAGTCTTAGTTATCTCTGTAGCCCTACTGTCAGCCGCAGGTGTGGCCCTGAGCACCTTCTTTATGGAAATAACTGAGTGCTTGTTCTGAGCCCAGAGTGGGCTTCACTTTAGGCTATTTCAGTATCCCATTGTACAGACTAGAAACTGAGGCTTCCGAATCCCAGGCCTCACAACTACTATGTGCTAGACTCGGGGTTTAAAACCAGGGTACCAGACTCCAAACACTTGACTTAGGCTCTGGGCGATATATGATGTTCCTCGTACTTCTCTTTGGACAAGACTTATGAGGGGTGGGCCAGCTGGCAGGGGCTCAGAGGTCAACAGGGGGCCTGAGGCCTAACAGTGCTGGACATCAATACCAGCTGTGTTAAGAGCTTCAGCTCATCCACACTTACTGAGGGACCCAAAAGATATTTTCAGCAGGGTCTGAATCTATATTTTGTGTTTTTGTTTGTTTGTTTGTTTGTCTTTCCATTTATTTTTATTAGTTGGAGGCTAATTACTTTACAATATTGTAGTGGTTTTTGCCATACATTGACATGAATCAGCCATGGATTTACATGTGTTCCCCATCCCGATCCCCCCTCCCGCCTCCCTCTCCATCCCATCCCTCTGGGTCTTCCCAGTGCACCAGCCCCGAGCACTTGTCTCATGCATCCAACTTGGGCTGGTGAGCTGGTGATCTGAATCTATATTTTGTCTGCCCTGTCTATGAAGTGGAGTCTTTGAAAGAGCGAAGCTCAAAAAAATCAGGCAAAGCTGGGTATGTACCTGGGGCAGGTCTCTTCCCTTCTGTGAGCCTACGTTTTCCGACCCTAGCACACGGGTAGATGAGATGGCCTTCGGGTGTGCTCTCACATTCTCTATTTCCAGATGAGTCTCATGGGTCATCTGAATTCTACCCACAGAGGAGAAGCTTATTTAAGCTTCAGGTTAAATAACTGAGCAGCTGGCACATGGTCGGCCCTCAGTAATTGTCCCAGAGTAATTTAAGGGGTGCCTCAGGCATCTGGACTCTCTCATCATATCTGTGTCCATCCCCATAATTTCCTATTGCTTGATGAGCCACACGGGCTGCAGTGAAGACTGCAGTTTATGAAAAAGATTTCAGAGCTGAAATCCCAACCAGGGGGCAGAAAACTCTTGAGAGGAAGAGTCCAGCATATCATTGAAACTGACAAAGAGCATAAAATAAAAGGAAACGAGACCAAGCTCCCTCATGAATACAGACGTGGAGATTCGAGACAAAACCCAGCAGATGGAATTCAACAGTCTATTAAAAGAATAATTTACCACAACCAAGCAGGGTTTACCCAAAGAATGCAATGCAAAGCCATTTTAATATGAGTAAATCTGTTCATAGAACACATCAATGGGTCAAATAAGAGCAATCATATGAGTATCTCAGCAGGAGCAGGAAAATCAGGTATGAAGATTCAACATTTATTCTTACAGAGGACATTCTACAAAATACTAGAAACAGATGGTACCAGTGGATGCCTGCTGGGGCTTTTTTAGTGGGATAACATTCCACAGTTGTGGGAGAGGGATCCATCTTCCTCCCTATATTTGAGAAACTCCTCACTTTTTCTGAATTTGGGTGGAGGCAGAGTTCTTCCCCTTTAGAAACGGAGAAAAAGAATGCTCACTGCCCTGGGTGCCAACCCCACCCTTGCAGCAACAGTGAGGCACTTGACCTAAACTCAAAAGGTGGAGCAAAGATGACAGGGAGCAGAGATTTTTCTTTTTATTTCAGCTTTATTGAATGCAGAAAAAAATTTACGGTGGTTCCATTAGTAGCAGCAGTATCAGTTTGCAGGAACAGCCATGACAGAAGCACAGATAGCTGCATCCTGGTCCTAGGCCCAGCAGTGCAAGTATTTCAAGCTGTGGATCCCACATTCCAAGATGGCAGCATGTTCCTCTTTGTTCTGTGTCATGATCTGGGCTGTGGGGCAACTTGCCCAGGCTCCCTTTGGTCCTGACTTTCCAGTGATTCTCTTAACTATCCAGGATCCAGTTAGTAAATTCCTTTTCTGCTTAAATCATCCAGATCAGTTTCTGTCTGATAATTATCCTGACAATTCAGAAATCTTTACAATGTGATGTGCTCAGCTTCTCAATCATGTCCGACTCTTTGCAACCCCATGGACTGTAGCCCACAAGACTCCTCTGCCCATGGAATTCTCCAGGCAAGAATACTAGAGTAGGGTGCCATTTCCTACTCCAGAGAATCTTCCCAACCCAGGGGTTAAACCCACTTCTCTTACATCGCCTGCATTGGCAGGTAGATTCTTTACCACTAGCGCCACCTGGGAAGCCCAATCTTAATGATACTAAAGGCTATTTTCTTACCGTAATAAAGAATACATCTATTTTTTCCCCTCAAAACTGTGCCAAAATAATACCTAAATAATGACATTCTTATTAAAACAAGGAGAAAAACAAGGATTACAGCTAATACATGTATCCTTGTCTTTTTCATTATTTATTTGTTGTTGGTTGTACTTGGGTCTTCATTACTGAGTGTGGGCTTTCTGTAGCTGCAGCAGCAGGGGCTACTCTCTAGTTGTGGTGCAAGGACTTCTCATTGAGGTAGCTTCTATTGTTGTGGAACACAAACTCTAGGCACTTGGGCTTCAGTAGTTGCAACACGCAGGCTCAGCAGTTTCGGATTATGGGCTCTAGAGCATGGGCTCAGTAGTTGTGGCACACAGCTTTAGTTGCTCTGCAGCATGTAGGATCCTCCTGGACCAGGGATCGAACCTGTGTTCCCTGCACTGGCAGGCGAATTCTTATCCACTGTACCCCCCATGGAAGCCCTATCCTTGTCTATTTAAAAAAAAAGGTTTGTTAAGGTACAATTTGCATACACTAAATTTACCCCTTTATAGTGTATAATCTGATAGGTTCTAGCAAATTTATACCATCATTTAAGCACCACAATGTCCAATATATAAACTATTTTCATCATCCCCAAAAGTTCCCTTAAGTTCCCTTAGAGTCAATTCCTTCCTCTACCCATCCCTGCCAACCACTGATCTGATTTTTGTCCCCATACTTTGGCCTTCTCCAGAATGTCAGATAATGAAATCATGCAGTAGTAGCCTTTGGTGGCCTGCTTGTTTCACCTAGAAGACTGCTTTTGAGATTCATCCAAGTTGCTGCATGCATATATTCTGTGTATAAATGTACCAAATGTGTTTACCCATTCTGTGATTGATGGACATTGGTTTGTTTTAAGTTTCAGAGTATTATGAATAAAGTTTCTATAAACATTTGTGTAAAGGGGTTCATGTAAACATATATGTTTACTTTTACTGGGGAAATATCTAAAAGTAGTGCGTACGTGCGTGCTCAGTCTGGTCTGACTCTTTGTGACTCCATGGACTGTAGCCCGCCAGGCTTCTCTGTTCATGGAATTTTTCCAGCAAGAAGCTAAAAGTAGAAATTTAAGTAAATATTTAATTTTATAAGAAACTACCAAGCTGTTTTCCGAAGTGCAGTACTATTTTGCACTTCTACCAGCTCTGTACTGCCCTTCTTCCACATCAGCACTTGGTATTATCAGTCCTTTGATTTTAGCTTTCATAAATACACAATAATATCTTGGTTAGGCTTTCATTTTTATTCCTCCGATAACTGGTGACATTGAGCATCTTTCCATGCGTCTATTTGCCACCAATATATCTTTTTTGGTGAAGTGTCTGTTCAAATTTTCATCTCTTTTTTACATAGTTGTTTTCCCTCTTATTATTGAACTGCAAGTGTTCTTTATCTGGTCTCAATACAAGTTCTTTGTCAGGTTTGTGTTTTGAAAGTATTTTCTTCTATTTGGGATTGTCTTTTAATTTTCTTAAGAGTGTCCTTCAAAGAGCAAAAGGTTTATTTTGATCAAGTCCAATTTATCATTTTTTTCTTTCATGGTTCATGCTTTTTGTGTCTTATCTAAGAAATTATTGCCTAACCCAAGGACCCAAAGATTTTTTTCTACATGCTTGCTTCTAAAACTTTCACAGTTTTAGCTCTTATGTTTGAGTGTATGATTCATTTTGAGTTAATTTTTATAAAGAGAGTGAAAAAGGGGTCAATTTTCTTTTTTTTTTTGCATTTAAATGTAAAAATGTGCCAGATTACTATTATTATATAACATTGTTCTATAAGTTCTAACTGACATAATGGGATATAAAACATAAGCAAGGAGTATAATTATTGGAAAGAAAAAGAAAACCATCATTATTTACAGTCAAGATGAATTTCAAACCCATAAAACTCAGGAGAATTCACTGAAAACACTTAGAACTGATAAGGAGAATTCAATAAAATGATTCATTACAGAATAAACATGTAAAAATCAATAACTTGTCTATATAACAATAGCTCTCACTTAAAGGATATAACAGAAAAATAAAGAATCTGGTGCAGCTAGGGAACAAAAGACATAAATGCCTGCAAATAATCTTACCAAAGAAAATGCAGGGCCTATATAATGAAAATCAGAAAGCTTTATTGAAGATATAAAAGATAACTAAATATAGATGTGTCAATCTCTTAGATGGAAAAACTCAATAGCATAAAGATGTTAATGTTTCCAAGTGAATTTCTAATATTGAGATTTCTTTGAAACATAACAAAATGATTCTAAAATTCATCTGGAAGAGTTTACAGAAAAGAAGGTTGGGAAAAAATGCATTGAAGAGGTGGACACAGGGTGGGAGGAGGAGGGTGAGATGAACTGGGAGAGTAAGATTGATATATATATGCTGCTGTGTGTAAAATAGCTAGCTAGTGGGAAGCTACTGTATAGACAGGGAGCTCAGCCCAGTGCTCTGTGATGACCTAGAGGGGAAAGATAGGGTGATATAGGAGGGAGGTCTAAGAGGGAAGGGACATATGTATACATATAGCTGATTCACTTTGTTGTACACAGAAGCTAACATAACATTGTAAAGCAATTATATTCCAATTTGGGAGTGGGGGTGGGGAAGTAAAAACAACAACAAAAAGAAACCTAAAAAAATGCACTGAAGAGGAAGACCTGTCCTACCAGATATGAGGATACTTTATAAAGATCTCATAATTCAAATGTTGTGATAAGAGCCCCAAATCAAATAAATAAATGGGCCAAGATGCTGGGATAGGATAAATTAGTTTGAAACAGAACCTGGTATAATTTAAATTTACATATAACCAACTGAAGCATCATTAATCAGTTGAGACCCAGAAATGGTCCAGAGTAACAAGAATGCAAGAAAGGAGAACAGTTAAGAGGCTACTGAAATAGTCCAAGAGGAATATGATGATGAAGAGGTTCTCTGGGTCCCTCAGGTACAAAGTTCCACAATCACCAGGGAAACAGGAACCAGGAAACCCTCTGAGGAGCAGGGCATCGCAAACTCATCAGCAGTCATATCCAGTGCCCTCTGCTGACAAAATTAGCATCATGCCAGCTGGCAAAGGGAAAAGACGTAAAGGGCCTTGATCTATTTCCGTAATTCAGGCAGCAAACAGTAAACTTGGAGCTGACAGGTAGTACACTGGTAACAACACAGGATGTAAGCGCCAAACCACACTTTACTAATACAGTTAGGGTCTCAGCTCTGGACACATTTGCTGACATCCCAATGGCCAAAGCAAGTCACTTGACCAAATCTATTATCAATTTGGGGGCATGGGGTGAGGCAGGGGAAGCCTACTCTATAGAGACAGGAGGAGAAGAAGGAACATTTGCCAAATAATAATCTAAACAATCACAGAGAGGATACTAGTAGGATGTCCTGATGGGTTGAAAGGGAAATTTTTTAAAATGTGATAAGTTTTAGAGTTTGGATATAAGCAGCTATCAGTAGCTGACAATGTTACTTACTAATACAGAAAGACTGGAAAATGAGCAGGTTTGTTGTTGTTTAGTCACTAAGTTGTGTCCTACTCTTTTGAGACCCTGTGGACTGTAGCCCACCAGGTTTCTCTGTCCATGGGATTTCCTAGGCAAGTATACTGGAGTGGGTTGCCATTTCCTTCTCCAGGAGATCTTCCCAACCCAAAGATCAAACCCACATCTCCTGCATTGCAGGCAGATTCTTTAGCACTGAGCCACCAGGAAAGCCCTATGAACAGGTTTACGGGGTAAAATCAGGAGGTTTGCTTTGGACATGTTCAATATTAAATTTAAGAGATGTCAAATAGGTAGCCAGATATGTGTCCAGGGCACAAGAAAAAGGCCACATTTAGAGATATACAGAAAGTGATTTATGCTGTGGATCTGCCCGAGGTCACCCAGGGAAAGGGTGGAGCTGATGGCAGAGAAACTGTCCAAGGATGGAGCCCTGGGCACTTCAGTGTTTAAATAATGGAGAGAGAAATGTTCAGTCAGGGGATGCAAAGGAGTCGCTGGTCCTGTGGAGACTGTGGTGTCCCAAGAACCAAGAGAGAAAAAAACGGGAAAAAGGTGGGGGGACTTCCCCGGTGGTTCAGTGGCTAAGACTCCTTGCTCCCAAAGGAGGGAGCCCAGATTCGATCCCTGGTCAGGGAACTAGATTCCACTTGTTGCAACTAAAGATCTTGGATGTCACAACTAAGACCCAGCACAGTCAAATAAATAAATATTTTTTAAAAGAAAAAAAAAAGTGATGAAGGAGGAGCACCAAACTGAGTAAAACGTTATTGGGAATTTTAACAAGAGGGAAACCAGGATAGAGGTAACTGGTGACCTTGGCAAGAGCTATTTAAGGGACCAACTCTACAAAGAAGCACTTTGCCAGGTGCTGGACATAAAAACATAAATAAGATATATTTCTCGTCCTTTAGAAATTCACAGCCTGGTGGGGAAGGCAGACATGCAAATAAATCACTTCAATCCAGTGTGATAAATCCTGTAATAGAATAACATTTTCCTAAATGTGTGTCATTGAACACTCTTTGAGGGAGATGTTCATCAGTGCTCTGAAACCGAAGTGTTCCGGGACCGAATACAGCTGGGCAACGCTGCAGACTCAACCCAGGCGGCAGCACCCACGACAGGGCTCCCAGCGCTAGCTCAAGGCTTAGGAAACCAATGTGTTGCAGCTTGGGGACCTGTCTACTTACCCAGGTCTTGTCGGGCACCCCACAGATTAAGGCAAAACAAGATCAGCTCCACAGCAGAAACAGCGTCAGGGGAGGGAAATAGATGATACTGAGCAACAGGATGCTCTCTGCAGGACGCTGAAGCAGGATGGCCCACATGCGCCCAGGATCCCAAGGCCAAGCTGCAGGGGATGGGAAGGATGTCCTAGGATCCCCAGGTGGTCTTGAACCACCGGACCCAGTGTCTGAGGCCTCCCAGCTGACCCCATGGACCTGCATCCCTGGGGCAACCACTTACATCGCAGCAGAGTTGAGAAGTCTGGCTTCCAATTAATTTGCCAATTTCCCAAGAGGCAGAAAAATTGGGAGGAAATTAAATCACCAGCCGGCTCCTCAGCCATTTCAGGTCTTCTTCAATTTTTCCCTGACAGGTACTAGAGGCAGCAGAGACCTCATTCATTCTTAGATTCACAAAATGCATGCTGATGAACAAAAATCTGCTCATTCATTCATAGCTCTGGGATTCCTGAAGTTCCTACACTGGGCAAGTAGGGAGCGGCAAGAAGGGTAAGGCAGCAGGGTTCTCACTGATTCTTACTTGTGGGGATCAAGGGGAAACCCTGATCTGAAAGAACAGGGGCGTGTTGGGAAGCTGGAAGATGCAGTTTCCAATGCCCAGAGGGTGTGTAAAGTTCACGAACGGTGGAAGTAGGCGCCAGTGCCTGATGGATGGGCAGTGGCAACAGGGGTCTACGCAGCAGGGGGCACTTCTGATCTATGGTTCTGAGTGATGCTCAGTCACAGCACAGCCCCAACCAAGGTCTAGGAATAAAGCACATGGCAGTCAATTCTGGGAGAGGGCTGGACAGAGAGGGCTGAGGGTGAGAAACCAGAGTTCTGCCCAAGGAAACTAAGGCAGAAGTCCAGATATATGGACTGAGATGACATGGTGAGGATAGGAATGTGAAAGTAGTTCTTTTTTTTTTTCAGCAACTCAACCCTGAGAAAATTGTCACATAAAACCCCATCCTGATGAGACCTGGAGAACCTGGGTCTGCCCTTCAAGAGTTCTAGCTGCTGGATGGAAGGACAACAAGGGCAAGAAATGGAAGCACCATGGATGGAAGTAGGTCATAGGGGGCAACACCTTACCTCCTCATTGCCCTTCTTGAATTTTCAAAGACCCCCACCTGAAGACAGGATCTTTGGTTTAAAGGGTTGTATAGGTCATCTTTTTAAGAAGTCAAGCAAAAAGATTCTTCTATTTGGAGCTGTTTTTGTTGCAAAAAATCAAATAGCAATCTGGCTCTAGAGCAGAGATGTGGTTCACTGCAGCTGCACAGAGAGAATTTACACTAAAGTTCAGGGTAAGAAACACAGCCAGGCCCCACAGGGTCTAAACATGGGAAGATCTTGTCTCTCTAAGGCCACATGGTCTCTCTATTTCTGTTTCCATTTGATTCTTCTCTTGATTAACAGGCTTCCTCTGCTTACATATACTATTCATGACCACCACCACCCCGCCCCAGCAGCTATCAATCTGGATGCTAGATCATTTTTTAAACCTAAAGAGCCACCATCAACTGGCCACAGTCCCTGTGCCATTCATCCAAAGTCTTTGAAACTGACTGACCATTGGCAAGTTAATGAGTCATTGGCTGCTAATGGCAAGTCAATGCATCATTACTCAATAGGTCATTAACCAGAAAACAGGTCAGCTATTCACCAGTTATTGCCATGGAGGACAGAATCATACCATTCTTGCACTAGTCTTTCCAGGGGATGTGGGCAAGCCAGATGCTGAAGCCTAAATAGTATAGAATTACATAATTACCAGAAACACAGAGTTGTTGAAAGAATATATAGCAGAGCAGGTGTGGCAGCCCAAATAATGTCCCCAAAACATCCACATCCTAATCCCTGTAACTCACAAATATGTAACCTCGTATGGCAAAAGGGACTAAGTAAATGATCTTGTGATGGGAGGATTATGTTGGATTACTCAGGTGGGCCCAGTGTAATCACAAAGGTCTCTTAAGAGGGAAGGTCATAGACACAGCAGTGGTAGACGTGATAACAGATACCAGAGATTGGAGTGATTCAAGGAAGAGGTCACAAGTTAAGAAATGCAGGCAGTGAACATGTGCATGTGTCTTTCTGAACTATGGTTTTCTCAGGGTAGATGCCTAGTAGTGGGATTGCTGGGTCATATGGTAGTTCTATTTTTAGTGCTTTAAGGAACCTCCATACTGTCCTCCATAGTGGCTGTCCTTGTGCGAAATAGCTAGTGGAAATGTGCTGCATAGCACAGGGAGCTCGCTGTGCAGTGTTCTGTGGTAACCCAGAAGGATGCGATGAGGGGCAAAGAGGAAGGTCCAAAAGCAAGAGGATTTATGTATACTTAGAGCTGATTCATTTCATTGTACTGCAGAAACCAACAGGCAAAGCATCTAACTATACCCCAATAAAACATATGTTCTTTGGTTTCAAAAAAAAAAAAAGAAAAGAAATACAGGCAGCTTCTAGAGGCTAAAAGAGACAGGGAAATGGATTCTCCACTGAAACCTCCAAGGAACACAGCCCCATCAACATTTTGATTTTAGATTTCTGGCCTCCTTAACTGTAAGAGAGCAGTGCGTCTTCTTTCAAGCCACTAAATTTGTGCTAATTTGTCATAGCAGCAGTAAGAGACTAATACAGTGGGGAATCATAGGCCATCATCATCCTAACTCGACATGTACTCTGGGGTCCAGAGCTTCTCTAAAGAACCAAAACTACAGCTCTTTACAACTGAGGATGCAACTTGAGTCCAAGCAACTATTGTGTGCCTGTGCTCTTTCCCAAAAGGTTTGAATGAGTTGGTTCATCACTATCTAATATGCAGTCATCCTACCGGACAGAGGGTCATGCTAATGGAGCTCCCTGAGGGGTTTCATGCCGGTACCCCTTAGCAGAGGGTGGCTTCTCTCTTGTCCAATCAGCTGTCGCCAGGGCAACAAGATCACTGTCAAACTGGACAAACTCACAAAATGTTATTGAGGAAAGATAGATTTGGGCTATTTGTGGGAAGTCGCCTCAGGACATCTCCTGCAGCTGGTGGTTTTAACCTGGAGAAGTTAAGAAACAATCTTGAGGTTTTAAGAGAAGAAAGGCCCTTTCTGACCTCTTTATACCTACTTTAATGCTGCAGCTTGAGTTTTAGAGCTATAGACTTGGGTTTCTTTCTTTGGGGTCTTTTGATCCAAGCCCCGCTGTCTCCTAATGTCAGTGCTGAAGGCAGTCCTCCTCAACAGGTCAGAGGTGACCATTCCTCCTGCCTCCCTGACTTTGCCCTTAGCCCTACAGTTTGGTTTGAAGGAGGACACAGGCTCCCTGCCTGCCCAAGAGCGGTATTTTTAGGAGTTAAAAGAGAAGAAAAAGGAATCTGTTGAGGCCAATTTCAAGTTCTAGGCATGAAAAGAGATGCAATGCTTGAGTTTTTGGAAATAAGGATAGCTTAAAAAGTCAGAGACATTTGAATTACAGCCTTTGGGACTGGAAGAAATCCAAACAATTAGAGGTGTAAAGGCACAGGATTCACGGCTTGATAGGTGTTGATATATCCCCAAAACCAGATTTCCAGGCCCACTGGAGCCTGACCTCATTTAAGGTTGCTGGAAAAATGCACGTAATAAACTCAGTCTGAAGGTTCCTTGATGATTCCATTTGGATCAGCCTTTTCCTATAGGGTTTTGTTTTATTTATTACGATTATTTATTAGGTACTTATGTTTTCCTCTTATGCTACCTTTAAGAAATAATAAAATTGGGTATCCCAAACCAGACTATCCAGAAATAAACTGGTGTTTTTCCGTGGCATTTGTTAAAAGACAAGGATTTTTTTAACTCGTTATTTACCATTTTGTGCGCTTTCAATGACTTGTCTCATAACCATTCCATCAGCTTTCTTAACTTGAATCCTTATTTATATTTCCCAGTCCCTATTATTAAATTAAAACCTTTAAAGTGTTTTAATTTAAATTTCATTGAAAGGATCATATGTATTTCTTTCAATTCCTTTAATAAAGATTAAATAATTAAAATGTATATATATTTTAAAAATATACATTTATATAGTATATATATCTACCCAAAAAGACAAAGTTTATCTACCATATCCTACCTTTTTGTTATACACAGAAAATTGATAATCTGGTTTCTAGCATAGTTGTGTGCCTACCCCACTGAGGGTTGCTTGGAGCAGGGTCACAATGACCAGAACATCTCACTGTCTCCCAGGGAAGGAAAGATCAGCTCCACGGGCCAAGCGCCTCCCCCACCATAAGGTCTGACCTCCTCATGATGCCCACACTCCACTGGGAAGGTGCCAGGAGCTGTGGGTGGCCCTAGGGAGGGCAGTGGAAGACCTACAGAGGGTTTGGCAGGAAAAGGGCCTCAGCACACAGCCTGTGGTGGAGACAGAGCTGGGCTCTCTGGGCACCTCTGTCTCCCCTGTCCATGGAGTTCAGTGTTCTGCCTGGCCACACTCCTGCCAACAGCACCTTGGAGGCAAGCTGGACAAACCCTAGGCTGCCAGGAGACCTGAAAGCTGTGGGCCCAGTGGCCAGCATGTGAGGAGTAAGGAGGTACAGTGTGGGAAGCCAAGTGTCCCCTCCTCACATGCAGGCTGAGCCTCCTGCTGAGGCAGCTCCATGACGACTGCACGTCTGGGCTGGGGATGGGATGCTGGGCAGACGTGCCCGCAGATTTGTTAGCCTGGACACAGCATGTGCCCAGACAGGATCTGGAGAACGGGGAACCATTCCCAGCCCACCTCAGGCCCTCTGCACCTCCCAGAGGGTCTGCTGAGACCACCATGTTGAAGGAGCCATAGGAGACTCTACAAAGGGCTTGGCTGATAATGTGGAGGAAACTGCTGATCATAGTTTAAATCATGCCGCTCGCCTGCCTCAGGTGTGTCTGCTTCAAGAATCAGGAACATGCACGCATGCTCAATCGCTTCAGTCGTATCTGACTCTTTGTGACCCTATGGATGGTAGTCCACCAGGCTCCTCTGTCCATGGGATTCAAGAATCAGGAGGATGGAGTGCTAATGGTAGAAAGGTGAGGGGAGGCCATAGGGCCACAGGGCAGAGAGCCCTGCCCACTTTCCTTTTAAATAAGGAGGCATCCGGGCCTGCCCTGAGGCTCCCACGGGCACCTAGAGGCCAGGGGGAGTGGGTTCAGTGCCTGACGGGAGGAGCTGTTGCTTAGATCTGTCCCAGCATGGGGTTCAGGGAGCTCTGCGCTGTGGGACGGGGCTTTGGGGTCTTGTTTTACCTCCACAGTTGAAGCAGTCACAGATAGTTATGTGCTTTTTTCAAGTTTTTAAAACTCCTTATGGAAACTGCACATATTTTCCTCAGTAAACCCCGCCCCCAAACTAAATGAAGCTACAAGCTTCAATTTAAACAGCTCAATATTTATACCAACTGTGATGGTCTCTTACTGATCAGAAGCTCTGATTGGCAGTTACATAGGGTTTTGATGAATAAAACCCATGGAAACAAATTTATTATTGTCTGCAAGGGAAGAGTACATGGTAGATAGAATTTTCCAAAGCATGGACTCTGATGGGAAAAACAATACAAAGAGTATCCATGGTGATGCGAAGGCTGGGAGCACTTAAATAAGAACACCAGGAGCCGGAGCAAGAGCGAAGAAAAGGTGTTGGATTGGTTTGAGTCTGTTAAAGTGAAAAGCCAGGCTTCACAGTAGGAAGAGTTTAGGATACAAATGGGGAGAAATCTCTCCTGTAACTTTGTTGGACTTACCTGATCCCCCCTTCAAGGTTCAGGGCCCTTGATGTAACCTTGGGAAAAGAGGGTTGGGGGATATGGTGTCACTTCAAGGCTATGTGACCTTGAGCCAGCTGTTCTGCCTCTCTGAGCCTCAAGTTCCCATTAACACTAGTGCCTAACTCTGCACTAGTGCTTTTTGACGTCTCCAGGATTATCCCAATTATCTGATTTTACTGCTGCCTCTGACCTCTTGTGAACTCCGACCCAGGCTTGGATTTAGGGCTGTGGCACACAGATCACTGGGATTTTTTTGCTGAGACCAAGCCTAGCTGTTCATAGGCTTCCTATGTCTGCCTCCACCCCACAGTTCTCTGCCTCCTCACAGGGCTGGTCCCAGTGTGCGCTCAGCTTTCCCTTCTCAGCATTTCTTTGCTCTTTCCTTTTCAACCTGATTGCTACTGAAGTCAACATGAGTCCTATTGGAAGAAATCAGCAAACTGTAGGCAAATGTGTCTCAGTGTTGGAGTGAATGGCAGAGCTGATCCATCCCCACAGAAGCAACATACCCTACCACCTAAGTCTTGCCAAAGGCAATTTTTAAATTGCCTTTATGGGGTTAATTTTTAAATATGCCAATATGGGGTTAGAAGATTTCTGAATACAAGATAAAGGTAGATTTTTAAATATCCTAGTAAACACAAGCCTAAAACAGAATTTGGCTACTACAGTTCCTTGGGGATTTGCTGTTGTTTAGTCACTAAGTCATGTCCGACTCTTTTGTGACCCCATGGACCGTGGTCCACCAGGCTTCTCTGTCCGTGGGATTTCCCAGGTGAGAATACTGGAGTGGGTTGCCATTTCCTTCTCCAGGGGACTTTCCTGACCCAGGGATTGAACCTAGGTCTCCTGCAATGGCAGGCGAATTCTTTACCACTAGTTACCGGGGAAACCCATAGGGAAAAGCTGTTTCTTCTCTGTTTAAAGAAATGGACACCTTAGAGAGCTACAGGAGAGAAAAAGGAACATCTTCAAGTTACAATATTAAGAGCCTCTATTAAGGTAAATCTCTTGCTTAAAGACTGAAAGCTTTGGTGCATGTGGAGTTTAGCTCTGGTTGAGGGTGGAGAGGGAATAAACTGAGAAATGACTTAGAGGTTGTGACCAAAATGGTGCCTTTTGAGAGGGGGGATTGGGAGGGCATGTGTGGGGAGAGGCAGTTTCAGAGTGTGGTATGCAGCCTCCAAGATGGCCCCAAGTTTCCCCACTTCCTGGTATTAATGCCCTTGTGTTAATCCCCCCATCCTGAGTGGGAGTTGGTAATGAATAGTGTGGGGTATCACTTCCAATATTAGGTCACAAGAGACTCTGGCTTCCATCTTGCTCACCCTCTCATTCGCTTGCTCTGAGGAAAGTCAGCTGCCATGTTGTGAGCTGCCCTATAGAGAGACCCATGTGGAATGAACTGAGGGGGGCCTCCAGCCAACAGCCTACTGCCAGCCTTCAGTCCACCAGCCAGAAGGAACTGAATCCTGTCAGCAGCCACAGAAGGAGGCTTGGAAGGGACCCCCATCCAATAGAGCCATCAGATGAGACCGCAGCCCCACTTGACATGGGGCTCTTTGAGAGGAAAAGAGTGTTGAGTCACATGCTCTACACACTGTACCTTGACCCTTGAACTCATTCTGTGAGATCCATGTTGTTACCTGCAATGTGTGGATGGGGAAACCAAGACTCAGAAGGGCTATAATTTGTAAAATGTCATGTTATGATAAGTGTATAGAAAATAGATTTGAATGCAGGACTGACTAACATCAAAGCTTACACTCTGGTTATTGTGGAAATATACAGTGTTTACTTTCTGTGTTCCCAGTGAAATTTAGAAATAAAAACAAATAGTTCAATTATCCCACCACTAATAGAGGCAATGAGACACTGTGCTCCCCAAGATTAAACCTCTCCTGGGTGGGAGATAAAGCCTCACACAGCAGCATCAGTAGTTGCTCAGAGCCTATAGCATACCTGGGAATGGGGCTGTGGGGTGGGAGGAGAAGAATTCTCCATATGCAAAATGATCTTGTTTCTTTAATTTTTTTTAATGTAAAGATAATAACTGAATTCAATGCTACTATGAGTCAAGTACCACTTCTAAGATTTTTACATGTTTTAATTCAATATAAGGAAGGTAGTATTAGAGTCATTCAATTTATACATGGGGAAACTGAGACACAGAGAAGGAAGTAAGTTGCTCCAAGTCCACTCAGTTGTTAACAGGATAGCCCAGAATTTAAACCCAGACAGTCTGGCTTTAGATTTTCATGTAAGGTCCCCAGCACAAGTCTCTCTGGGCCCTGAGCTGTCACATTGACTGGGTTCTCAATGCAGTTTTGGGCTTGGCTGGGTTGGATTCCAAGCCCCCAGCTTTTGGGTTCCACTCAGTTACTATGAAGATCACCTCTGACTTTTCCCATTCTGTTTCCTAACCCTTCCCAGCTTGACTCCATCCACCGTGGCTCCTGAGCTTTCCTGGCCTGCACCCTGGTCCACCCCTGCACCCTTCCCCATGCTGCTTCCTGGCCCAACTCCCAACTCACCATTCTACCAACTGGAGGCTCTGCCCACTGCCATGCTGCCCCAAGGACAAGACCAGATGCTGGACAAGCCCCAAGCCCAAGAGGCATGTTACTCAACCAGTTGGGGACAAGCTTATTAGGGTTGGAGGTGATCCCAATTCTGAGGATATTATCTGAAGATGGATTGTTTCCAGAAAAAGAAAATAGCAATATGGAGGCAGGAAAAGCATTACTGTGTGGATAAAAAGATGACATATGCAAATGAACCCATAGAGCCAAGAACCTAGATTAAGGTTACAGACAGATATGGTAGGGAAGATAATAGAAGCTGTTATAGACCTCTCGGGCACAATGAAAACGCAAATCTGCCCATGTTTATGCAGATAGCAGAGGCTGTTAAAGAGGCCCTAACATTGATCATGTGGGATCTCAATAGCCTTGCAATGGACTAGGAGGAGAATTATGGAGTGGCAAGGAGGAGGGGCTGTGGATCAGCAGTGAGACTTTGTTGAGCAATCAGCAAGATCATGGGCTATTTGGGGCGGCCATCCAAAAAGCTGAAAGCAATGAGGGATGAAGAGATGGGGCTAAAATGCTAAAAGCAGCATTTTTAAACAAGTCTCATTTCAGCTTAGTCTTCCCATCTGTGGTGATTTTAAAAATATAGTTCCCAAATTGCCTGTAGCATCTGGGGAGCGGGGTCTGTGGGCAGACACCTGCTCACCAGTGAGACTTAGGAACGGCATTTCTGAATGAGGTTACTATGGTTTAGAGATTGATCAGTAAAGGACACTGATTTACAGCATCCCAGAATAACAGAGCTAGGAGGAATTTTGAAAATGACTTAATCTGCCCACCGAGGGTAAGTGACATAGTAAGGTCACATAGCTAGTAACTGATATAGGCAGAGCTAGAACTCCATGGTCCTGAGTCCCAGTTCAGGGCTGCAGCAGCCCCTGGGGGGAGTGAAAGGAAGGTCCTTGAAAGTGTCTCCTTGAAGGAAATGTAGAGTAAGAGGCATGTGGTTGCCACAGAGAAAAACAAGGGAAAATGCACCAAGATTGAGAAATAAATTCAGACCTGACTTCTCTTTAGAAAAAAAAAAAATTATTACCCCTCATTAGCTTAAAGAAAGCAAGAAGAAAAAAGATTATCCTAACATGAGTATGTACAGGCAAGAGTAGGAAAGAAGAAGCAGTTGATTCCCATAGAAGTCAACCATCCAGGACTTCCCTGGTGGTACAGTGGTTCAGAATCTGCCTTCCAATGCGGGGGACACAGGTTCAATCCCTGGTCAGGGAACTAAGATCTCACATGACATAGGGCAGCTAAGCCCACGAGCCACAACTACTGAGCCTGCATACTCTAGAGCCCATGCACCACGCCTACAGAGAGTCCCTGCGCCACAACTAGAGAAGTCCCCGTCTGCCCCAACAAAGAGTCCACGTGCCTCAATGCAGACCCAGCACAGCGAAAAAGCAAGGAGGACGCCAGCCATTCAGGTGGGCTGTCTGTCCACTCACTGATTGCACTCTCTGAGGATCCATGAAAGTCAGCAGCAAGCTCTGTCCCTGTTCCAGGTGGTCATCCTGGAGCCACTTCACTTCCTGTGTCCACTCTGCCTGCTCTTGTGTCTCTGTCTCCCAGATTTCTGCAACTGCTCCCAGTTCTGAAATTCCTTCTGGCCTTTTCAGATTGGTCACTTAACCCCTTTTCTTGGACCTTGTCTTTCTGCATGGCTTTTAGCTGCACCCTATTTAATATCTCCTTCTGTCCTACTGAGAAACTCCCAACTCTAGCTGCAGCCTCATCCAGGCCCATATGCCCGACTAGCCCCCAGGCCTCACAAATAAAACATTTGGTCTTGACCCCTGCATTTCCACCTGGGAGTAAGGGATGCGGTTACAACAACTCTCCATAACCCATCTCTTGGGAATTTGGAGCAGTGGGACAAAAAAAGAAAATTCATAATGCTGGCTGAAGAAAGGGCAGGGCAGCTGGTGGTAACTGTACCAAGTGCTACTGGCTGAAGTCCAACCTCATGGCCCCTGCTCCTCCTGCCAGAGCACAGATGTATGTGGCAGAGGGCAAGGGGTGGGCAGAAAGGGGCTCAGGGTAGAGGAGTCCACTAATTCTCCCAGTTTTCTCCTATAGCATTCCCTGGCCTTGGCTCTTGAGCCCTGAGGTTTGCAGAGAGGAGGGAACTGACCTATGTTTATCGGGACGTTTTGGCTATAAGTGGCAGAAATCTAGCTCAAATTAGCCACAGCAAAGGGGGTTTATTGGATATTGACCTAACAAACCCAGGGGGACATGGATGTAGACTTGGCCAGAACCAGAGCTCCAGTGGAATCAGCCAGGCTGCCTCTTCCTCCTTCTTTCAGCCTGGCTTCCGTGGAAGTGGTGACTTTATTCTGCAAGCTGACATTTTCCAGGTGCAGGGAAGTGGCTGCCGGTAGACTCCAGTCCTTATTCTCAGAGCTGACTCTCAGAAAAGGCTGGTCAGCCCTGCAGGGCTGATTGCCCAGCCCTGGACTAACCACACAGCCAGAGATGAGCTACTTCAAAGCATGGTGTTGGGGTGTGGAGGGCGAGGTGCCATGACCGCAGCTCTACATTGAGCCACATTGAGTCAGGGAGGGTTGGGTCGCCAAAAGAAAGGATGTTGTGCAAACCAACAAAAATGTGTTCCCTGCGGGGACTTCATTACCCATTTGTCTGGGGAGCAGAGGACAGATTACTCACCACCTATAGCTATACAGCCCCCTCCCTGGATGACATAGCCCTGGGCCGCCCTGTGGTAAAGCATCGGGTCACCCCACTGCTGGAGTCTGTACAAAGACGCACTGAAGAGTTCTCTTCTCAGCAGTGAGAAGAAAATCAGCTTGAGTCTGAGTCCCAGTTTCCACAAGGCCTGAGGAGGTTGGCTGGAGAGCATTTTCTACGACGATGACCTAAACCTGTGGCCACTCTGAACAGGGACGCACGTGGCTCAGTGTGAATCTCACTTTACAGCCCAAAGCAACCCCATCAACACGGCAATAAACACCTCTTCTGGCCTGCGGGCAGGAATGCAGTCCCTACCTCAATAAGGTAGCAGTCATACCTCTGATTCACTGTCTCATTATTTCCCTCTGCTCACCCCAGACTGCAACCCTGGAGCCCCAGGTGAGGTCTTTGCTGTGCTCACACACTAGCCAATCCCGTACACTGCTGGTGACCGTCTCCATCCTCAACATCCTATCAGCTCTCATGGGCTCTAGACCCCTTGTTCCTCTTCAGAGTGGCACCACTGAGGCCCTGGAGCTTTCTGCAGGTCAGAGCGTGGCTAAGCCCCTGGCAGAAGGCCCACTGCCTGACATCATCCCTCACACTCATCTGGAGATCCAAATGTGTGGCCTCCCTGTCCTCTGTGAGAACAGTTCCTTCAGGTTCTGCTCGCGATGTCTCCTTCAAGGGGCTAGGATACCTGTCCAGGGGTTGGGGGTGGACCAGACAGCAACTCAGCTCCCACAAACAGCACTTCACTATCAATTTATTCATTCCATACTATAAACAGAGGCATGGATAGCCCTATTGCATGTCAAGCACCATTTAGGTTCCAGGGCAGTAGTGGTAAAAACAACAGATAAACATCCTTACCCTTATATAGCCTATAATTTAGTTTGAAATATAGGTAATAAATTAACAGAAGCATTGTATAATATCAGGGCTTTCTTGGTGGCTCAGTGGTAAAAAAAAAAAATCAGCCTGCCAATGCAGGAGACATGGGTTCAATCCCTGGGCTGGGAAGACCCCCATGAAGAAGGAAATGGCAACCCACTCCAGTATTCTTGCCTGGGAAATCCTATGAACAGAGGAGTCTGGCAGGCTACAGTCCAGGGAGTCACAAAAGAGTTGGACACAACTTAGTGACTGAGCATGCAGCACACATTGTATAATATCAGATGGTATTAAGGGCTGTGAAGAAAAATTAGGAAGGCTGAGGAGATGAAAGAGGGGCTCTTTTAAACCCAGTGGTCAGGGAAGGACTCCAGGGACAGATGACATTTAGGCAGAGACCTGCAAGGAGGGAGGGGGTGAGGCACACATGTTGGTGGGAAGGTGTCCCAGGCAGAGGGAACAGCAAATGAAGGAGCCCATGCCTGAGGTTTGGAAGAACAGTCGGGCAGGCAGTACACCTGGAGCCCAGAGCTCCATGGTGTATAGGGCGTGAGCTCAGAGGCAGTGGAAGGCAGATGACCCAGGGCCTTAGAGGTCACCATGGAACATCATTGTAAGGTGATAGGAAGCCAGATCCCTGCAGGCATGTTCCCCCCATTACCACACACACACAAAAAAGACCTTTGAGGCTCATCTGGATTCCTAGTTACAGAGGAAAATAAATGCAGGGTATGGAGGGGCACAGAGCTTCCCATAAGAGTTCACATCTGAACTAGGCTTTGAGAGCTGATGAGGAGTTTGTTGGGTGGAGGAAAGAAGAAGAAAGCATTCCAGACAGAGAGAAGAGCATTCACAGGTGAAAAATGGCAGAAGAGCAGAACATGTTCCTGAGATGGCCAGGCACCCATCCAACTGGAGCTTAGCATGGGAGGATGTCAGCACAGAAGACAAGGCTCAGAAATAGCCGGGGCCTGTGGCAGCGTCTCCAGCTTTGTTAGAAGCACACCATCATCCTAGAGAAGCACGTCAGTCCCTAACAAGCCAAAGTCACTTTGTTCCTGAGAGCAGAAGAAACAAGCACGTTCTGGGGGGCGCACAGTCCATCTCCCTGCTCTTCCTTCCCAGCCTCCTCCACTCCTAGAATCCAGGCAGCTGCCTTGGGCAGCAGCGAAAGTGCAGAGGTGCTTGAGGTTTTCCAAGAGTATCACCTTCATCCGACAAGCTCTTTATTTCATCTGGGGAAATGAGGTGCTATTAAATTAATTTCTGAGCTGTCATTGTCAGAAAGCTAAGGACACAGGAGTAGCAGGCAGAGGGGACAGAGCCAGCGAGACAGACAGGGCAGCAGGGGTGGCCAGTCTCGTGAGTTCCTGACCCAGGTCTGCCCAGCAGACTCATCCCAACATGTGGGCTCTTTTCTGCTGTACAGGCACCATGTCAAAGAGACTCAGTAATTAAAGTAAGAAATGAGAGTTCCCCTGATAAGTTACTGTACCCAGGGCCTCAAAAATGATGGAGAGGTAGCCTGCCTCTGCTGTGAAGTGAACCCGAAAGTAATTACCAGGATACTTTGCAGATTATTGAATAAGTCCCTGTAACTGGCACATTGATTTATATAAGACCCAGAGATTTTGAGAGATTTGAGAGAATATTAAGAATCAATCAATATTTTAATTTATTTCAGGGTCCAGGAGACTGCGGCTCTGAAGCAAGCTGTTGGGAGGAATCTGTGACCTTTGGAATATAACTAGCTGGCAAAGGGTGGGGGCAAGCGGAGGGGTGCCTGGGACACAAGCCTGTTTAGGAGCAGCTGCGGGGAAGGATTTCTCTGCTCTGGAATGTTCTCCTTCTTCACTGCATCTGTCAGGGATGTCAGACAGCCAAGGGTGGAGGGTCTGATGGTGAACGTGCTCTGGGGCCCACAGTGAGGAAGGCTTGTTCCTCCAGGACAGAGTCCCCAGGGCCTGAAGACTGTGCCCCTTCCAAGGACACATTGCCGTGATCTGGGGACATCTTTCTAGAGCAGAGCCACCTGATGGTACTACATCTTTGGGGGAGAGGCAGCATTTTCTCCACTGGACCATACTCTGTCCGAGCGCCCCCCGCCATGGGAGGCGTGAGGCTTTGTCACACCACTCTCTAAGCAGCTGAACACCTGTCATAACCACCCACCCTTCTGATTTCCTGTAAGACATAAGATTCCTTTGGGCAGGGACCACATCTGTTCCTGTGTCCCCAGCACCTGGCATCATATGAACCTGGCCCAGAATAGATAGATGTAAAAAAAACAAAAATGAAAAAACAGTGAATCAATGAACAGTCAAATGTCCTAATGCAAGAAAAAGTAAATACTCATTCATGAAAATGTGGGGGGTTTTTTAGCTTTTTATTTTTTATTGAGGTAGAGCTGATTAACAATATTGTGATAATTTCAGGCAAACAGCAGAAGGAACTCATACATATATGTGTACCCATTCTCCCCCAAACTCCCCTCCCATCCCACTTCCACATAACACTGAGCAGAGTTCCTTCCATGTGCTATACAGTAGGTCCTTGTTGGTTATCCCTTTTAAATATAGCTGTGTGTCCATGTCTATCCCAAACTCCCTAACTATCCCATCGCCCCTGGCAACCTTAAGTTCTTTCTCTAAGTCTGTGAATCTCTTTGTGTTTTGTAAGTTCTTTTGTATCATTTCTTTATAGATTCCACATATAAGGGATGTCATATGATATTTCTCTTCTGTCTGACTGACTTACTCTGCATGACACACTCTTTAGGTCCACTCATGTTGCTGAAAATGGCATTATTTCATTCTTTTTAATGGTTGAGTAATATCCCATTGTATATATGTACCACATCATCTTTATCCATTCCTCTGTAGATGGACATGTAGGTTGCTTCTATGTCTTGACTACTGTAAACAGCACTGCAATGAACATTGAGGTGCATATATCCTTTTGGATCATGTTTTTCTCTGGATATATGCCCAGGAGTGGGATTGCAAAGTCATACGGTAGCTCTGTTTTTAGTTTTTTAAGGAAGGTCCATACTGTTCTCCATAGTGGCTGTACCAATTTACGCTCCCACCAACAGTGTAGGAGGGTTCCCTTCGCTCCACACTCCCTGGCATTTATTGTTTGCAGATTTTTTTATGGTAGCGATTCTGACTGGTGTGAGGTGATATCTCACTGGAGTTTGAATTGCATTTCTCTAAAAATTAGCAGTGTTGAACATCTTTTGTGAAAATGTTTTGTAAAGGTTACATGATGTATTCAAGTTTCAGCAACAAACAGAGGGCACATTCAAATTGGGTCATGAGAGGAGTTTAGAAGGTGAAGACAGAATGTAGGGAACTGGCCAAGACAGGCAGCACCCCGGGGTCATCATAGTGAGTGGAGACGAAGCTGCTGTCACCCCAGGGCTGATGGAGAGCAGTGAACAGACCCGGAGAGGACCACCAGACGGGAGCTGTGGTCTTTCACAAGGAAGGCAGCCAGTCCCTCACGACCCGCAGGGAGACTGCAGGGCAGAAGCCCTGACCTCACGTCCTCCCTTCCTCACATCTCCTCCCTCGTCCCCCTTCCACCTAAGCCAAGTGGAAGCCAGAGGGCAGGGGCATGCCTCGCTCCAGGTGGAGAAGGGCGGGCAAAAAAGCAAAGCACAGAACGGTGGAATGCTGTTGCCAAACTCAACCTCTGTTTACCAGTGCCAAATACAAACATCAAGACCAAGATTCGGGTGAAGTAGCAAAGAGTAGCTTGTATTGCTTTGCCATGCAAGGGGGACCACAATGGTCTAATGCTCTCAGGACTATAGAGGGTAGTGAGTAATTTTGTAGTGACCCACCCTGGAAAGGGTGGTGAGGAATTTTATAGTGTTCAAGGAGCAGGGCATGATCAGTTCATGGACAATTCTTGGATTGATTGTCATCAAGGTGAAATTTTGAGCATCATCAAGTTTTTGGTTTCAACCAGTCTAGAGTTTATGTTCCTGTGGTCAACAGTTTCCAAATGGAGGGGGGCCTGCTTCCTGTAAAAACAACTTGGGGATATGTGTCAAGGAAGATATCTATATCTAGCTGTCTATATCTTTCAGGGAACTGTGAGTTTGATGATTCTGCTATGTGGTAGAATTATATTCTAAATTGTTAACAGTTTCCTAGAACAACAACCTGTTGCTTCCACATCTTATTTTGCAATTATTAACTCATGAATCAGCATTTTACTTCAAAAGACAAGGACACAGAGGCTCATACACGATTTCAGTAACCCCCACCTGTGTTGCCCAGAGTCTCCCACCCGAGAGAAGGGCCAACCTGGATCACCCAACTGATAGGCCCAATCCAGTGGTTCTCAGCAGAAGGAAATTTTGCCCCAGGAGGCATTGGGCACTGTCTGCAGACAGTTTGGATTTTTACAACTTGGAGAGGGAAAGAGGAATGGTGCTGCTGGCATCAGTGGGTTGAGGCCAGGGGGACAGAGAAACATACAAAAGTGCACAGGACAGCCCCCACAGCAAAGAATTCTCTAAGCCAGGATGTCGAGAGTGCTGAGATTGAGAACGTCTGACCTGATCAAATGTTCCAGAAGAAGCCCGGCTCAGCCCAGGTGCTGCACGGCCCTTGTGTGGGCTGGAGGATGTTGCCCTCCCTCCTCTGGGAAAGGCAGCATCATCTGGTCTGACCCAGCCAGCGTGTGCCTTGGGGAGGATGCCATGTCCAGGCAGAAGCCCCTCCTCACTGACCACGAGTCCCCGGGGTGGCCAGCATGATGGAGGAGACTTTGGGGGACACTGTCCAGGCCCTGGGCCTCCCCAGCCTGGCTCTGCCTTCTCCTGGAGGCCAACCCTTCACTCATTCCTCCAGTTTTCAGTTTTATATTCGCACCTTAAAAACACTGTAGAAGTGAATGAAGTCCTGCCATCTGTCTCTTTCATTTTTGTTACGTTAGTAACAAAATGTACTAACGTAACAAAAAGAAGAATCAGGATGAGACTGAATCCAAACTGCATATCACTTGTTGCTCCTCCGCAGTTGAGACCCACCCCCCAGGCAAGGCTGCTCCTCAAGGAAAGGGGTGGCCTCTGTTGGGGCCCAGGACAGGGGCCACCCCAACATATACTACAGTGGCATATTGATTATTTTGACTTTGAGTTGCTTAAGAAACAACTGATAGAAGAAGGACACTCCGACCCTCTCCTCTGTCTCCCCGAAAGCAGGAAATAGATCTCTCATATGAAAGGTGCCTTCCCTGCATCTGAAGGTAGAAGGAGACCCTCATTACCAGAGATGGGGAATTTAGGGCTGAGAAGTCTGTATACACAGATCTTGTTCCTTCTTTACTACTCCAAGCCCAAACTCTTTAGTCTTCACCAACTGAGTACCCAAAATCTAAATTTCTTAGTCCTGTCAATTTCTCACAAATTTATTGTTTATTTGTCTACAAAGTATAAAAGCTGCCTGCTTTGGCTACTTGTTAGGTTCCATTTCTGTGACATCAGTGTGCCGAATTAGCAATGTGTTTCTTTTTCTCCTGTTAATCTGTCTTGCGTCAATGTTAATATTGGTCCAGCCACAAAAACTCAGGAAGGGTAGAGGGGAGGGTGCTGGCGGGCAGAGTATACAGGATGTGTTCCCATCATGATCTCACAGCAGCCCTGGGAAGTAGGGGCTGTTGTTCCAGCTGAGAGACGAGGAAACTGAAGTTTGTCAAGAGGAGGTTCCTAGTCTGAGTTGTACTCCCAACCAGTAGCGAAAACAAGATCTTAAGCCATGTACTGGGTCTGTCAGCTCTACAGTGGGGACAATATTGCTTCCTCTTTCATTCTGACAGTAACCTGTTAACTCATTCCCACTGGACTTTGGGCACTATATTGAAAACTGTTGGAGTTTAAGTCACTGTGGTCCTCAAGAGAGCCCAGATTTCTCCCTGTCACCTCTTAGAGAGTTGGTCCTTCATCTGACCCCTGGGGCCACAGCTGGGGAGAGTAAAAGTCTGGTTCATATGCTCATGCCAGAGCTGTTCACTGAGGGCCAACCACGTGCCAGGTCCTCCAGGTGTGATGGCCAGAGAACACCACTCTAAGGTGCATACCACGACAGCTCCCACTTTACAGATGGGAACCTCAAGTAGGCAAGGAAATTACTCAAGGATTCTGTCAACGAAAAAAGAACGTTGCCTGCCATTTTGAAACAGGAGGAAAGGAGGCAGGACCCAGCCTCTAAAAGAATGACTCATGTGTGCTGTCTGCTTAGTCGCTCAGTCGTGTCTGACTCTGCAACCCCATGGACCGTAGCTGGCCAGGCTCTTCTGTCTATGGGGATTCTCCAGGCAAGGAACCATAGAACATAACAAAAATTAGTGAGAACCGACTATGCCCACAATAGCAGAAGATCCAACTTCCAGTGGACCTTGAGCCTCATTACATGCTCACTGCAATGCTTTAGCATGCTAAATAGCACACCCACCAGCTCCGTGATGGTTCTGAGACCAACTATCAAAGGCCAAAAAATGGGCAGTAACCCAATTCCTGGAAATCCCTCCCCCTCCCCCAAAACAGTTGGAAAAATCCTCCCACTTATTAGCCTATGAAATCACCCAGCTCATAAAAGCTAACCCCATATTCTGAGCCTCTCGTTTTCTGAGATGGCCCACACTCTGTGTAGTGCATTTCTCCAAAGGCCACGTTGGCCCCTTGAGACAGACCACATTCTATCTATGGAATGTGTATCTTTCTAAAGAAAACCACTTCTTACCCATCCCTTTGTCTCTCACTGAATTCTTTCTGCAATGAGACATCAGGTACCTGAGCTTTATTAGGTACTGAGACCAGACGTGTGGTTTCAATTAAAAGACTGTGAGTTCAGGTCCCACCTGATTTGCACGGTTTCAGCTTCACAACAATGTGAATGTACTTAGTGCTACAGAATTCTACATTTTAAAATGGTTAAAATGTTGAGGGAGAATGCATACATGTGTATGTATGACTCAGTCCCTTTGCTGTCTACCTGAAACTATCATAGCGTTGTTAATCAGCTATACTCCAATACAAAATAAGAAGTTAAAAAAAATGGTTAGAATGTACATGGTATATTATGTATATTTTGCTGCAATAGAAAGTAAAAAGCATTGCCTTTAATATGACTTAAAATTCATAAATCAATTTTTTTAAGTCAAGTACTGAAACCCACTCTCTTAAGCATTCCCTTTATTAGCCAGTTCATCCTGTAGGGTCACATCTAAAGAGAGAACAGATTTGCTGTAAGTCAAGAACTAAAATGGTGGAATGGAGTTCAGAGATGCAGGTAAACTAGGGTCCAAAAATAGAGACAGGTCTGAGGCAAACAGGCTGTGACATTGAAGCAGCCAAGGGCAAGAGGTAGTAGGCACAGGGCTTGCTGAGGATGACTTCCAAATGTGATACTAGCTACTAAACTTCTGGATGCTAGTCAGGTTAGGAGCAGCCTATGCCAGAAGCAAGGAATGATGAGTCATTAACCCAACAGTGTAGGACATTATCTTCCTTCTAGAAATTTTGCCTAGGTACCTGGATGTTTTAGAATTCTGCAGATGAGACATGAATGGCACCAGGTAGGCAAGGTCTAGAGCTTAACAACTCCTGGGATAATATTACTGAGCACTAGGAGCCAGCACAGGCTCCTGGAGCTGGCATCAGAGTCCAGGAGGCATATTCAAGATAAGGGCTGCTGGAGAGGGTAGCACAAAGGTATGGAGGTGGCTGGGGTTGTGGGTGTCAGTAGCCAGGAAATGAAGCCAGAGGTTGGAAAGTGGAAGGAGCTGATGGAAGCAGTCAAGGAAGAGACTGGACAGGGGAAGGAATGAAGGACAGGTGGGGGACTGATGCAAAGCTGGTCAGAATATGGAAGAAGGCAGCAAGCAGCTAGAGAGATGTGTGTTCACGAGATAAGTCAGCATGTAGAGAAGGGTGATCTGGACCCTCTTTTTGCACGGAACCTGGGGTCTGCTCCAGACCAGTGTGTGCTGTGCTATTTCACTTCAGTTGTGTCTGTCTCTTCACAACCCTATGGACTATAGCCCTCCAGGCTTGTTTGTCCCTGGGATTCTCCAGGCAAGAATACTGGAATCAGTTGCTATGTCCCACTCCAGGGGATCTTCCTGAACTAGGAATCAAACCCAAGTCAGACCAGGGACAGGTCTTAAAAGGGGCTGGCTTTCATGAGTTCCCATCCCTCTGTATCCACGACTAGTCTAGGGAGGGTACGATGACCATCTCTAGAGAAACTCACTGTGCTGGCACAGACCCAGGAGATCTGGCATCTCACCCCAGATACACCCAGGTCTCAGAGTTCCTATGGGCTTCCTTGGTGACTCGGGGATAAAGAATCTGCCTGCCAATGCAGGAGACACCAGTTCGATTCCTGAATCAAGAAGATCCCCTGGAGAAAGAAATGGCAACTCACTCCAGTATTCTTGCCTGGGAAATCCATGGTCAGAGGAGCCTCGAGGGCTACAGTCTGTGGGGTTGCAAAGAGTCAGACATGACTTAGCCACTAAATAACAACAAACGAGTCCCGGTTTCCTTACCAGTAAAGTGGGGGAGATACTAGCTCCCAGCAACCCCATAAGCAGGTTCTAAGGATCAAGTGAGAAAACATGGGTACCCATTTTATGACATCTGCTGTAGGTGATTCATTTGTACGTGGACTTTAAAATGCAACATAGCAAAACTACAGCAGGGAAGAGGCCATCCCGACCACTAGGAGAAAAGAAACCATGTGACTTCGGAAATAGGCAAGGACCGGAGAGGTGAGGAAATGGTGCCTTGCTTTATCCTAATTAAATTACCATATTCTAATTAAAAAACAGAACCAGAGGTTTGTAAAACTTCTGCTGCTAGAAGCCAGAGCCAGGAAGAGCACAATGAACAGAGATTATGATTAATCAAGGACCATGCCAGGCCCTGGGCTGTTGGACTATGTGCGGTCTGGAAGGTCAAGAAGCAGAGACCCCAGGCCAAGGAATGTGGATGGTTGTTGGGAGCTAGTGATGGGAGCAGAATTTTTTCCCTAAACCATTTGCGAACTAACTCAGACCATCCAGACACCATCTATTTCCAATAGGCTCCATAAACTCTCCCCTCTGCTGTTGATGCCTCCCAGTCTGACCAGTCTATAAATAAATTTCATTAAACAGCAATAATAATGGATACTAAGGGTTAAACAAGAGAGTAAAATATTTAATTAAAAAATAATAATAAACAATAATGATTGCTTCCTATAGGCCTGATACCAAGTTTAACACTTTGTTTCTATAATCTTATTGAATCTTAACAACTGTGTGTTTTATAGGCAAAGAATATGAAGTTTTGAGAGGTTAAATAACTTGTCTAACATTATCCCCACTACCAGTAAGAGGAAGACCGGGGATTTGAACCCAAGTCTGTCTGGTGTCAAAATTAAGCACATTAGTCCACAGTGCCTTTGATATCTTGAGGGCCAGATCATAATCCTGCCTATTACATAAATAATCAAATATGATGGAAAAAGAAATGTCACTAGGATGACCTGGAGAATTTAAGGCCACTTAAAGAACAGGATTGAGTAACCTAAATCCATTGAGGATTTCTTTGGGGAAAACATGTAAACAAATTCAGGAACATCCACTGGGGGCTTGGCCAGCAGCTGTAAATAGCATTCCCCCAGGACTAATTTCCATGCAATGGCTCTTGGTATAAAGACTTGGGTGAACAGTTATAATAATAGGTAGGTTAATCTGCCCCATTATTTACATTTGGTGAATGATAGAGCAGAGGCAATAAATGTTTTGCCAAAGCAGAGTAGACTCTGAGACGGCATCGCTGCTTTAATTGTTACTGGAGAAAAGCACTTGTTTCATCTGTGACTGTGGGTATATTGCAGAGGAAACAGAATATAAAGCTCCCACAGGGACTGAGTGGCTGGACCAGTCTTGTCACTTCTTTTTCAAGGCTTGCAGAAAGGTTTACAGGCAATGAAAACCATCATTCACCTGCCAGCCTCTACAAACTTCAGAGTCAAACTGGGGTTTAAAGATGGCTTCCCCAGCATCACCAAAGGTAAATTACTAGAAGTTTCCGGAGCTCCATTCTTTTCCCCCCTCATCTGCAAGCCCTTTGGTAAAGCATTTACTCAAGAGACTGGTCCAGTTAAGCCTTCTCTTTTTGTTTCCTGGAGAAAAGCATACTGGCTAAATTTAGAAGCTGGCTATGGGCTCTTTAGGACTTCCCTGGTGGCTCAGTGACAAAGAATCTGCCTGGAAAGAGACACAGAAGATGTGGGTTTGATCCCTAGGTTGGGAAGATCTCCTGGAGGAGGAAATGGCAACCCACTCCAGTATTCTTGCCTGGACAATGCCATGGACAGAGGAGTCTGGCTGGCTACCGTCCACGGGGTCACAAAGAGCTGGACATGACTTAGCAACTAAACAACAACAATGGACCCTTAAAATGCTTTACAAGCAGGCTGTTTTGCTTTCTTTTCCTATTTGTTTCCTTTCTAACAATAGCCGGGAGACAACTTCAATGGTATGATGGAAGCATCAGACACTTACAGGAGAGACTGGATTCAAATCTGATCTCCCCATATAAGCTCTGAGATCCTGACAAGATCACTTGCTGTCTCAGTGCATCCCTGAAAATCTGTAAAGTGTACATTTGCTGAGATGTCAGAACAAACTGTATGTAAGGTGATTCTCTGGTAGTCTTTGCTTGAAGTTAATATAGAGTCTAAATATCATTGTAATGTGAAATATAAGATATATGCAGAAAAATATATATTCAAAAGTGAACAGCAAAGAAAAAGAAAAAATGTAAAGGGCAGTGATGTGTCACAAAAGAATACCTGTAAAATCAATTTCCAAGTGAAGATTTAGGTCAGAGGTTAGCAAACTTTCTATTTTTAAGAGCCAGAGAGTAAAAACTTAACTGATTCGGTCCCTTTAGCAACTATTTAACTCTGTCATAGTGTTGTGAAAGCAGCCATGGACTATAACACACAAGTGGACCTGACTTTGTACCAATTAAACTATATTCACAAAAATAAGCCCCAGACAGGACTTCTTTTTGCGATCATGCAGAGGTCCAATGGTTACGATTTCACCTTCCAATGCAAGGGGTGTAGGTTCAATCCCTGGTCAGAGAGCGAAGATCCCACGTGCCTCATGGCTGAAAAACCAAAATGTAAAACAGAAACAATATTGCAACAAATTCAATAAAAACTTTTAAAAAATGGTCCACATCAAAAAAAAAATTTTTTAAGTAAACACCAGACTCAGGTGCTGACCTCTGATTTAGATGATTATCAGCATTTCAGAAGCCACGTCATGCTTTCACCTTGATAGGGGCAACATCGCCTTGATTTTAGAGCAACCAGTTCCCTACTTTACAGTTTTACTACCTAAGCATACATCCCTAAACACTAGCATTTTGCCTGGTTTTTGAACTTAATATAAATGAAATTATACACTAATTGGTCTTCCCAGGTGGTGCAGTAGTAAAGAATCTGCCTGCCAATACAGGAGACACCTGAGATTCGAGTATAATCCCTGGGTCTGGAAGATCTCCTGGAAGAGAAAAAGGCAACCCACTCCATTATTCTTGCCTGGACAATGCCATGGACAGAGAAGCCTGGCGGGTTACAGTCCATAGGGTTGCAAAGAGTCCGACACAAACTGAGCTCGCACATACACATTAATTATTCCTTTGAGTCAAGCTTTTCCATCAAATATTATTGACATATCACTCTAGATAATTTAACTTTGCTGTCCATATACATTTAGATTGTTCCTTCTTGGGGACCATGGAAATAATGCAGCTATGAATATCCTTATGCAAACCTCTTGGTCTTCCTGTGCACAAATTTCTGTTGGGTATAGATCTAGGAGTGAAATTTGGGGGTCATATGGTATGTGTATATTCAGTTTTGAAATATAAGAGGTCCAATTGTTCCACATATATGCCAGCATTTAGTATTACCAGACTTTGAAAATGTATCCATTCTCATTGAGTGTGGAGTATCTCATGGTTTTAATTTACATTCTCTGGTTAATAATAGGGTCTATGTGCTTGTCTGCCATTTGATATCTTCATTTGTGAAGTGTCTATCAAGTCTTCTGCCTATTTTTCTACTTTGCTGATTGTCTTTTCCTTACTGGTTTGTAGAAGTTCTTTTGACATTCCTAGTATCAGCTCTTTGTCTATTTTTTATATAGCAAATATTTTCTCCCACTTATGGCTGAATTCTCACTTTTTTAAATGATATTATGTGATGAACAGACAAATTCTTAATTTTAACATAGTAAACCTCAGGAAAGTTTTCCTTTACAGTTAACACTTTTTAAATTTCCTATCTGAGAAATCTCTCTATACACCAAAGTTATGAAAAACTTCCTTTTGCTAAGTTGCATTTTTTTTTCAGAATACTGCCCATCCTATCTAAACCCAGGTTATCTAATTAATACCATGCCATTAATATCATCTTTTGAACTGTGATGCTAGAGAAGACTCTTGAGAGTCCCTTGGACTTCAAGGAGATCCAACCAGTCAATCATAAAGAAAATCAGTCCTGAATGTTCATTGGAAGGACTGATGTTGTAGCTGAAGCTCCAATACTTTGGCCACCTGATACGAAGAACTGACTCATTGGAAAAAGACCCTGATGCTGGGAAAGATTGAAGGCAAGAGGAGAAGAGGACGACAGAGGATGAGACGGTTGGATGGCATCACCAACTCAATGGACATGAGTTTGAGCAAGCTCTAGGAATTGGTGATGGACAGGGAAGCCTGACTTGCTGCAGTCCATGGGGTCTCAAAAAGTCAGACACAACTGAGGAACTGAACTGAGTATCATCTTGTTTTTAGCATCAGCAGAATCTCTAGCTGTGCTGCCTTTTTCATCCCTAACATTGGATAGATACCTTCTCTCTTTTCCTTCTTACATATTCAACAGAGGTGTATCAAGGACATTACTCTTTTCAAGGACCAACTTGAGTTTTTGTTGATCCTCTTCACTGTTTTGTTTCATTAATTTCTGCTTATGTTTATTACGAATTTACTCTGACTTTCTTTACTATTAATGTGTTGCCTTTTCTAACTTCTTGACAAAGATATTTGATTCATTACTTTGTGAAAGTCTCTGAGTCATGTCTGACTCTTTGCGACCCCGTGAACTATACAGTCCATGGAATTCTCCAGGCCAGAATACTGGAGTGGGTAGCCTTATCCCTTCTCCAGGGGATCTTCCTGACCCAGGAATCAAACCAGGGCCTCCTGCACTGCAGGCGGATTCTTTACCAACTGAGCTATCAGGGAAGCCCTCATTACTTTGTACTATCATAATATAAAGATAGTTTCTTCTTACTTACCTACCTACACACAAATATTTTGATACTTTTATTATTGTTCAGTTAAAAATTTTTTCTAATGTCCTTTATGACTTCTTCTTTGACTCAGGGGCTATTTTCAAATGTATTTCTAAATTCTAAAATTATACAAAATTTATCATTATGCCTTTAGTGTTGATTTCAAGTCTAATCGTATTATGGAAAAAGAACACACGCTGTGTGATTTCAATTCTTTGAAATTTGTTGAGACTTGTTTTATGACCGCGCACAAGGTCAATTAGAATAAAGTGTTCCATGTATAACTTGAAGTATGTCTTAATTTGTTGAGTGGAATAGTTTTTAAATGTTTATGAGGCTTTTCTGCTAATCATGCTGTTCAAATGTCTATATCCTTAGCTTATTTTTTTTTTTGCCTGCCAAATATTGAGATTCATGCATTAAAATCTTGAAGTACAAGCATAGATTTGCCTATTTCTCTTCACAGTTCTTTCAAGTTTTATACATTTTATGAGTATGTCATTAAGTGCAGTTAACATTTTTAAATGTAATATCTTAAAGTTGGATCAAGTATTTTATCATTCTGAAATGTCCATCTTTATCTCTGGTAATGTTTTCTGTCTTAAGGTCTGTTTTGTCTAACATTAATACAACTATGCAAGGGCTTGTGGGGTCAGGGGATTTTGCTTTCAGATTTTTGTTTTGCTTTTTTTTGGTTAGTGTTTAGAAGAAAAAAATCTTTTTCTATTCTTTTACTTCCAAACTTTCTGTGTTTTAGTATTTTTCTCTGTGCCAAGATTTAAATATTGTTTAATGACCTGACTTTTGTTGTGTCCAATCTACTATTAAGCCCACTCATTGAGATCTAAATTTCAGATATTGCAATTCTCCAAAACATCCCATCTAGACTTTCTTCTAAATCTATATGGGGAGACATTTGTGGACATCTAAATGTTCTGTCCTAAAAATACCCGTTTGAATGCAGAGTTCCAAAGAATAGCAAGGAAAGATAAAAAAGACTTCCTCAGTAATCAATGCAAAGAAATAGAGGAAAACAATAGAATGGGAAAGACTAGAGATCTCTTCAAGAAAATTAGAGATACCAAGGAACATTTCATACAAAGGCGGGAACAATAAAGGACAAAAATGGTATGGACCCAACAGAAGCAGAAGATATTAAGAAGAGGTGGCAAGAATACACAAAAGAACTATACAAAAAAGATCTTCATGACCCAGATAACCATGATGGTATGATCACTCACCTAGAGACAGACATCCTGGAATGTGAAGTCAAGGGGGCCTTAGGAAGCATCACTACAAACAAAGCTAGTGGAGGTAATGGAATTCCAGTTGAGCTATTTCAAATCCTCAAAGATGATGCTGTTAAAGTGCTGCACTCAATATGCCAGCAAATCTGAAAAACTCAGCTGTGGCCACAGGACTGAAAAAGGTCAGTTTTCATTCCAACCCCTAAGAAAGGCAATGCCAAAGAATGCTCAAACTACCACACAATTGCAATCACCTGACATGCTAGCAAAGTAATGCTCAAAATTCTCCAAGCCAGGTTTCAAAAGTACGTGAACCATGAACATCCAGATGTTCAAGCTAGATTTAGAAAAGGCAGAAGAACCAGAGATCAAATTGCCAACATCCACTGGATCATCAAAAAAGCAAAAGAATTCCAAAAAGCATCTACTTCTGCATTATTGACTACACCAAAGGCTTTGTGTAGATCACTAAAACTGTGGAAAATTCTTCAAGAGATGGAAATACCAGACCACCTGCTCTACCTCCTGAGAAATCTGTATGCAGGTCAAGAAACAACAGTTAGAACCAGACATGGAACAACAGACTGGTTCCAAATAGGATAAGGAATATGTCAAAGCTGTATATTGTCACCCTGCTTATTTAACTTATATGCAGAGTACATCATGCGAAATGCTGGGCTAGATGAAGTACAAGCTGGAATCAAGATTGCTGGGAGAAATAACAATAACCTCAGATACGCAGATGACACCACCCTTATGGCAGAAAACGAAGAAGAACTAAAGAGCCTCTTGATGAAAGTGAAAGAGGAGAGTGAAAAAGTTGGCTTAAAACTCAACATTGAGAAAACTAAGATCATGGCATCTGGGCCCATCACTATACAGCAAATAGATGGGGAAACAATGGAAACAGTGAGAGACTTTATTTTCTTGGGCTCCAAAATCACTGCAGATGGTGATTGCAGCCATGAAATTAAAAGACGCTTGCCCCTTGGAAGAAAAGCTGTGACCAACCTAGACAGCATATTAAAAAGCAGAGACATTACTTTGCCAACAAAGGTCCATCTAGTCAAGGCTATGGTTTTTCCAGTGGTCATGTAAGGATGTGAGTGTTGGACTATAAAGAAAGCGAGCGCCGAAGAATTGATGCTTTCGAACTGTGGTGTTGGAGAAGACTCTTGAGAGTCCCTTGGACTTCAAGGAGATCCAACCAGTCCATCCTAAAGGAAATCAGTCCTGAATATTCATTGGAAGGACTGATGCTGAAGCTGAAACTCCAATACTTTGGCCACCTGATGGGAAGAAATGACTCATTGGAAAACACCCTGATGGTGGGAAAGATTGGGAGGAGAATGGGATGCCAGAGGATGAGATGGTTGGATGGCATCACCAACTTGATGGACTTGAGTTTGATCAAGCTCCAGGAGTTGGTTGTTCGACAGGGAAGCCTGGCGTGCTGCTGTCCTTGAGATCGCAGAGTTGAACATGACTGAGCAACTGAACTGAACTGAAATGTCCTGCTCCTCATCAAACTTTTCCCTTTGATTTAACATTTATGGGTGATTTGTCTGATCCAGTCTTTACTTTGATGGTTTTAAAACAGTGGATTTCCACTTCCACGACTCCCTTGCATTTACCAGTTCATGTTCCATTGTAAGAAAATATTTGCAACATATTGATAAAACCTCTCTTCTCACCTGTCTAACTATCCATTTATCTATTCATGAACTTATAATTCCTATTTAATATAACGGGCTATAGTCCATTAAAATCTTAATTTGTTTTGCTCAAATTATCCTACCTTGGATGTTGCCCTTTTCAAAGTGGTTTCTATATCTTTTGTGACATGCATGAATTCTTTCTTTTTTTAACACTCTCTTATTTTCTGGCACAAAAAGATGTTCAGGTTTATCTTGTACCCTCCCTGATGCTGTCCAGGAATTAGCTATTTCTCCAAAGATACTTGGTTTCTCTTAGTGCTACTGCTGCTGCTGCTAAGTCGCTTCAGTTGTGTCTGACTCTGTGCGACCGCATAGACAGCAGCCCACGAGGCTCCCCCATCCCTGGGATTCTCCAGGCAAGAACACTGGAGGGGGTTGCAATTTCCTTCTCCAATGCATGAAAGTGAAAAGCGAAAGTGAAGTCACTCAGTCGTGGCCGACTCTTAGCGACCCCATGAGCTGCAGCCTACCAGGCTCCTCCGTCCATGGGATTTTCCAGGTAAGAGTACTGGAGTGGGGTGCCATTGCCTTCTCGTCTCTTAGTGAGGAATGGTATTTAGAAACCAAGACTTTGGCACTGAGTGTACTCATTGCTACTGGAGTGTTATTGCTTCTTTTCAATATATGTATCTGGGGAATATTTATATATAAGAAATCATGAATTCATATTGGTACTTAAAATTCCAGTCCAGCCCTATAGAGTTCTTCCTCACATTTTCTTACTCAATATTTAGATCTCTTCCACATTGAAAATCTTAGCCTCCATTTACTGAAGCATTCAGTCCTACAATGTACTTTTAAAAGCTGTTTTTTAGTTTGTCTGTTGGCTGCACTGCACGGCAAGAAGGGATGTTAGTTCCTCAACCAAGGATCCAACCCACGCCTCCTACAGGGGAAGCATGAAATCTTCCCCTGGGGCTAGTGGTAAAGAACCTGCCTGCCAATGCAGGAGATGTAAGAGATGTGGGTTCAGTCCCTGAACTGGGAAGATCCCCTGGAGAAGGGCACAGCAACTCACTCCAGTATTCTTGCCTGGAGAATCCCATGGACAGAGGAGCCTGGCGGGCTACAGTCCTTGGGGTTGCAAAGAGTCGGACATAACTGAAGTGACTTCGCACAGCACAGACCCACTGAACTTTCAGGGAAGTCCCCCCAAAACTGATTTCAAAATAGCTTTATCTACACAATCAAAAGCATTTGTAGTTCGTTTATCCCCCTAAATCGAAGGTATATGTTATAGTCAGAGAGAGTTGTGCTCAAATTATTTTGAATTAGTTATCTTTTCCCTCTGACATAGTTATGTTATTAATTCAAGATACAGTTGAGTTTACTTTTTTCTGTTTGCATTCAGTTTTAATCTCCCCATTCACAATTACTTAATTTTGCTTTTTCAAGTTTATAAAACATAAATATGACTTCCGAAAGTCAAATCTATGCAAAAAGACATATACAAAGAAGTGATAGTCTTTCCCTTGCCCTCTTCATCCCATTCCCCTTCAGCTTTGGAAGTAATCAACTTTATTTCTTTGTTTCTTTTGACAAAAGTAAGCAAATATACACATATTCCATAATTCCTCCTTCCTTCTTACACAAAAGATGGTATATTGTACATACTCTTTTGCAACTTGTTTTTTGTCACTTAACAATATATCCTGGAAATTACTCTGATTCCATTCACAGGGATAAACTTCATTTCTTTTTTACAGTTGCATGAGCTCCATTGTATACATGTGCTATGGCTTATTTCAGCCAATCTCCTATATTTGAGTATTTAAGTACTTTCCAATATTTTGCAATTATACAAAAATGCAGCAATGAAAACCTTGTGCATATTGTTGGCAGTGTATTTTCCATGCAAAGTCCTAGAGATGGAATTGCTGGGCCCAAGACTTAGTAAATATACAGTTGTGTTAGGTATTTCCAAATTTCTCTCCTTGGAAATTGTACCATTTTTCATCCTCAGCAATGTGTGAGGCTTCCTATTTTCCTGAAACCTCACCAAGTAGGTATATTCTCATACTTTGGAATGTTTACCAATCTGATGCATGAAATGTAATATCATGGTTTAGTTTAATTTTAGAGTCATTTTAGATACTTTTATAAATTGGTTGCTTATAAATTTTGTCATTTTACTAACAGATTTTTGGTCTCTCCCTCCACTCAATTTTAAAAAACTGTTTATTTAGAGATATCAACCCACATCTGTGATATATATAGCAAATATTTTCTCCCAATTTCTCAATTACCTTTTGAGTTACTTATGGTATTTTTTGTCATTAAAAAGTGGGGAGTATTTTTTTTTTTGCAGTCAAACATTGATTTTTTTGGTTTGTTTTTTGCATTTTATACTTTTTGTATTTGGAGTTATAGCTTCCCTACATTCAGATCACAGAGGAATTCACCCAAATTTTCTTCTAGTACTTATATAGCTTAATTTTGTATGTTTAGGAATGTGATCCATTTCAAGTTTATTCTTATATATGTGTAAAAGAAGAACATAAATTCATCTGTTTAAAATGGTTATCTTGTTTTCACACATTGATTAAAAAATAATTCCTTGCTCCAGTAATTTGAGATATCATCTGTATTATGTATTCAATTTCTATATGTACTTGGATCTGTTTCTGTAAATACTTTCAAGTCAAACAAAATACATCTGTGATCTAAATTTGCTTTCCCACTGCCACAGACCTGTGGTCCCTAAACTAAAGATTGATATATTCCTGCCCTTAAGAAATTTTATGGTAGTTGCAACCATTTACTCCTAGTTCAGCATAGAACCTTAAGGATTATTATCGAGTTTTGATAGTAACGATAGCTAATATTTATATAGTCTAATATTATATGCTAAAAATTCCTTTAAAGATATTACATATATTAATTTAATCCTTAAAACAATATTATGAAGAAATCCTTCATTATCCTTATTTTATAGATGAGAAAACTGAAACACAGATTAAGAGGCTTGACCAAGGTAGTAAATAGCAGAGCTGGGATTCAGACCCTAGCAGTGTGGTGCTGGAGTCCTCGGTCTTTATCACTGTACAACTCTGTCTCTCTAGATCCAGAGGAAGAAAGGAACACCAGTTTTGGAAGCTGAAATTCTTGACTGGGTTTCACTTGGTTCAGTGACTGTGCGATCTACAAAGAAACAGAAAGAAATGTTCTCTTTTTGTGAGTACTCTGAGGTGCTCTGTTCCTTAAACTCTCTGTGTTGTCACTCTGTCTATTGCAAACTGAGATTCGTCTGAATGTCAATTCAATTAGTAAATGTATAATTGTTGTCTTCATAAACCATACTTTGACATTTAATATGCCAAACTCGATCATTTTATGAGCAAGCCAAGTATTCCATAATGCATTTTTATGTTCTGCAGCTATCAAGATGGCTTCAGATTTAGAGTGCTTAAAAAAAAAAAGAACTGTATCATAAATTTCAATTTTCCCTAAAATTGCCTTTTTTAATGGAACAGGAAAAAATTATATTCCTGTCAATTTCTCTCCTCTAGTAGGTTCAGAATTCCTGAAAAGTTGTAATTGCTCAAAGATTGAGGGTCCTTGTGCAACTCTGAAGAGTCACACATATCAAATATGTCTACAGCTCTGTACTCTTCTGGGGGGCTTGTGGGGTTGTTCATGTATTCATAAGACTGGAGAAGACAGACCCACTCCCAAATTTTAAATAGTTTAAATGCTCAATAGTACACAGTCTCAGAGCCCTACCAAGTGCTTACTAGACAAAGGACCTTGCTAGTGAGAAGATGAGATAGTCCTGAGGCAAGTGGAGTCTCTGAGTAGCTATACTGAAGGTCAGAGGAAGCAGTGGGTGGGTCTGTGGGCTCAAGATGACTGGAAATTTGCACCCTGCAAAGCTCATCCACTCCTTCCTTAGGACTCTGATGGTAACAGATTTCTCATATCCCAGAAGCCATCCCTATCCACTTGTAAATACAAACTGCCTGAGAGGTTGGCAGGACTCTTCACCAGGAACCTCTGAAGACTCAGAAGAGTCTCTGAGGAAGGGACAGTGGTGGGGCAAGACAGGGAAGGAGAACATGCACCATGCTTTTGAGGGGCAGGAAAAATAAAGGGAACACCTCACTCAAGAGTGTTTATTGCCTCAGGCTGTCACACCCCAAACACAGTGAATGGGTTTGGGGGAATGGGGGGATGGAGAGACAGAGCAAAGAAGAAAATCAGTAAGATCAGTGAAACAGAATAGAGAGTCAACAATAGACCAAATATCTGTGAGAATCAAGTTCACAGTAGAGGTAGGAAACTATGATTATTCGATAAACTATTTGATATAAAACATTAACCATGGTGAAACCACAGTTAATGCATTTGGGAGGCTCTGAGCAACTCTAGTTCTTTATGTCTCAATGCAGAAATTTAGTGGGAGGCAAAGTGATAGATGGACTTCCCAGGTAGCAGTAACAGTAAAGAACCCACCTGCCAATGCTGGAGATGCGAGGCCGATCCCTGGATCAAGAAGATCCCCTGGAGGAAGGAATGGCAACCCACTCCAGTATAGTTGCCTGGAGACTCTCCATGGACAGAGGAGCCTGGCAGGCTAGAGTTCACAGGGTTGCAAAGAATCAGACACGACTAAGTAACTTAGCATGCACACATGCTCAGAGTATGTGATAAGAAGTGATTTGTTAAACTAGGATACTTGTGAGGCTTCCTAGTGGTGCCCAGAGAAATTAGTGGGCTACAGTTTTATAATCAAAGGAAAAGTGGGAGAAGACCACTTTCTTCCTCATTCTTGAGTAGGTGTCAAGCTTCTATCATCAGCTTCTCCTCCACGGTCAAGCAGGGGATTTTTCCTATCCCTACATGGTCAAGCCAGGACTGGCAGGGCACAATGGAAATGAGCAAAAAGACAATAATCTGTACTGAAAATGGTAAATCAAGTCAGGTTTCAGTTCAGTTCAATTCAGTCGCTCAGTCGTGTTGACTGTTTGTGACCTCATGAACTGCAGCACACCAGGCCTCCCTATCCATCACCAACTCCCAGAGTCCACCCAAACCCATGTCCATTGAGTCAGTGATGCCATCCAACCATCTCATCCTCTGTCGTCCCCTTCTCCCCCCAGTATCAGGGTCTTTTCCAACGAGTCAGCTCTTCGCAGGTTTCAGCAGAATATCACACTTTTCTTATATCTTTGTTTTTAGTGTGTGCAGAGGAGCATGTCCTAGGAATCATTAACTTACTGAGTTCTCTGGGCAAGATGTGGATCTCATTCCACTATTGTTTTATTGTTTGAGATCATGCCTGATGCTCCTGCTGCATGGTTTTGCTGCTAAGCAAGCCTGCTTGATTTTGTGGTTAAACAAACCTGCTTTCTTGGGTGATCGTTAACTTACAGAGGTCTCCCTTTTTTTTTTTTTTCTGTACTTACCGTTCCCTAGTGGGATTAACTATTTAGCTACCTATTTTTTCCCTTTTCTCTGTCCCTATCAATTGGGTCAAAATAGAGTCAGGTCTTCACACAGAAAATACTTTCTGGAATGTAACTATCAAATAAATTACCACATTGAAGAATACTATATAAAAAAACAAGCATTAGATAAATTAAAGATTTGAATTTGAATATTTTTTATAAAAAAGCAAAACATTCACGAAAAAGTGACAGTATATGAGCAGATTTATAAAACTTTGTTTCCCCAAACCTATATAAGTGCACAAAAAGAAGAAATAGTAAGTGTACTATTGACATTTCAAAAAATATTCTAGAACTAAAATAAAAAATATTTGACTCTAGGAATTGACAGAGACAGTGAAAAGCAGAACCAAGGACACTAAAAAGGAAATCTTACCAATATCCCCCTTTGATATCCAAGTTGGAGTAATGGAGAGGTTGGGGCTAGAAGTATCCAAAGGGAATGTGCGATATTCCACCTAGGGATCCCTTTCCCTAACTTGCAAAATTTCTGAGCAGAGTGTGGGGGAGGAGCAGTGAGAGTAGATACCCTAAGGATAACTGTCAAAAGGCCCATTGGGGAAGAAGAGAAATAATAACACTATTTCAAACCAAAAGCCAGGAACCTCTAGGATTTTATGCAAGCACAGCCAGCTCACCTCAAAGCAGAGAGAGCAAACTAAAGACTAATGAATACAGTCATGGGGGAATCTGGTCCCAGATGAGCACAGTTCTCCAGAGCAATGAATCCACCTAAGACTTTTATCTCAGTAACTAATGCAATCAGCTATACAGAAAGTGAGCGCTGTAATTCTTTGAAGTAAAATGACATGAGGAAAAAACACATAAATTAGAACAAAAATCACAGCCCATACCAACAAAACCTTGAAAGCTGGGAGAGGTGAGGAAAGTGTATGCATTAATTTTTTTAGCTTTCATGGCAGGTGGAGCTGTCTGTTGATATTGCTTCATCTACAAAATTGAGACTCTGAGACCAAAATTATGTTTAACTGTGTTCTTTAAGTATACAGCCTGGATTACTAAGGAGTAGAGCTGAAAACCTGTTGTATATCTTCCAAATTAGCAAAGCAGAAAATAAAAATCAGACAATAGCAAGTGATAGAAAACTCAGAAATAGTAAGACGGAATTTAAAAAGCAGAAAATAGAAAACAGATGACAGAAATTAGACTAAAAACATCTGATATGACAAAGAGTGTTGAAGCAAGACATTAACCTAATACAGAAAAAGAAATCTCAGATTGAGTCAAATAAACTAAATCTAGCTCTATATAAAACACACATCTTGTACTAGACATGTTTTATTTGCTCTCCAGATCCACTGTTTCCATTCTCCACTACTCTGTGAGCCGGGAAGCCAACTGACACCAAAGTATCACCATGCTGCCTTGCCCTCAAGCTTCCAATTGAGTTTGGTCACAGGAGGCACCAACAGGAGCTCTGAGGAAGGGAAGAAAATGAAGTCAGGGCATTTCCTGGGTGTCTTCTTGCAGAGTCACCACGCTGGTTGCCTCTTGACACCAAAGTCCACCACTCCCCTCAGGCAGGCCCTTCTCTTCAGGTTCCAGTAACTGACGCGGTGGTGATAACCGCGCCCCATCACTAAGTTCAAGGGTACTGCACTGTTACTGCTTCTCCACATATGCATACCTTTGAAAATGGTTCTTTCATTAAATTATCCAATTTTTGAGCAGGGCACCAGTTTTCTACCAGGACCCCCAAATGATACACACTCAAACAAAGCTATTCATAAAGCTGAAAGTAATCGAACAGGGGGAAGAAATCTAGGTAAATTTAAAGAAAAAGAAGTCAGGGTTTGTCATCCACAGAAAATGTTGAATTCAAAGAAAGAACATTAAATGAGATTTAAAAGATCACAGTATAATGGTAGGGAGTAAGAGCCACGTTAAAGTAAAATTGTCTTGAATCTATATGTGGTAAATATATGAAGCCAAAAGTTGCTGGCAATGCAAAGCGAAAGAGGCCAAATGCACATTTTAATACCTAATGGTCTTTAAAGCTCAAGTTAAACATTAGTGGGAAAACCAGTGAAATATGAAAAAAATCTGTAAGTTAGGCAATTGAATTGTACTAATATTAATTTCTTGGCTTTTACGATGTACAGCAGTTATGTTGACTAATATTAGGGATGCTTTTTGAAAAGTGTATGCAACCTATCTGTACTATATTTGCAAACTTTTCTGTAAATCTAAAATATTTCAAAATAGAAAGTTTAGAAGAACATCAACTTAATAAAGGGTAAGGATAAAGAAAGTCTGAATGACATAATTAAGAGTTTCAACTCAAGAACAGAAACTACTCTCTATTCTCATATGGCCATGATATGCAAAAGTTCTCTATATATTAGACCAAAGAACCCTCAAAAAAAAAGTAAAACACTGAACCATATTATTATCCATAATTCAAAATTAAAGTAGAAACAAAACAAAATCTCTGACCATTTTAAAACTTTTTCCAATACTGTAAACAAATCCAGAAGAAATCAAAGAAATTTCCCATAAGTCCAGTGGTTAGGACATGGCACTTTAATTGCCAGGGCCTGGGCTCCGTACCTGCTTGGGGAACTAAGATGTGGGCAGTTGGCACAGCATTGTCGAAAAGAAAAAGAAATCAAAACCACAACTGAAGAAAGTAGTAGTTATTGCTGGTTGCATTTCCTGTAATTATTTTTCTTCCTTCCTTATTTTGAAACTTCCCTTGCTTCTTTTCATGTATCCCCTCGTCTCTCTAGGACATCATCTGCTTCAGGTGAGGTAGGCTCTTGATTGGCTTCAATCAAATCAGTGGTCTCACTCCCACTGCCAGTGATTTTAAGAATAGACACATAAAATAATCCTAGCAAATGAACTTCAAAGAAGAATCTGATGAATGACTTCTGGGAAAGGCTTTGTTGTTGTTTAATCACCAAGTCGTTTCTGACCCTGCTACCCCATGGACTGTAACCCGCCACGCTCCTTTGTCCATGGGGTTTCCCAGGCAAGAATACTGGAGTGGGTTGCCATTTTCCCCTGCAGGGAACCTCCCTAACTCAGGAATCAAACCCATGTCTCCTGTGTTGGCAGGTGTATTCTTCACCACAGAGCCACCTGGGAAGCCCCCTGGGAAAGGCTTACTTCTTTGCTAAAAAGAAAGTCTTTTTTCTGCATCTGGAAGTTGTCAAGGGCATGTGATACCCAAAGCTGCACCATGAAAATAACTAGCCTAAAGGTATCACTGAACTTCTGAATAAACTAGCTCTGAAATATTCCCTCTTCCAACTCCTTGTTATGGGAAATAATAACTCCTTGAGGCATTTGAATCAAGATTTTCTGTTATTTGCTACTGAAAGAACCCTAACTAATATATATAATCTCTAGGAAATAATGAAAATGAAAACATTATATACTAAAGTCTATAGGGTACAGTCAAACATTATTCGGAGGAAAAATCCTCCCTTTGATCTTTTTCATTTCCAATCTACACACTCTGCCTGTAACAGATTAAGTATTCAGATCAAGAAGTCAGAAAAAAGAAAGGCAATACAATGTCAAGGAAGGTGGGAGAAAATAATTCAAAAAGATATTCAGTGTTTTCTCTATTGCCAAGCAAATGCTTCATCTAAACTGACAACTTCTTTGAGCTAAAGCATTTCCTCCTGCTCAGCTTGCCTTTGACCTCAGCTGCAGATTTTGTCTCTCTTCCACTCCCAAGGCAGGGAGGGTAAATGATAAGTCAAGCCCTTGTCCCAGCTGTTCTGGTAAGGCAAGCATGTACCAGGACCTTGTACACCTTGTTCATCAAACCATTCTACTTATCCCCAGATAATCAGAAGCTGATTATACTTTTAAAGTTAGTAATATATGAGAAAGAAAGATTACAACTCAAATATTTTAGGAAAAAGAGAATTAACAAGCACAGAATCTTTAGAACCCAGTAAAAATCCACACCAAGCCAGAACGAACATATTCCCCTAGGCTCTCCAGTAAGGGTGGCTGTTAGTTCCTTATGAGGAACCAGTGGATGTTTTCATTAGAATGCTTCTTAGGTCATATAGAACAGGCTATATATATTTATGTTGAGGTCAAGTAGAATACATTCCTGAATATGAGTTCAGAAATTCTCCAGTTCTTTTTGTTAATCTCTTCAAAACTTACACTGAAATGTCATCTAGTTAAAGACATATGTTTGGACTTGGAAGACCTAATCTGACTAAATCAATGTCATCATCATCACAAAAAGGACAACAATAATAATAGCAGATAACTTCTACTGAGCATTTGCCATATGGCAGAATCCGTACTAAGCACTCTGTATACATCATGTCCTTTAATCCAAACAAATGAGGAAATAAAAAGCGGTTTTCAAACCCAAGCCTGTTTGATTCCATATATAGCCACAGCACCAAACTAACCAATCTGGCTTTTTTTTTTAACTATCTGATCTTGCTAAATGTTCTACTTTCACAATGGCGTCCACATTTCATTTTCGCAACAAACCAGTGAAGCAAGAGTGATCATCACCATCTTACAGATGAGGCTCAAAAAAGTGAATAATATTCTGAGATCATGCACTGAGTAAGTGGTAGAGCCAGAGTGAGCTTCCTTCCTTCCCCTCCAAAGCCCAGACTTTTCCATACAGAGAAGACCACAAACTGACCCTGAATTCAACATGGAACTTTTCTCTCCATTTCTCTTTTTCTCAGCCCTGGAAAACAAAACAGTTCTGTACCATTCAGGATTCATTACCACCTTCATTATCTTCAGGTGTGTGTGTTTGTTTGGGTTTTTTTTCAGTCTTAAGGATTTTTTTCTCCTCCAGTTTCTTATCAAGCATTGTTCAGTTCAGCCGCTCAATCGTGTCCGACTCTTTGCGACCCCATGAATCACAGCACGCCAGGCCTCCCTGCCCATCACCAACTCCCGGAGTTTACTCAAACTCATGTCCATCGAGTCAGTGATGCCATCCAGCCATCTCATCCTCTGTCGTCCCCTTCTTCTCCTGCCCCCAATCCCTCCCAGCATCAGGGTCTTTTCCAATGAGTCAATCCTTTGCATGAGGTGGCCAAAGTACTGGAGTTTCAACTTCAGCATCAGTCCTTCTAATGAACACCCAGGACTGATCTCCTTTAGGATGGACTGGTTGGATCTCCCTGTAGTCCAAGGGACTCTCCAGAGTCTTCAACACCACAGTTCAAAAGCATCAATTCTTCAGTGCTCAGCTTTCTTCACAGTCCAACTCTCACATCCATACATAACCACTGGAAAAACCATAGCCTTGACTAGACGGACCTTTGTTTGCAAAGTAATGTCTCTGCTTTTTAATATGCTATCTAGGTTGGTCATAACTTTCCTTCCAAGAAGTAAACGTCTTTTAATTTCATGGCTGCAGTCACCATCTGCAGTGATTTTGGAGCCCCCCAAAATAAAGTCTGACACTGTTTCCACTGTTTTCCCATCTATTTCCCATGAAATGATGGGACCAGATGCCATGATCAAGCATTGTAGACAACCTATACTTATGCCACTCAAGGTGACAGCCACTTTAGAAGTTCTCCACACATTAGCACACAACTTAGGGAATTATCAGTGAGTCCAAAGGAAAGCATAAATTTCAGCTAAGGTGGTTGTTTGGATTGGGGAACTTTCCAGAAATGAAATCAGCTCTTTTCCAGAAGTTCTCCAGTCCTTTTTGAAAGGTAACCAGAGCAAAGTGGTAAATTCCTCCTTCCCATAAAATATCGGACAGCATACTCTTATCCCAGTCTCTTTCCTCAACTGAAACAGTACTAACCAGAACCAAGTGATAAAGAAGTCAGTCCTGTGCCCTATAACAGAGAGAGATACTGAACATGTAAAGTGTTACTCAAATAAACTTAAACCCTCAGGACAAAAATACGCTTTTCTAAAATGCATGCTATCAGCAACTCTTACAAATAATTTTTGAAATGCCCTAAGGTAGGAGTAGGGCTTCTTGCTTTTCTACACTTCTCCTGAGTATCATGAGATCTTTCCCACTGAAGTACCAAAACACCAACTCCTCCCTTTCTGTGTGTGCATAGATGCATGTGTGTTAAGTTGCTTCAGTCAAGTCCAACTTTTTATACCACTGTGGACTGTAGCCCACCAGTCTCCTCTGTCCATGGGATTCTCCAGGCAAGAATACTGGAGTGGTAGCCATTCACTTCTCCAAGTGATCCTCCTGACCCAGAGATCAAACCCACGGTGTGTCTCTTATGTCTCCTCGTGGGCAAGTTCTTTACCACAGCAAGGTGCCACCTTGCTGACCATAGGGTAATTCTTACAGACAATCTTAGATTATATCTGGGTGTATATATATACATGGGACATGGTGGTCATTCAGCTTCTCGTTGGTAAGCACTTCCCTCCTTTCTTCTGCAGGAAATAAAAAAGTCTCAGTTTAAACTCCAAAACTATGGTCTAACTTTGCACAATCAATTAAGCCCACATGAAAATGTTGGGAAAACTCTGGTGGTTCTGCTTCTGGCAAAGGCAGCATAAGTTATTTTGGCCCAAGTCTCTCTCTAAAAAAAACAATTAAACAATCAAAACAAAATATCTCAAAAATCTGTTGGGACATGCAGAAAACTATTAAGATTATTTTAAAAAGTTTAGAATATGGTATGAATAAAATAGAAAAACAAAAAAATTTAGCCTAGTATTTGGGCTTTTCCCAGATGGCTCTAGTGGTAAAGAATCTGCCTGCCAATGCAGGAGATGCAAGAAACTCAGGTTTGATCCCTGGGTCAGGAAGATCCCCTAGAGTAGGAAATGGCACTCCACTGGAAAATTCCCTGGGCAGAGGAGCCTCGTGGGCTACAGTCCATAGGGTTGCAAAGAGTCAGACATGACTGAGCAACTGAACACAACAAAACAGCAGAAGCAAAGGACAAATCCCAAAGCAAAAGCAGGGATTGAGAGGCTGAGAAACAGAGAAAAGTTTTCAGAAAACACAAGAGGTGGAGTGACAAAAAATCAAGTTTGTGATCTTCCAAGAAAGAAGGTGGTTTTAGTTCTGCAATTTCCATTTAATCCTTTATGATAGTATCTAGTTCTCTGTCAATTTCTTCTTATCTTGATATTTACTCTTTAAGATTTTAATATAATTATTTTAAAACCTGTGTGGGATAAATCTAATGTCAGGATTTTTAGTCAATATGTCTTTTTGTCTTTTTTTTTGTCTTCATCTATTTTTTCACAAATCTTGTCTTCTTGCATGCCTGATTATTTTTTACTGTGTGCTATACAACGTGTATAATAAAGTGCAGAGATCGTTTGTGGCTCTTGTATTTTACTCCAGAGAGGATTTACTTTTGCTACTGGAAGGTCACCTTAATTACAACTAGATATTAGATTATTCAAAGTTGAGCTTCACCTTATGAGGCCTCATCTATTTCTGGTTTACACTTTCTTCCAAAGAGGGAAGGATCCTGGTATATCCCAGAAGATTTTGGTTGGTACCCTAAATAGAAAACTATAGAATGGATGAAAGTAAAAGGATGAAAGAAGATATACCATGAAAACACTAGTCAAACTCTGGGATAGCTATACCTAAATAGACATTAAGACAAAAAAAGCATTCCAAATGTTTTGCAAAAAGCCTTTAGATCAACTAAAAACTCCACTTATCATTTTATTGGCTTCCTTCTCTTACTTATTTGATCTCAGGGGGTTTTTTCTCACATTCCATTGGAATCTTGATTGTTTGTTTCAAAAACCAGTTTGCTGTCACCAGTTTCTGGCACTCTTAATGGATCTCTATCTCATTAAACACTTTTAATAGATCTTGGATTTAAAAAAAAAAATCAAATCTCTGTTTACTAGAGAGAAACAGAGATTTCATAACAATAAAAGAGCCTATCAAATAGGAAGCTACTAGAATTCTATATGTGTATGCATCAAATAGCCGGCCCAGGTAGTGCAGTGGTCAAGAACCCTCCTGCCAATGCAAGAGATGTGGGTTCAGTCTATGGGTCAGGAAGATCTTCTGGTGTAGGAAACAGCAACCCACTCCAGTATTCTTGCCTGAAAAATTCCATGGACAGAGGAACCTGGCAGGCTATAGTCCATGGGGTCACAAAGAGTTGGCCATGACTGAGTGACTGAGCTCACAAGTATGCATCAGTTAACAAAGCCACTAATTGTATTAAGCAAAGCAGGCCCAGCTTATCAATGATCAGAGAGGGGTTAATGGACTAACTATATCTGTATAACTTGCCTTGTACCACCAGCACCTAAGAAAATGCCTGACACATGTTAGATGCACGACAGATGACTTAAAAGCCAACATTACAACCAGAATGCCTAATATTTCTACTTGTACCCCTTCCTGTAGAAATCCTAACAAACACACTACTAGTGCTTAAAACATGTACAAACACACACACACACAATTTGATGAAAAAACCAGTCTTTCCCCCATCTATTGACCATAGATGTCACAGTATATTTCTGGACTCTCAGTTCTATTCCATTGAGCCCTGTAATTATCTTTATCCCAATACCACACTGTAGCTTTATGGTAAGTTATTAAATCGAGAAGTGTAAGTCCTCTGTGTGCGTGTGTGCTAAGTCGCTTCACCCATGTCTGACTCTTTGCAACTCCATGTACTGTAGCCCACCAGGCTCCACTGTGCATGGGACCCTCTAGGCAAGAATACTGGAGTGGATGGTCGTGCTCTCCTCCAAGGGATCTTCCCAACCCAGGGATTGAACCTGAGTCTCCTGTGTCTCTTGTATTTCAGATGGATTCTTTAACCACTGAGCCACCTGGGAAGCCCATAAGTCCTCTAACTTTGTTATTTTTCAAGATTGTTTTGTCTATCATGACCCCTTGAGTTTTCAAATAATTTTAGGATCAGCTTGTCAGTTTCTTCAAGGAAAACAGCTGAGGTTATAAGAATTGTGTTGAATCTACAAACTAGTTTTGGAATATTGCTATCTTAAAAATAATATGTCTTCTGATCCACAAATATGGCATGTCTTTCCATTTATTTAGATCTTCTTTAGTTTTAACAATATTTTATAGTTCTCAGAGTACAAATTTTTCACTCCTTTTAAAAATTTATTTCTAAACTTTTTATGTTACTATAACTGGAATTATTTGTCCTAATATCCTTTTCTGGACTGGCCATTATAAGTGTACAGATATACAATGAATTTTTGTTTATCGATCTCGTATCCTGAAATCTTGCTGAACTTGTTTATTAGTTCTAGCCATTCTTAGTTGATGCCTTAGGACCAGCTATATACATGATCATGTCACTTGTGAATACATAGAGTCTCACTTCTTCCTTTCCAATCTGAATTACTTCTTTCTCTTACCTAATAACCCTGGCTAGACCCTCCAAAACAACATTGAATAGAAGTTGTAAATGGGAATAGCTTTGTCTCATTTCTGATCTTACACATTTTCACCCTTAAGTAAGATGTTAGCTGTAGAGGTTCATAGCTGTACTTAATGAAGCTAAAGAAGTTCCTTTCTACTCCTAATTTGTTGAGAGTTTATTATGGACTGTTGGATTTTGTCAAATGCTTTCCTGCATCTATTGAATTGATCATGTGGCTTTGTCCTTTGTTCTATTGATATAGTATATTTATTGATGTTCAAATGCTAAAACATGTTTAAAATCACTAATTTTGTGACAACTGTCACGCAGCATAGAAGCTAACAGCTGCAGAATAATAATAGCTAAATAATTAATATTTATTTAATGCTTATTACATGTCAAGAACTGTTTAAGTACTCCCCATTATTAACTCACTTTCTAGGTGGCGCAGTGGTAAAGAATATGCCTGCCAATGCAAGAGATGCATGAGATCCCTGGGTGGGGAAGATCCCCTGGAGTAGGAAATGGCAGCCCACTCCAATACCCTTGCCTAGAAAATTCCATGGACAGAGGAGCCTGGTGAGCTACAGGCCATGGAGCCACAAAGAGTCGGACACAGCTGAGTGAGCGTGCACACACACACACACACATTCTTAATTCACTTAATTCTCAGAAGAACATTAGAAGAGCCCTTTATCATTATCCCCATACTACAAATGGGAGACCAGAGGCTCAGAAAATTTACAAACCCTACCCATAGCCAGGTAGGGTATGCTCATACAGAGCAGAAGTAAAATTTAAACCTAGACAGTTTGGATCAGAATTTAGGTTTCTAAGTAACAAGGACTTGTCTTCAAATCATCCTACCAATGGCATAAGTAAGGACCAAAGAACCGGCTCTCCCGACTAACTGCATCTCTGGTTGAGTGCTAAGGAGACTGACCTATCTCAGGATCATCTCCCAGAGCCAAAGACACCGCCATCTGAGCGGTTGTCCACAGAATCATTGAAAAAGTGAGGCTAAAATTCTCTAGAAAGATAACAAGCTGTTTTTTAAAAAATTCTATTTGTTAAAAGAACTCTTAGAAAGAGCACCTCAGAGAGCATCCTGGGATCAAAAGCAGAACCTCCCAGGGGTATCTCCAGAAATACATAGAGGTGGAAGCAAACCCAGTTTCTAAGGAGGGTGGGCCTGTGACTGGAGGGTCTTATTTGGCTAAGTATGTTAAGAAAGTTGGGGCCAGAGCTGAACTGCTTGAGACAACAGAGAAAAAATTGTACCTGGCCCAGCACTTTCCTGCTTTGCTCTTCCTCAAGGCTGCACTCAACTTCCTCTCTAATTAAACGTTGAACAAATGTTTAAAGAACCTTTTGTTGGAGAGGCATCAAATTTTCAGTCTGCCTGGGGTGCCCCCATGTCTTAGTCCAGCCTGCCTCCCCCCCATTAGCACATGGCAGAGCCAAGGGCTCTGTATCCAATCTCAGTCATTAGCAAAGGTCCATATGGTTAAAGCTATGGTCTTTCTAGTAGTCATGTACAGATAAAAGAGGTGGACTATAAAGAAAGCTGAGCACTGAAGAATTGATGCTTTTGAAGTGTGGTGTTGGAGAAGACTCTTGAGAGCCCCTTGGACAACATGGAGATCAAACCAGTCAATCCTAAATGAAATCAACCCTGAATGTTCAATGGAAGGACTGTTGCTAAAGCTGAAGCTCCAATACTTTGGCCACCTGATGCGAAGAGCTGACTCATTGGAAAAGACCTTGATGATGGGGAAGATTGAAGGCGGGAGGAGAAGGGGACGACAGAGGATGAGATGGTCAGATAGCATAACCAACTCAATGGACATGAGTTTGAGCAAACACCGGGAGATGGTGAAGGACAGGAAAGCCTGACGATCTGCAATCCATGGGATCGCAAAGAGTCAGATTCAACTTAGCAACTAACAACAAAGCTTTGCTCTGTGTCCACAAACAATAGGGGATTGTGGTGTTTCTGCTTAGCTGATCGGAAAATTGTCACACTTTGGCTTCAGTGTTTTCAGCAGCTTATAGCTGAGCACTCATTAATTATGCAAAACAGGCTTCAGAGGACCGATTCTATTGAGTTAATTAATACCAAGTGTCACTAGCCAATTAGCAGCCTTCTCTCTTATTGTGGGGAAATTGCTATGGGACACGCCAGGCAGAGCAGGCTTCCCTCACACTTTTCATCTGTCCTACTCCATCTCCCTCCTATGACTGCAGTCAGGAGCACCCTTCATCAGAGAGGCCACAGGCATGGACTTTCTCTCCAACCACCACCCCCGCCCCAGGCCTACCTTCGTCCTGGATCATTTCAATGTCCATTTAGACCTTGCATCTTCAAGTGTGATCTGTGGACCAGGAGAGCCAGCACTACTGAAGATGCTTACTGAAATGTAGAATCCCACCCTAGACTTTCTGAAACAGACTCTGTATTTTAACAAAATCCTTTAGTGACCCACATGCATATTATAATTTGAGAATCACAGATGTAGAAGACCCAGGACCCTGGTTCTTTTTAATACAAAATTTTCCTATTCATTTACTTTAGCCATCATAAATATTAACATATCTAGAAGCTTGCTTTTCTTTTCCTTCTGTAATCTTACCATTTTGTCCTGTTCTCTGACCATTTTTAAAGACCAAGGTCTTAATTATTGCTCCTTCCTCATCCTTCTCCCCATCTAATCTCCCAATCTCTTAGATCTGTCAACTACAGTACCCATTGTTTGTGAAACTCACTCAGTCATGTCCAACTCTTTGTGACCCCATGGACTTCTCCAGGAGTCCATGGAATTCTCCAGGCCAGAATACTGGAATGGGTAGCCTGCCCCTTCTCCAGGGGATCTTCCCAACCCAGGAATCAAAACCCAGTTCTCCTACATTACAGGCAGATTCTTTACTAGCTGAGCCACAAGGAAAGCCCTCAGTCCCCATTGCTATTGTCTTAATTCAGACCCTTGTCTTTTCTCCTTTAATCATTAAAATATCCATATAAGTCTCTCTGTCTCCTACCAATCCCTTCTCAGTCAATCCATCTTCCACATTATTGTCAGAAGGCTTTTCAAAAGTGTAAATCCTGTGATGGCTCCAAGACCTACTGTTTAACATTCTTAGATGAGTCCCCAACATCTTCAGAATAAAGTCCCAACTCCACTGCGTAGCTCCTAACTGCCTTTCTTGTTCCTTACTCGCTGCTGACCCCTGTGCCCTCCACCACAGCCCTTCACTCACCGAGACTTTATCAGGTCGTACTGGTCTACCGGAAATTCCTTAAATGTAGCACGCAATTTCCGGCCTCCAATGATTACAACTTCTGTTCCTTCTACCCCAAATGTCCTTCACACCTATCTTCTTCTGATTATCAGCTACTCATCCTATAAAAACTCAGCTGTAATTTTGTCTCCTCTGGAAGATTTTTGACCATCCTTCCAGCAATATGATGCCCTTTCCCTGTGCTATTAACAGTAGTATTGTAAATAACTGAATATTTCCCTATGTGTCTAATAAGCACTTTACTGCTTAACTTCATTTAATTCTCATAATAATAATTCATAATAATAAAATTATTATTATTATTATCCTTATTTCATAGTGATGAAACTGAGGTTCAGAGAGGATAGGTAACTTGAAGGAGATCACATTGCAAATGCAGATTTCAAACTAAGGTCTGTGTGACTCCAAAGCCTAACTATCATGTTATAAAACACTATCCCCCATGGCATACTGTGCCTACTTTTACCAAAACCTTAACCACGGGGTCTGTAACCTCTGATCACATGTTTGTCTCTATCTTCCCCTCTTAGGAGAGGCAATAAGATATTTGAAGTCACAAACTAGGTTTTTCTTATTTGCATAAACCCCCTATGCAGACCAGAGCGTGTTAGTCCCATGCAGTGAACATGAGGATACTAGTCAGCTCGGGCTGCCAGACCAAACTCTTATAGACTTAAATAACAGTTAAACCTATAGGCTTAAATCACAGTTTATTTTCATAGGTTGCAAAGTCAAGATCAAGGTTCTAGCAGGCTTTCATTTCTGGAGAGTTCTCTTCTTGTGGATGGCTGCCTTTTTACTGTGTCCTTATATGATAGAGATCTCTGTCATCTCTTTTTGTTTTTTACATTTTTATTCTTTTATTGAAGGGGCTAAATCTCAAGTATTTCCTTGTTTTTTCCTTATTTCTTTTCTTTTTTTTTACTTCTAACTTTTGTCTTTCTTGGTGATTTGAAGGTTTTATTTAGCTTTTTAAAACTAATTTTTATTGATGTTTAGTTGCTTTACCATGCTGTGTTTGTTTCTGCTATACAACACAGTGAGTCAGTTACATGTATATATATATATATATCCTCTCTTTTTTAGATTTTCTTCCCATTTAAGTTACCACAGAACATGGAGGAGAGTTCCCTGTGCTATAGTAGGTTCTCATTAGTTATCTATTTTATACCTAGTAGTGTATATATGTCAATGCCAAGATCCCAATTTATCCCACCCCACTTCCCTGCTTGGTATCCATAAGTGTGTCCTCTACATTTGTGTTTTTATTTCTGCTTTGCAAATAAGTACATCTGTACCATTTTTCTAGATTTCACATATAAGCAACATTATATGATGTTTCTCTCTTTCTGGCATTTTACTCTGTATGATATTCTCTAGGTCTATCCGTGTCTCTGCGAATGGCACTATTTCATTCTTTTTAGACTCAGTAATATTCCACTATGTATATTTACCACATCTTCCACATCCATTCCTCATTGATGGGCATTTATGTTGCTTTCGTGTCCTAACTATTGTACATACTGCTGCAGTGAACACTCGGAGAAGATCTAAATAGACAATTCTCCAAATAAGACAGACAGATAGCCAACAAACACATGAAAAGATACTCAATGTTACTAATTATTACTGAAATGCAAATCAAAACTAGGGTGAGGTACCACCTCATAGCAGTCAGAATGGCTATTATCAAAAAATCTACAAACAATAAACGTTGGAGAGGGTGTGAAGAAAAGGGAACCTTCCTCCATTGTTTGTGGGAATATAAATTAGTGCAATCACTATGGAAAACAGTATGGAGGTTCCTCAAAAAAACTTAAAATAGAACTACCATATGACTCAGGAATTCCATTCCTGAGCGTATATCTGGAGAAAACCATAACTCAAAAGACACATGCACCCAATGTTCTGGTGTCTCTTTTATAAGGACACTAATTCTATAAGATCAGGGCTCCACCTTTACGACCTCCTTTAGCATTAATTACTTCCTTAAGAACCTTGTCTCCAGCACAGTCCATATGGGGGTTAAGGCTTTGACGTATGAATTTGGAAGGACACAAGTTAGCCTATAGCAATGAGTTACATCCCTCCACCCTTTCAGTGACTGTATGATATCAATCCTGCCAACAGTAGAGACTGTACAGCTAGATATTCAGAGCTGTTAGAAGTACCTGGGGTGATCCCAGGAACATATCACAGAGGATAGTGAAGGATGCATAGACTATATATAGGCTGAAAGGATGCAAAGAGCATTTCTGCTTGGAGGAAGAAGAAGCAGGGATAAGGTGAAACAGGGCAATCAAAGTCACAGATGGGTGTTGACCTGAGCCCCTGATCCTCCATCAAAATGCCTAAATACAGAGGAATTAAATGAGAAAACACATGGAATACCCTGCAAACCCCTCCCCTGACTCTAACACCACCATGACAGTGGGCATATTAATAGGGCAAATTTAATGGAACTTTACTATGCAAATTCACTGTGCTGAGTACTGTGCATACACCATCCAATTTAATCCTCACCTTAAGTCCAAAGAGAAAGATAAATGTTGTGTGCTTTGGATTGGGGTGATGATGATTCTAACAGTCTTAACATTTATTTCCCTGTTGTCCTTCCTCAGTAGACTCTTTAAAATCAAAGACAGAGTTTATATCTACTTCTGAGCCAAACATTAAAAGGGAAATAGCATCCCCCAACCCCACCTCTGAATCCGAAACTAAAAGGAAGGTATTGGTAATTAAATTAGAGTAAGGAACCCTCCTGATAACTGTGATAATAGCTAGAATTTATTGCATCCTTTTCTGTGATTTAAGAGTTTTACATATATTTAATCTTACTACAACCCACAAGATAGATGCTATTAAGATTAGGAAACTAGGGCTGAGAGTGGTTAAATAACTCAAGCAAGGTCAAATAGCCGGTTAATGGTGGAGCCAAAATTCAATTGCATGCAGTCAAATTCCAGTCCATACAGACTCATACAGGCCACTCATACAGCCCATACAGGCCACTGGGCAATGCTGCCTCCTCCAAGGAGGTGAGGCTCAAAGTGAAACAGAGCAGGACCCCTCAGGGCTTTCCTGAGGACAGACCGCCTTCCCCACCACCTCCTGCCCCCTGTTTACAGAAAAGCTTTAGCCTCTTAGGCCTTCTGCAAATTTAATCAGAGAAGTGAGAAACAAAGGAAAATAGTCAAGGAAGACAACATTGTAAAAGTTTAGCCATAAAATAAAATCAAGGACATTTAGTTCCTCCTTGAGGGTTGTAGATAATATTCTGAGTTGCTTTGTCAATACTAAAACCCCCACCAAGTGAAGAAGTTTGCATGCTGGCCACCAGCATGGGGACTTCAGGCAGTTGGAACCAGAAGGTTGATGATTGATATTCCAAAAACATCAACCTACTACCTAACCAACAACAAATCCAAGAATTTAGCATAAGTCAATCATGTGCCCCACAACCCTCTCCATCACACGATTTTTAAAACCTCTTTCCTGAAAACAGTCAGGGAGTCCAGGTCTTTTGAGCATGAGCTGCCCATTCTCCTTGCTGGGCACCATGTTGGATGCCTTGCAATAAACACTATACTTTACTTTACCATGATCCAGGGTCAGTAGATTGTTCTCCTGCACTCAGGCGAGTAGACCCAAGTTTGGTTTGGTAACAAAGGAAATCAGGTCACTTGTGGTTGCTCAGGCAACCTCTAGAAAGTAAACACTCTTCCTTGAGAGCAGAGTCCAACTTTGGGGTTTTGTTCTAACAAGTAGATACCTCCTGGGCACAGCTCACCCTCTGGGCACAGATGAGGGCTGTCACCATGCTGAGCTGAGGGCTCGCCAGGCTGCCTCTGACACATCCTAGAACACCTGATGGTAATAAATACCGTGAAAAACAACAAATTGAAATATAACTGCCCTAACACTGGGAGGGAATGAGAGAAGTTGTGACATTATCGTGGGAAATCTGTCTTGTTGAATTTTTCATATTTCCCCTTTGAAAGTGAGCCAATCAGAGCCTCCCTGGCATTGAAATAAAAGGACCTGAGGCAAAGACTCAGTGTTCTGGTCAGAGCCCATTATGGGGGCCCATTCAGGCAGCAGGTGGTGGTATTAACGCACGATTTCCATGGTTCATTTGAAGATTAATCACTCTTTCTGGCATGTATGTGTGCATGTACACACACACTTGAGCACACAGACACACAAACCTCAAAGCTCAAGGGGTTTGTTTGCCTTCAGGTCCATTTTCTGGAGCAGCATTTCCCACAGGGTGTTCTGTCAGCCCTCAGGTCAAGGAAGGTGAATAGGCTCGGGGCTGACACACGGTCTTAGGCACTGATCATTTGGGGAATGCTGGATTAAGCAGTTAGCTCTTTCCCACAGGATTTATCGGGGCCTTGAATACGGTCATGCATTCTGTGAGACTCCAGGAGCAGGACCCACTGTACAGAGTTGACCCAATTCCTTTGCGCACTGGTGTTGCCGGGAATGTGCCATGGGAACTGCTTTCTACAACAGAAGCCCTGTTCTTCTGATCTCAAAGCTCCAGATGCTGAGGCTGCTTCCTGAAGATTCTGCCCAGCCCAGGTCTGCAGCCAACCCGACCATAGTAGGAAGACATTCGTGATCTCAGCCTCTTGGCCAGGGCCCACTGGTCAGAGCCTGCTCCTGCTTCTGACCCTCTCCCTCACCACAGGTGGGGTCAGGTCTTTCATCCGGGTTCCTGTCCAGTTTCTTTGTCCAGCACTTGATTTCTATGCTGGACTTGAACCCTGTCCTCAACCCCACCACATCTTGTGCAACCCTGACCTCTCTCTTGCCACTCCCTCCCCAGGGGCTGTGTTCTACAAACATCTGACTTGCTTCTTCCTGGGAGCCTCTGACAGTTGGAATGTTCACTGAGAGTACCACTGTCCCTCCATCTGTATGACCTCAGGTATTATCTGCCACTTGAGTGTGACTCCTACTTCGCCCACCAAATGGCCCCTGGCTTGGATGGCTATTGTATGTGTCCAGAAATGGCAAACCTCTTGGCCTTTGGACAATAGAATACCCACTACTCCCCACTACTGGTGCCAGATTCACAGCCAGGCCAGGTGCCAGTCCCCAAGCCTACCTACTGGCTAGTCAGTCCCTACTGTCTATGGCTGATATCCTGGCATGCTCACCAGCCATGCATTTTCCAAGTTGTGAATTAAAGCTTGGCATTATTGTCTCCATCACAAGTCAATAGGACACACAGCGAGGTTCAAGGCTTAAGAGCAAGGCACAAATGATGAGACCTGTTCGGGCTTCCCTTGGGCATGGTGCTGGCTGATTGGTGTGGAGTTCTTTCTGCTGGTTTAGATTTCCTGGGGAGAACACAACAGCTGTAGTAGGTCAATGATTCTAGGCACTTGGATTTCATGGTCCATTGTAATTTCAAAAGTGCTCTTTGGGAGACTTTATAATGTTAGCAATAAAATAAAAACAATAAAAAATAATAATATGTTACCACCATCATGTCAAGTAATAATAAGCTGTATTTAAAATTTTTTTTGTATTGGGGTATAGCCAATTAACAGTGTTGTGATGGTTTCAGATGAACAGCACAGTACTCAGATGCACATACACATGTATCCATTCTCCCAAAACCCCTCCCCTCTCTGTCTCTTTCTATTTTGTCAGTTCATTGGTATCATTTCTTTTTAGATTCCACATATGAGGGGTGTCATGTAGTATTTCTCCTTCTCTGTCTGACTTATTTCACTCAGTATAACAATCTCTAAGTCCATCCATGAGGCTTCAGATGACATCACTTCATTCTTTTTAATGGCTGAGTAATATTCCATTGTATATATGTACCACAACATCTTTATCCATTCCTCTGTTGATGAACATTTAAGGTGCTTCCATATCCTGGCTATTGTAAACAGTGCTGCAATGAATAGTAGGGTGCATGGATCCTTTCAGACCATGTTTTTCTCTGGATATGTAATAAGCTATATCTTAATACTGAAAAAAAATTGTTGTTCAGTCTACAATCATATGGCATTTGAAGTAAATTGGAAAGGTGAAAAAGTCTGAGAAGTAGATGCCTCATGGATTGACAGAAAATCAACAAAATTGTCTTTTTGAAGTGTCATCATCTCTTACTCTACACAACAATGAACCATTTCTCTCTTGGATTGTGACATACAAAGAAAAGTGGATTTTACATGACAACCAGTGATGACCAGCTCAGTGGCTGCCCTGAGAAGAAGCTCCAAAGCACTTCCCAAAGCCAAACTTGACCAAAAAAAGGGTTATAGTCACTGGTGGTCTGTTGCCCATCTCATCCACTACAGCTTTCTAAATCCCAGCTAAACCATTACATCTAAGAAGTATACTCAGCAAATCAATGAAATGCACCAAAAACTGCAATGTCTGTGCCAGCATTGGTCAACAGAAAGGGCCCAGTTCTTCTCCATGACAACGCATGACCACAGGTCACACAATGAACACTTCAAAAGTTGAATGAATTGGGCTACAAAGTTTTGCATCATCTGCCATATTCACCTGACTTCTTGCCAACTGACTACCACTTCTTCAAGCATCTCAACAACTTTTTGCAGGGAAAATGCTTCTACAACCAGCAGGAGACAGAAAATGCTTTCCAAGAGTTCACTGAATCCTGAAGCACAGATTTTTATGCTACAGGAGTAAACAAACATTTCTTATTGGCAAAAATATGTTGATTGTAATGTCTCCTATTTGATTAATAAAGATATGTTTGAGCCTAGTTATAATTTAGAATTCGTGGTCCAAAACTGCAATTACATTGCACCAACCTAATGAAAGTATTTCCTTGCTGTGATCTAGTGATCTATACTATCTATATATATCACTTGTATATATATATACACTTCTATATATATACCACTTGTATACCACACGTATAGATGAATACATGTACTCTCATGGATGTATCCGCTAAACATACATGCATTAAACTGGACCACCTTTTTTTTGTAGTATAGGCAGGACGGAAACTGAGCTGAATGTATTTCCATAAGTGGTCCCGCACAGAGACCCGCAACCCAAAAAAAGAAAACCATCTGTGTCACCTTGCAAAACCAATTTCATTACCACTGTCTCCACGAGCTAAACAAGGAGTGTATGAACATTTGTTCCTAGTTAACAACAGCAAAAATCCACTTCACTTCTTTTTAGTAACCGAACCTAACCCCAGTTCCTGAGGTGCTACTTACCATGTTTCATTTGAGAAAAGCATCATCACTTCACCACGGTGCCAAAGACAGACTCTGGGTTTCCACATTGCACACATTTGGAATGTGTGGCAGCTCCCACTCATCATGAATCAACAAGGCACCCAGGCAGGGGGACTGGCTGAACAAGACAGCCAGGCAGGGGAATTGGCTGTTCAAAGACTTGGTAGCAATCCAGCACCTGTCAAAACATGCACCAATGGAGCTGAAAACCACAGCATTTCCACTAAGAGTGGTAGGGGCAGGAGAGTCCAAGACCTGCCAGTCAGTAACTCACAAATAGGCATCTCCTTGGTCCCCAACAGAAGATCTCAGGCTGTAATCCATGTGCAGTCCATCCCTTCCACATTCCACCTGCCCCACAACACTAATTCAGAAGTGCTTTCTGTGGCCCTTACACGAGGATCTATGAATACTAAACTGGGGATGCAGAAGCCAGGAGTACATATAAAGCCTCCAGAGTTCAAACAAGCAAGCACAGGGTGACCAGAAACCCAGGCTCCACCTCCTTCTCCTGTTGCCAAAGTCTCTGAACGAACATCCTGGCTCATGGTCCAGAGGACTTTCTCTCCCTGTCTTTCCTCCTTTTCACCCATCATCCCACTTTAGTCATGAAAAAAGGTCTTAAAATATTCAGCCAGGCACAAAGTCAGGTGAGGGGATTCAGAAACTCTTTCTGTAAATGATAAGTATTTCAAACTTGGTGGGAAATGCCGACTCTGTTGGAACTACTCACCTCTGCTACTGCAGTGCAAAAGCAGCCATAGACAATCCATACGTGACAGACATGGCTGTATACCAATAAAATTTTATTTACAAAAAAAAACCCTGTTTTACAATGACCAAAGTGAAAAATTCAAATGCCTAGTAAAACTTTCCTTTTAAAAATTACCCAGATTGGGATGGGATGAGATAAGATGGGATGGGATGGGATGGGATAGATCAGAATAGAGCGTACAGAGTTTGTTGCATGAGAAATGCATAGTTTTGTGTTACAAATATGCTTTATCCAAACACATCATATATGTATGACTATTAAAGATAGTGATTATAAATGCATTTTTCAATCTGAATCAAGATTAGAAATATTTGAAATATACTGGTTGAGCGGATAGAATCTTCACCTGGAAGTTGGATGTCCTGAGTTAAAATCTCCATTCTGCCACCAGTGTACACTTTGGGATTTAGAAATGAGTTGACTCCTGGTTCTGAGATTCTGTGGAGGCATTGTCATCATCTAGTGCAGGGAAATAGGGACGCCCACAAGCCAGATAATCCAGCTCAGAGATTTTGGGGTCTCTTCCCCTCTCCAGCCCTATGGTAGCTTGAGGCCACATTTAACCAATCAGCCCATTTGTGGATGAGACTGAAGCCTAGAGAGACGAAGGACCTGCCCAGAGAAATTCATCTCAGAATTGCAAAACCAAACTCAAACATTGGTTTTATTTTTAAATCTAACGCCCTTGCCTTTTTCTCCATGGCATGGTCCTCTTTGAGGAGGGTAGTTTGCTGCAGCCCCAAAACTCCAAGCTGTAGCTCACCCCTGTTCCTACTTCAGAATAATATCTGATCAATTCCTAAAACACATAAAAATGAAGCAATGACTGCCAGAGGCCAGTGTGGGTTTATCAAGAACAGGTAATGTCAACTCACACCCTCTCCTTTTTTTGTGAGTTATTAAATCTGTAGACCAGGGAAATCAAGTAGAGAGGATATATCTGAGCTTCCAGAAGGATCTGACAAGGTGTCTCTCAGGGTCCTGCAGAGCAGCTGGTGAGATATAGGTGGAAAATGAGTGAGTGAGACAGGTTCATGGTTGGTAGACCAACCATAAACAAAAGGCATCATTTTATGGAGCAACGAGAGTTGTGGGAGGGGGACTGTGATGCATACGAACGAGTGGAGGGAGTGGTGAGGACTTGGGCAAACAGAAAGGGATATAATTAACCTAAGAGAGCGGCCCCCCATATAATCACCCAGTAGCAGCCCACCGAGGCCGTGAGAAAACTCCGGCAAATGGACCCCATAGGCCCTGGCTTTGCAAAGAAGGTAGAAATCTGGACTTGCCGCGCATGCGGCAAGCACATTCAAATTAAAAAACACACTGTGTGCATGACCAACCAAGCATGTCTGCAGTCCAATTAGACCCATGGACACCCATTTGTATCGTCTGGATTAAAAGTTTACTGTCAGTTTACTAGAGGAATTTCTCCAAGCAATCACACAAAGCTCTATCCTCTATCTTGTCCTATTCACCATTTTCATCACAAACTTAAATGAGGGCACAGAAGGCATAATCATCACACAGACAGATGTCAGGAAACTGGGAAGGGGGCTGGCAGGATCAAAATTCAGAGTGATTTTTGCAGGCTGAACCACAAAACCCAACATGTCAAGATGAGACTTATTAGAGAAAATTGTTAGGGTGCATGCATGTGTGCTCCATCACTCAGGTGTGTCCAACTCTTTGCAACCCTGTGGACTATAGCCCTCCAGGCTCCTCTATCCATGGAACTTTCCAGGCAAGAATACTGGAGTGGGTTGCCATTTCCTCCTCCAAGGGATCTTCCCAACCCAGGGATCGAACCTGTGTCTCCCCTGTCTCTTGCAATGGCAGGCGAATTCTTTACCACTGAGCCACCTAGGAAGCCCATAAGGGTGCACCAGAGGTCAAAAATAGTTAGACCATAGTTGGTCCTATTTATGCCAAACTTGGTCCATGGTGAGCCCTCAGGTTCTGCTCCTTTCCTTAGGTCCTCCTCATTGTCTGGCCTTCCTGAGGGGAGAAGGTGCTGTCCCAGGACCCCTAAGCCCTTGCCCTTCCTCAAAGGATACTGCTGTCCTCAGCCTGTGGCTTTTGCAATCGCCTGCTCCACCTCCTGCAGGCAAGAGCCCCAGTCTATAACATCCAAGCTGAACCAACAAACTAGGTCTGATTATTTTAGCAAAACTTGGGGTACTCAACACCATGGAAGTCACTAAGACCTAAGAATGTTCCCAGAACAAGGCCCAGCTCCACAATGTCCTCAGCCCTCAGGCTGCAGGGAAGACCGGCCTCCCCACCCTCTAGGCCACAAGAAGGTAATAAGTTCCATGAGGGTAGGGATCCTGACCATAACATTCTTCACTATGTGACCAATACCAGCACAAAGCCTGGTCCATATTAGATGTGCACTAAATATTAGTGGTCAGGGCTATAAAAACATACTTTTTGGATAATCAGAAATTTCAGTATTGATATGAATTAGATGACACTAAGAAATTATTGTTAATTTGTTAAGTGTAATAATGGCATTGTTGCATAAGAAAATAATTCTTCTTTTGCTTTCTTTTTAGTAGGGGAAGTAGAAATTACAGAAATGTAGGAGTGAGATGACATGATATGTCTGAGATTTTCTTTAATATGTGCTAGAGCTGGACAATAATAAAGGCTGAGCACTTAAGAATTGATGCCTTCAAACCGTGGTGCTGGAGAAGACTCTTGAGAGTCCCTTGGTCAGCAAAGAGATCAAACCAGTCAATCCTAAAGGAAATCAACCCTGACTTTTCATTGGAAGGACTGATGCTGAAGCTGAAGCATCAATACTTGGACCACCTGATGCAAAGAGCCAACTCTTTGGAAAAAGCCCTGATGCTGGGGAAGATTGCAGGCAGGAAGAGAAGGGGACAACAGAGGACAAGATGGTTGAATGGCATCACCAACTCAATGGACATGAGTTTGAGCAAACTCCAAGAGATGGTGAAGGACAGGGAAGCCTGGAGTTCTGCAGTCCATGGAGTCGAAAAGAATTAGACATGACTGAGCAACTGAACAACAACAATTCCCTAAGAAAGGGGTTTCCCAGGTAACTCAATGATGAAAAATTCACCTACCAATGCAGGAGCTGCAGGAGACTCGGGTTTGATCCCTGGGTTGGGAAGATCCCCTGAAAGAGGGCATGGCAGCCCATTCCAATATTCTTGCCTGGAGAATCCCCATGGACAGAGGAGCCTGGCGGGCTAAAGTACATAGTGTCTCAAAGAGTTAGACATGACTGAGCATACATGCAGCCTAAGAAAAAAGGGAGGACCAGATCAAATTCTGTGTGTGTTCTGTGTGTTCCAAATTTCTCTTGGAACATTTTCATAATAAAAACTTTTTAAAAATATTGATGAGAATTTGTTGCTTGCCACTAACCAGAACTGGTTGCTGGAATTTCAACCTGCAGCACATAGAGCCTTTCTCTCCTTCCCTTTGGCTCCCCATGGGGATGGGAGAAGAGATTCCCACCTCGTGATAAGAAAGGACCCAAATTCCCTGCACGCAGTGGCCCTGCCCCACACCTTCCCCCAGCCAGGCCCTGAAACATCCTGTTCTGGGTGACACCCTAGGGCTGAAGTGAGCAATACAGCTGTCAGAAAAAGTATCCAAAACTTAGAAATAAGGCAAAAGGATGGTAGCACATCCTTCCAGTGCCATAGAGGGTGAAGGGTACCCAAGGACTATCTAGGGAATTGCATTTTATTCAACTATCTACAGCTGATTTAGAGCCCCAGGTTTAGTAAAGTTAATTTATTGCTTTTGACCACTAGAGATGCAAATAATTTCTATATAGTGAAAAAGAAACTTCAAAGATTACATTTATGGTTCTAATAGACATTAATCAATTTTGAAGCTAACCCAGCAATCTTAACATTTCCTATGAATACCCAGCCTCTTAAATGCTCTTTGAGCCAATTTTAACATCTTACTGGTCCCCTCATTCATTAACGAGTAGAATAAAATCTTTGTGAGTGAAAGTGTAAGTCGCTCAGTCAGGTCCAACTCTTGACAACCCCATGGACTATACAGTCCATGGAATTCTCCAGGCCAGAATACTGGAGTGAGCAGCATTTCCCTTCTCCAGGGGATCTTCCCAACCTAGGGGTCGAACCCAGGTCTCCCGCATTGCAGGTTGAGCCGCAAGGAAAGCCCAAGAATGCTGGAGTGGGTAGCCTATCCTCCAGGGGATCTTCCTGACCCAGGAATTGAACTGGGATCTCCTGCATTGCAGGCAGATTCTTTACCAACTGAGCTATGAGGGAAGTCCATGTTCATTTTATATTGATATGAGAGTAATGTTTTTTAACCCTTGGAAAATCATACTTTATCAGCATCCTGGGTCCTATCTCTTGTGAGTCAACTGTTTCCATTCTGTTCACACGGAAACTCGAGATGGCCCATTTCCAATGTGCACAGCTCCAATCTTTAAAACAAAAACCACAGCCCCAAAAAAAACCCTTTTCTTTTAATTTGCTAGAATCTGTCTCTATAGAACTTTCTTCCTTTGCTAGTGCGGTGAAAACAACGACAGCTTTGGAGTCAGACAAACCTGGGCGCAAGTCCCCAGTTCTACCCCTTATTAGCTGCTCGACCTTGGGAAAGGCACTCCATCTCCTGAGCCCTCCCTTTCCTTATCTCCCTGCTGTGAGAATTAAATGAGATAGTTCATGTAAAGCACTTAGCACAGGGGCTTAGAGCAGGTCAGTTTATCTTCTCAATCATTTCCTCATTTGTTCACTTATTCAGCAAACATTCATTGAGGTACTGGTGGCGAATGCCTGCGCTGCAAATATGCATAACAAATAGCTCCCTTCTGAGAATGCATGCAAATTAGTAGGAGTGAAAGAAATGTTTAAAAGGAAATTCTAATGCAGCATGATAAGTACAACAAAAGAATCAGGTACAATGCACAGAGGAGACTGTGGCAGAGGCAGAGGTGGTTTCCAGAGTAGACTTCCCAGAGACGGTGATGTCTACAAAGTGTTTTAAACATTAACAAGAATTTTTCTGGCACTCAAGGAGGGAGAAAACATTACAAAGACTTGGAAAAATAAAATAGCATGGTGGGCCTTAATGGAGTATGAAGAGCAAATGATGGGCAGGGGGATAAATTTGTAATGGGAGATGGAATTGGTAAGCCAAGGAAGTCTGAGTTTTTCCTTAAGAGATAATGGCAAGCTAGAAGACAGATGTCACATATGTGGTTTTAAAAAGATCATGGTGACGGCAACATGAGGAATAAAACAAGATGAAGACTGGAAGACATCTCTGACAGTCCAGTTCAAATAAAGGTGAAACAGAGGTGAAACCAGGAAACCGAATGGAAGGGGGAAAGGTTTAGAAAACAATCCACCAGACATGGCAAACCACGTGACAATCATGGTGACTGCCACGCACATCCTTCCATTAGAGGGGAAACTGCCCCACCCTCGGATCCCTGCTGAGAGAAGAGGCTCTGTGCTGGCCCTTGAACAAGGACAGGCAAATAACTTCATGCCTGGGCCAAGAGCAGCTCACCAAAGGCTGGCCAGTCACCAAAAAAGTATGCAAAATTCTGTCCAGTAGGACTGGTGGTTCCGCTCCAGAATTTGAATAGGAAAATGAAAAGATAATTAATCAGTTGGGGACAGGAAGAGAAAAGAGAATGACATGAGAAGAAAAGCCCATATGCTATGGAAAAGAGAGCAACGTCAGAGGCAACAACAACACGATACCACTAGAGAGCCAGGTACTTAACATCAGGGTTGTTAAAGCCTTAGAATCTCTGGCATCTGGAGCATAAACTCATCTAAATACATCTAGATTCCTTACAGCCAACAGAATTCTATTAGCTGGCTTTGTAACTGGTCAGATGTTAGGGGGACATCTGCATAAACATTTGAATGCAAGTCTTATCTCCTCCAAACTTCCCCTTTTTCACCCCATTCCTTTACTCTTCTTCATTGACCATAATTCTGTCCTCTCTCTCCACTCATTTTCTCCGTTGTACAAACTCCTGACTGATCTTGCTTCCTGCTCCCAGGATCCAGAGTCAGGGTGTTTTATTTCCCACCCCTGACTGCCTGTTTGCAGTTCAGCTTCTTTCATACTCTTCCCACCCAAACCCTAAAATGCTCTCCCTGTAAGCAAGTCAATGGAAAGAAAACTGGCAAAATGAGACAGAAAGCCTTAGGGAGCTACACCTGGTCACAGAGAAGGCAAGAACAAAGAGAAATTTCTTGCTTGCTGTAAAGAACAATCCTACTATCCTACACTCAATTCTCCATTCAGGAATAGTACTTTACATGCCCCTGTCTCCAAAGGTTTAGAACTGGCATTTGTGAAAAGATAAAGGATCTGCCAGAATCCAGATATCCACATGTTTCATTAATAGTCAGGTAGATCCCCAAGGTTGACTAATGTGATAATTTAAGTTCCATAAGGACTGAGATTTCTTTTGTGTGTGTGTGTGCATGCCTGCTAAGTCGCTTCAGCCATGTCTGACCCTTTGCGACCCTATGGATTATAACCTGCCAGACTCTTCTGTCCATGGGGATTCTCCAGACAACAATACTGGAGTGAGTTGCCATGCCCTCCTCCAGAGGATCTTCCCAAACCAGATATTGAACCTGTGTCTCTTATACCTCCTGCATTGGCAGTCAGGTTCTTTACCACTAGCACCAGAGATTTCTCTTATTCATCACCAAATCTTCAAGTGCCTAAAATAACGTCTGACATGTACCAGGAGCTCAGTAAATGTTTATTGAGTGAACAAATGTATGAATTCACAGCAAGACTGCAATGAAGTCTCTGATAATATGCCACAGTTCTCTCCTCAGCCCACCATGATTAATAATTCAATGAAAACATAAAGGGATTTCTGAGCGGGGGGAGCAATTGATAAAATAAGAATGGAGTTGAGAAGAACTTTGAATACATTGCTGAATTGACTCAAGATTCAAAATATCTGAAGAAGACAGAGCAATAATCAATTTTACGATTGTGACAGAACTACCATCACAGTTGAGAGACATGATTTATCAGTGGTGCACTTGGGAAAGAACCATGGGTCTCAGTTTACAATAAACGAGGTGCGAAAAAGCTGCCAGGGAAGCAACTGTGCTGAGTTACAGAGTCCAGAGACGCAGGAGGTGATGGTCCCCAGGGTAAGATGTGCTGCTCAGCCCACCTCTAGAGCAATTCGCTTGGTACATGAAATACACTCAAGGAAGGAAATCAAGGAAAGGACAGAGATCATACCATAGGAGAAACAATTGAAGGAACTTGGCATGGTCAGCCCAGGGAAGTCTCAGAGGGTATATTAGTTTCCTGGGCCTGCCATAACAAAATACCACACACTGGGTGACTTAAAACAATAGAAATTTATTCTGACATAGTTTGGGAGGCCAGAGTCCAAAGATCAAGGTGTTCATAGGGCCATGCCCCCTCTGAATTCTCTAAGGCAATTCCTTGCCTCTTCCAGCATCTGGTGGCCCCCAAGCATCCCTTGGCTTGTGGCAACATCGTTCCAGTCTCTGCCTCCATCTTCACTTGCTCTTCTCCCTTTGTGTGTGTGTCTTATGAGGACACCAGTGGTATGTGGTTCACCCTACTCCAGTATGAACTCATTTTAACTAATTCTATCTACAACAAGGCCATTTCCAAATAAGGACCACATTCTGGGCTACTACATTCTGAGGTACGGGGCTTCCCTTGTGGCTCAGCTGGTAAAGAATCCACCAGCAATGCAGGAGACCTGGGTTCAATCCCTGGCTTGGGAAGAGCCCCTTGAGGAGGGAAAGGCTGCCCACTCTAGTATTCTGACCTGGAGAATTCCATGGGGTAGCAAAGAGTTAGACACAACTAAGCAATTTTCACTTTCACTTTTCTAAGGTACTGGGGGTTAGCACTTCAACATGTATGTTTTGATGACATAACTCACCCCATAAATAGAAGGCAGGAGAACTGTCTTTATAATTGGAAGAACTCTCTTGTAGAGGATTTGATCCATACAGCCTAAAGGGTAGAACTAGGAAAATTGTAGCCACTTACAGAGAACTTTCTAAGAGTTGAAGATTTATCCCTTGTGATTCCCATCCTTGAAGCTGCTGAGGAAGAAGAGGTATGATTTCTGGAGCTGGCACTGTGGGGAATTCCTTCCTTAGCAGGGGATCGGGATGCAGACCTCTGATCACTCTCAGCGGACTTGATTCCATGTGCCACTGCCCTCTGGTACCCTGGCACGAGGGAACCATTTTTAACCAGGCAGAGATTTAAGTGGCTGTTTCCAAAAGGCAATATAAGCAGACGAGCCCCACAATAATGCAGGCTGCTCAGGAGAAATGGAGCGTGAATTGCAGACCCAAGAAATGAATGTAAATTCAGCAGTTATTTTAATTTTTAATTGGAAAAAAAGCCCATCTCAGACAGAAAGAATAGGAGAGGAGTGTACTTTGCATAGCACTATAGAAAGCGTTTGTTAGCACTGCCGAGACACATGGCATAGTCTTGTTGCCTCTGCCATCCTTGCAATTGAGATGGGAAGGATTTCTACAGGGACTGCTACTGCTGGCCGCCTCCGTAGATAACGAAGGTCATGGTTTATGGGCACAAAAGACTCTGCTCCAGAAGTAGCTTCATTGGTATGCAGGCATGGAAACCCAGCAGCCGGCCCAACTCCCTCCCATTTTTCTGGACAGTTTTATATTCAAATGGAGTAGCTGGAAGATAGAAAGGTGTCAGAGGAGGAGAAATGACACTTATTAGGCATCTATTATGTGCCAGTCATTGGTCTCATTGAATTATGGAAGCCTTGGACTACGTGATTGATGGGGTTAGTATGTGTGTGTGTGTGTGTGTACTTGCACACAAGTTAGCACATTTGTGAACTAGATGGAGAAGTGGAGGGGGAGGGGGAAAGTTCAAAGTACTTAGAAAATGGGAAGATAATGGACCAAAATGTGCATAATAAGAGTGGAGATCCAGGACTAGCCTTATGAGATGATGAATTAGGTAGCTTCCTTGGGGGCTAGTAGGGAAGTTCCTGCCTCCAACAGGAGTATCCAACCTAGATGGAACAGTGGATGCTACAACTGTGAGGATTGTTTAAAGAATAAAGTGGGAATCAGGGCTTCCCATGTGGCACTAGTAGCAAAGAATCCACCTGTCAGTGCAGGAGCCGTGGGTTCAATCCCTGGGCTGGGAAGACCCCTTGGAGGAGGGCATGGCCCCACACTCCAGTGTTCTTGCCTGGAGGGTCCCACAGACAGAGGAGCCTGGTGGGCTACTGTCCATAGGCTTGCGAAGAGTCAGACATGACTGAAGCAACTTAGTGCGCGCGCATGCACACACACACACACACACACACACACACGGTGATTCCATGAGCCAGCTCTAGGAACAGGTTGAAACCTTAACCTCTCCTGGGAGCATCCATCTGGCAGCACCCATGTCTGCAGTTCATCTCTGCTGAATGCCCTGCCATTCCCTTACCCTTCACCTGGTTCAAACTGAGTCTGCCTGCCAAGCTCCAAAACCAGTTTCTATTCTGACTTTAGCAATATATGCATACCTCCAAGATATTGTGGGTTCGGTTCCTGGCCATCACAATAAAGCAAGTATCTCAATAAAGCGAGTCATGCAAATTTTTTGATTTCCCAGTACCTACGAAAGTTATACTTACACTATACTGTGGTCTATTATAAACAGTGCATTATGTCTCAAAAACAATGCATATACCTTCATTTAAAAAATGCTTCTTTGCTAAGAAATGCTAACCACCAGCTAAGCTCTTCTTTTCACAATCATAGATCACAGATCACCAAAACAAACATAATAATAACAATGAAATTTTTGAAATACTGCAAGAATCACCAAGAAGTAATATAGAAACACAAAGTAAGCAGATGCTGTTGGGAAAATGGTGTCAATAGTCTTGCCATACTCAGGGTTGCCACAAACCTTCAATTTGTAAAAAAAAAAAAAAGAAAAAAGTAATAAAGTGAAGTGCAAAAAAAATAAGGCATGCCTGAATTGTCAGAAGCACCAACATTCTCAGAGGCTCAAGAGCAGCACAACCATTTTGGATTTCCTCATCTACACATCAGTCACTTCCCCCAAATCCTGCTAATAGTTTCTGTATAACATCTCCCCACATTTTCACTCTTAATGCCCTGTCCCTAGGCAAGGGTCCAACCTACATATGCCTCAGTTAGAGCAGCTCAACAGTTCCTGTTCAAAGCCTTCTATGATCAAGCCCCATCCTACCTCATAAACCAATGGCCCACCCTTCCTTCCATCGCTTACTTAAATGAGCCTCTTCCTTCTATCCACTGGCCCGCTTTAAGCCAGCCTCCATTCCCGCACCCACACCATTTCATCCATCTGGTTTTCCATTTTTCCCTACATATGCGTTCACCCCCTCTCCCTCCCTGCCCATCCATCCATTCAACAAACATTATAACGAGTGTCAACTACGTGCTGACAGCTTTCTAGGTGCTGGGGATCCAGTGATGATCAGGACGAAGTTTCTCTGTTCTGGGAGCTTATGTTCTACAAGGAAGTTGTCAGTTAAAGCCTGGGTGAAGGTATGAAGAATGTCAGAGTGTGTGTGTGTCTGTTAGATGGGGTGGATAGGAAAGCCTCAGTAGGGAGTAGATGTTGGATCTGAGACTTGAGTGACATGAGAGTTAATCCTGTGAAAATTGGGGTAAAGGAGTCAAAGTCTTCTTCAGAGATCATATAGCTGTTCAGAAACCACCCCCACCCCTAAACTCCAGGAATCACTGCCTGAGATATTCGTGTGCCCTTGACTTGCTTTTTACCTATTTGTGCCTAGCCAGATGGTAAGTTCTTTAAAGGCAGGATCTGGATACCACAGCCTAAAAGTCCGAGGTTAATAAAGCATTATTGCATACAAGGATCACCTAACTAAGGCAAAATAAAGGAGAAATCATCTCACTTTGACTTTCAAATGTGAGTACCCAAGGAAAAATTTCTTCCTTGTGATTTGAGGAAGGCTGTTTTGCACATATCATTCATTCCATGTGGAGGTTTTCCTAACTGGAGGTGAGGAAGCCAGCTAAGGCCACTCTGTCTGGTTTATAAGCAGGCATATAATCCATAAGCAGGCAATAAAATCCTTATGACTGAGGCAGAAAATGCCACCAACAGCTCCAAGATGGAAGGACATCTGTTGTCAAACTCTCTTGAAATCCATGAGCTGAAATTGCAGTGAAAATGTTGTCCTGAGGATGCTTCTGACTTCAGGATAATGATTCCAGGATAAATTATTTTCATGATGAGCTGCTATTGAGAATCAATGAAAAAGATACTGAAATGTATCTAGAGTTGACTGAATTAAATCTTACTTTGTAAGTAATTTTAAAGTATATAGTATTAATATTTTTAATGTAAAATGTTTTTACTTTAATGCATTTAGTTGCTTTAATGAAGAGTTAGATTTTTGCTAATCAGCTAACAAATATTAACTGAGTGCATCCAGTCCCTGAGACTACACAATGAGGTGGGTACAGTAGTGAACGAACAGATGACAGTCGTTGTCCCCAAGAAACTTACAGTACACGGAGAAGATAGATGCTAAATAAATTAGTATCAATAATTTTAAAAAATTACAAGGAAACAAAACATTGCAATACAGAAGCACGGGGGCTACTGAAGGGTGTGGGGGAAGGGGGGGGTTGGTCAGAATAAATTTTCTAAGGAAGGGACATTTCATCTGAGACAGAAATTGACTGGCAGTACTTGGTGAACGAAGGGAGCACAGAAGTATGTTCCAGGAAGAGGCCATCCCCTGTATCACCAGAGGAGAGAAGCACAGAACTTGGAAGAATAGTGAATTCAATGGAGCTAGAGTGAAAGGGGCCCAGAATGTGGCTGGGATGGCAGCAAGAGCAAAACCAAAGCAGGCTTTGCTATTGGATTCTGACTTTGCCCGAGGAACTACAGAAGGCCATTTCACTTTTGGATATCAGGGAAGCATACTAATCTCAGTAAAAATAGAATCCTATAAGTCCCTCTTTAAGAAAAAAAATTTTGAGATGAGATACGAACCACCTTTTATGAAGAGAATCAGTTTTAATTAAAGGAAAACTGAAGAAAATCACTGGGACCTAAAAATACTTTTGTTTATCCAGGCATCATGCTGTAAATGGCTTTTCTTGGCTGATAAAAGAAGCTGGAGGATAAAGATTATTTACAACCCAGGTGGTTAAAGAATCTATTTGCTTACAAATCACACTAAGATAGGCCCCCAGCAGAAACTACACTAGATTATGCTCCACTCAAGTGGCAAATTTCTTAGCTGCCATTCTACAGAAAGAGATAAGGACTGGCTTTCTGTCAAATTGCTGTGACACCCCTATTTTGGCCCATCTGAAATGCAAACCTTTAATGTTTGTAGGTGAACACGAAGAACTGTGAGATATGTTTTTGATAATCATAGGGAGATAAACAAAACTGGAAATTGTAATGGTTTGAAATTTGTAATTATTAGCGGTAACTTCAGATATAATTAAACATAAAATAGTTGAATTCTTTTCTTCTTCTTTTCTTTGCCTAAACCCCATTGTTGCCAAAAATATAAAACCCAGTTTACAACTTTGGGAGTTTGAAACAGTAGCTGTCAGTCTTTCTTTTGAAGCTGTTATTAATAAAATAAAAATGGGAGTTTCGCTTACACTTCACTCCCACCGGTTAACCGCATCAATGGCTGTCACAGTCAATCTTCCCCGAACCAGACTACGCCGACTTCTACACCTCTGCTTGTGTCCTTGTCCCTATCTGGTATTCCCTTCTTATTTCCAGATGCAGAGTATTCCATACCAAATGATTAGGAAGGAGGACACTGCTATTTATTGCTAAGGAATCTTTATTGTGAATTCAAGTCTTTGGAGTAAAGAAAAAGCTTCTTGAAAGATGCTAATTTTGTTTTGGGGGGGGAGTCTTTGGTTTTTTTGGCTGCACAGCATGTGGGATATTAATTCCCCAACCAGTGATGGAACCCACCACCCCTGCAGTGCAAGCGCAGAGTCTTAACCACAGGACCACCAGAGAAGTCGCCAAAAGATGCTGCTCAATCCAATTTTCTACCATTTGCTGATTTCCTTCTTCATGTAGGGAACAGTATCCAAGGAAGGAACAGGTTGAGAATGAACACACGGTCAAATGACATGCCACATAAATCAGAGGCTCTCACTGACCCAGTTGTATGTAATAAAGCGAGTGTTCTGTACTGTCCCCTAGTGGCTGAAGTGAGAGGGCCAATGCACTATTTTCATGATCTCCAGTCCTGCGAAGATCAAAAGCACACGCTGCAAGTGACCCACAGTACAGACACATCTGCCATCAGATGGAGGCTGCCTGGCTCACATATGAACTTGAACCTGTCCACTTTGCCCTGTGGGCTTGCCAGGTGGCACCAGTGGTAAAGAATCTGCCTGCCAATGCAGGAGGCAGAGACACGGGTTTGATCCCTGAGTAGGAAAGTATAAACCCACTCCAGTATTCTTGCCTGGAAGATTCCATAGACACAGGAGCCCGGTGGTCAACAGTCCACAGCGCCGCAAAGAGCTGGACATGACTAAGTGACTGAGCACTTTGACCTCACCAAATGCCAAGTCAACTGCCAACAAATTGGAGCCAGGGCCATCCTTTGGTCAATCTGGTAGTATTATTAAGACAAATGCCAAGATCATTTAAGATAATAATACCCTGGCACCTCTTTAAATTTTCTCTCGGAGAAATGGAAAGTTGGCAAGACCAGAGACAGAGGTCAAGTGACAAACAGGACCCCGGATGCTGCAGAGAAGGGGACAAAGGCAAAGTGAGTGACCTCCGGGTTACTTCTGAGTACACAGGTCTTTCTGGCATGGCACCCAAAGCAGTAGCCATAAACTACCAACCAAAATGGCACCTTGAAAATCTGGTGTTGGATCTGGGTGAATAGTCACATCAGATCATTCAAGACAAAACTTCCAAGTTGAGTGCCCCCCCCACCCCGAGTCTCCATGGGTCCCAGTAGTTCAGAGTGTGCCCCACAGAGACAGCCCCTCAGGGCTCCACCAGGTAGATGTCACAGCCTTTGTCATCTGAACCACCACATCTGCTCCTCTCCAGGCTGTCCTCATTAGCAGCATGGCACTCATTAACAGCGGCTGCCGGTTTAAACGTTCTCCCCCATGTGGAGCAGGGCCTATAAAACCTCCCCAAAATACATCCTCCTGTGGAAGTGGTGCATGCTTGGAAACAGATGTTTGCTGAAGATGGGCCTGACAATTTGCCCTGCCGGGATCTAAGATTCTGATCCCTGCCTCCCTCACACCCAGGCCCCAGCCAAATTAGGTGGGACGCTTACCCCAGAAGCACCACCCGCTGACTCGCGGTGCTTAGCTAGGCACACAGTAGGCACAAAATTAATGTTAGCTGCCAGCAGGGCTGATACAAAGCAAACATGCACCAAGACAACATATAAGTTGTCAAAATGTAGGGAAATGCCTGTCCTGGATGTTAAACAGCTGCTTCCCCAATGCCCCTGCTCACCCAATGTCCACCATCACACGGCAGTGTGATGTCTTCCCTCAGTAACCTGGGAACCTCCAGGGTCCACCATCCTGCATCCATTCTGATTGGCCAGTGCCGTAGATACCAGCCATTAAATTTGTTGCCATGCCTCATTATTATTATCCTCATTGTCATCATCATTGTTTATGGACTCACACATTCTCACGAACATTCATACCCAGAAACGGTGCCTGCCCCGGTTTGTCCCCAGGCTCAGGGATCTCTCCTTCCCCTCCTCCACAGTAGGTTCCTACCCTCAGCCCACCACTTCAATAATGGTATTTTCTGGCTTCTCACAATCCCTGAGTCATCTCATCCACAGCCTTGACTTCTCTTAGGTTCACTGGGGATTTGTCAATCCTCGTTGTAATGGGATGTGTTGATTTTGCTGGGCTGGACCATCTCTTTCCCACCATCTTCTTCCCTGCACAGGTCTGGTTAACATGGCCATAAGAGACATTTTACAGAAGATTTAGAAGGTGTAAGTTTTGTTTTACTCTCAGAAAGCCACTGCCAGGCAGTTGATGCTGCTTATCCACTGGTCTTCTCGCCCATGTGAGGCAGCAGCCAAGCAGGCGGCTCCTCCAGCTTCTGCCAGATCTCTCCCATCAGCGCCTCTCTCTGCTGAAAACAGGAGTTGCTAAGCGAATTCATGATGCATATTAGCTCTGCGATCAGGGAAACCAGCTTCTCCTCTATCAAAAACCTAAAGGTGATGGGAGATCAATTCAGTTTCTAGGCCAGTTTCATAGGTTCTGCCTCATCTTTATAGATCACCTCTAGTCTTGCATTCCCACATTGCATCTTTTCTTGTCTGTTCTTTCCTGACTTCTGCCATCCAGACACAAATGTAACAGCCCTACATTACCTGTAGACCAGCTCTCACATTGCATACTCTCAGTCCTCTATAATAAATCTATATCTGTATCTATGTCTACAACTGTATGCATATCTATAGATAGAGCACATAAATATATAGAGACAGAGCTCCTAATGATTCTGCTTCTCTGACTGAACTCTAGCTGATAACAATACACCCACCAGTCACCTAAACCATAAATCAAGCGTTATCCCAATTCCTGTCTCTTATTACTCTCTACATCTGAGCAGCCACCCAGCAAGTCATCCACTTCCCAGCCTGTTTTGTTCTCCAACACTAGGATCTTTGTTTTGCTCTGTTTTGTGTTGGGGTTTGACAATGGGACTATATCTGTTTTATAAACAGCAGCTAGAAAAGCATGGTAGAAAAAGCAGAAGGGAATTCATGAGTGACTGCTAATAATACTTGAAGGCTCAGCAAAGAACTGTGAATAATCCAAGTGCAGGTCAGCTTGCCTTTTCATCCCCTCACAACTGTGCAAACATTAAACAACCCGACATGATCCCTTGGAAGGCAGAGCCGTGGAAAGCCTGTAGGTCAGAGCATTTGTTGTGACCAGTGACAAGCCGGGTACTCACTGGGGGCTTGGCAGCAGCTTAATTATTAAGAATGTGTGTTACAGAAATGTGTCTGCATTTATTTATCATAAAGGCGACAGGAGTTGCTAAGCAAATTCATAATACAAACAGCAGAAATGTTAGCCTACTTAAGAGCAAGGAGCTTAAGTACTGGCCTTTACGTTCCCATAATAAATATGCTCATTACACATCTTCCTCCTTGTGTAATAATGTCCTGGCGTGGATCTCTAACACATCCTCCCTCTTCCCTTTCGGCATTTGTCCTACGGCAGCTTGATTATAATGGAATTACATTTCCTTACAAATGTTCTGTTTCTCCAGCATGTCATTCATCATCCATTAATTCACAAAACATGTATTAAGGGCCTATTGTTTGCCAGGTGCTGGAAATATGACAGCTTATTAGAATAGGATTTGAATTTTTGGAATTTTCATTCGAATGGGAGATGATCATCAATCAAGAAGTGATGAAATAAATAATGTCATTTCATTTAGTGATAGATGCCACAGAATATACAAGGTTGGGTAAGAGATAGTGAGTGTGAACAGCTGGTCAGAGAAAGCTTCCTGGAGGAGGTAGCAACTCAGCAGAGATAGGAACACTGGGAAGGACATACTAGGCATGTGTCCACTTGAACAAGAGCTTCTGGACAGAGAGAACCTTCCCCGAGCCCAGCATTCACGCTGTGACAAAACAAACAAATAATAAGGAATACTGGATGTGTTTCCCTTCAGTTTCTGGAGCACTCCAAGCTCTTTCATGCTTTTGCCCACTCTATTCCCTTCACCCTTGCTACTCATTCTTGCTCCTACACTCACCTGAATGACTCCTCATTTTTCAGGCCCCAATCCAAACACTCACTCTTCAGAGAAATCTTCCCTGACTATCCAATCTAAGGCACCACCTCCTTGCAACTTTCTCTGATAACACCTACTTCTACCTTTACAAAGTACAACTGTTTGCATATTGTATTAGTCAGACTTCTCCAGAGAAACAGAACCAAGAGCTGAGAGAGAGAGAGAGAGAGAGAGAGCTGTATCTATAGCTATTACTATCTATCTGTGTCTATATCTGTGTATTTATATTTGTATAGATTTACCACAGGAATTGGCTCAAATGATGATGGGGGTTGAGAAGCCCCATGTTCTGCTGTCTGCAAGCTGCAGAGCCAGAAAAGGAAGTTGTATAATTCAATCTGAGTCCAAAGCCTGAGAGCTGGGGTGAGAGGCCAATGGTGTAAGCCCCAACCCTAGACTGGAGGCCAGAAAACCAGAGTTAATATCCTAGGGGAAGAGAGGATAGGTTCCAGCTCAAGCAGAGGGAGAAAATCTGCCCCTGTTCTGCCTTTATGTCGTATTCAGGCCCTCAGAGAATTGGGTGATGCCCACCCTTATTGGAGGCTGATCTTCTTTACTCAGTCTGCTGATTGAGATGCTAATCTCTTCCAGAGATACTCTCACAGTCACACCCAGAAATAATGCTTTACCAGCTATTTGGGCAACAATTAGCCCAGTCAAGTTGGCCCATAAAATTACTTATCACAGCTCTTTCCCAGCTGGATCCATGGAGGGTGCAGAAGAGAAGAAAAAGAAGGTTCCTGCTGTGCCAGAAACCCTTAAGAAAAAGCGAAAGAATTTCGCAGAACTTAAGATCAAGCACCTGAGAAAGAAGTTTGCCCAAAAGATGCTTCGAAAGGCAAGGAGGAAGCTTATCTATGAAAAAGCTAAGCATCACCACAAGGAACACAGGCAGATGTACAGAGCTGAAATTCGAATGGCTAGGATGGCACGAAAAGCCGGCAACTTCTATGTACCTGTGGAACACAAATTGGCGTTTGTCATCAGGTATCAACAGTGTGAGCCCAAAGGTTCAAAAGGTTCAAAAGGTGCTGCAGCTCCTTCTCCTCTGGCAGATCTTCAATGGCACCTTTGTGAAGCTCAACAAGGCATCAATTAACATGCTGAGAATTGTGGAGCCATACATTGCATGGGGGTACCCAAATCTGAAGTCTGTAAATGAACTGATCTACAAGTGTGGTTATGGCAAAATCAACAAAAAGTGAATTGCCCTGAAAGATAATGCATTGATTGCTCGATCTCTTGGGAAATATAGAATCATCTGCATGGAGGATTGATTCATGAGATCTATACTGTTGGAAAATGTTTCAAAGAAGCAAACAACTTCCTGTGGCCCTTTAAACTGTCTTCTCCATGAGATGGAATGAAGAAAAAGACCACCCATTTTGTAGAAGGTGGAGATGCTGGCAACAAGGAAGACCAGATCAACAGGCTTATTAGAAGGATGAACTAAGGTATCTACCAGGATTATTTTTGTAATCTGGTCAGTTAAAAAACAATTGAAACAAATTGAAAAAAAAAATTACTTTTCACATATGCATACTTACATAACACATACAAAGCATTGCAATAACTGTTGAGTGAATGAACCAATGGATGGATCATAAACCAGTCATCCTCAGAGCATCCAAACCAGGCAGACTGAAAAAATGGTAGGAGTGGAATACAAAGGAAAATTGTTATTGTAAGGCAACAAGGATTTAAAGAAGAAGGAAAGAAGGTAGAAGGGAAGCCTGCTGAGAGAAGCCAAGCTGAGGGACTGGGTTATGGGGGAAAGGGGCTAAGACTAAACCAGGCAGAACAGTGGGCAGCAGCAGTGGCTAAGAAAGTCTAATAGCAAAACAACAGCTGTGCTGCAGACCATCACCAGCAAAGGCTTCAGCACTATTCAGAGGGACAGCGCCATGTCTGCCTGAGATGCAAAGCCTGAGGGGCCCCCCTGGGTCACCTGTTGCCTACCACACAGTCCTGCCCTGCCTAGACACCTTCAGCACTGGATGGGATGCTCACTCTCAGCATCAGTTATGCATCGACTCCTACATGGTGTGTCTTTTCTTCTCTATTGAAAGCATTCGTAATCTCTGAACCATTCTTCATGGGACAATGGCCAAACCATCCACCCTCTCCACCCTCTAGTCACCCACATCCACAACAGTTTCCAATTTGTCAAGATCCACTTGGCAAGGTGTTGTCTGAAACAGCACCCATTGCACCAGAGGTGTCTGAAGCTCAGTGCAGTGGGACAACCGTGACATTGGGAATTGTGATGGTGTGACCTCAAAGACTTTTGAAACCAACCAAGCTGCCAGCTGGCTGGAAGCCAGGGAGGACTTTGAACCCCGCCTGCTTTGACAGGAGAGGTTCCAGCAGATGCTCCTGTATTTCATTGTGTGACAAATGAATGCAGTGTGGGAGTAGAGGAAAATAGAACCAAGAAAAGGGCACGAACCCTTCTGGGCGGCCCTAACAGATGGGCGTACATAATGAGATAACACAGGTTCCAATCTCGGGGCCAGCTGCTGAGGCATGACTGCTTCCTTAATGGAAAAAGAAGAAATTCTCCTTGAAATGAAAAATACAAGGCAGACAAATGTGCCCAAAGAGAGCTGCAGGATTGAATGCCCCCTCAGAGCTCTTGGGGGAACCAGAAAGTTCTAGTGAAAATACCACTGCAGGTGGAAGCGATTCCTTGTTTCCTGCTCAGACTGGGTGAAAAACAGATCTTGAGGGTTCTGTGCACACCTTCCATGGGCACAGGGCACCTGCATCTCTGATTGATGTCATTTTGGATGGTTTTCTCCTCAGAGCTATTCTTTCCCCAAATTTCTGTTGCCAGAAAAATAACTAGAGAGCTCTCTGGTCTCCACCCCCTCCCCTTCCTGGGACATCTTTTAAAATGAATCCATAAAAGTATATCTTAAAAAGGACTTGCTCCATTTTCATCATGTGGATAATTGATTTGTTACAACTCACAAAAGAGCATTTGTCATTTCTAAACAACCAAGAGCAAGACGTGCTTCTTCCTCCGGAGCTGAGTGTGAAGACACTTGACTTATCACTGCCGTTAAATTGAAGTGTTTGGCTGATTATTTGGTATTTCAGAATTCCTTATAAATCACCGCCTTCTTTTGGTGATTACAATTTTAAGAAGAGGCACTTGATTTATAGGCGACATCAGGGAGGATGGGGAAGGAGGAGGGGGAGGGAGGGGGAGGGAAAGGCCAGGAGGTACAGCAGAGACAAGAGGCTCAGTGAAGATACTGTTGGAAACATCTGTTTGATACATCACCCCCCACTTTCTCTACAAACTGCAGCCCTGGAATATGCCTACATCTGGGAAATTTTTATTATCCAAACTTTGGCAGATAGATAAAACAAGAAGGAGGTGGTGGAGGGGAGAGCAAGAGGGACGGGTGTCCATGGCTGTTTCCAATTTTGGATGCGCCAGTCCACTCAGGGTTCTACCCCCCTCCCCAGCTTGGGGTAGCAGGGAGTGGAGTTCTAAAGTGAAATTCATCCTACCGTGCTACATGAACAAGCCATGAGATCTAGGTCCACGGTCACGGTAAAAACGAGAGGGCTGGCTCCAGCTGGACACAGCTGGATTCTGAGATGTAACAGAGCGGCAAATAACTTCTTCGGCTCCAGTGAGTCCATCAATCAAACACGTTTATTGACAGCCAAAAGGAGGCAGACCACTGCAGCAGGTGTTTAACAGGCCCCCAGAAATGATTAGATGTGATGCCCACCCTGGATAAACTTACAGCCTACCTGGGAAGACCTGAGTGGCATGCCAGTTGTCCACATCAGGTTAAAAAAAAAAGTCAAATTAAATATGTCATAGGGTAGCTATGTATAAGTGTCACCTGGTTCATAATGACCCTCATAGCTGGAAGTAAGTGTCTGAAGTTTCTTCCCAGGGAACTAAGGCCTCTGCTCTGACAATTAAGAGGTCCACTTTGCATTTTAAACACCCCAGAAGAAGGACCCTGACTGGTGAGATATGTTCAGTGGTAGATTTTTTTAATTGGGGCATGCACACATGCCCCAGTGTCCAGGCTGGTGAGAGACTAAAAGTAGTGTTACAGAGGATATATCAAGAAAATGGAGCATTCTGCCAGGAAAAGAGAAGGGATATGAGAGCTCATGCGTGTCTGAAAAGTTGTCATGGGAAGGAGGAAGCAGATTTATTTTGTAATCACTCTAGAGAGAAGAGTGAGTATCACTGGTAAAAAGCTGCAAAGAAGCAGATTTTAGTTCAACATCATCTAGCAATTAGGGTTCTGTGGGTATAAAGAGGTGGCAGCCCATGAGCTCTCAGCCATAGGAGGTATGAAGGGACAGTCTGGGTAGCCATGTTAGAGCCACTGTTCAGAGAATTCTGCATTTGGCAGGAAGTGAAGTTAGATGCAATTTAAGTCCCTTGTCTTTGTAAGAGTATATGATTCTATGACTTGAATTCACATTAGAGTGGGAATGGTTAATAGATTCTTTCCAGAATGTATACTCTATTAAAACCAGAGGAGAGCTTATAAAAAGTGATGAATATGTTGATGGAATTGTATGTGCCCCTAATAGGAGAAATGGGCTTAGAAATAGATAATGATTACGAGTGCTCCAGTCAACGCTAAACTTGGTATCCTAAATTGGAGAGGGAATAACACATAGGGAGTAAGTAGAAACACACTGGCATCAGAAAGGGGTCATCAGCTTTGGCTCTAGCACTTAATAGCTGTGTGGCTTTGGAAAACTTACTTAACCTTTCTGATCTTCTTATTTCCTTACTGGTCAAGTGAAGGTCTAACAGCATCACTCTCATAGAGACTTTGTTAAGATTCAGTGAGATAATTTATGCAAAGAATTAGCACAATGCCCAACTCAAAGCAAGGATTCAATCACTATAAGCTATTAAGAATAGTACTGCACTTTCTTAAGATGCACAGTTTTATATATTTTAATGTTGCTGAAATCAGAACATGTCTTATTCACACTAAATGTATTATTTTTCTCCCAGTATACTCAGGCATGGGTGCACATATGCACACACACATATGTGTGTGCAGGCATACATGCACACAGATATTCTTAAATGTACAGTGCACCTTGCAAATGGCACCATCTTAGAATCAAGGGGTCTGTGTCCTCCTCCATGCAGCCTTTCATGGTTACCAGCCTGAATTGTTGGTGGGAAAATAAGCAATAAAATCTGCAAAACCTAGCCCCCAGCCACACTTGTTTCTTCCACACCCTGTGCAGGGACCCCATTCAGAATTTGGCAAACAATATAGGCTACCATTTACCCTGCTCTTCCTGTGTGCTTGGTTGTGGTTCAGTACCAGATGGCTGCATAAACATCAGCCCATTTAATCCTCCTGTCAGCCGTGTGAGGGTGGCACACACCCCCACCTGGACACTGAGGCTCCCATGTCTCAGAGGCCAGCCCAAAGCATATGGTTAATTCATGGAGCACTGAGTTTACAAGCCAGGTCTACTTGACTTCATTGGCCAGGCTATCTCCCAGGATGTTGTAAGAAAGGTGGGAATTACAGCTCTTCTTCACTTCTGGGTTTTTAACTCCCAGCCAAAGACCTAGTATATGGATTTTAACAAACAGTGATTCTCTGGGGGACTGGGGATGGGGGGATGTGGGCATGTGGGGATGTGGGCATATGGGGAAAGGGAATGGTATCGTCTCCATGTCTCAGCCTCCATGGACCTTCCATGGAGCTCTTGAAGGTGCCCGTGTTTACGTGCACACACACACACACACTCACACACACGCACATACAATGCAACCATCTGAGAGAATGGCCTGCAGTGAGGGTGGGCCTCACTGGAATAAGGATGCTGGTTGTTTCCCAACCATCTCCTAGGACAGCATGTACTTCTTCAGCAAACCTCCCAATCCAAGGACTGGTCCTCAGCCTCTCAGGCCTGGAAACAGAATCTTGTCAGTCCCCAGAGGACCAGGACTCAGGAATACCGACTCAGAGCCACACTCACAGGAGACTGGTATCTAGACCAGTTGTTGGTGTATTCATTTGCAGAGAGAGCTCTGAGTGCCATGTGGCCCAGCATGAGTGGGCCTGTCTAGGCTTCGTGTCCCTGGAGACAGCCAAGTTCCAGCATGTGGTTGCATGAGGGGGGAGTCAGGGCCCGGGCAGGGTGGGGGAAGGAGGAGGGAGGAGGGAAGGGAGGATGGGAGGGGGGAGTGTTGGGAGAAAGGCCAGATGGAGGAGCAGACTCAGCACAGGCCTAGTCCTTCTCCCTCCCCCTGCATATGGCCCTGCCACTTTGCCCCTTCAGCCCCTATGTAGGGGTTCCAGAGGCTGACAGCTCTCCTCCGGAAATCTACCTCTTTACAGGGGTTACAGGCTCCGCACCTGGCTGCCTCTCTGAGAAGTGCTTGCCCTGCTCCACCTGCTCACTGCCCCCGCTGCCTGTACCTGGAGGCCACCCTCATCTGGAAGGGCAAGTGGGCATCACTCAACAATCAGACTCTGCAGGACAGAGAATGGGGTGCTTGCCTTGAGGGTCTTGGCCTGTTTCCCACTTCTGCTCCAGTGCTGGGTGAGCCCAAGCTGCAAGGTTCCCTGACCCCTCCCACCAGAGGAGTGTTTTGCATGCAGAAAGCTCCTTCCTTCCCATTGTTCACCGGCAAAGCATCCAAAATAAGGAGGATTGCAATGAGAAAAAATAAAACTATGGCTTTAAGATTTCCTGGCATAATCAAAGGAAGATTATGCTAAGTGTGGAGAAAAAATCTTTTCATCAAAGAAGCATCTTTAGAATTTTCCACATCATTTAAACCTCTGTGGTGATTTAAAAGTGTATTTATTTAAAAAAAATAAATATGATAATAATAAGACTACCATTCTAAAAACACACAAAACAAGTCTAAGCAAATGCCTGGGAAGCTGCTCAAGATGTCTTTTAATGGGTCCTTTTCATGGGAAGTGTGTAGGTGCCATAATAAAATGATTAGAGGATAGCAGGTCTGTTCAACAAATACACTTTGAGCACCTACTAGATGCCAGGCCCTGTGCCAAGCACTTATTAATACAATATAGAGATAATGAAGACCTGGCCCCTGGCCTCAGGCAGTTCATAGTCTACCGGAGTCACAGCCTGACACCAGCAACTACAGCATGGTGAAGGCACTGGCGCCTTTGACACACACAGGCAGCAATTCCAGAGCTCAGTTTCTAGCTCTGTAAGTCAGCTGGGAATGTCGCCAAAGCCCGCTGGGCCTCGCTTTTCTGACACTGAAAATGAGGAGAGTAATAATGATCTGAAGTATGCAAAGGGCCCAGAACAGTGTCTGCTGCACACAGGATGTGCTGGCCGCTATTGTAGAGGGGACACCCAGTCTAGCTCCCATCCTCTAACCCATCTCCACCAAGGGCAAGGTTTGGGGAAGTCTTGCTGAGCTGTGTTGTCAAGGATTGGGCAGTTGACCAAGTGGAGAAGGCGGAAGGAAGAGGGAATAGCATGGGAGAAGCAGGGGCGTTAAAGGATCTCTGTCACGGGACTTCTTGGTGGTTCAGTGTTGTGAATCTGCCTTCCCATGCAGGGGACCCATGGTTTCTATCCCTGGTCAGGGAAATAAGATTCCACATGCTGTGGGTCAACTAAGCCCATCCACCACAACTACGGAAAGCCCACAGACCACAAGGAGGAGCCCACGCGCCACAGCGAAGACCCAGCACAAACAAAATAAAGAAACTAAAAATTAAAAAATAAAAGATCTCCATCACAGAGATGGTGGGTAATGAGATTTGGAGTGGGGAGTAGTAGATAAGACAGAGGGGGACAAAGGGGTCAGCTCCTAGGAATCTACATGGAGCTTGAATGATTATGTTTGTGTATTGAAAGCTATGGAAGGGTTATAAACAGAAGAACAACGTAATCAGATTTGTAACCCAGAATAGGGCTTTATATGGGAAAAGCCTGGAAGTAGGATCAGCTAAGAGAAATCTGGTGGGATGTTCCTCCTAAAAAAGGATGACACAAACTACGGTAGGATGGATCAAGAGAAGGAATCAAAAGGTTTTGGGATTTCCAGTTTAAGATGGTGGACTGGATACACACATCTTTGTCTGTGTTCCTACCTGAAATTCCACTGAAACACCAGTATATAATTTTTTTTTAATGTATAAACCCCAAAGGTAAAGAGGATAGATAAAGAGTCAATAGCAATAAACTTCTGGAAACCTGAAAGCAAAAGCAGACAACTAGTTGGTCAACAAACAAACCCAAGGGAACTGGATTTTAGCCTGATAGTGAGCAAAACCAAGAACCACTCAATCTGAATCAGAGAAGACTCCATAGGCCCAGGCATTGGCAGCACTGGGATTTCTGCAAATGAGGAAGAGCAAGGCTCAGATGGAAAGCCTGAGTGCATGCCTGTTTATGGAGCAGTTAGGCACCCAACCCCAAACCAGATGACTGTCTCTCCCCACTGGAACATCACCTCCAGCCTCTAGGACAGCATTGTCCATAGAAATAGTGTAAGCCACGTGTAAACTTTAAAATTTTCTAGCGTCCTCATTTTTTTAAAAAGCCACATCAACTTTAATAATGTTGTCTATTTAACCTAATGCATTTCTAAAATATTATCATTAGAAGAGATCTTTGACATTCTTCTTCTCAGCATACAATGTGTATTTTACACTCAAATGCACATCAATTCGAATGTTAAGTTTTCATTGGAATACTTGATCTGTGTTTAGATTTCATAAATCTACAATTTAAAAAGTACAGCCACATACCCAAATTGTCCCAAAAGGTGTAAAAGTTTCCCAGTACCAAACAAAATATGTGTGTTATCAATAAATTAATTTAAATTAGAAAATGTAACCCCTCAGTTACATGAGTCACATTTCAAGCACTAATAGCACCACCTGGCTGGAGGCTACTGTAGTGGACAGAACACATCTAGGATCTCTGGACCAAGGACACCAAGTCCAGTTAATACTAGGACCACCATGCTACAAACAAAGGATTTAAAAGACTGTTTGTCAGTATGCTAGATGTTGAGACTTACAATCTTCTTCTCCAAATGGACTCCAATGATTGCTATTAAGTCAGGCAGGAGACTGGAAGATTCTCCTGCAGGAAATCTGACCAGTCCAGCAGGAAGATCCAAAACCTGTGATATCAAGGAATCCAACTAAACAGTCGAGCAAAATTGCCCTACATTGTGACGCCGGGTTGGTAAGTCCCACTCATGAACAGATAAACACATGCAGACAAACAAGGACTCCCAAATACGTGAGGAATGCCTCTACCCTGAGACAGACTGAAGTACATGGGAGAAAGCAGCTTTAGGAAAGAGTGTTGGAAAAAGAAAACATCTAGATATCTAATGATAACAACCCTAGAGAAGCATGTGAAGATTTTGAAACCGCTAAATTAAAGCAGTAAGTAAAGGAAATGCTCAGTGGCTCAGTCTTGTCCGACTCTACAACCCTTTGGACTGTAGCCCGCCAGGCTCCTCTATCCCTGGGATTTCTCAGGCAAGAATACTGGAGTGGGTTGCCATTTCCTCCTCCAGGGGATCTTCCCAATCCAGGGATCAAACCCGAGTCGCCTGCACCCCCTGCATTGCCGGCAGATTCTTTACCTGCTGAGCCATCTGACGCTGTTGAAAAGTAAGTTTGAGAAAACAAACAACAACAGAAAAGAGCTCTTGGAAATTAGTGGACACCCGTGAGGAGAAGTGATCGCTTCAATACAAGAGCTAGAAGAGAAAACTGAGTAAATCTCTCAGAGATTACAGCATAAAGGTAGGGGATGAAAAATGAGAAAGAGTTGATTCGAAACTTAGAGGATTCATTCAGAAGCTCCAGTAGCTGAAAAGTAGAATTCTAGACATAAAGAGGAGAAAGTGATAGGAGAAAACATTTTTAAAAGCTTTTTTCAAGAAAATATCCTGAAGCTGAAGGAAGTAAATTTCACAATAAACAGACCCATCGAGTACCCAGCACAATTGATAAAAATAGTCACTCCAAGGCATAGAAGGGAAATTTCAGAACCCTGGGGCCAAACAAAATACTCCAAAAGTTTTCAGAGAAGGGTTTTAAAAAAAGATTACAATAATGCTTCAAAATATGATTGACATGAAATTTCCCACAGGTAAGTCGGAAATCTAGAAGAAAACTAAGCAATGCCATTAAAATACTGAGGGAAAATAATTTTCAACTCAGAATTCTATACTTATTCAAAATATCAAATAGGTGTAAAAGCAGAATAAACACACTTAAAGACTTACCAAGTTTAAAATGCAATTGCCTCTCATGAACTCTCTCTCAGAAAGTTACTAGAGGATACACTCTACCAAAATGAGGAAGTAAACGAAGAAAGAAGATGACGTGAGATCCAACAGGGGACCTGGTACAAGTGAGAGGCCCAGGGACTCTTAGGACACAGTGAAGAGTGATTGAGTGTGATCTTTGTGCAACAGGCAGAGAGGTCAGCATGCCAGCTTGGAGTTGGTCAGAAACTTCATAAGCAACTTCTTCCAGAAGACATTGATGGAACAGACAAGAAGACAAGAGTACAGTCATTTTGGAAAAGGACCAGGGAACAGCCTTGGGCAAAACAGACCTTGAGAGCCTAAGAACAAAGGCCCTGTGGCCTGAGTCCCAGAGATGAAAAGCCAGGCTCATAGGAATAAAAGATTCACCTTACCTCTGTTATACTAGTAAACCTAGCTCAGCTCAACTTTAAATTTTAACTTTATCTGTTTCTGTGCTTTCTTGCAGAAAATTCTCATGCATTTCTTGCCCCTCATAGAAGCACTCCCAATTCCTGATAGCCACCATGGAGCCTCCTGCTGCTGATCAAAGAAGTTCAGTGACTTCTGGAAACTCTCAGTGACCATGAGACGAACCCTCCCTTTTGTTTTGCAACTCACGTCTTCTACTCAGCGAGCTGGCACTTTTTTTTTTTCCACCTTCTCCCTCGCTGCTGCTGCTGCTAAGTTGCTTCAGTCTTGTCTGACTCTGTGTGATCCTATGGGCGGCAGCCTGCCAGGCTCTTCTGTCCATGTGATTCTCTAGGCAAGATTACTAGAGTGGGTTGCCATGCCCTCCTCCAGGGGATCTTCCCAACCCAGGGATCAAACCCAGGTCTTCTGCATTGCAGGCAGATTCTTTACCGCTGAGCTACCAGGGAAGCCCTACCTTCTCCTTTATGCACAAGCAATCTCTTTTATTTTTTTTTTTTGTATTAGTAATTAAAACTTTATTTGCAGAACAATCATGGTTTTATTTCAGTGACAGAGCACACAGCAAATAGTATTGATTATAGACTAATACATAAAGTGTCAGTACCCAGATATAAAGCATCTCCTTGGCATATTGTGGAAACTGGCCATGAATCACTTCCCATGAATATCAAAGATTAAGTACACATTTACACATAAAAGTACATGCTCACTTGGCAGTTTTCAAATACAATTAGCAATGATTCTCCTGTTGAATTTGGAACGTATGATATGTTAGCATTCACTTGAAAAAAATCCACTACTAATTTTCCTATATTGCTTTTTGAAATATGTATCAAAGCATAACATATAAATTATATATGCACATATATATGCACATATAAATTATTTTAAAAATGTATGTGTGTTTATATATTGTATCCGGCTTTGAAGTGAGGGATTGATGTGTGAATTATTTTAATTCTACCATCTCTACCATTATGAATACCTATATACCCTTTCCCTTTCCTATACCCCATTCCTTTCTATGTCTGAGCATAGAGGAAATAAGTGGAATGCATCCCTTGGAAATTCTGTGTTCATGGTTTTTTTTTTTTTTTTTTTTTTTTTTTAAGATCAAGCATTAACCTTTTATTCTCATAATTTTTTTTTCTTATTTTCCATAAAAATGAGAAAGGCCAATTTTGTTTACTCTGTCGTGCGGACCTCTTTAAGGAGTCACCAGATCTATTAAGGGACCTCTTAGATTTGTGACCCATAGAAATCTCCTCTTAGTCACAAGATACAAATACACAAACCACATATTGACATGAGTTTTCCCATGTACAGCTGTCTTCAGTTGCTTTATTATTGCCCCTCTGCAACAAAACGGTGATGGTGGGTGCTGGAGTGACATCAGGAACGCCAGAAGGAGGAAGTCAAGAAGCCCTTGGGGACAGGAATCTCCCTGTGCTGCAGACATTTCTCCAAGAACTGCTTGAGGCGTATGAAGGAACCCATCTGCCCTGAGCTTGTGATGGCTTGTGTTCATGTTTTATAGAAGAAATAATAGGAAGAAAAGAAAGTCTGGGTTTTACATCATTTCTTATATGAAACCAATATTTTATGGTAGAAATTACATCAATATAATAAAAGAAACATCTTTTCAAGGAAAATATATGAATACTAATGCAGTCTGTCTGAGAGAAATTTAAATAAAATCAAATGCATTAAAAACAGTCAATTTAGAATATCTAAAAGACTTTAAAAGTATATCATTTTTTCTCTCCTGAGATATGTATTTTACATAATTCTCTATATTATTTCCGAAATGTGGTACCTCTTATAGTTGAAGAACATAAGCTTAATGAGAGTAAAGATTTATTCACCCTGTTTCCTTAGTACCTAACTTAATGTTTGCCAGTATGAGACTGTAAGTATTTATTGAATGAATGTGAATCTAAGTTAAAGACAGTTATCAGCTGTACAAATAATGAGTGTCATAAGCAATCTCTTTTAATAAGAAGCTCTGCTTGCCTAAGCAACTTGTGGAAGTGATACTCATTTCTATGGTATTGCTGTTCAAGAATCTGGAAAGCGCCCAGTAACAGAACCACCTTAAATATCTGAATATACTGAGAGGAGATGTAGACCTCTGGGAGAGTGCTTAGGGGTTGAGTTAGTGATGAGTACAAAGAAAAGAATGGGAAAAAATTTAATGGAAGATAATTATAAATTTCACAGAGATCAAAAAAGTTGTACAAGAAAGGACAAGTAATAACTAAGCTGCAAATAAAAATTACCTAGTCATAATCTTGATTAAACTGAAATTATCATGTGAATATAAAGGGAGGATGGGGGAGTTGCAGAAATATGTGGTGTGTACATGAGGAGATAAGGGTGGGGGAAAAAAAACTAATTTCTTCTCATAGAGGAAGCAACAGATGAAACTAAACTGAACTACCAGGGAGTAGCAGCAAGAATAGAAATTTACGTGGTTTAGTCACTAAATCATGTCCGACTCTTGCGACCCCATTGACTATAGCCCACCAGGCTTCTCTGTCCAAGGGATTCTCCAGGCAAGAATACTGGAGTGGGCTGCCATTTCCTTCTCCAGGGGATCTTCACGACCCAGGAATTGAACCTGGGTCTCCTGGATTACAGGCACATTCTTTATCAATTGAGCTACTTCAGAGCTGGAGGTAAATACCAAAATAACCACAAAAGGAGAGGTGACTGGACACAGTGGAGTGACCTGAGGTGGGGACAACAGTACTTTTTAAGGGACTCGTATAATTACCTGAATCTTTAAACTATGGTCATTTTGAATGTTAATAAAAATTAAAACTTTAAACAAGAAAACTAGACACCAAGATTGACAGAGTTCCCTAATTGCAAGGAGGAAAAAGGAAGCAGAGAGTATTAGTCAGCTTGCACTGCCATAAAAAATACTATAGACTGGGTGTTTTAACCAACAGGAATTTAATGTTGGCAGCTCTGGAGACTGAAAGCTTCAAATCAAGATCCCTGAGGGTCAGTTCCTGGGGAAGGCTCTCTTCCTGGCTTGCAGATGGCCAGCTTCTCACTGTGTCTTCACATGTCCTCTTCTTATAAGGCCACGGTCCTACCTGATTAGGGTCCCACTCTTATGCCTTCATTTAACCTTAATTACATCCTAAAGATCCCACTTCCAGACCCAGACATACTGGGGGTTAGCTTTCAACACCTGAATTTATAGGGGAGCACAATTCAGTCCATAGCAAGGAGTCAGCATTGACTGTGTTCTGTTTGAATAATGAATGGATGGGATGTCACAACACAGATATAAAGCATAGGTGGAGGAAGGGGACAGATGGTCAGTCAGTTGGTAATGACAAGTTCCAGCGCAGGCAAAGTCCAAAGAGCTGAGAGGAACCATCCTGTTGATGATTGTACATAAAAGCCCAGAGCTCAAGGTTCAGGTCAGAGCTGGAGACAGTAGTTCATTACAGATAGTAGTTAAAACCACAGATTTTCTGGAAATGGGGTGGGGTTAAGAGGAAATAAAAGGCAAACTCAGACCCCTAAAGACCACCAACACTTAGGTCAGTGGATCTCATGAAGAGGAGACCCTAAGGAAACTGAGGATGTGATCAACAGTCAAACAAGCCAGAGAGATCCAAGTAGATAAGGTTTGAAAACTGTGTACTTAGTTTGATGGCAAGGACATTGGTAGGTCACCCAGAGCAGATTGCATGGGGTGATGGGGACAGAAGCCACGCTACCCTAAGTTGAGGAGCAAACAGGAAATGAGTGGATGGGGCATGAGAAAATAGTAGAGCACTTTTTCCAGTTTTTGGCTGGGGAGGAAAAGAGAGAGTTAGGGTGAAGGGATGACTTCAAACACAGTGGTCATCTGCTTAAGGAGGGAAAGCCAAGAGACAGAGAGGATATGGAAGAAACAAGTGGTAACCAAAAGAGTAGGGCTCTGGTGTATATGAGAGGAGAAGGGGCACAAAGCCATGGTGATGGATAAGTCTTAGGAGGAGCATGTCTCTTTAGGAATGGGAGAGAGTAGGACAGAAGGAGAAAGAGGATAAAAGATAAAATATGGAGGCTGGGTCACTCCCACAGTTCAATTTCTCTTGAGCCCTTCTCCCAGTAGTTGCTGAGTGGAATACCTGGTCACCCCCCATGTTGTTTTGTTCTCTGGCCACATCCATCCTTTCCCTGTCTCACTTCTTTGTGCTCCAGCCGTCTTGCCCATTTCCTTTCCTGGACCCACTTGCCTGGCATTAACATGGTATTTGCTGAAGGACTTCCCTGATGGTCCATTGGTTAAGACTCTGCACTTCCAAAGGAGGGGGCACAGGTTCAGTCCTTGATCAGGGAACTAAGATCCCATATGCCACAAGGAGTGGACATAAAACAAAGATAAATACATAGATAGTGTTTGCTGATCTTCCGCTTTCACCAAAGCCAGCCTCACAGCACAGGACCAGCAAGAAGATAACTGAGGGTAGCTGGAACTGAGGTGCCCAGGTCCCAGCACCCAGTGCCCAGCTAATGAGCCCTCTGGGGGCACTGAGAAATCCAGCTGGAAGCATAGGTGGGTCAGTTGTCCTTCAGAGAGTTGCCGCCCTGGCAGGTGAGGATGATACCATCGCTTTCCTCAACACTGGCCTCGCAGACTGAGGAGATGGAAGAGGGCGGGGCAGGTCAGCCCACCAAGACATGAGTCTTTCATCAGATCTCTGGTAATTTCCAACCCTTTCAAATGAAATACAAAATATTCTCAGATTCACAAGGCTGTGCTTTTGGTATTCACTGATTGAGAAAACACAATTCAAAAAGCTTCTCTGCATCTACTATCATCTTTAAGTATTTTTTTTCACAAGAGCATCTACAGATTTGCAATATACGTGGATATATAAGTTCAAGACATAGATAGCTGTCTATAAGCAATCCTTGTCGAGTATATAGATTTGTGGAACTCTGCAATAAACCTACATTTTCCCAGCCACCACGGTCCAAGTTCCACTTGTTGAATAAGATTGATCCTAATTATGTTGGAGCTTGAATGGGAGGTGGAGTGTTGGGGTGGGGGGTGGGGGTGGGGCGGGAAATACTCGGCCATGGCAGAGGAGTTCTTGCATAAGGTCAAACCAGATATCAGCAAGATCAGGAAATGGAGATCTTCCCAGAGTCAAGATTCTCTGGGAAGACAAGAGCTCTAAGTCGTCATCATCTCCTGTGTGGAGTCTGCCACCCATGCCTGCAGGCACCAAAGAGTAATATCTAAATGAGTGTGTGACTCTCCACATCTAAATGAAGGTGTAGAGATCACTAGAGTGAAAAACTGCTTAAATTAGTAACTGCGTCTGTTATTATTTGCATCAAAGCTCTCTCCTCAAGTCTTATGATAAGTATCATTGTCCCTCCATCCCCACCCACTCAATTTTGCAGTCCATTATGTGCCAGGCTAGATGCTACATACACCATGTATGCCCTCTTATTTCATCTTGAAAACACCTTCATGGAGTAGGTATTATTATCCTCATTTTACAGATGTGGAAACATCTATAAAGGATCAGAGGTTGGTTGGTTCTGCTCAAGATCACACCGTCAATAACTGATGATGTATGGTACAGATTCTCTTTCACTACAGTGTGTTGCCTTCTTTCCCTCTGACTACAGAAACTGTGTTGAGAGATGGCATAGAAGTAGAGGTGGTAGTCATTTTTTAAGCTTTCAGGCAGAAGGAACTCCTCCTAATGGCATTTCCATAATTAGAATGTGTTTTTTTCTGATAGGTTTAATTCAGGCAATTGCAATGACATTCAGCTGAAACCTGGCATGCAAGATGTTCATTTCTCTTAAAAGTTCACTTTTAATTGGCCTCAGTTCTTTCCAGCTCTGGAAGAAATACAGAATGTATACTTCTGACGTTTCCAGCATTGAAGGCTGTTTGACATAAGGACTCAATCCCTGGAGTTTATACTGAATTCCCCGGTAGGAGAGGGAGAACTTGATGAAAGGCAGACAAAGAGGAAAGGAGGAAGGGAGAAGAGGAGGGGCTTGGTCAGAGCACACTATTACCAAAACGATTCTAGAATCCGGAGTACATTCTTTAAACTATGTGGAGCAGGAAAATACCTTGCAAAGGAGACGGCACTGCCTCACTCCCCGCAGACCTCTAGGGAAGTGTGGGCTGCAGCCGGGATGCCCCTAATTTAACAGTATGAACAGTCCTTCCTGGGTCTTCTTCCACCATGATAAAGTAGGTACCCTCAAGAGAAGCTGAGCTGTGTTCAGTCAAGTGAGAGAAGAATTAAATAAGACTCTTCTAGAATTCTCAGTGCTCTTATGGGATTAAGGAATAGCCCAAATTCCAAAGAGTTCTAGAATCTGCATTAAATGAAGAGAGAACACCTAGGAGCCAGAGCACTGTGGTGGGGAGAACTTAGAATAAAGTAGAGCCAAAAGATGCAGATTTAAGTCCCAGCTCTGCTCTGCTACTTGCTCTCTATGTATACTCCTTGAATCTCAACTTTTTGGGTCAAAAACATCCCAAGATTATTGTGAGAACTAAATGTAGCACTGCATCTAGCTAAGTTCAAACCACTATTTCTTACTATGGCAAACCAGATATTCTGACAAACCTTCCACTAGGCTAAATAAAGTCTGGAAATAAATTAATTTGGAAGAAGGCAACAAATTCTCAGGGGTCAAAAATAAGGTAAAGGAGGACACCTATGAGAACACTTGAAACCAATGTTCCCTGGAGGGCATTTTGCAAACCCAGATGACGCAGGAGTATACAAGAAACACGAGACAAAGATTACGGCCCATCTAAAGTGGATAGTCTAATAAGAGAACCACTGCCCCCTGAGGAAAGCTAGAAATCAAAGGACTGTGTCCTCAAAGGGCAAAGTAGAAGTAACACCCCCACCTCCTCATCAGAGGGGACAGTAAAAAAAAAAAAATTGACAACCTCAGCTGTTGAATCCTAGGTGGAGAAGACAAAAATTTCTGAGCACTGACTGCAGCTACAAATCTAGGTTATAACTGGGATTTAAAACTCAGAGATAAGAAAGACTTCCTCAGGGATCAATGCAAAGAAATAGAGGAAAACAATAGAATGGGAAAGACTAGAGATCTCTTCAAGAAAATTAGAGATACCAAGGGAACATTTCATGCAAAGATGGGCACAATAAAAAACAGAAATGGTATGGACCTAAAAGAAGCAGAAGATATTAAGAGGTGGCAAGAATACACAGAAGAACTGTACAAAAAAGATCTTCACGACCCAGATAATCACTATGGTGTGATCACTCACCTAGAGACAGACATCCCAGAATGCGAAGTCAAGGGGGCCTTAGGAAGCATGACTACATATGAAGCTAGTGGAGGTGATGGAATTCCAGCTGAGCTATTTCAAATCCTAAAAGATGATGCTATGAAAGTGCTGCACTCAATATGCCAGTAAATTTGGAAAAATCAGCAATGGCCACAGGACTGGAAAAGGTCAGTTTTCATTCCAATCCCAAAGAAAGGCAATGCCAAAGAATGCTCAAACTACTGCACAATTGACTCATCTCACACGTCAGTAAAGTAATTCTCAAAATTCTCCAATGGAGGCTTCAACAATATGTGAACTGTGAACTTCCAGATGTTCAAGCTGGTTTTAGAAAAGGCAGAGGAAGCAGAGATCAAATTGCCAACACCTGCTGCATCATCAAAAAAGCAAGAGAGTTCCAGAGAAACATCTACTTCTGCTTTATTGACTATGTCAAAGCCTTTGACTGTGTAGATCACCATAAACTGTGGAAAATTCTGAAAGAGATGGGAATACAGACCACCTGACCGGCCTCTTGAGAAATCTGTATGCAGGTCAGGAAGCAACAGTTAGAACTGGACATGGAATGACAGACTGTTTGCAAATAGGAAAAGGAATACGTCAAGGCTGTATATTGTCGCCCTGCTTATTTAACTTACATGCAGAGTACATCATGAGACACGCTGGGCTGGATGAAGCACAAGCTGGAAACAAGATTGCTGGGAAAAATATCAATAACCTCAGATATGCAAATGACACCACCCTTATGGCAGAAAGTAAAGAAGAACTAAAGAGCCTCTTGATGAAAGTGAAAGAGGAGAGTGAAAAAGTTGGCTTAAAGCTCAACATTCAGAAAACTAAGATCATGGCATCTGGTCCCATCACTTCACGGCAAATAGATGGGGAAACAGTATCAGACTTTATTTTGGGGGGCTCCAAAATCACTGCAGGTGGTGACTGCAGCCATGAAATTAAAAGACGCTTGCCCCTTGGAAGAAAAGCTGTGACCAACCTAGACAGCATATTAAAAAGCAGAGACATTACTTTGCCAACAAAGGTCCATCTAGTCAAGGCTATGGTTTTACCAGTGGTCATGTAAGGATGTGAGTGTTGGACTATAAAGAAAGCGAGCGCCGAAGAATTGATGCTTTCGAACTGTGGTGTTGGAGAAGACTCTTGAGAGTCCCTTGGACTTCAAGGAGATCTAACCAGTCCATCCTAAAGGAAATCAGTCCTGAATATTCATTGGAAAGACTGATGTTAAAGCTGAAACTCCAATACTTTGGCCACTTGATGAGAAGAGCTGACTCATTTGAAAAGACCCTGATACTGGGAAAGATTGAAGGCAGGAGGAGAAGAGGATGACAGGGGATGAGATGGTTGGATGGCATCACCAACTCAATGGACATGAGTTTGGGTAAACCCTGAGAGTTGTTGATGGGCAGGGAAACCTGGCTTGCTGCAGTCCATGGAGTCACAACGAGTCGGACACAACTGAGTGAGTGAACTGAACTGAACTGAACTAGACATAGTGAATCTGCAGAATGTCAAAAGCAAAGGAAAAGTCTTTAAAATAACCAGTAAGAAAAAGACAAAGAAAAAAATTGACAGATGACTTCTTTTTTTTCCCTCCAGACGGCTTCTTAATGAAAGCCAAACAACAGTGCGATGCTTTCTCAGGTATTGAGAAAAATATCAGTCGTACACCCAGCAAAATTTTTATCAAGAATGGAGGTGAAGCTTTGAAACGAAAATTGAGACAGGTGTGATCAGAAGACCTTCACTGTGCCAGTTATCAATTTCATGTTTCTCAGCTCGAAACTCACCCTCCTGTTCTGCAGAAGTGGAGCTGGGCTTTTAAATATTTTTGTTTTGCTGGCTGATATCATGTTAAGCTTTTTCAATAGAGAGCACTGGAGAGACACTGCAAGGGAGTTTGTCTTCCTGGTTCCAGTTCTTAAACCTCTCACGTATGTGTAATAATATATATGAGAATAGTAAGTTAAAAACATAGGGTCAGCAGACACAGGAAACAGCCTATATTAGTATATTCTCCTTGTTACTTATTATCCAATTCCTTCTTACTCCAGTCCCCATTATAGTTCATTGCTTATATTAAACTTTCCTTGCTCAAATTACTGTGTGGTTTCTCTCTCCTGATTGGACACCAGATTAATATCCTCACTAAAGGGCATGCTTAATTCAAAAGAAGAGTGATCACAGGTAGAAGGTCTGAGATGCAATAATGATAACCCAAGAAAGTGGTAACTATGGGTCAATCTGAAACATATTCATTTCCTTCTTCTTCTTCAGCTTGGTACTTCAACAGCAAATATCTTAAGAACATTTCCTTTTGGTCCTCCCCACCTAGAAAAGTCAGAATGATGGCTTGATGAAAGCATGAGCTTTGGAGTCAGATCAGGGTACAAATAATGCTCTGCCACTTGACAGCTTTGTGACCTCAGAAAAACTTCTTATCTCTTCAAACCTGTTTCTTTATCTGAAAACTGAGATATTAATGACTAACTTACCCATGTGCCACACGACTTAACTGAGATAACCCATAGGAAAATGCCTGGAACATAGCAGCTTCTTCATTTTGAAAAGACACTTTCTCCGGGAATCTCTGAACTGTTCTCCCAGTCATAGAGCTTTCTTTCCTCCAGAGAGCCTCGATGCTTCTCCTGAAAGGAATTCTCCATCATTCTTTCCTAATGGGCTTATTTCATTAGTTGATGTCTGTTCATGACTCAGAAGAAGAAAAGTACTGAGCCAGCACTTTCTACACCCTGGTTCTCTTCCCTACCTAATGGACTTCTAAATTGTTGAATCTGAGCTTTGGGTATCTAGCCCTTGTGCTGTAATCAGACCTGGGAGAGACAAAACTGTCCTGAGCCAAGGATGGAGTGGCAAGGCAGGGTAAATGCTTACACATTCTCTAAGGATGTTTGCTGTCCTGTGAGTTTTGAGTCAGCCCATCTTTGCTGGCTCTGACTGAACCATGGTATTATGTAAACTACAGGGCTGGTGGGGAAGAGAGAAGTTTGACATCAAGGTTCTTCTCCACAGTTTGGGAATCCGCCAGCTCTGCTCACCCACCATGTGTCTGAGGGTAGCTGGTCTGAGTGGACGCCAGCTGTCCCCTGTACTATTCAGTCATTCAGCCACTTAGCCACCACTCTGTCAGTGACACAAACAACGTTCTGTGTGCAAAGCCCAGAGTGAGATCCAGCATCGAATCAATTGAAATTTACACAAGGCCCCTATTCCCTGGCACTCATCCAAAAAAGAGGAGGGGGAACTCACAGTTTCACAATCTTAGCATTAGAAAGGCCTCAGAAGCTGTCTAGTGACTCCTCCTTCCCAGCCCAGGACTTTCAGCATTTGAGGGAATGTTTCCAAGGATGAGGAGTCCACATTCTCCACGGCAGGGTCTCCTGTGAGAGAAGAGTTGAGCATTGGAAAGCTTCTCTGTGCTTGCAGCAGGATATTTCTTTCCATGAATAAGAGAACATATGATGCCAAACCCCAAAACAGCAGGGCCAGTGTCTGAACTACAAATACATGGGGTGATTGGAATGTCCCAGGACCAGGAGTCAGGGGACAGTCTTCAGTGATCGCTTCATAGCAGAAGTCACTACCTACCTACTCACTTGAGCTGGGACCTCCCACTGGAGTCTTCTGAGTCAGAGTCTCTCCTCAGACAAGGGAACTTCCACTTATAGAAGATGGACTAAACATACTTTGCCCTATCTCTCTTGTTAAGTACAACTAAAAGCCCTTGATACTACCCTCAAAAACAAACCTAAGAAAGATCTAAAAGATGGAGAAATGGAGGCAGATCAGCTAGAGATCATGGAACCAAGGAATGAGTTGGTAAGGACATACCTGGGTTTTATTTTTCCCTCCTATATCCTATTATAGAAGTGGAGCTAAAGAAACCAGCAGTCTGAAAATTCCATGAGCTGCAGGCCAAAAAGTCCCAACAGACGTCTCCTCTCTCAAGAAAAGAATCAGAAAAGGAGAAGCCTAGTAAGACAGCAAGGTTTTACCCAGTAATTACTCTACTTCTGCAAACACTACATAAAACATCTATGGCCTCATCCCCATCTATGCCAGCAAAGGTTGAGAGAAGAGCCCAGACTTCCACACTTGTGAGGCTATGATGAGCCACTCTAACAACCCGTCAGGTGCTGTCATGAAGGACAAGTCGGAAGCTGAGACTTGCATCCCTGCAGCAGTAATGAAGGCAACCATGGCCCTCCTGCAGTATTAGAGGGACCACATGGGGATGCTGGACCTTCATCCCCACCCAGCAGTAATGAGGCATCTTTCCACTCCTCACTGCAGTGGTGTTGCAGAGGCTGAGTGGACAGTCAGGACTTTCCCAGCAGTAATGGGGCCACCCCAATGGTGTCAGCAGAGGCTGAGCGAGGAATCTGCCCTGCTGCTTCTGCCTGGCAGTAATGAAGCAGCCACCCTCCTCCTTTTGTCAGAGCTGTGTCAGAGAAAACTGATCAAAACAAGAGGCTTGAATATGACCCAGGGTCTCATAACATAATATGAAAATGTCCAGGTTTCAAACAAATATTTCTTATCATTCCAAAAACCAGAAAAAATCTCACACTGGATGAAAAATTCAATCAAAAGTTGCCAACCCCAAAATGAAAGAAATGTTAGAATTTATTGACAAAGATCTTAAAGTAGCTTTAAAAAAAAGTACTTTCATGAACAATGACAAACATGCTTGAAAGCAATGAAAAAACTGGAAAGCCTCAGCAAAGAAATAGATACTACACTTGATCTTAGCCAAAAGGCCGAGAAGCGATGAGCAAAGAAATAGAAAGTTTCAGCAAAGACATAAAAAATATAAAAGAAAACCAAAGTAAAAATACAAAAACCAAAATAAAAGGCTCTGTGGATAGGCTCAACAGCAAAATGAAGGGAAAGGAGTAAAAAAAAAAATCAGTGAACTGGAAGGTGGAACAACAGAAATTATTCAGTCTGAACAATAGGGAGAAAATAGACTGGAAAAAAAAAAAGAAACAAAGCCTCAGGGGCCTCATGACAAAATATCTAATATTCATGTCATTGGAGTCCTAGAGGGAGAAGAAAAAGGGCAGGCATGGAAAAGAATTCAGAGCTGAAAAGTCTTTAAATTTGGCAAAATAGATAAACCTACAGGTTCAAGAAACTAAGCGAGTGGACTTCCCTGGTGGTCCAGTGGTTAAAACTCTGCACCCAGTGCAAGGAGCTTGGGTTTGATCCCCTAGGGTCAGGGAACTAGATTGAGAAGGAAATGGACAACCCACCCCAGTATTCTTGCCTGGAGAATGCCATGGACAGAGGAGCCCGGTGGACTACAGTCCATGCAGTCGCAAAGAATAGGACACTAGTGAGCACACAACACGCATGCATGTATGCAACCAACTTTTATAGCCTTAAGACAGAGAAAATTCCTAGGGTGGCATTAGGTAATTGGTTAGGATGCTATAGGGTGGGTAATAGCATAGGTATTTTACCTAATATGGGGTTAGGAAACTGGCCAGTTTAGATCCAGAGGCTCATGGCAACAGTTGTTATGGGGCTCAATCTGTTCCAGAAACTTCTCTTCTGTGACCTTGGTACAGGGCTCTACGCCTGTGACCTTGGTGTAAGGCTCTATACCTGTGACTTTGACCTCAGTATAGAGCTCCACAATGATCGTATCGATCAATGCAGGCAAACATTAGACAAAATTCAGCACCCATAATTTACAGGAAAAAAAAAAAACAACTCAGGAAAATAGAAACAGGGGAACTTTCTCAACTCTATAAAGAGCATCTACAAAAAACCTACTGCTAAAACTATGTTTAATGGTTAAAAAAAAACAAAAAACAAAAAACTGCCTTCTCCTAAGATCAAGAACAAGTCAAGAATGTTCATTTCCCTCTACTCTTATTGAACATAAGAACGTGAAAGGCACTGCTGGAAGTTCTGACTAATATACTAAGACAAGGAAAGAAAAGATAAGGAATACAGATCAGAAAGAAAGAAAACTGCCTCTATTTGCAAATGACATGATTGTCTACATAGATAACCCCAAGGCATCTACAAAATAATTACTAGAACTGATAAATGAATTTAGCAAGGTCACAGGATATAAGATGAACACACAAAAATCTTTGTACTTCTCTGGACTAGCAATGAACACAGAAATTTTAAATACTATTTTAAGTCACTACAGAAATGAAATATTTAGGTGTAAATCTAACAAAACTGCCACAAGCTTTATATGCTGAAAACTATACAATTCTGAGCAAAGAAACCAAAGAGGAATTAAATAAATGGAGAAACATTTATGAAATGGAAGACTCAATATGGCAAAATGTCAATTCTCTTCAAATTGATAATACAGATCTGATGCAATTTTGCTATTCACAGCTATTTGTAAGGCCTCATCAGACAACCATTTTTCCTTTTTGCATTTCTTTTCCTTGGGGATGGTCTTGATCCCTGCCTCCTGTACAATGTCATGAACCTCTGTCCATAGCTCTTCAGGCACTCTGTCTTGATGATCTAATCCTTTGAATCTACTTGTCACTTCCACTGTATAATCATAAGGGATTTTATTTAGGTCATACCTGAATGGTCTAGTGGTTTTCCCTACTTTCTTCCATTTAAGTCTGAATTTGGCAATAAGGAGTTCATGATCTGAGCCACAGTCAGCTCCTGGTCTTGTTTTTGCTGACTGTATAGAGCTTCTCCATCATTGGCTGCAAAGAATATAATCAATCTGATCTCAGTGTTGACCATCTGGTGATGTCCATGTGTAGAGTCTTCTCTTGTGTTGTTGGAAGAGGGTGTTTGCTATGACCAGTGTGTTCTCTTGGCAAAACTCTATTAGCCTTTGCCCTGCTTCATTCCATACTCCAAGACCAAATTTGCCTGTTACTCCAGGTATTTATTGACTCCCTACTTTTGCATTCCAGTCCCCTAAAATGAAAAGGACTTCTTTTTGGGGTGTTAGTTCTGGAAGGTCATGTAGGTCTTCATAGAACCATTCAACTTCAGCTTCTTCAGCATTACTGGTCAGGGCATGGACTTGGATTACTGTGATATTAAATGGTTTGCCTTGGAAACAAACAGAGATTGTTCTGTTGTTTTTGAGATTGCATCCAAGTACTGCATTTCAGACTCTTTTGTTGACTATGATAACTACTCCATTTCTTCTAAGGGATTCTTTCCCACAATAGTAGATATAATAGTCATCTGAGTTAAATTCACCCATTCCAGTCCATTTTAGTTCGCTGATTCCTAAAATGTCAGTGTTCACTCTTCCCATCTCCTGTTTGACCACTTCCAATTTGCCATGATTCCTGGACCTAACATTCCAGGTTCTCATGCAATATTGCTCTTTATAGCATTGGACTTTACTTCCATCACCAGTCACATTCACAACTGGGTTTTGTTTTTGCTTTGGTTCCATCTCTTCATTCTTTCTGGAGTTATTTCTCCACTGATCTCCAGTAGCATATTGGGCACCTTCCGACCTGGGGAGTTCATCTTTCAGAGTTCTATCTTTTTGCCTTTTCATACTGTTCATGGGGTTCTCAAGGCAAGAATACTGAAGTGATTTACCATTTCCTTCTCCAGTTGACCACGTTTGTCAGAACTCTCTACCATCACCCGTCTGTCTTGGGTGGCACTACATGGCATGGTTCATAGTTCCATTGAGTTAGGCAAGGCTGTGGTCCATATGATCAGATTGGTTAGTTTTCTGTGGTTGTGGGTTTCAGTCCAGCAGTGGCCAAGGGACTGGAAAAGGTCAGCTTTCATTCCAATCCTGAAAAAAGGCAATGACAGAGAATGCTCAGACTACCTCACAATTGCACTCATCTCACACACTAGTAAAGTAATGCTCCAAATTCTCCAAGCCAGGCTTCAAGAGTATGTGAACCATGAACTTCCAGATGTTCAAGCTGGATTTAGAAAAGGCAGAGGAACCAGCGATTAAATTGCCAACATCCATTGGATCATTGAAAAAACAAGAGAGTTCCAGAAAAATATCTACTTCTGCATTATTGACTATGCCAAAGCCTTTGACTGTGTGGACCACCACAAGCTCTGGGAAATTCTTAAAGAGATGGGAGTACCAGACCACCTGACCTACCTCTTGAGAAATCTTTATGCAGGTCAGGAAGCAGCAGTTAGAACTGGACATGGAACAACATACTGGTTGCAAACAGGAAAAGGAGTACATCAAGGCTGTGTATTGTTACCATGCTTATTTAACTTATATGCAGAGTACATCATGAGAAATGCTGGGCTGGACGAAGCACAAGCTGGAATCAAGATTGCCAGGAGAAATATCAATAATCTCAGATATATAAATGACACCACCTTTATGGCAGAAATTAAAGAAGAACTAAAGAGCCTCTTGATGAAAGTGAAAGAGGAGAGTGAAAAAGTTTGCTTGAGCCTCAACATTCAGAATACTAAGATCATAGCATCTGGTCCCATTACTTCATGGCAAATAGATGGGGAGACAGCGGAAACAGTGACAAACTTAATTTTGGGGGGCTCCAAAATCACTGCAGATGGTGACAACAGCCATGAAATTAAAAGAAGCTTGCTCCTTAGAAGAAAAGCTATGATCAACCTATATGGCATACCAAAATCAGAGACATTACTTTGCCAACAAAGGTCCCTCTAGTCCAAGCTATGGTTTTTCCAGTAGTCATGTATGGATGTGAGAGTTGGACTATAAAGAACACTGAGCGCCGAAGAATTGATGCTTTCGAACTGTGGTGTTGAAGACTCTGGAGAGTCCCTTGGACTGCAAGGAGATCCAACCAGTCTATCCTAAAGGAAGTCAGTCCTAAATATTCATTGGAAGGACTGATGCTGAAGCTGAAACTCCAATACTTTGGCCACCTGATGTGAAGAACTGGAAAAGACCTTGATGCTGGGAAAGATTGAAGGCAGGAGGAGAAGGGGATGACAGAGGATGAGACAGTTGGATGGCTTCACCGACTCAATGGACATGAGTTTGAATAAACTCCAGGAGCTGGTGATGGACAGGGAGGCCTGGCATGCTGCAGTCCATGGGGTTGCAAAGAGTCAGACACAACTGAGCAACTGAACTGAACTGAATGCAATTTTTACTAAAATTCCAGAGTTTTTTTGTGGATATAGATAAGATTATTCTAAAATGTATATGGAAAGGTAGAAGAACAAGAATAGCTAAAAAGAGTTTTGTAAAAGAAATCAGTGTATACAATTTCAAGATTATACTAATGAAGACTCCCTGGCATTAGGCTCAGTGACAAGAATGGATGAGAAGAGAGAACCCAGAAATAGACCCACACATATATATGCCCAAAGGATTTTTCACAAAGATGCCAAACAATCCAATAAATGAAAGATTGTCTTCTCAACAAATGGGGCTGGAGCAGTGAGAAATCCATAGGCCAAAATAGTGAAGCTTGTCTGAAGACTCACATGTTATACAAAAATTAACTCAAGATGGATCATGGACATGAATGGAAAAAATAAAACTACAAAACTTTGTTGGGGGGGAAAGAATTGGGGGAAATCTTGGATATCTAGGACTAGACAATGAGTTAACTTTGACACCCAAAATCACAGTCCACAAAAAGAAAACTTGATGAATTGAACTTCATCAAAATTAAAATTTTTTGCTTCATAATAAGCCCTGATTAAAAAAAAAAAAAACCCTACAGATAGGAAGAAAATATTTACTGACCACTTATTGAACAAAGGACTATATTCAGAATGTATAAACGGCTTCCTAGGTGGCTCAGTGGCAAAGAATCCACGTGTCAAGCAGGAGATGCAGATTCAGTCCCTGGGTTGGGAAGATCTCCTGGAGGAGGAAGTGGAAACCCACTCCAGTGTTCTTGCCTGGGAAATCTCATGGATAGAAGCCTGGTGGGCTACAGTCCATGGGGTTGCCAAAGAGGTGGACACAACTTAGCCACTAAGGGCTTCCTTGGTGGCTCAGTTGGTAAAGAATCTGCCTGTGATGCAGGAGACCTGGGTTCAATCCCTGGGTTGGGAAGATCCCTAGGAGAAGGGAATGGCTACCCACTCCAGTATTCTGGCCTGGAGAATCCCATGGACTGTATAGTCCAAGGGGTTGCAAAGTCAGACATGACTGAGCAGCTTTCACTTACTTCACTAGACACTAAATAACAACAAAAGAACACTCAGAACTCAACAGCATAAAAACAATCTCCCTCAGGGGGAAAGAAAACCCTATTAGAAAATGGGCAGAGAAAGAGAAAAATTATGTCACCAAAGAAAATATACAGATGGCAACTAAGCACATGAAAACATGTTCAATCACCATCATTGCTCACTAGGGAAAAGGCAAATTAAAACCACAATAAGATATCACTGCACATCTATTAGAGTGGTTAAAAGAAACGGTGACAATACCAAATGCTGGAGAGGATGCAGAGGACCTGCATGGCTCATATGTTACTAGTGGGAATGTATTATATGTAATGTAAAAAATAAAATGTAATAAAATAAAATGGCACAGCCACTCTGGAAAACAGTTGGGTAGTTTCTTTAAAAAGCCAACATTCAGGGACTTTCCTGGTGGTTCAGTGGCTAAGATTCCAAACTCCCAATGCAGGGGGCCCAGGTTCATTCCCTGTTCAGGGAACTAGATCCCACATATGGCAACATCTGGCACAGACAAATAAATATTAAGAACAAAAAAAGCCAATATTCAACTACAATCCAGCAGTGTAATCCAGCAGTTGCACTCCTCTGCACTTATCCCAGAGAAATCCTTGTAAAAAACCCACAGGTGAATGTTTATAGCAGTTTTATTTACAACAACCAAAAAGTGGGACTGACTTGGGCATCCTTCAATGTTTGAATGATAAAACAATTTGTGGTACATCTGTATCATGGCATCACTCAGCGATAAAAAGGAATCAACTATTGATGCACACGACTCAGAAGGATTGCCATAGAATTATGCTGAGCAGGAAGAAAATCAATCCCCAAAGGTTACATACTGTATGATTACATTTATATAGTATCCCTAAAATGACAAATGTTCAAGCTGGTTTTAGAAAAGGCAGAGGAACCAGCGATTAAATTGCCAACATCCATTGGATCATTGAAAAAGCAAGAGAATTCCAGAAAAACATCTATCTCTGCTTTATTGACTATGCCAAAACCTTTGACTATGTGGATCACAATAAACTGTGGAAAATTCTGACAGAGATGGGAGTACCAGACCACCTGACCTGCCTCTTGAGAAATCTGTATGCAGGTCAGGAAGCAACAGTTAGAACTGGACATGGAACAACATACTGGTTGCAAATAGGAAAAGGAGTACATCAAGGCTGTGTATTGTTACCATGCTTATTTAACTTATATGCAGAGTACATCATGAGACATGCTGGGCTGGATGAAGCACAAGCTGGAATCGAGATTGCCAGGAGAAATATCAATAATCTCAGATATACAATTGACACCACCCTTATGGCAGAAATTAAAGAAGAACTAAAGAGCCTCTTGATGAAAGTGAAAGAGGAGAGTGAAAAAGTTGACTTAAAGCTCAACATTCAGAAAACTAAGATCATGGCATCTGGTCCCATTACTTCATAGCAAATAGATGGGAAGACAGTGGAAACAGTGACAGACTTAATTTTGGGGAGCTCCAAAATCACTGCAGATGGTGACAGCAGCCAGAAATTAAAAGAAGCTTGCTCCTTAGAAGAAAAGCTATGATCAACCTATACAGCATATCAAAATCAGAGACATTACTTTGCCGACAAAGGTCCCTCTAGTCAGAGCTGTGGATTTTCCAGTAGTCATGTATGGATGTGAGAGTTGGACTATAAAGAACACTGAGCGCCGAAGAATTGATGCTTTTGCACTGTGGTGTTGGAGAAGACTCTGGAGAGTCCCTTGGACTGCAAGGAGATTCAACCAGTCCATCCTAAAGGAAGTCAGTCCTGAATGTTCATTGGAAGGACTGATGTTGAAACCGAAACTCCAATGCTTTGGCCACCTGATGCGAAGGACTGACTCCTTGGAAAAGACCCTGATGCTGGGAAAGATTGAAGGCAGGAGGAGAAGGGTCGACAGAAGATGAGATGGTTGGATGGAATCACTGGCTCAACGGATGTGAGTTTGAGTAAACTCCAGGAGTTGGTGATGGACAGGGAGACCTGGCTTGCTGCAGTCCATGGGGTCGCAAAGAGTTGGACACGACTGAGCAACTAAACTGAACTGAAAATGACAAAATTACAGAAATGGAAAACAGATGAGTGTTTGACGTGGTTAAAGAGGGGAGGGGGAAGGAAGGAAGGAAGTCTAACTGTAAAAAGGCAACATGAGGGATGGCTGTGATGATGAGTGAAATGTTCTGTATCTCTGTGATATCAGTATTATATCCTGTTTTTCTTATTGTGCTACAATTTTGCAAGATGTTCCTGGTGGGGGAAATGCAGAAAGGGAACAGAGGATCTCTGTATTACTTCTCAGCAGATGAATCTATAATTATCTCTCAATGAAATGTTAAATTAAAAAAGTACCTTCCCCATTTCCAGTAGCCTTTATTTAGTCACCACTTGGTCTTGTACACCAAGCTCAAAGCCAGACTCCTGGGAACTGGAACCAGGCCCACCCTCTCAGCTTTTCCTCTCTGCTGACAGCGAGGTCAAGGGCAGCCTGTTGGCTCCAGGCCTATCAGAAAAGACTGACTCTTAAAGAGGACTGAATTCAGGGAAGGAAGCAAGCAAGCCTAGCATGATAGCTTGGAGCAGCAGATTCCCCATCTGATCATTGTCCAGTGCCAACCAGAAGGTCACTAGGTTCTTGATGGTATAAGACAATACACCTCCTGGTCAGTTGGCCTTGTCCCCACAGCCAAATGTAAAGTGAGGCCTTTGTTCTTTGGGTCAGTCTTTGTAGGATGTGCAGAGTGGCAGAGCACCTCTGGCTTATCTGTTTTGTTACCATCTGGAAAAGGAATGAGAAAAGGCAAAATGGTTGTCTGAGGAGGCCTTAAAAATAGCTGTGATAAGAAGAGAAGCGAAAAGCAAAGGAAAAAAGGAAAGATATTCCCATCTGAACGCAGAGTTCCAAAGAATAGCAAGGAGAGATAAGAAAGCCTTCCTCAGAGATCAGTGCAAAGAAATAGAGGAAAACAACAGAATGGGAAAGACTAGAGATCTCTTCAAGAAAATTAGAGATACCAAGGGAACATTTCATGCAAAGATGGGCTCAATAAAGGCCAAAAATGGTATGGACCTAACAGAAGCAGAAGATATTAAGAAGAGGTGGCAAGAATACACAGAAGAACTGTACAAAAAAGATCTTCACAACCCAGATATTCACAATGGTGTGATCAATCACCTACAGCCAGATATCCTGGAATGTGAAGTCAAGTGGGCCTTAGAAAGCATCACTACGAACAAAGCTAATGGAGGTGATGGAATTCCAGGTGAGCTATTTCAAATCCTGAAAGATGATGCTGTGAAAGTGCTGCACTCAATATGCCAGCAAATTTGTAAAACTCAGCAGTGGCCACAGGACTAAAAAAGGTCAGTTTTCATTCCAATCCCAAAGAAAGGCAATCCCAAAGAATGCTCAAACTACCACACAATTGCACTCATCTCACATGCTAGTAAAGTAATGCTCAAAATTCTCCAAGCCAGGCTTCAGCAAAACGTGAACCGTGAACTTCCAGATGTTTGAGCTGGAGTTCAAAAAGCAGAGGAACCAGCGATCAAATTGCCAACGTCTGCTGGATCATAGAAAAAGCAAGAGACTTGCAAAAAAACATCTATTTCTGCTTTATTGACTATGCCAAAGCCTTTGACTGTGTGGATCATAAGAAACTGTGGAAAATTCTGAAAGGGATGGGAATACCAGACCACCTTACCTGCCTCCTGAGAAATCTGTATACAGGTCAGGAAGCAACAGTTAGAACTGGACATGGAACAACAGACTGGTTCCAAATCGGTAAAGGAGTACGTGAAGGCTGTAAATTGTCACCCTGCTTATTTAACTTATATGCAGAGTACATCATGAGAAACGCTGGGCTGGATGAAGCACAAGCTGGAATCAAGATTACTGGGAGAAATATCAATAACCTCAGATATGCAGATGACACCACCCTTAGGGCAGAAAGTGAAGAGGAACTAAAAAACCTCTTGATGAAAGTGAAAAAGTTAGCTTGAGGCTCAACATTCAGAAAACTAAGATCATGGCATCTGGTCCCATCACTTCATGGGAAATAGATGGGGAAACAGTGGAAACAGTGTCAGACTTTATTTTGGGGAGCTCCAAAACCACTGCAGATGGTGACTGCAGCCATGAAATTAAAAGACGCTTACTCCTTGGAAGGAAAATTATGACCAACCTAGACAGCATATTAAAAAGCAGAGACATTAGTCTGCCAACAAAGGTCCATCTAGTCAAGGCTATTGTTTTTCCAGTGGTTATGTATGGATGTGAGAGTTGGACTGTGAAGAAAGCTGAGCACCAAAAAATTGATGCTTTTGAACTGTGGTGTTGGAGAAGACTCTTGAGAGTCCCTTGCACTGCAAGGAGATCCAACCAGTCCATCCTAAAGGAGATCAGTCCTGGGTGTTCATTGGAAGGACTGATGCTGAAGCTGAAACTCCAGTACTTTGGCCACCTCATGCGAAGAGTTGACTAATTGGAAAAGACCCTGATGCTGGGAGGAATTGAGGGCAGGAGGAGAAGGAGACGACAGAAGATGAGATGGCTGGATGGCATCACCAACTCGATGGACATGAATGAGTAAACTCCAGGAGTTGGTGTTGGACAGGGAAGCCTGGCATGCTGCAATTCATGGGGTCGCAAAGAGTCGGACACGACTGAGTGACTAAACTGACTGAACTGAACTGAGCAAAAGCTACAAGCATAGCAAAACCACTCCCCCAAGACATAAATTTGTGGAGGCAATCTGATTATAGACAGATATAGTCTCGCTCTCTTTCCGCCCCTGTAGTTCTCCAACACTCTCCCATCACCAGAGTCCCTGAAGCACCTAACACTTTTCCCAGCCAAGCATCTTGCCAGTATATTTCAGCAAAAGTGAGCCTAACATGGATCTTAACCTGGGGGCTGAAGAAGTCTGTCTCTGCAGGTCATGGATGCTGGAAGCTGCTCCTCAGAGAAAGTCTATTGACCTTTTCATGACACCTGGATGTGAATCAGAACACCCCTGGATTGCTGTGGGAAGTTTGGGAAGCAATAGCTTGAGTGGAAGATTGGCAGGCAGCTGTGTGTCCAGAAAGGGTGGAAAGGGTGTCCAGAGAAAGCTGAAAGAAATGTAATTACCTAACCTGGAGAGGAGGAGACTGGGGCCATCGTTGCTGCCTTCAGAAATCTGAGGCCGTCATGGAGAAGGCAAAATGACTGTGTGTTACTCCCTGAGTGACACAGCTGGGATAGCATAAGAGAAATTAATGACAAGCCCCCCCGCCTTTTTTTTTTCCTGGAGCTTCTCAATGGTGGAATGGACTGCCTGGGCCACAGCAAGATCTCGAAGTCTGTGCAGATTTTATGGCTGGTGGTCCTTTGAAAGGAACGTTGTGAAACTGTCTACACTCTTAAATAATTTAAAGATTTTCAGTAGAAGGGTTGGACCAGAATAGATAACTCTCTGGGTCCTTGCAACACTAATTCTGATTGCCACAAAGCTGGGCTGGGTAGACATCAGACCTGGTAGGAAGTCAGGATCCATGCTGCAGGCGGGGGTCTTCGCCCAGGGACCATGACAACACCAAGTGTCCAATCCCAGAGAACTCCTGGGGTCAGATCCCTGCTTTCTTGAGACTCAGATATCATGCTGAAAACTCCTGAAGGAGGAGGAAATCTCACCTGTGGAGAGCCCAGGGCACTCTCCCACAAGGACAGAGCTACCTGGAGGGAACACAGTGTCCTGAGTACAAGGCCTCTATCACCAAGCACTGGTAGGGCAAAGCTCTTGGAAGCCCCACTCAGCATCAACAGCTCAGCTAAGCCCCAGCCCAGTCCGAACCACACTGGCCTGAGCAGAGACCACCCTACAAACACAGCTGCCGGACACGTGTGCTGACCTGCTTGTCCAGCCTCCTTTTCTTGCTGTCCAGCTGGCCTTTACTTTAAATTGGAAGTCAGCAAATTTTTTCTATAAAGGGCCTGATGGGAAATATTTTCTATTTCATGAGCCATACAGTCTCTGTGTTTGCCAGTACTCTAGGTTGTAGCATGAAAGCAGCCAGAGACAGCTTGCAAATGAACATGACTGTGTTCCAATAAATCTTTGTGCAGGAAAACTGGCGACGGGCCAGGGGCCATAGTCTTTCCACCCCCGATGTCAGCTCATGACCCCCTTAGACTGGCAGGCTGGATTCTCACTTGATCCCGACTTGTATCCATCAAAGAGCCCTTCCCCTCTGTGCATGGCCCATTCTCCCAGCTTCCTCCAGGACTTCTGGTCTTTGAGGGCCCTCCAAGGCCAAATAGCCTACCCATGGGTCCTCCAGTCTCCTGATCTCACCATGCTACTCCCTGACTCCTGCTGTATTCCCCAAGTGTCTTGTGGTTGTCCCCAGTTCCCCTCCAAGCCCCTACTCATGCCATCCCCTCCCTGGACTGCTCTATCTCCTCATCTTCTCCAGCTGCTTTTTCAACCTTGCAGCAGCAGCTCAGCCATCTGATCTTCCACAAGGCCGTCTCGTAATCAACCTCCATCACTCTGCAGCCCAGGCTATTCCAAAGGACCCTTCCTTTCTACTTCTGTAACATGACTTCTCAACTGCTTGAAAATTATCCATTTGTTGGTCTGATTTTCTAATTAGGTCGGGAGTTCCCAGAGGGCAAGAATACTGTCTCACTGATTGCTTGCTGCTAGCACCCAGGCCTGGCTCAGAGTAGGTACCTGGTAATGGCAGGGAGAACAATCAGCTGAAAGATTGAATCACCTGCCTGGCCTTTTGCAGGGTGTCACTGTGCTCTGCATGCACATTTTCTCACTTTCTCATCTCCTCACATATTGCCCTGGAGCTTTGCACAATCACGTCCCCAAGTCTGACTCTCATTTCCATCCCCACCCCATCTGCATGTCTAAAGTTTTCACACTTAGTTCTCTCCTTGGAGGATGGAGCCCACACGCTTTGCTCTCCTTCTTCCAGGGACTTCATGAGCACCCCGTACCCTGTACCTCAGCCCTTCTTCATTTATTATTAATTCTCTTACCTGAGAATTAATAATGAGTTTTCAAGCCCGAGAGCACCATCACCATTGGAAGATACTCTGTGTTTGGCTGTTAGCCAGAAGTGCCCGAGGTTGCCACATTCCAGCCAGAGAGACGCAGGAAGAGGGAGAAGACGAGAGGACAGAGGCAAGGAGTCAGAGGCAGTGGAAAAGTGAACACCCTGCCTTCTGCAGCTCAACTCAGCTGTACACTCAAGGCAAACATCTGTACGTTCACACTGGCCAGTCATTAAGGTTTCCCTGAACCAGGATAGGGAGAAGTTTGGGAGTCTCAGATCCATTAGCAGGGTTGGGGTGGGGAAGCATCAAGAGAGACGTGGACTTCCATGTTCGCATAGACTTATTGACTACCCCAAACTCCAATCATGAGTTGACCCACGCCATAAGTTTGGGCTTCTGCCCCCACTTCCCTCCCAGCATGTCAGTCTCAGGGCACACTGCCTGCGCCCCGAGCCCCGTGGTTACGGTATGGCTCCTGACTTCACTCTCACCACCATTTCCTCTGAGGCCCAGGATCCTCCCTCTGTACCCTCTGTCCTTACCACCCACCTGACACTAGATGTTATATGATCCTCTCCGAGTCTCACCACTCCCATGAGATGCCTACTACCCCTCCTAAGTCTCCAGATGGTGATGTCAGTCATGCCAGGCTTAATGATCTACACCCCTTGGACCTTTCATGAGGACACCTGGCAGCCACCATAGAGACTGACCCAACAGCCCTGCCAAGCTCCAGGCCTGAGCAGCCCTGGCACCTCTCTTGTCCACAGGCCTGGTCCTGGTGCCTTCCTAGTCTTCCCATCAAGCTGTCACTCAGGTCACCCAGGTATTCCAGGAGAAGGGCAGGCAGGGGGGAGCCTTCCCTTTAAGGCATTTTAGCAACTCGCACTGGCCCCTCTGGGAGAAGCGTAGACTTTGGGCTCTAGGACTGCACCCCCACAGCCCATCCCACCAGATTCCAGGGCCTGAGCTTCTCCTAGTCAAGCAGGTAGAAAGGTTTGATCATCCTCAGCTCTACTAAAGGCTGAGGGGATGAAGAAATCTAGGTCTGCAGGGCAGGGACCCAGACAGGGGCCCAGGAGCACCAGCCTGGATGGCCCAGGGGCTCTGGCACAGGAACAGCGTCCTTCCAGGAGGACCATCCACCTCCATCACCTCCCACGAGCTCCATCCATCTCCCATGAGCTGGGAGCAGCGTGGGAAGGTATTAGCAGAAAGGAGAGTGGGCAGGAGGTTAGTGAGCCCAGGGAGGGCTTGTGCAGGAAGCTGCCCTCCCACCTCCCCCTGGCCCAGCTCCTCTCCCCAGCACAGGCGGGTAGGTCAGAAGAAATGAGAGTCCTACCTAGATCAGAACTGACCTACTTTGAGAGTCAAGGTTGGAATGGCCCCCTCTTCCTGAGCAGTTTCCCAGGGCCTGGCACTGGGTTGGGAGGTTTCCAGACCTGACTCTCCTCCTCGGCACAACTCTTCCTAGAGTGTACATCATCCTTATCTTACAACTGAGGGGAAGGAGGTTCGGAGAGGGTAAGTGACCTAGGTGAAAACATAAGTGATGGAGTCCAGATGCCACGCTGCTTGGCTCCCTTTCCACAGCGTGACCCAGCCTCCCTCAGAAATACATCCAAGAGGAAGGCAGCGGAAACAGGAGCAGAGCGCTGCCTAGGCGGCAGCACTGGCGGGGCTGAGATGAGCAAGGACCTGAGAGGCGTGGCACAGGCAGGCTTCCTGCAGAAAGCGCTGCCTGAGTGAGAGGCAGGAGACAGAGAGACACCAGGTCTCTGAGATAACTCCTGAACAAAAGGCCAGCAGGTGGCCAGAGTCTGAACACGGGAACCCAGCAAGCACTGCCACCCAACAGCAGTACCCGAGGCCAGATGACAGGGGCCCCTGGGTGCCCAGAGGAATAGCCTCCATTTCTCTCCCACAAGCTTTCTCCTCCGGAAGAGTGCTCACCCTCCTCTGGTGCTCTGAGCTTCCTGGCACAAAATCCAGACGCTGCAGCAGCCTCTTTTTGGCAGGGTTTCATCAATTAATCTTTCATCCACATTGATTTCCTGAAAAATAACTTCCTTGTTATCCATCTTGCAGAGTTTCCACTTGGCAGTCTGAATGGCACAGGCTGCGTCAAATGCCAGTGCTCTCTGGGCAGGGGGAGGGCCAGGGCTTTGGAGTCAAATAGACCCGAAGGAGAGGCCAGATTCTGCCACCTTCCAGCTGCACAACCTTGGGTGAGTCACTCGGTCTCTCTGAACCTCAGTTTCCACATTTGTAAAACAGGTTAAAAGATCCCCCTTCATTAAAAAGACAGAACAACACAATTCATCTGAGATTTTTTACAAATAAGGGTCAAGTCTGTTTTTATTATTGTTTTTTCACTGGTCCCCAGGCAGATGGGGGCTCTCCAGCCTCTAGGCCTCAGAGAGGCGAAGTTGAGGGCACAGACTTGATATGTGTCCTTAAATGCTCCCCATCAATCCACTGGCCACAGAAGTCACAACTTACCCTGCAGAGCAAAAGCTGAGGTGTAATGGAGACTCAATATGAAAGCCAAGAAATGGGAGTTCATTTCAGCTGCAGAAATAAAGACAGAGGGTGGTATGCTCTGAAACGCCTCAGTCACCCCTCTTCAGACCAGCCAAAGCCTGGGGAGGGTTGGGTGATGCCATTTCAGAAGTTCCAGGCTGTGACTCTCCCCTGTGGAACATTGGCTTCCTTTGCCCTCTGTCCATGCACGAAGGGAAAAGAGTTGAAAGTCCGTGTCAATGTGGGCCCTCTTTTCTGCTCCCTGTCCCCCTCATGCTGTGTGACCAAGATGATGCAGGCTTTGATGTCAGATGCCTGGTGTCAAGTCCTGCCTCCACCTACTGCCCCTCTCTCTGGCTTCAGATTCTTCTCGTAGAATGGGGATGAGACCCATTTTTTAGGTTCCTGTGAAGATCAAATGAAATAAAGTGCTTTTTTAGCCCTGAAGTGCTACCTACACATTGTTTCCTGCATCCCTTCCCTTTTGGACTGCCCCCCTTCTTCCCCAGTCAAGCCCAGGTCCCCCTGCTCTATAACCATCCTCACACACACTTCAAGGCATGAGTGGATCAGGGGACAGCAGTCAAGACAGTGGAGTAGACAGACCCTGGGCTCACTTCCTCTCAAGAGCATACCAAAATCACACTTATCTGCAGAACAACAATTGATGGAAAAAAACTGGAACCTACTAGAAAAGATTGTCTACAGCTAAAGACATAAAGAAGGAACCACAAAGAAATGGGTGGCCAGTTGCTAATCAGGCAAGTTGAGGGAATGCAGAAACAAAGGAGAAGCCGTCAAGAAACTATAACGCAGCCATTAAAACAGGGTTCTGGTTCCTCCTGAAGGAATATACACAACAATATCTTTGACTTCTTCTGCCGGAACTAAGGCCGTCACCCAGGAACTTCACCCGGGTGAAGGATGGCAATTTCTAGCTGAGTCCAAGAGTCCTGGAGCACTGCCCTGTCACCTCACCCTCAGCCAATCAGAAGACAGTCGCATACGCTGCAGCCCTCACTCCAAAATTTTGCCTGTAAAAACTTCTCCCTGAAAACCGTCAGGGACTTTGGAAGTTCTGAGCAGGAGCCACTCATTCTCCTTGCTTGACCCTGCAATAAACCTTTCTCTGCTCCAAACTGATGTTTCAGTTTGTTTGGCTTCACTGTGTATCAGACACACAAAACTTGCATTTGGTAAGTAGGAGGGGGGGACTCTCAATATAATCAAACTTCATTCCTTCCACCTTCCCCCATAGGTGACCCACAAACTGGAGAGTAATTATAGTACAGAGGTTATCCCACAGGAGTGAGAGTTCTGAGCCTCCACATCAGGCTCCCTGGCCTGGGGGTCTGGCACCAGAAGATGAGCCCTGAGAGCATTTGAAGGTCAGCAGGGCTTAATTGCAGGAGCCCTTCAGGACCCGGAGACATAGAGATGCCACTCTTACAGGGCACACACAAAACATCGTGGGCTGGGACCCAGGGTGGAAGAAGTAATTCGATAGGAGCCTGGGCCAGACCTACCTGCAGGTCTCGGAGAGTCTCCTGCAGCTCCCCCTGGGGACATAGACACTGGCAGTGGCCACCCCGGTAGCTGACTCTACGGGGAAGGCAGTGCCGGCCCGCACCACTGTGTGAGCTCCTCCCTCTCACTTTTAGCGCCAAGACCAGGCCCCGCCCAACAGCTTGCAGGCACCAGTGTTGGGATGCCTCAGGCCAAACAACTGAATGGGCAGGGACACAGACCACCTAAAGACTGCCTAAAGAGCCCATGCATGCATGCATGCATGCAAAGTCACTTCAGTCATGTCCGACTCTGCAATCCTATGGACTATAGCCCGCCAGGCTCCTCCGTCCATGGGTTTCTCCAGACAAGAATGCTGGAGTGGGTTGCCATGCCCCCTTCCAGGGGATCTTCCCCACTCAGGGATCAAACCTGTGCCTCTTACATCTCCTGCATTGGCAAATGTGTTCTTTACTACTAGTGCTACCTGGGAAGCCCAAAGAGCCCATAGCTGCCTCTAGACATGTTCCTGCCCACCAGAAGGCCCATCCACCAGTAGCAGACATCAGAAGCAGTCTAGGGACAAAACCTGCCATCTGCAAGCCACACCCTACCCAGGGACTAGCTGGGCCCTGGCCCTGCCCACTAGCAGGCCCATACAAGCTTCAGGGCCCCAGGCCCCACACCCAACTGTGTCAGGAACCAACCCCCACCTCTCACCAACCATCTGAAATGGCACCTGGGAGCCCTGTCCCTGCAGCCAGACTCCAGGAACCAGCTCTGCCTGCCAGTAGTCCTGCACTAATCCCCAGGCCCTGGCTTCACCTGCTAGTAGGTGGGGAGCAGCCCGAGAGTCATGGGACCCTGACTCTGCCCACCAGTGAGCCAGAACCAGCCCTGGGAATCTCTAGGGGTTCCACAACCAGCCCCCTCCGGACCAGGCCCTGCTAAATAGCAGCCAGTAGCATCTGTGCAAGGCCAGGCCTGGCAACCAACCAGACTCAGGGCTTACCAAGCCCACCAGACCACCTGAAGAGTCAGCCCACCACAATAGAAAGACCCATGCAGCTCTCTTAGGGGGAACCCTAGAACATACAGCTTGGGGGATGAGAGGGGAGTACACTGCTGCAATGTATAGGCCATCTCCTACAGAGTACCAGTTCTCCAAGGTCAAGAAATCTGACCAACTTAACCACATACACAGAAATACACAGCAGCTTAGACAGCCTGAGGTAGCAGAGGAATATGTTTCAGATGAAGGAACAAGATAAAATCCCAGAAGAAGAACTAAATGAAATGCTGATGGACAATCTACCTAAGGAAGGCAGGAGTGAATCAGGTCAGATGCAGAGACCAAAACTCAACAACAACAATGTGTTTCCCCCCCAGACGACCATGCATTTGTTGACCTGAAACAAACAGGCTGCCTGTAATTTCTCCAGCAAAAATGAGTTTATATGGGATCAGCCGAGAACTGCATTCCAGAGTCTGCAACCATGGCAAGACTCAGGCCAGTCTCCACGTGGCAAGGGAAGGAGAATACTCTTATAGAGGAGAAAAGGAACTTGGGAGGGCTGCAATAAACCAAGGGTCCAGTGCTTTTCATTGGCTGAGCCCTTGCTGGGAAGGAAGAGGACTCTTGCTTTTTCCTGTTGGGCTTCGCTAGCATCACAGAGCTCCCCCTTCTGGTCTCTTGACTTTCTTTGAATACTGCTACTGCTAAGTCACTTCAGCTATGTCCGACTCTGTGCGACCCCATCCCTGGGATTCTCCAGGCAAGAACACTGGAGTGGGTTGCCATTTCCTTCTCCAATGCATAAAAGTGAAAAGTGAAAGTGAAGTCGCTCAGTCATGTCTGACTCTTCGCGACCCCATGGACTTCAGCCTACCAGGCTCCTCTGTCCATGGGATTTTCCAGGCAAGAGTACTGGAGTGGGGTGCCATTGCCTTCTCTGTAAGGTTTCTATTCATCAATTTTTTACACATTAAAAGTGTAAATGTGTGGAGGGAAAGGAGAGAGCCCTTTCATTACAAGATTTTAGGAGAAATAAGCAGGTAGAAGAATTTAGGGGAGGAGGCACGGTTGGGTTCTTGCCTCTGAATTCTTATCGGTACCAATGCTGATTCTTGGGGGAAATTTGTGCAGGGTATCTAATTGTTCCTTTGTACCTTTGTTGTTCCTAGGTAACTTTTGCCCTTTGATGTGAAGAACTGACTCATTTGAAAAGACCCTGGTGCTGGGAAAGATTGAAGGCGAGAGGAGAAGGGGACGACAGAGGATGAGATGATTGGATGGTATCACTGACTCAATGGACATGAGTTTGGGTAAACTCTGGGAGTCGGTGATGGACAGGGAAGCCTGGTGTGCTGTAGTCCATAGGGTCGCAAAGAGTCGGACACAACTGAGCAACTGAACTGAACTGAACCTAGTTGTTCAATCAGAAGATATTGCAGGATCTTCCATTCTTTCATCACTATTTTCTTGGCCCAGACTCCCCAAGCTGGGAGACCAGAACTTATTCTCCCTGTGAAACTCCATGTTAGAAATTCTACCTATTGCTTCCTGACTAACTGACCACAGCTCTACTACTCATGTGGAGACTGAGGACCTAGAAACCTAGAAACACCCAATCATAGAGTTGAGATTTCTAAAATTTATTTTATTGAAGTATAGGGCTTTCCAGGTGGCTCAGTGGAAAAGAATCTGCCTGCCAAGCAGGAGATGAAGGTTTTATCCCTGGGTCAGGAAGATCCCCTGGAGAAGAAAATGGCAACCCACTCCAATATTCTCGGCTGGGAAATCCCATGGATGGAGGAGACTAGCAGGCTACAGTCCATGCAGTTGCAAAGAGTCAGACACAACTTAGCGACTAAACAATCAAAACAGTTGATTTACATGTCGTGTAAATTTCTGCTGTATAGCAAAGTGATTCAGATATATATATAGATAGATATAGATATAGATACTTTTTCCTGTTCTTTTCCATTAGGGTTTATTCTAGGATATTGAATATAGTTGCCTGTATTTTACAGTAGGACTTTGTTGTTTATCCATTCTATGTATAATAGTTTGCATCTGTTTATACCCAAATCCCAATCCGTCCCTCAACCCCACTAAAGATTTTTTTAAATGCCCATCTGAATGACTCTTTGCTATGAATTTGCCATTTGGTCAAAAACAGTGATGGTTAAAAGCCTAGACTGCCCAAGTTCAAATTCTTAGCTCACTTAGTAGCTTGAGCTAGTTGCTTTTCCTGTGTGCCCAATTATCTCAAAAACAGAAGTAAGAATAATAGATTCTGAAAAGGATAAAATCAGTTAGTATAATTGAAGCATCTGAATAGTTCCTGGTACGAGGTAAGTTCGACATATGTTTGTAGCATCTGTTGTTGTTATTGTTGTTGTTGCCTTGCTGTGTGTTATTGTTGCTGAATAATCGCTGAGAAGGCGGTGGACTGAAACACACCTTGATCTTAATGTTCCCAGCGCCCCCAGCGTCTGTTTTAAGAAGCTCTCCAGGTGATTCTGATGCACACTAAAGTTTTAAACTTCTGGGCTAGAAGGGTGAACAGTAGCTCCCATTTAGGAAACAAGTACTGATACCCTTAACCTGAAAAAAGTGTGCAGACTCATTTATTATAAGAGAAAGGAACATGAAAATTATACTAAAGTATCATTTCTCATCATCCAATTGACAAAACAAAAAATTTGGCAGTAAATTCTGTTGGTGAGTCTATGGGGAAATAACATTCTTATAGATCACTGGTGGGAATGCATAAGGTTACATTTGGCAATATTCAGCAAAATTACATATTTAGTCACCTTTTAAGCCATAACCCACATCTAGGAGTCTATTCTAAAGGAAGACTAGCAAAATATAAAGGGAAAGTAAATGAACGAGACTATTCATTGCAGCAGTATTTATAAAAGCAAAAGATTAGACACCACTCCAACACTGAGGGGACTGATTGAATAAACTACAGTACATCTGTACAAAGGAGTACTAGGCACCTAGGAAAAGGAATGATGATCTCTACCTTCTATTGTGGAGTGACCCCTAAGATACTGGGTTAAGCAAGAAAAGCAAGTGGGAATAAAGTATTATTTTACCATTTATCTAAAAGAGAAACAATATGCCTATGGTTTTTTTAAGAATATATATACATGCAGCACTATGTTGGACTCTTCATGCCCCATCTTACATTTTCACGATCCATGCATTAGTTCCGTGCAGCCATTGCTTCAGCAGCCTTCTGTGCACAGCTGTAGGCTAGCACAGCTCTAGCCCAAGCTGCCTCTTTCTCTGAGATGTGCTGCCCGCCGCTGACAACCACTCTGGCTCATAAAGCATGCTTGGGAGTTCCAGGGGAGTTAACACCCCCATGGCAATCCTTGACCGACCAACAAGGGGCAAGAGCACAGGCTCTGTGGGTCAATACTCCCAGCCTCCACGTCTTGAGCTCACAGTTCTGAGGCACATTATACAGTCCCTCAGAAGGTCTTTGGTGGCTTAAACCTCAATTGTCCTTTGTAGTTATCAGCTCAATAATTAGGCTGATCTTCTTACTTCTGTTTCTCTCTTCCTTTATCTCCCATTATTGTCTCCTGGGGTCACCTCCAAAAATTAATCACCTGCATACAGTCTTTGTCTCAAAGGCTGCTGTGTGGAAAAAACCAAACTAAGGCAAATACTATTCTATATTAACTATTTAAAATGTTGATGAGTACTTACAGGAACAGGAGAATAAAGTAGACAGAATAGGAGTAGAAACTAGATTTTACAAATATCTTACATTTTGGATTTTTGATACATTTATGTTTTTGCATAATTATAGAACAAGTTCAACTTCAAAAAGTCATCCCTAAAATTGAAAATAAAATGAAATAAAAACCTAAATGTGTTATAATGAGGCATAATTGCACAGAAAACTACTCCAAGTGACTTTAAAATACATAATTTAACTCCATATCCCTAGTGCAACCCAACCCTAAAAACAGATAGAATGTGAAAATAATTTTAATCTGTTTTCAATAGTTATATTGATGGTGGTTGGGTTACTATTGCTATTATTCTAAGACTGCTATGTGTGTCAGTTCAATTCAGTCATTCAGTCGTGTACGACTCTTTGAGACCCAATGAACTGTAGCACATCAGGCTTCCCTGTCCATCACTAAATCTTGGAACTTGTTCAAACTCATGTCCATCAAGTCAGTGATGCCATCCAACCATCTCATCCTCTTTTGCCCCCTTCTCTTCCTGCCTTCTTCAATCTTTGCCAGCATCAGGATTTTTTCCAGTGAGTCAGTTCTTCCCAACAGGTGGCCAAAGTATTGGAGTTTCAGCTTCAGCATCAGTCCTTCCAATGAATATTCAGGACTGACTTCCTTTAGGATTGACTGGTTTGATCTCCTTGCAGTCCAAGGGACCCCCAAGAGTCTTCTCCAATGCCACAGTTCAAAAGCATCAATTCTTCAGTGCTCAGCTTTCTTTATAGTCCAACTCTCACATCCATACATGACTACTGGAAAAACCATAGCTCTGACTAGATGGACCTTTGTCAGAAAAATAATGTCTCTGATTTTAATATGCTGTCTAGGTTGGTCATAGCTTTTCTTCCAAGGAGTAAGTGTCTTTTAATTTCATGGCTGCAGTCACCATCTGCAGTGATTTTGGAGCCCCCAAAAATAAAGTCTGTCACTGTTTCAACTGTTTCCCCATCTATTTGCCATGAAGTGATGGGACTGGGATCTTGTTCTCTGAATGTTGAATTTTAGGCCAGCTTTTTCACACCCCTCTTTCACTTTCATCAAGAGGCTCTTCAGTTCCTCTTCACTTTCTGCCATAAGGCTGGTATCATCTGCATATCTGAGGTTATTGATATTTCTCCCAGTAATCTTGATTCCAGCTTGTGCTTCATCCAACCCAGCATTTCTCATGATGTACTCTGCATAGAAGTTAAATAAGCAGGGTGACAATTTACAGCCTTCACGTACTCCTTTACTGATTTGGAACCAGTCTGTTGTTCCATGTCCAGTTCTAACTGTTGCTTCCTGACCTGTATACAGATTTCTCAGGAGGCAGGTAAGGTGGTCTGGTATTCCCATCTCTTTCAGAATTTTCCACAGTTTCTTATGATCTACACAGTCAAAGGCTTTGGCATAATCAGTAAAGCAGAAGTAGATGTTTTTCTGGTCTTGCTTTTTCTATGATCCAGCGGATATTGGCAATTTGATCTCTGGTTCCTCTGCCTTTTCGAAATCCAGCTCAAACATCTGGAAGTTCTTGGTTCATGTACTGTTGAAGCCTGGCTTGGAGAATTTTGAGCCTTACTTTATTAGTGTGTGAGATAAGTACAATTGTGCAGTAGTTGGAACATTCTTTGGCATTACCCTTCTTTGGGATTGGAATGAAAAACTGACCTTTTCCAGTCCTGTGACCACTGCTAATTTTTCCCAAATGTGCTGGCATATTGAGTGCAGCATTTTCACAGCATCATCTATTGAGTGCAGCATTTTCACAGCATCATCTTTCAGGATTTGAAATAGCTAAATTGGAATTCCATCACCTCCACTAGCTTTGTTCGTAGTGATGCTTCCTAAGGCCCACTTGACTTCACATTCCAGGATGTCTGGCTCTAGGTGAGTGATCACACCATTGTGAATATCTGGGTTGTGAAGATCTTTTTTGTATAGTTCTTCTGTGTATTCTTGCCACCTCTTCTTAATATCTTCTGCTTCTGTTAGGTCCATACTGTTTCTGTCCTTTACTGTGCCCATCTTTGCATGAAATGTTCCCTTGGTATCTCTAATTTTCTTGAAGAGATCTCTAATCTTTCCCATTCTATTGTTTTCCTCTATTTCTTTGCATTGATCAGTGAGGAAGGCTTTCTTATCTCTCCTTGCTATTGTTTGGAACTCTGCATTCAAATGGGTATATCTTTCCTTTTCTCCTTTGCCTTTAGCTTCTCTTCTTTTCTCAGCTATTTGTAAGCCCTCCTCAGATAACTATCTTGTCTTTCTGCATTCCTTTTTCTTGGGGATGGTCTTGATCACAGCCTCCTGTACAGCATCACAAACCTCCATTCATAGCTCTTCTGCACTCTGTCTATCAGATCTATTCCCTTGAATCTATTTGTCACCTCCACTGTATAATGATAAGGGATTTGATTTATGTCATAGCTGAATGGTCTAGTGGTTTTCCCTACTTTCCTCAACTGAAGTCTCAATTTGGCAATAAGGAGTTCATGATCTGAGCCACAGTCAGCTCCTGGTCTTGTTTTTGCTGACTGTACAGAGCTTCTCCATCTTTGGCTGCAAAGAATATAATCAATTTGATTATGGTACTGACCATCTGATGATGTCCATGTGTAGAGTCTTCTCTTGTGTTGTTGGAAGAGGGTGTTTGCTATGACCAATGCGTTCTCTTGGCAAAACTCTGTTAGCCTTTGCGTGCTTCATTTTGTACTCCAAGGCTAAATTTGTTGTATGTGTATATAGGAAAAATCAATGAGAATTATATTGATGTCACTGAGAGCCTATATTTGCAACACCAATAAGATACAGAAATAAGATTGATGAGATTGTTTTGAACCCATAATTCATTTGAGTTAGAAGTATCAGTTAAAAAAAACAAAACTATAAAGAAAATGATAAAAAAGAAAAACCTCATAGTATGTTTAGTGTTAAAATAAATGTATATTTTCTTGCCCTGTTATTTTTAAGAACTAGAAACAATGATTAAAATTATTAGAAATAGTATTAGTGAAAAATCATAGCACCCATTTTATGGCCAATTAAAACCATTTCCCATCTTTTAAAAAAAGTCTCCATGGAGAAATGGCTGATTCCAGATTAGGGCAAGAAAGAAATAAGATGAATATGGAGCATTTTGCCATACCAGAAAGGAAGTGAAAGTGAAAGTCGCTCAGTCGAGTCCGACCCTTTGCGACCCAATGGGCTATACAGCCCATGGAATTCTCCAGGCCAGAATCCTGGAGTGTGTAGCCTTTCCCTTCTCCAGGGGGATCTTCCCAACCCAGGGATCAAACCCAGGTCTCCCACATTGCAGGCAGATTCTTTACCATCTGAGCCACATGGGAAGCCCAAGAATACTGGAGTGGGTAGCCTATCCTTCTCCAGGGGGTCTTCCCGACCCAGGAATCAAACCGGGGTCTCCTGCATTGCAGGCAGATTCTTTACCCACTTAGCTATCAGGGAAAGAAGTCATCAAAGCCCATTGTGGCAGTAGTGGTTTAGTCGCTAAGTTGTGCCTGACACATGATCCTATGGACAACCTTAGGCTGCGTCCAAGGGTCTTGGGAGGCCACCTGAGTAAGTTTCTGCTAGTCAGGCAATGAAGGGATGACATGAACACTAATAAGGAGATGCTTAGCACTGCGATGGATTTAAATGCAGCAAACATGTTTACAAATTGCAAAATGATAAAGGGAAAGAATCTAATGTTTTGCTGCCTTTTTTACATGATTGTACATGATAACAATGAGACAGTTCCTGAGAGGGAGTTTCTCACCATAGAAATATATTCTAATTTAATAAATATTTTAAGAAATGATCAAAGTAGAATATCACCATTTTGCAAACCCTGATAAATTAATGAGTCTAATTAATGATAATCTACAGTTGTAGCATCACAAAGGAGGAGAACTAGATATTACTACAGGGAGACAAGCTGCAAAATTCAGATTGGGGGAAATTCTACAAGACAAAAGGCTCAGCTTCTTCAACAAGTAAACTTTTGAAAAGAAAGTTTAAAGAAAGAAAGTAAAGGACCCTATAGATGAAAAGTTTCTTAAGAGACATAACTGTGATGTATGGACCTTATTTGGATCCCGGTTAGGTTTGGCATATATGTCAAAGACAGGTCTCTGTTTTGACCATGGTCCCTGCTCTGACTGAAATCAAACTTCTCCATCCTAGGGTACTAATGAAGCCTATTGGAAGGACGTCCTAAGCGGGCCATGGTAAGTATTCACATACCCCGACCCTTTAACCCACCATCCCTTTCCCCACCACAGCCGCCAACCCCTCCCACTGTTCATGACATCAGTGCTGAATTCCGTGTCTGCTCTTTGGCTTTTATTCCATCCTGTTCTTCGCTGTCCTGCTTATAGACCACACTGTCCACTGTCCTGTTTTTTATTTCATCCATCCCTCCAGAGGTGATGTTCTATACCAGGGGTCCCCAACATTTTTGGCACCAGGGACCAATTTCATGGAAGACAATTTTTTCTTGGACCTGAGGGGGTGGGGAATGGTTTCAGGATGATTCAAATGCATTATATTTGTTGTACACTTTGTTTCTATCATTATTACATTGGCTCCCGGCTGAGCACTGAAGAATTGATGCTTTCGAACTATTGTTCTAGAGAAGACTTTTGAGAGTCCCTTGGACAGCAAAGAGATCAAACCAGTCAATCCTAAAGGAAATCAACCCTGAATATTCATTAGATGGACTGATACTGAAGCTGAAGCTCTAATACTCTGGCCACCTGATGCGAAGAGCCAACTCACTAGAAAAGATCTTGATGCTGGGAAAGATTGAGGGCAGGAGAGGAAGGGGGGCGACAGAGGATGAGATGGTTGAATGGTGTCATAGAGTCAATGGACATGAGTTTGAGCAAACTCCAAGAGATAGTGAAGAACAAGGAGGCCTGGCATGCTATAGTCCAGGGGGTCACAGAGTTGGACATAACTGAGGGACTGAACAGCAACAAGCTCCACCTCAGATCTTCAGGCATTAGATCCTGGAGGTTAGGGACCCCTGTTCTACACTACGTGCCCACTAAGTCCTGGGCTCCCCACCCCACCCCTCATCCAGGTTCTCCCTCCATCCATGCTGTCTTAAATAGCACTCCACTGTCCCCTACACTCACTCTCCAAACTCCACATTTCATTCCTCAGCTCACTGGGCCCGTCAGCACCACCAGATAGTACACATGCTAACCTAACTGCACCCACTCTTTCCTGGCCAACCATTATCAGGGGCTCTCAGATTGTCCGAGTGAGAGTGGTCTGCTTTTGCTGATGGGTATTAGTCATGGGTCTCTAAGAGAGCCTCCTTCCAAGAAGTCTAGCAGATGAAATCTCACTCTGCCCATTGGGATTGATAATAAGTTCAGGCCCATCAGAAGTCAGGAATGGGCTGACTTTTACAGAGGGCTAGACAGAGTTCTGACAGCTCCTATGAGTTTTCTCCCAATCTGGTTAGCTCTCTTGGTGGGGGTGGGGGGAGGGGGAAGGCGGGGGTTAGGGCAGCAACATTGGCCTCTTACCTTTGGCAGGACTCGAACACTGTCTCCAGGGCTGGGGTAGCGTCTCAACTTAGGGGCATTAAGATCAGGCAGGTCATCCAGCCCCAGAAGGTGAAGTCTACTTTAAGACTTAAAGGGCTACTTCAGGGCTAACCAGAGAGACATCCAGGGCCCTGGCTAACAACAAGCAGTTGTGACAGCCAGATGACTTGTACGCATGCTTTCTGTTTCTCACTTTCAAAGAGTAAAAGATGAAAAGTAGATGAATAATTTATATTAGGAAATATGATAAGGCAGGCCAAAATGAAAGGAAATAAAAGTAAAGGCATTATTCCAGGAGGAAAACATGAACATAAGCAAAGCAATAGAAAAAGCAAGTCAGTTTTCAAAGCCAGCTGTGCTTGTTAGAAAGTTTTTTCTTGCCCTGGGTTCACACCCCTCCTCCTGCAATTCTACTCCTCTGCACAGCGTCTGTCTTTTGAATGGTATATAATTCTGACAATGCTGAAAAAAAGGCATTTCTGTCCCCATTTTACTGGTTAAGTCCTGAAGCTTGAGGGGGTCACATGATTTGCATGTTGCCACCCAACCAAATGGGAAGGAACCAGGGTGTGAACCCAAGTCTGTCTGATGCTAAAGCTCTTTATCCAACTCTCTGCTGCCTTGGGTCCAATGCCTACTTCTCTTTTCCCACAAGCGCCCTTCACAATTTCTAAAACAACTTCGGACTCCCCACCTCTTCCCCACTCCCAGACTCATGCTCTGTCGCCCACCAGCCCCAGTCCCTTCATCACTCAGCATGACGTGGTTTCAAATCTCTGCATCTTTCTTCCCTGAATATGTTCCAATTTGCCCAGATCCCCTTTAACATATGAGGCCCAGAGGTGGACACCAGTTTTCAGATCCAGACTGATGAGTTGACCAAAGCAAAACCTGCAGGGATTTATCTCTCGCTTTGATGAGGAATCAGAGCTGACCGGAGCACGGTTTAGGATGGATTCATGAGCCCTGCTGACAGCTGCAACACAGAGCCAGCCCGTGATGGGTGCACACTCAGCTAAAGCTCCCAGAGCTTTGGACCCCGGCCTCTGCTAAGCCATCTCTCCTTTTCCTACACTTGAACGGCTTGTTGTTTTGAACCTCAGTTCAGAATTTTCTCACTACTGATTTCAATTCCATTCGACACACACCCATTGAGCTAGGCACAACAGCCAGTTGCTGGGGAGCCCAGTTAACAAGACATTATTCATCTACACACTGTTTTGATTAACAAGACATTAATGATCTCCACAAAGAGACATTGCTTTGCCAACAAAGGTCCGTCTAGTCAAAGCTATGGTTTTTCCAGTAGTCATGTATGCATGTGAGAGTTGAACTATAAAGAAAGCTGAGAGCCAAAATATTGATGCTTTTGAACTGTAGTGCTGGGGAAGACTCTTGAGAGTCCCTTGGACTGCAAGGAGATCCAATCAGTCCATCCTAAAGGAAATCAGTCCTGAATGTTCATTGGTAGGACTGATACTGAAGCTGAAACTCCAATACTTTGGCCACCTGATACGAAGAACTGACTCCTTGGAAAAGACCCTGATGCTGGAAAAAATTGAAGGCAGGAGGAGAAGGGGACAACAGAGGATGAGATGATTGGACGGCATCACCGACTCAATGGACATGAGTTTGAGTAAGCTCTGGGAGTTGGCGATGGACAGGGAAGACTGGCATGCTGCTGTCCATGGGGTCGCAAGGAGTCAGACACAATTAAGTGACTGAACTGAGCTGAACTGAACTGAACACTGTTTTTGTTTTCCAGGTTCTGGTCGGCTCAGAGCCCCTCAAGGAACTCCCTGCCCCCACCCCACGTCGCCCTTCAGGGGGCCTGGGACACCATGCACTCTGTCCACTGCCTGGCCTTCCTCAAGAATAGAGCCACACCTTGCAAACCACAAGCCTCTGGAGTGGTTTCTGAGTTGACCATCACTACACCAGTCAGGGTGTTTTTGTTAGTGAGTGAACAGCTGCCAAGAACATTTCAAGAGATGATTTACTCGTTCTCTGAGGTTGTTTACATCAGAGCTCTCTGTTCCCTTCAGAGCCTGTGCCTCCCATGGAAAACCTGTCACCATTTGTGATCTGAGAGGAGCCTGCTTGCCTGAAGGAAGAAACTGCACATATATATATATATATATATATATATATATATATATATATATATATATATATCTTTTTTTTTTTTTCCCCACACAGTGAATAATGCCATGTTTTCTCACTTGCCCAAGGGGTGTTCTCCTGGCCTGGAAATGGATGTACAAGTACCAATGGCATAAGCTGACCCAGGCCAGGACCCTGCCCCAGTGAAAGATTCTCCATAGTTTGAGGTGCTATTTCATGGTACCTATACCCTCTGACTGAGCGACTGAACTGAACTGAACTGATACCCTCTGGCAAGCTGATAGTGCCTGGGTTGAGTTCTGAAAATTTTAATTCTTTAAGGACAGGAGATCATAGTATAATTCTGTGTGTGTGTGTGTGTGTGTGTGTGTGTGTGTGTGCTCAGAATGTCTGACTCTTTGCAATTCTGTGGAACTGCCTGGCTCTTCTGTCCAAGGGATTTTCCAGGCAAAAATACTGGAGCAGATTGCCATTTCCTACTCCAGAGACTCTTGCCGACCAGGGATCGAACTCTCATCTCTTGCATCTCCTGCACTGGCAGGCAGATTCTTTACCACTGCATCACCTGGGAAACCCAGAATAATTCTAGTCCTTTCCAATTAGTCAACACAAAGCTTGAGTTTTGGCTAAAGTGACTTGAAACTTGGTTTGGTATAAAGCATGGCTACATGGGACTTCCCTGTTGACCCAGTGGTTAACTCTGTGCTCCCAATGCAACGGGCTCAGGTTCAATTCCTGATCAGTGAACTGAGATCCCACATGTGGCTTGGTGATGCAGCAAAAAATGAAATGAGGTAAGATAAGACAAAATAAAGCAAAGCATGGCTACATGGTAGTGTGATAAGAACTCTAAGCTGGGAGCCAGAAGACCCAGGTCTGGGTTCAAACTCTAGTACTAACTGACTGTATGACCTTGGACAAGCTGTTTATACTCTCTGGGCCCCAGTTTCCTCATCTACTACAGTAAGAGGATTAATATACAACCTCTCCAAAAGCATTTCAGACTGTGACATAATACAGTATTATGGGTTATAAGCATGGCTGCAGAGCCAGATTGCCTAGGTTGATACCCCGGCTCTGCCATTTACCAGTTGCATGACCTGAGGCAAGTGTACTTAAGTTCTCTAAGCCTCAGTTTCCTCTTTGAAAATGGTTATAATGCTAGTACTTAGCGAGTTTGATCCCTGGGTTGGGAAGATCCCCTGGAGAAGGAACCCCCTTCAGTATTCTTGCCTGGAAAATCCCATGGACAGAGGAGCCTGGGGTTGCGAAGGGTCAGACATGACTGAGCGACTTCAGTTTCAGTTAGTTGGTGATGGTGCTCTTGTTGCTTTTATTTTTAATTACCAGCTGAGCCTAGCCTTCACTATCAGTAGTAAAATAAGCTGCTTTTGAGACAGTCAAGGACACGGAGGCTTTGTGTCTCCAAACATTCCTCTGGCAGAGGTTATCTGTAGGTAGAGGTCCCGCACGGCACAAGTGGGGGTTGGTACCCATGTCCCCCAGCCCAAAAGAGCCAGGGACTTTGATTCAGAATGCTACTGTTAGGTCCCGAGTTTGCATGAAGACCTGAAACTGTTTTACAGGCAAGACCCAAGAGAGCTCTCCTTCCTTCGGCACAGCCCACACTCCCAGCCCCTCTGAGTGACCCAGTAGGGGTGGGGAGCGTCCTCCACCGCTTTCCAGTCTGCACCAGCCCAGCGGGGAAGCTCCTGGGTGTGCAGCTACTCCTCGCTTCCTGCCCTTTCAGCCAAAGGTGAACTGTCTCTGGAAAGGCCTTTCTTCCCCTGGAAAAGGCCCGTCGAGATGGCAGTGACAAAAAGTGAAGAGCTGTCAAGCTTCTGGCTTTGCTAACCAACTGAACTTTGAATAGGAAGGGAAGAAATGAAAAGTCCTGATGGCTTTTTCCCGAGCCTTAAGTACTGCCCATTGAGGTTGTTTGAGGACAGGCCTAGATGGCTTTCTGGGCACTGCTTCTTGCTCTTGCTAATTTACCTTGTACCTCAGATAGCTCAAGGGAGGCCCGTAAATGGCAATGCTCTTTTCCCGGACTGAGATCTCAATTTATCGAGTGGTCAGCCAAAAGCTGGAATTTTTTTTTTTACTGCGCTGGGTCTTTGTTGCGGCACACAGGCTTTTCTCTGGTTGCAGGGCACAGGCTCCCTAGTTGTGGCGTGCGGGCTGTAGAGCACGCAGCCTCAGCAGTTGCAGCACACAGGTTCTCTAGCTGCCACATGCCGGCTTAGTCACCCTGTGGCATGTGGGATCTTCACTCCCTCATCAGAGATCAAACCCGAATCTCCTGCATCAGAAGGCAGATTCTTAACCACTGGACCACCAGAGAAGTCCCTGAAGCTGGAACTTTATTACTGAAAAGGCTGATACAGGAGGACAAGACTGAGGTATACCACAAAGGACTTCCTTATAATGAGCCCAGAAGTGAATGGACACCCCAGTCACAGAAGCCATGGACAACCACGGCTCCTCACCCTGATGCCCGCCCTGGTCACCCTGCCTGGTCACTCAGCCCTAGGAAGAAAGGGGCCAAGCTGTACATGTCTACTTCCTTGTCCCAAACACGCCCATCAAGGAAGAAGCCAAGAGGGTTGTATAAACTTGTCCTCCACGTGGAAGGGAACATCAAAGATGGGGAATAAGTGTTCCCTCCAACAGCCTCCTGTCTGCTTTGCCAAATCCACCCCAACCTTCCCCACTCAGTTCCTGGGCCTTCCTTGGTGACCCTGATCCATGTCAGTGGCTTGTGTTCCACTGAAGTGTAAGATCTTCAGTGTAAGGGCCAGGATAGTCATCTTCATCCACGCAGTGGCTCAGTGTGCTGGCTATGGGACTCTGCCATCTACTAGCCCTGTGGCTTTGTACCAGTTATTAGCCTTTCTCTGTGGGCCTTAATTTCCTTCCTGTAAATGGTGCAATAAGAGGACCCACCTCATAGGGCGGTGTAAAGATTATTTCAGATCCCTGTTGGAACAGTACCAGAGCTATAGTTTCAATGAGGATGATGATGGTGCTGGTGATGATGATCTGTATAGCCAATAATTGGCAAAGGCTCACTAATGGAAGGGGATAAATTGGAACAAAAGGGACTGCCCTGCTCTATCTCTTTCACTTGAACAGCCTGGCTCCCACAGATTCTCTGGCAACTGCCCACCCTCATCTGCCCCCTTCCCTGATGGAAGGCCAGAACAGGGCCCCAGGCCTCACCAGGATCCGTGTATCCCAGGGACCAGCAGCCACAGCAAGTACAAATGAGGGCATCTAAAAGGATATTGCCCTTGACCTGCTGGTCAAGCTCCCCTGTATCAGAAGATATAACTCTAAAGAAATGAGAGGTGAGCCTTGAGACCCCTGTTGCCTATGAGTAATGACGTTGGCCAAGACATAAACCTGGGATACCCGCCCCCCCAAGTCCCAAAGTCTGCTCCTGGCTGAGAAGCCACAGGGCCCCAGAACGGGATAGCTGAAAACCAATCTCCTTACTGAGCTCGAAGGTTGGGGGCCTTGGGGAGCCTCCTGTAGAGACAGCTGTAGTGGCAGCACAATTTCCTGACTGAGCCCATGAAGCTGATTTCCAACAACAGGAAAGTCAGTAACCTGGGGACCAGAGTTGAAACCCAGGATGACCTGGACCAGCTCTAAGCCCAGTCCTAAACCAGACCAGCTCTGGACCTAGCCCAAGCCTGAGCAAGGCTTCTCAATCAGGCCCAGCACCAAACTCCCGCCTTCCCAAGCTCAGGCGGACTCCTGGGCCAGAGGGGTGGGTTTGTACATCTGGGTCCCACAAGTGCAGAATCACCAAGCGATTAAACTTGCCTTTTATTGTGGCCCTGAGGGTTATAAACAACTAGGCCCGACATATGGGTCATTCCTGAGACTCCTGCTTCATTGCTTTTAAGAGTCCCTTGGTGGTCAAGAATTTCAAAGCTGCTAACTCCATGGTATATTAAAGTGGAATAAATTCCTCTGAATGGTCCTCAGGTGAGACCCAGTACTGAGCAAATGCCTCTTTGTTTCCTATTGAAGGACCCAAGACTGACCTCTGGTGGTCTCTTAGACCAGCTAAAACACCTCCATCCCCCATGTCCATCCTTGGACTCTTCCCTGTCTCTGACTCCTTCTCACTCTCTGTGTCTCTCTCTGTTTTGGAGTTTCTCCATTTCTGTGTATATCTGTATATAGTGTATTTCTTACTGTGTCTCCCTCCCTTCTTCCCATGAGGCTCCCAACCCCTTAGAAATGGAGGTGCAATAAGATTTTAGAATTGCCTTAGTTTCAACCTAGGCACCAATATGTGAGAAAACAAATAGGGAGATACCACATACCAAAATGACTGTAAAATTGAACTCTCCAAATATGCAAACTGACTAAGGAAATAGTCCTTAAGGAATTTGTTCATTAACCTTTCAGAGCCCCTTAGTCAGTTTCAAAAGAAAGTTGTCACCAACTTTTCCAGCTTCATTTGCATCACACACCCATCCCCCCTGTGTTGTATTGCTGAAAACTGCTCACTTCTGCACCCCAGCAAGCTGGAGGCTGTCAGAACTCTATGCCTAGGTTTACCCTGACATTTCTCCTTAGAATCCCTTTCCCTATCTTGCTTCTCAAAATCCTGTTTATCCTTCAAAACTAACCTCAAATGCCTGACCTTCCTAAAGCCATCCCTGACCCCCCAGAAGTGAACTGTGCCCTCCACTAGTTTCTCACCTTCACTTTTACCATAGCTCTCAGTTCTTTGCACCTGGTATCAGAGAGTATATGAGCACGCCTGTCTTCCCTACCAGGCTCTGAGATCTTTAGGGCATGAGCTGCACATGGGCGGTGCCTGTCAGAGCACATGCACGTTGGTAAATGCTCAGTGAATGAGCTAGTGAATGGATCCTATTGGCAGGGGCTCTGCCATTCTTAAAGTAGAAGGATAGATGGCTCTTAAAGATTCTCTCTAGGTTTTTGCTAAAAGCCTGTAGGCCTTGACTTTAATTTTTAGTTGAATTTTATAGATAACTGTAGAATCACATGCATTTGTAGAAATAATACAGAGAAATATTTTGTACACTTTTCCAGTTTCCCCCAGGGGTAACAAAACATTTTATTTTGTTTTTCAAAACTATAGCATAATATCAAAGCCAGCACATTGATATTTATATAATTTACCCATCTTATTCTAACTTCCTCAGTTTTCCTTGTTCTCATTTGTGTGTGTGTGTGTGTAAGTTCCATACAATTTTGTCACCTGTGTAGGATCATGCAGGCTTCCCTGGTGGCACAGTGGTGTAAAAAAAACAAAACAAAAACCCGCCTGCCAATGCAGGAAACACAAGAGACATGGGTTCAATTCCTGGGTCAGGGAGATCCCCTGGAGCAGGAAGCGGCAGCCCACTCCAGTATTCTTGACTGGAAAATTCCATGGACAGAGGAGTCTGGTGGGGTACAATCCATGGGGTCACAAAGAGTTGGGCACGACTGAGCTACTGAGCATGCACACATTCATGTAGGATCATGAATCCACCACCTGAGCCAAAACAATGAACAGTTCCAACAGGGCAAGAGTCCTTCTTTACACTTTTATAATCGCACCCACCTCCTTCCCGCATCTCTCTTCCCCCAGCCCTATCCTCTGAAAACCACAAATCTGTCCTCTCATTTCTATAATGTTTTCATTTCAGGCATGTTTTATAAGTAGAATCATACAGTATGTAACATTTTGGTATTGGCTGGATTTTTGCTCATCAGAATTCCTTTGCAGATTTATCCAAGTTGTTGCGTGTCAATGGTCTATTTCTTTCACCACTGAGCAGCATTCCATCATATGTATGAACCACAGTTTGCTTAACCATTCACCTGTTGAAGGGCATCTGAGTTGATTTTAGTTTCTGGCTTTTACAAATAAAGCTCCTATAAATGTGTGCTAACTTTTGTGTGAACATTGTCTTCATTTCTCTGGGATAAATGTCCAAGAATATAATTGTTGGGTTGTACACTAGTTTTAACTTTTAAGGAACTGTCAAACTGCTTCCTGGAGTGGCTGCACCATTATTTTGGCATTATATATTCAACCTATTTTCTAATTGGACTGTTTGACTTTCTACTGTTGAGTTTTAAGTGTTCTTTGTATACTCTAGATGCTAGTCCCTTGTCAAACACGTGGTATGCAAATATTTTTCCCCAATCTACAGTTTTCTTTTATCCTGTTCACATAGGCTTTCACAGAGAAAAAGTTTATAATTGTGATAGTGTCTAATTTATCTATCTTCTTTTTTCCTTCTTTTTAAATTTATTTTATTATTATTTTGTTTTATTGAAGTTTACTTGACATACAATATGTAACAGGTGTAAAATATAGTGATTCACAATGTTTAAAGGTTATACTCCATTCATAGCTAATTTATTCATTTTGTGCTATTGACATCAAGTTTGGGAACCCTTTGCCTACCCCTAGATCCTCAAGATTGTCTCATGTTTCTTTCTAAAAGCTTTATCTCCTGCATTTTCCCACTTTAATTTTTCTATAAAGTATGAGACTTTGATTGAGGTTCTTTTCTTTCTTCTTTTTTCTTTTCTTTTTTTTTTTTTTGCCTATCAATGGCCAACTGCTCCACTACTATTTGTTGCAAAGGCTGTTTAGCTTTCATTCTAATCTGGGTTAAATCAAGGGTATTTGAGGTTTATAATTATTCCCCCCACTCCACATGCACACACACACACACAGAGGAGAAAACAGCACAGAGTTTGTCAACAGTCAACACAAGTATACATATTTATAGCCAGTTACTAACCATCTTTAATAGTGATATTAAACTTGTTTCCAAAAAAATATGCAATGCATGTCATAGTTAAAGGTCTAATATCCATAATAAACAAAGAACTCTTAAAAATTGAGGACACAGGGCCCAAACACCTGATAGACAAATGGGCAACATTCATGAACAGATAATTTGCCCCCAAAAAATATTAAATGGTTATGAAGTTTATAAGAAGTCATCCAACTCATAAAAAGAGAAATTCAATTTAAAACTACACTGAAAAACCATTTATCTTCTATCGAAATAGCACGAATTTAAAACTTGGCACCACATTGTGTTGGCAAAGCTGAGAGAAATAAACCCTTTCATCCACTGCTGATAGACGTGCAAAATTGTGCAGCCTTATGGAGGGGAATTTGGCAGTATTTAACAAAACTATATATGCATTTACCTTTTGTTCCAGAAATCCACTTCTAGGAATTTACTTTAAAAACACACCTACAACAATACAAACTGATATATGCACAAGTTTACTCACTGCAGCATTATTTATAATTGCAAAATGTTGGAAACAACTTAAGTGTTCATACATAGAAGATGTGTTGAATAAACTAAATTGTATCCATACAATGGAGTACTGTGTGTGCAATGGTAAAAGACAATGGACCTGCTCTCTATGAAGTGATATGAAGTGAGTTCCAGAACATATTTTGTAAGTAAAAAAACACACAGCAAAAGCTATATACAGTATTCTTAATTTTGTGTGAGAAGAGGAAATAAGAAATTTTCTTGTGATTGCTTACTTCATTGAGAAAGGAAATTGAGAAAAGACAAACCAGAAACTAATGAGAGTTGTTACCTAGAAGGGTGGATGGGAACCAAGTGGATAAGGGAGTAATACTTCAGTGAGAGTAATTTTTCACATAGTTTGGAGTTTGGAATCATGTTAATATTTTAAACATTAAAAAAAATAAATCAAATCAATATGGATGTCAGTTTGAAAACTCTAAAGTGGAATACAAACAGAAAAAAAAAAAAAATGAACCTAACCATAATTTAAAAGTCACATAACCATAGTGAAGAAGAAAAAAAACAAGATAATAACAAATTCAAGTAAATTTGTTTTTATTTTAAATTGGAGGATAATTGCTTAACAATGTTATGCTGGTTTCTGCTGAACAACAACATAAATCAGTCATAAGTATCTGTATATCCCCTCTCTCTTGAGCCTCCCTCCCACCAGCCCATCCCACCCCTCCAAGTAAGTTTTAAACACAGTGCTTTGACTGTGTACCTTCAAAATGAAGGGGGGGGGGGAACCTGCAAATAAATAATTCCCCTATAGGCTTGGTTCTTACAGTGGTAGGGGTTAGCAATTCTGAAACCATTTTCTGTGGAAAATATGATTGAGCAAATGAATAAATAGATTGAAATGATGGGTATCAGGCTTCTCACTGTAAGAGACAGCTATTACAAACATGGGATGGGAGAAGTTTAGGATGAACCCTGTTGTGTAGGATTGGAATTAGTGGTATGGAATAGAGAGATAGCTATGTGTGTGTGTATGTTTTCTAGATCTTTAAGCTGAAAGGTGCTGGAAGCAATAATGTCCCGGTAACAATGAATACATCTACTGCTCAAATCTTATAAATATTATATCTTATAATAGCATAAGGAACCAGGGTTCCTTGGAGAAATGGTTGATTCCAAGGATGAGACAAGAACTTGGAGCATCTTGTCACAGAAAGTAAAGAAGTGCTCAGAAAATTATAGAAACATATCAAAAAATATAGGAACCAACTTGCAGGGGCCCCTTGTAGCTAGCTAAATCTGGGTCAGTATGAGTTAGAAAAATCACCATTTTACAATCATTATAGTAATAATATATTCAAGTAGGAATTAGCAATGGACACTAGAATTATCAATGGTGATATATGATAAAGAGACTATTATATGATAAAAGTATTTACATAGTTTTAAAGTATCCTTCCACAAATTGTTGTTGTTTAGTCACTAAGTCATGTCCAACTCTTTTTGACTCCGTGGACTGCAGCATGCCAGGCTTCCCTGTCCTTCACTAGCTTCTGGAATGTGGTCAGACTCATGTCCATTTGGTGCACTCAAGTCCATTGAGTCGGTGACGCCATCCAACCATCTCATCCTCTATTGTCCCTTCTCCTCCTGCCCTCAATTTTTCCCAGCATCAGGGTCTTTTCCAAAGAGTCAGCTGTTTGCATCAGGTGGCCAAAGTATTGGAGCTTCAGCTTCAGCATCACAACCACTTAATTACAAAGGAAAATGAGAACTTACAGTGGAGAAGCCTGGAAGACACCACCTTAATCAAGAGATAAAGGCTACCATCACCAGTAATGGGAAGAAACAACACCATGTCCCTTACAATGCAATGTTCAGAAAAGGACACAGTATCACTTCTATGATATTCAAGCTAAAAATGCATGATCTGAGTACCATCATGAGGAAATACTATCCAAACCCAAATTGAGGGGTAATTTAGAAAATAGCTGACCTGTACTCTTCAGAAACGTCAGGGCCAAAAAAGACAAAAGCTGAGGAAATATTCCAAATTAATGAAGACTGAGAGACATGACAACTAAATGCAATGTGTGAACCTGGATCAGATCCCAGACCAGGAAAAAAAATAGCTATAAAGACAATTGGCAAAATTTGAATTTGGACTGTGATCTGGGTGACAGCATTTTGTCCATGTTAAATTTCCCAATTTTGATAATTGTACTGTAGTATAAATGACAAATTACAAAATGTCCTCATTCTTAAAAAAATATATACCAACATACTTAGGGGTAAAGGGATATAATTAATGCCCTCTGCTGCTGCTTAGTCGCCTCAGTCATGTCCAATTCTGTGACCCTATGGACAGTAGCCCACCAGGTTCCTCTGTCCACGGGGATTCTCCAGGCAAGAGTACTGGAGTGGGTTGCCATGCCCTCCTTCAGGGAATCTTCCCAACTCAGGGATTGAACCTGGGTCTTGTGCATTGCCAGCAGATTCTTGACCACTGAGCCACCAGGGAAACCCGTAATTAATGCCGATTTACCCTCAAATGGTTCAGATATGTTTGCATTTAGAAAAAGAGAACAATGATCATGCAAATGGGTCCTTGGTATTATTGCAATTTTCTGAACATTTAAAATTATATCAAAATTAACAGTGTCAAAAAATATTTTTCAACTGATGGAATACTTTCTTAAAGGAAATTCATGCAGAGTTATTCTGAATGAAATGTTGGATGTTAGATCCAGACATCTGGATGTTTCTCTGAGTACATGATTCAAGTTCAAAATTCCTGTTTGCAAGTCTACCTTGCCTTTATTGCTCTATTATGCCCCCTACCTGTAGTGAAGTTACTGAGCTTTTGTCTGCTCAGCTCTTCTTACCCCAACCCTTTATTAACTGAATAAACTGCCTTTATCTCGTATAGCACTAGCCTGGGATGGAAGCCCCTGAAAGCAACAGAAGAGGGGTTGAGAAAGAAGATCCTCTGCTAATTTTCCAAGGCTATGGCTGGGATGGACTGAGGTCTCCCCAGGAGCTCTCATCAATAACAATCACACACGTAAATCAAAAAGGAACTGAGCCACTATGCTCCTTGAGAATGAAAGGGGGAAAAGAACATTGGTTCATGTTTGGACTGATTCTAAAATATATGGGAATGAAAGTCTTGGGGGTGATGAATTTCCCTTTAATGCTGTCACATCTGTGGTCCTGAGGTTTAACCTCTGATTTTTGGCTGTAAAACCAACATTATTTCTGCAAACTTGACACCAGATGCTGCCAGGGAGATATAGCTGAAGTGATAAAAATCTATTTAACAGATTTAGTGAAGCAAATACAAACTAATTAACAATTTTGGAATTGGGATTAAACACTAATTCTTTTAAACCATAAAAACTGAGATGAACAAAAGGAAAAATGCCCTGTCTCTGTATAACTCAAAGAAGCCATCTGTTTGTCATTGAGAAAATGGCCCGACTGATAGATTTTGAACAAATTCCAACATATTTTTTATCTGGATTGGAATGCATATGGACAGTCATCCCAGAAAGAAGGCACATTACTTTCTGGCTAACATGTCAATCTGGGCTTCCCTGAAGCTCCAGAAAACAAGTTATTTGTTTACTGACTCAGAAGTGAGGAGACAACGAATAAAGCAATCTCTTTATAAATTCTGCTTCAGACATATGGTTCCAACCATTAGGAAGGAAAGATGGCCCGAGGTTCCTTCTGACTTTGTTGTGCTGCAGCCACTGATGGGACACGGGTCTTTGGCTGTGGCTTTGGTGTCATCTTTCAATGATGAGGGGCAGGGGGAGCGCTGCTCATCTGCTACTATTCTTAGGCTCTCCAAATTAAGTGAAGCCAGAGCTATGAGACTGTAGAAACGGAACTTGCTGTCCTCCCCTGGACACTCTAGGCCTCAACAAGCAGTCTGATTCTAGAACATAGGCTCTATGTTAATCCCACCCTAATCAGGGTTGGGTGATGGGGGAGAATTTTGTTTGCTCTGGCCCCAAAGTCAGTGGATTGCTCATCAAATTAGTCTGACCATTAACCCTAACCTGAGTGGCTCCTGAGAAGACCTCGGATCTGTTATGAGTTACTTGAGGGTGGAGAATTTGAAATCCCTGATGCCCAGCCCAAAAGCCTGCATATATTAATGCTCAATTAACAACAAGAGTAACAGGGACTTCCCTGGTGGTCCATTGGTTAAAACTCCATGTTTCCAATTCATGGAGTACAGGTTCAATCCCCGATTGAGGAACTAAGATTCCACAAGCCATGTGGGGCAGCCAAATACAGAAAAACAATAATAATAAATTACAGCTTAGTGCCTACTATGTACTGATACTGTGTTACCGCATTTAGTTCTCTCAACAACAGTATGAAATAGGTACTCTTATGATTCCTATTTTGAGGCTTCCCTTGTAGCTCAGTCAGTAAAGAATCCGCCTGCCATGAAGGAGACACAGGTTCAATTCCTAGGTCGGAGGGAATTTCCTTCTCTTCCCTGGAGAAGGAAATGGCAACCCATTCCAGTCTTCTTGCCTGGAGAATCCCATGGACAGAGGAGCCTGCAGGTTATAGTCCATGGGGTCGCAAGAGTCAGACACGACTTAGCAACTAAACCACCACCACCATGATCCCTATTTTACAGATAAGAAAACTAAGACCTAAGAAAATCAAGCAATTTGTCTAAGGTCATACAGCTCCTTAGTATTAAGACAAAGTTAAAATTCAGGCTGTGTGAATCCAGAACTAACTTCCACACATACTCTCTTGTATGTGTATACTGATCATTCAATCATTCACACCCCAATTCATTTTAAAATACATGTAAGATTATTTTGCAGAAATACAGCCAGTACCACTAAACTGAGACTATTGAGTTTTAGGGAAAATAAGGGTAGAAAGGTCAAGTTAATAAGAGCATCGGGAGTTAAAATGAAGTTGGCAGCAGCACTTAAGGAGGAGTTTGAAGTACTCTTGGAGGTTTGGTACTTGGATTCTTGGGGCAGGCAGAGCTGTGGGCATTCAGCTCTGGGAGGTAAGAGAAAACCCATCTTGGCCATGGTTATACTGACCACTGCTGCTGCTGCTGCTAAGTCACTTCAGTCGTGTCCGACTCCTGCGACCCCATTGACTGAAGCCCACCAGGCTCCTCCGTCCATGGGATTTTCCAGGCCAGAGTACTGGAGTGGGATGATACTGACCACTAATGGGCCATAGAAGGTGAGCTGCAGGTGAAAGAAGCCTGTTAATCGGACCCTGGGGAAGGCTCCGTGGATCAGGTGTTATATTGCCTCAGCCCAGGCAAGTCAGTGTTTGGAGGCTGAAAAACCGTGTTTCAATAACAACTCAGAATGTTTTGCTGGGTTTGGGGGTTACTACTGCCGGTCAGAGAGCAGTTCAAATTCTTTTCATCTGCCCAGCTTGTAAAAGGCAACCAAGCTCATGGGTCTCTGGGAGCTGCTTGAACGTTTCCTTGGTCAGAGTTCCTTCCTTACTCTGAAACATCCTTTATAACCAGAACCTATTCCAGAAGGCAGTTTTCTTGGGCCCTCCCAATGGCGATTAGCCAAAATTCTTCTGATGATAAACATATACACTCAAACATAGAAATGGCTGAAAAGTTATTCAGACTAGGGTTTCCGATCGATCTGTGTTTCTGGACAATGAGTGGTCAGATTCCACTACATAAATCACCCAATCCTATGCCCAGCAGTAGGTGGGATGACAAGCCCTCACCAGGGGAGGTCTGGCAACACACAGTCAGACGCAGAATGAGAGCCGAGGATCAGAACACATAAGAATAGATGAGCTGCTTCCGTTCCCCCAGTAAATCTGAGAGCAGGCCAGCTTTGAGGAGATAAAGATTAAAGTAGATAGAAACTAATCTGGGCATCCTCTGACAGTTTGAGTTTCTGGTATTCCCCTCCATTTCCCATAACAGTGAGACAGTCATCCCGTCAGGCTTTTCACATTCGCATTTCTCAAACTACAGCCTAGGGATGTTTTCTCTGGGTTCATGAGGCTTTAACTTTTTTAAAAAATATTCTGTTTTCATTTTGATGAAAATCTAAAAATGATCAATCTAAGAATCCTGTGGATCAACTGGCTGACAAGCTCAATCACAGAATTTCCATATCTGCATGTAGGTTTATGTTTATGACAGCATAGGCGATAGACAGTACTGCTTTACGTGTCTCGGGTTAATGAACAGTGAGCAAGACAAACCTCCACACAAACAATGCGATCACTGTTAGTTGAAGAACAAACACCCTCACTACATACTGTAGAAACAAAGGTATCACAATACTTATTGGGTTGGCCGAAAAGCTTGAACCTGAATGAACTTTTTGGTCAACTCAGTATAAGGGAGGCTATTTAGAATAGAGGAATGTTGTTCGTTTGTTGACACTTTATAAATCTGAAAAAGGTTTATCTGAACAGTAATGTTTGCAGTGTCATTTATACTTAAATGTACATATTTGTTTTGGTCTTTAAGGAGATTACCCGTAGGTTAATGTCTGAACATATTTAAGTTAATTATGGTAAGAAAATAACTGGTCAGCCTTTTTTCATTAAAAAGGGGTCTATGAATCATGTAAGCTTGCATGCATGCTAAGTCACTTCAGTTGTCTATGACTCTTTGCAACTCCATGGACCATAGCCCACCAGGCTCTTCTGTCCATGGGATTCTCCAGGCAAGAATACTGGAGTGGGTGCTTCTTTTACTGGTAGCACCACCTAGGAAGCCCCATTTAAGCTTGGAGCACTATTATTTTCTGAACATTACATCATCAATTTCACTAATTCAGTACAGTTTTCCCTCTATTGGCCTGTGGGTGTGGCAAATATTTTTGACTGGTCAGACTAACTTTACTTTTTTATGGCCCCGCCTTGTTTACAATCCTTTCCCCTGAAGAATGCTGAATGCACCAGCAGCTTGCATGAAGAAACAGTTCATCTGAGCACTTTGTTCTAAATAGGAACAGAAAGTTCTGGAAGGTCCTCAAGGCAGGTCCTCGAGGGTTAGCATTTGGTGAGAAGGACAAAGCAGAAGCCTCACAGCAGATGGGGTAAGAAGTGGATCCAGAGAGGTGGCAAGACAGCCTTCATGCTCAACCCCACAAGATCTTTCCTCCCACAGGTATCTTTCCTCCACAGTATCTTTCCTTCCCACTGAAGACAGGACTAGCCCCAGAGCCTGAAGGAAGGAGGCTGGGAGGACAGAACCGGAAGCTGAAACTTCATTTCCCTCAGCTGTGGAGGGGTGATGGCTAGAAGGCAGGAGCCGGACTAGTGAACTGATAAATCAATGGCTGACTTCAAAGAAAGCAAATTATTTTAGGCATAGTTGACTGTGGACAGTGAAACACCAAGGCCATCCCAATGAACCATCACATTGCTTCTGACCTGAGTTGAACTAAAGAAGGGGAGTAAGGATCCACAGCAAGAAATTGCTGAAATGTAAAGACTTTGCCCTTAAGTCCCGTGCATGGCCCTTTCAACGTGGGCAGCCTGCTCTTGGACAGTGCAGGGACCCAGGAAAGAGGTGCCACCAGAGAGGGGTGACAGTCAAGGCCCACGCTGTCTGCTCTGAGACACAGCTCAGGGCTGCTCTTGCTTATCTTGAAACAAATACTTACAAAATCCAAGAAAATACTGTGAATGAAGAGATGGCCAAGCTCTAAGACACAGATCCACTTGGTTTATATATAAAACACATATGAATGTTTTTTAATCCCATAAAGAAATACACTTTCCCACTGTGTTGCTTAAGATATGCAAAATTTGGGGGGCCTATATTTCATTAATGTTACTGAAGACATAGGTATAGGGAAATACTTCTCTATCATAAGGAGAACAATAGTGTCAAGGTGATCCAAAAGGTAATGGATACACAGTTTCCATAGAGTCAAGAGACGCTTGAAAATGGGGGGAACTGTGCTGAGCTGAAGAGCACTCACTCTGACTACAGCAGGCCCTGATCATGTCTGCTGAATCTACTGTTTGCTTTGCTTAGGCAAATAGATCTGCTCAGCATTAATTCTAGCAGTCTGCAAAGGAGTGGAGGGTGATGGTTAACAGGCCATCCATCCTTCAAAAGTGGGCCAAACACTGGCCAATTTATCCAGTTTCGTGCTGAGCCTTTTTTTTCTGTAATACAATTTATCAATTGTAGAGTTGAGGATCAGATGTGTTCTGTTTATCAATTAACAACCTGTAACAGGTAATAGAGGTAGATTCCCGATGCAGAACATTATGATGTGTCCAGCCACATGTAATGAGGCCATTTCCACATCTTGGCCAATGGCCCACACTAACACAGCTCTGCTGATGTGAGGATAATGAATTCTATTAAATGAAGAACTCAACATAATGACAGCTATTAATACCTTCTAATATTAATAGGTGGCATTCATCTTATGTAATAGAATCTGTCCACTTAGCAGGCAGTTCATTTCACAGCTCTTCCCCTGCTTCCTTCCTTAAGTTCTTCTTACCACACTGACCACTGTCTGCTGGACATGCTCCAATTTGTCATCACTACTAGGGTGGGTACTGGAAGACACATGATAGCACAGAAAAAGTGGCCCCATTTAGGGCAGCTAGAGCTCTCCTCACCTAGAACCTCATCCTTCAGATGTCACCATAGGTGCCACTTCCATCAGGAAGCCTGCCCTGCTTGTCGCCTGAGCTTCAGTAACAACAAGAACTGAATTAAGTGCCTCCCATCAAGGTTCCCCAGAACTATTGGTTTGTCCATACCTACCATCACCCTCTATAAGCTCCTTCCAAGTAGGGTTTTGGCATCCCCAGACCAACGCATAGAAAGAATGCAAACAAATGAAAAACTTATTGAATGGATTATTAGATGGATGACTGAATAGATATATGGAAAAGTGGATGGATGGATGCTATCTGCCTTTTGAGAGATTCCATGCAGAGGAAGTGTTTTCCAATATGATGTTTTAATAGAGATCTCTCCACAAGATGGCGCTCATAATTTTCTTAATTTATGGCTTTATATAGAAAATTTTCAAATCTCACATTTTAAGCTGTCTTAGAATCATGATGTAGGTTTCACAGTCAATTTAACTTGTTTACCATATTGTCCACATTTCTTGTTCCATCGCATTTCACACAATTACAAACATGTTCTTTCCCCTGGGACGTCAAGACACACCTTGCATTTTGTTTTGACATTAGTTGGGCTGCTTTGTGGCTTGCCTGATGGCTGCAGGGTGTGAGGAACAATGTCAGTCAGTCCCCAGATAGCACAGGAAATGAAGGCAGAGTCCTTCCATGACTTCATTCCCAACAACAGAGTCAGCAGAAAAACCAAACCTTGGCTTGAAATAGCTATTAACCTTTGGATCCATGAATTTTGCCTTAATAAAATAATAACCTCTTGCATTCTACAGTGCTTTATGCTGTACAAAGCAATTTCACATCACCATAATAGTTTGAGCTCCTAAAAACTATGCCAGGCACTTTAGATGTGTTATATCCTTTTAACCCTCATACCAACCCAATGAGTTAGGTCTTAATACTTCCCATTTTACAGATAATAAAATGGAGGTTTAGAGAAGGGATGTAATTTGCCAGAATGATAAGTGGCAGAGCTATAGTTGGGACCCTAGTTTGTCTTTACTCCACATTAATTTGCCTCCCATTACCCACTGTGACATAAGCCACTTCAGTGTCAAGAGGGGGATGTTACACAATAAGGGGGAAAGGGAAAGCCACATATACCTTCCTGTGAGGCACCCTTCATCCTCCTGCATTCTTATGTGTGCACACACACCTCAGAGCAGTTCCACAGGGGGGGTAGTGAGTACTAGTTTCATGTACCCACGGTGCATACCCACATCGGCCAGGAGCAATGCCAAATGCTTTTTCATATATCTTTTCATTTCATCTCTATCTACCTCTGTGAGGAAGATATTATTATCCCATTTTACAGAGGAGAAAATTACAGCTCAGAGAAATTAAATGGTTTTATCCCGTGTCACCGAGGACCGCAGCGTAAAGGCTGGCTCAAACTCAGTTCCTTCTGACTTCAAAACTCCATGGCACCCTATGAGGTCGCCAAGGCCACCTGGGTGGAGGTAACATGGGAATTCTGGGCAGGACTCCTGGAGCTGCCTCTTTATCTGCTCTAATCCAAACATTCCTTTGGGCTTTTGCACATTCTATTCCTCTGCTGAAAATGCCCTTCCATACAAAGGCTGTCTGGAAAGCTTCTATTTACTGTTTAGAGACCCAGCTCAAATATCATTTCTCCCATGGTGCCTCCTCTGCTGGCCTCATTGCTAAACATACATGTGCATCCTCAGGCCATGTCCACTGTCTTTCTTCTGAGTCCCACTGCTCACCATACACACACACACACACACACACATACACATGCACATGTTCAACCTGTGGCTCCTTATAGAACAACATGCATCCCACTGAATGGTGTCAAACTGTGAACTGCCTGCAAGCTAACAAGCCAGCCCCCACTTCCTCAGATGCTAACAGAAGACCAGGGTTCTGTCATCTCCTTCTGCTTTTCCTCCTTATCCTTCTGTTGCTTTTTCTTCTTCACTCTCTGTCTTCAGCTCCTCTAACAGTGACCTGCTCATAGTAGGCACTTCAGCATGCATTCATCCCAAGTTGCTTTAGTCATGTCTGACTCTTTGTGACCCTGTGGACTGTAGCCCACCAGGCTCCTTTGTCCATGGAATTCTCCAGGCAAGAATACTGGAATGCGTAGCCATTTCATCCTCCAGGGGATCTTCCCAACCCAGGGACCGAATCAGTGTCTCTTATATTTCCTGAATTAGCAGATGGATTCTATACCACTAGTGCCACCTGGGAAGCCCAGGCACTTCAGCAGTGATCACCAAACGAGTGAAAGAAAGAATTTGAAGGAAGGCTGAAGGTCCAAATCTTTGATAATATGTAGCTATGAGACACAGATTATTGGCATATCTGTATGCAAGTGAAGAAGGAAAGGGCAGTGAAGAGAAAGACATGTACATAAACAGCAGATGGAGTCTGTGAAGACAGGAAGGTTCCCATCAGTGGACCAGTTAGAGGATCATGTATCTATTTGTAAGCACTAAAATCCCCAGCTAGAAATTTCAGGAATCCCTTGTATACTTTTTTTAAAAACCCACCTAAGATATATTCTACGCCAGGCCCCCAACTTGAAGAACTTTATGCATTAACTACGTTCATTTTCATAGCCTTTGTGACTGCCACGGGGAACTGACCTGAATGTGGCAGGAGCGACCCTCCAGGACTTCAGAGACCATGTAAGAAAAGATCGTGCAGCTTTGTCTGTGTCTCTGGACGCTTTGGAGCTTTCCACCAATAAGAAGTTCAACTACCCTGAGGCCACCATGTGCAAAGAGCACAGGGAAAGAGAGATGCCTGAAAAGCCCCTCTTGTTTCAGATCCAACTTCATGAGTGTTCCCAGCCCCTGCCTCAGACTGAAAGGAACCTTCTGTGTGACCTGAGCCCCTACAGCCACAAGGAGAGACCTGAAAAGGACTGCAGAACCCTTTCTACTCTCAGATTGCAAAGCAAAATACATGTTACTGGTCTGGTTTTTCTTTTAAATTATCATCATTAACACACAAAAACTGTAAATATTTAATGGATACAACTTGATGAGTTTGGAAATAAATATATATCCATGAAACCATCACCACAATCTGTGAATAAATATATCTGTCATTTCCAAAAGTTTCCTCCCACCTCCATTACTATTATCATTAATTAGTGTGTGGTAAGAATACAACATGGGCTTCCCAGGTGGAACTAATGGTAAAGAACCTGCCTGCCAATGCAGGAGATACAAGAGAGGCAGGTTCAATTCCTGGGTTAGGAAGAACCCCTGGAGGAGGGCATGGCTACCCACTCCGGTATTCTTGCCTGGGAAATCCCATGGATGGAGGAGTCTGGCTGGCTACAGTCCATGGGGTCGCACAGAGTTGGACACAACTGGGTGACTTAGCACACACTCAGGCACAGAAGTTGTTGACTACAGGCTCAGGCTATTCAGTAGTTCTCTAGTTCTCCATCCATCTTGCCAGACGAAAACTTTGTGTCCTTTGACTAATACCTCCCTGTTCCCCTCAGCCTTCAGACCCTGGAAACCATCATTTTGCTCTCCGAGTCCATGAGTCTGACTGACTATTTTAGATGTCTCATAGAGGTGGTATCAGGCAGCCACTTTGTCCTATGTCTCGTCTTACTTCATTTAGCATGCTGTCCTCCAGGTTCATCCATATTGCCCCACATCTCACTCAGTATTATCTTTTTGAGATTTACAGGACTGATACGTGTATCTCTAGCTCATCCTCTTTAATGTCAATGTGCCATTTCATCCTACAAATAACCCACAGTTTATCAACACAGCTATGTAACAGCTTAATAGGGAACAATATGGTCGTTTCCACTTTTTCTCTATTCTTAACCGTGCTGTCATAGACAACTTTGCATACACCTCCTTGTGCACAAGTGTATGAACTTGTCTCGGGTATGTTCCTCAGAGTGGAATAGCTGATCCAAGGTAAGAAGTGTGACTGATGATCTTCAGTTCATCTTTCCAGATACCACCGTCCACCCTTTCCATTCCTTCTCTGGAGCCCAGAAAGCTGAATTCTATGGGCTAAATCAACAGGCTCCCCTGGCTTTCTGCCTCTTGTTGTGTTTGGCCAATGGAAAGGACCAACAGGAAACTGGAGCAAGGAGGAAAGGGAGGTCGGGATATTTATTTCCCCAGAGTCCTCCCTTTGGGATTACAGCCAGCTGGCTGGGTTCTTCCGTTAGAGGTCACAGGCTGTCTCCTGCTCACAGCCATCTCTGTCTCTAGATTCCAGTAACAGCTCCCTCAGCTTTCCCTTTCCAGCCAGAGGGTGGTTCAGTTCCCACCAACACTAGTTCCTGGGGACTCCACTATTCCTTGTCCTTTTCCTGCACCTTGTCCCTAACTTTCTAAATAGCCACATTTTTATTGAACTCTCCTCAAATTATCACATTGAAGTTTGCTACCTGCTTCCAGCCAGAATACCGGCTGATACAACATGCATCTTCAGTTTCACTGTAAATAGCTCCTGGAAGTAACTGCATACCTCTGCACCCTCACAGATCTGTGTACGAGTTCCTACTGGCCCACATTCTTTCTAGAACTTGATGTGACTTGCTTTGTAACTCTTGCCACTGAGGATGAACAGGAGCATCTTTCTACACGTTTATTGGTCTGTAAGCTTCGTCATCTATAAGTTGCCTGCTCGCATTCTTTTCCCGATTTTCTGGCTTTTTCTTTTTCTCACCAATTCAAACAAGTCTTTCTGATATCCTGAATGTTAATTCAACTTGGACTGAAGAAAATCTTCTCCCAACCTAGGTCTTAGCATTTCATTTGATTCAGACTATGACTTTCAATTTTGGATTGGTCAACACCATCGGTCTTTTTCTGGTTTTGCTTTCTACCATTTGTTTAAGATAGCCCTTCTTAACCAGAAAGCCTTAAAGATATTTTTTTATATTTTCTTCCAAAAGCTTTTCAGTTTTGCTTTTCCATTTTTATCTTTAGCCTATCTGGAATATATTTTGTTGCATCTGGTAAAAGGTGAGAATATAGATTTATTTTTCCATATAAATAACTAATGTGTTTGTTGATATTCTCTCCTACCTTCACTGGTTTATAATGTTACATCTGCCATGCTTCAAGACTCCACGTATGGGGCTGTTCCTAGGCTCTCCTATTGGTCTATTTTTCTATCCCTCTCCCAATAACACAATTTTTAATCAAAAAGTCTGAATTATCTGGTAGAGAAGTGCTCTATCACCTCCTGCCTAAACCTACTTCTTCTTCAAAGTGATTTCAGACCTACTTTTCCATGTGCATTTTGAGTTTTGATACTCTATATCAGATCACAGCAATTTTCTTCTAACTGTCTAATAATGTTAATAATAAATGACAACAATATGTTAGTAGTATATATTACAAATGGTATGTACTGTTATATAAAAGAATACATTTGTATAAATGTATAGAACTATTTTCTGCATTAAGAAAATCATATGAATTTTAATTTGCTAATGAAATGTATTACACCAACATATTCTCTCATATTGAACATTTGAATTCCAAAGACAAACCCTACCTGACTGTGTTATTTTTCTTAATACAACTGGTTTACCTAGAATTTTTGCATCTATGTTAATAAGAGAGATTACTCCATATTTGTTTCTTTTTTATCCTTGTCCATTTTTCAGTTAAATAACTCACAAATGGTAGTTTTCTCTCTCTTTGAATTATCTGAATTAGTTTAAGTGGGATTATCCAGTTTTTGAAGATTGGAACCCTTCTGTGAAAACCTCTATACCTGGTAGCTTTTGAACCAGATTATTATTTTTCTAGTTCATTTCATAGTTATAGGTCTAGTCAAGTTTTCTGGTTCCTGCTGTCACTTTTAGGGTGATACATTTTTCTTAGTATTTATTTCAAAAGTTTTCAAAAGCATTTTGTAAAGGAGCAGCTCTGCCATGGCAGCACAATGACCTTGAGCATCTCCACTTGGGCCACACAGGCAAGGCTTCTCCATGTCTGACCTATATCTTTGCACAGCACCCTGGCATCCTCCCAAGAACATGGCCAAGATAGGCAGGCTTGTGGGAAGCCATCCTCCTATCTTGCAGATCACTCTCTGTTTTGTAAGGTTGCTATGAGACAACAAAGTTTTGCTAAAAGAAATTCAGACCTCCTGTCTCCAAATCCAGTAGGCTTCCTTTTGTCCCATGCTCCTTCCCAGTCATCACAGGAAGGACCAAGCCCATCTGGGGTAGCCTCACACTCAAGTGCTTCTGAATTTCTGTCCTCCTCCAAGGTCAGGGTCTAGCTGGGGTTTTTATACCCTGTGGAAGCAGGGACTAAAGCCATGTGCATGGCTGTGTCCCTCTCTAGGCCGGGCAGGGTGTCTGGCACAGGGCCAGTGGACATCACAGGGGCTCAGAAAGCCTGGGTGATTGAGATGGATTGGCTTTTTGAATTGAGGTGCCTCAGACACAGAACAGTGCTGACTCGGAACCACACTCCTGCAGTGACTCATACATAGGACCCTTTAATGGGGAATTATGGAAATGTGCTGCCTGGAGCTGTCTTAATTAAGAACAACCTGATCTTGATTGCAGCCTCTGAAAGGACTCTCCTCCCCATCCTCTCCTCTCCTTTTCTCCTTGACATCTAGAGGCAGAATCCGGCAGCCTTTGAAAAGGCTTTCCTTCTCCCAGTAACACTGCTGACAGGCTCGGTTTGAAAACAGTTGAGCTAGTTGGGGCTGGCAGCCCTTCAGCCAGCATGAGGCTCCCTGATGGGCAACCTAAATCAGTGGTTAATAGAGATCTCGCTGCACCTGTGTTGACCTACCTCTTAGTAAAGGCTGGGGCTGAGCTCAGAAATAGGCTGAAGACAATCAGGTTGTATATTCTTCCCAGCATCATCTACCTACCCCTATCCAAAGCGAGTTGATCCTGGAGATGATATTCCAACCAGAGAATAAAGATGGATTACTTGTATCCCCACCACCTCTCAGCTCCAGTCCCCAACGTTGAGGGCAGGCTGAGTCTGAGTCCCCAGAGGGAGGAAGTGTGCCAGCAATCTCTCTCCATGTGCAAGGACATCCTATTAGGATGCTTGGGGAAGGTCTGGCTTCCCAAACCAAGTTCCAGACCCTAGCCCAGAACCAGACACCACTTGGCAGCTTCCTGGCAGCTCAGATTCCCTCACTCAGCCCCTCCCAGGAGTCTCCATCACCAGGCTTCATCCACTTGTCACATCTTCATTCAGTGAACATTTATTTGCTAATGTGTCCTGACAATCTGTGGTTCCACATCCTTCCTTTCCCACACCCTTTTCAAACACACACACACACACATGCACACTATAATTTTAAAATTGAGTATTTATTGAACTAATAAGAGTTTTCAAGGAAGCTTTATCACCAAGTATGACATCTTTTAGTTGGTGGCTTTAGGTACCCAGCTTCTCTGGTCTCTGGCACCCAGCTTCTCTAGGGAGTAATTAATAAAGTGTAAACAAATATTTAAATCATGTGGGAGCTCACTATGTAAAAGCTCTAGAGGTAAGTGTCTTGTAATAACATGGCCATTCCTTAAATCAAGTGTGGGTAAAAACTTCTTAAACAGAGAGCCCCTTGAATAGAAGTCCTACTTGAATGAACAGAACCACTAAACTTCACCTGGCAGGACCAAATGGGGAATACTGTACATCCACTGTCCTTGATATATTCAGTTGCTCCGACTGCCTCTCTGCTGTTCTTTACTCGCTAAGTCATGGCTGACTCTTTGCGACCCCATAGACTGTAGCCTGCCAGGCTCCTCTGTCCATGGAATTTCCCAGGCAAGAATACTGGAGTGGGTTGCCGTTGCCTTCTCCAGGGGATCTTCCCAACCCAGGGATAGAACCCACGTAACCTGTGTCTCTTGATTGGCTGGCAGAGTCTTTACCTCAGAGCCACCTTGGAAGTCCAACTGGTTCTCAAGGGATATCAGACCCCTAACCTCAGAAAACAGGTCCTTCTTACCTGGAGCCCTGGCTCTGCTTCTCCTATCTAACCCTTTCCATGGCTTCTTATTACACAAATCAGAAATTCCTGGAGAGTTGTTCCTGGACCAGCAGTATTGGCATCACTTGAAACATATAAGAAATGCAAATTCACAGGCTTCATCCCAGACATACTAAATCTTGGGGTGATTTAGTAGACCCCTAAGGGTGTGACCTTGTAATCTATTTTAGCAAGTCCTCCAGGTGACTCTGGTGCACAGAGTTTGAAAACCACTGCACCAGAAAAAGGTGCATCTTTAGCAAGATGAACAATGCCCTCCAAAGAGACACTGCTGGTGCACAGGAGCCTTTTTGTAAATTAGAAGTAGGGCTGCATCTGGAAGGATGTAGCTATAAGCACCTGCTTGCCAAGTGGAGCCAGAGCTATATTTCATCCCCTTACCGCCGTGGCAGGTGACTTCATAAAGCAAACAGCCTGCAGTCACACATGGAGGTCCTGCCCCTAGGACCAGACCCTCCAGTCTTATATTCCATCACTAGCCTCCTCATCCACTATGTTCTAGCCACTCCAAACATTTTACAATTCCCTGAACACATCCAGGTTCTTCATGCTTCCTTCACAACTTTGCCCAAGCTGTCCTCTCTACCTGGAATGCCTTTCCCCTATTTTTCCACCTAGAAAATTAATACAACCTTTAAGACACATCTCCTTGTCCAGGAAACATTTGCTGACTGCAAGAGAGTCCAATTCCACTCCTCTAGGCTCACTTATCTCATTGTGCTCACCTCTCACATTGCCCTGACCTTGCTGTATTTTAATTGTTGATTGCCATGTCTCCATCCTCCTATAATACAGGATCTACATCTGAGACCAGAAAGGGGAGCTCTCATACCCTGCCATGATGTCAGAGCCCAACAAGAAGAAGAAAGACTCTTCTTTCCTAGCAACAGCTCAGCCAATGAAAAGCCATGGACTCTTTGTTTATTGTAGCCCTCCCAACTTCCTTTTCTCTATAAAAGCCTTCTCCTGGACTTCCCTGGTGGTCCAGTGGTTAAGAATCCACCTACCAATGTAGGAGACGTGAGTTCGATCCCTGGTCCAGGAATATTCCACATGCTGCAGAGCAACTTAAACCTATGTACCATAAGTACCGAACCTGTGCTCTAGAGCCCAGGAGCACAACTACTGACCCCACACTCCACGACTACTGAAGCCCGTGCTCCTCAACAAGAGAAGCCACTGTAATGAGAAGCCCGTGTACTGCAACCAAGAGTAGCCCCCGCTTGCCGCAACTCCAGAAAAGCCTGAGCAGCAACAAAGACTCAGCACGATCAAAATAAATAAAACAACAAAAATCTAAAAAAAAAGAAAAAAAGCATTCTCCTTCCCTTCCCGAGTGGGGACTCGCAAGTGGATCTCCATGGTTGCAGACTCCAAAGTACAGTTCTCTGCTGATCTCAAACAAATCCATCTTTGCTGGAAAAATATCCAGCAGTCTATTTATTTGAGGTAAATGGTAGTATCAGTGAGTACCTGGCATGCTGATACGAGGACAAAATACTTAATATTAATCCTGCACAGAGGCTGTCAGTGAAAGACATACAGTGTGAAGATCACATCAGACAACTCAACCTCATGAGCTAATTCATAACTAAGGGCCAGGTACAAAGGGAGGGATATGGGGAAGGGAGGGTCAAGGCCTTTGCAAAATGATGGGAGGCAACTGCTTTTCTGAATGATTTAGAATGATTCAGAAGTTGCTTCAAAAGCAGATTGAAAGTTTCTACAGCTCTGGGAGGATGAAATCCTGTCTTTTCCAGACTTACGTGTGAAAAAGCCAAGACCAGTTCCAAGCAGAAAAACATCTCTCATGGAGGGACCTGTCCTCCCATGGGGTCGGTTCAGCCCCAGCCACTGAAGAGCCATCTTCTAGTCCAGAATGCTCTGTGACTTCCCCATGGCAGTGCAGCCAGAAGTGTGAACAGGGGTGAGACTGGATGAGGAATTTTGTGCCTCTTCTCCTTGTAATTATGACCCTAATCACTGTGTCAAGACTTAAATCAAGTTGGCACGCCCCTTCTCAACTAGCAGCTTATCTAATTAAAGGATATGAATTGCAAGTTTCAGCTCACTGCAGTAATACAATAATGGACTCATTTCTATACCCAATGAGGATCGGAGGAATAAAATGGGAGTTCAGTTTATACATAGAAAACATGAATTTTCTCAAGTAAAAAAAGGAGGTTTGAAGATAAGAAGGGAGGAGATGCTGCAGAGGCTATTGCCATGGTCAAGGACAGAAGTGCACAAGGGCAAGGCAGTGGGGATGGGGAGGTTATTGTAAATGGAGAGTCATTGGAGATACAGACCTGAATGCAGGAGAGAGGGTGAGAGGAATCAGGAAGGGGAAGAAGGGGTCTAGTCTAAAATCTGAAGGTGCTGCAGGAATAGTTCAGACAGATATTCTGATAAATTATTAGCATGGTCCCCAGCCTGAGCCCAGGTCTGCATATGCACACATACACACACACACACATAGACACATTCATGCGCACATGCACACAGCTCCACCCTCTTTATTGACATGACTGTGCTATAAAAGCCTCCCCTTTGAAAAACTCACAAAGCTCAACTGAAGACGACCTTCTCTGTAGTCCCAACTTCTTCAATTTCTCTCTGTAATGACAAATCATGACCGTTTGCTCCCTGGTGCCAAAGAGTCGCTCCCAGGGTGAGAAAGCAGATAGCATGGCCAACAGGTAGGAGAGAAAAGAAGCTCAATTATAGTGCTTATCCATGGGCTGAGAAAGGCCAGTTCTCGCATCCTCACTAAAATTTGGAGTGAGTTCAGACATAAACAGAGATTCCCAAATACATGCATATACACTGTATATGTACACACACATAGAAAAATTTCGACATATGTAACACACACACAGAGTCACAGATATATGCATATACACTGTATATGTACACACACATACACAGAGACACTCCAACATGCAACATGCACACAGAGGCTTCCTCACTCATGGATTCATCCACAGAGAAAACAAAATTGCACACATAAACCTACCACACAGCAAATAGGAACTCCCTGATGAATGCACATAAATACACTCAGTCACGTAAAACAAGAGTTTGGAAATAATCATTCAGAATTTTAAAGCAAAAATCAATTTAGTCTCAATTACTTGAATTTTTTTAAGTAAAAATGAAATTATTTCCTTGACATGTCCTGCCCAAATTCTGAACCCTCTCCAGCTATAAAACACTTTATATCTGCATGGTACATTTTACTAGTCAAAGGAAATTGACAGATGTGTCCTCCTTCACAGAGCTCTTTGATTTGTACTTTTTTTTTTTTTTTTTTTGTAATTTTCAAACACATTTCATGCTAGTTGCTGACTCACAGCCCTCAGCACCATCCCAGCCCCTCTGAACTCTTCCTGTATCACCAGCTGCTGGAAATCAAAGAGCACATTTCCCAGATTTCCCTGCAGGCAAGGTTCTAGTTTTAATTCCACCAGTGAGAGACACTGTTGCAAGATTTGGATGGTGGTGGAGAAACAGAAGCCGTGGTCTCTCCCGATGGTCTCGCAGGCGGGAGGTTCTGCCAAGGCTTCCATACGCTCCCCTATGAATCACCCACACCGGGGCTCCAGGCTCCTGAGATCACTGGTGGTGGGGCTTTGTTAATTTTTATAACTCATTTAAAGCTATGATTTTATAACATTTTAAGCAAAAAATAAGGACACACTGCTAGTGTAGCTTACAGAATTAAAGAAGTAAGCAGCTGCAGGAGCCATAGGAGCCATGGTGGGCTGGTTTCCCCAGGAAGCTGACTCGTAGATGGGTGTCAGCTTGGAGGAAGTTTTTTCAGGAGAGCTGTGGAAGGGAAGGAAGCAGGGCTGGTGGAGGGAGAGCCTCAGGTGTGAACCTGCCATACCTGCCCCAGGTCACCTGGGGAGAGCCTGAAGCTGCCAAGATCATTCAGTGCTGAGGAGAGGCGCCACGCCTTTATCTCTGCATGATTATCGGTGGTCCTGAGTTGAGTGAAGGAAGCAAGGCATTGACACAAGGCAGCTCTCTTCAGCTGAGGCGATCCCTGGAGAAAACAGGACTTGGGGCTTTCTGCCAACGGCTCCCAGGCTACCGGAAGTAAGCAGTCTTTAATTCCTGTTCAATTCAGTTCAGTCGCTCAGTCATGTCCGACTCTTTGTGACCCCATGAACCGCAGCACCAGGCCTCCCTGTCCATCACCAGTTCCCAGAGTTTACCCAAACTCAAGTCCATTGAGTCAGTGGTGCCATCCAACCATCTCATCCTCTGTCATCCCATTCTCCCGTCCTCAATTAATTCCTGTTAGGGACTGGAAATGTGTGCACCCGCAAGATTCATATGTTGAAGCCCTAATGCTCAATGAGACTGTATTTTGAGGTAGGGCCTGTGAGGAGGTAATTAAGGTTAAAAAGTAGGGCCCTAATCTAATAGGGCTGGTACACTAACGGGAAGAAGAGACACCAGAGCTCCGTCTCTTGCCTGGTGAAGACACAGTGAGAAGGTGGCTTCTGCAAGCTGAGGAGAGAGCCTGCGCCAGAACCTGGCCATGTTGGCACCTGGATCGTGGACTTTCCAGTCTCCAGAACTGTGAGAAAACCAATTTCTGTTGTTCAGGCCACCCTGTCTGTCGTACTGTGTCATGACAGACCAAGCGGATTAATACAATTTCTGAAGGAGAATATGGGCCGCACGTGACAGGATCCAGGACAGGGGCTGAACCAGGGACTCATTTACCATCCACTTCCTCCCTCCTCTTTCTCTCCCACTACACACTCTCCCCACCTCTGCTCTTTTCCCCTAAGTTGTGAGAGACAACACAACCACCTCCAACCCCTCCCACTTCTGAAACTGTGATTCAAGAAAGACAAGAGCCCTCTTTCAGGCTCCAGCTTGGAAAATCCCAAAATCTTCTTGGGAAGGGCTGTGGTGCACCTAGCCTACACTGTATGCACCCTCCTGGACCAATCCTGGGCCAGTAGATTTGCCTTTGGCCAAACAGGCAAGATTTGCTATCAAACGGTAAAGGACTAAGTAAAGATGCTGGGCAGGGGGAAAAAACTATGAATGACAGCCTTTATTTTACCAACTGGGCTTCCCTGGTGGCTCAGACGGTAAAGAAACTGCCTGCAATGTGGGAGACCTGGTTCGATCCCTGAATCGGGAAGATCTCCTGGAGGAGGGCATGACAACCCACTCCAGTATTCTTGTCTGGAAAATCCCATGGACAGGGGAGCCTGGTGGGCTACGGCCCATAGGGTTGCAAAGAGTCAGGCCCAACTGAGTGACTAACAGACACACAGATTTTACCAATTATTTGCTCAGGCACATTTCCGTAACACACCAACCATGTGACATCCAGCAAGTGACTTTGCCTCTCAAGTTTTCCTGTCCTCATCTATCCAGGAGAGATGGCAGTGTTGTAGTAAAAATGAAGGCAGGAACACGTGTGACAGGCCTGCCTAGCATAAGGCTGGCACACAGTAAACCTCCAATAAAAGGTATCTTTCGTGATGGTCTAAACATTGCTCTAAGAAAATATCACTTTGCATCTCAAACTTCTGAGCCAATTTTCAAAACATAGGGGAAAAGCAAAATTCCATCGAGTAGAAACACATTTGCCCCAGGTCCCAAAACTCTTAAAATTACCTGGAATATGCATTCTTCAGGTAAGAAAACTGAAGCCCCAGTAAGTTAACAACTAGCCCCAGAGCTCACAAGAGGAGTGAGAGGGTGGGGATCAAGAATCCTGAACTCTAGAAATGTTCCCGGTCCCCCTCACCCAGCTGCCCCTCTACCCTCTCACTGTGTCCATGTGTCCCCTCAATCAGGCCCCTGGTGCATCCCAACCCAGGCCTGCAGCCTCTCTTTTCTTTCTCCTAGACACCCGCCTATATAGTCAAGCCCAGGGCTGCTCAGCAAGTGTTACTAAGATGGAATTGAAACCCACTGAAGTATCTGGAAGTAATAAACTTCTGACTGCTTGTTCATTTGGCACCCAGTGGGGGTGGCACAGATTCCTCTCATCGCTCTTTCTTAAGAATCAATAAAAAGTTAGTGATGCATTTAGCAGAGATCAAATAAATGAAATTGGGTTTCTTTTTTAACCCTTTGTGGGACTGATACTCTGGTCTCATTCCTAAAACTCACTTTAGGTTAATCTGACCCATCTTTTGGTAATCGCATTACAAATTTTAAAGACTGGTCTCGATGTGCTCAGAAGAAAGAGAAGTATTTGACTGGCCAGGGGAGGTGCAAGCAACAAGGGGGAAATAGCATCTCTGGCTGAGGTTCAAGGATGGATGACTCAGTAGGGAGGGGGCTTTGCAGGCAGGAAGAACCAGCGTGAGCAAAGATGTGAAAAAAAAAGACACACCGAATGTGTTTGAGACTGGCACTGAGTGGGAGTTTGGGGAGCCTTTTGATGAGTTTCATGGCTGGGGTCAGAATGGGACTGGTCACAATGGCCAGCACAGCCCACAGGCTAAGGCAGAAGTAGTGCTGCAGACAAGGGCCTTTAGAGTCAGAAATGATAGACTTGGAGGCCAAACTTGTCTTGTCTGATCCTTATATGAGAGTGCTGGAGGAAGACAGGCCTGGGTTCAAATGCCACTGCTGCCATCAACTTAATGTGAGATTTTAAACACTTGTTTTTTAATGCCTTGGTGAACCTCTGTTTTCTCAGCGCCATGAGGCAATGATAGTGCTTCCCCTTAGAGTATGCAAACTCAGTGTCTACAGGTGCCAAGATGGGGAAGATAAATGACTTCTCCTGGGTATAAAGCAGCAAGGGAATGCATTCAACTTCTAATGCTGGAAGTAGGCAAACACAAAATATTTTTTAAAAACATTGTGCAAGCTAAACAAAATACACTTGAACAGCATGTAGCCAGCATGTAAATTCTTGATTGTCTCACAGGATTATTGTGAGAATTAAGTGAGATAATGCATATAAAGTGTTTTGCAGTTCAGAGGCTAAACAAAAGTAGACCTTCATGTATATGAAGTTTAAGAACAGGCTAAACTAATCTATGGTGACAGGATTCAGAAGTATTTGCCTAGGAGAAGGAAAGGCACTGACCATGAAGGGTATGCAGGAGATTTTATGGTGTCTTGGAAAATTTCTAGTTCTTGTTCTAGGTTGGGTACAGGTTTGTAAACATATATAAAAATACACTGCACGGTACACTTAAGCTTTGTGAACTTTGTTGTCTAAAGGTTACACTTCAATCAAAAAGGAAATATTAAAAGAGGTCCTTCACAGAGTGTGTGTGTGCTCAATCACTAAGTCATGTCCAAATCTTTGCAACCCCATGGACTGTAGCCTGCCAGGATTCTCTGTTCATGGGATTTCCCAGGCAAGAATACTGGAATGGGTAGCCTTTTCCTCCACCAGGAGATCTTCCTGACCCAGGGATCAAATCCATGTCTCCTGCATTGGCAGGTGGATTCTTTACCACTAAGCCACCTAATAAATGGTTATTATAATTGTTATTATCATTATTACTTTTGGGGCTTCCCTGGTGGCTCAGAGGTTAAAGCAGTGCAGGTTTAAAGCAGGTTAAAGTTACGTGTGCAGTGCAGGCACACGTAAGGGTGCTTACGTCAGATTACTTTTTCCCAAAATGACCACACCCATTTATATGTATGTAAGTCCTGTGTCCTCCCCTGGCACAAAAAAGAGAACGCAAGAAAGAGAGCGCTGGTGTCTCTTCCTCCTCTCATAAGGGCACAAGCCCTACAGATGAGGGCCCCACCCCATGACCTCATTTTACCTTTATCACCTCCACACAAGACTCATCTCCACACACGGTCACATTGTGGGTAGGGTAGGGCTTCAACATATGAATTTGGAGGGACATAAGCATTCAGCCCATAACACATAGTCAGGGAAACTTTAACAACACTGTCTTCTGTGGTAAAAAAGGAAAACAGAAAATGTACCAAATGAATTGGGTAGTCTAGCAAAGGCAGTTTCCAGGCAGAATATCAAAGGTGTCACCTGGCTTCTTCTGGCTGCTTATAATCAAATGTGAAAAGGGAGAAAACATGTTAAAGAAAGAACCACTGAGCACAAAGGAGTCAGGACTTTCTGGGTTTGAAAATTAAAATGTCTGATTCTTAGATTCTCCAGACGGAAACAATGCTAAAATTTTTAAATGACCTCTAGGCAAAGATCAAATCTAGGGTAATGTCAGGATGATACACTCTGAAGATGCCCCTAAAGGAGTGAACATAAAACTCTTTATTAAGACCTTGGAAATATGTAAGGTGGTGATTCAAACAGAATTCAAACAGAAAAAGAAGTTCCTCATAGAGCCTCACCAATACATAGAAGGGCTTCTGATGTAATTTCTTTAATTTTCTTGAGATATAGTTGGTTTATAACGTTGTGTTAATTCCTGATGTACAGCAAAATGATTCAGTTACACATGTATATATATGTATATTTATGTGTATACATATATATTCTTTTTCATGTTCTTTCCCAGTATGGTTTAACAGAGGATGTTATATATAGTTCCCTGTGCTATACAGAAGGACCTTGTTGTTTATCCGTCCTGAAGGACCTTGTTGTTTATCCATCCTATATGTAGGAGTTTGCGTCTGCTAATCCCAAACTTCAATCCTTTTCTTCCCCACCCCCCAAGGGCTACTGATAATCTTAAGTGTGGTGTTCCCTAGCAGCCTTACAGGGAACTCAAGATAGAAAAAGGCTTATCTCATTGATATTTGTGGTAGTGCATTTTATCTAATGGAAGGGAACAGCAATAAAATTCATAGAGAGCTGACAACAATATTAAGGTGATTTCTTGGCCTGTTTGGACAAAAGGTACAGAGACAGTGTGGTACAAAAATTGTTCTCTGGCCCTCCAAACTATGAAAGAGGGCTGAGAAAATGATTTAGCAGCAAACAATAACCACTTCTTATGGAAAAGAAAGGATGACTCCAAGAGTTGATGCCTCTGAGCACAGAGGGTAGAGCCAAGAGCTATGGAAAACCATTCCCAAGCAGCAGGGCTGAGTTCTAATCTGAAAACTACCCATGTGCCCAGGCTTCCCTGGTAGCTCAGTTGGTGAAGAATCTGCCTGCAATGCAAGAGACCCCGGTTTGATTCCTGGGAAAGGAAGATCCCCTGGAGAAGGGACAGGCTTCCCTTGTGGCTCAGCTGGTAAAGAATCTGCCTGCAATGTGGGAGACCCATTGGGAAGATCCCCTGGAGAAGGGAAAGGCTACCCACTCCAGTATTCTGGCCTTGAGAATTTCATGGACGGAGGAGCCTGGTGGGCTATACAGTCCACGGGGTCGCAAAGAGTCAGACACGACTGAGCAACTTCACTTTCCTTTTTTCCTTTATAGTCCATGGGGTTGCAAAGAGGCGGACAAGACTGAGTGACTTTCACTTTCACTTTCACCCATGTACCAAGTAGAATCTCAGAATTGCTAAGGATCCCCATGTAGCTCCCATTTTCCTTTTTCTGTTTTGTTTTTTATGAGACACAGTTTCGATCCCTGGGTTGGGAAGATCCCCTGGAGGAGGAAGTGGCAACCACTACAGTATTCTTGCCTGGAAAATCCCATGGACAGAGGAGCCTGGTGGGCTACAGTCCATGGGGCCACAAAGAGTCTGACATGACTGTGCAACTGAACACGTGCCTGTCCCACCATTGTATATTAGGTGATATGAAGGCATAGTGTTTCTTTAATTCACAGGCCTAGAGAACAAGAAGAACTGTACAGGAGGAACTGTATTTGAGAAAGGCACCCAATGAGCCTCATCTGAACCCAAGCCAGATTAGGTTACAAGGCCTAGGACTTCAAGTGGATGCTTCAGTGGAATGAGACTTTGGGAGATCTTGGAAAGAAGTGAGTGTATTTTCATGTGGGACATGTCTGGGTCGCAGGAGCCAGAAGGTAGACTGAGTAGCCAACCTCCAAGGAAGCTCCTGGTATTCTTGCCCTCCTGGAATCCCCTCTCACCCTGCATCAGGCTGGCCTATGTATACAGTACAGAGAAGATGAGGCTAGGTCATAAAGGGCCTGACAGCTTCTCCCTTGGGCTCGGATCTACTCTGAGCAAAGCTTCTGCCATGATGTGAGGACACTCACACTGCCCTAGGAAGAGAACTGAGGCCCTGCCAATACCAGCAGCAATGCGCCAGCCATGCGAGTGAACCCACTTGAGAGCAGGTCCTCCAGGGCCAGTCAGGCCATGAGATGGGGCAGTCCCAACTGACATCTGCCCGCAGCCCCATGACAGTCCCTGAGCCAGAACCTTCCAGCTATGCTACTCCAGAAGTTCTGCCCCAGAGAAAGCAGGAGTGAGAAAAGAAAGGTTCCTGTTGTTCTAAGCCACTAAAGTTTGGAGTGATTTGTTACCCATAGATGACAAACACAACCCTACAGGGTATAAAAAAGAGAACCCAGTGTTATCACCACAAGAGTAAAAAGAAAGCGTGTAGACACAGGACAACACATAGCGTCGGGCAGCCTGATAAAGGGCAAATTATCTCTGCTGGTGGGCATTAGCATTGGGGATCAGGAGGTGAGGTGCTGGGGATGGTGAGACTTGGGGAGACGGTTTCAAGAGGGGAGCTGGCCATCTTAGATGGGAGCCTTTCCTGTCCACACTAAACCCTCTCAGGCCCAGGCTTGTTGCTGCCAATGAGGCCTTTCCACTTTCACGGCTCCTTTGCATCCATCTGTCATCATTGACAGAAACAGGTCAGGGATAACCAGTCCTGTGTTGCAGAGGACAGAATTGAGGGTCCCACTGGGTGATTGACTTGTCCAGGTCCTGGGCACTTTCTGCTCCTAAGACAGTTCAAAGCTGCCTTCAACTTCCAAAGGAATCAAAGACCCCAAAGAACCTCAAGCCTGAGCCAGAAACACACACTCAGGCACAACATGCAGAGAGAATGCAGACCATCTGCTCTGACAGGAATGCTCCATAAGTAATAACTAACTGTGGCTACCTTAAAACAGTTTTGCATGCATGCTGAAATCTGGGCCTCAGGATGCTGAAGCTGAACTAATATCACTGCCCTGACTGTGTCTTCTTCACCAGGCAGGCTCAGGCCTTTCCGAGTCTCTGAGGCTCTTCCCTATGATGTGGGGCTCAACTGGTAGTCTCAAATCTCTGTGTGGCTCTGACACTGTAGGATTCATGAGCAGTTGGTGGGGTCTTCAGCAGTGATATTGGCATACTAATACCAGACTCCCACTTCGAGTCTCCAATCTACAAAATCAATGCCAAACAGGAAATTGCAAGCACTAATTTATTCTGCATTTTCTCACCATGGGACTTGCTTTATATACATTGCAACATGCACTCTAATAAGATATTAGCCAGACAAAGAAGGTTTCTGCCAGCTTCCCAGCCCCCTGACATATGCTCCCATTTCTGCCTGTCCCCTAGAGAGGGGACCACCCTGGGACTGCAACTGTGATCAAGAATGACTGCAGAGAGCCAGGCAGAAGATTGGTTGCGAAAACAACCAGGCTCGTAAAATCAAATAAATGACATAAAACAAAAAGATGAATTGAAATAATAAGATGACCAAACTAGATTAATGTCAGAGGGCCCTCTGCCCAACACCCACTCTTGGTGGGCCTGTGAGTTTTGATGGTCTTTATATCTAAGAACAGGGAGATAAGCTGGAGTGTCTGTCCTGCCCTACCCAGTTGACTTGGCCTGCCAAGGCCCCGGGGCAATAGAATCACCCTGACAAAACAAGAAGATGAAGTGGGGTCTGTGTTGAGTATAGTGCATGCTGGTACCTGCTCTGCTGGGCTTGGTCCTGGGGGCCCAAGCGAGCACTGGGCTGACACTTGGCTGCAGCCAATATGCCTTCACATGGGAGAAGAGCAAACCTTCAGTCTGTCCCTGTTACAGCCATCTCTGCAGTAGCACATGGGACCAGAACTGTCTAGAAACCCAGAAACACAGTCATGAAAACTCAGTCATTTGAAGGCTAAATTTTGATCCCTCAAAGCAGGAGTGCCTGACAGCTCTGAGTGAACGAGGCATCTGCTCTGAAAAGAGAAAATGATGCACGTAGAGCTTCGCAGGTCATGAACTGGAGTACGAAGCAGAAGTGGGCTGGCGGGACACTCAGAATCGGGACAAGGCTGGTGGCGGGGGGACCTGGATGGTGCTTAAGTCGCCAGTGTCTAAAGAGGCCAATGTGGCCCTGGGGAGCCGGGCATGCAGTTAGTACATGGCCCTCTGAAATGGAGCCGTATATAGTGTGTGACTGATGTCAGTGCACTCATGAGCAGGTTGACCAAGTTATCCAAATGCAGGGGGCTCACTTCTTAGCTGAGCAGTTTGTGGTCTTTACAAACTCCTAAATAAAGGGGGCTTGTTGATACCCTTGAGGGCACAGGTGAGGTGTGCACCGTGATTCTTAATAGGGTTAGATTCATGAAGGGGGTCCCCTGGATCTCCCCCTCAGAAGACAGAGAGCCAGCCTCTTCCTGCTCAGGTACACGAGCCTCTCCTTACCCTTTAATTTCCCTCCTCACTCTGTGAGAGGCAGACCCAAGACAAGATCTCCTGTCTTGACGCCTAGTCCAGTGTTCTTTCTGCTGGGCCATGAAGAAGCAGAACTCAGAGCCTGGGATGAGAAACTAACACCACATCTCTATCAGGTGAAAGTGGAACAAAGAGATGAATAATCCCATTTCCTGTCTCATATCCACATGCCTCCCAATTCCTTCCACTCCTGTGGGTGATGGGAGCATCACCCACACTTGCATGCACACACAAGCCTGCCCACTGCGAGGCATCAGCATCTGATGTGGATTGTGAGGTGAAAATGTGAGAACAGAGCTATGGATTGGCTCAGTTTCCCAGGAAATGCAGAGGCAGAGTGCAGAGGCTGTACAGCCTGGAGCCTGGTCTGCTGCAGGACGGCAGAGTGAGCAAGACTCTTCGCCTTCTCCCAGTGATGCGGATGGATGCACACCCAGGCACACACCATTCCCCACCTGCCCATAGTTGCTGTGTGGACACCACTGCCCTTACTCACCATCAACCTGCCTCCACTCAGACCTCAACCCCTTCACCACCCCCACCCCAATTCCAGCCCTGGAGATACTGCTTTTTGTACAAGGACTGTAACATCAGAGCCTTACTTCTCCCGGGTGAACCATGACTTAGTGAAGACTTAGGTCTTCAGTCATCCTGAAGACCTCAAGGCACCTAGTAGTCCCCTTCAGCTGCAGCCCTGAAGACATCAACTCAAATTGCAGCCCCTTGGCCAGTGCCTCTGCAGGCCTGGCTGCCCTGGGCAGAGTGAAGACAGACAACAGGACACTCGCTCTATTCCCTGCACACAGAGGACTAGGAGGCTGCAGTCTAAATAGACATTTCTCCAAAAGAGACATACCTGTGGCCAATAAGCCCAGTGAGATGTTCAACATCATTGGTCATTAGGAATCACAAAGAGACACCATTTTATGACCATCAGGATGACTACTACCATTACAACAGAACATAGCAAGTGTTGGGGAGGATGTGAAGAGGTTAAAATTGTCATGCACTGTGGGTGGTATTGTGAAACAGTGCAGTCACTGTGGAAAACAGTTTGACAATTCCTTAAAAAATTAAACATAAAGTTATCATATGATCTAGCAATTCCACCCCTAGGTATATATCCCCCCAAAAACCAAGATTAGCGTAGGCTGCATTGAGGATGTGTATTTGAGTGCTGAAAACTGGAAGGAGGTACGCTAATTCAAGCCATAGAAATATCTGGATGAGGACCAATCAGGACAAAGGAAATGGAGCAAAGGCTCCAAGCAGAGAGGTTGCCCACTGCATTAGGGAAAGAGCAAGGAGCCGGCGTGTGCCTTGCAGTGAGAAAGAAAGTCACAGCAAAGACAGGGGAGGGGTGGCCAGGCAGGTCACAGAGGGCCTGAGAAACCACCGTAAGTTCTCTCTGTTCTGCAAATTTGCTTTGAGGCCCCAAGGCTCCCAGCCCCAGCAGCCTCTCTTGACTTAGTTGGGCCCCTGATGGGAAGGAACATCAGGGCTGGGATGCCAGACCAGCCTGTTTTTCCAGATGCAGGTCATGATGCTGTCTCAGGAATGGCTGCCACGTGTCTTGGCACTGAACTTGGCAGCCTAAACCCGGGCTTGCAATGTGGCTTTCACACAGGCCATGTACCCAGGCCGCCTCCTGCCTGGTTCCACCCCTTAGCGGGGCTCACCCTCCCTCTCACTCAGCCTATCTCCCCATTGTTGGGCACAGAGGAGGTAGGAAGGAAGGCACTGGCCATGTTCTGGGTTGCTGATGCTTTTTTGCCAGCTGATGTCATCACTGCTAATTGACCTTTATTACCCCCTCCATCACTTGGAAACCCATGTCAGCCCCCATTGCTCTGAGTGCCTCTTGTAAGTAAAAAATCACAGACTTCTAACTGAACAGTCATTATCTTGACATTGCAACATCAACCAGGTCCCTCACCCTAGCCCATTACTTCTCTCCTCTTTCCAACTTGGAAAAAAATATATGATCAATGTAAGAAAGTCATTTATCCTCCACTTTCTAGGCTGCACACCAAATAGTTTGTCAAGGCCTTTTAAAAGCCACTCACCTCACTCACATTCTGCTCAGAAGCTTGCTTTGTCTTTTTCTCAGCCATTGATTTTTGCATCTTGGTAGGATTGTTCTGTGCTCTTAAGGAATTAATAACAAATTAGTCAAAGTCTATGAGCTGCAACTCAGCCAGCAAGGCTAACCTAGACTGGCAATCTGGGCCCTCTTCCTTTCTACCTGGCACCAGGAGAATGGGGCCGGGGCGGGGGGGTGCAGATGGTGCCTGGTCAGGAGTGCAGCCTCAGGGAGGGCGCTCTGCAGTGCCCAGGAGGAGCAGGGGAACTGCTCTAGGCTGGATAGAGTCCCGAGGATGAAGTGTGGACTTCTGGAGATAACAGAGGAATCCACAGAGAGTGGTAAAAGGGTGTGGTTTTTTAACCAGACAGACCTGAGTTTGAATCCAAATTTAAGTAGTTACTGGCTCTGTGGCCTGGGCAGTTGTCCTGGTGTTTTGGGCTACAGGGGTCCCAAGGGTGTCATAACTGATAAGGATCTAGCTGCAGCTCTCTCTGAGTCTCAGTAACAGAAGGACAAAGGATGTTAAGGAAGAGCAAGTATGGACTCAGGGGCAAAGTCTGGGGTCTACAGAGCAGAGCCCTGCATGGGAGACCCAGGAAACCAGATCTTAGTGTCCAGACTGGGGTCACTGAACAGTCAGATCTAGTCCAAGCTGGCCTCAGTATCCACGAAGTCCTACATGGGCTCTTGGTCTCAGAGAAGCACTCTAACTAGAACCCTGTACTACATACAAGACAAGAAACAGCACAGTAGCTAAGAGCATGAACTGGGAGCCAGAATTCCTGGGTCCAAATCCTATGCTTAAGAAAGTCTCTTAACCTTTGGTGCCTGTTTCCTCATCTGTAAAATGGGTCTAATCATTGAACCTGCCATGAAGTTCTTATTAAGATTAATGGGTTAATATGTGTAAAGGGCTTAGAAAAGTGCCTGGCCCCCAGTAAGTGATATAGAGTTAACTTTAAAAGAAAAAAAGTCGGGGGGAAGCTTGCATATCACAGAAAATGTAATCCCAATTTCCCCTTCCTAGTATGAGTAAGTATGAGTAAAAATCATGGATGGCTTTACAAACCCAGGCTTCGTCTCTAGGGCTTCCTTCTGCCCTACTATCAGCCCAACCAATTACCAAGTCTTCCCACCCCTTCCCCCACCCGACCAGGCACACCGCCACCATCCCCTCTGGACTGTTGCAGCAACTCCCCTCCTAACTGCTCTAGGGTCACCTTGTCTCTGGTCTCATGTTCCCCAACTCACTCATCACACTTGCAGCAAAGTGATCTTATAAATCACAAGTCTGGTCCTATCGCTCCTATTGTTTCTAGGAGTCACTAACTCTTTGGAACACAAGGCCCTTCGTGGTCCTCAACAAAATCCTGCAACTTCATTTACTGCCCTCATCCTCGCTGTTTATAGCCCAGCAACATTCAGTGGCCTGTTGTCATCCACACCGCACACAAAACCCCCCCCCATGCTCCTTTTGTTCTGTTCTCTCTGCCTGAAGTATCCTCGAGGCTTCCCCCACCTCCCTCCATCAACCCTTCATCTCAATACTGCCACCATCGCCACGACTGCACCCAGCTAGCACTGAGGACCCCAGGGTCACTTCTTCCTGGAATCCTCCCCTGAGGCCAGCAGTTGGATTTAACATCTGTGTACATTAGAATAGATAGATAACATAAATTTCTAAATGTAAGTGACTTAACCTAATCAAAGTTTATTTCTCAGTCCCAAGTTAGTTTAGTGTAGGTGCCCCTGGCTAACAAGCAACTTCCCCTCACATAGAAATTTAAGGGTGAATCTTCTGGCTCCATAACCCCTAGGCTCTCAGAGTCTTCTGCATTCAACAGATTGGAGGGCTGAAAGGAGCGGGAATAGGCATATTTGCTTCTTAAAATTCCTCACTCCACTCATTTCCTCATGAGGACTAGTCACCAGGTCACTCCAGAGTGGAACATGTCCCCCTGCCACCCAGGGCACAGCTGGCCCTTGCCACCTCAGGGTCACTGCTAGGCTCTCCCCTGGCACCCTGTCCCTCTGTCCACCTCAGAGCTGTCAAAATGTATCACTGTGATCTGCATCCAGGCCTAGCCCCCGAGTAGATTGTGAGCTCCTGAGGGTAAGGGCCCCATTCCTTTTCCCTCCCTGCCGCCAGCACCTGGCACTAGTGCCTCGTACTGTGTAGGATGAATGGCCAAGCTGAGTCAGAACCAGCTCCATGACCAGATAGGTGTGACCCTGGTGACAGAAAGTCCTCCCTGGAAGCAGCTGAGCTAGACTGGGGAAGGGAGAGGCCAGGATACAGAAGGGAGATCTTCCCAGGAAAGATAAAATACAGAAAGAGTTGGTCCTTTGGAGAGGTTTGCATCTTGATCTTCATGGCATCTCTTGGGCTGGAAAGGGCTCCAACTCTGAGAGGTCTGAAACACATACTCTTTGTAGCTAACACAGGTGGCCCATGTCATGTGCCAAGCACTGTTCTAGGTACTATGCGTGCATTAATTCATGCATGCATGCAAAGTCGCTTCAGTCGTGTCCGACTCTTCGCGACCCTATGAACCACAGCCCGCCAGGCTCCTCTGTCCATGGGATTCTCCAGGCAAGAGTACTGGAGTCGGTTGCTATTCCCTCCTCCTGGAAATATTCCCAACCCAGGGATCGAACCCTCATCTCTTATGTCTCCTGCATTGGCAGATTGGTTCTTTACCACTAGCACCTCCTGAGAATTCCACATTAATTCATAAATCCTCACAATTATTTCATATTGTAAATGGGGAAATGGACGCTCAGCTCAGAAAGGTTCAATGACATATGATACTCTCTCTACCTGTGACTTTATTTTCCTCCTTTGCAGCCCTTAGAAACCTTAGGACAAGGAAGACTTCAACCTATTTTCCAGCATTTCTTTCAGTGGGAATTAGATTTGGGGGAACACCAGAGATTTGACATCCTGGAGGCCAATGCAGACCTTTTGGTGTTCTCTTGCCCCAATCTGAAACTTAGGGCTCAGGTAAGAGGCCAGAAAATGAATTTCAAAAATTATTCTTCACTTTGAATGCAAAACATTTTGCAAACTAAGAAAGACTGGACTTTCCACTGATGTTTATGTCTTATAAGTTCCCTTGGTCAAATTAAAGAATAGTAGAGGTTGGAGCCAAATAATAAATTGCAAATCTCCAAGGTCATCTCAACATGACACTTCTGCAGAAATAACAATGATCATGTTACAACAGGAGGACAGTCTCTCTGCATACAACACCAGGGCTGACTACCCAGAGGCCAGCAGGGCAGAAACTCCACCCCAGTCCAGCCAGGCTTCCCATCACCAACACTGGGCATTCCTATAGTCTTAGCTGGATAACAACCGCAACCCCTCCTAGAAAATCACTGCTTCAGAAATGTTTGACACTGAAGACAATAGAAGCAGCTATAATTTGTCATTATAGAAATACCCAGTGACTGCAGCCGCCTGTCCACACTGCCATCAGTCTGGACTCTGAGCTCCACACTTGTCACAGCCGAGGCCTGCCAAGTGACAGCCACGGAAGGCAGCTTCTTGCCCCATCACCTCGGGAAGGTCCAGCAGCCCCTGCTTCTGGGAAAACAGGTGCCTCCAAGGTCTCCCCCTGACATACATGCAAGAAGAGTAGATGATGAGCAACCACACCTGCTGACCTGCCACCCCCTCCATCACGGCCTGGGAAGTCACTCTTCCCCTCACTTTCCCACAAGAGGATGGAGTGGCCTGTGACAAGCTAAGGCGCTCAGACTTTGAAGCCAGGCAGGCCCAGATTCAATCTATGTCTCCAGGACATCCTCGCTATATGTAAGCCATACCGGGGACAGAACCCTCCATTGGTGGAATATCCCAAGGAAGAAGCAAATGGATGGAAAGCAGCTGAATGGGTACAATAGTAATAAACCAACACTTACAGGTATTAACTGTTTTACATGTATTAACTCATTTCTACAACAACCCTACATAGCGAATGCTGTTACTATATCTACTTTGTAGTTGAGGAATCTGTGGTAAAGGAAGGTTAAAGGACTTAACCAAGGGCAGCGAGCTGTGAATGGCAGACTTGGGATTCACCTCTAGATGTCTGGTTCAGGAGTTGTGCTCCTAATAGTCTATAGTCCTGTTAACAACTATGACTGGTATCTGTGTCCCAGACGCTGTGTGAAGTTCTTTATACATATACGTCTTTTAGTCCCCACAAGACATTACCACCAGTGGACAGAGGATTAGACTGAAGCACAGAAAACTTAAGTAAGTTACTCACATCCACACAGGTTCTAGTAGCACAGCCAGGACTCAAATCCAGGGTTTCTGGCACCATCTGTGTGCCAAGCCATTGTCTATACAGACTATGCTGTGATGCCTTGATTACTTTCTATATGCATACTTGTACTTAATTAATATTCCCAACAGCTCTGGAAGAAGGTACTACTATTAAATCCATCATATATATTGGAAAGGTGAGAATTATAAAATCCATGCAAATTATAGTCAGTACCTGAGGATCCAGGATGTTGTCTGGAATCAAATCCAGATGTTGTCTAGAACACTCTATTTAAACCCCTAGACTGCAGTAACTTCCTACCCTAACCCAGCACCTGCTCATGTGAACTCACAGAACATGTGAATTTGAATTCACTTGACCTAAAGTGTGAATGATCTGCTCAACACCTGGTTCAAATGCCACCTCCTCTGAGATGGCCTCTCTCAATCCCCTAGCAGAAGTCATCTTTCTTCCTCTGTTGTCTCTGGGTTGTGTGCTTTTTTTTTCCCCTGACTTTTGCACTCAAAGTCACTCTTGATCACTCCCAATGTGATTGAGAGCAATTTTCTGTGCCGAGGAGTTCCGGTGTTCTGGCCTGACCCAGACCTCACTGTTGCGACCCTGGAGAACAGGGTCATGAAAACAGGGAAAGCAGTCATGGGTGAGCATGGTCTGCAGCCCAGGAGCAGAAGCCTTGTGAAAAACAAGAACCGTGGAAATGAGAAAAATAAACAAGAGACCACAACAACAAGCTGTGGAGAAATGGTAAGTAGTCACTGACTTGGCAGATCTGAGGGAGCTAAATCCTAAATTGACAGTGGAGAAAACTGAGAGTTAGCACAATAATAAGAGGCACAGACACTGATGCAACTGGGATATGGGGGGAGGAAGTAAAACAAGTTGGATTGGTTGAGATTACTTTGGAAGCAGTTAGAGGACTTCCCTGGTGGTCCAGTGGTTAAGAATCTGCCTGCCAATGTGGGGACATTCAATCCCTGGCCTGGGAGGATCCCACATACCACAGGGAAACTAAGCCCATACACCACAACTACTGAGCCTGTGTCTAGAACCCTTGAGCTGCAACTACTGAAGCCCATGCACCCTAGAGCCTGTGCTCTGCAACAAGAGAAGCCACCACAATGAGAAGCCATGCAGCACAACTAGAGAATTGCAACTAGAGAGTAGCCCTCACTTGCCACAACTAGAGAAAGCCTGCATGCAGCAATGACCCCAGCACAGCCAAAAATAAGTTATTTTTTTAATCAGTTGAAAAAAAAAAGAAACAGAAACCTTGATCCCTTCTGCAACTCTGCGCCCCCAGGTGGCAGCCCTGTCCCAGTCTGGAGAAAATTGGAGCCTTATTCTCTGCAGAGGACAAAACAAAGGGTATCTGGGTAAGGGACAACAGAATCATCTGAAGGCCAAGACAGTGTATTGACTGAAGTGAACACACAGAATGTTCAGGCTCCCATCTCGCTTCCTGCCCTGGGCTCCCAGAATTCAACAAGCAGGCCTTTGCCCTCCAGGCAAGAGAGTGGAAGAGTCTATAAGAGGAATCTAGGTGGTTCAAGAGGAAAGACTTTTAAAATAGACATTGAGGTTTTTCCCCCCCAACAAATGGCACAGCTGGATTACCCTACAGAAAGTTCCCAGTTAACAAGCACCACCTACAGGGACTTTAGTTCCCCTCCTCCTAAGCATGAGTGGATATCAGGGGCTTACCAGGAAGCTCCGGAAGTTTCCCAGCATGAAGGACAGAGACCAAGAGACCCAAATCTGTGGCCTGGGTTTCCAGATCAAAACGGACACTGAGTGCCCAGAAAAAAATGGATACAAATGCCCAAAACAAAGTCTCATCAATGTGAAATTTCAAAATGCAAGGAACAAAGAGAAGAGCCTACAACTTTCAGGGGGATTGGTGGGGAGGCACGGAACAAAGAGCCAGTTTGCATATGTAGAATTAGGAGTTAGAGATTTCAGATTTCTCAAAATAATCCCAGCAGCTAGAAGGCAGTAGAATAATGCCTTCAAAATGCTCAGGGAAAATAATAAACTGGGTAAGGTCTCACTTCCTGAGTGGCTCAGACGGTAAAGCGTCTGTCTGCAATGCAGGAGACCCGGATTCGATCCCTGGGTTGGGAAGATCCCCTGGAGAAGGAAATGGCAGCCCACTCCAGTATTCTTACCTGGAAAATCCCATGGACCGCGGAGCCGGGTAGGCTACCACCCATGGGGTCACAAAGAGTCGGACACGACTGAGTGACTTCACTTTCACTTTCACTTTCAAGGTCTCAAAAATTTATATGCCATACCCCATTTCTCAGAACTTTGCTGACAATGTCTCCACCCAAATTTGAGTATAAGCCCAAAAAGGGAAAAAATATAATATCAGAAACAGGAGATCCAACCCAAGAGAGAGGCCAAAGGAATCCCTATGGATGCTGCTGAGAGGTCTCTGGATGACAGCTGCGTGCCGCCAGGCAGGGCAACCTGCACCAGCAGTTCCGAGGCCATGGAAACTCCTTCAAGAAGATGAATTGATGGAATATCTGATGTGAATGAAGAGGATGTGGACAACCTTTGAAGTTTAGGAGCATGGGAAGATGGAAAGGTGCATGTGTTTGGAGGGACAAGAGAAAGAAAGGGAGCTAAGTCTGCATTTTTTTTTTAGAGTGAGAAATCAATAGATGCTTTCGAACTGTGGTGCTGGAGAGTCCCTTGGACAGCAAGGAGATCAAACCAGTCAATCCTAAAGAAAATCAACCCCGAATATTCAATGGAAGGACTGACGCTGTAACTGGAGCTCCAATATTTTGTCCACCTGATGAGAAGAGCCAACTTGTTGGAAAAGACCCTGATGCTGGGAAAGACTGATGGCAGAAGGAGAGGGGGGTGACAGAGGATAAGATGGTTGGGTGGCATCATTGACTCAAGGGACATGACTTTGAGCAAACTATGGGTGATAGTGAAAGACAAGGAAGCCTGGGGCACTGCACTGTATGGAGTTGCAAAGAGTTGAACACAGCCTAACAACTGCAGAAAAACAAAAACAAACCCTCTCCCAAATCATGAAACAGCAATACACATAGATTGTTGGATATAAGGTGATAATGAACAACAGACATCTAGAAAAGATGAATACAGTTGCCTCTGTGGAGGGGAAAATGGAGGAGGTGACTGGGGGCTGTTCTTTGCCTTAACAAACCCTATAGCAGCCGCTGAATCTTTAAACTCTGTGCAGGTATAATCCTAACAAAAATTAAAACTTAAAAATAAAGTTTTCCCTGGATTTGGAATGGCAACTAAAGAGAACAGGAGGGTGATCTCTGAAAGAACCCAAGCCCTTTCATGCTTTGACAATGAAATAGCTATAATCAGACTGTTGTACTTTTGCATCACCTTAAAGTTTATTTTTTCATTTATTCAACAAATATTGACCAAGGTCCCACTGTGCAAAAGCTATTTCACATCCATTACCTCTGATGATCTGGCTTTAGAAATTAGATGGAAATAGCGTGGGCTCATGACTCCCTCTCTCACCAAGTTTACACAGAGGCCACCAACTCCCCTGGGAGGGAGAGGGTGGGTTCTGGTCCAGTGATGCCAGGGGGTAGAAGAAGCAGAAGCAGGTCAGCCCCTCTGAGCTGCAGTGAAAGCTCCTCTGGTGTGTCTACAATAGGACATCTCGCCACACAAGGCTCAGTTTCCTTCCAAACTAATGCTTGCTCACAACATAAACTCATATTTGCTGTATTAATGGGATGCATGAGAGAACAGTGTGGGATGGGGAAATAGGTGTCTGTTCTCCTATTTGTGGACTATTTGTGAACTAGAAAAGGGATGTTGTTGAAGTGTAACATATTCCCTGATAAGTAGAGAGGAATCTACATAGCATCGTATTTGGTCCTATGAAACATGTCCTCCTTGAGCATGTTTTGCCCACTGTAAGTGACCAGAAACTCTCAACAGCCTGTCCACTCACAGGGAGCCCGCATTGCCTCCTCTACTTGGGAAGCCATTTTGACTTTCTTAGCAGTGTCCTCATCCACAGGAGAAATGTCTGAGCTTTTTGTGGCTGAGACTGCCTTAGGATCAAGGTGCTCAAAGGTGAAACCAATGACTCCTCATGCAAGGAAGAGCCAGCAGGCACTTGCCTACTCATCAGGGTAGCTACTCTACAATGGAGGAAGAGAGGAAAAGAGGGAGAGAGGTAGGTTCAAAGTCAAAGTGAAGGTGCTTAGGCAGTATCCCTCTACAGTCTGTTTAATATCACACTTGGCTATCACTCACTCCTTTCATTACAGACTCCCCAAATCATAGCCAAGACAGAGAGGGGACTAGTCAACACTGAGATTATTTGTTGCATTTGCCTGTTGTAAAAACTACATTTCAGAGCCAAAAGATGAGCTAATATTCTTCTTCAATGTCAGTAGCAGAAAGCAAATAACTTAAGGCATGAGAACCAAGAATAAGAAGGGAGCTTAATGCTTCCATAGAGAAGCAAATATTTGCACTTATTAATATCCTGAAACCCATGTTGCCTGAATAGTTCCTTCTCCTTTTATCCCCCGCCTTTTGTCTAACACAGTGATATATTGCCACTCTTTCAAAACCCTGACACAGATGACATTGAAGCAAATTATGTACCTTGGCCAGATTTCTCAGTTGAAATGGAGATAGCTGATGCGTACTTTTTTCCATCTAATTAACATTCCACAGTCTGAATAGCTGTTATCTTGCCCTGGGTCCCATATGAATGGGTGAATAGATAGAAAGATCCGCAACAGCTTGGCTTGCATAGAATGAGATTTCTCTTCAGACAAAGAGAAAATGGAATGGATCATTGTCATCTGGATGGTAGCAGTCGTCAGAGACTACCACACAAGCCCTCTCTCCCGTGTGTGCAGAAGCAGAGTATGTTGCCTAGCACCAGCGGCCATCCCCACAGAATCTTTGCCCACTCCCTGTTTCTGCAGTTGGCCAAGTAATTTTTTTCACCCAGGTCTTTGTTTACACTGTGTGGTAGTTTTCAAAACTATGTTTCTTAGATTTTTTGCTACTCCTCCACTCAGATTAATTCTCCTCCCCTTGAACTTAATGGTTAGCTTCCAAAACGAATAGAATGGGGCAGAAGCGATGGTATGGAACTTCCAAGACTAGATCAAAAAGCACATTGCCCTCTTCTTCTCTCCAAACCCTCGCTCTGGGGAAAACCAGTTGCCATTATGAGAGTCAGTCCTATACAAGACACATACCATCCTACAGAGAGAAACCAAGACCTCCTGCGAATACTCATGGGAGCAAAACATCTGGAAGTGGATCTCCAGCCCCAGAAAAGTCTTCAGATGAGACCACAGCCCTAGCTGCATCATGACTATAACCTCATGAGAGACCCTGAGCCAGAACCACACAGCTAAGCTGCTCCTGAATTCCTGACTTATAGAAACCATGTGATATATTAAATGTTTGTTGCTTTAAGATGCTAAACTTGGGAGCGATCTTTCATGTAGCAATAGCAAACTAATACACACTGTGATTTCTCTTGACTGTCATCACCATTTATGGAAAAAAATTTCTCCCAAATATTTAAAGACCAGAATGACTACAACCTTCACATCAAGACTCTAAAGACATTGCAAAGTGAACATGAGGGGATCAGAAGCTTAGTCAGATCTTCTATAAGCTAGTCAAGCCCAATCACTGGGAACTACAGAGATTGCTGGAGAATGAAAAAAAGAGGACAAGGGGAAATGTCAAGGGCATGCCATGGGCTGCTAATCATTCACTCCCTCCTTCCTCTGTGAATTCTCCAAGCATTGTTTCATCTCTCACAGAATTCATTGTGTTCTTCAGCCTTTTTCATCAGTGGTGTGTGTACTTTGGCCCCTAACTAACTCCTGGTCTTCCCCCAGAAACCTGAAGCTGGCACATTGGTGCTCACACCTGCAGACCCCGGTCCATGGCAAGTCCTGAGCCAAGCCCAACCAGGACAGGCAGTGTCAGAGATCCTCCAGTGCTGTCAAAGCAACCTGGATATAGAAATCCCCATAAGTAAAATAACTACAAACTAGCAGAGAGGTTAATAGTCTTTGTTTCAGAGCTAGACAGAAATGGGTTTGAATCCAGAATCCACTCTTGACTACCTGATTGATTTTGGACAAGATAAGTAATCCTTGGGTTCCTCTGTAAAATGAGAGCCTAATACTACCTATCTTCACTAAGATTATATTAAATCTATATAACCTCTTAGCAAACGGCCTGACACTTTGCTTAGTAAATATTGCTGTTAAGATGAGGAGTGGAAGGGTTGATACTACAGCTTAGAATCCATTCCTAGCCTTCTGCTGTAACTTCATTCCATCTCATAAATGCTGGTGATTCCTCATACCCAATGTGGGTGGTTGGTTTGGGAGAATTTCCCCTGCTATTTTACTCATTCTGCTGTGGTTTCTATAAGCTCAAGTCATGGCTCCATCACTAACTCCCAGCCCATTCCTAGGCTCCTGTCATCTTCTGCTATTGTTGGTATCCGCCCACACGCACCTTTGAACACCCCTGTCTCACCCCGGCCAGCCCAGCTAGTCTGCGGGGGAGGAAGAGGAGCTCACCACCTGGACAACAGTGTGTTTCTCCACATCTCTATAAAAGATTTCTTGTTTTGTCTTCAGGAGGAAAGATGGAACCTAGGCACCTCCCTTCATGCAGGCAACTGCCTATTCCGTGGAAAATCAGCTGAGGTAATTTAAATACCCTGCTTAATTACTTCACTACCAGACTCCCAGCTAAACTGCCCTAGCAACACCTAGCAACCAGCTGCTGCCCCCAGCAGCTTCTGTAAGAGAGCTCTTCTAACTGCTTTATAAGCAGTCATTATTGGTAGCTTTGGTACAGAAATGAGTAAGTTAAATTAAGACTAGGAATGATATGTAAGCCAGTTCCATGCTATCCCCTTTTCTTGGTTTTGCCTCCACTTTCCTGTGTAGGCTTAAAGTCACTCCTCCCAGGGCTGAGCTTGCCTTTTCAGAGATGGGTAGAGGCAGTCATGGGTGTGTTTCAAGCACATCTTTAGAGTCAGATGGACACTCCAGCTATGTGACATTAGGAATATTATTTAACCTTGATGCACCTCAGTTTCTTCATCTGTAAAATGGGAGTGATAATGCACAGGGCCTGGCATATAGTACATATTCATTGTTGGCTGCTATGATTATGAATAATCTAAGATGAAGAAATAACAGCCAGTTTTCCAAATGATACTGCAGCAGAGCCAGCCAGCCTGGATACCCATGTGATTGTGAAATGCAGACAGTCTCCCTCTTGGGTTGGCCCCTGACCTTCCTGCCTGGTCCCATGGCTGTCCCCTACCCCTTGTGTCCTATCCCCACTCCCTCTGTGACATAAGGTCCATAAGAGCTAGAATTTTTGTCAATATTTTGTTCACTACTGGATGCCAACACAGTGCTTGACATGTAATGGGTGATCAATAAATATTTGTTGGATAAATGGATGTCTGTAGACTACTGCCTTATGCATATGGGTTCCCTTAGGAATTTCAAGGGTTAGGATATGGGAATTCCTGGATCCCTAACTTTATACATCTTTATAACATACCAACCACTAACAACCGCTATAGCTTGTCTTTGTATACGACCAGATCTAACTAAAACCCCAAATGTAACATCTAAGACCATCCTAAGTGTTCATTTCATTGCCAAGACTGTCCTATGTGAATATAGATCACAAATGAGAGTGAAGGTGTTGGTCGCTCAGTTGTGTCTGACTCTTGATGATTCCGTGGGCTGTAGCCCACCAGGCTCTTCTGTCCATGGGATTCTCCAGGCAAGAATACCAGCGTGGGTTGCTGTTCCCTTCTCCAGGGAATCTTCCCAAACCAGAGTGCCCTGCATTACAGGCAGATTCTTTACCGTTTAAGCCACCAGGAAAGCCTAAATCACAAACTCTTTGCTAAAATTAAAGGTAAGAACACAAGGGGAAAACTAATAAAATGAAATCCAGATTCTCAAGACCCAGAGTGGAAGGAGGGTGTTACCAGTGTACCATTTTCAGCTTGTTTCTGTCTCTAACCCAATGGATCTGTCCTGAAGCAGAGAGTCCAGTAGGAGAGAGAAGAAGAAAGTCCAAACCAAGCAGAGAGAGCTTGTCAGGGTGTGAAGAGGATGCAGGACTGGAGCCAGAGCCAGCCAGCACCTGGGGTCAAGAAACCAGACATTTAAAGGAGGCCAGAGAATCTAAGCTATCTAATTTATAGGAAGCAGAGGGAAAAGCCACAAGTGAGGGTAACAACAGGTTCATTGCCAAAGTGATTTGGAAAGTGCGAGAGGCTACCTCCTGCAGATTTTAAGATCTTCCCAAACAGACACCTTTGGAAGGCCCAGACTTCACCTCCCCATTCTGAGTCTTCTGTTACATCAATAAATCAGAAGAGTTTTATGAATCCAGAGGAAGCATATGTTCCCACCAGGGCCAATCTCTTATGATCCAGCTCATGTCCTTCCAAGTTTTCACATTTCGGAAGTAAAGTTGAGAGGATCCCAGAATGAAACATCAGTTAGCAGCACTACCAGGGTCCCTGTCCCTCCCGACCTCTGAGTTACTAATAGGAGTTTTCTCTGTCACTCCCAGTGCCTGGTTCCCTTGTATGTGGGTGGTCCAAGAAGCAGCCTCTCCCTGCTGAAGGCAGAATGAAGACCCTGCCACCAGAGTTCCAAAGCAGACATGGATCAAACTACACCAAATATCAAAGACCCAGCGGCCAACTGCTCCTTAAGCATCTATGCCCATCTCTCTGGCCAACCTCTTTAGAACCTAGGCTTTGACACTTAGAGGCACAACCTGTGAGACCATCCAGTGAAAATCCTTATTTATAAAACTGTGAAACTGAGATTTAGAAAGGAGCCTTGGGACTTCCCTGGTGGTCCAGTGGTAAAAACTCCACCTTCCTTCCAATGCATGGGGTGCAAGTTCAGTCCCTGGTTGGAGAATTAAGATTCTGCCATGCCACACAGTGTGGCCAAAAAATACAAAATAAATTAATTTTTTCAAAAGACGATAAGGAAAGCCTTCCTCTGTCTCCTATGAAAGAGAGTCAGAAGTTAATTTTTAAAAAAGAAAGAAAGCTGGGAAGACCCAGAGGAATCGGGTGGAGAGAGAGGTGGGAGGGGGGATCAGGATGGGGAATACGTGTAACTCTATGGCTGATTCATATCAATGTATGATAAAACCCACTGAAATGTTGTGAAGTAATTAGCCTCCAACTAATAAAAAAAAAAGAAAGAAAGAAAGAAAGGAGCCATGATTTCCTTGCCACACATCAAATCCATGGGCAAGCTAAGACTGGGACCCAAGACTCTGATTCCTGTGTGTGCGCTTAGTCACTCACTCATGTCCATTTCTTTGCAACCTCATGGACTATAGCCCGCCTGGCTCCTCTGTCCACAGAATTTTCCAGGCAAGAAATACTGGAGTGGGTTGCTACTCCAGAAGAACTTCCTGACTCAGGGATCAAACTCAGGTCCTTTGCACCTCCTGCATTGGCAGACAGATTCTTTACCACTGTGCTATCTGGGAAGCCTGGTCACAGTCTTTCTTTCTAGCACTTCTGGACTCTGCATTAGCAGTCTCCTGGGACTGGCAATGTTCTGAGTGACCAGGAAAATATTAGGTGCACTTCCCCTGGGGAAAGCATGAGATTAACTGTCAAAAGACCTGATTTAGTGCCCGGCACCCCCTCTCACCAGCTGTGTGATGTAGGCAACTCATGTAACCTTTTTAATCTGCATCAGGAATAGCTGTGAAGTGGGGCAACACTAAAGGCTATATGTCATGAAGTCGTCTGGAAGACTCAATCAAAAATGTATTAAAAAGCTCTATTTTCAAAAGTAATATACATGTAATTATTCTTATTTTCTTCCCCATGTTTTTCAGTGTTTTCCAAATTATCTACAATATTGATTTTAAAAGAAAGATTATACAGAACTTTTAAAGTTTTACCTATCGAATTGGCAAAGCTTTCATTTCTTACTCCAACACTAAAGGGTACACAGAGATTAGCACTATCAGTCACTGGTAGTGGAAGTAGGAATTAGAACTAACTTTCTGAAAAATTATTTGGCAACAGGCCTCGAGAGGCTTAAAAATCGTCTATATCTCTTGTCCCAGTTAATCCGCTTCTCAGAAACTATGTAAAAAAATTATTAGCTCTGCAGTTAAGAATAATTAATAAAGCAGTTTGTAGCAGAATTTTACTTAAGTATTCCTGAAAACCAGAAACAAACTAAATGTTGTCCAATGAGAAATGGTTAAACAGCTTACAGTACTCCTTACAATAAAATATCATAAAATCCCTTAAAATCAACTTTTCAAAGAATACTTAATGAACTGAGCAAATGTTCATAGTATAATATAAAATAACTTCAATAGAATATTACACTGCATAAGTAATAAAATTCCATTTTTTAAACAGAGAGACACACAGAGAAAGAAAAACTCACAAAAACATTAACCACATTCCCTCTGGATGATGGGATATAAATATTCTTTATAATTTTTTCTGCATTTTAAAATTAACTACAATGAGCTTACTTTCTTTTACCACCTGAAAATGCTGTTACAAATAAAAACGTAAATAAATATTTAAAGCTGTAGGTTTTTACATTCCACTGTGACACCGTGGTAGCAATTATTTACACGTACCTGTATCAAAGCCTCTCTCATTAGTGGTTAGAAGCTTTTATTAGCTTTACGTTTCTTTAACTGGGTTTTGTGCTTTCTGCTGCTTCTTTCCAGTCCTAAATTCCCCATCTTACATTTTTGCTTTGATTCATTTTCACGTAATCTGGGGGGGGGGGAATTGAGTCATTTTATAGAAAGAATACTCGGGTGATACCTTTTCTTAGCCTTCGGAGATCAGAGAATGTTGTCATGGATTGATGACAACATGGCTAGGTGTCTTGGTTCATTCGGGCTGCTACAACAAAATACCACAGACTAGGTGGCTTATAAACAACAGAAATTTTCTCATGTTCTAGAGGCTGGGAGTCCAAGATTCCATGTCTGGTGAGGGCTTACTTCTTTGTTCATATAATCTCACATGGTGAACGGCAGGAGGGAACTTTCTGGAGTCTCCTTGAAATTGTTATTTGCTAAGTTGTGTCCGACTCTTTGCGACCCATGGACTGTAACTCACCAAGCTCCTCTGTCCATGGGATTTCCCAGGCAAGAATACTGGACTGGGTTACCATTTACTTTTCCAGGGGATCTTCCCAACCCAGGGATCAAACCAAGGTCTCCTGCATTGCAGGAAGATTCTTTATCATCTGAGCCACCAGGGATTTAAGGGCACTAATCTCATTCCTGAGAGCTTCATTCTCATGACCTAAGTACCATCCAAAGGCCCCACCTCCAAATAATACCACCACATTGGGCATTAGGTCTCAGTATATGAATTGGGAGTGGGGGATGCACAAACATTCAATTTATAACATTAGGTCAGAGTTCTCTATTTCTACAGGCATTCGTACAATTGACTTCTCAGATTTATTGTTTCAGAGAAGAAACCTAATATCAGTTAGATTACTCTAAAATTATCCTTAGTTTTTCAGCTTATTTGCTTCTGGGACCCCTACACCCTTGAAATTGAATTATACTATGACTCTAGTGACCCTGGAAACCAAGTGCCAGAAATCAGAGCAACAGCCAAAGCCCAGATCAGATGAGTAAGCTTTCACTGAAGGCTTCTCCACTGTACAATCATCTACATTCCATTCAGAGTTCAGACTCACCTCTTTACCACCTCTTCACTTTTGTTGTAATAAATACAATTGCAGACAAAACCTTATTTCTTGGTCTCTTAATTTCTGCAGGATGAATACCCAGAAATGAAATTGTTGCATCATGAGCATGTTTCCCACCCCCCTTCACTAAGTGCCTTTAACAATTATTTCTATGAGTAATACAAGAATGTCCTTTCCCCAGCAAAAATCTCTATGAATTATTACCCCTGTTTAATTTTTCCCAGCAAGGTGTGTGAGAGGTCTTATCTCATTGTCCTGCTGATTTGCATTTCCCTAACATCTTTCACATTGTATCTGGTTTTCCTCTTGGATGAATTGTCTATTCATATCCTTTGTTTATTTTCCAACTGGGATGTTTTTCTTTATCAGTTTGCAGAGGTGTTTAAATATTTTGAACATTAATCCTTTATCTGTTTTATAGGTTGCAACTTTTTCCTAGTCTATCATTTGTCAAGTAGATATGACTATCTTTCCATTATACTATCCACATTTATTGTCCCGGTTTAAAGATCTCCCAAGCCACCAAGTCATAAATGCATTCTCTTAAATTTTGCTCTTATATTATTTTGTCCATATTTTACATTTAAATGCTTGATCTATCTGAAATTTATTTTAATATGTAGAGTTCCCTTCCATTTTCTTCTGTGTGGATAGGATCAGTTGGAGAACATGATATCATACACAAGCCAATCTTTTTCTTCCCACCAGGGCTGGTGTCATAGATGTGTTTTTCACTTGTGCAGTCATATGGGGCCTCACACTTAGGGTCTTATGTGTCTGGTTTAATGCTCTGACCTTGAAATGCTTAATAATTTGATCTTTCAGCTTGTGTTTTGTAAGTGATTTCCAATGGCGCACTGAGTGGCGGACTTGGATCCTGAGCACAGTTCCGTCCCTCACTGCCTCTCTGCCTCCTTGGGACGGTTCTGGGCCTCCAACTTGCCCGGTGCCTGCTGCCCTGGCCCTGCTCAGCTTCCTCCTTGCCACCTTTGCTCTTCTTCAGACCTTTTCAGACACACAAGGTCTCAAAGAATTTAACTATCTGCACCCTTTCTGAAAAAGAAACTGGGAGATACACTCCAGCAAAACAAGAGTAAAACATGATAGAGGAAAATAGTGAGGTCTAGAAATAAAGACCCAGCATGGTAATGAGAAAGAGGGATTCAGTAAAGATTCAGCTGGTCCTGAAGCTAGACAACAACTAGTTCAAACCACGTCAAGAGGACAGAAGATGTACCAAGGGAAAGAAAGGAAACTGCTAGATTCCCTAATGTGCTTGCTTGACCTTACTCTGAAGAGTTTTACAGCTCTGTGGAAGAGATGGGGCAAATAGGGAATATGTTCACCAAAAAAATCCCTAGAAACTGAAAAAAATAAGACAAATTATTAACTCTAAGGAAAACTAAATGTCTTGAAAGTAAATGTATTCATAGGTTACCTATTGGCTATCTGTGGTATAATTATGTGGTCATAAGCAGGTAAGTACTGAATGTTGATCTAACTAAGAATTATGGTGTGGTAACTCTTTGGGGAGAATGTTGGAGAGAAGTTTGAGTGGGAGGGAGAAAAGGAGTATGAGAACTGGAAGATGACTTCATCTCCCATTGTGGGAAGTTAATAGGGAATGTCTAAAATTGAAAGCGTGACAAAGACATGACAGAATAAGCCTGTTATTTAAAAATAAGGATATAAGTGCCTGCAGAAACAGCTAGAGTTAAATGTGTTTCTGGGAAGCAGAAATCAGGCCTGGGTTTCCAGGAGCAGGCATAAAGTGGTTGCTTTTCTTTAAAATCTGTATAGTATTCTTTGCCTTTTTAAACTATATAGTCATATTGCTTCTTAAAAATTAAAATTAAAATTTTTTTAAAGTAACAGGCATGTAAACCCAGGATGTGGCTCCCTTCACATAAATGAGAGCAGCTCTAGTCATTCATGAAAGGCTTTTAATGTCCAGACCAATCTCTGTCTAGTTTGAATGCCGGCACTTAGGTGTTGAGCAGTTTTACTGATTAGCTTTATTTACTCCAATTCTGTGAAACTATCCAAGAATTGGGCTTCCCTTGTGGCTCAGCTGGGATTGAGACGATCCCCTGGAAAAGGGAAAGGCTACCCACTCCAGTATTCTGGCCTAAAGAATTTCATGGACCATGGGGTCACAAAGAGTCGGACATGACTGAGCAAGTTTCACTTCACTTCACTTCATCCAAGAACTGCATGATCCAAAGATGGTTAATCTTTAGTTTCAGCATTTTTAAAAATTAGTCAATCATCTTTCATGTAATTTTCATAACAGTCTCTGATCTGCTTCTTAGTCGTTAAGTTTCCACACCTGTTATCAGCTTTTCCATTTCTTTCAACTCCTATTTTCTTTAAATCCCGAGAGTGCTTTTCAAATTCGACCTCTGCTACAAAGGCAGAACTTGCCTCTCAGCTTTCAGCACTTGACCTATTTTTCATAAGTGGCCTAGGACATTTTAACACCAAGAGGGAGAGAAAGATCAAGGTTCTTCCTTAAAGAAGAATAAAGAAAACCAGAATTACAGAGAGCAATCATCGATAGCAATTGAAACCTAGCATGATAGTCTCTATGTTGTACTTAACATAATTATATTTATTTCTGAATTATCATTTCATGTATGTAACAATTCAATTATTTTAATATAGGATTTTGATGGGAGAAGAGTAAGTGACTAGACCAGTGCCTCTCGGTCACTTGGGAAGCTTTTAAATTACTAATACCAGACAGGGTTTCACCCTGAGAGATGTTGATTTAACTGGTCTGGGTACAGCATGGTCATAGGAATTTTTTTAACTCCCGTTGTTATTCTAACATGCAAAAAAATTGGGGTACCACCATACGGGATCATGTCTCAAATGTTCTCTCTCAGTTAAAACATCTAAGAAGAATCTAATTCAGTCACCATAATTCAGGCCCTGAATTCACGTGGTAGCACGTGCCCTTGTGTCATATGAATTCCTGGAGGAAATAACCAGAGGGTCTTGCAAAATTAAACCTTAAAGTTGCAGGAACCGTCCAACAGCCACCCCTGGGCGTCCTCCTCATTTGCAATAGGTTCCCAAAATGACGGGCCAAGGAGAGCATAGACTGGCTCATAATGCCCCCTCATTACGGCTTCCCTCTGCACTGACAGCGTTCATTTCCTGTCAAGCATTTTATTCGAATTACAACATTGCCCATTTTAGAGCCACCCTGACTGCCCAGACAACCAGCTCTTAGCTCCCCAGCCAGGGATCAAAACCAAGCCCCCTACATTGGAAGCACAGAGTCTTAACCATGGGACTGCCAGGAAGTACCTTCCCTGCATTTTTTAATCAAAGAATTGGATTGTCCAATTCTAACCAATTCTGGTTAATTCTAAGTCCTTTGGTTGTGGTCCCTAGCACATTTAATGAACAAAGGTTTTATGGAGCCCATTTCCTATGTGGAATTAGAGGATGTTTTGTGAGCATATGCGACATGGCTCTTCAACAACTACAATAGTGTCTGCCCCCTTGAAAAGCATGTGTTTGGAGAGGATGAATCAAGTCCCACAGCTGAGACCCGAGATTGGTGACTGCTGTCAGCAGTTGGAGCCTATTCGTGAAGCAGACAAGAGGGCTGTTGAAAGGGGGGCTTACTGAACAGACTAGGCCAGGGACAGCATTTCTGAACTGCAGTAGGCAAGGGATAGGTGCCATTGGGCTGATCTGGAGCCCAGGTAGAAGGAGCCAGGCTGACATGGGGCCATACTGGCCTGACTTCCAGAATAGAATCACTACTAGACTTCTTAGGAATACAGGAATAGACTCAGAGAACAGAAAAAGGGGCCAGAGAAGAAAGAATGTTGTGATTATCTTCCTGCAGATCATCAGCAGTCCCATCAACTTGCTGAAGCAGTAGGGTGGGGAGGGGGGCCCAGGGGAGCATCTCTGGGGCCACAGCGTCTCAGAGCCAGAGACCTCTAAGAGCAGGAAGAGAGCCTCATGAAATAACTTCAGCCCTAAGGAAAGCCATTTACCCCAGCCGCAGTCTGCAGCCCCTGCTCATGCCTGGATGGTATGTCCCCACTTTCTCCATAACCAGTGTGAGGTAGTCAGGCCATTGCGCAGGAGCTCAGCTCAGACCTGAGTGAAGGGGCGCACACTCAGAGTGCCCTCTGAGCCTGGGCCAGGCAGGGGCAGGAAACCATCACTAAGTAATGACTATGACAGAACTTAAGTGGAGACAGAAGGGCACAGCTGTTCAGCCCTTGGAAGGCTGGACCAATTTCTAATTTTCCTTGTTATACTAAAGAACCAACATCTTTGAGCTAATGCATAAGATGAAACATCATCCAAAATCCATCCCAGTTATTATGAAAACTGAGACTTGCTATCCTCCTCCATACATGTTTAAAATAATCTTGATCTCTAAATATTGGAAAGTCAGACCCAATCCTCCTAAACCAGCCCCTTTAGTCCCTAAACCCTTTGAAGGCTGAGAGTTCCAGAAAAATGCTGGACTTTCTTCCTAGGTTCTAAAATATTGAGAAATCTCTACAAATTTCCCAAAGATATTAAACAGAATCATAGAGTTATGGTCTATAATATCTCAGTTATCAACTATTTACTGAGCACCTATTTTAAATGAGGGACTGAGGATACAGAAATAAATCAGTCCGATTAGCTGCCTCCAGAGGCCCTCAGTGGTGGGGAGATGCAGAAACAGATTATCTTAATACAATACCATGCATGTAAACCACAGACATACGAGTAAGTGACAGGGAGTTAGACCCTGCATGAGGAAAGGCTTCCTTGAGGAAGGAGTCCTGGAGCCTAACAATGAAGAAAGAGTACAATAAAAGTTGAAATGCTACTTGTGATATTTCATAAACCACAAAGTTCACACATGGAGTGAGGGAGGTTGTGGAGGTTGGGGGATAACACAGCATTCATGACAGAAGGTCTAAGCAAAGGGTGGCCAGAAGGCCAAGAGCTGGTTCTAGAAGAGCTCATGTTAATAGCCAGGGCTCAACCCCCTGAGGCTGCAGAGAAACTGGAAGTCCCCACTGTCACTCCCACCCACCCAACTCAAGACCCAAACAGCCCACTACATGGAGATGCAACTGGGTCAACAAACTTTTCCCCTGGGAGGCAAAATAGTGTGAATCTATCAGCCACCTTGAGTTTCATCATTTCCATCCTAAGAGCTCAGGCTCCAAGGGTTAGAACTGAGATTGGGAGGGAGATGGAGAAAGGAAAGGAAAGAGGAGAGGAGGAAGGAGGACATTCACACAGGCCATCCTCACCACCTCTTCTCCCAGTCCCCACACACAGCCTCCCTCTCTAATGGCGTCAAAGCCACAGTGGGCTGCCCCCTCTGACGAGGGCCCTAAGCCTCAGTGTCAGGTACATGCAGAGCAGGGATTCACTATGTTGGACCCTGCGCTGGTTCCCAAGAGAGGTTGTAACAAAGGATCACAAACAGGGTGGCTTAAAACAACAGAAAATTCTGTCACAGCTCTGGAGGCTCGAAGTCCAAAAGGAAGATGTCTGTAGGGCTTACACTTTCTCTGAGACTCTGGACAGAATCCTTCCTTGCCTCTTCCAGCTTCTGGTGGTGCTCAGCAATCGTTGGCATGACTTGGCTTGCAAGCACATCACTGCAGTCTCCGCCTCGGGCATCATATGGTGTTCTCCCTGGGACTCTGGCTCCACGCAGGAGTCTCCTTGTCTCATAAGGACACCAGTCATGTTGGATGAGAGCCCACCCTAATGATCTCATCTGAACTTGATTACATCTGCAAAGACTCTATCTCCAAATAAGGTCAGATTCCCAAGTACCAGAGCACTATGGACTTCAACATACCATTTAGGATGACACAGTCCTACCCGTAGCTGCCCCTTTATTCCTTCCTCCTCCAGGACTTGTGGCAATAACTGAGGAGCAACTGCACATCTTTCCCAGAAAAGATAAGCATGTCATTCCCAAGCTAGCCACCCTCAGTGAATCTGGAAGGCAAGGCCAGGGGAGACCCTGTCTTCTGGTCCTCTAGAATATATAATCATATGCTGACTCACTGGCGGCTATGGGATTGGGAATTTCTCTGTTAAATCGTCCTATGCTCACCCTGATTGACAGCTTCGCAACCCAGGGAATCCTATGGAAGCTGCAGTCAGGCCCTGGTTACATACGCCCCCTCCCCTCAGGGCCCAGATTTCCTCATCTGTAAAGCCTAAAGAGACTTCTAGTGTCTAAGGGTGACTATAAAGGGGGCACAGCTGGCCCACATCAACTCCACATCCGAATGCCCAATTAATACACGGCCATTCAGCGAGTGTCGCTTGAGACCTGCAGGAAGGCTCACTAGAGTGCCTGAAGCACCTCCCTGGGGACAGCGTGTATCTCAGTATGCAGATTCTGAATTGAGATCATAACGAAGCTCTTGCTCTGCTCCTCCCAAGAGCCCATGCTTTGTATTCACACGGAATATCTGGACACCCACGCAGACACCACTAACATACATACGCATGAGAAATCATGCCGGGTGAGAGCCAAATGCAGCGCAGAGTGTCTGAATTACAGAAGAGGTGGAATCACTCAGCAACCAGTGTCCTCTTGGCTTCAGTCTGGCAACTGCATAGAAGCTAAACAGCTTCCCCTACAGAAGGAAGGGAAAGAAGCTATAGCCCAGCAGGACAGAGGCAGGAACAACACACAGCTGGGGGCCCTTGAGGGTCAGCAGGGCCATCCAGGAACCACAGCCACAGGCCACAGCAAATGGAGCAGTCAGCCATGAGCCAGTTCTGCAGGGCCCTGCTGGGGGCTGGGGAGTGAGGATGAGTCCAAACTCTCCAAGGAATGATGCGCCCCATCCCCGAGAGGACTAGGCGAAGAATCGGGACCCAACCACATGGCTCATTCATGCCAGGGCAGGACTTCCGGCCCAGCCTGGAAGCCCACACCCTGCAAAGGATCTGATGGGGAAGACGTTGACTGAATGAGAGGGTTGGGAGGACAGACAGGAAGTGAGAGCAGTGGGAATTCAGAGACCAGGAACAAGCCATGTGATGGGCGAGATGGTCTTTGACTTGGGGGGCCCTGGAGACTCAGGGTTCCCCCTGGCAGGTCCCATCAGGCCCCTGAGTAGCAACTGCAGACCCCGCCCACTGCTATTCCTTGCCCTGGGTCAAGCAGGCTGGACCCGGCAGGGCTGGAGGGCAGAGACAGACTGTACTGTGTGCATGTGACACAGTGCGCACAGGTCCCCCGCTCCACTCTGCCCCACCCATCTTCCCCATTCCCCATCTGTCGGCAAAAAGGCAGTGTCATCAGAGAACGAGATCTGGGCTCAGCCTTTACTGGGCAAATAATACTGAGCAAGTTATTTAACCAGACTAAGTCGCTACATCTTCGTCTGTAAAATGGGAAAGTAATAGTACCTGCTCCCCAGAACCACTGGGAAGACTAAGTGAGATAATGCTTATAAGTAACACAAGGGTGGACATAGTACCTGACATACAATAAGTCCTAATAGATACACATTCCATAGCTCTTATAGAAAAACGAGAGTGAAGGGAGCATTGTCTGCAGGACAGAACCCAGAGTCAGTCAGTCTCAACCTGGCAGATTCCATGCACCAATGGCACTTGGAGCCCCCAGAGGCATTGCTTTATGTCTGGAAATGAAGCAGCAAACAGAAGGCCTCTTTGCCCAGATCAAAGGAGCCTGCTCGTCCTCATACTAGTAGCTCTGGAAAAGGTGCTCTCTTACTGCCTCACGTGACTTGTCCCCAACTAATTAACAGTCTGGCTGCTGAATAATACAAATGAATTTACTTACAAAATAGAGACCCACAGAAAACAAACTTATTACGGTTGCCAGGGAGAAGAATGAGGGGGAGCGATGGTTAGGGAGTTTGCGACGGACATGTACACACTGCTATGTTTAAAATGAATAACCAACAAGGATCTACTTCATAGCACATGGAACTCTGCTCAACGTTATGTGGCAGCCTGGATTGGAGGGGAGTTTAGTGGAAAATGGACACATGTATATGCATGGCCAAGTTCCCGTGCGGTTCACCTGAAAGTATCGCATTGTCTGCTAATTGGCTAAACCCCAATACAAAACAAAAGGTTTTTTAAAAATGTGATGTATATGTATATTACCATATATGAAATAGATCACCAGTCCAGGTTTGATGCATGAGACAGGGTGTTCAGGGCCGGAGCACTGGGATGACCCTGAGGGATGGGGTGGGGAGGGAGGTGGGAGGGGGGTTCAGGATGGGGAACACATGTACACCCATGGCCGATTCATGTCGATGTATGGCAAAAACCACTACAATATTGTAAAGTAATTAGCCTCCAATTAGAATTAATTAATTAATTATTTTTAATGTGATGTATATAAGCATGGAATATATATGTATATGTATATAAAAATATATATGTATGTATATATGTATATGTAAATATATATGTATATTAAAATGGAATATTATTTAGCCTTTAAAATAATAATAATATATTTTTTAAAAAACAGTCTGGCTGCTGCCCCAGGTGACTGATGGCTGCCCCTCCTCTCCCTGGAAGGCTAGGGGCAGGGCATGTCTCAGGGAAGATTGCTCACACCCGCTCCACCACCCACTTCACTCATTGAAAACGGAAAATGCTGAAGGGTGTGCATTCCCCTTAACATCTGTTGGTATAAGGCAAACCCTCATGACTGTCCTGATAAACTCAGAACCACTCAACTGGCTTCCCCCTGGACAACTTTGCTAGGTTACTACTGGGACCAGAGAGCAGAGAGGCAAGGAGAGATTAACAGTCTTTTCTTCTTAAATGAAGACGTCTAACTAAAACATTTGTCTTTGCCATCAGCCCATCCCAGCTTTCCACAGGGGCTGGAATCTTTTCCCAGGTTCCCCATGCATTTGTCTTGATCAGTGCTACTGTTGAGCTGGCTCCCTTCCTCCACAGCCCTCTTCCTAGGGATTGCAGGGTGCTATCCAGGGAAGTGACTTGAACATTAGAGCATTTTCCAAGGTGGCCTCTGCTCCCCTGCCTCCAACTTCTTTATGTGCATGTGTGCATGCTAAGTCGCTTCAGTCATGTCTAACTCTTTGCGACCCCATGGACTGCAGCCCTCCAGGCTCCTCTGTCCATGGGATTTTCCAGGCAAGAGTACTGGAGTGGGGTGCCATGCCCTCCTCCGGGGAATCTTCCCGACCCAGGAATCAAACCTGCGGCTCCTGCGGCTCCTGCAGCAGGCAGATTCTTCACTGCTGAGCCACCAGGGAAGTCCCAGTGTCTTTATAGTAAATGACTATCCATAGCAACAAATTCTGAAATCCTAAAACAGTTGAAAAACTGACACAACTGAAAGCTGAGTGTCAGTGCTACCATTTTATAAACGGCCTGCAATTCCCAAAAGGAGTGGATCATTTTTATTTAAAAGAAACATTAGTCATGGAATTGTAGCATTTTAAGGCTGCAAACTTTGAGTGCCTACTGCTTGGTTTTATTTATATATTATATTTGGAGGCCCTACCATATTTCAGAAAGGTTTAACATATTCATATTGCAAATGCCTTTCTAAGCAGGGCTGCTTTGTAAATCAGAGGTGAGGCTGTAGATGTGGAGTGAAGAGCCCTCGCATGGGAGAGAGAAGTTTGGGACTCCAGTTCTCAGCTCTGCAGCTACCTTGAGTGTGACCTGGTTCCCTCAGCTCCCTCCATGCTGCTATAGTGAGTGACAGTACAGAGGAGAGGTTGAGTCAGAGATCTTGGCTGCAAGCAACAGAAAGAACTCTGGCTGAATTAAGCAGAAGGGAATTTACCGCTCCAACTGCAGGATCAGAATCAGGGGATGTTGGAACACCTGGCTTGGATTAGACTTGCTAGGACCTAAGGTAGCCAAGCCACCAAAACCTAGGCAACATACCTGATACTGATGGCCCAATCAGCAGGAGGCCGCTGTTGCCCCTAACAACCTCCCACCAATCCAACTTAGCCTTGCAACATTTGCTCTGGGACTCACTGAAAAAAAAATCAGCCCGGTTGGCTGAGCAAAGTCACAGCCCACCGACTCTAAAGGTGGGCACTCAGTGGAAGAATTTCAGCTCTTTGGCCTTTGACTTTTAAAATGAGAGAGCACAGTGACAGACCATGTGAGGAAAGTCATTCTTTTACTTTGATGGTGGTTTTACTTTTGGTGGTGGATGTCCAAGGGTGGTCTCCGACCAGCAACATCAGCGTCATCTGAGAACTATTTAGAAACGTGCACTCTCAGGTCCCACCCCAGATCTACTAAACTGGAGATTCTGGGGTGGGGGGCCCAGCAATCTGTTTCAACAAGCCCTCCAGGTGACAGTAATACACACCAGTCTGAGACCCACTGCCCTACAAAAAATCCGAAGGCTACTTAAAAGGTTGAATGTCTGCCATCATATTAAAATAACAATTGCCCAGTTTTAATGGGTGAAAAGCCAGAGTTTGGAACCAACTGGCAAGTAAACAAAAATAAAATATTGGGGTAAGGGGTCTCTTTAGACAACATTTTTTTCCTACTGATGTGTGACAGTGTGCTTACTGTTCTAACATGGCTTCAAAACAAATTCAACCCTTCCTTCCAATCACACTGCCGCCTCTTCACCTTCCTACAAAAACCCTGGACCCTCCTGTTTCTCAAGCCCTGCTCCAACCCCTCCTGCCCTCCCTTCAATTACACGACCCAGGAAACAGCCCTTCTATCATGCAAATCTAAAACCTTCCTGTTCCCTTTCTTCAGACGATGCTAATAAACTTTCAATATCAGAACTGTACACTGAGATACTCAGAAGCAAACAAACTGCCATCCTCTGGCCTTCTGTCACCTCTGCCCTTCAGGCCATAGTGTCTTTCCTGCTCCAGCAGCTAGAAGCTGGTTTAATGGGTTAGAGTCCTCTCAGCTCCAACTAGCCCTTGCCTCTCAGCCAGGTGGAAACTGAAGTCTGAAGTCTGAAAGGTTTAGACTGAGCTGGAGGGACACCATGTGGCCATACTTGGTATGACACACCAAGCAAGGGCTTCTGTTTTTTCTTTTTTGGTGGGGCCACAGGGCCTTTGAGATCTTAATTCCTCCACCAGGGATTGAACCTGGGTCCTCTGCAGTAAGAACGTGAAGGCCTATCCACTGGACTACCAAGGAATTCCCAGGGCTTCTGTTCTTTATGCGATCTTTTGGTAAAGACTATGAAACAATGACCTGAGGATATGTTGTGAAAGTTAAAAAAAAAAAAACTAAAGTTCACCCACAATCATGCTAATGGGATTCTTTTTATTTGCTCCTGCTTTTAAATATTTTCTGACAGTTACAACCACAATACCTCTCCATGAAGCATCACTTTCTTTTCCATGGATCTCTGATCATCAGTATTTTCCATGCTCATTCAAGGTTTTTGCAATTGTTCTCTTCAGTGATAGTCAGTAACATGTTAGTGCAATGAAATGGAATGAAAAGGCTTTCAACCGTTCAGCAGGCATGTGGGTAAGCGCCCCATTTCGGGAATGACACGGGCAGGGTTTCAAAACCCAGCTCTGCTACTTACTTAGCTGTGTGATCTTGGGCATGTTTCTTAACTTTTCTGTATCTCAGGTTCCTCATCTGTGAAATGGGGAGAGGGAAGACTATGACCTACTGAATAGGGCTGTTATGAGAATGAAATAATAATATGTGAGGAGACCCTTAACATAGGACCAGGCCGTACCCCTGCTATCAGCATCATTATTTTTAAATGCATCCCCATGGGAATGCAACTGATGCCCGCTGAGGACCTCTCTTGGATGGGATCCCTGAAGCTGCAAGTCTAAGCATGTTTCATAGCTGGAAAAACATAAAATGAGGCAGCTGAGATTTCAGAGACTAGGAGCCTGGGACAGACAAATGGGATTCGGGGTCAGGTCCCCTGTCCCCACTTCTTAGCATCGCTATCAAGCAGTGTGTCCCTGGTCCCCGGTCCTGCCAGTTGCAGCAGGCCCCAGATTCCTCACCTACAAGCCAAAAGAGGAGTTTACCTACAACTGCCTTCATCTAAAACACAACGTACTCAGAAATGTGGAAACAAACTCAGGATTCTCTCCAGGACACATTACCTCAGGACGTCCTTGAGATTCAGTCAAGGTCAACTTGACTTCTAACTACCTAAAATCTGCCGTGTACTCTGCCAGAAATTTCTCTACAGGAAATCATCTTGCTGCCAAGTGAGGCCCAATGAACAAAAGAAAACAGGGAAGAAAAACTCAGAGACCCCCTAGAAAAGGATGTAAGGGAATTCTCTCTCACTGATACCCTCCAGAGAGCCAGACACCCACCTGAAGAATGAGTCTTCCTGAGATCCTCTACAGTGTGTCAGGCCAGGGGACCGAAGATAAATTTTGCCCTCCCTCTGTCCTCAAGGCCTCATCTTTTTGTAAGAGGCAGGCATAGGGAGAGACATAGACACATATAGCAACAACTCTGATAGTTTCATATGTTATAACACGGGGCTATTCAAGGTGCAGTGGAAACAGAAGTGAGCCATTAATTCTGCCCTGAGCAGTCAGGGAAGGCTTCGCTGAGAAAGACCTCTTTTTTTTTTTTTAGTTGGAGGCTAATTACTTTACAATATTGTAGTGGTTTTTGCCATACGTTGACATGAATCAGCCATGGGTGTACATGTGTTCCCCACCCTGAACCCCCCTCCCACCTCCCTCCCCATGCCATCCCTCAGGGTCATCCCAGTGCACCAGCCCTGAGCACCCTGTCTCAGGTATCAAACCTGGACTGGCGATCTGTTTCACATGTGATAGTATACATGTTTCAACGCTAGTCTCTCAAATCATCCCACCCTCTTCCACAGAAGACCTTATTAAAAGGAGGATCAGATTACAGTTGAGACTCCAGCAGGGCTGGATCCACTAGAAAGCTGTTTATTGTAAGTCACACAATTACCCCTGAACTAGGACAGGGCCTTGGGCTAGTGTGGAGGGAAGGGATGCAGCAGAACTGCCCGGGGGTGCGGGGAGGTGGGGAGCAAGTTAAAACATAGATTTCCAAGCCCTACCCGAAGACCCAGACCCAGTAGGCTTCAAGGGGGCCCAAGACTGAGTAGTTAGCGAGCCCCTCCTCCAGGATAACGCTACTACAGGTGGTTCACTTTCCCACCACTCTTGTTAGCCCCACAGCCATCCGAGTCACATCCTAGTCACCCTTCCTTCTTATGGATTCTGTGGCTTCTGCCTGGGAAGTTCCTCCCCTTCTGCTCCCACTTGACTGTCTTCTCTTTCAAGACCCAACAGCTCAAAAACACTGCTAAGGGGACTTCCCTAGGGTCCAATGATTAAGAATCTGCCTACTAATGCAGGGGACACAAGTTTGATCCCTAGTCCAGGAAGATTTCACATGCCGTGGGGCAACTAAGCCAGTGTGCCACAACTACTGCAGCCTGCGTGCCTAGAACCCAAGCTCCGTAACAAAAGGAACCACTGCAGTGTGAAGCCTTCACACTGCAACCAGAGAATAACACCCCCAAAGAGTAGCCCCCCAAAAAATAGCCCCCCTAGAGGGAGCACAAGGGCAGCAATGAAGACTCAGCACAGCCAAAAATGAAATAAATAACTAAAAAATTTTAAAATATACATACTGATAGGTAAACCCTTTCAGATTTCAGAGTATAATCTTATGCCAGGCACCAAGTTAGTTCTTTACATAGATGATTTCATTTAATCCTCAAAACAACCCTATAGAATAGGTCTCCTAATAAATCCCATTTTCCAGATGAGAAAACTAAGGCACAAAGGAGTTAAGTAATTGGACCCTGGTTCTGCTGCTGGGACCTGTGCTTTATCTGTATCCCCCACTAGACTGCTCACAAGATGTGCCTGAGGCTGTGTCTCTGAAGCCCTAGAGCCTGGGGCAGGCCCAGCACAGTTGCTCGGGAAATGTTTGTCAAGCAAAGAAAAGAAGAAACGAATTCCGCCTCCTTCCATCTGTGACCCTCAGCCAGCACCCAGGCAAAGAATCTGCCCACTCCCACTGCCACCTCCAGGAAGTACTCAGCAGTCAGGGCATAACCCACCCCGTTGTTGACCAAGTGACCCACAGACCAAGGGACATGACTTCCTGGACTCTTGAGCCTTCTTCTTTGGTGATACCAGAGAGGGAGTGCTCTCTGTCTCAACTGCAGACAGGCCTCCTCAAAGTCTCCTCCTCCTCGGGGCTTCCTGCCAAGCCTCTGCCTCTCAGCTGCCTCCCCTCCCGCCCTCTGGCTCAGTCTCCTCACCCCACCTGCCTTTCTGCTCCCCTCCCAGCATTCTTCCCCCTCCCTTCCCCCTGCATCCTCCTCCCACTTCCCTCTAGGTTTTTCTCCCTCTTTCTCTCCCTTCCCCACCTCACTCCCTCTCTGCGGCTAGCTCTTTCTCCTTCTGTTGATTTATGTGTGGTGTGTGTGTGTGCATGTGTGTGCGTGTCTGCTGGTCTCTCTCTGTTTCCCCTTCTGGCTTTCTGTTTCTCTCTCCTCTGTCTCTGTCTCTCTGCCTCTCTCTCCTCTCTCCTCCCCACTTCTTCCCTTCCTCTTCTCCCCTGCCTCCACCGCTCTCCCTCCTGGAACCCAGCATCACTTCCTCCCTGGCCGCTCCCCGAGTCCTGGAAGGAGGTCAGTCGGCTGCCCTGGTTCCCTCCTCTCTGCGTCAGAGCGTCGAGGCCTGGGAGCCTCTGGGCCCTTCCCGCCAGCCTCCCCACTTGTATCCCTCAGGCTTCTTTCTCCTCCGAGTCCTCATTAAAGGCTTCTCCCCTCAAGTCCTGCCCCACCTCCCTCCTGAGGGTTGCCTCCCCACGCTGCTGGGGACTATTCTCCCCTAGCTGCCCTGCAGCTCTGTCTCCCCAGCTCCCTGCAGCAGTGGGGGGATCTTATTCCTCGGGCTGGGCCTCAGGTCCTGCCAATGTAGGCCCGGAGGCCTCCACTGGCCCCCTCTGCTGCCTTCAGACAAACTGCAGAAATCCTGGAGCAGAGCCTAAGGGGCTGGTCCCTGCTTGGAGGCCACCCAAGTGAGAAGCCGAGGGGCCTCCATATGGAGCGCAGCCACCCTGCCAGCCGTGCAGAAAAGCCGTCAACTCCAGCACTTTGAGCCACAGCCTTAGGCCCTCCCAGGGCCTATGGGGCCTAACTGGCTCCACAGGGGCTGGGCCATCCGAGAAGGCCGGGAGCTGCAGGGAGTTCAGGACTGTTCTGCCCTCACAAGATGCCTGCAGAAGCCTTTGTTTCCAGGGCAGAAGCTGTCAGAAGACTCCAAGCAGGCTTATGGGTGATAGTGGGGCCCAGAGGGGGCTTAGCCAGTAAACATAAAGCTAGGGCTGCAGGGGAAGAGGAGAGCTCAAGGAGCCCCTACCCCAGATCTCCAGGCAGCTCACTCCATTCCCTTCTTGAGTAAACATTTAACTGAGAGCCCAGTGTGTGCCAGGTACTAGGTGCCAGAGATAAACAGAACGGTTGTCCCTGCCCTATATGGGCTGGTGAGAGAGAAAAACAAGCGGCAAATACAATGTGATAAATGAACTAATAATTCATAATTATGAAAGGAAACATTGAGCATGTTATGAGCAATGAGCAAATGCTGTAAATTGGCAAAAGCATTTTATGTTATCTTATTTCAATCCTCATCTGCACGAAAGGTTTTATCTCCATTTTGCAGATGAGGAAACTGAGGCTGAGTTATATAACTTAACTGCACAGTTAACAAATAGCAGAGCTAGGATTTCTAAACTGCCTAACTGACTCCAAATTACTGCTCCCTACTGATATAAAACGCTATTAACAAACAGAGGGGTGAGGGGGGTTGGGGTATAAGTGGACAGAGTGGGTGCAAAGACTTCACAGAGAAGGTGAAGCCTGTTGGGTTTTTGAAAGGTGAATAGGAGCTCCCCTGGCAGCCAAAGAGCACAAAGGCAATCCAGACCAACAAATGGTATGTCCAGTCTCCTTTGATTTCTTGCAAATTTTTTCTCTAATGAAATTTTTCCCAAGCTATTCAAGCTCCAACAACATTTACTAAGTACCTCTAATGTAGCAAGCACTTTTTAAAATTTAAGTATAGTTGATTTACAATATTATATTAGTTTCAGGTGTACAACACAGTGGTTTAGTATTTTTGTAAATTATACTCTATTTAAAGTTATTATAAAATAGTGGTCATTTTCCCTGTGTAGTACAATATATCCTGGTAGCTTATTTATTATATATATAGTAGTTTGCACCTTTTAATCCCCTACCCTTACTTACCCCTCTCCTCTTCCCCTCCCTATTGATAGCCACTAGTTTATTTTCTATGAGTCTGTTTCTGTTTTGTTACAGTCATTCTCTGTTTTTTAAATTCCACATGTAAGTGATAACATACAGTATGTCTTTCAGCATAACACCCTATAGGCAGAATTTCTTTTTATGGCTGAGTAATATTCCATTGTATATGTACACCACATCTTTATTCATTCATCTGTTGATGGACACTTAGGTTGCGTCCATATCTTTGCTGCTGTATATCATGCTGCTATGAACATTAGGGTGCGTGTGTCTTTTCAAACTAGTATTTTTATTTTCTTCAGATAAATACCCAGCAGTGAATTGCTGGATCATACGACAGTTCTACTTTTAGGTTTTTGAATAACTTCCATAGTGTTTTCCGTAGTGGCTGCAGCAATTTACATTTCCACCAACAGCATACAAATACTCTTTTTGCTCTACAACCTTGCTAACACTTGGTATTTGTATACTTTTTCATGATAGCTCTTTCTGACCAATGTGAAGTGATACCTAATTATGGTTTTCAGTTATATTTCTCTGGGGATTAGTGATGTTGAGCATCTTTTCATGTGGCCATTGGCCATCTGTATATCTTCTTTCAAAAAATATCTATCAGATCTTCTGCTCATTTTTAAATTGGGTTGTTTGGTCTTTTGATATTGATTTGTATAAACTGTTTCTATATTTTGGAAATTAGCTCCTTATCAGTTACTTTCTTTGCAAATGTTTTCTCCCATTCAGTAGGTTGTCTTTATTTTGCTGATGATTTGCTCTGCTGTGCAAAAGCTTTTAAGTTTAATCAAGTCACACTTGTTTATTTTTATTTTTGCTTCCTTTGCCTTAGGAAACAGATCCAAAAAAGTTATTGCTACAATTTATGTCAGAGAGTGTTCTGCCCATATTGTCTTACAGGAATTTTATGGTTTACATCTTTAATTCATTTTGAATTTATTTTTGTATATGGTGTAAGAAAATGTTCTCATTTCACTCTATTACATACAGCTGTCTAGATTTCCCAGCACCACTTATTTAAGAGACAGTCTTTTCTCCTTTGTATAATCTCTCCTCTTTTGTCAAAGATTAATTGACCATAAGCATGTGGATTTCTCTATGGGCTTTCTGTTCTGTCTCATTGGTCTCTGTGTCTTTTTTGTGCCAGTACCATAATGTTTTGATGACTGTAGCTTTGTTAGCATAATCTGAAGTCAGGGAGTGTGTGATATGTCCAGCTTTGTTCTTTTTTCTCAAGACTGTTTTGGCTATTCAGGGTCTTCTGTGGGTCCATACAAATTTTAGGATTATTTATTTTTTTGCTTTCTGTGAAAATTGTCATGGATATTTTGTTAGGGGTTGCATTAAATCTGTATATTGCTTTGGGAGGTATGCCCATTTTAACAATATTAATCCTTCCAGACCATTTAATGAACTTTTTAAATCCAAATTTCTGGCCTCTAAAATTTGCAAAAAATTTAATTTGCAATTCAGAAACTTCCTTAGGATCCTATCATGACTGAGCTCATTTAAAAAAAAAAAAAAGGCAATTAGCATTTAACAGTAATCTTAAAGTCAAGTTTAAAGAGGAAAAGAAAATCACCCATAAAGCCACCACCCTAACACAGCTTTTTCAGTCATTCTGTTTGCTTCCAATTCTTGTCAATAAATGTGCAAGATTTATGAGCAGTGTGGAAGCCAGCGTGTTCATTTTCTTCATTAGTACGGCCAAGCACATGTGAGTCTTTGATGAGATTTACAAATATCCTCTAAGTGGCTGCTTGTTTATTAGCAAAATTTCTTAAACTATCTGAGTCAGCACTCTTATGTAGCAGAAACAATTAATTATCTCTGTAGAAGTTATTCATTTCTTGTTTTACAAAGAAGACATACCCAGTACATGTGTATCTGCTTAAGGGAACGGTCTTCAGAGAGGAGACTGAGTCCTTACCTGGTGACCCAGCTTCCTTCTTGCTCCCCAAAGCTTACACTAGTGTCAGGTAACCATGCCTACCCAATGTTCTAGAACATACCAAGTACCCTCCCGTCTCTAGGGCTTTGCTCTTACCCTTCCCCCTGCCTCCAGTATTTTTCTTCTTCTCCCTGCCTTCTCCAGACTTTTTTCATTCTTTAGGATCCAAATGAAGTCCCCATTTGTCCATAAAGCTTTTTCAGAATCCTCAGGGATTTTTCCTGCCTCTGAGCCCTTCCGCTTTTAACAATCAACACCATTTATTGCTTTATACTGTTGTATCATTTACAGACATGCTCCATCTTCTAAATTTGAAGACTATAAAGGCAAGGACTAAATCTGATTTCTCCTCCCCTGCCTTCTGCCCACAGCTGACAGTTTGCAAATGTGTGTTGATTATAAAGATGCTGTTCATATGTGTTACAAAACTCTAGATTTCTAGCCATTAAAAAATAGTGTGAATTTGAAGTCAGAATGAGTCAGATTCAAATCCTTAGTATATCTATTTACTAATGATAGGACCTTGAAAAATCTCCTAAACCTCTCTGAGCTGTAGTTTTTTCACCTGTAAAATGGGGGCAATAATAGAGGTATTGGGAAGGTCTAATGAGGTAATGGTTAGCACAGTGTACAAAGTGCTTAGTATATCACCAGCATTCAGTAAGCACTGAGTGCATAGTTGATACTATTCTTTTCTCCTACTAATAGTAATGAAAAATAACAGGAAGACTAGAGTTTGCAAACAGATTCCAAAGAGCATTAGTTTAATCAAAGTCATTATCCACCAATATCATGAAATTGTCCATCAAAGAATTTCACATTAAAAACTCCTGACAACTGAGTGGTTTTAGGACTTTGCACTTGAGTTGAGTTCTGTAGCTCTGAGATTTTACTATCCAGTGCCAAATGTCTGTGACCACCACCCCCAGAGTTACCAGTTCAGTTCAGTTGCTCAGTCGTGTCTGACTCTTTGCAACCCCATGAATCGCAGCATCCAGGCCCCCCTGTCCATAGGATACCCTAATTTGAACAGTTGTTACATTGTTTCCTTATTTTTTTAAAGAATTTGCAAGCTAACTCCATTTCCTAGAATGTTAGAACTGAGAGTCACCCTAGGGACTGCCCCTTGTTCTACAGACAAGGAAACAGTGCTCCTCACAGAGTCACTTGGCAGGTAAGTGACAGAGCCAGAATTTTGAACCCCAATATCCCAATCTCCAATTCAGAACTCAGCATTCACCATGTCATTCTGACTCCTTGGAGAAAGAGCAACTCCAAGAGACTTGTACCCCATACACAGGGACACTGGGATTTGATCTCAAAGTGTGTTTATTCGCATAAGCTCCACTAAGTGGGTGGAGCTCCACTAAGCTCAGTGGGTGGTATTTAATTATTCCATTTTCTGATAGTGAGAATAGTTCATGCACAAAGATGCTAAACACTTGCTAAAATACACATCTTCTCTCAAGTGTTCCTGCTAGCATTTAAATCCAGCCTCTATGCTGGAATTTTGAGTAACCTCACTGCTTTAAAAGGTAGGTCTGGGAATACTAAAGAGTCACCAACCCTCCTGGGATTCATATAAGAGTCACTTCTGTGTATGGACACAAGCAGGAGGAAGAAGTGTGCATAGAAGCGTGCCATGCTCCAAAAAAAAAAAGAAGCGTGCCATGCTCCTGGCATATTGTGGATCCAAATAAGTGGTCTTTCATTGCTACAGTTTCACCGAGGAGGAAAGCAAAGAAGGAAAATGGTGTTTGTTGAGTGAATGACTGATTACCAATGGCGTAATTCAGCAATCACTCACAGCACCATCAGTCATGCCTGAGCAATTAAAATTTCACAAACACAACCTCACCCTGACAGGGCAGAGCTTGGCTCCTATATCAGTGTTCTGGGGCTTTCTCAAGTGACAGATTGTAGAAGTTCCTGGTGTGGAGATCTCACAATAAAATTTACCCAGTGGTGCATCTTGCCAGAATCAAGTTTAACAGTCATCACGGTCCTGTAAATATGCTGGACGGGGAGGGGCCATCCCTGCTGAGCAGACACATGTCTCGATTCATGAGGAAGCCCCATCAAAGCTGAAAGTGAAAGTCGTTCAGTTGTGACCAACTCTTTGTGACCCCATGGACTATACAGTCCATGGAATTCTCCACTGGAGTGGGTAGCCTTTCCCTTCTCCAGGGGATCTTCCCAACTCAGGGATCGAACCCAAGTCTCCCGCATTGGGGGCGGCTTCTTTACCAGCTGAGCCACCAGGGAAGCCCAAGGATACGGGCATGGGTAGCCTATCCCTTCTCCAGGGGATCTTCCAGGAATAAAACCAAGATCTCCTGCATTGCAGGTGGATTCCTTACCAACTGAGCTATCAGGGAAGCCCAAAACTGTGGCCCGAGCTAAATCCAGCTATAGCTCCCTTTTGATCTTCATCTCCTATGAAATCAGTTATAACTCTTATCCAGGGAATTAAGCAGTTCTGCTTCTGGCTCAGTGTGACTCCATCAAGTCTAACACTGGCCTCACCCCAACACATATGGCCTCAGAGCCTTTCACTCATGATTTATGGCCTACACACATGATGATAATCCTGATCTATACTGGCTGACACCACAGGGTCCAGAACCCACCATGTCATCCCCTCTAGAAACATGATGTGTGCCACCTCCCCCACCACCCAGGCTAACTCTCCAGGTCTACAAGCATTGCATCTGCAAATGCAGAGAATCCCAGATGGGCCCACCGAGCCCTTCCTGTGTACCAGGGACTTAGCTGACTGTTTGATGGGCATTATCTTATTTTACTCTCCTGACCCAAAAGAGGAATATTTTATTATATCCATTTTCTATGTGAGGAAATGGAAGTCAACGATCAAGTAACTAGTCTGAGGTCACATTGCGAACCAGGGACAGAGTTAGGATGAGGACCCAAATCCCACGCTCATAGCCTCTGTACTCTACAGCAGCCTCTGTCACATCATCCTTCATTGCTGAAGGAAAGTGCTGCACACACATGTGTGAAGACCAGAGAGGCAGAATGGCTAGGACTGCCCCTCGCCTAGCCTCATTCACCCATCCGTTCATCCTTCCAGCAGAAGTTGGTAACTACTGTGGGCCCGGTGCTGTGGCAGGAATAAAGAGCACAGCGGTCCTCTCCTTAGCAAGAGGACCTCAAAGACAAACAAGACTTATTTTGGAGGCTTCTCAGTCTTCTGCAGCCCACAAGTGTCTACTTTTCCCTCCAGGGGCCATCTTTACCAGGAACTTTAGGACTGGACCTTGTTGACTCTTGAGACCCAGATCCCACAAAGTCCTGAGGGCAAGGCCAAGTGCCACCGCTGTTGATCCCAGGCTAGCTAGCTATCCCAGGGAAACCTCAAACCGCGGAGTGATTGAAAGCCTCTCCTTCCCACCTGTCTGGAATTGCTCTTTGACTACACCCTTGCATGACTCACTAGGAGCAATATTTTTGGAGCGCTTCCAATTCAAGTGAAAGTCGTTGGTGTTTCTTCAGTTACCGGCTTAACCTGACATAAGAGGGCTGGAAGGTCTTGAACAAGTTCTGCTTGATGGACCCAACACCTGCTAACACTCCTCATGCAGTTAATGATAATGTCTTCCTTCTCGTGGGAAACCATCACACCAAGTCAGTGGGCACCCTTTAAGAAGACTATGCTTCTTGTAACCAATGAAACTTGAAATGGGTACAAGATTTCTGCAATAATTTCTCTGTGCCCCAAAATTATATTCACTTCTCCTTTAACTATTCTCATTAAAGATAGAGAAAGCCTCCCCTCTGGGACTGCCTATGTCAAACAGAGGAACACTCCAGTTTGTTCCCCAGGGGTGGTAACCAAAGGAGCCTGATAGTGTTCAGAGGACTCGGGCAAGAGCTGCAGGCAGATGACTTCTGTCTTCATTCCCTAAGACCAGATGGGCCATTCCAGCCAGGGAGGTCCTAGAATACACAAACTGCCAAAACAACCCCATTCTGGGTAAAAAGGTGCAAAACAACACAGGTCATATCTGAACGTTGCTCGGCAATGCTTTTCATAGAGAATAAAAGTAAACAAAGAATATTCCTTTCTCTAGTCCCCAGTTCTTGACATCCTAAAATAGTCATCTCATTCCTTAATAAAAAGAATGTAGGTCAGTCTGGCCCATAGAAGGTACATTGCTGATATTGGCCACACTCTAAAAAGAGGCCTCTTAGGAGGGTAAACTGTTGGTCAAAAAAGCATTATGTTCACTAATGGTAAAATGGCTTAAGTTTTGAGTTTTATTCCTTTTGTGTACCAGTGATTTTATATTATGCTGATTTATGGCAAAGTGCTCCAAAAGGCCTTTGTCCCCACAAAGTGATACAGTCTACTCCTCTTCTGCTTACTTGATTCTACCAAAATTCAGTTCCCCACCCAAGACTTGCCGCCTCCAGGAAGTTTGCTCTGACTTGTATCCTGAGAATTTTCCCGGTCTTTGTAGGTTGCTCCCTCTAAATGTTGATCATAAAGCATTAATGGCCTCATATGATTCCAAAATAGGGAATGAATAGTCATCTAAGGAAAATATGCCCTTTGCCCACTGAATGAGAAAGCAGATGGAAAATCAGAACTGCCAAATGACTTTTCAAGGACAACTCAACTGTCAATCAGGAGACCTGTCCCAGGAAATTACTAAATGTATACAATTGCACAGCATAGGGTTCTTGTACAAAGTAGCAATAAAATACTAATATTTCTTTTACTTTTCTGCCAGCTATGAAAAAAAAAATTGTCTATGAAAATTGTATGTGGTGGTACAGCTTTTCTGGGGAACACATCCACTTCTAAAATTTATCCTAAGGAATTAACTGCAGCTGTACACAACTGCAGATGTCCTTTGCTATATTTATGATGAAGCTGAAGCTCTAATACTTTGGCCACCTGATGCGAAGAACTGACTCACTGGAAAAGCCCCTGATACTGGGAAAGACTGAAGGCAGGAGAAGGGGACGACAGAGGATGAGATGGTTGGATGGCATCACCAACTCAATGGACATGAGTTTGAGCAGGCTCCAGGAGTCGGTGGTAGACAGGAAAGCCTGGCATGCTGCAGTCCATGGGGTCACAGAGTCAGACACAACCGAGCCACTGAACTGAACTGAACTGAAATTTATGTAATAGGAAAAAAATGTTGGGACACATTTGTAAGTAAATTGTGATACATCTATTGGAGGAATACTAAGCAATCTTTAAAAATCATGTATGTATGCTAACTTGTGCCCAACTCTTTGTGACCCCATGCACTGTAGGCAACCAAGCTCCTCTATCCACGGGATTTTCCACACAAGAATACTGAAGTGGATCACCATTTCCTTCTCCAAAAATTATGTATAATAACATCTAAAAATATGACAAAATATAATATATTGCTAAATTAAAAATTTTACATAGTATGCATGGTATTATCCCAATTTTGCACATGGAAGAACTTTATTGCATAAACACAAGGAAAAAAAGAAAAATTATTACCCCAGGTTTTTTTCTTATATTCTTCAATTTTTCTGCAAGAACGTATTTTTAAAGTAAAGAGAGAAGTTATTTTTTAAAAAGATAAGATGGGGGCACTCTCCATCCCCCTTCTGATGTCTCTGTCAGAAGCTTTCTCTGTCCCTTTTATCCTTTAATAAAACTCTTGCTACACCGAAGCTCTGAAGAGATCAAGCCAGGTCCCTGGTCCCAAACCTAAATCTTTGGAGATCACAAATCTGATATCGTTCACCATAAGGTATCATTTTGAGGGCTCATCCGGGATCTTCAGGACAAGCCCAGGCCTGATCCTTTTGGACTACAATGCCCCTAATGGAAATGTACCAAAGGAAGATGGGTCTTACTCAAGTGTGAAGAATCAAACAAAGGGTTAACTGGACTTAGAGTGGATGCCAAACTACTTTTTCTAAGTTTGATAGAAGTAAACAAAATGTTGAAAAAATTAGAAGATATTTTCTGTGTTGAGAACTTGATTTTTTTTTTTTAATGAATGAGGCAATTTATTAACTAATGCTTCTTGTTGGCAGCTGCCACCTGTCCAGCGATTCTGTCCAGATCTCTCTGTCCCTGAGGCTTCAGTTTGCAGCTCCCATCTTGGTCCTTAGTTTCCTCACCACGGTTCAATAGAGGGAGCCAGTTGTCATCATGTACGAGAACTTGATTTTTATTTGCTTTCAGCACTGAATCATCCTAGCATGGTGTAAGAGAAAGGTGTTGGATTAAAAATAAAATAGATAAGATAAATAATTGTAGTAAGAATTTGGAAAAAGAAAGTCTCTGTCATTGAATACTAATAAAGCTTTAAGCTTTCTGACAGCTAAGAGAAAATATAGTTTTCATGTTTCATAGTGATTATTGGATAAATGTTTATCTTCTAAAGGACATTTGTCTTTATCCTTGAAGTAAACTTGTGAGTTAAGCTCAATATAACACAAAAACCTTTTTATGCTGTAGACTATTCTAAGGGGTCAAACGGGAGTGGATGGTTTTAAAGTACTGTTTGTGCTGGGCACCAGTTGTTTTCACTACGCAGCATGCGTATAACTTTCTTTTCTGTGCCCCAGTTTTCCTCTCTGGAACCCACCCTCACTCTCATGAAGTCCCTGTACAAAGGGCAAGGTGACTAATCCCTAATTCCAGGGATGGGCATGAACTCAGGCCTGATCAATTATAGCATCACAGTCCCTGGCCCATAGTAAGTAGTTGTTTACGGGATAAACTTTGACCTAAACACAGTCTGTGAAATACAATAAACCTTTTGTGGGACTTCTGAGAGAGAAACACATACTCTTTTCTACTGAACTTAAATGCAGGACAAAAGGCTGCTCAAAACCTTCTTTTCCAATGCTTAGAGTCTGAAGATGAAGCCAATATAGGGACAACCAGTACCAAGAAATAGAGTGAGATTTGGATCTAGTATTAAGCCTCTGCATCAAACTATACCCAAAGCTCTGTCTACCCTTGTACTTTTTAGTTGCATAAGCCAATAAATTCCCTTTTTATTGCTTAAGCAAGGATAAGTTGAGTTTTTTTATTTGCAACCAAGAGAGTCCTAAATGATACACTCTCAATCAAGTTCCAAATATTCATTTCCAATTCTACAGGGGTGGTCAAACACACCCTTGAGAAATTATAAATATACTGCTAAGGGTGAAAAACTCCCCATGAGAGCAATTAAGGGAAGCCAAGATAAAGAAAGTGTTATTATTCCTATTCAGATATCTGAGACCAAATGTCTTTTTTTTTTTTTTACGTTAATCATCCTCTTTGATTACAGTTTAGTTTTGATTCAGGAGTTATACTCCTGAATCATAACCCCTTTCTCAGAATGTTGTTATGAAGAATAAATGAGAATAAAAGTTTATGAAAATGCTTAGAACAGCTCCTGACACCCAATGAGTTCCCAAGAAATTTTAGTTTCCTTCCCCTAGAACATTATTGTCAAGAAACAAAACAGACAGACAAGATATTTGTAAATTATCAAGACCTCCACAGTTGTCCAAAACAATGTTCTTCAAATTTCTTTTGAACTGAAATATGACCAGAGGATATTTGCAAGAAAACATCCATAAAGCAGTGATACTGCTATATATACAAATGATGGGCCAAAGTGTATGCCTTAGGAACAGGCCACCACAGTAGGCACTTTGGCAGAACTATGGATGCACAGAACTGACTCTGAGCAGAGTTCGTCAGAGGTGAAGCAGGAAAGCCTATGAAAGACTAGGAGCAGTGACATGTTTGATGTGCCAACTCAGATAGCAAGGAGCATGAAAACAGCTCCAGGCATGACTCCAAGGCGATATATGCCCCAAAACCTGGCCTTCTTTTTGGAAATGTTGCAGGTGACCCTAGGAGACTAATGTGGTACAAAGAGCATGTGTTTTATGTCATAAGAACCTAAACCACAACCTCAGCACTGCCATTTACTTGCTAGTGACCATGAGCTATTTCTTTAACTCTCAGGGGTTTTTTATCTGTGACATTAGGATAATAGTATGTACTGGTCGTGGCTCCTTTTCTCCAAGATGTGCCAGGCATTAGGGAAGCTCACAGATAGCCGGGTTCTCCTGCTTGGTATATGACGGGTTTGTATTTCTCTATCCCCTTGGAACTTGTGTGTATTCTTGTGGTTTGCTTTGGGGAATTAAATGTGACCCAGAGTGCCTTGTATCTGGCGAGGTGGAAGCTTCAAGAGCCAGAGCATGATTTGTTAGGTCTGCTTTTACCAGGTGAGGTGATTCTAGACACAAGATTGGATCTCTATCAGCCTGAATTGCCTGATATCATATGGTATTTGTCTTTCTCTTTCTGACTTACTTCACTTAATATGAGAATCTCTAGGTCCATCCATGTTGCTACAAACGGCATTATTTCATACTTTTTATGGCTAGTATTCTATTGTGTGTGTGTAAATATATATACACATACATATTGTTGTTCAGTCGCTCAGTCGTGTTTGACACTTTGCAACCCCATGGACTGCAGCACACCAGGCTTCCCTTTGCTTCACCATTTCCTGGAGCTTGCTCAAACTCATGTCCATTGAGTCGGTGATGCCATCCAACCATCTCATCCTCTTTTTCCCCCTTCTCCTCCTGCCTTCAATCTTTCCCAGCATCAGGGTCTTTTCTAATGAGTCGGCTCTCCGCTTCAAGTGGCCAAAGTATTGGAGCTTCAGCTTCAGCATCAGTCCTTCCAATGAATATTCAGGATTTATTTCCTTTAGGATTGACGGGTTTGATCTCCTTGCTGTCCGGGGGGGCTCTCAAGAGTCTTCTCCAACACCACAGTTCAAAAGCATCAATTCTTAGGTACTCAGTCTTCTTTATGGTCCAAATCTCACAATCATACATGACTACAGGAAAAACCATAGCTTTGACTCTACAGACCTTTGTTGGCAAAGTAATGTATGCTAGCTTTTTTTTTTTTTTTTTGTATGCTAGCTTTTTAATATGCTATCTAGGTTTGCCACAGATTTTCTTCCAAGGAGCAAGTGTCTTTTAATTTCATGGTCACAGTCACCATCTGCAGTGAAATATACATATACACACACACACATATATATATATACACACATATATATACATACACATATACATATATATACATACATATGTGTGTGTGTGTGTGAATTAACATTCATTTGTCAATCTAGACATTTAGGTTGTTTCCAGGTCTTGGCTATCGTAAATAGTGCTGCCAAGAACATAGGATTGTACATATCTTTTTGGATTATGTTTTTTTTCCAGATATATGCCTAGGAGTGGAATTGCTTGATCATATGGCAACTCTATTTTTAAATTTTTGAGGCATCTCTGTACTGTTTTCCATAGTTGCTACATCAGTTTACATTTCCACCAAGAGTATAGGAGGATTCTCTTTTCTCCACACATTCTCCAGCATTTGTTATTTGTAGACTTTATCATGATGGTTGTTCTGATAGGTGTGAGGTGGTACCTCATCGTAGTTTTGATTTGCATTTCTCTAATAGTTAACAATGATGAATATCTTTTCATGTTCCTATTGGTCATCTGTATGTGAGAAGAGTTATGTTTAAAGTGGGTGTAATCAAAGGATTGTTGTTTAGTCACTAAGTTGTATCCAACTCTTTTCCAGCCCCATGGACTGTAGCTCACCAGGGTCCTCTGTCCATAGGATTTTCCAGGCAAGAACACTCGAGTGGGTTGCCATTTCCTTCTCCAGGGGATCTTCCCAGCTCAGGGATCGAACCTGTGTCTCCTGCATTGGCAGGCAGATGCTCTACCACCTAGCCACCAGAGCAGCTGATAATCAAATGATACCAAAAGTTAATCAGCTACATTCAGCCCTGAGAAAAGACATTCTTTAAAGATTGTTCAGCATGGGGTGTAGGGGGAAAGTCCAGCAGCCAAAATGTGTCACTGTGTCCATAGCTGCTCTATCCAATAAAATGGCCACTAGTCCCACAGCTATTGAGTATCTGGAATGAGGTTAATCCACATTCATGAGATGTGCTGTAAGTGAAACATAACCACTGGACTTCAAAGACTTAGTATGGGGGGGGGAAAAAAAGAATATAAGCTATCTCAAGAATTTTAACATAGACTATGTGTTGAAATGATGACATTTCAGATATATTGGGTTACATAAAATACATTATTTAGATTAATTTCACCTGCTACATTTTACCTTTCTAATGTTGCTGCTGGAAAACTTTAAACTCCACATGTGGCCCACATTTTATTTCCACTGGATGGTGCTGGTATAATTATTGTCCAGAGGAAAGAGTGTCAGTTCTGGCTTAACTTACCTAAACTAACTCATCTAGAATTTATATTTACAATATTTCATGTCTGATAGAATGGTTTCCAGTGCTTTTTTAAAAGATTGACTTTTTTTTTCTATTTTCCCACTTTTGAGTCCTTTCAATATATTTTAGACAGTTCATCTAAAGCTTCTTGTCTCAATTTTAAGCTTAAATACTAATCAGAAGGTGAGAATATTTGAAGAAAAATCAACACATTCAGAAAACAGGGAGGTTATTCCCTATCACTAGGAAAACCAATGTAGAATTTCACACCATTCTGTCACCACTCTCCTTTCGTTTCAGTGAACAGAGAAAAGGCAGATGGCTCAGTGCAAAGAGCTCAGAAAGTGCAAATCAGGTCCCTCCTATGGGTAACATTTAGCAGGTAGTGAGATCCTCTCCATAGATTTCATACCAACATAAATTCCAGATGGATTAAGGAGACACTTTTAAAAACCATAAGAAAAACAAGAAGAATATTAAATGTACTACACAGTTAACCATTGGGACAGGAGGATTTTTAAAATGATAAAAGTATATTTTAATTCACTGAAATAAAAATAACAATATTTACTAAAAAAGAGGGGATTTGTGTAGATAGAAACTTATTCACTTTGCTGTACATCAGAAACTAACACAATGTCATAAAGAAACAATACTCCAATAGAAATTTTTTTTTAATTACAAAAAAAACACCAATATTTAATTTTAAAGTAAGTCTTGACTCTGTTTCCAGATGCTCAACCCGGGACACATTTTACTCTCCTCCCTTCATGTATAGAGTCAGGCCACCAATTTATAGATTGGCATTTAGGCTCAAATTAGAGGCTGATCTAGGGCTTCCTTGGTGGCTCAGTGGTAAAGAATCTGCCTGTCAATGCAGGAGACACGAGTTTGGTCCCTGATTCAGAAGGATCCCACATGCCGCAGAGCGACTAAGCCTGTGTACGACAGCTATTGAGCCTGTGCTCTAGAGGCCGGGAGCTGCAACTCCGGGGCCCATGTGCCACAATCACTGAAGCCTGCAGGCCTAGAGCCAGGGCCCTTCAACAAGAGAAGCCACCCCAGTGAGCAGCCCACACATTGCAACTAAGAACAGCCCCCGCTCACAGCAACGAGAGAAAAGCCCACGCAAGAGCAAAGACACAGACAAAAATGAATTAATTAATTTTAAAAATTAGAGGTTGACCTTGCCAGTCTCTTAGAATAACCTAGCCTAGTTTTTTTTTTTAATTGAAGTGTATTTGATTTACAATATCATGTCATTTTCAGTTATACAGCACATTCAATTTACACATATTTAAATATTCTTTTTCAGATTCTTTTCCCTTATAGGTTGTTACAAAGTATTGAGTATAGTTCTTTGTGCTATACAGTAGGTCCTTATTTTGTATCTATTTTATATTTAGTAGTATGTATCTGTTAATCCCATACTCTTAATTTATCCCTCCCCTACTTTTCCCCTTTGATGACCATAAATTTATTTTCTATGTATGTGAGTCTCTTTCGTTTTGTAAATAAGTTCATTTGTATCTTTTTTAATTCCACATATAAGTGATATCCTATGATATTCGTCTTTCTCTATCTGACTTACTTCACTTAGTATGGTAATTTCTAGGGTCCATCCATGTTGCTGCAGGAAGAGGAGGATTTTTAAAGTAGCAAGGAAAAAGAGGGGAGAAAAGATGGATAGATTAGACAATGTACAAATTTAAAACTTCTAGACATAAACAATATAAATGAAAGACAAGAGAAAATATAGCAAATATCACAAATATTAAATAAACTTTTTAAATGTATAGCTATTAGACAAATTAATTTAAAAACTATTTTGGCTCCCAAATGTAAAAGGCATGAATCAGTAATTCATCAAAGAACTATAACTAGCAAATGATCCCATGAGAAAATGTTCACTTTCCTTTGTAAACAAATGAATGCAAATTAAAACAAAAAGAAGTTACCTATTCTACCTACCTGATTGGCAAAGTTATTTTTGTGATTGCTGTTTTATTTGGTGCTGGTGAGAATGTAGTAAAATGAGTACTAACATATATCTTGATGGTTCTGAAAATTTATATAAACTCTTGGAAAAACATTTGCTGTAAAAAGACTTTGATAAAGTAACTCCATGTCTGGAATCTATCCCTAAGGGAAAACATAAGCAAAAATTCTTTAAGGCAAAAATACCTGTCACAGAGATATTTATAATATTAAATAATTAAAAACTTTAAAACAATAAGAAAAGGCTTAAGTGAAATATGGTATATTCATTCAATGGAATACCATGCAGTCAATAAAGCTATTTGGGCAGGCTGTACACTAACATGGAAAATGTACTATGATATAATATTTTGTGAAAAAGCAGTTTCAAATTGTGTACATACATATACATTGTATAATCATAATTATGTAAAACTGTTCATTTTAAAAAGATGGAATGGACGTTCATTATGTCTACCTTTCAGTAGTCGAACCATGAATTATATTTTTCTTCCTACTTTTATGAACTGTATTTTATTAATACCTATGAGTGATTATTATGGTAGGCCAAATAGGATAAATGAGCATTATTGTAGACTCCCCAAAAATATCCATATCCTTATCCACAGAGCCAGTGAACATGTTACTTTACCCAGTAAAAAGGACAATGTAGATGTGATTAAATTAAGAATCTCAAGATTGAGAGATTATCTTGGATTCTCTGGTCCAATATAATCACATAGGTCTTAATAAGAGGAAGTCAGGAGTGATAGAGAAAGAAAGATATGATAACAGTAGCAGAGGCTGAAGCCAGAGAGATTTGAAGATTTTTCACTGCTGGCATTGGAGACAGAGGGAGGGACTATGAGCCAAAGAATGCAGGCCACCTCTGGAAGCTGGAAAAGGCAAGGAAATAGATTTTGCCTGAAAGCTTCCAGGAGAAACACAGTCCCACTAACACCTTGATTTTATTTTATTTTTATATTTTGCACATTGTTAAACTTATTTCCAAGTATTCTTCTTTTTTTGGCCATGCTTCATGGCATGCAGGATCTTAGTTCCCTAACCAGGGATTATACCCATGCTCCATGCAGTGGAAGCGTGGAGTCCTAACCACTGGAACCCCAGGGAAGTCTCTTACACCTTGATTTTAGGACTTCTGACCTCTAGAACTATAAGATAATAAATATACATTATCTTAAGCCACTAAGTGATGGTAATTACTTACAGCAGCAACAGGAAACAGATACAAATATATACCATGTTTATGGTGAAAACAAATTGTCTTGGTTAAAACTCAGTTTTATCCTTAAAGCTTTTAAAATAATGCGTGGGGTAATATTTGTAGTCCAGTAACATTACTTCATCATTTAGATGTCAGAAACTGCAGTAGAGCTTAATACGTTTCTGATGAATTTGTCTCATCTTTCCATTCTCCCTATCAACACAGAAATGTCTCACTATAGAGCAATAAACATTGAATTTGGGACAATTTCCTTAATAATGAAATCTAGTACACAAATGTCTGAGAAACAGACAACAAACAGCAGGAAGGAGAAGTTTTTAAAAAGGGACCAAGATGATGAATCATAAGTAAAACACTCCCTTAGTTGAGCAATTCCAGATTTATGCAAACTCAACATTGCACAAAATTTTCCAAAAGATACATAGTATGATTTTAAAGAAATAGAAGACTCTAAGATAGTTCATGGGCAATGGAAATACAGAACAACTGTTATTATCTCCTCACTGGCTTTCAGCCTGTTCTCCCTTCAGTCCGGTGTCTTGTCCCATCCTCAACTCCTGGTTTGACTTCTTATCGGATCCTGCACCTGCTGCTTTGATCTTGGTGTTTCAAGTTACCTGGAGGGTCTGATTCTTGACCTTCAGCTCCTCCTCCAAAATCCCACCCATCATTCTCATCATCCACCCATCTTCTCCATTGGACACTATTCCTGGTCTTAGCTAGCTCACCCCTGAAGACCCAATCTCCAGTCTCAGGCTCTAGGAGACGATGGGGACAGGGTTGATGTGGGAGGGAGAGGATAGAGGTGAGAAGGTGGGCAATCTTCAACCACTAGGCAAGATTATCTTTGAAATGGGGGTAGAAAAAAAAGGAAGGAGGGGGGAGGTGGGGAGAAAAGGAGAAAGGAAGGAAGGGAAGGAAGGAGGAAGGGGAAGAGAAAGGGAAAGGAAAAAAGATGGAACAGAACTGTACAATATAAAAGAGTTACCAGTCATCTTAGGGGGAAAGTACTCAGAGAGCTGTGAAAACCATTCCATCACACATGAAATGTTTTTTAACAAATACTCATTCTAGGTTAGTGGCTCGTATGCTGACCTGACTTATGGGTGAACTGGTTTTTGTGAGTTGGTCTGTTTTCCACGCATGCCCTAGCACACGCACTCATGTACACTATATGGCAGGTTCAGCACATCCTGGACCGAGGGGGAAAGTGCCTCCAACCATCCTCGCATGCAGACAGCCTGCTCAGATCCCCTAATTATCTGGCTCTGTCTGCACTCATCAAGCTGCCTTCTCATTATAATGTGGCTTTCCATGTAGATTTTCCCACCAGGAGAGAACAGGCTGACCTGTAAGTGGGAGGATTCTGGTTCCATTGGCAGTCAGTCTGCATAGAAATTAATAAATCAACCTTTTCTTGGGAATTTGATTTGCAGGTCCGTTCTCAGAGTTTAAAACAATTTTTTACTGCACTAAAAAATAATTCTGTTAGTGTCTTAGTTAATGCAATTCAATGAAACCCACTTTAGGTAGCATTAACACAAGTAGGAATTTACTACAAGATGGTAATGGGGTGTCAGAGAACTCAAGGGCAGAAAGGGCAATTAGGACTAGAACCAGAAACCAGAAAGTACCGAGGCCCGAATCTGCCGCCCTTGCTCATCGTCTGCATCCCAGACGTCTGCATTCCCAGAGAAAAAGGCTACCCCCTTTTACTCATGCTGCAAGGCATCACGGACCTCGTTCCTGTCCCACACCTATGTCACTCTTTCCTCTCTACAGGTTAGCTTTTTCTGCTTCTCAGACATGCAGCTGAAAAAGGCTACCTCTTACCTGCCTCAGTGCCAGAAACCAAAGGAGACAAGCTCTGGTGAATGCCAGTTCTAAATTCCCACAGACAGAATCCAGTTGGCCCAATCTGGGTCAGGTATCCACCCTGATCAAATTCTCTGTGACTGGTAGGGGGAGCTGGGAGCAGGAGGACAGGTCAGGCCCAGCTCCGTGAAAAGGAGAACCATTCCCAGGAGAAGGAAGATTATGGAATGGATGGGGAAAGCATCCCTCAGATTGCCGCAAACTCCAAGTCAGAGATGTTTCAGAATTTGGAATATTTTTTTCTTTTTGGAACTTTCTGGAGTCTGCTTTTACTGAAGTATAGTTTATTTATAGTGTTAGACTCCAGTGTATAGCAAAGTAAATCAGTTATACGTACATACATATATTCTTTCTCATATTCTTTTCCATTATGGTTTATTACAGGATGTTGAATATAGTTCCCTGTGCTATACAGTAGGATGTTGCTATTTATTTTATATATAGTATTTTGCATTTGTTAATCTCAAACTCCTAATTTACCCCTGCCCCCCTTTCCCCTGTAGTAACCATAAGTTTGTTTTCTATGTCTATGAGTCTGTTTCTTTTTCATAAATAAGCTCATTCATATCATTTTAGATTCTCCATATAGGTGATAACATAATATTTGTCTTTCTCTGTCTGACATTTCATTTAATATGATATTCTCCAGGTCCATCCATGATACTGCAAATTACATTATTTCATCTTTTTAGGGCTAAGTAGTATTCCATTGCAAATATATTCCATATCTTCTTTATCCATTCATCTGTCAATGGACATTTAACTTGCTTCCACGTCTTGGCTATTGTGAATAGCACTGCTATGAACACTGGGGTGCATGTATCTTTTCAAATTAGAGTTCCCTCCAGATACATACCCAGGAATGAGATTGTTGGATCATATGGCAATTCTATTTTTAATTTTTTAAAGAACCTCCATCCTGTTTTCCATAGTGGCTGTGCCAATTTACATTCCCCAAAATTTGGAATTTTTGTATTCTAGTACAGTCATGTACCTCATATAACATCACAACCCCAACAGAGTCTAAAGCAGCTTCCCATAATCAAACACATCGAACACATTTTTAGAATGAAAACACATTTTTAGAATGAAAACATGAATATTCATACAAAATAGGAAATAGGATTATACATAGTCTCACGTGAGTTCCAGTTTGCCTCCAAAGAAATTACAGAAGTACTTTTGGTTTTCAGATCATCTGAATTTCAAAACTACAGATGAGAGGTTTAGACTACACTACTCTGGGCTTGCAGAGCCGAGGACAGACCACTTCCTCCTACGGGTTCTCTAGGACCTTACTCCTCCAAGTGTGGTCTCTGGACCAGCAGCAGCAATGTCAGCTTGTGACATTGGGAACTTGTTAGAAGTGCTGAATCTCAAGTCCCATCCTAGTTCTACTGAATCAGAATTTGCATTTTAAAAATGTACATAGTGGGACTTCCCTGGAAGTCCAATGGTTAAAGACTTTACCTTCCAATGCAGGAATGCAGGTTTGATCCCTGATCAGGGAGCTAGGATCCCACATAACTTGCATTCAAAAAACAAAAACATAAAACAGAAGCAGTGATGTAACAAACTCAATAAGGACTTTAAAAATGGTCCACTTCAAAAAAATATTTCTTTTTAATTTCAAATAGAAAGATGATAGTGTCATAGTCCATTCAGACTGTTATAATAAAGTACCATAGACTGAGTGGCTTATAAACAACAGAAATTCATCACTCATAGATTTGGAGGCTGGGAAGTCCAAATCAAGGTACTAGCAGATTTGCTGTCTGGTGGAGCCTTCTTCCTGGTTCATAGACAGTTGCCTTTTTGCTGTATCCTGACACACTAGAAGGGGTTAGGGAACGCTGTAGAATCTCTTCCATAGGGGCATTAACTCTTCACACTCAAGGCCTAAGCAACTCTGAAGGTCACCTAATATCATCGTCTCGGGGTTAAGATTTCAACATAGGAATTTTAAGGGAACACTAAGATTCAGTCCATTGCACGCTAGTGCTTCGTATGCATGTTAAAGTTTGAGAAACACTGCTCCAAGTGACCCTGGACATCCTTTTTTTTTTATCTCACCTCCCTGGTTTTCAGATTCCTTGCTCCCTAACCCAATCTGTCATGATGTGGTGGTGGGTGCATGTTCAGTCATCTCCGACTCTTTACAACCCTATGGACTGTAACCTGCCAGGCTCCTCTGTCCATGGGATCTCCCAGGCAAGAACACTGCAGTGGGTTGCCATTTCCTTCTTCAGGGGATCTTCCTGACCAAGGGATCAAACCCACATAACCCTCGTCTCCTGCATTGCAGGCAGAGTCTTTACCCCTGAGCCGCCTGGGAAGCCCTCCCCTACCCTTCATGATGAATGAGTGAGTGAGTGATAGTCGCTTAGTCGTGTGTGACTCTTTGCGACCCCATGGACTAGAGCCCACCAGACTCCTTTGTCCATAGAATTCTCCAACTCCTCATGATGCATCCAAAGTAAATCTTCAGTTATGTCATTTCCTAGTTCACAACAAAACAAAATAAAACAAATGCATGTTGTTAAAAATCTTAATGCTCCCAATTCCCTACCACAGAGATTCTTTTTTTGTTTCTACAGCCGAGATTCTTAATATCTGTATCTTCTAAAATTATCCATAATTTTTAAGTGTATATTTATTTTACTAGGGAGTAGATCCATGGTTTGCATTAGTTTTTCAAAGGGGTTTGTGACCCCATAAAGGGTAAGGATTAATCTTCTGGTAATTCTGATTTATTTATAGTTTCCCATGCTTTGTGTTTGTGTGTGTGTGTATGTGTTTATAACATTTCCTCTGCTGAGATTTCTTTTATAAATGCTCTGGATTGAATGTCTACCATGTGCTAGGTGCTAGAAATACCAAAGCAAATAAGCCAAGAAGGCTCCTTTCACCACTTGGCATCTGGCTTTTGCTCAGCCTTCAAGGCTTAGCTCAGCTTCATCTCCTCCAGGAAGGCTGAGATATGCCCTTCATTTTTGACTCCTTGACACTTTGTACTTATCTCTGATATTTAAAGGAAAAGTATCTGTTTGTGTCCTCTTCCCCACTATTAGAAACACATAGGCTCAAGCTAACTTTGTATAATACAACTCCTGTTTATAGTAAGGGTTCAATAAACATTTATTGTAATGAAAAAAAAAAGTTCAAGATTGATTCTTTTTTCTCTGTAATGGAAACAAATGGTCTATTCCCTATTGATTTTACAAAACTATTGGAAAAGTCACATCAGGCTAGAAACTATTTATAAGACTCTATTCAGAATCAAGATGAATTTCACAGTTAATTGATCCTTCTATGAATCTCTGAGATCAAAGTCAACAGAAAAACAACGCTAAGGATGGGGCTTCCCTGGAAGCTCAGTGGCAAAGACTCTACCTGCCAAACCAAGGAGAAGAGTTTGATTCCTGGTCTGGGAAGATTCCCAAAACTAAACCCCTGCACAGTTATTGAGCCTGTGCTTTAAAAGCTGGGAGGCACAACGACGGAAGCCCGCATGCCTTAGAGCCGGTGCTCCACGAGAGAAGTCACCACAATGAGAAGCCTGCGCACCGCAGCTGGAGAAAAGCCCCCGATCTTTGCAGCTGGAGAAAAGCCCACGCAGCAACAAAGACCCGGCACAGCCAAAATAAATAAATAATTTTTTTAATGCTGAGGATGATGGTGCTGTGAAAAAAGTGTGAGTGGCTACTAAAGGATCCTTGGGATGTGTGTTGAAAAAGGTCCCATATTTCAACATGACACAGATCCCAGCGTGAAGTCTGGGACCCTACACAGGGTGCCCCTCCAGTTCTGTGGGGCCAGACTGCTGCTTCCTCTTTACTTCTCACCTGCTCCAGAAGCTTCATCCTCCACAGCTTCCTTAAGGGTATGGCACAGTCATCCTTAAACTGGAATCAAGATGCTTTGCTCATTTGCATTTCCTTGTTCTCCGTCTCTCCCCAAGAGACTTGTTCATTGCTGCAGGGAGAATTAAGATTGTTGTACTGAAATACAAAAAGACAGACTCCCAAATGGGTTGATGAAATCATGCAGTAGTCATAGCTGTAGGAACAACAATAACAAAAAAAGTTGCCAAAGCTAAGCTATTTGATAGAAAAAGAGAAGAGAAATTGTTGAAATTCAAAGGGCAAACTGTTAAGGGAATAAGGCATGGTGTTTGTCTGTTAATGAAAAAAATGTGAGCCTTCTACTAAAATTGTTAACCAAATGTAATCAAGCCTTTAAATTAATTTCCAGCTTATAGGGAAAAAACTATATTAAAAAAAGTCTAATGACACCACAAGGAAATGATTAGGCAAATCAGAAGATGAGACATTCTACATGACAAATCAAATACCAATGTAATTTAAAAGAAAAAACTAAGGGGATTGTTTTAGAAAAAGATTAAAAACCATAACGAAAAATAATGCAATGCATTTACTCTGATTGGATCCTGGTTCTAAAGTATCCATTTTAAAAATTCATATTGGGAGAATTTGAATATGTAATTTAAATTAGATGATATTAGCAAATTATTATTCATTTTCTTAGGTATGATAATGGAATCATTATATAGAAGAATAACCTTCTTAGGAAATGCATACTGAATACTGAGGTACTTAGGAGTGAAGAGTTTACAACTTAAAGTGTTTCATATATAAAACCTTCTATTTAAAGTAAATATGGCAAAATGTTAACAAAAGTTTAATCAAGATATTGTACACGCAATGTCATGGTTCTGTTCTTCTTCTTTATGCTTGAAAATTTCTGGAACAGACAGTTGAAAAAATAGCTTGAAAAGAAAACAGACGAAGACCAAGACCATCCAGCCCCAAGAGGTGGAACTGGAACTGCTGTTGGGGTACAGGGGGAGCACCAGAATGGAAGCCAGTGGAGCCTCCAAGACTGGAGGGGCCACTGGAAGGTAAGAGTCACATCACCTGGGCCCAAGCAAGCACTGTCAGGGGCGAGGGCACATGCCGCACGCTCAGCCAATGACCAGAATTCAGCCGACATCTGTTGCCTATGCCAGTGAGCCCCTTTCACTGAACTCATTGTCCCCAGGGGAGGGCATCCCCCTAGGAGTTGCCTCTGTGTGGCTCTTCACGGTCCAACAGGGACAATGTCCACACATGCCCTGGTATTTTCTTAGCCCAAGAGACCTATTTAATGAGAAAGATCCTATTTTCAGTGGCTCAGGACACTTATAAACCCCACTGAGGGGAGGATGAGGATTTAAAACATCCTGGCCTCCAGTGCCTGTGCTTGGGTAGAACTGACTAGAACCATTTCTCAATTTCTTCTGCGATCAGGAGTTGTTAAAAACCCGCTGACATGACATGTAGAAATCCCCAAACACATTCCTGGGAAAAAAAAAAAACACCTTGTCACTTCTGAGCAAACACTCTCCAGATCCCAGCAGTCCAAGAAAATGAAAAATGGGCCCTTGGAAGAAGCAGAAACTACTGATGGTACAGCCATCAGTAGAGAATGATTTGACAAACTTCCACACAGAAAAACTATATTCCATAGGTTTCAAGACTCTTTTGCCTCCTACTTTCTCAGTGTCTTTTTGTTTTCCGAAAATGTGACTAATTCCAAAAATCAGGCTATAATAATGATGATTTCATCTGTTCTCAAAGTCCCTGTTTCATAAATGAGCCAAAAGTTAAGAGGCGTTGTCCGTCCATAATTTAAAACAAACATTTAAATTAGATGAGATTGTTAAATTGGTAATCTGTTGGAATAAACCACATCATCATTGTGCTATTAACAAATCAAGACATATGTAACCCAAAGTCTCACCAGCCAGGAGGTACACCTAAGGTTGCACTTGTGTTAATATCTGAATCCCAATGGCCTGAACCCCTAGCCAGTCAGTCAAGAATTGCAATGTCTTACTCAGACGGTAAAGAATCTGCCTGCAATGCAGGAGACCTGGGTTCGATCCCTGGGTTGGGAAGATCCCCTGGAAAAGGGCATGGCAACCCACTCCAGTATTCTTGCCTGGAGAATCCCATGGAGAGGAGCCTGGCAGGCTACAGTCCATAATGTCGCAAAAAGCCAGACACGACTGAGCGACTAGGCACAGCACAGCACAAAGTTCTCTCCAGAACTTTCCAGAGTCCCTAAGGGGGCTGGCATATGAACATGAATCAGCTTGGCCTCCCCAGGCTGCAGCCTCTGTTCATGCAAAACACAGCTGCTAATGCGCCCTCCACCAGACCTGACCTCTGGGATTCCTGCCCCCATCCCATCGTCAGAGATTTAGCCCACTGTCACTGCACTGACTCTGCCAGCCTGGATGGAGACCCTATCTCTGAGCCCAGACTGCTGAAGCATTGATGCCCATGAAGTGCTTCTGTGTTGTCCATAAGGAAGAAAATGGCCCCCTTCATCCTGCTGTAACTCCCCCAAGAAGGTTTGCTTTCGGTCCCAAAGCATTCCAGAGTTTAATTAAATGGGCCTTCTGATTTTCACATCTCTCTGCTCCTCCCAGGGTACTCAAGAGTCTCCCAAGCTGTTCCCCTCAGATGCTCAGACCCCACTGTTGGATCTGGCTCACCATGCCAGCCTGTGTTCTTCCCTTTCAGCGAGTTCTCCCAGGAGGGGAGAAACCTTTCTGAAAAATGGCTTCAGTCAGAACCCCGCAAACGATCAGCTGTGACACCATATGCCTGAAGCCCTTTAGTGAGCATGGGTTAAGTGTTCTTTCTCAGGAGTTCCTCCCTTCCCAGATGAATCATCCAATACAAATTAACACTCGGGAGGAAGGGCGTTGCCCAGAAACACACACCAGGTGTTGCCCTCGCACTTAGCCCCACCCCAGTTGAGACTCAGGTACAGATGCGGGTTGAGTTGCTCAGTAGTATCAAACTCTCTTGCCATCCCATGGACTGTAGCCCACCATGCCCTTCTGTCCATGGGATTTCCCAGGCAAGATCACTAGAGCGGGTTTCCATTTCCCACTCCAGGGAATCTTCCCACCCCAGGGACTGAACCCGAGTTTCCTGCATTGGCAGGTGGATTCTTTACCACTGAGCCACCTGGGAAGCCCCCATACACAATGCATTTTATTCCCTGTTTAAGAAAGTAACTTCACAGCTACAAAACAAGCAAACAAATAAGTATGTATGTCCATTTACAATGGTTTCTGGGAGAAAAAAAATTTTTTCTCTTGCTTAAAATTTTATCTCTCTATACATAAAGAAACAGACGTGGATGAACCTGGAGGACATTGTGCTAAATGAAGGAAGTCAGACACAAAAGGACAAATACCGTGTGAGTCCCTAGAGTAGTCAAACTCATAGAGACAGAAAGTTGAATGGTGGTTGCCAGGGGCTAGGGAAGGGAGATAGGAGGCGTTGCTTAACAAGAACAGAGTTTCAGTTTGGGAAGATGAAAGACGTTATGGAGGCAGAGGATGACACAACAGTATGAGCATACTTAATGCCACTGAACTTTACAGCTAAAAATGGTTAGAATGGTAAGTTGATGTTACGTCTATTTCACCACAACACAAATAGAAGAACTCATAGATCACTCTTAAAAAAAAAAAAAAAGATCCAAAAGTATCATAAAGGAGGGTAAGAGGCTGGTGCAGCCTCGGGAGACCAAAGTAAAGTGATTTGCCTGAGATACTGAGGACTAAAGAGAAGAGAAACTCTTTTTTTTTCTTTTTTTTTTTTTAACATGGTGTAAAGTAATAATTATTGCTGTCAGGAATGTAGCATTTTAGTTTTCCAAGCACTTCCAGGAGTGATCTAACTTGCTGTCATAACAAGCTGGGAGGTAAAGGGCGAAGAGTCGGGGTTCAGACTCCAGGGCTACAGAGACGGGGAATTGGTCCTGCCTAATGGATGCACACAGCTTCCTGGAGGAACTGACACCTCACATTGCCAACAAGGGAACTGAAGCTCAGGGAGGCAGGCTGACTTGCCCCAAATCCCAGTGATGGGCACTCAGAGCAGACATGTGACTGAAGCCCCTTGACTCACTCCATAGTGCTCTTTCTGCAACCAAGTGTGAATTAAAACAGAATGCCAGTGAGAAAGTCAAACATAACTCCTGACTGCATCAAAGAATGAAAGAATCCTGATTCTGCATTAAAACCCAAAAGACAAAAGGAGATAACTGGGGGATATATTTTAAGCTTTATCCAATCCTCCCACCCTGCCTCTGAGTAGGAAAGTGGGTAAAAACAGAATCTGGGGTGAGAAGTCATCTGACTCACCCATGATGTGGTGGAGAAGAATCTGTAAGCAAACACCCTGCGTTATTTCCAGCTCTGCCTCTCCTTCTGCCAGCCTTGGCAGCTGGCCCACCGCATTTGCTCCAGGGGCCCTCCTTCAGAGACATGGTCAGAGCCCTATTTTAAGACAACAGAAGTAGCCTAAAACCTGTGGCCTTTCAGCTACAATTTAAAAGGACACGAATTATTGCCATTTGCACAACACGGATGGATCTAGAGGGTATAATATTGAGTGAAGTGTCAGACAGAGAAAGACAAATATTATATGATATCACCTACGTGTGAAATCTAAAAAGTAATACAAATGTTTTTATTTAAAAAACAGAAACAGATTCACAGACAAAGAATACAAACTTATGGTTACCAAAGGGAAAACAGGGGTGGGGGAAGAGGGATAAAATAGGAGTACGAGACTAACAGATACATACTACTATATGTGATATAGATGGACAACGAAGATTTACTGTATAGCACAGGAAACTATATGCATTATCTTGTAATAACATAATGTAAAAGAATCTGAATATATATCTGTATATATGTAAGCTAAATCATTTTGTTGTGCACCCGAAGCTAACACAATATTGTAAATTGACTACATTGTTGCTGGTTAGTCACTAAGTCATGTCCCACTCTTTTGTGACCCCATGGACTGTAGCCCACCAGACTCCTCTGTCCATAGGATTTCCCAAACAAGAATACTGGAGTGGGTTGCCATTTCCTTCTCCAGGGGATCTTCCTGACCCAAGGATTGAACCCATGTAACCCTTGTCTCCTGCATTGCGGGCAGATTCTTGATCACTAAACCACCTGGGAAATCAACTATACTTCAGTTTTTAAAACGAAAGAACTAAAAAACAATAATAACAATAAAATGACAAAGGGACAGACCCAAGCAGAGGACGGGTTAAGCCATCTGGCTGCCATGGTATGCTAAGGGTTAAGCATCCAGATGTGAGTCTGGGCCTGGCCTGACACAGCGTAGCCTTATTCACAGCACATCATCCCTGTGTCCTGGCCCGTTCCAGAAAGCAGCCTGGGAAGTTGCCTGCGAGAGAGAGCACATGGTCTCAGAGGTGAACCAGGGACACCCTGTGAGGTGCCAAGGATTTATCTGAGCAGCCAAATGTACATTGACAGACAGATCTGTGTGCGCTGGAGAAGCCCGTTCCGCAGCTCAGATGAGCGACTCATTGCGGAATTCGCCCACAAAGGGAAGTGAGTTAATGACTGGGGCGTTCCGCCTTCTGCCTGGATGCGTCATAAAATCAACTTGTAAAGCCTAGCTCTGAGAATACTCTTGCTCACCCAAACGTGGTTCTGTGAGGCTTCAGGACATTTCCAAGAGGGAATGCTCACAGGGGAGAAAGTTCTTAGGCTCTCTGTGCTAGGAATGGGACCAGTGGCCCAAGCCCGGCAGCTGGTCCAGGCATGGTCAGATTCGCTGACAAGCAGCCCCAAGCTGCCTGCCGCAGCATCTGCTCCACGTCTGGGACTTGTGACTCATCACACGCTCTTGCAGCCCTACATTCTCATGCGGGCCTAAGTGTGCCTGCCCCAGGGTGCTGAGGGCCCAACCTATCAAGATCACTCCTTATCTCCAGGTTACCTTCCTCTGCCCCAGACCCTCATCCTGGTCCGCCAGCTCCTGGGCCAGGGCAAACTGCCTAGACCATCTCAGACCCAAGCTGAGATCAATATTATAAGAGGCTCCTAGGCTGAGATGGGTTCAAGATCTCCTGGACACTGGTGTCTGTTCTGGCCCTTTAAATTCAGCAGCCCACACGCCCGCCGTGCCCAGCTGGCCCACCGTACTACGGTAGAACAGCAACACCTGTTCTAGGCCAATCCTGTTTACTCTGGACATACTATTTTTGTTCTCACCTCTCTGGTTCTCAGATTCCTGGCTCCCTACCCCAACTAGCACAGCTGCCTCTGGCCCCTTCACTTTGGTGACCCTTCAGATTTCCCTTTTTAGACCACAGCCTCTCACATGTTTCTGACTCAACTTGCTTCTGCAGTACTGGCTTCGCTCTTGGTCTCAGGTGAGCACCCATGAGTCAGCCCCAGCCTCCGGGTACCCCCTCAGCGAGGATGGCTCCCGGGAAAGGCAGAGGGTCAGGATTTGTTCCTAAGGTCCCTGCCTGCTTCCCTGCCCTCGGCCTTTCTTTGCCCTCCAATTCCAGCACTTGGGGGGCTCCCCAATCATGCCTCTGGCTGCTGGCCCCCGCTTAGGTCCCTCACCAGAGATAGCACTACCCTGAGCTCAGCATCTGATTATATCCTGGCCTTGCCGGGGCTACACTAGGCACCCCAACTCCCACCCACAATCTCACTGAGATCAGAGTAGGGGAGGTTCTTGGCGGGAGTGGGGGTCTGAGAGGAGAGGGAAGCACTGCCTCAAGTGGAGCCCAGATGGGGTGCAGAGCCTGGGGAGAGTCTTACCTCTGTCTCCTCTATCTGGGAACACTTCCGTTTACAGACTGAGCATTACCCATAGGAGAAGCCTAATGAGGCAGTAGAACACAAGGCCCTTGCCATCTCAGGCTCTTGCTTCCTACCCTCTAAATTGTGCACTGGGGCTGGGGGAGTGTGTTGTTCCAGATATCTTAGCCTTCTGGTTGTAAGATTCTGGAAGTTAACAGTGGCCCCATCTGGTTCATTCCTTTTCGTTGTCTGCCAGATCCCATGCCTGACTTTAGGGACATATCTGACCCTCCAGCCTCTCCACCAAAGAACAAAGGAGTCCACCCAGTTTCCTCCACTCCCAACCTCTCCATTCCCTCCACTCCAGAAGGTGCAGAAACCAGGGCCAAAACCAGCTCTTGCTCCCCTCCTTCTCCTCTCCAGCCTTCATCATCTCATTCTCTGGAAGCCCAGGAACCCAAAGACCATCTTCCACTAAAAGGTCTGCCAGCCACTCAGTTTTCCTTTCCATGAGCCCTACAGGTAGCATCTCTGCTTCATGAGCACACACATGGGTGAATGTTGAGGAGCAAGACTGGTCACCCAGAGCACTCAGCTCTGCCACTCTGCCACAGTGACATGAGCCCAGACAATGATTTAACTTCTCAATGCCCGTTTCCCCATCTCCGAAACTGGGATATGGCTAATAGCCCCTCCTTCACTGCATTGTTAGGAGGCTTCTATGAGTTTATTCATACAGGAATGGTGCCATTTGTGTCATAAATGTTGATGCTACAAGCTCACATTTATTGATTACTCTATGTCAGGCCTTATTCTAAATACGTGATGTTCCAATAATTCATTTTTCCTAAGCAAAGTAAAACAAGAATGGAGGATCATTACATAATTCTAATTTAAATTATCCCTAATGTTTCTTGTGCCCATCAACAGGAGTTGAAATGTACATTCCTGTTTCTCCAAAGAATCAAATTGTCTTCATTTTGTAGTGCCCTCTCTACTGGTCTTGGTAAGGTTTATGTGTAATAAATATTCACATCTGGTCAAAAAATAAACTAAGTTGTAAAAGGTTAGCAAATTCTCCCCATGTGAACAAAAACCCAATGCTTCCTAGGCCATCTGGAATACCACAACGATATTCCGACTACCCAGATGATATACTACGCGAAACACTATTTCAGCCTGTGTGCAAAGACAATAAAAACAAAGCACCTAGAGGTCAGAGACTCCCAAGGGTGCCCCTCGTATGGATACAAGCCATAGTGTGTCAAAGTCTAGGCACTGTAATTCTGTATGTATCTTTTGATTTAACATTAAACCATAAATAATTTTCTTGTTGTTTCCCAGGATGGAGGTGGGAACAGGAAGAAAGAGAAAGGAATTAGCATATGCTGTTGAGTATTAGGCATGATGCTAACTTCAAACTGAATCCTTGTCCGGCTGCGATCCAGCCTATCTGATTTTGTTGTCATTGATGTTGTTTTGGCCGTTTATGAAAACATTCACGAAGCAGTATGCTAGAAGCTTTGTTCACTTGATCTCATTTAATCCTCACAGCCATGCTCTGAGGAAGATTATTGTCCCCATTTTACAAAGGAAGAAGTAGGAACTCAGATTCATCCAAGGTCGCACAGCTAACAAACGGGAGAAACTGGGTTCAACCTTACACTCTGTCTGCTCCATCACACCGTGTTCCAGCCCTTCCCCCAGCCCTGAAATTACAGATGGGATTTTCACCCTCTGCCAGGTGAAAGCTAGAGATGCGGGCTTGGGGGGAAGGGTGAGCTACAGGGCTTCTCTGCAGAGGACTGAAACCTTTTGGCCTTCTGCCCACAAACTCTTTCCCTTTTCTTTCTTGCTGATGAAAAGCATGATATCATAGGTGACTTTGTTTTATACGCACACATACACACACACACACACACTCCAAGGAGAGTGCTCACTGTATATAGAGGATCAACCACTTATCAGAGATGCTGACAAAAGACTTATCAAATGTCCTTTGAGGCTAAGTACCTCTCAGAACAGGAATTACTGAACCTGAGTACATGGACTAGGGATTGGGCCTATCCTTATGTTACAATAGCTCTCCAATGGAATTACTTGATCTACCCCAACATTTACCAACTTTGCCTGCATTTTAATATCTGAATTAAGTCATCTAACCTCAGAATATATTCATTCTAGCCTTTTTCTCCCCTACCTGGAGGTGGGGAGGGGCTATGTTATTTTTCCTTCATATTTTAGAAAACTGTCTCTCCCAAACACATTGAATTCATGAAATTCCAGATGTTGCTCAATGAGTGATGCCTCTGGGTCACTGATATTCTGGCTGTCATAGTTAGGACTTAAATAATCTTCCCATAGGAGCAAGCTGCAGCTGGATAGAATTTATGGAAAGAGAGAGGCTAGGACCTGCACAGATCAAGAAGCTCATATTTAGTGAAACAAATGGGTTAAGGAGGCACTGCTTGGGATGGCACCATGAGCTGAGTGCTGTGGTATGCTGACCTGTGCACACCATGCAGGCCTCAGGCCTCTTTCAGGTACAAATGATGGAAACCTCACTAGTGAAAGCAGAGGGAATTTATTCGCACTTTGCTGAAAATTCTGAGGGTAGTCTTCAAGTGTAACTGGATCCAAGTGCTTAAATGTCACCAGGAATTCATCCCCATCTCTTTGCTCTTCTTTCCTCTCTTCAGAGGGATGACAAGATGACCACCAGTAGATCTAGCTTTGTTTTTCACACAGACCACAGTGGATGAATATGTATTACCCAACTATCCCATTAAAAGTCCCAGGACTGACTCTCCATTGGCCCAAATTGGCTCACGTGGTGAACACCTTCAGCTTGATCTTCAAATCCACTCTGCATCCTTCTTCCTGCTCAGTAACTGGGAGACTAGCCTGTTCCAATGGCTAGTTCCTTAGTGTATTGTCAGTGGGAAGACCAGCAGAAGGCTAGAGGAAGAGAGAAGAGTAAGGTCAGAATGTTCATTTTCCCCCAGGTCCCTTTGCAAGGACCAGCATGGGGTAGCTGTGTCTCTTGGCCAATAGTCAGAGGTCCTATGCCTGCTCTCTTCATCCATCTTTTCCTCTTTGAGATCAGTCGTGCCTTCTCAGTCTTGCCTGTACAAGCTGTTAGTGGTACCAATGACCAGCTATGAGTAACCCCAGGAACTACATTGCCTCTTAAGGTCTTCCTATACTCTGCTTTACTTCTTTGGGAAGATTATTTAAGAGTTTCATCTGTTCCCATGATCCTGACTGATACAGCTAACATACCCATCCCTAAACCAAATTCATGTTTCTCATTGGACAGGCCTGGGTCACATGCCTACCCCTGAATCAAAGGTGTGAAATCAGCTCCATCTAAACCACAGGTACTGAGAGTGGAAGAGGTGGTCAACTGCCAAAGAACAGACAAAAACAACTTCTGATCAGTGTTTTTAGCAAAGTAGATAAGAAGGAATTTTAATCAGTTTTAATCATCAGTAAGTGGTAGACTGCCAAGCATTCTTCAGAAACAGCATTTACCACATAAAAGAAGGATAAGTTTTTTCATTCTTTGCTAAAATAGCAATAAGACTGACTTTAACCCATGGACACTCAATGCCTCCAGAAGAACTGGCTGCTCATTTTCTGAGCTCTGGGCCTGTTGACAACTCTCTTCTGAAACAAATTGAAATTTCTGTCATCAATTCACTTTGAAATGTCATAAAGCCGCTTAGGCCTCGACTGGCTGAGCAATAAAGCAGGCCCTCCTGGCAGCTGAAATGAGCTGCCCCTGACAGTAGGACAAGGGACAAGGCATTAAACATCGCCAAGAATGGACAATTTGGAAGCCGCCTAGTGGCAGAAATGACAAGGCTAAAATCATAACCACTTTGAAAAAAATGACATCAGTTGAAGGATAAACATAAAATGGGACGATAGCAACCTCATCGCAGAACTGTAAGTGCTTTAGAAGAACATTGAAGCTGATGTCCTTATATCTTAGCAGAGAACTTTTTTTTATATTTGGCTAACCCCCATGATAATGACTGGCTTTGCCATGGATAAGTCACCTTGCAGGCAAAACCGTGGACCTCTAATCCAGTGAATCTCAGCCCAAAATCATGACTGAGAAAACAAATGGTTTTCTATTAGTACAGACTTTAGTTACCTCATCACCCAAGCCCATGTGGATTTTTGTTTAGTTTTTTAAATTATATTGACATATAGTTGATTTTTTTTTTTTTTGGCTTCAAAGATTTTACTTTCTTAATTGTATAATTACCAGATACATATAGAAGAATGGTCTACAATTTAAGTATGACAACAGAATATTCATACATTGACAAGAGATTTTGATGTCTTTGTAAATATACTGACAAGAAAAAATATTTTTCCTAACTTTGTTCTCTTGGCAGAGATGGCTAATTGTCTCTGTTCTCTCCTTTATCAGTAATAAGATCCCCTTTTCACCTGGGCACATGTACATTGAGAAAATGATTACAATTTCTAACCCCCCTTACAGCTAGTTCTAACCATTTGATAAAGATCTGACCAGTAGAAAGTAAGTCAAAATAGTATGTAACGCTTCTGCGAAGTATCCTTGACTGCTGTGGGGAAAGTGTCTTTCTCCTGACCTATTCTCCTTCCTGCTGACTAGAATGTGGGCATGATGGCTGAAGTCAGAGCAACTGTCTTGGAACACAATGAAAAACTGCACAGGATATGGCAGGCTAATAAAACAGGAGTCAAAAAAAAAAAAAAATAGAAGGAGTCTAGGTCTCTGACGATCATTGCTCTCCATATCAGCCATTAAACCTGACAAATTCTGCCTGCTGGTTTCGCTTTCTCTGTTGTTGGAAGGAGAACCTGGCTCTGAAATGCTGCTTTCTGTTCCTCCCATCAATGGTCGCAAATGGCTTACAGAAACTTGCTCAATAAAAGATGTGCCATGCTTATGAAAGTACCACCATTCAAATATAAATATTAGTCCTGATATCAAAGAAGATGTCCCTGTAAGTGCCACATAGAATTTGGATGTCAATGAATTTAAAAATACTGTCACGTTCCAGAGTCCGAGCAGCACTACACCCTTTGGGCTCGGCTGGCATGGAGAGCACTGGTACTGGGAAAATCTACAGGAGTAGCGACAGCAATTTGGTTGGCTGGAGCTCGGGCGCCAATACCAGTCGAAAAACTCTCCCAACGTCCCGTAGATGAATAGGGAAATGGCTGGAGCTCGGGCGCCAATACCAGTCGAAACACGCTCCCAACGTCCCAAAAATGAGTGGGGAAATAATTGTAACTCGGTGAGAAAGATATTAGATTTAAAGTTAGCCGACTTCCTTGGGCGCCAAGCCCCGGGGCCATACCCCCGCCCGTAGTTGATTTATATTGTTGTGTTAATTTCTGCTACACAGCAAAGTGCTTCAGTTATACATATATATGTATATATATATATATATTCTTTTTCACATTCTTTTCCTTTATAGTTTATCACAGAATATTAAATATAGTTCCCTCTGCTATACAGCAGGACTTTGTTGTTTATCCATTATATATATAATAGCTTGCATCAGCTAATCTTAATCCTTCTTCCCCCACACTTGGCCAGTCGCAAATCTGTTTTCTATATCTGTGAATGTTTCATAAATATATTCATTTGTGTTGTATTTTAGAGTCCACATATAAGTGATATCATATGGTATTTCTCTTTCTGACTTACTTTGCTTAGTATGATGATCTCTAGGTCCATCCATGTTGCTGCAGGTGGCATTATTTCATTCCTTTTATGACTGAGTAATATTCCGTTGTATATATCTCCTTTATTCAGTCATCTGTCAATGGACATTTAGGTTGCTTCCGTGTCTTGGCTATTGTAAATGGTGTTGCTATGAACACAGGACCAACCCCATGTTTCAACGGAGCCTCCACTATGCTTTTCTAATTAAAAGATTGTCTTTCAATGACTTGCTAAGGATATCTGGCTTTCCCGTTGGCTTCCTCCATAATGCCTCAGCTACTGCTTTGGGTGAAGTTCAGGACTGAGGATTTGGCACAAGGAAGACAGGCCTTTTGAGACAGCTGTGTGTCTCTCCTAATCCTACTAATAACTCCTTGATATACAATTTTACCATACTTCTCTTTATTCACAAAGAAGACACTTGGATATCAACTTGATGGGAGAAAGAGAGATCTAAAGTAGCCATTTGCTTCAGTGTCTCTAGAGTCTCAAAAATGAAAAAGCTGGGGCCCAGCAAGAGAAGAAATCCAAAGGCTCTAGCCAGTGGAATACTTCAGCCACACCTGGACCCTATGTGTAAAATGGAAAGATTATGAGCATCAGAGACAAACAGTCCAAGTTCAAGTCTTGGTGTATGACCTTGAGCAAGTCACATCTTTATGACTTTGCATTTCCTTCTCATCTAGTATTATTGCTTCCAAGACGCTGATGATACGATAAGCATTAAAAAGAAAAAATGATTCTGAGAGGCAGGCATCTCTGATCAGTATTTCCAAGGGCATTCCTGCTTTGAAAGACTCATCTAAGCAAAAGCTATCAATAAGCTCAGAGGGCAGAATAGAGTAGTAGAAGCATGCCAAAAAGGTTTCATCTCACCAGCTGTCTCTGCATGATTCATAGTAGCTCTCTGGAACACTGTATTCAAAAGCACTCTGAGGTCATATCTGGGCTCATATCTGGGTTCAGTGGGAAAGAACTCCCTGATCATTGAGGATCAATGATCCAACGATCTTGTATCAGTGATACGAGAGGAGGGAGGGTCTGTTACCATGTGTGACATCTCTATTATAGTGACTGAGAAGACTGGGCTTGAAAGTCAAATCTTAGTGGAAGAAATGTGTATGAGTTCTTGCTTCAGTAACAAACAACAAAAAACATGCTTTCAGTAGCTTATAAACATAAACACTTATTTCTCATTACACAGAGGGTCAGACTATGGGTTGGATAGGGCCTACTCCACGTTACTTCTCATTTTAGTCCTCAGGCAGAAGGAACAGCCCTTATTTTGGACATGCTATGCTCAGAGCAAAGAGCAGAAACTCAAATGGCCAAGCCAAATTAAACATTCAAGTTAAAACTTCTGCTCAGACATAGCATGTCATATCATTCACATTTCATTGGCCAAAATCAGCCATATGACAAAGTCCCAAGTTAATAAGGAAGGGATATATAATTTTCTTACAGGAAAGGAGGAAGTGAAAATCTGCAATCAATGCAATCTACCAGATGGTGTTTGAGAAAGATACTTTCAGTATTAAGATATTATGGCTGTTTTCTTAATTTTTTCTATGATACATATGTAATTTAAAAAATTAAAAGTTGAAAAATGCTAGTGTATCATGTAGATATTGGAATCCTTGAGGAGGGAGCAATCTGATACTTGGAAAGAGGAGAGCAGATATGCTGACGGAAGTTGAGGGAGAGAAGAAAGCAAAAATCAAGGAGCTCATCAAAGAATGTGTGAGTTTAAAGAAGGAGATGGCAAGGGAAGTATTTAGATGACAAGTACATCCATGATGGAAACCCTAGAAAAGTGCCAACGACAAGTTGATGAGCAAGTGAAGTCATGCCCAGGATGTGCCACTTGGAAAAGCAGATCTGCTCAAGACCAGCAGAAGGCATGGAGCTCTCAAAATTGGGGGATGGAGGGATGGAATGAATGAATGGATGGATGAATGAATGTTAAAGATACCTGAATAGCAAGGATTATGGAATACTGGTAAAGAATACAGTTGTCATATAAGGTAGCCATTTCAACAGAGTCAAACAGCATTAAATCGTTGATTATTTAATGAGTATTTACTAGGCACTGGGTCCTACACCACGTGCTACAGGTACATTGGTGCACAACAAAAGAGACAACAGTTTCTGGACTCACAGAGCTCAGGGTTGAATGGTAGAAACAGACCATTGGAATTTCAACAGCAAGGGAACTTCAAACGGATACTCAACATTCTTTCAATCTGATAACACTTTCCTAGCATGTTCACTTTCTACCATCCAAAACAACTATTTCCCTCTTCTCCCTCTTTAAATCCATTAACCCATCACTCCTGCGCCTGTATACAACGTGTAACCTCCCCTCATACCACCTACCTATTCAGTACACGTTCTCTCACTGTTTCCTCACTGTTATAGGGGCAACCTCTTGACTCCACCCCCTCTTGCATTCAGTCTTCACTTCTACAACTATCCTTTTTCCCTTCTGCATTTTCCCTCCCTACTAAATCGTTTGCATAGTTACACAAGCTGTAGCTGGGCAAGGAGGAAGGCAGAATGTTCCCTTCCAGGAAGATTTAGGAAACGAATGAGAATACATTTTGACTGTCACAGTCACAGGGGAGCCCTAGTGGTACTTGGTAGGGGCTAGGGAAGCTAATTATGTTCTATCTTATTTAAACAGGAAAACTTCCTTAAAACTCCCAATTTCCGTCAATCGTTACCAACCAAATCTCAAATCCTCCACAGAGAAACTTCTTGGTAGAGTTATCTATATACACTGTCTCCACTTCTTCATCTCACAATCTCTTATCCACCCACTCCAATCACATTTCTGCCCCCTCCCCGTCCCAGAGACTGCTCTTTTCCAAATCATCAAGGACTCCCACAGTGCCAATCCAGTGGTCATGTCTTGATCCTTATCTTACTTAGTGTCACACATTTAACCCAACTGCCCATACCTTCCTTCTTAAAAGGTTGCCTAAAATAGGCATTTCAAAATAACAAAGCCAAACAAAAAAACTCTTGATTTATTCTTTAGTCCAAGCAACCAAACAAACAAAAAAGACCTTCTATTCCTCTGCTCCTTGTCTCAGGAAATGCTATCCAGGTATGCAAGCAAAAAATTTTAAAAAGTATTCTTGAGTCCTCTCTCCCATTCCCTACATAAGCCCATCAGTAAGTCCACTCTAAATCTAAGATATATCTCAAAAGTCTACATTTCTTTCCATCTCCACAGTTATCCCTCTGGTCAAGCCATTAACATATCTTGCAATTAACAATCAACATATCAATAAGCATTTATTCTAATGCACACAGATCTTCAGATTGAGTGGGACATCCTGCTTTAGGCTGCAGGTCTGCAGGAAAGCTGGGATGTTCAGGCAGAAGGAACAAGGCAAGCATTTTCTTCTTGTGCCAGAGGACAAAAGCGGTTAAGAGCAATGAAGGGATGCACACAGTTCCTCTTAAGGCCTAGGCTCACACATTGTATGTTGTCACTTCTGCCCATATACCATTGGCCAAAGCAAATCACACAGCCAAGTCCAACATCAATGGGAAAGGGAAGAATACTCATCCAAATCGTAAGGATTGGAGGGGAGGAAATGAATATTTGCCCAACAATAATCTACTTTCCCCAGCCCCCTTGGAGAAGAACTTTGAATAATGATGCTGTTATTACTACTATGGATGCTGAACAATAATGTCTTCTTATTAACCATGCTGATTGTATTACAAATGAATGAGACTAATCTTCTCACTGTGTTTATAATTATTAAAAGCCATACAGAAATGTAAATTCTTTAAAACCATTTTACCTAGTCAACAAGTATTGATTTATTAATTTATTCTTAGCTGAGCAACATCATCACCTCAAGAAGAACTTTTGCTTAGACACCATCTCTATTCAAGTGCTGAGTAGGAACTTTTTTTTTTTTAATTGGAGGCTAATTACTTTATAATATTGTGGTGGTTTTTGCCATACATTCACATGAATCAGCCATGGGTTTACATGTGGTCCCCATCCTGAACCCCCCTCCCACCTCCCTCCCCATCCCATCCCTCATGGTCATCCCAGTGCACCGGCCCTGAGTGCCATGTCTCATGCATCGAACCTGGACTGGCGATCTATTTCACATATGATAATATACATGTTTCAATGCTATTCTCTCAAATCATCCCACCCTTGCCTTCTCCCACAGAGTCCAAAAGTCTGTTCTTTATATCTGTGTCTCTTTTGCTGTCTCACATATAGGGTCATCGTTACCATCTTTCTAAATTCCACATATATGTGTTAATATACTGTATTGGAGTAGGCACATTTTAAAATGTCTGCATGAGGTACCAAAGCACAAAAAGTCTATTAGTGACACCACTAATAGACTCTGAATTAAGACCTTTCCTGAAAATCTTCCTAAAAGAAAAATCCCTCTGACATCTGAATTTTTGACTTACGGTAGAAAACTTCAAGCCTCAGATGTAATCTTAGAGAACTTTATTTCGGCTAAAGTAAAAAATATCCAATACAGAGCCTAATCTTCCCTGACCTACAAGACTTTGGTGTGTGCTAGTATCTTCACACAAAGGAGAAAAACTGATTATGAATGATGACATTATCCTGGACTCTGCATTACTCAGACAACTGATGATACATGCCTCCTCTCCTTTTATAATCCCCTTTCCAATAAATATCTCTCCCACAAAGATTTCCATTCTTTTGTTTGATTTAGAATTTAGTGAAAGAAAGATATTTTTACCTTAATTTCATGCCAGAAAATATGAAGTCATGAAAAATAGACATTCTTTTAATGGAACCTGAAGAGCCAGGCCCAGTGCCTGTTGCCAAACTCAATGAAGAATTGTTTGGGGTACAAATAGAACATTGCTCTCGGATTGAGCCAACTAGAAAGGCTGATACACCAGGACATCTCTGACTCATATAACCTCCCTGACCTTGAAATAAACTCTAGAAGGGAACAGCATGGCCAAAGTTGACAATGAAGTGAAAAGTCCATCTCCAAGTCACAAAGCTCCCCCAAACTTCAATATTTAAACGCACCTAGTTGGGAACTGACTGTGGCTCAGATCATGAACCCTTTATTGCCAAATTCAGACTTAAATTGAAGAAAGTAAGGAAACCCACTAGACCATTCAGGTATGACCTGAATCAAAACCCTTATGATTATACAGTGGAAGTGAGAAATAGATTCAAGGGTTTAGATCTGATAGACAGAGTGTCTAAAGAACTATGGATGGAGGTTCATGACATTGTACAAGAGGCAGAGATCAAGGCCATCCCCAAGGAAAAGAAATGCAAAAAGGTAAAATGGCTGTCTGAGGAGGCCTTACAAATAGCTGTGAAAAGAAGAGAAGCGAAAGGCAAAGGAGAAAAGCAACGATATACCCATTTGAACGCAGAGTTCCAAAGAATAGCAAGGAGAGATAAGAAAGTCTTCCTCAGTGATCAATGCAAAGAAATAGAAGAAAACAATAGAATGGGAAAGACTAGGGATCGCTTTAAGAAAATTAGAGATACCAAGGGAACATTTTATGCAAATAAAGGACACAATAAAGGACAGAAAATGTAGGGACCTAACAGAAGCAGAAGATATTCAGAAGAGGTGGCTAGAATACACAGAAGAGCTATACAAAAAAGATCTTTACGACCCAGATAATCACAATGGTGTGTTCACCAACCTAGAGCCAGATATTTTCGAACGTGAAGTCAACTGGGCCTTAGGAAGCATCACTACAAACAAAGCTAGTGGAGGTGACAGAATTCCAGCTAAGCCATTTCAAATCCTAAAAGATGATGCTGTGAAAGAGCTGCACTCAATATGCCAGCACATTTGGAAAATTCAGCAGTGGCCACAGGACTGGAAAAGGCCAGTTTTCATTCCAATCCCAAAGAAAGGCAATGCCAAAGAATGTTCAAACTACCGCACAATTGCACTCATCTCACACACTGGTAAAGTAAGACTCAAAATTCTCCAAGCCAGGTTTCAACAGTACATGAACTGTGAACTTCCAGGTGTTCAAGCTGGATTTAGAAAAGGCAGAAAAACCAGAGATCAAATTGCCAACATCTGTTGGATCATCGAAAAAGAAACAGACTTTCAGAAAAATATCTATTTCTGCTTTATTGACTATGCCAAAGCCTTTGATTGTGTGGATCACAATAAACTGTGGAAAATTCTGAAAGAGATGGGAATACCAGATCACCTGACCTGCCTCTTGAGAAATCTGTATGCAGGTCAGGAAGCAACAGTTAAAACTGGACATGGAACAACAGACTGGTTCCAAATAGGAAAAGGAGTACATGAAGGCTGTATATTGTCACCCTGCTTATTTAACTTACATGCAGAGTACATCATGAGAAACGCTGGGCAGGATGAAGCTTGTGCTGGAATCAAGACTGCTGGGAGAAATATCAGTAACCTCAGATATGCAGATGATACCACCCGTATGGCAAAAAGCGAAGAACTAAAGAGCCTCTTCATGAAAGTGAAAGAGAGTGAAAAAGTTGGCTTAAAGCTCAACATTCAGAAAACTAAGATCATGGCATCTGGTCCCATCACTTCGTGGCAAATAGATGTGGAAACAGTGGGAACTGTGGCAGATTTTATTTTTGGGGGCTCCAAAATCACTGCAGACAGTGACTGCAGCCATAAAATTAAAAGACACTTACTCCATGGAAGGAAAGTTATGACCAATCTGGACAGCACATTAAAAAGCAGAGACATTACTTTGCCAACAAAGGTCCATCTAGTCAAAGCTATGGTTTTCCCAGTAGTCATGTATGGATGTGAGAATTGTACTAGAAAGAAAGCTGAGCATGAAAGAATTGATGCTTTTGAACTGTGGTGTTGGAGAAGACTCTTGAGAGTCCCTTGGACTGCAAGGAGATCCAACCAGTTCAGTTCAGTTCAATCACTCTGCTGCTGCTGCTGCTAAGTTGCTTCGTCGTGTCCAACTCCCTGCGACCCCATGAATCACAACACGCCAGGCCTCGCTGTCCATCACCAACTCCCGGAGTTTACTAAAACCCATGTCCATAGAGTAGGTGATGCCATCCAGCCATCTCATCCTCTGTCGTCCCCTTCTCCTCCTGCCCCCAATCCCTCCCAGCATCACGGTCTTTTCCAATGAGTCAACTCTTCGCATCAGGTGGCCAAAGGATTGGAGATTCAGCTTCAGCATCAGTCCTTCCAATGAACACCCATGGACTGATCTCCTTTACGATGGACTGGTTGGATCTCCTTGCAGTCCAAGGGACTCTCAAGAGTCTTCTCCAACACCACAGTTCAAAAGCATCAATTTTTTGGTGCTCAGCTTTCTTCACAGTCCAACTCTCACATCCATACATGACCACTGGAAAAACCATAGCCTTGACTAGATGGACCTTTTGGGCAAAGTAATGTCTCTGCTTTTTAATATGCTGTCTAGGTTGGTCATAACTTTCCTTCCAAGAAGTAAACGTCTTTTAATTTCATGGCTGCAATCACCATCTGCAGTGATTTTGGAGCCCAGAAAAATAAAGTCTGACACTGTTCCCACTGTTTTCCCATCTATTTCCCATGAAATGATGGGACCAGATGCCATGATCTTAGTTTTCTGAATGTTGAGCTTTAAGCCAACTTTTTCACTCTCCTCTTTCACTTTCATCAAGAGGCTTTTTAGTTCCTTTTCATTTTTTGCCATAAGGGTGGTGTCATCTACATATCTGAGGTTATTGATATTTCTCCCAGTAATCTTGATTCCAGCTTGTGCTTCTTCCAGCCCAGCATTTCTCATGATGTACTCTGCATATAAGTTAAATAATAGGGTGACAATATACAGCCTTCATGTACTCCTTTTCCTATTTGGAACCAGTCTGTTGTTCCATGTCCAGTTTTAACTGTTGCTTCCTGACCTGCATACAGATTTCTCAAGAGGCAGGTCAGGTGATCTGGTATTCCCATCTCTTTCAGAATTTTCCACAGTTTATTGTGATCCACACAGTCAAAGGCTTTGGCATAGTCAATAAAGCAGAAATAGATGTTTTTCTGGAACTCTTTCTTTTTCGATGATCCAGCGGATGTTGGCAATTTGATCTCTGGTTCCTTTGCCTTTTCTAAAACCAGCTTGAACACCTGGAAGTTCACGGTTCACGTATTGCTGAAGCCTGGCTTGGAGAATTTTGAACATTATTTTACTAGCATGTGAGAAGAGTGCAATTGTGTGGTAGTTTGAGCATTCTTTGGCATTGCCTTTCCTTGGGATTGGAATGAAAACTGGCCTTTTCCAGTCCTGTGGCCACTGTTGAGTTTTCCAAATGTGCTGGCATATTGAGTGCAGCACTTTCACAGCGTCATCTTTCAGGATTTGAAATAGCTCAACTGGAATTCCATCACCTCCACTAGCTTTGTTTGTAGTGATGCTTCCTAAGGCCCACTTGACTTCACATTCCAGGATGTCTGGCTTTAGGTGAGTGATCACACCATCGTGATTATCTGGGTCATGAAGATATTTTTTGTATAGTTCTTCTGTGTATTGCTGCCACCTCTTCTTAATGTCTTCTGCTTCTGTTAGCCCCATACCCTTTCTGTCCTTTATCGAACACATCTTTGCATGCAATGTTCCCTTGGTATCTCTAATTTTCTTGAAGAGATCTCTAGTCTTTACCATTCTGTTGTTTTCCTCTATTTCTTTGCACTGATCGCTGAGGAAGGCTTTCTTATCTCTCCTTGCTCTTCTTTGGAACTCTGCATTCAAATGTGAATCTCTTTCCTTTTCTCCTTTGCTTTTCACTTCTCTTCTTTTCACAGCTATTTGTAAGTCCTCCTCAGACAGCCATTTTGCCTTTTTGCATTTCTTTTCCATGGGGATGGTCTTGATCCCTATCTCCTGTACAATGTCACAAACCTCCATCTATAGTTCATCAGGCACTCTATCAGATCTAGTCCCTTAAATATATTTCTCACTTCCACTGTATAGTGATAAGGGATTTGACTTAGGTCATACCTGAATGGTCTAGTGTTTTCCCTACTTTCTCCAATTTAAGTCTGAATTTGGCAATCAGGAGTTCATGATCTGAGCCACAGTCAGCTCCCGGTCTTGTTTTTGCTGACTATATAGAGCTTCTCCATCTTTGGCTGCAAAGAATATAATCAATCTGATTTCGGTGTTGACCATCTGGTGATGTCCATGTGTAGAGTCTTCTCTTGTGTTGTTGGAAGAAGGTGTTTGCTATGACCAGTGCGTTCTCTTGGCAAAACTCTATTAGCCTTTGCCCTGCTTCATTCCATACTCCAAGGCCAAATTTGCCTGTTACTCCAGGTGTTTCTTGACTTCCTACTTTTGCATTCCAGTCCCCTATAATGAAAAGGACATCTTTTTTGGGTGTTAGTTCTTAAAGGTCTTGTAGGTCTTCATAGAACCGTTCAACTTCAGCTTTTTCAGCGTTACTGGTTGGGGCATAGGCTTGGATTACTGTGATACTGAATGGTTTCCTTGGAAATGAACAGAGATCATTCTGTCATTTTCGAGATTGCATCCAAGTACTACATTTCAGACTCTTTTGTTGACCGTGATGGATACTCCATTTCTTCTAAGGGATTCCTGCCCACAATGGTAGATATAATGGTCATCTGAGTTAAATTCACCCATTCCAGTCCATTTTATTTCGGTGATTCCTAGAAAGTCAATATTCACTCTTGCCATATCCTGTTTGACCACTTCCAATTTGCCTTGATTCATGGACCTAACATTCCAGATTCCTATGCAGTATTGCTCTTTACAGCATCAGACCTTGTTCCTATCACCAGTCTCATCCACAACTGGGTATTGTTTTTGCTTTGGCGCCATCCTTTCACTCTTTCTGGAGTTATTTCTCCACTGATCTCCAGTAGCATATTGGGCACCTACCGACCTGGGGAGTTCCTCTTTCAGTATCCTATCATTTTGCCTTTTCATACTGTTCATGGGGTTCTCGAGGCAAGAATACTGAAGTGGTTTTCCATTCCCTTCTCCAGTGGACCACATTCTCCAGTGGACCAGATCCAACCATTCCATCCTAAAGGAAATCAGTCCTGAATATTCACTGGAAGGACTGATGCTGAAGCTGAAACTCCTATACTTTGGCCACCTGATGCAAAGAACTGACTCTTTGGAAGACCCTGATGCTGGAGAAGATAGAAGGTGTGAGGAGAAGGGGACAACCGAAGATCAGATGGTTGGATGGTATTACCAACTCAATGGATATGAGTTTGAGTAAATTCCGGGAGTTGGTGATGGACAGGGAGGCCTGGCGTGCTGCAGTCCATGGGGTCACAAAGAGTCAGACATGACTGAGCAACTGAACTGAACTGACTTAACTGAGTTGGGAGAAAGATCCATCTAAATTAGTGGAAAATCCAAATTCCCAGTATTTCCAAATACAAGGAATACCTCTAGATTTAAAACATTGATAAATGGAATCAAAGTTTTTTCTACTTCTCCTTCCAAAAATGCCATTGAAATAACAAAGATATAAAAAGAAAAAACAAACAAGCAAACAAATAGCAGTACTAGAAAAAGGTGGTGGTGGTGGGTTTAGTCACTAAGTTGTGTCCAGCTCTTGCCACCACATGGACTGTAGCTTGCCAAGCTCCTCTGTCCTCAGGATTTCCCAGGCAAGAATACTGGAGTGGATTGCACTTCCTTCTCCAGAGGATCTTCGCATAGAACCTGGGTCTCCTGCATTGCAAACAGATTTTTTACCAACTGAGCCACACAAACACACACACACACACACACACAAACAGGAGTACTAGAAAAATCAAGAGGAACGCTGTTACCACCAAAGAAATGTTGATTCCTGAAAGATATGAAGCAGATAGGATAAGTATAACTCGATATACATTTAAAATTTTATCAAATTATCAATATTTGCCTTACTGATCAAACTGATAAGGCAGTTAATGACAAACTTGAGCACCCACCACAGGCAGAAGAGATTGGGGATATAAGTGTATGAAAAAAAAAATGGTAGAAAAAAAATATCAAGTTCAGCACAACAAGGACATAAGGAAGAGTAGGCTGGGGGAATTCAAAATAATCATATTAAAAGACTTCAGGGAATTCCCTGGCAATCCAGTGGTGAGGACCCTGCATTCCCACTGCAGAGGGCCAGGGTTTGATCCCTGGTTGGGAAAGTCAGATCCCAGATGCCACAAAGACTTAAGCTCTAGAATTATGTCACTGTCTCATATCTTGGACTAGCTGTTTTCATTTTGAGGTCTATGAGATAAAAACTACTTTCAAAACAATACCGACAGGCTATTTGCCTTTTTTACTATGTTGACATTTGCACTGGTAGAACAAAAATAATTGTGGATGACACTCCTGATGTCTTGGGCACCTAACTGGTACTTGCATCCATTATATTCTTCATCACCAGACACAGATGGGAGGTGGGGGGGTGGGGGTACAGTGAGTTTCACATAATACCCTTAATGAAGCAGTAAAAGTTATTAATGGTATTAATATATCAACCTTTATATCTTTTTAATATTCTGTCTGACAAAATGGGAAGTATATATAAAGCACTTCTATTGAATACTGAAATATGATGGTGATTGTCTCGAGAAAAAGCACTTGTATTACAATTGTTTGAGTTGCAAGCTGACTTAGCTGCTTTTTTCATGGAACATCATTATTTCTTACAAGAATAATAGGCAAACTATTACATATCTGGCAGACACTGTCTCAAAAATGAATGAAGTGAGCCCGTCACAGCAAAATAAACAGCTGACAGTATTTGTTGCCAACAATAACATTCTAACTTTCAATAGAAAATATCAGAATTTTTAAAAACTTACTCAAACTTTCATCAGTATAAGCATGACATCACTCCAATATAACTTAAGACTCTTTTATGATACCAGAGGTTTTAAAAATAATTTTTTGATGTTGTATTACTAAATGTATCAACACTTGAAAGATCTTCATAATTCAGGGAACCAGTATTGTCCAAATAACCAAAGAATGATGTTATAAAATCTTGCATGGGCAATTAAAAATTTCAAAGTGCAAAATAGATCCTTTGATTTTAATGTAACAGAATAAAAAGCATTCACAGCTAAATTTTCAGATTCCACATTTGAACCATCTTTAAGAAATTTGCACTGGTCAATTTTCAGTGCAGTATCAAAGGATATAATCTACATTTATCTGAAAAAAGTTATTGAAATTCTCCTCCCTTTTCCAATTACGCATCTGTGTGATTCTGGGTTTTCTTTATCTGCTTCAGTCAAAACAATACACTTTAGGAATTCCTGGTTGTCCAGTGGTTAGGACTCTGCACTTTCACTGCCACAGACTGGAGTTTAATACTTGTTCGGGAAACTAGGATCCTGTAACACCCACAGCCAAAAAAAAAAAAAAAAGAAAACCATCACAGAAAGTGTAAAGCACTCTTGACACCAAAATTTTGGAGAATCAATGCTGTATTCATTCTCATGGTTGCCATAAATGGTTTCTACTTTCTGAGCTAAGAAAAAAAGAGCGGGGGAAGAGTGAACACTGATAGTGTCCCAGTTGCAACCAGAGTGGAAGGGAGGATGAAGCAGTGAAGCCCTCTAATTTTATCTGCTATTTGGATAAATTTCCTCATACCTCTTATGAGGCTTAGAATCCTACAGGAGCACAGATACCCTGAGATAGATCAATAGATGCTGGAAAAGTGACAGCTTGAGAGAAGGTTTGGGAAAGTAAATGAAAGGGTTTCCATACAACCCATTCATACATAGAGCTGCTGGCCTGGTCCCACACAGGTCTGAGAAAAGTGAGGCAACCAAACAAATAAACTATAAGAAGAAAAAATCACCTGATTTCAGTTGATGACTCCCCACCTTCAGGTGAACATACTACAAGTTTGTAGCTACAGTAAGCACTTTCTTCCTCTAGGAATTACAGGTCAGGCCAAGAGCTAATAGTATTAATCAAGGCTTGGTGCATTTACAACCAAGAAAAACTTGGTATCGGATTTTTTAAAAAGTAGATATATACAGATCTATTACCAGATATACTCTCCTTCAGACTATTGCAAATTCTCTCTTTTTTTTAAGAAATGATTTGCTATTCTCAGTCTAGAAAACAAAGATTTACTAAATCAGTGATAAGGTAAAGGATTTCAGCAAATCTATAAAGTTTCAATAATTCTGGAAACACAAATATCATTCTACTAAAATTATCAGTGAAATGACTTCACTTTCCAAAAATATTCAATATACTTTCTTTGGAGAGTGATAAAATTAATTGCTTTTCATATGTCAATTGTGGTTTAATTTGAAATTTTAAAAAGCATGTCACTGATGGAATTATGAGTCCTGGGAGAACTGGAAAATGGCTAACAACCCTAACTGGTAACACATCATCTTAGTTGCCTACATAATTACCCCCATTTCTCATTTTTATTTTTGGTAACTAGGAGTGAAGTTTTGAGAACCCCTGCGTCCTGGTTTGCTATTATCCTTAGCAGTCTTTGAAATTCCATCCCTACCTAAAGGGACTCACCAGAGTTATATAGCAGTCAGCAATAAAATTATCAGATCTAGAAGGCAAATATGTCTTACTTCTTTGAGCATTTCCAGGAAATTAAGATTACATGTGTATTCTAGGAAATGAAGACTACATGAGTGTTTATGAGAGAAAAAAGAAAGAGTCAGAGAGAGATAAATAAAATGGGATGAAAAGATGGTATTGTGTCCATCTCAATGCCATATCTTCCACTATCATTCTTGGGCTACAGAGGAGACACCGTAGTATAGAGCTTGTCACGGAACCTTGGGTCTTCCTCTCTAATGTATTTAATCCTTTAGGGAAGGGACTGTCTTCTGGAATCCCTTGGGAGAGGTAAGAAGGAAGTAATACCAACTGAGCAAAAAAAAAAAAAACTATTCTGTGTTTCTCCTTCACCCTCACTACTTCCACACTCACCAGACTTCTAACCCCAGATGTGTGGGGTTCCCCATGCCAAGCAATTATGCAACACTACCTGGGTATCCTACCATTGAACTCAATTCTGACATTAGCTACCTAGTGACAGCATCAGATCCCACGGGTTAGGGGCTCAGTCCCATAAGACTGACGCCACCCCACTTCAAATGTCAATTGCAAGTAGAAGATCCCCAGATTTTCCACAATTTCTGTCAGCCTTGGCTCTAAGTTACAGTTTTCCATGACCTCCCCCACTTGGATTTGATTATTTGCTAGAACAGTTCACAGAACCCAAGGAAACACTTAAGTTTACTAGTTTCTTATGCAACAAAGTTTACAGTAGAGGATACAGATGAACAGACACATAAGGTGAAGTCTGAGAGGGTCCTGGCACAGAGCTTCTGTCTTCGTGGGACGTCACCCTCCCAGTATGTGAATGTGTTCACCAACCAGGACGCCCCCTGACCCCCATCTTCTGGGTTTCTACAGAGGTTTCATTATACAGGCATACTTGATTAAATCATTGGCCATTAGTAATTGAGCTCAATTTCCAGTCTTTCTTCTCTCCCTGGAGGTCAGAGGGTGTGCGACCCTCTAATCACTTAGGTAGATACCCTGGCAACCGGTCCCCATCTCTAGGGGCTTTCCAAAAGTCCCCTCATTAACATAAACTCAGTCGTGGAAAGGGGTTTGTTATAGATACCGAGACAACTTTCTTGCTTTTATCACTTAGGAAATTGCATGGATTTGAGGGGCTCTGTGCTGGAAATGGGAACAAAGGTCAAACACAAATCTTCATCAACTTAAGATGGGGTTGTTGTTTTGTGTTAGTCTCTGAGTCATGTCTGTTTCTACCCTATGGACTGTAGCCTGCCAGGCTCCTTGATACATGGGATTTCCCAGGCAAGAATACTGGAGTGGGTTGCCATTTCCTTCTCCAGGGGATTTTCCTGACCGAGGGATCGAATCTGAGTCTCCTGCATTAGCAGGTGGATTCTTTACCACTGAGCCTTCAGGGAAGAGCCAATAAATCTATCGTAAGTTGAAGATGTATTTAATACATTTAACCTACCAATCATCATAGGTTAGCCTGGCCTACCTTAACCATGCTGAGACCACTTATATTAGCCTACAGTTGGTTGAAATCATCTGGCACAAATCCTACTTTGTAGTAAAGTATCAAATATCTTATGTAAGTTACTGAATACTACACTAAAAGTGAAATTCAGAGCAGTCATATGGAGTTAAGCATACCAGCTGTTTATCCTCATGATCACATGGCAGACTGGGAGCTGTGGCTTCTGCCTCTGCCCAGCATCACAAGACACTATCAGACCACATATCACTAGCCCAGGAAAAGGTCAAAATTCAAAACCTGAAATAAATACAGATTTTCACTGAATACATATTGCTTTCCCATCATCTTAAAGTAAAAAAAAAAAAATCATAAGCCTAATCATCTTAAGTCAGGAACTGTCTGTGAATATTTCTTATTATAAGTCACAATATCAGGACTTCCCTGGTGGTCTAGTGCCTAACACTCTGTGGTCCCAAAATAGGGGGACTAGGTGTGATCCCTGGTAAGGGAACTAGATCCCACATGTTGCAATTAAAGATCCCTCGTGCCTCAACGAAAATCGAAGATCCTGCGTGCCACAATTAAGACTCAGCACAGCCAAATAAATCTTTTTAAAGTCACACTATCACAGTAGGTCACGAATGAAAATCTATTCCAACATTCCTACCTACTTATCTTTCAGCATCCTTCCATATATTATGCTACAGAAGTTCTGGCATCAAACTTCATTGAACATAGGTCATCACTGAGTCCACAATTTAGTTATCCAAGCAAGCTATTTGAGCCACTTCTAGCTTTAGCTAAAACATTAAATTCAGAATATATGTTAAATATACACATATTAATATGCTAAACCCGATACAAAACTACATTCTGTTCTTTTTGGTGTAATACCCTTCAAATCTATTCTCAAACATATTTCCTGGGCCTCTACTAATCAAACTAATCAAACATCTACATTTATTGTGAAGTATAAGTAATTTCTTCCCAGGTGAGAATCTTCATTTGTTTTGCTTGAGCATACTAAGGTCTGACTCTAGTTTACATACAGAGTAGAAAATAATGGACAATGAAGATGGGTCTTAATGAGAATAGCATCCCCTTGGAAGGTTGCTGCCTCAAGTAGGATGATCCCTGAGTCTTCAAGAAGGAAAGGTCAGGGGTGGGATGAATTGGGAGATTGAAACTGACATATACACACTATGGATACTATGTATAAAATGGATTACTAGTGAGAACTTACTGTGTAGCACAGGGAACTCTACTCAAAGCTCTGCAGTGACCTAAAAGGGAAGGGAATCCAAAAAAGAGCGGATATATATGTACGTGTAACTGATTCATTTTGCCGTACAGCAGAGACTAACATAATGTTGTAAAGCAACTATACTCTCATCAAAATCAATTTTTAAAAAAAGAAGGAAAGGTCCGTCTTCTTAGTCATAAGAAGAGGTGCTAAAAAAAAAAAAGAAGAGGCGCTGCTTCTGCTTGTTCAGACAGACTTGGGCATTTAGGTTTATCCAAGTCTTCCCTGCTGATTCAGTGGTAAAGAATCCACCTACAATACAAGAGAAAATGCAAGAGACGATGGTTCCATCTCTGGGTCGAGAAGATCCCCTGGAGAAGGAAATGGCAACCCACTCCAGTATTCTTGCCTGGAGAATCCCATGGACAGAGGAGCCTGATGGGCTACAGTCCATATGACAGAAGCAGCTGAGCTCACAGGCAAGTCTAATCTAAGTCTCAGAATCCCACTTGTTCCCAATGCCGTGACTTCACATAAACAATATGAGGAGTCTGTGAATTCAATCTTGTTATGATTCTGCAACTCACCCAGTCACATTTTTAATAAAGATAGTCTTAAAGCTACCAGAAATGAGACTTTTTTAGGGTTGCCATAAAAGTTCTCTGATGTCTGAATGTGACTTGAACATATTTAAAGCCTTGAGTTTTGTCATTTTCTGTCAGTTTTCTAGTGCAATCATAAGATAACATCCCACCCACAAAGCTATGACAAACCTAGACAGCGTATCAAAAAGCAGAGACATTACTTTGCCAACAAAGGTCCATATAGTCAAAGCTATGGTTTTTCCAGTAGTTATGTATTGATGTGAGGGTTGGACCATAAAGAAAGCTGAGCACCAAAGAACTGATACCTTCAAATGGTGGTGCTGGAGAAGACTCTTGAGAATCCCTTGGACATCAAAGAGATCAAACCAGTCAATCCTAAAGGAAATAGACCCTGAATATTCATTGGAAGGACTGATACTGAAGCTGAAGTTCTAATACTTTGGCCACCTGATGCAAAGAGCCCACTCATTGGGAAAGACCCTGATGCTGGGAAAGATTTAAAGCAGGAGGAGAAGGGGACAACAGAGGACAAGATGGTTGGATAGCATCACCAACTCAATGGACATGAGTTTGAGCAAGCTCCAGGTGAAGGACAGGGAGCCTGGTGTGCTGCAGTCCAGGGGGTTGTAAAGAGTCAGACACGACTGAGCAATAAGAGGCAAGCTGACACAGAGGTCTGGTAAACAGTTTGTAGAGAAATAATAACCCTAGCTTGGGCTTCCCTGGTGGCTCAGTGGTAAAGAATCCACCTCCCAGTGCAGGGAGATAAGACATGGCTTAGATCCCTGGATCAGGAAGATCTCCTGGAGAAGGAAATGACAACCCACTCAAGTATTATTGCCTGGGAAATCCCATGAACAGAGGAGCCTGGTGGGCTACAGTCCGTGGGGTCTCAAAGAGTCGGACATGACTTGGCGACTGAACACATGCTCACAGCCCTAGCATCCCAGGGTACAGAAGGTAAATTTGGAGCTGAGCGATAACAGGTAAAGAAAAAAGAAAAAAAAAAAACCTTGGGGATCTAAGGCTAGGCAGAGTTCTTAAGCCATACAAAGACATGATCCATAAAAGGAAAATTTGTTATATTGGACTTCAAATTTTAAAAATTTTGCTCTGGGAAAGCCCATGTGTAATGGATGAAAAGATGAACTATAGACTGGGAGAAAATAGTTGCAAACCACTTATTCAACAAAGGTCTAGTATATAGAATATATAAAGAATTCTCAATACTAAAACTCAACAGTAGTTAAAAAAAAAAAAGCGAAGACACATTACACCAATGAGACTATACAGAGAGCGAATAAGTACATGCAAAGATGTTCAACATCACTAGCCACTGGGGAAATGCAAATTAAAGCCACAATGAGGTACCACTATGCACCAATCAGAATGACTAAAATATAAAGTGGAAATCACCCCAAATGTTAGCAGGGATGCAGAGAAACTGGATCACTCATATACTGCTAATGGAAAAGTAAAATGGTACAGCTAAACTGGAAAACAATTTAGCAGTTTCTTAAAAAACTAGATATGCAAATACTATACATTGAATACTATACATATGATTGCATTCTTAGACATTTATCCTAGAGAAATGAAGACTCGTGTTCACACAAAAGTCTGTACATTAAAGTTTATACCAGTTTTATTCATAATCATCCCAAACTGGAAATTATCCAGATGTCCTTCAGAATGATTACACAAATGATAGTGCAATTTTTCCCATGGAATACTGTTTAGCAACAAAAAGAACAAAAGATAGATACATATTCTCAGCAATCTCTGAAGAATTATGTTAAATGAAAAAATCTAATCCTAAAAGGCTACATACTGTATGATTTCATTTATTTAACATTCTTGAAATGACAAAATTACAGAAATGAAGAAGAGATAAGTGGTTGCCAGGGGCTCACTAGTGGCAGGATGTAGAGAGAAAAGACCATGGCTATACAAGGGCAACATGAGGGTCCTTGGGGGGGTGGAAATACTTTAACTTGACTAAATCATTGTTAATTTCCTGGTAATGGTATTTTACTATAGTTTTGCCAGATGTTACCAACAGGGAAAAATGGATAAGGGGTACATGGGATCTCTCTGTATTCTTATAACTTCATGTGAATCTATAACTATTACCTGAGAAACTTTTAATTTTTTTAATCTAAAAAAAAAAAAGAATTGTGAAAAGTAACAGCAATTAATTTGGGTAGTGGAAAGTGGGTAAGTAGATGGGTTTACAGAAGAAACAAGAAATGAAGAAGTGGCAAAATGTTGGTAATTGAAGCTTGGAGATGGGTACACGGAGGATCATAATTACTCTATAAACTTTTTATGTTTGAAATCTTCCATACTGAAAGGAAAATAAAAGAGACCCTGAGAGAGGAGAGATTTAATAAACTTGTCAACCAAATAAATACATTAATAACTCTTCTCCTTCCAATAGTAATGGAGAAGGAAATGGCAACCCACTCCAGTACTCTTGCTTGGAAAATCCCATGGACAGAAGATCCTGGTAGGCTACAGTCCATGGGGTTGCAAAGAGTCAGACACAACTGAGCAACTTCACTTTCACTTTCACTTTCACAATAGTAAGCAGAATGAAAAAATACTATTCATAATAGCAAATATAACTATAAATAGCAAACATTGTAAGAAATGGTAAGATTTAGATAAATAAAACTATATAAACATACTGTAAATCCTAAAGAAGGCCTAAATAATGAGCCTAAATACTATGTGAAAAACACACAATATTCCAGAATGAAAAGACTCAGCACTATAAAAATGCCAACTCACCAAGATTCAACCTATAAATTAAGTCCAATTCAAATCAAAACCCAAAGATTATAATTTGTAGAATCTGTAAAGTGTATTCCAATATTATTATGAAAGAAAAAATGAACAAGATACAGCACTTCAATTTGGGGGGGATGTTAAGAAGGGGGAACTTGCCATACTAGATATCAAGATAGACTATAAGGCTGTATAAATAGTAAAAATAAAATAATGTGATGTTAATGCAGAAATAGGCAAATAGCCCTATCCAGAAAGAGAATCAAGAATTATGAATTTCTGTAGTTTTGAAAGATGGTATCTCATATCATTGGGATTAAAATGAACAATTTTTGATTGATTTGAAACAAGTGGCTAAACATTTGGAAAAATATGAATGTAGGTCGCTTTGTCACAGCTATTCAGAATAATACACACCACAAGAATAAAAGAGGACTTGGTGATTTTGAAAACAATAGGAAAATAAAAGAATGTTTTTTTTACACTCTTGGGATAGAAGTGATGGAAGAATTTCCTTATTAAGCAAGACACAAATCCCATAAACCATAAATGAAAAGATTGATTCCATAAATATTAAAAACTTTTCCTCAGGGGAAAAAATTTAACAATGTATTAAAAGATACACAGTAAGTTAGAAGAAATATGCTTAAGACAGCATTCACAATCATAGCATTTTCAGAGACTTTATCAAGCAATAAGAAACAGGGACAATGAGAAAGCCAATGAATGGGCAATTCACAGAAGAGTAAATATGAATGGTTGATAAAGTTATAAAAAGATATTTAACCTCACTCATAGCTAAGAAAATGGAAAATAAAATGAGACTTTTTAATCAATTAAATTTCAAATTTTAGAAAGATTGATAATATACAAAACAATGTTCTCACAGGTATGGGAGATAGGTACTCTTATGTGCTTTTTTTGGAAATAGGTACCCGCTTTAGGGAGGCACAATTTAACATATACCCTGAAAGGTTTAAAGTTTAAGCCAATAATTCCTTGTTAGGAGGTACACACATAGATGCATAAAGATAAAGACATTCATTGTAGCATTTGTTTCTAACACTAGAGGAATAGAAACAATCTAAAAACCTTTCCATTAGAGAATGATTAAATAAATTAAGTAGAATATTTTTCAACTGTTAAAAAGAGTTTTATATGCTAACATGAAAGTGTCTCCAAGAAATATTTATTAGGCTAAAACAGGTTGCAGAATAATTGGTAATATGTGTGCTTAGTTGCTCAGTCATATCTGACTCTTTTGCAACTCCATGCACTGCAGCCCAGCAGGCTCCTCTGTCCATGGGGATTCTCCAGGCAAGAATACTAGAGTGGGTTGCCATCCCCTTCTCCAGGGAATCTTCCTAACCCAGAGATCAAATCCAGGTCTCCCGCATTAAACAATTATATACGTTTGTATGTGAACATATGTATCTGTAGACACAAAAAACTATGAACTTTGATGAGTAAGGGGAATGGGAAGGAAAGGAGGAGATAAAATGAGAGAATACTTAAATCTTTTTTGCTCAATTCTATAAAAAATTACAATAAGAAATGTTTGTAATTACAGGTTTTTAAAGAATACATCAAGGCTATGTCAATATGTCAATATGACATCAATATGTCAAGGCTATGGTTTTTCCATATGAATGGAATGTGGATTCCATATGAAATCCATATGAATTCCATCCACACGTATGAATGTGAGAGTTGGATTATAAAGAAAGCTGAGTGCAGAAGAATTGATGCTTTTGAACTGTGGTGTTGGAGAAGACTCTTGAGAGTCTCTTGGACTGCAAGGAGGTCCCACCAGTCCATCCTAAAGGAGATCAGTCCTGGGTGTTCATTGGCAGAACTGATGTTGAAGCTGAAACTCCAGTACTTTGGCCACCTGATGCGAAGAGCTGACTCATTGGAAAAGACCCTGATGCTGGGAAGGATTGAGGGCAGGAGGAGAAGGGGACAACAGAGGATGAGATGGTTGGATGGCATCACCGACTCAATGGACATGGGTTTGGGTGGACTCCAGGAGTTGGTGATGGACAGGGAGGCCTGGCGTGCTGTGGTTCACCGGGTCACAAAGAGTCAACACAACTGAGCGACTGAACTGAACTGAAAGAATACATAACACCTGGGAAGCGTTCAAAGCTTCTCAGAGCAATGCTATTTCATAAATTCAGGACAACTGATATTTTCATTGTTATTACAGTGTTCTTACCCTTTACAACTATCAACACTGATGTGCCTTTCATCAGAGAAAGTTAAACAAGATTTACAAATAAAGGTTCATTTATTCACAGAGCACACCTTTGAAGCAAGGCTATAATTTCAAAATACAGACATAATAAATGACTTGCCCAGATTCTCAAACAAGTCAAGAAATGATCCAGAGCCAGGATTCCACTCTTGTACAAATAAATAATATATACTGGCTCTCAGCAGCACCATAAATCACCCCAGCCCCTGGCATTTTAGACTCTCCCCAAGTAATTGAGTGTTTAAATTACTTGCAAACCTTCACTTTGGCTTTTAAAAAATGCCCACTCTGGCATTCTTTTTAAAGGGATATCTTTTAAAAGTTTAACATTGACCTTCCAAAGAAAGTAAGAGAGTAAGATTAGTTTTCACCTTCAATAAGAGGACAACCCCAGAACATAATGCTCCTTCAAATGACAGTTCAGATCATATTATCTAGCCAAAAATCAATAACTTAGCAGGAGTACTCTACAAGTGCGTTATCCTAATTCGGAAAACTTTCGAAAGGAAACGAAGCATGAAAGACATTGATTTGAATCAGGAACATTGATCCAAGCACTGCCTCTGCCAAAAAACATGTGTGACCATGCATGACTCCACCAACTTCTGGAAACCTCAGACTCCTCGTTTGTAAAGTATGAATGAGAACACCACCATGCTTAACTATATGGATTGTCTCACAGTTGGAATAAGAGAGATTGTGAAGGTGCTCTATAAGGTATGAAGTTACAGATAAATTACTCTTAATGTATAAAACCTCAGTTTTTTTTAAATTGAGCTCTTGATACAAGAATACTACCTGCCTCTCCACTCCCAAATATAAGACAACATCTGATATACCACACTTTGGGGCCCAATCATTTATTTTTTCTAGACCAACAGGTCTCAACTGCAGTGTTTAGAAAAGGAATGTGCAGCATTTATTTGTGAAATGCGTCATGATTTAAAGTGACAAAAAGTGACCTATTCTCACAGCAATATCTGCTGTGATCCTTTTCTGATAAAACTGCCTCCTCCTCCTCTTTCTGATTGAACTGCCTCCTCCTTAAGGAACGTGATACTTCCTTAACCACAGCCAGAGCTGGATTAAACGGTGAAGAGTTGGGCAGTTACCAAAATTATTAATCTGTAGGGGACACTGAAATGTCACTGGAATAATTAGTAACAATAGAAACAGTTAAGGCTTCTACAGGGAAATTCATAAACAGGCAGAGGAATATAAATTTGCTCTTGCTTGAAATACAACACAGGGAAGTCAAAACTAAAAACAATAGTGTTACTGTGACATTTATTGGATGTTTATTACATAACTAGGCCCTATACCAAGTATTTCACATGTATGACTGCATTTAAACCCAGAAATTATTGTATGTTGCTGTTTTTAAACCTATTTTCAGGTAGAGAAATTAAGATGTACCCAAGAACGTTCAAACTACTGCACAATTGCATTCATCTTACACACTAGTAAAGTAATGCTCAAGATTCTCCAAGTCAGGCTTCAGCAATACGTGAACCGTGAACTTCCAGATGTTCAAGCTGGTTTTAGAAAAGACAGAGGAACCAGAGATCAAATTGCCAACATCCGCTGGATCATCGAAAAAAGCAAGAGAGTTACATAAAGACGTCTATTTCTGCTTTATTGACTATGCCAAAGCCTTTGACTGTGTGGATCACAACAAACTGTGGAAAATTCTGAAAGAGATGGGAATACCAGACCACCTGACCTGCCTCTTGAGAAATCTGTATGCAGGTCAGGAAGCAACAGTTAGAACTGGACATGAAACAACAGACTGGTTCCAAATAGGAAAAGGAGTACGTCAAGGCTGTCACCCTGCTTATGTAACTTATATGCAGAGTACCTCATGAGAAACGTTTGGATGAAGCACAAGCTGGAATCAAGATTGCTGGGAGAAATATCAATAACCTCAGATATGCAGATGACACCACCCTTATGGCAGAAAATGAAAAAGAACTAGAAAGCCTCTTGATGAAAGTGAAAGAGGAGAGTGAAAAAGTTGGCTTAAAGCTCAACATTCAGAAAACTAAGATCATGGCATCTGGTCCCATCACTTCATGGCAAATAGATGGGGAAACAGTGGAAACAGTGTCAGACTTTATTTTTCTGGGCTCCAAAATCACTGCAGATGGTGATTGCAGCCATGAAATTAAAAGACACTTACTCCTTGGAAGGAAAGTTATGACCAACCTAGACAGCATATTAAAAAGCAGAGACATTACTTTGTCAATAAAGGTCCATCTAGTCAAGGCTATGGTTTTTCCAGTGGTCATGTATGGATGTGAGAGCTGGACTATAAAGAAAGCTGAGCACAGAAGAATTGGTGCTTCTGAACTGTGGTGTTGGAGAAGACTCTTGAGAGTCCCTTGGACTGCAAGGAGGTCCAACCAGTCCATCCTAAAGGAGATCAGTCCTGGGTGTTCGTTGGAAGGACTGATGTTGAAGCTGAAACTCCAATACTTTGGCCACCTGATGCGAAGAGTTGACTCATTAGAAAAGACCCTGATGCTGGGAAAGATTGAAGGCAGGAGGAAAAGGGGGCAACAGAGGATGAGATGGCTGGATGGCATCACCGACTCAACGGACATGGGTTTGGGTGGACTTCAGGAGTTGATGATGGACAGGGAGGCCTGGTGTGCTGTGGTTCATGGGGTCACAAAGAGTCAACACGACTGAGCGACTGAACTGAACTGAACAAGACGGCACAAGAAGCAGACAGTGGAGGTACAGTTTGAAACTAGTCTTCCTCCAAGACCTGTATTCACTCTGCCTCCCAGTGCTTCCCAACTCTAGCTAAATCTATCATATGTTTCTGTATCTTGTATTTAGACAGGAACAATTAGATGAAATTTACCAGGCAGATCAAATCTGAAACCAGAATTCATGGATAGTGAGTGCTGTTGGCCACAAACCCGCGATCGATTTTAAAATACAAATTTCAAACCTTTTGATATGCCTTCAAAGAACATACCTGGTTCAGAAAAATTACAAAAGAAAAGTGAAAAGATAATAGAACTATTTTTATGGTAAAATATATGGCCAAATTGTTTCAAGCTACTGACACTGCTTAGGGACCTGTCTATAACTTTCACTGATTGAAAATTGTTTCTTGTTGCCCCCATCAAATAATTGTTGAACAAATATTTAAAGAACACTTTTGAAAGGTGCATTAGAATTCAATTGTAAATGACAGATTTCACTCTAGCTAATTTAAACAGAAAGGGATTTACTATTAATAGGAGGAATTGGGGATTCATTAAATCACTAAAAGGGCTAGTAGAACACAGTTGAGGCTGCACTTTCAGGCATGACATCCAGAGCAGTATTACAGAACTGCGTCATTATGGGCACCATGCTTCTCCCACACTTACGAAGCTGGCGAATAATGAGGCCATCACTGTAGCTGCTGACTTGAACGTAATCTGAATCAGCAGAATGGATGCCCTGCTCTCTGTCTCTTATCACCCACGAAAATCAGGGGCTGAATGCTGGTACCTCCACAGGAACTGTCCCAGAAAATGCAACCATGTGCCAGCAGAAATAACAGAAGTGGCAGAAGTACAGCCTCCACCTCAGAATGTTCACTTTTAACCGGCTAAGTTACATCTATTTTTTAGAAACGAAGTTTCACTAATCCAAGCTGTAAGGACGTCTGGGAAACAGAGTCTCTAGATTTGCAGCCTAAAGCAATAAGATTTGCTAGCAAAGAGCTGTAATTAAGCTGAGTGTATCGATCTGTGACCTCAGTTACAATCAGACCCTGAGTTATGATAGCCAACCCAGAGCTGGCTGGCTCCACACTCCACTCCTGACATAGTTCCATTCCACACCACACCACACCCCACTCCTGACACAGTTCCAAGTAGGGACTCAAGAACAGCCCAGCCCAAGGTTGGTCAGTGGTGGGTGAAAACATAATTTGGGACTAGGTTCCTTTCTCAGGATTTTGGAACTAGGGCATTGAAGGACTGGGCCAATGAACTGAAGGGCTTTATAGATGTGAGGTTAAGTAAATTTGGAGTCAGAATGATAATGAGACATGTGTGAGCAAATAGCACTATACACATATTCACTGAGAAATATAGAGGTAAATACCAAAAGGAATGGAACAAAATGTTACAAGTGGTTGCAACAGAAGGAGGGGCAAAGGAATTTCTTTTGTTGTTAATGTTTATAGTTCTTTTAGTGCTACTTGAATTTTTGAACCTTTTGCTTGTATTACCAGGATAAAAATTAATATCAAAAACACCAGGGACTTCCCTGGTGGTCTAGTGGCTAAGACTCTGCACTCTAAATGAGGGGACCCGGGTTTGATCCCTGGTCAAGAAACTAGGTCCCATATGCCACAACTAAGGATCCTGCATGCTCAACTAATACCTGACACAGCCAAATAAATAAATAACTTTTTAAAATACTATAAACAAGGAGAAGGAAATGGCAACTCCAGTATTCTTGCCTGGAGAATCCCACAGACAGAGCAGCCTGGCAGGCTATGGTCCATAGGGTCGCAAAGAGTCAGACACAACTGAAGTGACTTAGCATGCACGCACCATAAATAACTCCATCCCCTGGCATTTCAGTCAACAGCAACATGAATACCCCAAACTTGGGCATTTAAGCCAGGACAACTAACCTACACATCACAGGACCACCAGCTGAAGAGAGACAGCGCCAGACCATCAGTCCTCCCTTGCCTCACTTCCCACCTTAGAACCTCCACTGCCACCAAGTTGAAAAAAATTGAAAAACCAAAACTAATTTAGCAAGAACCTTGAATGCCAAGCCAAGGAGTTAATCACTCTGACAATGGAGATAGCCTTGAATAAGGGAATGACTTTAGTGTGTACAGTGCTTCTTTGTGCACAGGATAAATTTGATAGAGAGATTGGCAGTAGCCAGGAGATTGATTGGGAGATTACTAATAGGATCCTGGATTAAATCAATGGCAGTGGAATTGGAGAGAAAAAGTTGGACAAAGAGATATATAGTAGAAGACTTCGCGGTAGCTGATCAGATATGGGGAGTGAGGAGAGTAAATTTGGTGGATATATTCCACTTTTCCAGAATCCCTTCCTTTTAGGAATGGTCCCTCACCCTTTCCATGAGATTCTGGTGGTGAATCAGAGTAAACTTGTATTCCCCAAACAAATGTGTCCCAAGTTGACTCCTTCCTTGGACGGTGTATTTGGTTCACAGGCATAACCCAAAGTGAATGAAAGGCCTTTCTGGGAACCCTTCCCCAGTGTTACTGGGGAAGATGCTCTCTTCCACCATGAGTTTGGGAATGCCAGAAGCCATTATTCCCTGGTGGCTCAGAAGGTAAAGAATCCGCCTGCAATGCGAGATCCCTGGGTTGGGAAGACCCCATCCCCTGAAGGAGGGCATGGCAACCCACTCCACTATTCTTGCCTAGAGAATCCCCATGGACAGAGGAGCCTGGTGGGCTACAGTCCATGAGGTTGCAAAGAGTCAGACACGACTGAGCGACTACGCACAGTACAGAAGCCATTATCCTGCCATGTAGAGAAGGCCTATCATGACAGAGAGTCAAACAGAACCCTGACATCATTTGTTATTGAACCCATCCATACCTATACTGATGGACTTCTCAGTGAGTCAAGATATTAACTTTTTTGCTTATGGACTAGATTTCTATCATTTGCAACAGAAAAAGGATTTATTAACAAAGAGTCAAAAATGGTTTAATTTATATATCGAAAAAATATTTATAGCATAGCTGCCAAATGAACAGTTAAATGTTCCAGTACAATGGGAGATTAAAAAAAAAAAAATCCTGGACTTCCCTAGTGGTACAGTGGATAAGAATCCGCCTGCCAATGCAAGGGACACGGGTTCAATCCATGGTCTGGGAAGATCCCACATTCCTCAGAGCAACCAAGCCCAAGCGCCACAACTACAGAGGGGCACTCTAGAGCCTATGCTGTAATTCCTGAAGCCCACGAGCCCTAAAGCATGTGCATCACAATGAAGAGTAGCCTCCCTGCTTACCACAACCAGAGAAAGCCTGCAAGCAGCCATGAAGACCCAGAAGACCCAGCACAGCAAGACATATTAATTAATCTTTCAAAAAATCCTAAAACATGCCCCATACACCTTGAAATCCATTTCAGCTCTGTAACCAGTATTGACATCAAAGACACTCAATAACTCTAGGATTCAGTCTTCCCTTCCATAAGGCCGAGGAAAGGGGGGATTATATTGTACATTTGGCTTTATGTATCTCCAGGTTCCACACCTGAGGATTCAACCAACTTCGGATCAAAAATATTCAGGAAAAAATCCAGAAACTCCAAAATGCCAAACTTGAATTTGCCAAGTATCAGCAATTATTTTCATAACATTTTCATTGTACTTATAATTTTTACATGCATTTACATTGTATTAGGTGTTGCAAGTAATCTAGAGATGATTTAAAGTGTACAGGGGGATGTATGTAAGTTATATACAAATACTATGACATTTTAGAAAAAATACTTGAGCATCCACAAATTTTTGGTATCCAGGCTTAGGAGTCCTGGAACCAATCTCCTTCAGGTACTGAGTGAAGACTGTCTTGTTTACTAAAGATTTTCTTCAGCTCTAAAGTTTTATGATTCTAAGCCATGACATAGAAGTCTATGTAACTCTAGTGAGTTACTCCAAGATTCTAAAATACGAAAGCTCAGTATGCAAAATCAATTAACTGGGAAAAAATTGGAAGCTAGAAAGACTATGGTGATAATTGAGAAGAAACATTTCTTGAGCCTTGTCTGGAGAACAAGCAAGTACTGATAAAGGGATATGGATGATTCTAAGAAATATTTAGAAGAAAAAAATAATCTAATGCCTGTACATGTGGAATATGAAGATGAGTCAACAGTGGCTACTGACTCCAAAAGCTTGCTAGTTTGGGATATTACAATAAAATCTTTAACAAAAATGAAGTCTTTAAGAAAGCACAAGCATTAGGAGAAATTTAATACAGTTCTGGACATACTGCATCTGAGCTGTTGTTATGTATTCAAAGAGAAAGTATACAGAATTGAAAATCTAGAACTGAAGTTCAAGTGGGAAGTCAGGACTCATGCTACAGTTTTGAGAATCATTTAACATAGAGGGAATGGGCAAAGTCCTGGGAGTGAATAAAAGCTACAGTAAAAACTGATAATTGACATAACTAATTAGTTTATTAATAAGCAAAAATTAAAATTATAAACATTTCTTAAGCCTTTAAAAAGTTCAATTTATAAATCTTGCTAGTCTATTTATAAATCTCATAATCTTTGCACAGAAATTTGGACAATAACTTCCACTTACACTCTATGATTTAATTAATTCACAAGCTTAATGTACTGAATACGTCTTGAATATTTAACTAATTAAAATTTAAATAATTTAAATAATTAAATGTTCTTGGATATTTTAAACTACAATTACAAATGTAACATATCCAACATCTAGCCAGTGAAATTTTATAAGCACTTACATAACTCTTTAAATCTAATAGCAATAAATCAATCTCGGACTTCCCTGGTGGCACAGTGGATAAGAAACTGCCTACCGATGCAGGGGACACAAGTTTGATCCCTGGTCCAGGAAGATTCCACATGCCACAAAGCGACTAAGCCCATGTGTCACAGCTACTGAAGCTCATGCACCTAGAGCCTGTGTGTACTCTGCAACAAGAGAAGCCACCACATTAAGAAGCCCACACACTGCAACTTGAGAGTAACCCCCATTCTTTGCAACTAGAAAAAAACCCATGGGCAGCAATGAAGACCCAACACAATAAAAATAAATAAATTTAATTTTAAATAAATAAATAAATCTCCTACTTGTGGTAACAAAATTCTCTTAAAAGTTCCACATATATTTTTTCTTCCAGTTTTATGGAAATATAATTGACATACCACACGATACAGGTTTAAAATGTACAACATTAGGATTTCATTTATGTACATAACAAAGTGGTTTTCACTAGTGAGCATCCATCATCTCATACATATACAAAGTTAAAGAAAAAGTGTATCTTGTGATGAGAACTCAGGATTTACTCTAACTTTCATGTACAACGTACAGCAGTGTTAATTACACTTATCTTATTGTACATTGCATCCTTCATACTATCTATTTTATAACTGGAAATTTGTACCTTTTGACTGCCTTCATCCAATTTCCCCTCCCCCAACCCCCTAAACCCCAACCCTCCCCCAAAAAGATCTCAAAAGTTCACAAAGTACACAGCACCACAGTTATTAACTTTTACAGAAATAATGAAAATAGTATTAATTTACCACTTGTATATCAAAGGTGACATGTTGCAGCGGGCATGGAGATGTGCCACTCAGATCCTTCTTCAAGAAAGGACTTGCCTCCCTGCTCAGGGGCCAGAGGTATGATAAGCAGATGGCCTTCAGCTGTCAGCCCATTCAGGGTCTGCCTCAGCTTTGGGTCCTGCCCTGCCCATGGCTGCCATATACTATCTGAGGGAGGAAGAAGTACAAAGGGCAGAGTGGGACACTCCATCCGACAATACTGACTCCAGACCTCCCTGTCTCATCATCTGCTTTCAGCAAACCTAACTGCAGTGCAAATTAACTCACACAACCAACATGAACAGAATTGCTATCTCAGACCTCTTCCCGCACCTAAGACTTCAAATCTGGTATATCAGTCATAAATCCTGTTACTACTCCCGAAGACGATTTTCCTTGAGCTCCAAGTAACTAACTGAGTTCCTTTTTAATGGTGAAGCTCTACCTGCTTACCCAATATATTCAGTTCAGTTCAGTCCCTCAGTCATGTCCAACTCTTTGTGACCCCATGGACTGCAGCATGCCAGGCCTCCCTGTCTATCATCAACTCCCAGAGTTTACTCAAACTCATGCCCATGATGTGTTGAGTCAATGATGCCATCCAACCATCTCATCTTCTATCGTCCCCTTCTCCCAACCTTCAATCTTTCCCAGCATCAGGGTCTTTTCAAATGAGTCAGCTCTTCGCATCAGGTAGCCAAAGTATTGGAGTTTCAGCTTCAACATCAGTCCTTCCAATGAATATTCATGGCTGGTTTTAATCTTATTTGAAACCATTTTCTGCTTGATATTAATATGCATGAGCACACCCCACTTAGACACACATAGCTTATAGTTTCCACCACCTCATTGCACCTAATCTTGGTGACACATTGTGGCAGACATGGAAATATGCCACTCAGATGCCAATTGGCTGTGGGAACTTGGGCAATTTATTTACCAATCCATGCTCAATTTCCTTATCTGTAAAATAGGGTTTGTCATCTGATAGGCAAAATAAAGGACAAAAACAGCAAGAACCTAAAGAAGCAGAAGAGATTAAGAAGAGGAGGCAAGAACACACAGAAGAACTGTACAAAAAAGGTCTTAATGACTTGGATAACCACAATGGCATGATCACTCACCTAGAGCCAGTCATCCTGGAGTGTGAAGTCAAGAGGGCACTAGGAAGCATTACAACAAACAAAGCTAGTGGAGGTGATGGAATTCCAGATGAGCTATAAAATCCTAAAAGATGATGTTGTTAAAGTAGTGAACTCAACAGGTCAGCAAATTTGGAAAACTCAGCAATGGCCACAATACTGGGAAAGGTCAGTTTTCATTCCAATCCCAAAGAAGGGCAATGCTGAGTAATGCTCAAACTACCGTACAATTGCACTTCACATACTCTCAAGGTAATGTTCAAAATGCTTCAAGCTAGGCTTCAGCAGTACATGAACTGAGAACTTCCAGATGTACAAACTGGATTTAAATCCATGGGATCATAGAGAAAGCAAGGGAATTCCAGAAAAACATCTGCTTCACTGACTATGCTGAAGCCTTTGACTCTGTGGATCACAACTAACTGTAGAAAATTCTAAAAGAGTTGGTAATACCAGACAACATTTTCTGTCTCCTGGGAAACCAGTACGCAGCAAGAAGCAACAGTTAGAACCAGACACGGAACAACAGACTGGTTCAAAATTGGGAAAGGAGTATGTCAAGTACATATACTGTCACCCTACTTATTTAACTTATATGCAGAGTACACCATGTGAAATGCAGGGCTGGATGAATCAAAAGCTGCAGTCAAGATTGCTGGGAGAAATATAAACAATCTCAGATATGCAGATGATACCACTCTAATGGCAGAAAGGGAAGAGGAACTAAAGAGCCTCTTGATGAAGGTGAAAGAAGAGAGTGAAAAAAACTGCCTTAAAACTCAACATTCAAAAAACTAAGATCACGGCATCTGGTCCCACCACTTAATGGCAAATAGAAGGGGAAAACGTGTAAACAGTGACATATTTTCTTTTCCTGGGCTCCAAAATCACTGTGGATAGTGACTGTAGCCATGAAATTAAAACACTCTTGCCCCTTGGAAGAAAAAGCTATGACAAACCTAGACAGCATATTAAAAAGCAGAGATATCACTTTCTCAACAAAAGTCCATATAGTCAAAGCTATAGTTTTTCCCGTAGTCATGTACAGTTGTGAGAGTTGGACCATAAAGAAGATTGAGTGCCAAAGAATTGATGCTCTCGAATTGTGGTGCTGAAGACTCTTGAGAGTCCCTTGGACTGCAAGGAGATCAAACCATTCGATCCTAAAGGAAATCAACCCTGAATCTTCATCAGAAGGACTGGTGCTGAAGCTGAAGCTCCAGTCCTTTGACAAACTGATCTGAAGAAGTGACTGATTGGAAAATATCCTGATGCTGGGAAAGACTGAGGGCAGGAGGAGAAGGGGGCGACAGAGGATGAGATGACTGGATGGCATCACTGACTCAATGGACATGAGTTTGAGCAAGCTCCATGAGATGGTGAAGGACAGGGAAACTTGATATGCTGCAGTTCCTGGGGTCGCCAAGAGCCAGGCACAATTTGGTGACTAAACAACACCTGGTAGGGTTGTAAATAGTAAATGAGCTAATACTTTAGAAAGTGTGTAGATAGAACAGCCCCTGCCCATATTGTGTATTCAGTAAATGCTACCCATTACCACTATTGGTCAGAGTTTCACATTGCCTGTATATTTTATCTGTCTCAGCAACCAACCTTCTATAATAATCTATTGACTAAGCAACTATAGAAAAAGTTCTTGTATTTCAAACCCTTTACTGATCAGACTGCAGATTAAAAAAAAAGACTGCAGATTTTAGGACCAAGGTTAAATTCGAGACTTTACTTCAGTTCAATTTGTTATCAGCTGAATGTTTTGAATGATTTCATTCCATGAAAACGTAAACCAGATGTGTGAAGATTAAATTGGGAGCATATTTGTAAAAGGCCTTTTTGAACTAGAAAATTTATGAAAATGTGGGATATTTTTCCAACACTGTTAAGAGCTAGACAATTCCTTCAGTTACAATACGATCTTCGCTCTTCAAGTAAAATTTCGCCTCTTCAGCAAAGTGATTTCCCCCTTGGTGGTTCAAAAGCTCAAATGAAACCAATTAAACAGGAATAATTTTAAAATAACAATGAAGACATATGGATAGTCTACCATGGGGCAAAGTTCTGAAGATGTTGAAATGACTGTAAAACATTAAGAACCAAATGTTGACATCTATTATTAATCTTAGGAAATCATTTAGTTCAGTCCTCCCAAAGATTCTGTAAATAAGATGTTAGACGTCCTTCAATGCCGAAGAAATTTATTCACATGTCCAAGAAGAGCAAATTTAGGAAAAACAAAAGCTGCCCTTGCTTTTGACCACAAGTTAGGAATTTTCTATCATTGGTGCAGCGCCTGAAAATAAGATTCAACTTTCTCGACTTGGCTATTTCTATGGGGCCTTGAAAATCTAAAATATTGCAAACAATTGGACTCACTGCTTAATTCTTCCCGTACTTCAACGAATTCCTTCCAAGAAGTGTGCATATTTCAAGATGCCAATTTGGAAAAACAGAGACGGATCTTACACAAAATGCAATTGAACACACGGCTCGAAGCCTTTTGCTGTGCTGTTTTTAAACCAGGGAGGGGGATAGGAGAACTAAGCTTAAAACACCCGAAGTAGCAGCTATCAAACAAGTGTTCTAGAGCGCTGGGCGTTCCTAGGGGAGGGAGCCACTAGCGGAGGGTGCAAAGACACAGCAAGCGGACTCTTTCCCATTGACACTGCTGAGACGCCACCATCCCTACATATTCCTACATGTGGCTCCCGACCCCATGGGCGGTCACCAGGGAGCTCTGGAGAGAGCAGCGCCCCGGGGACATCACGCTCAGCTCCCAGCTCGGCCCACTAGGGGCCCCCGACAAGCCAGCTTCTGGGAGAGGCGGGGAAGAGAGAGGGCGTTTTCTGCCCGGATTCCAGTGGGAAAACAAGGAAAAGAGGAGGCGGTTGCGCAACCTGGGCTTGGGGTGCGGCTCCGGGAACAAAGAGCGCGAACAGCCGAGGCTCTGCAAATGCACTCAAATCAACACCGGGGCTGAGCCCTACTGCATAAGGGCACGCAGGTTTCTCGAAGCCAATCCAGCGCTACAGGATCACAAGGGCTATCTCGCAGCACCCAGGGCTCTGCATTGTAAACAAACGCCCGGGCTGCTCGAACCCAGGGACATTTGAAAACTATCGCTTCTCGTCGGGTATTAGCTCAGCCTCAAGCGAACGCCCTAATCCGGAGCGTTAGCGGCGGCTGCGGCCGGCTCGCTCCTCAACCGAGCTTGGTCCTTTCCTTTGGTCCCGCCCCACTGCTCAGCGCGGATAGGTGGCGGGGAGCAATTCTGGCGCTGATTGGGCGGCGGCAAAGTCGCTCATGGAGACTGTAAGTGGGGGTGCCCTAGCGTGCTAAATTTATCTTCAGACAAGCGACCGCGCCAGCCGCGAATCGGATGTCTATGGAGGTGGCATAGGCGATATCCCTGAGCTGAGAGCATCGCCCGGCCCCCCGAATCCTTCTTCCCTCTGTTTTGTTTTTCATTTTCCCCCTTCCTCCCCCCTCCCCCCTCCAGTCCGCGACGACTGGCTCTTGACCCCGTTCAGGCCTCGGTGAAGGTGAGGACCAGAGCCGCCGTGGCGGCTGAGTAGTGCGCTCTGAAATGGCCGCTGCTGTGAGCTTTGTAAAATGGCGGGCGCCGGCTCTGCTGGGGACCGCGGCGCTGCTCTGCGGCCCAGCCGCAGCAGAGACCATTCTCTTTATCGCTGATGGAGATGAAAGAGAAAGATAGAGTCGGGTTCTGAGACGGTTTCCTGTGGTTGTTAGCTAAGGCGACCGCCCGGGGACGCGAGAGGAGTTCCGTAGGCGAGGGTGGACTCCCACAGGAAGCCAGCCCAAGCTGTGGCTGGCTGCGCGCACCTGTGACAAGGAGGAGCCGAGGGATGTAGCTGGCTGGGCAGCCCATCGAAGTGACCGTTTTAAAAAGCACTTAGGTACTCGATGGGGTGTCCGTGCCCACTTCCTACCTCAGCCTTTTGAACAGTCTGCACTCCACCCCAGCCCTCCTGCCCCAAGGGTATTGTTCAAAGCAGGAACCACCTGAGGGAGGGGGTGAATGGATGGTGTTACCGGTCAGTTTAGCCAGAAGAGACACAAGATGAGGGTTCCCCCCGGTCCTTTTCAGGGAGTCAAATAGAAACTTTAATCTTTAGGGAGTCCAGTCTCTTTGTCCTCGAGAGATTCAGGAGAGCACCTCTGAAAAGGTGGAGATTAGGCCCTCCTTCCTGAAAACAAAGCGCATCACTCCGTTGTGTCCTTCCCTAGCAGCAAGGGAGAGGGATTGTAAACTTTTAGGTCACCCATTGACTCCACGAAGTTCTCTGCAACTAAGGGCCGTTCAGGACTGTGGTAGAACAGTCTGCTCTTCTGCTGCCAATAATGAAGGTGTACGGCATTCTGCTGCCAGTTTGAGACCCTCGGCTTTCTGGCAATAGTAACCCATTGTATAGATCATTCATTTCTCTGTGCACCATCCAACTCCTGGTCCCAGATTTTTAGTGCTTGTGAAATTAAGATATTTGGGGACACACAAGCAGTGACTAGGCACTTGGGATCTGCAGTCGAACTTTCTGGGTATGTTCTTAGTTCTTCACAGATGCGTTAACTTAGCAGGGGACTTAAGCTCCCATTTGTTCATCTTTAAAGGATTATTAATAATAGTCCCTAACTCCCAAGTTCGTTTTGAGGATTAAATGAGCTCATCTGTGAGGGATTTCGCAGTTACTGGCACACGGTAAACAATGATCACTCAGTGAATGTTAGTAACCTTAAGGAATCTTGGTTATTGAGACAAGAGTGGTTATAACAAAAAGGCATAGTTCTTGTAACGTTTTGGTGTATAATTCCATTTTAGATTACTTAAGATGCTTAGTTTTAGAGACATTAAGTTGTAGCTATGCTTGAAAAAGTTAGGTTTAGTTTCTGAGAGTTTTATGTCTTTCTATGAGTCAGTGGATGGGGAAGCATTTCAAACAATGAAATTACCAGAGAAATAGGATAAAATACTAGCACTTTTATTATGTTAGACGTCTATTTCGGTTTGAGATCTGCCTTTCAGTGAGGAATCATTTGCACTGCCCGGCTCTAAAATAAATTGTAAAGAATGGTCATCTTAGAGGTTTGTAGCTAGTTCTATTTTTACAGTGTCTAATTTTAATTTTTCTCATTCTAGGCTTTGGTTACTCCCCTTCCACCCTATCCCTTAATTTTATTTTTTTGAAGAGTCTGCATTTCAAGCTTCCAAGGTGGAGAGTGATTGCAGAAGAGAGTGCTCCTCATTTCAGGTATCTTACCCTCTAGCTGTTAATAGGAAAACCGTTTTGATCAGGATATAATAAAAGAATCCAAAGATTACTCTGTAGCCAAATCAGAAGTTTAAATCAAAAGTAACTGCATTTAGATAGACACTAAAGTTGAATGCCTTTAACCTTATAAAGCTAGTATTCTTTAGAAGTCCTAAAATTTGTATTACCATTCCATTTTATGATGCTTTTTAAAAAGTATTGTGTGAGGAATAAACCTATTAAAATGAGAGTTTATGTTTTCTTTAGGTCCTTGTTAAGCCTTCACCTAAAGAATAATGGGATGCTGAGTACTTAGTAAAATATATGCATTACTTTGAATGAGTCTCATTTGGGATAATATAAATATTTATGTAATTTTAAGTCCAAAGAAATAGTAGCTAATTTTTGGATTACACTTTATTTTTCAGTGTTAACACACAATATTTATATATAACAGAATTCTATATCTTGCAAAACTTTGAACTGTTTGTGTGTTTTTGAAGTAGCTCGTCAGAATAGTTGTGAGCCCTGAAGGAAGCCTTAAGATGTGTAACAATGTCAACAATGAGTGTATCTAATGGCAGTAGGCATCAGAAAGCTAAGAGATTCCAAGATACTGTGTACAGTGAAAGGGTATACAGTGGGTGATTATGGCCCCATGCTGCCTGTTTTTGGAAATAGAGATTTATTGGAACACAGCTGTGCCCTTCTAATGTATTGTCTATGGCTGCTGCCATTCTCCAACTACAGAGTTGAGTAGTTGTAATAGAGACCATATGGCCCATCAGGTAAAAAACATTTATCATATGGTACTTTATGGGAAAAATTGGCCAACCCTGCCATGGGACCTCAAGATCCCTTCCTTAAAAATACACTTATCAGCTCTTTATTATTTCTTGGTCCAATGGTTCCCAAACTATGTTTTATAGAGTATTAGTGTTATCTAAGTTAATGAACATTGTGAGAAAAAGATAAATGCTATCAATAGTTTTTTCTTTATAATTTATTTTAAAATGTAAGTTTAAGACTACTAAACTCATTTCTATAGCTTTTATTTTTATGTGATAATCTACCTTTAACAAAAGGTGTGCCATACCCGAGAGCACCAGGAAGTCGAATGAGAGATCACCTGATACACGAACGTGTGATGTTCCATCTGCGCATTGATGCATAGGCAGCATTTACAAATTAACTGATGTGTTGCTATATATCATCTCTTTGATGATTGCTCATCTTCTATGTATCCTGTCTTATAATGTCAACACGTTTGTAATACTCAGTGTTTATGCTAAATTAACCATGTTTTGTACCACAAATTCATTGCCTATGGATCTGTTGCTGAAACAAGGAAGTCTTAAACAAGAAGTAGAATCTTTTTGTTATCAAATTGTGTCTGAATCACATGATCAAAAGGTTGGAATATTACAAAGTGAAGATGAGCAGTTGCAGCCTTCAGTTTCTAAAAATTCAGAAGGTGAGCTTTCCAGGGTTAAATTTATGTCCAATTCCAACAAAATAACTACTTTTAGTAAGAAACCAAAAAGAAGAAAATATGATGAAAGTTATTTGTCTTTTGGATTTACTTACTTTGGAAATAGAGATGCACCTCATGCTCAGTGTGTATTATGTAAGAAAATTTTATCAAATAGCTCTTTGGCCCCTAGTAAGCTTCGAAGACATTTGGAAACTAAACATGCTGCATATAAAGACAAAGACATAAGTTTTTTCAAACAACATCTTGATTCACCTGAAAATAATAAACCCCCAACACCTAAAATTGTCAATACAGATAATGAAAGTGCTACAGAAGCATCATACAATGTAAGTTACCATATAGCCCTGAGTGGAGAGGCTCATACTATTGGAGAGTTGCTTATCAAGCCTTGTGCAAAAGATGTCGTGATGCGGATGTTTGACGAACAGTATAGTAAAAAAATAGACGCAGTACAGCTATCAAACAGTACCGTTGCTCGTCGAATTAAGGATCTAGCTGCTGACATTGAAGAGGAACTTGTTTGTAGACTGAAAATTTGTGATGGGTTTTCACTGCAACTAGATGAATCAGCTGATGTTTCAGGACTTGCTGTGCTGCTCGTGTTTGTTCGTTACAGGTTTAATAAGTCTATTGAGGAAGACCTACTCTTATGTGAATCTTTGCAAAGTAATGCCACTGGTGAAGAAATTTTCAACTGCATCAACAGTTTTATGCAGAAACATGAAATTGAATGGGAAAAATGTGTTGATGTTTGTAGTGATGCTTCTAGGGCAATGGATGGGAAAATTGCTGAGGCTGTCACCTTGATAAAATATGTGGCTCCCGAAAGCACCAGTAGTCACTGCCTATTATATAGACATGCACTAGCAGTTAAAACAATGCCTACATCTCTGAAAAATGTGCTAGATCAAGCAGTACAAATCATCAATTATATTAAAGCTCGACCACATCAATCCAGACTACTAAAAATTTTATGTGAAGAAATGGGGGCCCAGCATACAGCACTTCTTCTAAATACAGAGGTAAGGTGGCTTTCCCGAGGTAAAGTTCTTGTGAGACTTTTTGAGCTTCGTCGTGAACTGTTGGTTTTCATGGATTCTGCTTTTCGACTGTCTGATTGTTTAACGAATTCATCTTGGCTGCTAAGACTTGCATATCTTGCAGATATTTTTACTAAATTAAATGAGGTTAATCTGTCGATGCAAGGAAAAAATGTGACAGTTTTTACAGTATTTGATAAAATGTCATCATTGTTAAGAAAATTGGAATTTTGGGCCTCATCTGTCGAAGAAGAAAACTTTGATTGTTTCCCTACACTCAGTGACTTTTTGACTGAAATTAATTCCACAGTTGATAAAGATATTTGTAGTGCCATTGTGCAGCACCTAAGGGGTTTGCGTTCTACTCTGTTAAAATATTTTCCTGTAACAAATGACAGTCATGCTTGGGTTAGAAATCCATTTACAGTAACTGTTAAACCAGCCTCTTTAGTGGCACGGGACTATGAGAGCCTGATTGATTTAACATCTGATTCTCAAGTGAAACAAAATTTCAGTGAACTTTCACTAAATGATTTTTGGAGTAGCCTAATTCAGGAGTACCCAAGTGTTGCACGGCGTGCAGTTCGCGTACTTCTGCCTTTTGCTACAATGCACCTGTGTGAGACAGGCTTTTCATATTATGCTGCCACAAAAACAAAATACAGGAAAAGACTGGATGCTGCACCTCATATGCGGATCCGACTTAGCAACATTACACCTAATATTAAGCGAATATGTGATAAAAAGACACAAAAACACTGTTCTCATTAAAGTTGGAGGGTTATGCATGCCTCTGGATAGCCAAATATAAGATGAAAATAAAAGATGATTTACTTCACTGATGGTATCTTGGGGTTTTAAATAAAATTATTCAAATTTTTTACACTTTAGATTTTAAGAAAGGTAAAGAATCACAGATTTAAACATGTACTACTGTTGGTGATTCTTCTTCACATTGTAATTTCAAAGGGTTCCATGGTGATGGCTGTGGAAAATACTGACTCACAGGATAAAGTTACAGTTCCTTAGCATGACATTCCTTTTTAGGATCTCATCAGTGCCAATCTTTCTAACCATGCCACCCTGTAGCTCTCCAGTCACAGGGACCTTCTTGCCTAAACATACCACTGTTTCATGCTTTCAAGTGTCAAAAAACCATTCCTTCTCCTTGATTCCTGAAAAACTCCTATTTCCTTTTCAACCCATTGATTTAATTTATCTTCGGTTTTGCATTCTCTTTATTTTTTGTGTATGTCTCAACTGTGATCCTCTTGGTGTTTTCATAATTCCCAGTGTTACTGGACTGAGCTGTTATATGGTCTTATCCAGCTCTGTGTCTCCATTATCTGGTAGAAGACCTTGCTAAAGTAGAGGCTAAATAAAGGAAAAATCGTTGGTGAAAGTGAATCAGTGAAAAATGGAATAGGATATGGTAGTTATATTTGTTTGTTCTTGTGTATTGATACTACTCTCTGTGGTCTTGGCTCAGTTACTCAGTTACCTAGAATTTAGTGTGGCCATTAGGCAGAAGTTACTGGAGAATGTCAGGGCTTTGGTTCAAGCTGAATACTAGGGGAGATGGAGGGAGTATGAAAAACATTTTCAGGTCAGCAACTCAGGGTTAAGTATTTTTGTGTTATTCCTGTAGTAGTATTTTGTGTTATTCCTGTAGTAGGCTACTAGATAGCCACAGATAGCCATTATTTATTTAATCTTAATTATTCAAACTTATTTCCCATTTTGAGGAAGAGGAGTGTCTCCCCTTTCAAGGTGGAACATGATACAGGATTTTAGTTCTCTGAACAGAGATTGAACCCAGGCCCGCAGCAGTGAGAGCTCAGAGTCCTAACCACTGGACTACCAGGAAATTCCCTAACTAGCTTTTCAACTTTGCTCAGTCTGAGCCTTCCTGAACCTATTATCTCATTTGTAAAATTTTAATTATGCCTTCTCTGAAGAATTAATAAGATGAAATGAGTATGTATATAAATCTAACAGTAGATAGTCAGATCAGTGTCTTACATTAGTTCTTGCCATATTCAACCATGTCCCAGTCAAACTTCACTCCACACTGACTCTTCCAGTCTAAATGTTTATTCTCTGTGAAGATGCAACAGCACTCCAGGCTATAGGGCCTGACCTAATCTGAGACAGCAAGATTGAGTATTTTTAGCCCAGGTTCTTTTCTCCTTTGTCACATCATTAAGCACTTATTTATCTTTCAGTCACCCAATTAGGTGATTTTATGTTATCAGTAATCTTTATGACAATCCTGTGGGATTAGGTAATTTTTTAATTTGCCTAGAGTCACAATAAATAGCAGAAGTTAGTTTAAAATGGTCTTTTCTGGCAGTACTTTAGCCATCATTGCATTTCAAACGTTTCTAAGAGCATGAGACAATGACTTGGGATTATGGCTAAAAGCTCCCTACTGAAATGTGCACCTTTCTTTGAAATCTGTTGTGGTTTCTTCTCTAAACTCATCCAAAATAGCCATCTACATCAAAGTATGACTGCTTATTTTAATATAAAAAATGTAGCATAGGGATTAAATTGCTATTAAGTAAAATTAATTCTCTAGAAAGATTTCATCCTAACTACTCACACATGCAGTACTAATCTCAGAATTAAATGTATCCTATTTTAAGAAATATGTACGATGCTTTCATGTGTCCATCTGGCTGGTTCCTCAAGTGGAAGAAAGAACCTGATTCTCTGTGTGATTTCTGAACCCAAGCCTTTGCTTAAGTTACCTGTCCAGGATGTCAGCCTCTTGAGATACAAGGCCTCACTTTCTAATCCTTTGTCCCTAACCACTTCCTCTGAGAGTCTCCTTTTCTGCATTTAAGCCCAAGTCTATTGACTTGAGACTCTGCTAACTGCTACTAGATCTGTTTAATGCCAACACTACCCATCTTGGTTCTTGATGTCAACTCCTTACCTGCTCCATAACCTATCAGGACTAATCTATGGGTACTGTGTACAGCTAGTGAGAATAAACTTTTCTACATAAAGGTGGGTCTTATACTTGTTGAATGATAGGCAAGTCTTGTTCCAGACAGCAATTTCTGTACTATTCTAACCTACTGAAATTCCATGACTGAATCCCAAAAGATTCTTTTCCTTTATGTTTACACTCTACCTCCTTCAGAATCAGCCTTCCTTAAATACAACCAAAGTAGACAAAGTTAAGCCTTGGGCACTGAGATTCCCTTTCTTTTGTACCTCCAATGCCCTTTGTTTACCCTTCTGCCAGTATTCTGTTAGGTTCTGGATGTTAGAAACTCTGTTTGGAACTAGAGAGAAGATTGACAAACCCCTTCACGCAAAAAAGAAAACCATAGGAAGAAATGGATGGCATTCTTAATATTGCAAGAGAGATTTAGGGCCTAAATAACATGGCACCTTCAAATGACAGCTACCCTGCCTATGCACAAAACAGTGAAGTTCCCATAATGTGTCCCAACCTAAGAGGGCTTTCCCACTTTGTTTTTTTTTTTGCCAGTTCCTGAAATTAATTTAACTGGATCCACACTTTCCTTAAAATATCAACAGTTGTTTTTTGTATTAGACAAGGCTCTCAATTGTAATTTATAGGAAACCAAATCAAACTTATCAGGTACTTCCCTGGCCAGTCCAGTGACTAAGACTCCATGCTTCCACTGCAGGGGGCACAGGATTGAACCCTGGCCAGGAAACTAGATCCCACATGGGGCTGTGCCATCTCCCTCCATACCCTCCACCGCTGCCTAGCCCAAGAAAGGCCAAATCAGCTTAAGAAAGTTTACTTACTGGTCAGTGTTTGTAGTAGCCTCAGGGATGACTGGATCTGTTTAGATGATATTATCAGGGATCTCTTCATCTCTGGCTTTTTGTTTTGTTGTATTGAGGTATAGTTAAAATACAATATTAAATGTACATTATCCCACTTTTAATTCACATGTTTCAAGTACAGCTGACCCTTGAACAACACAGGTTTAAATTGCTTGGGTCCACTTATACCCAGATTTTTTTCAGTAGTAAATTATAGAGTATTTACACTATCCATGGTTAGTTAAATCTGTGGCTAGAGAGGGCTGACTAATATGCAGATTTTCAACTTTGTAAAGGGTTGGCACCCCTGACCCCATGTTCAAAGGTCAACTGTAATTGAAATTGCCTTGATTTTTTTTTTTTGTCTTTTTAAAAAATGTTATTAAAGTTTAGTTGATTTACAGTGTTGTGTTGATTTCTGCTATACAGCAAAGTGATTCAGTTATTTATATCTTTTTCATATTCTTTTCCAGTATGATTTATCACAGGGTATTGAATATAGTTCCCTGTGCTATACCTTATTGTTTGTTTATTCATCCTATACATAACAGTATAATAATTGTATCTGCTAATCCCAAACTCCGAGTCCTTCCCTGCCTACTGCCTTTCCACCTGCCTGGATTTCTTAATGAGGATCATTTCTTGTGTCAGTCTTGCCGTAGTACCACGTGTTGTTGTTCAGTTGTTAAGTCGTGTTGGTCTCTTTGCAGCAAACTCCATGGACTGTAACCCACCAGGCTCCTCTGTCCATGGGATTTCCCAGGCAAGAATACTGGAATAAGTTGCCATTTCCTTCACTAAGGGATCTTCCCGACCCAAGGCTCGAACCCTTGTCTCCTGAATTGGCAGGTGGATTCTTTGCCACTGAGTCACCTGAGTACCACACATATACTATATAAATACACAAATGGTAATCTCTTATAGCTTAGAATTCTTTTGGATCACTCATAGAGTTTAGAAAATTTCTAATCATACTGTAAGTGCTCAGTGAATTGAATTCCCTAACTTGAAAGGTACAAGTATTACAGTGAAATATAATTCATACTATAACATTATGAAAATTAGCTTTAAAATCCTTGTCCCACTTAAATCAGGTAGTAACTTTTTGTCTTTTTTTTTTTTTTCACTCTATACAAGGTTTCTTTTTTTGTAGGAAAATATACAGTACACAAAATTTAACCATTTTAAGCACTTTTAAGTATATAGTTCAGTGACATTAAGGACATTGACAGTGTTGCGCAACCATCAGGATCATCCATCTCCAGAACTTTTTCATCTCCCCATACTGAAACTATCCCCATTAAATACTAATTCCCCACAATTCCCCTCCCCTAGTCCCTAGCATCCATCATTCTTACTTTCTGTCTCTGTGAATTTGGCTAATCTTGGGACCTCATGGTGGAATCATAGAGTATTTGTCCTTTGTCTGATTTCATTCTGCTTATAATGTCTTCTAGGTTTGACAGTGTTGTAGCATATGTCAGAATTTCCTCTTTTTAAGGCTAAGTAGTAGTCCATGTGTGTGTGTGTGTACATTTTGTTTATCCATTCATCCATCAGTGAACATTTGGGTTATATCTGTCTTTGGCTACTATGAATAATACCATTCATATATTCATGTGAACTCCCATGTGAACATGGGAGTACAAATATCTTTTGACTCCCCAGAGCAGCATTTCTTTAATAAGCTCCCCTATTTCCTTAAAAGTGCAATTTTTTATTCTCCAAAATAAACTCACATATAACTCCTGAAAGAATCCATAGCTGTGTAAATCTAGATGCCTTTGGAACATACATATGTTATTTAATTTTTTAAAGTTGGTATAATTGCACCGTTAATTAGTGCAATGGAAAGAATTCTGAAGCAGCTGTCAAGAGACTTGTATTCTGCAACTAATTAACTGCCTTAAGTTCATCCTCTCTAGGCTTTGGTTGCTTCGCTTAGGAAATGAAAGGGGTTGAACTAGAATGAGTTCTAAGGTTCTTGTCAAATAAGATAAAAACTTTAACCTAAATAAAGACTAGAGTTATGAAAAGATGTGCTCAGTTATTTGAAATACAGGTTTTTTCCCTTGGAAGCCAAACTTTTTTTTTTTTTTGTAATTGAAGTGTAGTTGATTTACAGTGTTGTATCAATTTCTGCTGTAGAGCAAAGTGACTCAGTTACACACACACACATATATACATTCTTTTCCATTATGGTTTATCATGGGGTATTGCATATAGTTCCCTGTGCTTGATAGTAGGACCTTATTGTTTAAGACAGGTTTTTTCTTTTTGACCTAACCACTCGGCTTGCAGGATCTTAGTTCCTTGACAGGTATCAAGCCTGTGCCCCCAGCAATGGAAGCATCGAGTCCTAACCACTGGACCAGCAGGGAATTCCCATAAACCAAGCTTATTATATGAATCTTAAACTATAATGCTTTTCAACAACCAAATGATGAAATTTATAAATTGCTCCATTGTGGGATGCTTACTAAGTGAAAGGAATGAAATGTTTTTTTTTGGAAGGGGAAATTTAGAAAACATTGGAAAAACTAAAATATGTTTGGTTATGACTATGTTGGAATCTAATATAGTTTAAGGAATAACTTATGCATCAGGCAGGTTGCAGTGGAATTTATTGACTAATCCCCTGCATCTTTTTTTTTCTCTCCCAGATTGTACTCTTGATTTTCTTTCAGGTACCTACTTTTCCCCTACATAATCCATATTCTTAAGTAAAAGCTGACCCCACTTCAGCTTTAGGTATGAACTTGTTTTAAGATAGTTTTTTTCACCCCAATTCACAATAGGAAACAGATTTTACATTATAATCTAGTTGTGAGTATGTGTAAGCACCAAAGTGTCATAAAACAGTACTAATCCTTCATATGTGCAATGTAGTTGCAAATATATTTAATCTTTTTCAATGATGAGGACTCAAAAGATTAATTTCTTGATCCATTCTTAGGTCATAATCCATCATTTGAAAAATATCAGTGAATGTAATGCCATTGCTCTTAAAAAAAATTGTTCAGGGAACCTGCCTCTAAGCTTGTTGAAGCATACTATTATTCTGGCCACAGAAATTGGCCCAGGAATAGCTTGTGACCCAATACAAGCAAGTGAAAGGCAAGAGCAGTATTACAGGGGCTTTGACAAAAGATGCTTCCTCACTCTTAAGAAAGAGATAAATATCCTGTGTGCTTGGGAGACCTGGAATTGCTGCAACTCTTTAGCTACCAGCGTGAGGATAAAGCCAATATGTAGAAGAGGGCACAGCCAAAAAAATCAGAAATCAGAACCCTGATGGAACCAAACTTGATCACTTTGCTGCCTTTAATTTTTTTGTTACCTAGGTCAATAAAACTCTTTACTGTTTAAGACCCTTTACATTGGGTTTTCCATTACTATAGACAGAATCCTCTTAACATATCTAACAGTCTAAAGGGAAAACAATATAAAGCTAGAATTTATTGATAAACTTAGCTGCAATGATTAGTTCCATCCCAACTCAAGTAATCTGATCTCTGGTTATTATGCCATCTACCATAGTGCTATTACTCAAAACTCTGTCACTGGTTATATTTTATAGGTCAGAAACTAAATCAGCATGTATATTGACATTATGAGATTTTATCAAATGCTGTTTCTCTTAATGGGACAACTTGGTAATAAATGGATTTTATGTATTAGTTTAGGCTGGCCTAGTAAGGAATCTGGTATATAATTCAGATTAGAAATTAAACTTGAAAACATCTTCAGTTTGCCTTTAATTTGCTGAAGATAAATGTGATGGGATTTTTTTTTTTAACTTTTTAAGGTTTAATAAGTCACATGTTTTGTAGGGGAAATGATCATCCAGAAATAATTTTCTTTCAAAGTTGTCAACAAGTTCCCTGTAAGATTGTTTTAACTTCTCAGAAAAGTTATGTGTTGACAAAGCAAAATCTGTTACTTGACAGTTCACAAGGTTTTCTTGACAAATACTTTTGAGCAAAATAAACCTTTCCCCAAACAGGCTGGGACTTCAGGTTTAAGGTGGTTATCTAAATGCCTACATTTGTCTGTTGTACAAAATAAAATAAGTCAGAAAGAGAAAAACAAATGTCATATATTAATGCAAGTATGTGGAATCTAGAAAAATGGTACAGATCAATCTAGTCCCAGAGCAGGAACAGAGATGTGAACATAGAGACCAGATGTGTGGACGCAGGGGGAAGGGATTGTGTGGGATAAATTGGGAGATAGGTTTGACATGAATATACTACCATTTGTAAAACATCGCTAATGGGAACCTGTGGTATAGTCCAGTGAGCTCAGCTCACTGCTCTGTGATGACCTAGATGGGTGAGTTGAGGGTGGGAGAGGGAGGTTCAGGAGGGAAGGGATGTGTGTGTGTGTGTGTGTCTGTCTGTCTGTCTGTATCTATAGCTGACTAACTTCATTGTACAGCAGAAACTAACAACAACATTGTAAAGCAGTTATGCCCCTTTTAAAAATAAATAAATGCTTACATTCGACTCTTCCCTTCCTAAAAGTCCATAGACATGATGAAAGAAATACCAAATTTAGTCAGAATCCACAGAAACAAAAAGGAGTAAAGATGTCATTACTCTCAAAGTATTTACATTCTAGTGGAAAAGACTGTTAAGTGCTACTAGGTAAATAAAACAGGTTAATGAAGGAGAATGTTAATTGAGTTAATCTGAGATGGTCTCTTTATCTAGTCAAATACTGAAACACAGCTATGCTTCAGCTTTGTATTACATCACTGCCAGTGAAATTCACTCAAATCAGAAGGAAGTTGATGATAAAGTAAACACATTTCCAAGTCATAAAATACTAAAAACACACTACTCAAAAAGATTAAAACAAAACCTTTATATTTTCATTTCCAATTGTATAAAAATGAATGTAAGCTCCATGGGGGCAGAGACCTTGTTTTTCTTATCCGCCTCTATTTTCAGAGCCTCAAATATGTCTGACACCTAGTGCTTATATAAGTGTTAAATGTCAACATGGTAGAGATGGGGAAAGTCTAGGTTTGAATCTCCACTCTGACACTTTTAAAGTTGTAGAACCTTGGACAAGTCACTTAAATTCTCTCGACCCTCAGTTTCTTCTTCTGTAAAAGAGGAATAATATTTTAGTCTCCATTTTTCCAGTATGTTTTTTACAAACACCACCAAGCAGTTTTCCAGTTCTCAGCAGATACTATCTGTGGTGTCCTACAATTTAATTCAGTTCTGACACTGTTTACCTGGAGACAGTGTCAGATCCAACAGGTTAAAGTCTCAGTCCAACAAGACTCCCCACCAACCCTCTTCAGGCACCAGTAGCAAGTACAGGTTAAATCAGCTGTCCCCATGACCCTCTCTTCAGTTTGCTAGAGTGGCTGACAGAACTCAGAGAAACATTTACTTATATTTACTGGTTTGTTATAAAAGGCTCTAACTCAGAAATAGGGTAAAGTATGTAGGAAGGAGGGAAAGAGTGTGGAGTTTCCAAGTTTTCTGTGCTCACCAACACAGAAGCTCAACTCTTGTTCAAGTTTCTACAGAGCTTAATCTGTAGCCTCCCCTACTTTCCCCTTCCCACAGGTTAGTGCCCCATCCTGAGGTTATCTAGGGACCTCACCCTGGGTCACTTCATTAGCATAAGCTTTAATGCTCAAAAGAGACTTCTGCTGAAAGACAAAAGGCTCTCCTCTATGCCAGAAACCCAGGACTAAGACCACATATATTATTATATCACACTGTTACTTACAGCTCTGCTCTGAGAGTCAAATAAGATATGTATGTAAAGTCACTGTAAAATTGTATAGCATTACTTAAAAACCATTATTGTAATACCGACAATGCTATAATAAAACATTGTCTGGTAGAGATCCCTAGTTACATACACATCAGTCAGTTCAGTCCCTCAGTTGTGTCTGACTCTTTGTGACTCTATGAATCGCAGCATGCCAGGCCACCCTGTCCATCGCCAACTCCCAGAGTTTACTCAAACTCACGTCCATCGAGTCGGTGGTGCCATCCAACCATCTCATCCTCTGTTGTCCCCTTCTCCTTCTGCCCCCAATCCCTCCCAGCATCAGGGTCTTTTCCAGTGAGTCAACTCTTCACATCAGGTGGCCAATGTATTGGAGTTTTCAGCTTCAGCATCAGTCCTTCCAATGAACGCCCATGGACTGATCTCCTTTACGATGGACTGGTTGGATCTCCTTGCAGTCCAAGGGACTCTCAAGAGTCTTCTCCAACACCACAGTTCAAAAGCATCAATTCTTCAGCACTAGCTATCTTCACAGTCCAACTCTCACATCCATACATGACCACTGGAAAAACCATAGCCTTGACTAGACAGGCCTTTGTTGGCAAAGTAATGTCTCTGCTTTTTAATATGCTATCTAGGTTGGTCATAACTTTCCTTCCAAGGAGTAAGTGTCTTTTAATTTCATGGCTGCAATCACCATCTGCAGTGATTTTGGAGCCCAAAAAAATAAAGTCTGACACGGTTTCCACTGTCTCCCCATCTATTTCCCATGAGGTGATGGGACCAGATGCCATGATCTTAGTTTTCTGAATGTTGAGCTTTAAGCCAACTTTTTCACTCTCCTCTTTTCACTTTTCATCAAGAATCAAGAGGCTTTTAAGTTCTCTTCACTTTTCTGCCATAAGGATGGTGTCATCTGCATATCTGAGGTTATTGATATTTCTCCTGCCAATCTTGATTCCAGCTTGTGCTTCTTCCAGCCCAGCGTTTCTCATGATGTAAGTTAACTTCTACATGTAAGTTAAATAAGCAGGGTGACAATATACAGCCTTGACGTACTCCTTTTCCTATTTGGAACCAGTCTGTTGTTCCATGTCCAGTTCTGTTGCTTACATACACATACATATATATAAAATAGATGCTTTTTACTCATTTTTAATTATGATATTTCTGAGGTTTGCCATCAGTATTAGTTATCTGTTGAACAATACAGTAATTTATTGACCTTAAAAAACATTTCCTCACAGTTTCTGTAGATCAGGAATCCACATGCAGTTTTATGTTCAGACTGCTTCAGGGTCTCCCACAGCTGCAAAGAAGATAGTTGGCCAGGGTTACAGTCATTTCAAGGCTCCACTGGGGAAGGATCCACTCCAAGGCTCATTCCTCTTGGTTGGATTCAGTTTTCAACAGGCTGCTGGACTGAGTGGGAGGCTGCCCTCAACACCATGGCACATGGTCCTCTCTGTGGCTGCTTACAACATGCCAGCTGGCATCATCAAAGTGAGCAAGTGAGAGACGGCCAGCAGCACAGCAGTCACAGACTTTTATAACCTAATTTTGGAAGTGTTATTCCACCACTTTTCTTGTATTCATTAAAACAAGTCACTAGTGAACCAGGATACAGGCTTTCATGAGCTACCAAATCTGCTAGTACCTTGATCTTGTACTTTCCAGCCTCCAGAAGAATTGTGAGATACAAATTTCTGTTGATTATTTAAAAAAAGAAAGTTACTAGATTCAGCTGACATTCAAAAAGAGAGAGCATTACACAAAGGCATGAATAACAGCAGGCAGAGATCACCTCAAGCCATTTTAGAAGGCTGCCTTCTGCAGGCTCAGTGTTCAAGTTGCATTCCAAATCACATCTGCCTGACTACAAACCCCATAGTGTTTCCATCTACTACATCTACTACTCCCAGTGAATACATAGGAATAATACAAGGTTAGCATAAACTTGTCTAGAAATGAATCTTTCTAAAGTGTTAAAAATTTGTTCTCTAAAAAGAAAAAAAAAAAAGTCATCTCCATATTAATTGTTCTTTCTAGGATTGTTCATCCTAATCATTTTTGTCATAATAGGATAAGTTAAACCTTTTTTCACTCTTGCCCCATGGTACCTTAAACTCAAAATTTTAATGATAAGAATTTTCATTATTTTTTTTAAAAAACCTACGAAGTGTAAGTTACCTCTCAGCAAGACCATCTAAGAAAAATAATCTGGTGGACGATTACTAGTGGACCTCTGGAGAGAGTATCTTTCGGTGGTTATTCAGAGTTGTGGGAGAGGACATAGACATTTGTAATTGACATTAAAGGTGTATACCAGGGGCTCTGTGAGTTCAGAAAAGAAATACAGTTAAAGAAGTATGATTCAAAGAGGAAAAAACAGTTTTGAGTCTTGAAGTATGAGCCTGAGTTTGCAAGGTAACCAGGCAGAGTTGTTTAAAAAAAAAGCATGACCTAAGATTATAAGCAGAGTTGGAATCTGAGGGATTCCCCAAAAGTCAGAGGTCAGAAGGGGTCAGAATGGCAGAGGTAGAGTCAGACTTCAGTCTCAGAGCCAAAGGATATAAGGAGTTGAGGGGTGGTGTGGGGGAATCCTAGAGCAATATCCTAGAGCAACCATAAAGGGTAACTGGGGAACAGAATTTGAAACCTTTGGTTGGCTTGGCTTCTCAGTTCACTTTCAAAGCTCAGGTTATCTTGAAATGGTATTTTCCTCTAGACTGTCACAGTGACTCCAGAAACTTGGGGCAGATAAATCAGGCAGTACCTCAGGTGGCTACGTCCAGGGAAGGAAACCTCATTTCACACCCACAATATCAGTCACTGATAAGCACTCTCCAAGATTGCATTTTATCCCTTCCTCACAATCATCAGAGCAAACTGTGATAAACAGAAACAACCTTAGGCACCGAGAACAAGGAATACCAAGATGAGAACAAAATCAAGAACCATCAAATACCCAAGGAATACCAATAACCATGAAGGGTGATACCAATCAACAAACAAAAGAACTAACACTCAAGCAGGTAGTTATTAGAATAAACAAAGGAGGATCTTGGAAACAATAATTATTACTGTTTACTTAGTGCATACTGGGTGTGGTATCAGGCATTGTTCTCATTTTTTTTTTTTAATTTAGTACTTACATTGAATATCCCCAGAGGACTGTGAGAGAAATAGCATCTAACTGAGATGAAAAAGAAGTAGTTAAAGACGATTTTAAAAAATTAAAAGATGATCTAAACAGTAAATTGGCGTTGATGAAGAACAAAACTGAAATGATAAGCTGAAGAGTCATCCCAAAAGAACAAAGATATGGGGGAACAGTGATTTAAGAAACCTGCAAGATGAGTACTGAGATTTCAGTATTTCTCTTATAGTTCCAAAGAAGAGATAACAGAATTATAAGGCAACAATAACTGAAAAAATGAGAAAAATACCTGTATGACTAGTGTAGTTTAGGAGAAATGTTAAATGCCATTCCTATTTTTAAAAATCAAACATTATGTAAGTGCATCTTATTTTTATTTTCCCAGTTGCATCTGAAATTTTATCACTTTTTATTATGTGTCCTTCCCCACCCCAGCCCCGCCCTGAATCTCACAGCTTGTGGGATCTTTATTCCCAGTGTTAGTCTCTCAGTCCTGTCTGACCTCATGGACTGTAACCCACCAGGCTCCTCTGTCCATGGAATTCTCCAGGCAAGAAAACTGGAATGGGTTGCCATTTACTTCTCCAGGGGATCTTCCCAGCCCAGGGATTGAATCCAGGTTTCCCACATTGCAGGTAGATTCTTTGCCAACTGAGACACCAGGGAAACCCCTATTACATGTATTTCAAAATCATATGCTATATGTTTTCATGATAATTATGCTTTATGTAGCCTTCTGTTTTGAAACAGGTTTACTGAAATGTTGCAAAAATGATACAAATGCCCTTCACCCAGATTCCCATAATGTTAACATTTTATATAATCATTGTACAATTATAAAAATTTATAAATTAACATTAGTACAATGCCATTAAACAACAAATATACTTTAAATAAACTAGGAGAAAAAATAAATCACTGATGATTTATATATATATATATATATATATATATATATATACACACACACACATACACACACACACAAAACAAAGGAAAGGAATATATATAAAACAAAGGAAAAGGTTGCTACTACATTCTCATTTCTATAACATCTCCAGGTTCTGTTTACAGCATTCTTCCATTATCTATTCCACACTCATTTTGCCAGCATCCATAGCTGGTTGACCAGGTGGTGCTAGTGGTAAAGAATCTGCCCACCAGTGCAGGTGATGCAAGAGACAAGGCTTCAATCCTTTGGTTGGAAAGATCCCCCTGGAGAAGAAAATGGCAACCAACTCCAGTATTCTTGCCTGGAAAATCCCATAGACTGAGGAGCCTGGCAGGCTACAGCCCATGGGGTCACAAAGAGTTGGACATAACTGAGTGACTGGGCACACACACACACATAGCTGGTTGAAATTTTCTTATGATGTGGTGATCTTCATCCCTGAGTAATGAGTCCTTGGTGGTTCTATTAATAATTTGAATTGGATTGCTGTAGTCTCCTATTGACTTTTACCACTGTATATGAGCTTCCCCAGTGGCACAGCAGTAAAGAATCTACCTCAAATGTAGAAGACGCAGGTTCAATCCTGGGTCAGGAAGATCCCCTGGAGAAGGAAATGCCAACTCACTCCTGTGTTCTTACCTGGGAAATCCCATGGACAGAGAAGCCTAGCAGGCTACAGTCCATGGGGGTCGCAGAGTCAGACACGACTTAGTGACCAACAACATATCAGTACTAGGAAGTGACCTGGCTTTGAGACCTTCTTATCCTTGCTTCTGTTATGTTGTAGCAATCAGATTTCCCCTTGATAAAAAAGATAAATCATCCCAACCAAAGCTGTAAACTCTCCCCCCCTCCTTTTATTCCAGTGTCAAGAAGAGTCCAAAATAATTAATTAGGCATATAAACTTTCAATTAATTGGAACCATTATTGGATTTTTAGGGGAGAGTATTCTTTCCGTGAACCTTTAAATAGGCAGAGCTCAAAGTCACAGGACTAGAAATTCACAAGACATTTTGTGAGTGGATCAGTAAGTACTAATAGTGAGAGTTGTCCATCTCGCTCCCCAGCTTGCAAATCATTGACAAAGGAGAACTTGCACTGTGTTTTGGTTGCTAGTTCACGACACATAATGCTGCGGGACAAGTGTTGGCAAATTTTTTCCTGTAAAAGGCCAGATAGTAAATAATCCAGGCTTTAGCCTTAAACACCACATATGGGATCTGTCATATTCTTTGGTTTTGCTTACAACCCTTAAAAAGTAAAAAAAAAAAAAAAAAGCCATTCTTAAAGGCTGTATAAAAACAGGATGTGGGCCAGGTTTGAGCCTTAGACTTTTAATATAATTTGCTAATTCCTGCTATAGGACAACAACCTAACTTTGCAAAGTATCCCGTTCCTTGCTGGTGCTAGAACTGAGTCTTCCAAAGACCTTTCAAGAGTTCTAAAGGCCTGCTGCTTCTGGATGATGGGGATATACAGTAAAATCAGTGAGTCCTGTGTGCACAGTATTCTGGGTCACCATTAACAGATTAACACCATTGTTCGATAATCCCTTAAAGGTCAAGGTGGTTCTCTCCTCCTCTCAACCCTTGTGCACAGTTTTACGCTAGCAAATAGCTATATACTCCTTTGGGGGAAAGACTGAGAGAAAGATTTATACATCATACTTTTGATGTTATACTGATAACAAGGCCCTTTCTCAGATGTGCCTATCACACTATATTCAAAGCCTCCAGGTCTCTGAATTTCCCAGGACTAGGAAATGGATGAGGGCTATTACTCTTATGGTCCCTCTAGTCAGGCCTCTGTCTTCCCAGCCTAGAATTCTTTGATTGCAGAAACATTTAGTCTTTAGGGATCTTCTCCTCTATTTTGGTACTGGAAATTCTATGATCAGTTAACCACCACCAAAGATTTCTGTAGACCAATGCTTTCAGTTATCCCTCTGTTACTGCTTTGTATTGGTGAGTGTGACTGCCGTGTTTATGGTGGTTCTGCTCTCTGACCTCTGCCACCTCAGGATCTCTCACCTTCACTGAAACTAGAAAACCCATTTCAATGGCATTTCAGTGACAACACATGCTGCCCTTATTCCCAGAGGACAGCCATTACAGTTATATTCAGGGATCCTAGTGCTATTGTCACCAAAGTATTTCTTCATTCTTGGGTGAAGAGAGTATATGCGCTAAGCTCTTTTGATCTAATACAAATAACAGCTCTCTTCAATGTCGCCTTCTTCACAGAACTTTGAAGCTTGTCTTCAACATTGAATCAAGAAATTTATGGCAACCCAACTTTATTTAGTTGCAGTCACCTGTCTAGTTTTTAATTAACCAACTGAGCATAACCAGAACCACTCCTAGATACCCAAACTAGTACTTTGACTCCAAAATCTCTGGTAACCGTTCTCAGATCGATACATTCTTCTTTCCTTGGTTTTGAATCTTCATAATCTTCCTACACATACTTCCCACCTTTTTGCTAATGCGGTTTAGCAAAATCTTGCCATTCTTCTTGTATGTAATCCTTCTCTTCCTAGATTTACTTTGTAGTTGATCCCCTAGAGCACACTAGGGTCTGACTCTGTTTATAAGTTTGGAGTTAGTGAGAGGTTACAGAGTAGAAAAGAGGGGAATTGAGAATTGACATCACTGTGCAAGATGAGGTCTACATTATCTATTACTGTATGACAAATTTCCTAAAATTTAGCGACTAAAAATTATAAGCATTTCACAGTTTCTGTAGGTCAGGAATCTGGAAATGGCGTAGCTGGGGGAGTTTATCTCAAGTTGTCTCATGAGGTTATTGTCAAGATGTCAGATGAGGCTCCAGTATTCTGAAAGATCTGCTTCCAAAATGACTTACTTGCATACCTGGCAAGTTAATGCTGGTTGTTGGCAGGAGAACTCAGTTCCTCACCATGTGGACATCTCTGTAATTCTGCTTGAGTGTCTTCACAGCATAGCATCTAGGTTTCCTCAGATCTAAGAGGGGACAAAGTGGAAAATGTAAAATCTCTTATGACCTAGCCTCAGAAGTCACACACCATCAATTCTACAATATCCTATTAATTGTAGGAGACTGGTTACCATAAGGTCTCTGTAGTGTTTTCAAGAAAGGTAAGATCAGCCTCATCAGGGCAAGAAGGGCGCTGCCTCTGCAGGCAGGGAAACACTCCGAAGTTTGGCAAAATATGGTACCATTTTTGGAATACTCCCCTTTTCTAGTCAGTACCCTAACAGAGATCAAATGAAGCTGTTAATTCTACCTCTGTTGTAATTCAGCATTTTACTGAAAAAGATTCTGCTTGTAATATTTGGTGTGTTAGACCTGTGGCTATAAGAGATAAGGAATGTTTTTAGGACAGTCATAGAAAAACCATGGTTTTTGAAACATATCTTGAGCTAAAAATTGAAATCTAGAGCCTATAATTTTCTTTAACTTTTCTAGCACAGATAGGAGCAGCTGACACTATCCCTGCCTTGGTATTCCTTGACCTTCCATAGTGGTCTACTACAAAAGCCAGTTGTCCACCGAAGACTTGCCTTTAATAGGCACTTCATTCCAGATGACCCAAGATGGTAACTTTCTTAAAGCAAAAATGTAATATGTTTTCTCACGTAACTGAAAAGTCTTTGGATAGACCTGAATCCAGGTACTCAAGTCTCATCACTAAGATTCCATCCCTTGCCGTCTCCTGGCTCCACCTTTTTCTGTTGTCTTTACTCCCAGAGAAACTCTCCAAGCTATGGCAGAAATGGTCTCTGACTTAACATTTTATTAACTTAGCAATCCATAGATGATAATTTTTTTATTGTGGCCACTCCGTGCAGCATGTGGGATCTTAATTCCTCGACCAGAGATTGAATCCATGCCCTCTGCAGTGGAAGCGTGAAGTTTTAACCACTGGACTTCCAGGGAAGTCCCCATAGATGATGATTTAAATAACTATTTCTCCATTAAATGTAATGGATTAACAATGTCCACTAATAGTAACCAGATCCTCACTGCCTTCAGATACATCTGAAGTTCAGATAATAATTCTCACATTCCCATTTCCTCGAAATTCAGTTGTTTACAACTTTTCTTAGTACTCATCAAACAGTGTTCAGTTGCATAATATAGAATCCAGTCTAGTACAGGCAAAATGAGATTTAAACAAGAAATCAAGTACTTACACAATCACTGAAAGGCCTGGAGGGGCAAGCTCTAGAGGCAACCCCTTGGAACAACCTCCAGCTCTCACAACCACTTTATTTCTACCATGATTAGAAATGCTCATGCTAACATGGCTGTGGGAAACCCTTGCCACTGATGCTCAACACAGAACTGCACTACCTATGCTGCTGCCTATGCTGCTGCTACTCTTTTAGGAAATGCTAGCTCCAGAATCACACATACCACCTCTGTCAAATCTGCACAAGCAGATTAGATCCCATGTATCTTTCCTGTGTTCTCACATGGTTCAGTTCTGAATTCATTTCTCACATGATAACATCAAACAGAATCATATCAGGAACCTTAACTGAAAGACTCTAGGAAATGCCCCTTATCAGCTATGCAGTTTTTTCAGATTAGGAAATGATTTGGGGGAAGTGATTACGATCTAATTTTTCAAATTAGGAGCATTAAACTACAGCTTCCATAGCATTTTGTGTACATCAAACAGTATTAATATGTAGAATTGTTATGTCTGCTATATTTGAGAGTTCTTTAAAAATAGACATTAAATTTTATTCATATTTAGGTACCCAGCATTAATCATTGCCTCTCTTAAACATAATCTCACAATTAAATACACTACTGTCTTACAAAATTTTTTGAAATATTTGCTAAGAACCTCTGTATGTCCAAGTAAAGACTTGCCCTTACACAATCCCTTTTTCAGGCAGAGTCTACATATTTCCTCCACCGTTGTTGTCCTTAGGTCGATAAGTCTTGTTCAACTCTGTGACCCAATGGACTGCAGCACACCAGGCTTCCCTGTCCTTCACTGTTTTCCAGAATTTGCTCAAATTCATGTCTGTTGAGTCAGTGATGCCATCCAACCATCTCATCCCCTGTCACCCCCTTCTTGCCCTCAATCTTTCCCAGCACCAGGGTCTAGTCCAATCAGTTGTCTCTTCACAACAGATGACCAAAGTATTAGAGCTTCAGCATCAGTCCTTCAAATGAGTATTCAGGACTGATTTCCTTTAGGATTGACTGGTTTGATCTCCTTGCTGTCCAAGGGACTCTCAAGAGTCTTCTCCAGCACCACAATTCAAAAGCATCAATTCTTCGGCACTCAGCCTTTCTTATGGTCCAACTTTCACATTGATACATGACTACTGGAAAAACTATAGCTTTGACTAGACGGATTTTTGTTGGCAAAGTGACATTTCTGCTTTTTAATAGGCTGTCTAGGTTTTTCATAGCTTTCCTTCTGACCCAGGGATCAAACCTGCATCTCTTGCATCTCCTGAATTAGAAGGTGGGTTCTTTACCACTGTGCCACCTGGGAAGCGCCCTCCTCCACCCTTACCCCTACTGAAACTAAAACTTCCTTCACATAATTTCCTGTCTTATCACAGCTTGGAGTACAGCATAGTAATTAGAAAGGTTAAGGTGTTGGAGGTCAGACAAATTTGGGTTTGAATTTTGGTTTGTTCACTTAATAACTCCACTTAGACTTAACTCTACAGTGACAATAGTAATACTTACCTCACAGTATTGTTGCCAGGATTAAGTGAGATAATGTTGTTAAGTACCAAGCATATAGTACACACTTCATAAGTAGTATGCAATGCTATTAAAATGTTTTCTCTTAACTTTTACATATAACTTCGGAGTTGGAAGGAACATCTCCCTAATACCCATGGATAAGCCCAAAGCTAAAAGAAGTGAAGTTTTACATCTGTTTCTGCCTATCCCACTGGTCACAACTTGACCCACTCATCTCCAATGTGTTGACATAACTGTATCTTAGATCCCTCATGGATACTTCTTTGAGTAGATTTTTTTAATCTTCACTTTGATTGAGACTTAGTATGGAATTGTCTTCCCCATTCAAATGATCCACAAATAGCTATCTAGTCCTGATCATTGGCCATTTAGTTTCAAGGACAACTCACCCCATATGTCTCATTCTGAAAGGGAATTTTTTTGTCTGGCATTCTGGAGTCCAGCAGTGCCCTCCTGCCCCCGCTTTCTAGATACCAGAGTATAACATCTTGATGCCAACTATTTATCTCATCATAACTGTAGATCGACTCATTTTTGAATACTGAATCTTCCTTGTATTGCCAGACCTCCATTTACCATTAGTCAGGCTTAACATGGTGGCAGGTCTAATGCAATGGTTTTCAACTGGAGGGTGATTTTTGACTCCCAGGGGACATTTGGTAATGCCACGAGACATTCTTGGTTGTCACAACCTGGGGGAATTTTGCTGCTGGGTCTAGCAGGTAGAAGCCAGGGATGCTGCTTAACATCCTACACTGCACAGGACAGCCTCCTACAACAAAGAATTATCTGACCCAAGATGTCAGTGGTGTTGAGGTTGATAAATGAGTTGAGGTTGATAAAATCCTGGTCTGATTTTAGTCCCCAGTCTTACACACCAAACTTTGTCTTGGAGTGTCGTAACTCACCCAGAAGTTCTAAACTAGGACATCTTTATCATGTCATCACTTATCATTCCTGCCCATAGCAACTTCCTCCTCTGCCTTCTATAAGGCTTTATTCATTTATAGTCTCTTAATATGCTTCTTTTATTTCTTCTGTGTTTATACATTGTCTCTCCAGACTGTAAGCTCTTAAAGGACAATAGCCCATCTCCTAGTTTTTATTAATCCATTAAAAACCCAGTTTTAATAATTCATTAAAAAAGTTTTAATTAATCCACTTAAAAAAAATTAAAGATGCTGGATTCAGAACAAATCTTTCGGAATAAGACCACTCTCTGGACAAAGGTCCAGAAAGAAGAAGAGAATCCTTACTTAATTGAAATACTTAACCCACTTGAAGTTAAGCAAATAAAATCTCCTTGGCTTTATGGACCTCCATCTATTCCCACCCATTCCTGAGTGTTCTTGGTTTTTATCTGGGCTTTTGATTTCTTTCCTCTGAGAATTTCTCTTCTGCTTATGTGTAATTGCTCCTTTTACTAATACCCATAGCAATTTATATTTCCTCTTTTATAACATATCACATTTGAATTTTTAGTGTCTTTCTTCTCCACTACTTGAAGACAGACAGTTTCTGCCTTCTTCATTACTAAATCCTAGCACAATGTCTGACACATAGTAGATAATTTCCCTTGTTAGTGCATATGAGAATTTTGTTTTCAAAGTGAGTTTTATTAAAAATAAAACACATTGGATTTCAAAAGGAAGTTCAACAAAGAAACTACTAAAAGAAAAATTCAAATTTAGAAAGTATAGTCTTCTGTTCTAACACAGACTGATTGATGCCCAGGCTCATGAGATTTGTACCACAGCCTGCCTGAAGGTGCCACTCACCTAGAGTGACTCCTGGGCGCCACGCACTTCTTTTGTATTCTTCCTTCCTTGAGGTCTCAGACATGTAAGCCAAAGGGAATATTGCACATGAATGGGATAATAGGCTTTTTTATTTTTTGGATGAAGTACTGCCCTTTTCACCTGGTGCCTATCAGCAGTTGATTATCTGTTCATCTGCATGTAGCAATTGGACCAAGGGTGGTGGCAGTCCTCTTCAGTCAATGAGGAACAAAAATCATGTATCATGCTTATTTCCCCAGGGTCACTTTTTCCTAATTGTCTCCCTTGGAAATTTTGTTATGCTGCATAAAAATAAAAACTCCAAGTCAAGCTAAATTTCATAAATCACCTCCCCTTCTAGTTTCTCCTATCATAAAAGATTGATTTGAGAGAGGTTTTTTTTTTTAACATGTTCATTATTACTTGTTAGTATTTATGTTGTTCCTCTGTTTGGAAGAAACAAGACTTTTGGGGAGCAGAATTTGAGGGGTGGAGTTAAGGGGAAGCTTTTAAAATCCCTGAATTCCACATGCTGCCACAACACTGTACTCATCAACTTCTGAGTCTTGGCTTCCTGGATCCATCTGCCCCTCCCCATGCCAGTTTTTGTCCTTGGCTTTTGATCTCTATCTCTCTCTCTCTCTCTCTCTCTCTCTCTCTCTCGTTTTGCAATTTCTGCACAATATAAAGGTGCTCAGACAAGGGGTCAAGATCTTTTGAAGTCCACTGCTCCACTATGCACCAACCTAGCTGTTGGTATGAGTGACTGTGTTTGTCCCATTCTAAGCTTGCAGAGGCCCTTCCTCATTCCCTAGGCTTACTATCAGCCAACTCCTGTTATCTACAGTAATTCCCCAACTTAGTGGCACACTTCTACTTCTTGGTTCTTAGGTCAGGCAGGTATCCAGCTATGGTTTAATTTAGCATGGAGTTACTGGGGCTTTTTCCTCATTGACCTGAAGTGAAGTGAAATGAAGTCGCTCAGTTGTGTCCGACTCTTTGTGACCCCGTGGACTGTAGCCTACCAGGCTCCTCCGTCCATGGGATTCTCCAGGCAAGGATACTGGAGTGGGTTGCCGTTTCCTTCTCCAGAGATCTTCCCGACCCAGGGATCGAACCCGGGTCTCCCGCATTGCAGGCAGACGCTTTACTGTTTGAGCCACCAGGAAAGCCCCTCATTGACCTGAGGCAGTATTAAATGATGGTACAGCTTTTAGACTCTAGAACCCACAGAGCCTAGTCTTAAATCCTGGATCTGCCACTTACTCATCTCTCTGTGCTTCAACTTCCTTGTCTGGGAAAGACAGAACAGTATCAACCATCTCCTAAAGGTGGGTACACACAATTAAAACATTTAGGACACACTTTGCAACATAGTAAGCACTTAGTGTTTATTAACTATTATTACTGTGAGTTGGCCCATGATCTTACCTACAGGTCCCCTTACTACTACCAAACTAACAATTCAGCAAATGTTTCTTCAGTAATCACAGTGTACCAGTCACTGTGCTAGGACTAACGTAGAGACAGACTAGAAACTAATGCTGCCTTTGTTTTTCATGAGCTGCTTTTGATCTATAGATGGTAATAATGGCAAAGGAATAGATGGTCCTTCACTGTTGTCACCATTGACTCTTGAATCCAAGAAAGAATGTTTACTCTTTGACTTCTAATTTTATCCTATACTCATCTGTTTTTTTCTGAGAAAATACAGATTTGTGGTCATCAATCACGATCTTCCTTTTCTCCCCCTCAAATTTGCCAGGGATTGTCAAGAATATATCTTTTCCTGTTTTCCTATAATTAAAAAACAAAACAAAAACTTTGTGTCTTTTCCAAATTCTTGGTTCTCCAAATTTCCAGAAATTGTAACTTTGGAACTTGAAATGCCTTTGGTCCTATTTCCCCCTCTGGCATTGATGTGGTAGTTTGTCAGTATATGTATATTTGCCCTTTGGCTGTAATGAGATGTGGGAAGGTGAGCTGTAATCAGAAAAGTATGAGTGAATTTACCATTGCATACACAGTATATACTTACCTAAGTGTCTTTCTTACCAGTTGTTTCCCAAATCCAGCTGAATTTTATCTCTGACTTGCAATCATAGTGGAATAATGCAGAAAGGAGACAACATTTTTTAAAATGTCCTGTCCAGAAGATAACAAGAACTTTTAAAAAACAAAATAATGAAGTTCTATTATAAATAATGCTTGAGAGAAAAAAGGGGTGGATTAAAAAAGATATGTGGGAGACCTGGGTTCAATCCCTGGGTCGGGAAGGTCCCCGGAGGAGGGCATGGCAGCCCACTCCAGTATTCTTGCCTGGAGAATCCCCATGGACAGAAGAGCCTGGCGGGCTACAGTCCATGGGGTCGCAAAGAATTGGACACAACTGAATGAATAAGTCGTGAATTAATTAAAAATAAAAAACAATCCTTTGTTCTGCTTTATCACTCTTCACCCAAAACCAAGACTTTTTGTTGATTGGTATGGTCTGATAGATACTCTGTCTTCTAAGGGAAGGAGGAGTCATAGACAGCTTCTGTGCTCAGCAATAGGAATATGAAAATGGAGATGTGCAGTGCTCTGGGACAAAGATTAAAGCCTCTGTGATAGCAGTGAGTAACTGTGGATCAGCCCTGGATCAGCCCTGGTTCACCACGATATCTTTGCCTTCTGTTTTGAGTTCCTTGGTGATTCAGAAGTGTTCTTTCTCTCTCTCTCCCCTTTATCTAATCAGCCACAATAAATTATAACTGTCAGCCAGAGAACAATATATTTATAGCCAAGGAAAGGTAAGTACTTGGTGCAATAGCAACGAAAATTCATTTCACTGTGTGTAGGTCTGTCACACCATCTTTAAATTTCTTTCCCTTTTAGAATCAGCTCACTCTTTTCTCTCTTAAAGCAAATCATTATTCAGCCAATGAGAATATATTATTTTTAGTAAGTCATGAATATTTCAATAGTCTTTAAAAACACAAAAATCATCCTACCAAAATTATTGTTAGAATGGCTACTACACTTCAGGCAGTATAAGCCAGAGCAATCAAATATAACAAATTTATAATCTGGAGGGTAAAAGCGGACACTCTTCTGGATTTCAGTTCCCAGTCCAGGGAACATAGAAGGCAAGCAAATTTAAAAGAAAGGAAAGTACACGGTCAGGAAACTGGTTTCCTAGATCCTGTCCTGTGCAACTTCAGGGGCAAGACCCTGGGTGTAGATCTCAGAGTACCTCAGTTACATAATCTGGAGAACTGTGATACTTCTACCAACTACTTACCGTGCCCGCTCAAAGATACCATGATCTAACACGGGAAAGTGCTTTGGACTCTTCAGAAAAGCAGTGCTGTGAAACTTTGAAACATTACTATCACTATGATTACTATTGTCATCATTCTCATATTTGGTACTTATCATTATTGATGCTTCTTTCATCAGAGAAACTCAAATAAGATTTATAAAGAGACATGTATGTATTCATATAGCATATCTCTAGGAAAATTCAATAATTCCAATATACAAAATAAGTAACTAGCTTAAGTTTTCAAACAAGCTAGTAGATGACCCAGAACCAGAATTTCATTCCAGTTCTAAGTTATATATCCCATTTCTCAGAGCAACAGCATAAGTAACTCATCCCCTGGCTTTATAAACTCACGTTCTAGTATGTCTTGCATACCTATACATCCACTTTAAAAATTTGACCAGCTTTTTAAATTAATCATCAACTTTCCAAATTGTAGTTAAGTGAATGAGATTACTTTCAACTTCTCTTAAGGGGATAACTCAGCCTGACCACAACAGTTTCCTAATTATAGAGAGGGAGAGGGAAGAGAGAGAAAGAGATTTATTTTAAGGAACTGGTTCATGCAATTTGTGAGTCTTGATGAGTCCGAAATCTAACGGAATAGGCTGGCAGGCTGAGACTCAGGTAAGAGTTGCAGTCTGCTGGCAGAATTTCTCGTTTCAAGGAGATCAGTCTTTGTTCTAGTAAGACTTTCAAGATTGGGTGAGGCCTACCCACATTATGGAGAGTAATCTGCTTTACAAAGTCCACCAATTTATATGTTAATCTCATCCAAAACGCACCTTCACAGAAACATCCAGGCAGTGTGGCCTTGGCAAGTTAAAGCAAAAAAAAAGAAAAAAATCATCACAGCTGCTTTGATGATATTATTTAGACTCAGGTAGATGGTTTAGTGGCATTAAACAAATACTATTTGTTTTAATTATCTTAATTCTGAACACTTTATATTCTATTCAGAGATAAAGTATAAAAAACAACCATTGGAATAAAATTTTTTAAAAAATAGATATACACAAGTTAGTTAGCTTCTCCAAATCTCAGCTTCCTCATTTTTTCCTGCAATGGAAACATTGTTTAAAGTGAAAAGTTTAGCACTTTACAAATTATCATATATATATAACCTATGCTCTGGACATGTGTACTTAACTGCCCTCCAAAATATGATTAAATACTTGGCTTATTGCCCTGAAGTGTCTATTTTGAATTGATAATTTGCATTTTCAAGAACAGTGATTCTTTTAACTGCATTGTTTTAGCATACTTTTTGGCATTAGTAGTAAGATGTACTGTAAATAAGTATCATCACTAATAAAAAGTATATAAAGTACCAAAGTTTGCAAATTATTTTCTTATTTAAAAAATTAGAGTGGATGCAATATTATCCCTATAACAACATTCTTAGTAACTTGCATTCATATATGCGTTTTTACTTTGGAAAGAAAGGAATACTAGGAATCACACATGAAGACTATATCATCTAAGAGGCTATTAAGAATTTCTTTTGGCCGTGCCACACAGTTTTCATGATCTTGAACCTGGGCCACTGCAGTGAAAGCGCCGAGTCCAGGGAATTCCCAGCTACTAGTAATCTTGATCACTTTTAAGTAGTTTTTCTTGCAGGTTACCATTACCCATTCTCTAAAATTTATTTTTTCTAAAGTAAATTATGGGGAATTCCCTGGTGGTGCGGTGGTTAGGACCCCACAGTTCCACTGCAGGGGGCCCAGATTCCATCCCTGGTCAGGGAACTAAGATCCCTCAAGCCACTGGCACGCCCCCACCCCCCAAAAAAAATTATGAAATACAGTGAACTGAAAGTATTAGTCATCCTCCTCTACTTAGGGATCAGGTGTGTCTCTGGCCCATCTAATACAGAAAATTTTATCCTGAAATGGGCTTCCCACTTCCAACTTACAAATCCAATATCCAAAGGTATAAGAGGTATCTATTTTGACCAAGTTCAGCGAGAGCACCTGACGTGCTACTATCTATCCCTTTAAGAACTTTATAAACTAAACACTAGTTTAGACTTTTGACATAGAGAAGAAGTGGCAAAGGGAAAAATATTAACAGACAGGGTCTTGGTTTATTTCATTCTGTTGGCCTAACAATATGCATCATAAATAAGACAATCACACATCTTTACCTGGTATAGTCCTAATTTATGCCCCGTCTCCCAACATAATCATTAATGACACCCTTTCTTACCCAAAGCATAAAGTACTTACAAGTGTTTATTGATATATAATCACCAACTCAATGGACGTGAACTTGAGCAAACTCCAGGAGATAGTGGAGGACAGGGAAGCCTGGTAAGCTGCAGTTCATGGCATTGCAAGGAGTCGGACACGCCTTAGCAACTGAATGATAATGACAACCCAATTTCTGGTACCATACACAGCATGCATTATATGCTCACTAAATATGAAATGAATAAATTGATGATCTAAGTAGAGAATGACCTGTGAAACAGAATTCCAAGAATTTAGCTCTGCACTAAATGCTTTGAGCACTGAAGTGGGCTGAATGGCAGTCCCTAAAAGATATGCCCATGTATAACCCATGAAACTTGTGAATATTACTTTATATAGCTAAAGATATAATTAAGTTTAGGATCTCAAGAGAAGGAGTGTATCCTGAATTATCTGAGTGCAATCGTTTGTATCCTCATAAGAGAAAATCAGAGGGAGTTTTGTGACATGCACACAGAGGAGCAGGCAGTGGGAAGATAGAACAGAGAGAAATGTACCCACAAACCAAGGAAGGCCAACAACCACCAGAAGCTGGAAGAGACAAGAGATGGACTCTCCTTTAGAGCCTCCATAGGACTGATACAGCCCTACTGACACCTTGGTTTAGGACTTCAGACCTACAGAACTGTGAGGAAATTAATTCCTGTTGTTTTAAGCCACCTACTTTGGGACAGTTTCTTATGGTATACACAAGTAACTAATGCAAGCACCTTAAACACTGCATGCAAAAGTCATTTTTTTTTTTTTTTTTGCAAAAGTCATTTTTAAAGTGGAATATCCCTATTCCTATTATAATTACTCATATTGCTATAGGAGGGATCTTGATTTATTTGGAAAAGTATGAGATTCTACCAAACACTAACAATTATTTTGGAAAAGTTACCCCTTTCAATTTCCCTATCTGTAAAATTGGGAAAATGACACTTCCCTACTTAACCCCACATGACTTGTACTGAGACTCAAATGAGAGAATGTATATTGTTGTATTCAGTAAATACTTACTGATGGCTATTATATGCCAGGAACTATTCTAAGCACTGTATATAAGGGATGTAACAGTGAACATGACAGACAAGTTACCTGCTGTCACTGAGCTTACATCCTAATGCAGTAAGCAGATAATATATAAGAAAGAATGCAAAAAATTATTTCAGATAGTAATAAGAACTATGTAAAAAAAATAAGAGTAATGTGATCAATGGAGGAAAACCTGTTCTGAACATGTTAAATTCGAAATGCCTATTATATATATATCCATGGGGAAATTTCAGTAGCCAATTTGATATATATCTGTAGCTTGCATGGGGGGAGGGGTGAATCAGAGATGGAGATATGAATTTGGAAGCCATCATCATGTAAATGGTATTTACAGTCATAGGACAGATAAATTACTTAGAGGGAAGGGGCGTCCCTGGCACTAGTCTGCCAATGCAGGAGATGGAAGAGACGCCGGTTCGATCCCTGGGTTGGGAAGATCCTCTGGAGGAGGGCATAGCAATCCCACTCCAGTATTATTGCCTGGAGAATCCCATGGACAGAGGAGCCTGGCAGGCTATAGTCCATAACATCGCAAAGTGTCGGACACAACTGAAGTGACTTAGCACACACACACGCAATCAGAGGGAAGAGAAGACCCAGAATAAATCCTCTGATACTTTAATATTTAGAGGTCAAGCAGAGGAGGAGAAGCCAACAGAGACAGCTGAATTTGTGAGGCGTCAGTGGTAGGAGAAAATCCTGGAAAGTGTAAAGCCATGAAAGCCAAGAGAAAAAGGAACAAATAAATGTGAAAAAGATAATATGCACAAATATTTTCTCAGCTCCTGCTGTGTGCAAAGAACTCTATTGCAAATACAAGCGAAGTGTTCCCCATTTCAAGGGCCTTACAGTTTTGGAAGGGAGATGAAAATATGCCCCATAAAAATAATACACAGTACATAGCCTTCTAACTGATCTATCTCCAAGTTTGCCTTTCAATCGATTTCCATAAGCCACAATGTTAATTTCCCTAAAACAGCACCCTGGTCAGTTAAAATTGATCAGTTTAAACAAAAACTAACATGATCACAAAAACTTTCTTTGCCCGTGTAGTCAGTCCCAAAACATCATTCTAGCATTCAAGGAAGGATGGCCTCAGCTTCATTCCCCATTCCATTTACAAAATCTCACGTTTTATCCTGGTTGTTCAGTTTAGCATTGATTTGATCCTTTCCTGCTCTTATATGTATTTGGGGTATGTATCTTTTCTTTGTCTAAATTGTGAGCTCTTTGAAAACAGAGATTTAAGCCCAAGCTCCTTGCCTAGCCATTAGTAGATTAATTTATTAAGTGTTATTTTTTTCTGCCAAGTAGAAAAAGACCACCCAAATTTGGTCATAAAATACAGAACATGGGTGTTATAACGGAGCAAAATTTGAGTACTATAGAACTAGATTATGAATAATGAAAAATGGAGGAGGGATATGTCCAGGAGCAGGGAAGTAGTCTGAAACCAGATTACAAAAGGAATTTAGGCCAAACAAAGGGGTCCTGATGCTAACTTAGGGGAAACCTACGGCGGGTTTTTGAGCAGGGTTCTTAAATATTTGTATCTATATTTCAGAAATGAAATAATAAGGGGGATAAATAAGAATGGCCTCAAAATTACAACCAATGGAGCATTAGTGGGAATGAATTTTTGGAGGCAGCAATACCAGCCGAACTGGCTCTATGAGAGACGACTGAGTGTCTGGGAGTGGTGAAAAGGCCATCAGAAGAGGTAGGACAGGGCCCACATATGAAGGGTTTGAAAGCCAGGAAAAGGCATATGAACTGGGATCCCTGGGTTTTAATGCCTATTTCCCTACTTGGGCAAAGTCCTTTATTATTTCTAGAACCCAGTTTCCTTTTCCTAGGGTTTTCTTTAATTTCATGCAGCCATGAAATTAAAGATGCTTGCTCCTTGGAAGAAAAGCTATGACAAACCTAGATAGTGTATTAAAAAGCAGAGACATTACTTTGCCACCATAGGTCCATATAGTCAAAGCTATGGTCTTTCCAGTAGTCATGTATAGATGTGACAGTTGGACCATAAAGAAGGCTGAGTGCCGAAGAACTGATGCGTTTGAACTGTGGTGCTGGAGAAGCACCAACCATGAATATTCATTGGAGGGACTGATGCTAAAGCTGAAGCTCTAGTACTTTGGCCACCTGATGCAAAGAGCTGACTCATTGGAAGAGACCCTGATGCTGGGAAAGACTGAAGATGGGAAGAGAAGGGAATGACAGAGGGCAAGATAGTTTGATGGCATCACCTACTGAAGGGACATAAATTTGAGCAAACCCTGGGAGATGGTAAAGGACAGGGAAGCCTGATGTGGGGTCGCAAAGAATTGGACACAACTGAGCGACTGAACAACAATGGTTTTCTTCAGCTGTACATGTTTTCATTTTCTATAATACTATGACCTGCTACAGTGTTTCTCAAACCTTGACTGCACACTAGTCACTTAAAGAGCTTTAAAAGCTGTTGATGTCTGGATCCAACTCTGAGAGATTTGGTATGTCTAGACTTGGATGCAGCCTGGACTTGAAGTGTTTTAAAATATTCCCTCAGGAGACTGTACTGTGCAGCCAAGGTTGAGATCAAACTGATGTAGAAAATAGTGAAGCACTAAAATTCTTTTACGAATGATAATAATACATTGTGTTGTGGGCTGGCGGGGGGGGGGGGGGGCGGTGTTTTAAGGGTGACCAATATGAGTACACAGCTAAGAGGGAAAAGATTCTAGGAGAACAACTGGAATTTTTCAGTCATTCAGGAGGAACAATTGCTAAGGCGAACCTTAGCATGCATGCAGTAACACTGTAGGAAAGAAGATGAATGTAGGAAGAAGATTATTTAGAGGGAAGTAACACAAGGACTTAGTAATGTCATACCTGATCAAAGGGAAAGAGAAAATGTAGAGTCAAGTTTCTAGTATAGAAGAATAGTGGAATCCGTAGCAAAACTAAAATAGTTATGAAATAGTTGGATAATCAATATTATCGATAATTTGGTAACTGACATTATGTAATGACGACATCAGGGACTATGTTATGTGCTTTACATACATTATCTTATTTAATCTTTATAACTCTGTAAATACAGTTATTCCCACTTTATGGATTCAGAAACTGAGAGAGCAGTTAAATTTGCCCAAAGTTACAAAGTGGCAGAGAAGATATTTTAACTAAGTGGTCTATTCCTTTTCCTTATAATAGGAAGATGATCAGTTAATACCAAGTCTGTTGAATTTGAACAAATAACAAAAAAGAAAACTGGCTATAGAGGCCATGAATACATGCTTAGTTGTACTGTACCCTGCCAGGCTCCTCTGTCCATGGAGTTTCCCAGACAAGAATACTGGAGTGGGTTGCCATTTTCTACTCCAGAGGGTCTTCTATGTCAAGGGATCTTCCCAACCCAAGGATCAAACCAGAATCTCTTGTGTCTCCTGCACTGGCAAGCAGATTCTTTACCACTGCGCAACCTGGCCTATGAGTGAATCAAGTCAGTTTCACTGTGGTGGAATTTCAGGCCAGTATTGCCATATTTTAAGATTTTTTTCATGAAAAGATGGAAATCTAGATTTGTATGGAAAATCTCATAAAATTTCAATGTCAACTAATGCAAATGTTTAAAATTACTGTGTGCACTAAACTAAATATGGCTATAAGTTTGTGTCTCTGATAAACAGGCATTAGAAACTCAGAATTCAAGTTAGTAAGAGATCTGAGCTAGAGATGTATGACTGGGGAATCCTGAAGCACAGAGAGGAGAGCAGACACTTTAGAAGTTAGAATGTGTTATAATAATAAACAACATATGATATCATTAAAATAATGCAATTATCTGTTTAAGTTAACAAGTCAGGACTCTAAGATCATCTCAATCTTTAGAAAACTGACATAAAATATAAGTGTTGAAACTAGCAGATTGAAGTGGGTGTATTTAAAATTCAATTTTCTATAAACTGAAAGCCAAACTCCAGGCGACTTGAATTTTCATACATCCATGACGTGATGGAAACATTTCAAAATATGAATATCTGTGTCTCCCACCTATTGAAAGGTAATTGAAAGATTACATCTTATCCATATTTCTACTTTACTCCTCTTAGCCCAGTTTCTACATTACATACACTCATCCTTCAAAGCCCATAGCAGAGGGGTTCACAATCAGCAAAGATTAAATATAAGATTAAGTAAAACCTCTTTTATGTTTAATTACTGAGTTTCAAGTTCCTCAATTAAAAGACTATCCAGTGACTTCCCTGGTGGTCCAGTGGCTAAGACTCTGTACTCCCATGGCAGGGGGCCCGGGTTCCATCCCTAGTCAGGGAACTGGATTCCATATGCTGCAATTAAAAGATTCCACATGCTGTAACTAAGACCAAATACAGCCAATGAATAAATAAATATTAAAAAAAAAAAAAGACCATCTAGGTTTTAGGGTTCAGTAAATATTCTCTTTGAAGTCTAACCTAGTATAGTGTTTTTAAACACTATTCTATCAGATTAATGTCATGAAAAATGTAACCCAGTTATGTAAAAAAAAAAAGTCAAATATATGAAAGCATTTTTGCAAACTGTAAAGCCCTATAGAAATTATTTTGAAATATTGTGTTATTTTGAAGCTAAAGGGTCCTGAAATTACAAAGTGGAAACTCTCGTATTTGAAATACAATTTTTGCCTTTCCTAAAAATACAGTTTACTTTTTTCTTTTAACATGTAACTAACTCCAAGGGTGGGAATATCCAGTTGTCAAAGTTAAAGTGAAATTGGCTTAATAGCAAAATAACTTTAGAAAAATATGAGGGGGAATGATCAGCCTAATAATACATGGCAAAGATCTAAAGATGTTACAAACGTTCAGGGCCCTGCCGCACTCTTCCATATTCTGGTATAAATGTCCTAAGAAAAACAGAAACCTCTCTTGAAAATCATATTAAGGACTAGGTACTTTCAAGCCCAAAAGCTGTTTTCACACGTCAAACAAGTTGGAATCCTTGAAAATCCTGGACTTTATTGGACTTTCTTTAAAGGTTATCCATGTTAAAAAAAAAAAAGAAAAAAAATATATATATGGTTTCTCTCTTTAGATCACACATTGTATCAAGAACAAAATTCAAAATTAAAATGGGGGCATTTCTGTTGTTTAAGTATATGGAAACATGACTCCATTTTTGTATAGCTAAAATGTCGCATACGATGGAACACTACATTTTACCCTTCCTCTCCCTTAAAACATTAGCTGAGAAGTATAAATAGTTCAGCCTGACGCCTTTGAAAAGCCTAATCCTATTTGTTAAGCGTGGACCTTATATAAAATGGAAAACACAGTCTTCAGTGTGCTTTAAAAAACAAATCAGGAGCTGGCAATTAAAATCCTCCAGACGCCCGCGCTCCGCAAACACTACTTCTAAAGAATTCTAGTATATTCTGGGTCTTCTTCCGTGACTGTTGGACGGACATTCCTTTGGGAAAAGCTTTCTCCACAGTGAGGTACGGAGACGATAAACCCCTTCCTTTCATCCTTTTCTCATTCACTCAGTAGGGGATGGAATAAAGAAGGAGCCGAATAAAGCTTTCTTAACGCACTGAGGTGCACCGTCCAATCTCCTGAACCCTACACTCAGGGCTTCCCGACCCAAAGGCGAAGCCGAGCACCTGAAGACCAAAGATTCCCGGCGCTGCGCCCCGGGGGCGCCAGGCCTTAGCACTGCAGGCCAGTCCCAGGGAGGCTCAGCCTGCGAGGGGCAATCTCGGCTTCACGGGGGCGCCAGGAAAATCAGTGCTCGCACACGCCAAGGAAGGGAATCGAGCCGGGTGGAAGGGCGAGTTTCCTTCCCACATGCCCGGTGAGAAAACAAGGCGGAGGAGCTGAGGGCTGCATATCGCGAACACGGGGTACGGATCCCGGGAACAAAGAGACAGGAGGAAGACGAGGCAGCCACACCAACGCACTCAGAGGATTCTACGACTTTACGCAAGCGAGAGCGGCATCTCGACCGTCCCCAGCTCCCCTTACGCCACTGGCTTGGTCTCAGAGCCTTCGCGAATATGGCTTTGCGCACTGCGGCGGGGCTGCGCCGCAACCGAGCTTGGCCCTGTGGCTCCTCCCCGTCGCCCTGCGCCGATTGGCGGCAGGCAGCAGCCAGGCCGCTGATTGGGTGGCGAAGGAGCCATTCGGGGCGGCTCTGGTGGGTTCGGCTGCCCTAGAGTGATAAGTTCGGCTTCAGACACGCCTCAGCGCCAGCAGCGAGTCGGAGCTCTATGGAGGTGGCGGCGAGTATCGGGTGGTGGCTGCAGCAGCGACTCTTCTGAGCTGTTTCAAGCCGGTTCCGACTCCTTCCTCCCCCTTCCCTCCCCCTTTTTTGTTTTCCGTTCCCCTTCCCCCCTCCCTTCCCCGTCCCCGACGACCGGATCCTGAGGAGGCAGCTGCGGTGGCAGCTGCTGAGTTCTCGGTGAAGGTGAGTGGAGCTACCGCCGCCGCTGCCGCCGCCGAGTGGAGCGCTCTAAAATGGCCGCCGTCCCTGGCCGCTTCTTTCTGAGCGGTACAAAATGGCGGCCGCAGGCGGAGCCGGGCGGGGCGACCCTCTTCTAGCGTTTCCACCGGGCTTCTGGCACCTGGAAATTCCTCGTCTTTATTCTCCCTTCCCTTCGTTGCCGGAGTAGGAGGAAGTCGGCAGCCTTGGTGGTCTACGGCTGTCTTCGTGGCTGTTGGCGGCCGTCCTCCGCGGGGCCCGGGCCGGGACGGGCCAAGGTGCGGGTGTGCTCGGACGTGGAGAGAGCGTGGCCGGGAGGCGCGCGGGGCGGGGAGGGACGCGGACCGGCGCGGGGGGGCCCGGCCGTTGGCGCGGGACCAGCCGAGGCGGAGGAGTCCCGGACCCCGGCCTCCGGCGGGGAGGAAGTGTGTGGAGCCGGGGCCGGCGGGGAGCGGTGGGGCTGCCCTTGGTGGGGGAGCGAAGGGCCTACCCGGCGAGCCCCGCCTGCGACGGGAGAAGGGAGGGAAATGAGGGTTTCTGAGCTTTTGTCGATTGGGCAGGGAGCGGCGAGGTGGCTGTCAGTCCCTCGGGGATTTATGGGTGGGAGGGGGCCACTGGAGGCGGCGGCGGGTGAGAAGGAGGCCGCTTTTCTGCCCAAGAACAAAGAGCCGGGCGCCTGGCCGCGGGGGCGGCCTCCGCTCCTCCCCGAGGCTTGCCCCCGGCGGCTACGCTAGGAGGCTGTCGGAAGCACTTCCCTAACTCGGGCCTGGGTGGGAGGAATCCACTGCTCTTTTGTTCCCAGGAAGGGGAAAATGGGGCGGAGGTTCCTGCTGCCATGTTGTGGCCCTGGTCTTCCGCTTGCCTTGGGTCAGCCGCTGTGCGCCTCACGTCTCCCCTCAGGCCCTCTGCGCCCAGTTAAGGGGTGGACAGTGAGGAAAAGCCGTCCTCGGTTACCCCTTACTCAGTGTTGCTCGTCGTTGAGGCAGTAAAATCTATTACAACGTTTTCACATGGTGTGCCCGTTTGCTAACAAGATTTTTCCACTGTTGGTCTCCGTACTCAGCTGTAAAGGAGGGAGAATGTGGCTTTTTCGAAGATTGATTCTATTCCTATGTAGGCACTTCCCTGCGTCCTTGAACACAAGTGAATTGCCAAGTGACCAACAAAATTTTACTGTTCATTTGTGTTTTGAGTACGTTCTATTTTAGTCTTACGAGACCTGCAATGCAGTGTAAGTTCAATCAACTGCAGTGTCAGGCTGAAATACATTGTAACTGAAGGAGGGTTTACAGATTTGTATGTTAGCGGTGACTAATTTTGGTACTTTTTCTCATTCTAGGTTTTTCATTTCTCCCATCCTCTTCCCTCCCCACCCCATCCATTAATATTATTCTTTTGAAGATTCTTCGTTGTCAAGCCGCCAAAGTGGAGAGTGCGATCGCAGAAGGGGGTGCTTCTCGTTTCAGGTATGTGTAGATTTTGTTTTGGCAATTATTAGGACCGAAAGAATTAACCACACCAAATAGTTCTGACTTAATTGTGCTGCAGGATTAATTTATAATGTGCATGTACATTTCTTCAAAGCCCTTAAATTTCCACTGTTTTCTGTTTGCTATCTGAAGAATAAATGTAATTACTTGGTTTTCCATTGGGCCTAAGTTCATTCTTCATCTGTGATGTACTTACTGTAATGCAGAGTAATTAAAGAGGTCCTATATCTGTTTTGAGTGAAACATACTTGGGGTGTACTTCTTTAAAAAAAAAAAATGTCTTTCTTTTAAATAGTGCTTCTTCGGGCGGAGGAGGAAGTAGGGGTGCACCTCAGCACTATCCCAAGACTGCTGGCAACAGGTATAGTAAACAGTGAAAAGAGTGACTTATATAACAGATTGAGGTTAATGGTCTTTTTAACATTACAGTATATAGTTAATAAGACATCAGGAATCCTAATCTTAATGGGCTTGAGTTCTGCTATTCTAAATATAGAATATCAGTTCTTGATTATTCTTTAGCCAAATCATCTAGTAAGAGTTGAGGCTCTCAAACTGCTCGTTTATTCTCTTACTCTTTAGATTATTTTCACTGATGTTATTTCTTCAAACGTTCCTACGAAATTATAGTAATAAATCTGTAAGTGTGTAACATGGTCATGAGACATTAGAAAATGTTGGTTTTCACGATGTAGATCTTGGACCAGCATCACTGGCATCACCTGTGAGCTTACTAGAGATGCGAATTAATCAGGCCTTACCCCTGAGCCACTAGAGCAGAGACTGGGGTGGGCCTGGGTGTCTTTAACAAGTTCTTCAGGTTATTCTGATGCACTGGTTGAGACTTGCTTAGTTGTAAGGGAGCTGAGAAAACCTAAACTTGTTTTTCTATTTAGAAGGATTTTTGATCGTATGATCCTTGATATGTGACTGGATGCTGTGCTCAAGTTGTCTTATTTTAACTCTTAATTTTTACTAGCGAGTTCCTGGGGAAAACCCCAGGGCAAAACGCTCAGAAATGGATTCCTGCACGAAGCACTAGACGAGATGACAACTCCGCAGCAAACAACTCCGCAAATGAAAAAGAACGACATGATGCAATCTTCAGGAAAGTAAGAGGGTAAGTTTATTAGATCTGTTTTTGTCTTTTAAAAGGAGGGGAGACTGGATTAACTGCTTCTCTTGTGTGTATGCTATATTACTTAACAGACAATGTTCATACTCTTAAGTGAATGCCAATGTTGACAGTTTTAAGCTGAAAATCAGCACATCAGTGTTTGGGGCTCAGTTAGTTGCTTTCGGTCATTAGATTAAAATGCAGATGCCTATTGTGCTGACATATCCTGTACCTGGTGTGTAAGCCAGTGATGCCAAAATAGAACAGTGTAGCTCCTGTATCTAGCCTTGATATTAAGGAGGGAGGCTCTTGATCTGGGTTTTCAGAATGAGATTTTCTTGTCCAGTAGCTGGGAACCCCCACCAGTTAGATAGGTATGTCTTAAGTAGGTTTATTTCAACATTGCTTTGGTTAGATGGGTAAGAAAAATGTCTTGATGTTAAAGGGGACAGTGATGCAAGGGGAAAAGCATAATTTAAAGGTTATTTTTTAACTGTATAATTTTGTATTTTGCTGATACCTAGTCTGATCCTTTTTTGTAGCATATTAAATAAGCTTACTCCTGAGAAGTTTGACAAGCTATGCCTTGAGCTCCTCAATGTGGGTGTAGAGTCTAAACTCATCCTTAAAGGGGTCATACTGCTGGTAAGTTAAATGTTGGCTTAACTGAAAGGAAGTGGAAAATACTTTTAGCCCAGGTTGGGTTTTGAGTGGTTTTTTGTTGTTTGCTTTTGTTTTTGTACACTTCATTGTTGCTTCTAAAACTGAGGTGTGAGTTAAGTGTATGTATGTTTGAACACTGGTGATTTATTTTTTTAATTACCTTTGATGGTATCAGACTTAAGAGGTCAATTTGAAATGGTATATACTGTGCTTGGGTTAACTGGGTTATCAGGCTTTTGGGGGCTGGGGGTTGCTTTGTTTTTCGTTTTGTGAAAAATACCGTGTTTGGGAAATAGGTTAGTTTTATGGTGATTCCATTTTTCCAGGGTAATTTCAACTCCTCAAAGGGGAGAGGGTTTTACTAGTTTGGGATATTATGTAATTAGACTTTTTTGGTACACTGTAATAGCTAACATTTAAGTACTTATCCAGCCTGTGTGCTGGGCACTTTACATGCCCCATCTTAAGTTCATGTAAGAAGCCTTACAAAAGAGATGTTGCTTATTTCCAAGTTACCAGTGAGGCATTTGTATGGGGAATTTGTCAGAAATTTGTTGTGTGATTCAAGATCCTTAAGACTGCAAGGAAGTATTAAGTTATAAAGAAAGGTTTTTTCCAAAGTTGTCATATTTAATTTTTTTTAATGGCATATTTTCTGTAGATTGTGGACAAAGCCCTAGAAGAGCCAAAGTATAGCTCACTGTATGCTCAGCTATGTCTGCGATTGGCAGAAGATGCACCAAACTTTGATGGCCCAGCAGCAGAGGGTCAACCAGGACAGAAGCAAAGCACAGTAAGTGGTTGTGTGTGCTTGCTTATTTTAAGTTGCTTTGAAAGGTTTTATTAGCAAACCCTGACAAATGTCTTATTTCTTATAGACATTCAGACGCCTCCTAATTTCCAAATTACAAGATGAATTTGAAAACCGAACCAGAAATGTTGATGGTGAGAATTTAATACTCAGTAGTACTGTGTAGGACTTCCCTGGTGGCTCAGATGGTACAGAATCTGCTGCAGTGCAGAAGACCTGGGTCCGATTCCTGGGTTGGGAAGATCCCTGGAGAAGGGAATGGTGACCTACTCTAATATTCTTGCCTGGAGAATCCCATGGACAGAGGAGCCTGGCAGGCTATAGTCTGTGCAGTCGCAAAGAGTAGGACATGTCAGAGTGACTAATATACAGTAATGTATATATTCAACTTAATTCTGACTGTTGATTTTATTCTTTTGTTTTTTAGTCTATGATAAGCGTGAAAATCCCCTCCTCCCTGAGGAGGAGGAACAGAGAGCTATTGCCAAGATCAAGATGTTGGGGAACATCAAATTCATTGGAGAACTTGGAAAGCTTGATCTTATTCATGAATCTATCCTTCATAAGTGCATCAAAACAGTAAGTAATGATTGTGAATTTAAGCTTTCATTAATCACCATATACATCATTTTGGGGAGAAACTAGTCAATTAGAACTTTGCCATCTGAGACTTGGTGTGCTAGTTAAATATTTTACATCTGGCAAAACTGCTATTTAAATGTTGTAAATATGGAAGTATGCAGTGTAGTTTGCAAGATAGGGATAGAACTGATTGCCTACTTAGGTTTAAATTGCTCAATTTGGAGAAATTTCTTGAACAGAAACCAGATAAGAATAGTATGCTAGACACTAGGAACTGCATGAGTTAGTGGAAACTTACGGAAAGTGCTACATCTAAACCAAGAAGAATTTGTGAACAACATGACATTTATTTCTTTTGGTAGCTTTTGGAAAAAAAGAAGAGAGTCCAACTCAAAGATATGGGAGAGGATTTGGAGTGCCTCTGTCAGATAATGAGGACAGTGGGACCTAGGTTAGACCATGAACGAGCCAAGGTATGTATGTTGCTGACAGAAATGGTGTAACTAGTTTGGCATAGTTATATTAAAATCAAACAGCGTACTTTGGTGATATAGATGATTGCCTCTAGTCATTAACTTTGATAATATCTAGAAGTCTTATTAAACAGTATACATTTTTATTTTTCTCTTTTAGTCCTTAATGGATCAGTACTTTGCCCGAATGTGCTCCTTGATGTTAAGTAAGGAATTGCCGGCGAGGATTCGTTTCCTGCTGCAGGTAAAACTGTTTTCTTTAGGTGTGTTGGTAAGCTAACTCTGTTTAGGAGTATTGAAATTATATTTATTAAAAACTTTTTATATTAAAGGATACCGTAGAGTTGCGAGAACACCATTGGGTTCCTCGCAAAGCTTTTCTTGACAATGGACCAAAGACGATCAATCAAATCCGTCAAGATGCAGTAAAAGTAAGTTTTGCTTTGCTTTTTAATCAGTAAGTGGGTTTTATGTTTATAATGGCACAAAAACCTTACTAAAACATCTTTTAAAAAAAATCTTTTTTTTTTTAGACTGTCTTGTCTTACCAGTAGAGCTTAATGTTTTTGGTGTCTTGTATTCTCTTTTGAGAACAAGTTGTTTATAGAGAATACATCAATGGCACTCTTATCCAGAGAAGTATTTCTGATTTTCCCGCTGTAAGAATTTTCACTTTATATTAAAATAGTGTCTAGAAGTAAGTGTTTATTCACTTTATTTCTGAAGGATCTAGGAGTGTTTATTCCTGCTCCTATGGCTCAAGGGATGAGAAGTGACTTCTTTCTGGAGGGACCGTTTATGCCACCCAGGATGAAAATGGATAGGGACCCACTTGGAGGACTTGCTGATATGTTTGGACAAATGCCAGGTGATTTTGAACAAAAGATGGTTTGATTGCATTAAATAATGAGTAACAGTTTTAATATTAAAGAGTTCTTCGTGTCTGTATTTTAAGGAAGCGGAATTGGTACTGGTCCAGGAGTTATCCAGGATAGATTTTCGCCCACCATGGGGCGCCATCGTTCAAATCAGCTCTTCAATGGCCATGGGGGACACATCATGCCTCCCACACAGTCGCAGTTTGGGGAGATGGGAGGCAAGTTTATGAAAAGCCAGGTAAGAATACATTTAAGGATGTTTAGGCAACAAGTAATTAAATTTTGGAATACATATAATTAGTTTTGGGGTTTTTTTTTTTTTTTTGAGTGTAAATAGTTTTAGAAGACCTAAAAAGAGTGTTTTTCTAAACCAAATTTATATCTGTGACAGTTATTTCAAACTGGGTGAAATAATTATTCTTAAGATTAGTAAAGTATTAGTAAAATCACATCAGTTTATTTGACAGGTAGGTTAGAATTTTATTCTTCTGTTTCATCTTTTACTTTCTCTGGGCAAATGCAGTTAAGCTTTCTTGTGGCTTGGCCTCATCACTTTGGTACTTGATTACCATAATTTGTGAACCCCTTTTTATCTAGACTTTCTTTCTCTTTCTGAAATAGGGGCTAAGCCAGCTCTACCATAACCAGAGTCAGGGACTCTTATCCCAGCTGCAAGGACAGTCGAAGGATATGCCACCTCGGTTTTCTAAGAAAGGACAGCTTAATGCAGATGAGGTACATTTGCCTATGTTATTTATATACCATAGTTTGTCAATTCAGAAATCTCTTGCCCGATGATTATAAAAAAAGACGCATTATTAAGAGGACTTAATGCTGGAATTCTTTATCTTTACCTTCTTTCTCTCTCTTCTGTACTACTTTTTCTTTCTTTGAATGTCCAGCGTCCTATGAGCGAAGATTATGAGATATGAGGGCAAGTCTTCAGTTAGAGAAAGGAAAATGGTTGTCAAGATTTTGATTGTGACTTCCCTGCAAATAGAATGACTCAGGATAAAGTAAAATGTTTTTTAAGCTCTTAATTAAATTTTTTGGTTTTTATTTTCATGTTTTAGTGATGCTAATCCTTGGAGAGTTGTGGTATAAATACAATATTTATAGCCATGTTGTATTTTTGTCTGGATCAGATCTTTAGTTTTCTTCCTATAAATATTATAACTAACATTTTTAGTTATTTAACTCAGATTTCTGACATAGGTTCCATCATGTTTGTATATGATGAATTAACTTTAGGATGTTGCAGCGTTGCAATTAATGTTAGTTTGCTGCTTGTTAACTTGGATATCTGTTTTGCTTTGTTTTTGATTCTAGATTAGCTTGAGGCCTGCTCAGTCTTTCCTAATGAATAAAAATCAAGTGCCAAAGCTTCAGCCCCAGATAACTATGATTCCTCCTAGTGCACAACCACCACGCACTCAAACGCCACCTCTGGGACAGGTATGGGATGTATGTAGTATGACATTTTCAGTTGTTCCAGTATCTTTTGAAGATGTCTGAAGACTGCTTTTTAATGTTTGCTCTCAACTTCATAAGCATTTTTTTTTTTAAACGATTGAAAAGTTATTAAACATTTATACTTAGTCATTTTACTGTTCTCTTAGACACCTCAGCTTGGTCTCAAAACTAATCCACCACTTATCCAGGAAAAGCCTGCCAAGACCAGTAAAAAGCCACCACCATCAAAGGAAGAACTGCTTAAACTAACCGTAAGTCTCAAATAATCTCATCGTTTAGCTCATGGGAGTGTATTTGAGGCAGAAAAACTAAAGATACTTGGCCTTCATTCTTTTCAGGAAACTGTTGTAACTGAATACCTGAATAGTGGAAATGCAAATGAAGCTGTCAATGGTGTAAGAGAGATGAGAGCTCCTAAACACTTCCTTCCTGAGATGTTAAGCAAAGTAATCATCCTGTCACTGGACAGAAGTGATGAAGATAAAGAAAAAGCAAGTTCTTTGATCAGTTTACTCAAACAGGAAGGGATAGCCACAAGTGACAACTTCATGCAGGTAGAACACTTTCTGATTCTTTAAGAACTCTTTAAATTTGAACTGACTATGAACTGACTATGAACTATATTCCTTTCAGGCTTTCCTGAATGTATTGGACCAGTGCCCCAAACTGGAGGTTGACATCCCCTTGGTGAAATCATATTTAGCACAGTTTGCAGCTCGTGCTATCATTTCGGAGCTGGTGAGCATTTCAGAACTAGCTCAACCACTGGAAAGTGGCACCCATTTTCCTCTCTTCTTACTTTGTCTTCAGCAATTAGCTAAATTACAAGATCGAGAATGGTTAACAGAGCTTTTCCAACAAAGCAAGGTCAATATGCAGAAAATGCTCCCAGGTAAGAGAATGCTGGGGAATTTTGTTTTTAATAGATCTAAAAGTCCTTAGTACTTTGAGTGAATTTATATAATAGGTCAGTGTGATTTTCCCGTCTGGATAACAATAAACATTAGCACAGATAGACTTCACCTTTATAAAAAAGTTATTATGATGTAACTATTTTCATTTGGTCCAAATACAAAGTTTCCTTTGCTCAGTTCTTTTATATAAATCTTGTGCGTTTGGAAAATTGTTTGTAAAGCAGTTTTAATAGACCAACTGAGTAAATGAACTACCTGATGATGGGAATGGCTTTGTCTCTTCAGAAATTGATCAAAATAAGGACCGCATGTTGGAGATCTTGGAAGGAAAGGGACTGAGTTTCTTATTCCCACTTCTCAAATTGGAGAAGGAACTGTTAAAGCAAATAAAGTTGGATCCATCCCCTCAAACCATATATAAATGGATTAAAGATAACATCTCTCCCAAACTTCATGTAGATAAAGGATTTGTGAACATCTTAATGACTAGGTAAGATCACAAAGTTGTGCTTTTCTACATCGAAAACAGCCTGTGTTGAGTTTACTAGGAAGAAAGTCTACAAGGCAAAGGGTTGAGAATTATCTGTTTCTTGAATTAGAAATTTTTCATTTGGAGGTTGTAACAAGATTTTTTTCTGTGCAGCTTCTTACAGTACATTTCTAGTGAAGTAAACCCACCCAGTGATGAAACAGATTCTTCCTCTGCTCCTTCCAAAGAGCAGTTAGAGCAGGAAAAACAACTGCTTCTTTCCTTCAAGCCAGTAATGCAGAAATTCCTTCATGATCATGTTGATCTACAAGTTAGTGCCCTCTATGCTCTTCAGGTGCACTGCTACAACAGCAACTTCCCAAAAGGTGAGAGAGGACTAGCAGCATAATTACGACAAATGGATGGGCAGTTCTTAAACACACTAAATAATGGGGTTACATTTTGTCTTCTAGGCATGTTACTCCGCTTTTTTGTTCACTTCTATGACATGGAAATTATTGAAGAAGAAGCTTTCTTGGCTTGGAAAGAAGATATAACCCAAGAGTTTCCAGGGAAAGGCAAGGCTTTGTTCCAGGTAATAGAGAAATTTGTTGTGCTTTTTCCATTTTACTTGGTATTAGTTTAATGAAACTTTTTAAAAGTGAAATATAAGCAAAATAGCCCTGGTAATATTGCATACCATGACTTTATAACTTAAAAGTGAATTCTGACCCTGAGGAAAATTTTTAATGTCAGGGGATTCCACAGCATACATCAGTCACCTGGAAAGTAACTTTCAAAGGAAGTTTCAGGTCTGATTGTAGACATTCTGACTTAGGTCTGTGTGTGGTATACAACTCAGGAGATTGTCATACTACTTTTCCCAGGGGCCAGGCTTTGAGAAATGCTAGTCTGTAGTAGTCTTTACTCCTGAGGTTCTTAAGCTAGCTTCAGGAGAATCACCGTCACAGCGTTTGTCCTTAGTCTTATCCTTGGGGAATCTGGTCCTAAAGTTCTGGGTGGGACTAGAAATTACTCTTTGGGAATCATCTTTGTCCCCCTTCTTGCTCCCCAACATTGCTAACATGTAAGTTTGGGATGAGCCACTGTCCCATATTAAAACAGTTCTGAGGTGTGATGGGAGTGGTGTCAAAGAGTTGACACCAAGTTAACTAGCCATAAACAGCTTGTGTTAATTGTTTATCGCTCAGTTGTGTCTGACTCTTTGTGACCCCATGGACTATATGTAGCCCACCAGACTCCTCTGGCCATGGAATTCTCCAGGCAGGATTACTGAAGCGGGTTGCCATTTTCTCCCCCAGGAGATCTTCTCTACCCAGGGATCAAATCTGCTTCTACATTGACAGGCAATTCTTTACCCCTGAGCCATTAGGGAAGCCCTAAACAGCTTGCTTGTATGTTAGGTTCTGAACACTGCTTGCAATTACAGGATATGTGGTACTGTCTGAAACTTTTGTTCTGGGGGCAGTTGGTTGGTTGATTGGGAATACTACTATTCTGTATTTTCTAAGTACTACTTACTTTGTTAAATTACAAATTATAGGTGAATCAGTGGCTAACCTGGCTAGAAACTGCTGAAGAAGAAGAATCAGAGGAAGAAGCTGACTAAAAGAACCAGCCAAAGCCTTAAATTGTGCAAAACATACTGTTGCTATGATGTAACTGCATTTGACCTAACCACTGCGAAAATTCATTCCGCTGTAATGTTTTCACAATATTTAAAAGCAGAAGCACGTCAGTTAGGATTTCCTTCTGCATAAGGTTTTTTTGTAGTGTAATGTCTTAATCATAGTCTACCATCAAATATTTTAGGAGTATCTTTAATGTTTAGATAGTATATTAGCAGCATGCAATAATTACATCATAAGTTCTCAAGCAGAGGCAGTCTATTGCAAGGACCTTCTTTGCTGCCAGTTATCATAGGCTGTTTTAAGTTAGAAAACTGAATAGCAACACTGAATACTGTAGAAATGCACTTTGCTCAGTAATACTTGAGTTGTTGCAATATTTGATTATCCATTTGGTTGTTACAGAAAAATTCTTAACTGTAATTGATGGTTGTTGCCGTAATAGTATATTGCCTGTATTTCTACCTCTAGTAATGGGCTTTATGTGCTAGATTTTAATATCCTTGAGCCTGGGCAAGTGCACAAGTCTTTTTAAAAGAAACATGGTTTACTTGCACAAAACTGATCAGTTTTGAGAGATCGTAAATGCCCTTGAAGTGGTCTTTGTGGGTGTGAAACAAATGGTGAGAATTTGAATTGGTCCCTCTTATTATAGTATTGAAATTAAGTCTACTTAATTTATCAAGTCATGTTCATGCCCTGATTTTATATACTTGTATCTATCAATAAACATTGTGATACTTGATATAGTTGTGTGACTTTTTAGTTCAGTTCAGTTACTCAGTCATGCCCAACTCTGTTGACCCTGTGGACTGAAGCACGCCAGGCGTCGCTGTCCATCACCAACTACCAAAGCTTGCTCAAACTCATGTCCATCGGTGATGTCATCCAGCCATCTCATCTTCTGTTATCCCCTTCTCCTGCCTTCAGTCTTCCCTAGCATCAGTGTCTTTTCCAAGGAGTCACTTTGCATCAGGTGGCCAAAGTATTGGGAGTTTCAGCTTTAGCATCAGTCCTTCCGAGGAATATTCAGGACTGATTGCCTTTTTCTCCAATACCACAGTTCAAAAGCATCAATGCTTCAACACTCAGTTTTCTTTATAGTCCAGCTCACATCCATACGTGACTACTGGAAAAACCGTAGCTTTGACTAGACTTTGAAGTAGTACATACAAGTTTATGAAAAGTGACAGGTTTTGTTTTGAGCTAGGTCTTTACTTAGGAACTTTAAATACATAGACATACATAATTTTGATGAGGAAATTCAAGAAGGTTGTTCCTCTTTATTTCAGGTCACTGAAAGTAACCAATATATAGTTACTGTAATCAAGGATAGTGCTGAGAAGTCTGAATTGGGAGGGACATTACTAATGCATAGCAACAAAACAAACTTGCTATCTTTTCATCGTCATACTGAAGTGCATGGTGAATGCATTCTCACTGATTGTCCTTCCCAAAGTTCCTTGAAACCCCACAGTAACCATTAAAGCTGGCACCTTACTCTAACTGAAGCTAGCGCTTCCCTGTATTCTAGCAGACTTCATTGAAGTTTTATAACATAGTTTCTGGTAGATAATTTTTAAGTATGAAGTTAAAATTAAGTGGAGTATCAAGAAGCTGACTTTACTAGGCTGTAGATAAAATTAGCATTCCTGGCACCTCTACTCAAGCCTCCCCAAGGGGGAAACTTATGAGCCTTGGCTTCATTTACAATCAGAATTCTTCCAATTCAGCTAGGGAATTGAGCCAAAAGAAGTCCCAGAGTTAAACCTGGTGTGCATTAGTTTGTCAGAGGGTACTTTCATACCTCCCCACCCTGATGCTTTCCAGAACAAATACCTCTTAGTAATATTCCCATCTTGTGCAAAAAAAAAATAGGCATTTTACAACCTGCCATGCTACGGAATGACAATATTTGCATGTTTCTTGTGTCAAGGACAATGGTATCAGTGTACAAATAGTTCTATGTAATAGTTAAACATCTAAGATTCCACATCATACCCAACTTTGGTGTTCCTTTATATACAGCAAGACAGGTTGTCTTCATTTTGTCGATTGCTTTTCTTCCTGTTGGCTAACAGGCTGCACTTCATTCCTACACTAGAACTTTGTTGAGATCACCAGTAACTCCAGAGCTATTAACTAGTAGATATTCATTATCCCATAGGCAGCACTTAACAATTTCTTGAAACTTGAGAACATCTCTCTTCCTTCTTGCTCTGTTCTTTCTTAATCTCTAATGGCAAGTGCCTGATGTCAAACCCAATGTCCAATTATCAAATCTTGTTGATTTTCCTTTCAAAACATTAGAAATTTAGTAACACCTCTTCCACTGTGGCTCTCATTTCTCACCTGGATACTGTGCCAGCCTTAACTGGATTCTCTGCTTTCACTTTCCTTTTAGTCTCTTAAGCAGTAGCCAGAGGATGAGGAATCTTCTCAAGAAAAATACTGCTTAGCACAAAATCTACCAAAGTGACTTCCCACCTAGAATTTCAAATTAGTAATTAAAATTGTTGTACACAGCCCCAGGTCTAATTTAGTGTCCCCTCCTACTGCCTCTACCCACACCATATTTCTCTGGTCTAGTTTTCTGCCACTGACTTGCTCATTCTGTTCCCACTACCCTGCCTCCTTGAGGTTCCCGGGGTGTGCCAAGCCCCAGAGGTTTTCTGTTCCTGCTACCCTGTGGATACCTGGGTGATGGCTCTCTTCTGTCAGGTCTTGGCTCAAATATCATTTTACAGGGGCCACACTGTCTATCTTCAGTATAATCTTGGGCATGCCCTTCCTTTCTTCCCTGCTATAGGTATCTCCCATGTCTCCCATTGTTTTGTGATATGCTGCTTATTTGCAATTGGCTATCTCCAGAATGTGAAGAGCATGACATTTTTGACTGGCTCACTGCTGTATCCCCAGAATTTATTAGTGCCTAGCACACATAGGGCTTCCTTTGTAGCTCAGTCGGTAAAGAATCTTGCAGTGCAGGAGTCCCGGGTTGGATCCCTGGGTTGGGAAGATCACCTGGAGAAGGAAATGGCAACACACTCCAGCATTCTTGCCTGGAATATCCCATGGACAGAGGAGCCTGGTGGGCTGCAGTCCATGGGGTCGCAAAGAGTCGGGCAGGACTGAGCGACTAACCCTTAGCACACATAGGCATCTCAGTATTTGTTGAACAAAATCACCGATTATCCTACATAGGCAGGATCTGGACACAGACGGAGAGAGGAATGGAAAGAACACAGCCTGGATGGAGTTCTAGATCTAGGGTTGTTCCTATCACTAGCAATGTAGCTAGGCAAAGTACTTGGATCTTGATTTCTGTTGAAAATGAGACTAATGCTTAAGTGTTGCCGTAAGATCTCAGTAAGGTGGTTACGTGGAAGTCACGAGCAGAGGACCTCACACAGCAGTCCTTCAGTGTACATGTCAATGACCTCAGCAGCTTTTCTCCGACATGAGAACTGCTTCCCGCCTGAGCTTGCAATCACCTGATCAGTCCAATGGGCATTTCCCAGTCTTCCTATTTGACATCAAAAACATTCAACAGTTGACTGCTCTCTTTCCTATCATTTTCCTCTCAGGCTTTTCTTTGGTCTCCTTTATTTCTTTTTCTTTTTTTTGGGGGGGGGGGGGTAACTGACATGTCCTTTATTCTATATTGTCCTATTAGAGTTTTATTTACACCAATACTGTGATATGCTTAAGATATAGATCAGTAAATAAAAATATTAAAGATACCAGTACAGAAAATGCATTCAACAAATTAAAGCAAAAACCAAAGCTCTGGAACAAGACAAGCCTTAACCAAAAATGTTTGGATATACCCAGGGAACTCCTCTTATGAGCCATATCCCAGGTCTCTGGTCTCAGTGATCCTTCCTATTTAGTAAGCACATCAACCAAGAAAGGCCAGCAAAAGGTTTTAAGAGGTAAGCAAATGTAGACTTATTTTGTAATATACAAAGTGCTAATTTCAGTAGATCCATTAAAATAGAGAACATCTGAGAAGATCATCAATAAAAGTCACTCAGCCCAAATTAATGTTAGACATCAGTTTTACAGCACTATTTTAAATCTATATAAACAAGTTCAAATTTTTTAGTAGTTTCTTAAACTTTATAGAAAGCCCTCTACAATTTTAAATGCTTATTAACATAAGCATACATGAATTACTTTAAAGGCGCTGTTCTGTAGCCTGGTTCATCAGTGTTGCTGTTCTGCTTTCCACTCTGAACACTGCCAACTCACCCCAGTAGCTCCGATTACCACCTATGTGTTGACGACGCCTGTATCTTCAGTCCAAACCTCTTTCCAGAACATCAAACCAGCTTCTGGACATTTTATCTGAGTGTACCACAAGCACTTCAGACAGCATGTGCATCGCTAAACTTTCCCTCAAACGAACAATTCCTTCTCTCCTGGCTCTCAGTGATACCCCATCCAAGCCAAAAATCTGAGTCATTTTTTATCCCCTTCTTCGTTTTGACCAATCACCCACCATGTGCCCCTCTTTCATTGCAGCTCTTGAAGTCATTTACTTCCTGTTTCTTCGCTGCACTAACCTTGTCCAAGCACCATCATCTCATGGGTGAAGTGCTGCAAGAGGCTTCTACATGGTCTCCCTGCCCTTCATCTTGCTCTCTAGTCCATTATCCTCAGAGCAGCCTTTTGGTAAAAGTCTGATCCTTCCTCTGCCCTCCAGTAGCTCCTAGTTTTCCTCAGAATAAAATTCAGATTTTCTAATAATCAAGGCTCCAAGTCATCCTTTGGCCCCCTTTTGCATTCTCTTCATTTTCTTTCTCGGCCTTTGCACAGGCTGTTTCCTCTGCCTGGAACGTTGCTGTCACTGCTATGCCCACCTCTTTGTGCCCCTTCATCTATCTTATTCATCCTTCAGGTATTAGCATAAAATTCCCACATTTGGGAAACTTGACATTCTCTGCCTAGGCTGTTAGGAGCTTGTGCCCGTCAGGGTTCTTGGTTGCAAAAAGAAACACATTATGGACAAACTAAGAAGAGAAGGAATTTATTAGAACTCAAGGGATCCACAGGAAGCACAGAGAACCAAGTTTAAAAATGAATGGGGGACTTCCCTGGTAGTAGAGTGGATAAAAATCCACCTGTCAATGCAGGGGACATGGGTTTGATCCCTGATTCTGGAAAATCCCACATGCTGTGGGGCAACTAAGCCCGTGGGCCACGACTACCGAGGCTGCACTCGAGAGCCTGCAAGTCGCCGGCTACTGAAGCCCCTGGGTCTAGAGCCTGTGCTCCACAAGAGAAGCCACCACAAGGAGAAGTCCTCACCGCAGCTAGAGAGTAGCCCCCGCTTGCTGCAACTAGAGAAAGCCCGCATGCAGCATGGAAGACCCAGGGTAGCCAAAAATAAAATTTTAAAAATGAATAGACTAAGGGGAGGTAGGCAGTCCTGTATCAGAGAAGGAGCCTGACGAGGGCAGTGCTGTAAAACCGGCCCTACAGACTTCAGAGCATCCCCTGCCTGTATCTGAATGAACTGCCTAGTGACACCAGGTCCAGGTCAGAGGCCTGGGCAGAAGCCTGCAGATGACTTAGGCCATGTGTCCACCCCTTGCCGCCTTGGTTTCCTTTAGTGGACCAAGGACCTGGCTTTTGCGTCAAGCAGGCCCCAACTCCCAGCAATGCTGTGTGTGTGAGGGGGGATGGGAACTCCGGAAGAGATGTGGATGAACAGCTGGGAAATAAAAGGTCACTGTCCATGGGCAGTCCTCTCTACCCTACCTCCCCACCTAGAACTTCCTACACTGTATTGTGACCACCTGCTTGCTGCCTTTCTTTCCACTCTCTACTCCAAGAGGAGGTGGGGAATGTCTCATTCATTGCTCTATTCCCAGTGCTTAGCACAGTGGCGGGCAACATTAGGGATCAATAAACAGGTAGGGTGTGCAACATGAATCTAGGTTTTGTGGAACCCAAATTTTATGCAGTTAAGGGTGGAGGAGAAGTTGTGGCTCTAAAAGAATACAAAATTGGGTTCAGGGTCCATAGGAGTCCTATGTAAGGAATGGTCTTGAACTGTGAGCTTTGATCTGGGCCAAACTCGGTAACTCTGAGTGACAGACTAGAGTTTATACACTACATTATAATAATTTTCATACCTATTTGTACCCTCTAGGCAGAAACTAAAAACAGGGTATTTATCAAAAATCCTTGTTGAAAGGATTTGACGTTTTCTCATTTGTGGCTGCCCTGGCCCTACTGGGCTTCCCAGGTGGTGCTAGTGGTAAAGAACCCACCTGCCAATGCAGGAGTCATAAGCGATGTGGGTTCAATCCCTGGGTTGGGAAGATCCCCTGAAGGAGGGCATGGCTACCCACTCCAGTATTTGCCTGGAGAGTCCCAAGGACAGAGGAGCCCGGTGGGCTATAGTCCATGGGGTCGCAAAGAGTCGGACATGACTGAAGTGACTTAGCACACATGCACGGCCCTACCATTTCCCAGTGCTTCCAATCCAATCACAAAGCACCCAGTTCCCAACATCCCCATTAACTTATTCATTTGTCCATGCAAAAATAAGTGCCTCATTTGTGCCAGCCAGGCACTCGGGGCTGGAACACAGCATGAGTAAGATGCCATCTCTCGCCCCAGGGAGCCCACTGTCCGGCAGGGGAGCTGACGGGAGCAGACACTGTGGTCGTGGGGCAGGCGATACACACACTGAGATGGGAGAAAGGGACCCCCTGAGGGGACAGGAGGAAATATCCCAGAGGTGCTGAGACTTCCAGGAAGAATGGCTTTCCCAGCAAACGTCTGACGGAGGGCTTTCAAGGCACAAGTGGGGAAACCCAACTGCACTTGTCTCCTGGCTCCAAAGAGCTTCACTCTCCCTTCCACTTGACACCAGGACAGAGTCCACTTCCAAATGAGGGGACGTCTTTCATCTTCTGCTGAAGAACAGCCGCTGTTCAGCGGGGCCAGGAGGACAAGGAATCACAAAGCTCTTTCACATTTACCCCAATCGATTCTGAGACTTCCAAGAAGCATCCTCCAAGGAAAGCCAGGGCTCTCGCCAGGGGGACTTCTCAGCACGCAGCAGAGAGGAGCAGAAACAGGATGCTGAAGTCACACAGGCTGCCCAGACCTGCAGGCTGTCCTCCCAGCCTACATCACCTGGAGTTAGTCCAGGAGGATGGGATAGAGCAAGGCCACCCATCAGGATGCTGTCTCTATCGCGCCCTCTGCTGGGCTCCCAGGAGAAGACACGCCTCCTTGGCAGAAAGATCTGTATCCTAGTCCCCAAGAAAAGGCCAATTGGACATGCTCATCAGTGGGAGAAGAGACAGTGAGAATTCTGGCCTCAACTCTAGACGATGCAACAATGTGACTGATAAGCAGTGAATCCTTGAGGGCTGTTCAGGTCTCCATGGGACATGCAGAGTCATAGACCAGAGCCTGAATCCCAGCTTCCCCATTCATTAGTTCGATGAGCTTAGGTCAATAGCTTTACCTCTCTGGGCTTCGTTTGCCTTAACTGTGAAATAATCCTTCGTGTGTCCACCTCCTAGGGCAGTTGTGAGGAGACAGGTAATGAAAAATGGTGTTGCTCAGGTGTGGGATTGCTCTCCAAGTCCATTCATCCCATAAATATTTATTGAGTCTCAGCTATGTGCCAGGCACTATTCCAGTGCTAGGTATACCAGCAAATGAGGGAAAGTCTTCTTATGAAGCAAACACTCTAGGTGATAGGAAAGAGAACAAACACATATATACTGTCAGTAGTGAAGAGTGCTTTACATGAAGAAATAAAGAGAAGAGATAAGGGGTGACACACATGCTACTTGAAATAGGGAGGAAGTGACCTTTGAGCAAAGATCTAAATAAAGCGAGGGGGTGAACTATGCAGAAATCTGCAGGAAGCGGGGGAGGAAAGCCACTGATGGCCCTGAGATGGGAACACTGGTGGAGTGCCTGAGGGTCAATGCAGGGGTCAGTGTGACTGAATAGACCAAGGGCCTGAGGCTGGAGAGGGGGAGGGGTGACATGTAGAACTGGTAGGACATAATTATGGCTTTAGGTTTTTTTCTAAGTGGAATGGACTGTTTTTGGAGGATTAATATTATTATTTATCAATGATGTTAATAACATTAATACTATCCAGTGCTATGCTATGGCATATTAATATGATTATTCTAGCTAATGGGGCTTCCCAGGTGATGCTAGTGGTAAAGAACCTGCCTTACAATTTAGGAGATATAAGAGACATGGGTTCAATCTCTGGGTGGGGAAGATCCCCTGGAGAAGGAAATGGCAAGCCACTCCAGTATTCTTGCCTGGAGAATCCCATGGACAGAGGAGCCTGGCAGGCTACAGTCCATGGGGTGGCAAAGAGTCAGACACGATGAGCGACTAACGCACATTCTAGCTAACATTTCTTGGGCATTTTAGCCTACGCCAGGCAGGACTAGGTACCATTTCATCTTCCTGACCTCTTTGGGGCAGGTACTGTGCCATTTCTATTTCACTGATGAGGAAACTGAGGCTCTGAGAAGTTAAACACCTTCCCCAAGGACTTTCTTTTACTCAGCCCATGGTTAGGAGCACCTTCCTCATGCTCTTTTGAAAGTTTGAAGTCACAGAGTTGTGATTTGGACCCTGCATCGCATCTCAAAGAGCCAACCCTCACCACCGCATGCACGACTGCATGTCGCAGGGACAGAGAAGGAGTGAGAAAGTAGAAGACCCATCCTGGTGGCAGTGAGCCCCGCCTCGCTGGGGGTGCGAGGAGCTGGTGCAGCACCTCTGAGGGTCAGGCCACAGGACCCGAGGCAAGGAGCAGTCAGCCTCTAAATCCCCCGGTAATGGGTTCATTTGTGACCCCTCAAAAGATATGTGGATGTCCTCACTCTCCGTACCTGCCAGTGTGACCTCACTTGGAAATCATATCTTTGCAGATGTCATCAAGTTGTGTCAAAAAGCACAGAGAAATTTAACACAGGTTTAACCATTATTCCTGGGGACCTGATCACACAATCTAAAGAGTTAGGAAAAAAGGTAAACAAGCCATTTTAAGGATCTCTTTAAAAATCCGTACTTGAAACAGTTGGAAAACATCCCACCTTCTGGACAAAGGGGAAGGTGGAATATCCTCACGTGATGCTGGCGGGCACTTATAACTCAGGTGCCAGGAGTAATGCTATTCCTGCAAGTCTTATGTTTCCCCCGGAAACGAAATGTGTATTACCAGAGCTGCAGGAGACAGTGGCATCCACGGCCCTACTCCATGCAGCCTGAACTGGTTGCCCATCTTCCCATCGGGCCTCTCTCCCTCCTCAGTTCAGCAGAAATCTGAAGCCCCCTGACATCCACCCTGGACCCCACCTCTGAACTTCTCCATACATCTGCTAATCTATCCCAATTCCCTGCTCTAGCTTTCGAAAGCCCTCACTTCATAACCTCTGGATCCTCGTCCCTGTTATCTGCAATCTCTCTCTGAACTTTCCTGCTACTTGTTCTGAGAGAAACTCAGCTGTCCCTGATGCCATCACTTCCCCTGCTGTCCTTCCTCTCAAGCCAATAGCCTCGGGTGGGCCAGTATCCTCCTCGCTTCCCATGAGCTCTTTCCAACCACTTCTGCCCTCCTTTCTTCCAAACACCAAGATCCTTTGAAGTTTGTACCATCAGACGTCACTAGCTTCCTGGCATGTTGACTTCACTGTTCTTCAAAATAGTGATAAAGTAATCTCACATCTTCTCCTCCTTCCCTAAGCTATATCTGACTCTCCCCTCCCCTCTCCACACTCCAGCCCTAGCTGGTGAAACTGCCTTGCCCAGTTTCTCAGCCCCAATGGGAAAAAAAAAACACCGTGGGTGTTCCCCTGGTGAAGGCATATTTGTAATGACATACAACCTTGCTACGCCAAGTATAGTCTTTGTTCTAGTATCACCTGAAGACTTACCCAGTCTCACTCCAGACCTACTGGATCAGAATCCCAACTGAAGTCTGACGAGCCTTGATACACAACCTAATAGAGCCCCGTCCCTCCTTGCTGACCACCAACCTGGGGTGGCCTGGGACTCAGTTTCCAGTTCATTGAGAAGCAATTCTAGTCTCTCCATCTCTTCATACCACTGAAAGTATCGACTTGCCAACAACTGTCCCCATGTGACTCCCTTCCTTTTACTATGGATCAAAGATCCCAGCTCTTTCCAAAAGCCAAACTGTCTCCCCATTTTTAGAATCCATTCCCTGGGGCCAAATAACTAAAAGGCCCTTGCAGTCCCCACCACAGGGAACAGGGGTCACTGGTCACAGCGCGACTGTCCCTTGGAGAGCACTGTCAGCTCATATGACAAGTGAGGGCCTCAAAGTTGATTTGAGTAGGGGTTTTGGACAAGATCAGCTATTTGCAGTGTGCGACTCCAGCAGGAAGTGTCCCCGAATCAGTCTCCTCGGAATCAGAAGAGTGGAGTATTGACTTCTGCAATTTCTGTGAACCATGAAAAAGAAAGATGCTTGCACCTCCAATGACAGGAAACTCAGACTAGACCGATAAGAGGGTTGCAGGTGCTGAAGCAAGGTTTGAACATCCATTAAGCCAGCCCCAGAGCTGGTCCTTCCCTAAATTGCTCATGGCCAAGGAATATGGTGGTGCTGCCTTCTCCCACATCCTTGGCTCTTTCCCATTGCTTCGCCGCCACTGTGGGCTAGAGAGATAAGCAAGGAGCGTGTCTGCTCCCAGCAGTGGGCTGCAGCAGGAAATGAAGTCTCCACTTCTTTCCAGCCACGGAAATTGGAGCACTAGTTCCCACTGGAGAAATCAAAGCAGCATTGTTTCAAAGAACAAAATCGCCCAAGAGAGAACAAAGGTTTTGGCACTGAGCTCTTTAGAGAGAAGATGCTATCATAGACACTTCACCTCACTTAGAGGAACCCAGTCTGGGACTAAAAACCAGTCCACAATTTCGTTGATTAGGCTCATGCTCAGAGTCACCTTTTGCTGTTTTCACTAGTGTTCGTGGCTTCACAATTGTCAAATGAGAACAAAATCTGGTGAGCCAGATAAAGGTTTCTAAGACGACTTCCCTGGTGGTACAGTGGATAAGAATCCATCTGTCAATGCAGGGGGTATGAGTTCAATCCCTGTCTGGGAAGATTCCACATGTCTTGGAACAACTAAATCTGTGCAACACAGCTACAGAGCCCATGCCCTAGAGCCCAGGAGCTGCAACTACCGAAGCTTGGGCAATCTAGGGCCTGCATGCTGCAACCACTGAACCTGTGTGTACCAGGGAACACACTGGATTAGCATCCTATTAATACTAAGGAGATAGAATTGACAAGAAGGTGAATTCACCAATTTAGTCACCTTTGCATAAGAGGCTTGACAATCCAGCCTAATGTTTTTTACCTAATAAGTGTCCACTTCACTGCTTAGCGGTGGACTGCATTAAAAGAAAATACAGATTTGCCCCCAGCAGTGTTGCCATAGTGGCAATCTAGAATTGATCAACTATGTCAAGAAAAATGCATTAAAAAGATATTTCCCAAAACTCAGTATTTTCAAAATGAAAAATGTTACAAAACACCTTTTGCTGTAGGAAGCAGAATAAATAAAAGCAAAAGAGTAAATACATATATTTCATAAGCAAAACATAAAAATCTGTGTTGATGGAAAAGTTAGGTTTGAAACAGCAGACATGATTTCCAATTACTCAACACAGAAAAACCTTAAGTTACTAATGCAGTTGACATAGACTAGACTATCTGTTTAAAATTCTCTGCAGTGACCCTGGAATGTATAACTTAAAAGGGTCTCAAGAACACAGCAAAATTCTGTAAAGCAATTATCCTTCAATTAAAAAATAATAATTTTTTTAAAAAAGGATGGGTCTCGGACAACTTTATATTATAGGTAAGGAAGCTGAAGCTGAAAAGTCAAGCATTTTGTCACATCAGTGGGGATGACAGTCAGGCTGGAGGCCTGGGCAGCCTTCCTATTGCCGGAGCTTGATGCAAAGTAAGTCTCTGATGACAGGCTGATTTGCTCCACCTAAATCAGTGGACACCCTGAGATCTAGATGAACTGGATTAGCCTGTAGCATATACACTTTCCTGTGCTCCTGACGTTGTATGATGAGCATCACAACTGACCTGCCTTGCTCTAACATACCCAAAAGACCAGAGCATCAGAAACTACTTTTAGGAAAAAGTTGTTCTGCCCATGCTCCAAATTCTCATTTTAGGAGCTGACTCTAATCTCCTTTAAATAGTCTTTCCAGACTCTATTGGCTATCTACTCTCCCAGGGAAGAAATTATTCATGTGTGGGATCAAAACAAGGGATACTTTAAAAGCTCCAGGAAAGTCATATTTCCTGGAGATTAAAAATATTTTTCTCAACAGGAACTAGGAAGAAGCATGCAATTTTAAAAGGATGACCTACGAAGGAGTAACTGACCCAGTCCCCCCTTGGACTGAACAAGGATCTGTGAGTTTGATGAATACTGTCAGACATTCAGAATTGATTCAGTGATAGGGAGGGCGTTACTGGGAATTCACCATAGGTTCATCACTGAATCTAACTTTATAATCCTCACAAAAATCCTATGAGTTAGGTATAGTCCTCTGCTATATTGGAATAATTGCCTAATTAGGAAACTTCATGTTATAAACATAGTCACTCCAGTGGAGGAAGTGAGTTAGTTTCAGAGTCAGACTAACAGTGGTTTTTCTTACCTCAATTTAAGCAAAATTTATTTTAAAGTTTAAAAGCTCAAATAATGGTTGAGGTACTTGGTCTGGTTCTAACCGCTTTTTGTTTATTTTTTGGGGGTGGGGGCCATACCGCACAGCAGAACTCCCCTGACCAGGGATTGAACCTGTACCTTCTGCGTTGGAAGGGTAGAGTCTTGACCACTGGACCACAAGGCAAGTCTGGTTCAGTTCCCAAGTAACATCAAAGTCAGTGCAAATAGCATTCTCTAATTGTGCCAGATCCAATTGAGGCTTTCAAAACATACAGGGTAGAAGAAATGGCTTGTGTTAGACAGAAGGTGGCTAACAGGGAAGTAGCTTGCCCCAGGCCCAACAGCTTGTTAGTGGCACAGAACAAGATTCCAGGGCTCCTGGACTGCAGCATCTCTGCTCTTCAGAACTAATCCCTGCGGCCTTCTGCTGATACCAAGTTCACTGAGGAAAAAAGTGTGACAGTCGCTCAATCATGTCTGACTCTTTGCAACCTCATGGACTGTAGCCTGCCAGGCTCCTCTGTCCAAGGAATACTGGAGTGGGTGGCCATTTCCTTCTCCAGGGGATCTTCCCAACACAGGGATGGAACCCTGGTCTCCTGCATTGCAGGTGAATCCTTTACCATCTGAGCCACCAGCGAAGCCCAAGCCATTTAACCATTTCACCAAGAAATGGAAGGCCAAGATTCCAATTCAAGTAGGGGACTTGAAGGGTCTTGAACTCTTTCCATGGGAATGCTGAATCTACAGCTACCTATGGGACAATTTTCTCTGGGAGAAAAACCTAAAAACTAGCAGAAAAACTCCTTTGTATTGGGTACATGAGAAAAAGACCACATTAAATTGGGTGGCAAAGGCTGAGACACAATTTCATTATAAACCCCCAACCCACAATGGGAAGGGAACTCCAACCCAGAGCTTCTCCTTGAGCAGAGGGTTTGGATCCCACTTCATGCAACCCAACATTTAAGACCTGCTCCTAAGGCAAGCCCCCAATCCATCTAGCTTTGAAAACCAATGGCTTATGCCCCCAAAGACCTGTGGGGCTGTGGCATCCTGAGAAGTGTCTCCTGAAGAGTTCACGTGCAGACTGGTTCACCCCAGGGTCCCGCAGAGAGCAGACTCTGAAAAGTGCCCAGACTTTACCTGAGCAAAGTTCATTTGCTGATTTTAAAGCATTGGACTGAGGGGCCCCGGCCTACTGGGGTACTCTCAAGGGATGGAAGCTGGTGGATCCTTCAGCACTCCTTCTGCCTTGCTAAAGCCAGCAGGAACCCTCTTTTTCTTTTTATCTTAAAAAAAAAAAATCTTTCTTTTAAAATCTTTTTTTTTTTTCTGTCAACGCCAGCCCTGAACTTCCCCCACTGGCCTCGCTCCAGCTGGACACCATCTTTGCTCGCTCGCTGCCCTCCAGAGCCAGCATCTCCTGGAGGGGAGCTGCCACCCTCGTCTGGTGCCCGGGTTTTTACATCTGGTGACCCAGTGTTTACAGCTGTAGCCCAGGGGACGCCTCCTCCATTGCCTGGTTCTGGGGGTGGGGTTAGTTCCTGGGGCCCAGGGGGCTGTAACAATCAGATAAGTAGTTATCTTTGGCACACATCCACCCCACCCCCAGGGGTACAGACAGCAGATTGAAACCCCCTCTTTCTGTCGAAAGATGCCTATTTTCTTGACCAGATGCTGTGGCCTGAGGGGCAGGCACACTTCAAGGGCCCTTCTGGGGAAGCTAAGGCCTGACGCCATTTTTGCATTCTCTCTCTGCCTTGCTAGCTCACCTGTATCTTAAATACCTTCCACCCTCAGCACACAACATCAGGGGGACAGGTCCAGTCATTTAGCCCTTTTGTGAAAGAGGCCTATTAGTTTATCGTCAGAGCTGCTGCCGGAGAGTCTGGCTTCCTGTCAGCCTTAATCTAGATGTTGGTTCTCTCTTTTGAGACACTGACAGGTGTCAGCAGACCCTCACCTGCTAGGATCTGTTAAAAATAAAGCAGGCTGTATGGACAAGCACCAAGGTTTGAGAGACATCCAAGAGCTAGGGCAAGATTAACAATTAAGTTCATCTGTAACCGTGTATCATTACAAAACATTTTTTTTTCTTGTGATAAGAACTTTTAAGATCTCCTCTTTCAAATATGCATTACAGTATTATTAATTATATTAAATCCATGTACATTAAATCCCATGATTTATTTATTTTATAACTGGAAGTTTGTACATTTTGACTTCCTTTACCCTTTCACCTACATCCCCCCCCACACCTGCCTCTGACAACTACCAATCTGTTCTCTGTGTCTATGAGCTTAGGTTTGTTTAGCTTTGTTTTTTAGATTCTACATATACATGATCATAGGATATTTTTCTGACTTATTTCATTTAGCATAATGCCCTCAAGGTCCACCTGAGTGGTTGCAAATGGCAAGACGTTGTGTGTGGCTGAGCAGCATTCCATTGTGTGTGTGTGTGTGTGTGTGTGTATCACATCTTCTTTATTCATTCATCTACTGATGGACACTTAGATTGTTTTAATATCTTGGCTATTGTTAATAATGCTTCGTATTTACAATATATAACGTGTGTGTGCTAAGCTGGTTCAGTTGTATCCGACTCTGCAACCCTATGGACTGAACCTCGCCAGGCTCCTCTGTCTATGGTATTCTCCAGCAAGAATACTGGATTGGATTGCCATGCCCTTTTCCAGGGGATCTTCCTGACCCAGGGATCAAAAGTGTGCTCCTGAATTGCAGGCAGATTCTTTATCGCTGAGCCATGGGGTGGGGAGGCCAGCGAGGCGCAGGAACCCTTATATAACATAGTGAGGACATACATCTTTTTTAATTACTGTCTCATTTTCTTCTCATAAATACGCAGGAGTGGAATTTCTGCATTTGTATGGCAGTTCTATTTTTAATTATTTGAGGAATGTCCATATTGTTTCCATTTTTGTAACAATGTCAGGTGACAGATGTTAATTAGATCAAATGTGGTGATCATTTTGCAAAACAAATATCAAATCACCTAAAACTAACATCATATTATATGTTAATAACACCTCCAAAAAAAAGAAAAAGAGGAAGAGGCGGACCCAGACACACAGGCTCCAGGCAGTGGGGCTGCTGAGTCCCGGAGAGCAGCAGCAGCAGAGTAAAGGCAGCAGGCCGGTCAGGTTTCCCTCGTCAGAAGGGTCTCCCCGTCCTCAGGGGCCTTCCCTGCTCCTTGGTCTCCAGGTTCCTCACTAAGACCAGAGGGAACTGCACCTGAAGAACCCACACAGTGGCTTCTGACATGACCAAAGTGACTGGCAGAGAATATTCCCATTCTGCGGATCTGAGGGCTTACCTAGAAGAAAGAGCCATACGAAGTGGAACTGACTTAGAAGTGCAAAAGTGCTTTGGAACTGTACTCCAAAGCACCATCCTAGTCAAAACCTGAAGTGGGCAGTGGAGTGTAAGGGAAATCACTCTCATTAGGTTAAATCTTTCCATAAATGGCTCTCCAAGGGAACTTCTACCAATAGACTTGAGTTTAGTTATTGCTTGAAGTGAGGCATCATTTAGGAAATGACTATTACCCAGTAGTTGGATTTATAATTTAACATGTCACCCCAAGTTACATGTGACATATTGGAAAAAGCAGGGAGACAGTAGACAGAGGACCTGAAGTATAGTCTGAACCTCACCTTTGCTATTATAGATTCTGAATCTCAGGCTTGTCAAGTTTCACAGTGGGTGGGGTGGGGTGGGGTGGGGTGAGATTAGTATCTACCGTCCCTCCTTTAGTTATTCTAGTTCCTAGAGTTGCACATGCAGAGAACACCTTCCTTAACTCTCCACTGGGTGAGTTGCTTCAAGTCTGTCCTTCAGGATACCTTGCCTTGACTTTGTTCTCCCTTTGCTCCATAACCTGTGCAAATATCACTCCATTTGAGGAAAAACATTTGATCTCTGTTCTCAATGCCTTCTATAATGCATTTCATACTTGCTGACTAATTGCAGTTCTTTTTACAAACTGTTCAGTGCTACATAAAATGATAATCCTTAAATCGTTAATCACAAAATGTACTAAAAATAAAAATACATACTAGCACCTGATCTTACATAGTAAAACATCTTTTTCTTTTGAAACATAGTTCATTTACAATACTGTGTTAGTTTCAGGAGTACAGCAAAATGATTCATATATATATGAATATATATTGTGAATATGTATATATTATGAATATAGTTTTTTAGATTCTTTTCCACTATAGGTTATTACAAGATATTGACTATAGTTCCCCATGCTATACAGCAAATCCTGGTTGTATAGCAGTGTGTATCTCTTAAATCTCATACTTCTAATTTATCCCTTCTCTCCTTCCCCCTTTGGTAACTGTTTTTTATGTCTATCAGTCTGTTTTGTAAACAAACTCCTATTTACTACTTTTTAGATTCCACATATAAGTGATATATCATATATTTGTCTTTTCTGATTTATTTCACTTAGTATGATAATCTCTAGGTCAACATTGCAGCAAGTGGCAATATTTCATTCTTTTTTATGGCTGAGTAGTATTCCAATTGGAATTGGAATTCCAATTCAATTGGAATACTGAGTAGTATTCAATTACAATGCATTGTATATGCATTATACATATTAATTTTTTTTATTCATTCATCTGTTGACGGACACTCAGGTTGCTTCCATGTCTTGGCTACTGTAGTTTTTTTGTTTTTAATTTTTTGGCTGAGCCACACTACATGTGGGACCTTAGTTCCCCAACCAGACACTGAACCCACCCCTACTACATGAGAAGTCCAGAGACTTAACCACTGGCCTGCCAAGAAAGTCCCCATAAACAGCTTCTTGCATCTTTAAAATCTACAAAGATTTACAAAACTTTTGAGTAAACAGCCTTCAGTTTAATTCAGGTTCTTCTAAATATTTGCAATTTATTGATACTAAATTTTCATATACAAATGTACTGCCCTCCCCCGCCCCCCCAAATGACACAAAGTTTACACATAAAAATTGGTAAAACAATTTTATTATGTGGCTTAGGTAGGTCTTTGCATTCTACTAACAGAAAAGCATTTTCCCACATCTTAGTCAACCTAACAAACGATGTATCTGTGGTTTTATCTACACGGCTGCAGTATTACCCTACTGAAGAACACCTTCCTTTCATTTGTACTTTGGTGCAATTATACAGTAGATACCTCTTTCTCCAGAAAATAAAAATATTCTTGATCTAAGCTTGAAATGGAAAAAGACATTAACACCAAGTTTCTCACACCACTTGGTAAAGATTGTAATAGAAATCCAAACAGTATACTGCTTAAGATACAAAGATGACATGTGCGCCACTGTTGTAGGCAGTCAAAACTCTGTAGGAATGCTTCAGCATGTGGGTTTATTTTTCTGGGGCTTTCACATATGATAGGTGGAATTGTACCATAATGAAGAGTAGTCACCTTTTGCTCAAGAGACTCAAATATTAGACTCTAACACGGGAAACATCTCTTGCGGTCATAGTAATGTACGAATGGATAGGGAAAAAAATTGCCTTAGGAAAAATTTCACCACGGACCAAACACCTGAAATGTTTTTATCACAGCTTTCATATGTTAAAAAAAAGTTTTCTGCAGAGATGAAGCGTATTCATGAAATAATGCCTAGTCGCTATCATCTGAACCACGTTCGGAGCCCCGATCTGAGGCCTCATTGTTGGATCCCTCGGGTTCGGATTCATTTCCGGAACCTGGGCCGGAGCCCTCATTGTCAGATGCTCTTTCGGAGTCGTGGTCCGACTCGACGCTCGGAGACGCGGGCCGGGAGTCCATCTCAGAGCCTGCGGAGCGGCTCCGCCCTGATTGCAGGGACTCGTTGTCCGACTGTTCGGAGCCTGAGGGCCTGCGCTTCCTGGCCGGCTGGTCGCTGTCCGAATCCTCATCAGAGCGGGGTCTCCGGGGCCGCCGAGGGCTACCGGCCTCGCTGCCGGACTTGTTCTGGTTCTCGTCCGAGTCGCTCTCCGAGGAGGCACCCTTCTTCCGCCGCTCGCCCTCATCCGAGTCGCTGTTGCTGTGGCTGTTGCGGGGATGCCTGGCAAAGAGAAATGCTCGTTACATGCCAGGCTCTGGCGGACAACACCTGACAAGCAGGGGATGCGCTTTTAAAAGAGAAGGGCAGAATATTCTGGACCTGATTGGTGTTTGTACTATGATATTTCTTTGGTGTACTTTTTTTGGTAAATGAGATGCTGTTCATAATAAAAAGGGGATTAAGTAGGAGAAAAGAATAAGGCACTTTAGCTCTAAGACAGAATAAAAACAGTGAAGGATGACTCTCACTGGTCATACCAGGCACCTTTCATCAGAATAAAGCATTTCTCAATTTCACATGTAAAATCAGGTAAGGAAGGAATACATTTATCTTTATAAGCAAATCCATAGCAGCAGAGGTAAAACCTAGGACCTCACTTGGCTGCAGAGACTCAGGAATGAACCCTCTTCCAAGGGCTGGCTGAGTTGGGTTCCCCTGTCCCATCTGTGTAGGAGTCGGCCAAGGAGCCAAGTCACCATTCCTATTCTGGGATTTGCTTCTGCTCTGATGCCTTCCAACATGACTAGAGTTACTCTGCATAGGAAGCTGGGCTAAGGGGGTTCTGCTGCTTGCTTGTTTACTTTTGCCCAAGTTTCTCCTCTACATACCAAATATTAAAGGGAAGGGATTTGTGCTAATGCTCGGGATGGTGGTGGCAAAGGAATCTTGGCTTCCTGCAGGAACAAACATTCCCTTTCCCTTAACCACCGTGACAGCTGCTACCCACCCCCCCCCCCCCCCAACCCCTTACTGCACTGCACTCACCAGGAGGGACATGTTTCTCCTCTGGCATATTCCTTGGTTTTGGTTTCCATGACAAATATTCCAAAAAAGGAATATTAAATCCTACAGGGTCAGTCTAAGAAGAGTGCTGGAGGTGAAACAGATTACTCTACCCAGCAATGAAAACATCCCTACAGACTGAAGAGAGGGTCTTTGTGTTTACATCTGAAAGAAACCTAGATACACATCATGTAACTCAGGTCACTCTGAAAGGATGTGAAGCGTGATGGAGAAGAGGATGCTGGATATTCATTCCGTATATACACCAAGTACCACTGGGCCCCTGGAATGTAATTCACTCCATTCCATCTGGCTAAAGGAGGAAACACTTCCTGAGGGTTTAACCATCACGCCTCTAATCAATGGACCAGGATAACACTGTGGGCAAGGGCCAGTGGTTTATAGAAAAGCAATCCAAATCTGTGTCAACCAGTATCTTCAGAGAAAACAGGAACCGAACATCTTCACAGATGCTTTACCTTACCAGGCTAGCCCCTCTGCAGACCCCTAGCCCCTTCAACATGCTAACCTCTCACTGCTACCTCACCTCTAACCAACCAGGCCTCCCTCTCTTGCTTTTATTTAAAAAGCTTTTTTTACTACTGTTTTTTTTTTTTAATTGAAGTACAGGTGATTAGGACTCTTTATTCTTCTAAAAGACTTAAACAACCTTTTACAAAATATATCTCAGTAATAACCCTCACTACTTCAACTCCAGATTACATAGGGTCCCTGGCAAGCAATAAATGGAAAATATAAGTGATAACACTTTCCCCAGTATAATGTAGTTTTGGTTTATCTGTCATTCTCTATTGTTTCTAAAGCACAAATTCCTTTGGGCAGGGTCAATGTCTTTTTCCTCGGAGCACTTAGCACTCATCTCATAACATGGATGTTCAAATATCTGTTGGATGAATGAATGAAATGATGGCCGTCAGTGAAATGATGGCCGTCAGAAGAACAAGGCATAGTATGGTATTAAGAGTCCTAGTCTAGGAATCCAAACGTGGAGTTTCAGGGGCAAGTTCAGGACAAGTAAAACAGAATATTGTTTGACCAAGTGGGCTATAAGCTAAAGGAGTGCAGGATAAGCCCTCCACAGGCAGGCAGTGCTGAGTCATCCCTGCCTGACAAGGGAGGAAATGGTCAAGAAAGTGCCTCTCTTCCTGTGATCAAGATCCAGCTACTCCTAATACTTTAAGCCAGTCAATGGCAGTGTAGTAAAATGACACATTTTGTGTAGGAGGATGTCATATAGAAAATTTCAACTAATATCCATGAAGAAAGGAGGTTTCAAAATAGGTTTCCTTCTGTAAGGGACAAATATTTGGTAGACAAAATGACAAGATCAGAATAAGGTGTGTGATAAGGTGTCTTCCAGTTCTAAGATTCTGAGAAACTACAGAGATGACATTCTGTCACAGTGACCACTCTCTGTTATCTTTCATTAGGAGAACACACCAAGCAAAAAATTCCTACCCTTCATCAGCAATTTTCAGTTTATCTTCATCAGACGAATCATCACTTGATGATATTATGGCTTTGGATTTTATTTTTCCCTTCATTGAAGGAGGCAGACGTTCTGGCTTGGGCTAAAGAAAGAACACACATAATAGATTAGTGAAGACTCTTTTGTTAGGATGTCATGTTAAATTGGGTTTGCACTGCAGTGATACAATCAAACAGCAACCAACAAACTTCAAAAACAAGCGTCTGTGCTTGAAGACACTGCAGGAGAAGGATGTATTCTAGCAGACATCTTTTATGCCTACCAGGGACACAAAAACGTGTTGGACACTTACAGCCTTCTTCTTCTCCGCTCTTGGTGGACGGCGCTTCTTCGGTTTGGGGCCATTTTCTGTCTCATCATCATCAGATCCTTCATCTCCCTTTGGAGGTCTATAGTGAATACCAAAAGAAAGTATGTCAAGATTCACTCATATGCCTATAAAGCCCAAGACTTCTTTGCCATCCAAATAGTATGAGTCATTCTCAACACCCTTTTCTACGGGTGCTAACTGCAAGCAGACTGTGCGCCCCTCAAGGGGAGAGGCCACAACTTACAGTTGCTGCACAAGGCTCAGCAGTCTGCCATACAAATAAATCATGGATTTATGCAAAGTCTGCTGACTACGTGAGTCACTGTTGAGCCCTCTCAATGAATGTAAGACAAGCTCAGATCTTGCCCTTGGTGAGTGACAGAGGATGTGAGAAAAGATCCAGGCTCCAGACTCAGCATCTTCCCCCTCCTCTTCCTTCCTTCCCAACTACTCATCCTAGGTCTGCTAATATTCAGCCATAGCTTCAATTCCACAGGTCAGTGTGTCTGACTGAATTCCACAAGCAGAGTCAGCCTCGGGTTGGGAAGAACAGGCTTAGGTAATCCTGGAGGTTCTTGGACAGGGAAGCACCATGAGAGGAGTGGGAGAGTTCAAGGGCCCCTCCAGGTAAGAGAGGACAAGGCATCACTTATCCTAACAGTGGATGGCATGGGAGGATTAAAAGCCCTTCTTTCAGCTAAATTCACATTTTACACATCCTGTAAAACTTGAAGTGAGCCATGACTCTCACCATTTTACAGAGAGAAACTGACTGGTTCGGGGCTTTTGTAAGTTATTAAGATGGACAGTTGGCATGGACCCACTAACTTTTCTCATTCTAAATTGCATAGGTTTTCCAATTAAGTATTGCAATTTTATAGACATAAGAAAGGCAATCATGACTGGCTCAGAGCTCTCAGAAGGAAATTTGTAGTGTTTGGTAATTGGGGTCCATTTTAGGATTAAAGTAGGAAGCAGGAGAATGAAAGGTTTCTGTCTGGGTGGATTAACAGATTACCAGGTGTTCCCAAATTCTAAACCTAACATTCAGAAGGTGAACAGTGTTTTCCCACTTTCATGAGGTGATTTAAAAGGTTATTCCATGACACTACCTTCTCCTCTTCTTCTTCTTCCTCTCGCCGCCCTCCTCTTCCTCGCCTTCTTGCTCACTACCACTGCCCTTTCTTCGCTTCTTCTTTTTGGAGACAGGAAGGTCCTCATCGGTGTCATCATTGACAAATTCATCGAACTCTCCTCCCTTCTTGGAACGCTGAAATCCAAACGAGACCACAGTCAGCACTTTCCTGGCTGGTAGAATACAGCTGTATGAAATAGGCCTCATGCCATCAGTCCTCTGAGTCACATGGAAAAGGTGCATGGTGAGGCCCATACTCTGAAGACTGCTAATTGGGATGAATGTTTCTCATAGCAAAGATCATCAACTGCAAGGTTGCTACAAGATAAACGATACTAAAACTAACACTGAAGTGCATTTCTAAATATTAGATACCATTTAAAGCACTCTGTGTTTAAGACTATCCGTTAGCAAAGAAGAAAGCCAAAGCTCAACTAAATATTGAGTGAATTTAATCAATTATCTTCATTTCTAGCTGGAGTCATATCTTACCCGTCCACCACCACCACCTCTTTTCTTTTCTTTTGTTGCTTCAGTCTCTCCAGTAAACATAAGGATATTTTTGGTCTTCTCTACATACTGGGCCCGCTGTTCCAAAAGTTTCTTTTGCTCTTCTTTTTCTCTGAGACGTTTCTCTTCCTATGAGGAGAAAAAAGGGTAGGGAAAAATCTCGTCAAAATGTTCTTATGACCCTAAAATCATGGCTATCATCAAAAGAACTTTTTCTAACATACAAAGTGTATGTATGCACACGTTTAATTCTAGTTATCACAGCAAACACAAGAAATACCTGTTCTTTGAGAAGTTTCTGCCTTAGCAGTTCTTTCTCTTGTTCTTGTTTGGCCCGCAACTCCCTTTCTTCTTCGTCTTGTTTGCGTGCCCGGGCCACGTGGTATTGTGCCTGGCTCAGTAAGTCAGAACATTGCCTAGAACGTTCCCAATTTCGAGAAATATAAATGCAGCTAGTATACTTTTTATTTAAAAACTCAGAGCATTACATTATTTACACATATTTAAAAGTTTGAAGCAGGATCATTAGGTGACACCTATAGGAAGTCTTAATTAGCAAAATTAACTTAATTTCTCATAAGCCAATACTGTCAACTATTTTAAGTTAACAAATTATAACTATCTTGCCAAAGCTCAGCTAAAAAGATTCCCAACAATATCTTCACATAGTCGGGAATCGTATCTTGATTCTGACTACACAGCTGATGTTAGTGAAATAGAAAAGTCTTTTCCCATATAACTTCAAGACTTGAACTAAATTAACTTTGGCATATTCCCTGAAAGAACCCTCAAGAAAAAGCCTTGGCCCAGGGAGGAACGTCCCAGAGAGGAGTGTGAAAGACTGACGCCTAGAAGGTCAGAATCCCTCACTACTGTGTCACTCTCCCAGTCCATACGGGTATCACTACCTCACCCAAAGTCACCTTCCATAAATAATAACATTACCTGGCTTCTGTAGCAGCGAGGGCCAAATCAAATCTCATTTTATCTCCCACTTTACTCAAGTAACTGAAATACCTAAATGGAATGAGAAAATAAAATACGTAAAAAAAAAAATTAATGAAACAGACCCTTTAGATTTTTGATCTGTTTTCAAAAAAAAGTTTGAGAGAAGGCTTACATTCTGACTGAAATTAATGAACACTTAATACTTAAATGTATTCACAAAGGGCTGTCATCTCAATAGGAAAAACACATATACAACTTACTTAAAAAAGAACTCTAAATAACATACCACGCAATACTAGCAAGTTCATGAAGATAAAGTTATATTTAACATTACCAGTAAATTCACAAACAACCAAAAATCAATTCCAGCAACTAATATTTACTAAACACCAAATTTACTAAATATGTCAGCACGGAGGTTAGGAGGCTTAAGCCATGAAAGCACATATAATTTACTAGGCAAGGCAAGAACTACTTAAAACAAGAACTCAAAAGAAGGTTGGATAAAACCTGAAGAGATGTCAGGTTTTAACTTTAACAAACACTGAGTTACCAACTAAATACTATAAAGTTACATAAATTGAGTTGAGCCAAATAAACTTATTCAGTTATTTAAGAGGAAAGGCCTTAATCTTAGCTCAAGGAAAACTAATATCTCAAAGACGACAGTGGTATAACAGGTAAAACCAACATAAGTGAAGTCTAAAAGTTTCTAGTGTGTAAAATGCTGGGTCATATTACTCTCAGATTAATAAAAAATCTAGGGCAAGTCTGTAAAGCTAGCCAGTTATAGGGGTTGGGCTATAGTATCCAATTCTAGCAGGATCCTGGCTATGGTTTGACATCATCTAGTGGCAGCTGTCTGCTTTGGTTTAAAAGTTGCCAGAATGATTCTACTAGAGAATGATTCTCCTTTGAGACATATGGGTTTAAAGAAACAAACAATTTCAAAGGTTGTTTGGAAAACAGGTACAAAATCTTACCTGTGTGCAAGCTCCAGTTCCTTCACAGCATTAAGTACTTCCTTCAGATTACTCTTTTCATCTTTCAGAACAGAGGTAGCTAATCTTTGTAGGACCAAGGCCACATTAAACATAAGAACTGTATCACTGGGTGCCACATGTCTAGCCTATAAATAAAAACAAAGCAAATTTTTCATATGTTATAAAGACATGAAAAGAATTTTAGTTAAGAGTATTAGGCATGTAAGCATGTGTAAAACAGAGTGAAAAATACAAACCAGCACAGAATTGAGTTCTCTTTTTTTACCTTCAGCAGGGTTTGTTTGCATTCCTGTAACTTGCCACACTTGAAGAGGGCCCGGGCCAAATACAGTACAACTTCTGTGTTCTGGTGCTTATAAAACTTTCTGAGGCAGTTTTCATACTACAAAAAGAGAAAAAGTTAGTTAAAGCACAACGATTACATGATACTATTATTTTATAACAAAATTTCAAGCAATTTTAAAGCTATGTGAAAAGGTATTTTATCTTCTGGATGGTTAATTTCAAAGACTAAATTGAGACTGATTCTTGACATTCACCAGCATACATTTTCACAACATAGAAATATGACAAGAAAAATTACATACTCGAAATAGTCTTTCCATTTGAAATCTGGACCAACACTGAAAGGTGAAACGGAAGGTCTTTTTTGTATCTTTAGCAATACAATCTAGAAAAGACTTACTGATGATTTATCAGAAGTCATACACCTGGCTCCTATGGTGCTCTACCACCTTTCTTTAGGACTGGTGGAACCTATTGGCAATCAATATGAGAAGCCTCATAGTTCTGGTTGTTAATTTCTTAGTAAAATTAATATAGCAATACTGGTATTAATTTTGCCACGAACATGTCAGTTTATGACCACGCATATCCTGTCATAGGCAAGTTCTTCTTGGTGACCACGCATATCCTGTCATAGGCAAGTTCTTCTCGGTGAAGATGGTTAGATGGTTTTTCCCCGACTATTCCTAGAAATTGATTTGCAGACCAAGAAGGCTGATCTCCAAAAATACAACCTCTGAGACTACCATATGCAATCAGGGTTCTGTAAATCCTTGTGACTATTTACCTTTCCAATAATAATAATAATACTCATCCTTTTTAGAAAAAATGGTTAACTACTTCCCAGAGCCTGGATTGTTCATGTCTTCTATCTTTGGTCAGAAACTTTTTTTTTTTTCTGGCCATAATAATTTCAATAAGAGCATTTTCCCTTTCTCACTAGGTATGCTAAAGATGCTCACTATGCTAAAGATGCTGGGCATGACTCTTTTACTTCAAGTAATCAACAAATATGAAAAGCATAACAAGAATCTCTAGCTATGAAAACTTATCCCCATGGAGGGAGATTTTTCTTTTTAAATGTCTTTTAATCTTTCCGTAATGCAGTTCTCTCATCTGAGAAGGAAGAGGATAAAATGAGCAAATGAATAATTGCTCAATTGTGCCCAACTCTTTGCGACACCATGTACTACACAGTTCGTGGAATGCTCCAGGCCAGAATACTAGAGTGGGTACCTGTTCCTTTCTCCAGGGGATCTTCCCAGCCCAGGGATCAAACCCAAGTCTCCTGCATTGCAGACGGATTCTTTACCAGCTGAGCCACTAGGGAAGCCCAAATGAGTAATAAATCCCACTATTTTCTGGCACTTACTGCTATGCTAGGCAAATTAGTGCCAAGTATTTTTCATTCTGGATCCTCATAAAATTCTATGAGGAAAGTTATGACCAACCTAGACAGCATATTAAAAAGCAGAGACATTACTCTGTCAACAAAGGTTCGTCTAGTCAAGGCTATGGTTTTTCCAGTGGTCATGTATGGATGTGAGAGTTGGACTATAAAGAAAGCTGAGAGCCAAAGAATTGGTGCTTTTGAACTATGGTGTTGGAAAAGACTTAATCCCTTGGACTGCAAGGAGATCCAGCCAGTCCATCCTAAAGGAGATCAGTCCTAGGTGTTCACTGCAAGGACTGATGTCGAGGCTGAAACTCTGATACTCTGGCCACCTGATGCAAAGAGCTGACTCATTTGAAAAGACCCTGATGCTGGGAAAGACTGAGGGCAGGAGGAGAAGAGGACGACAGAGGATGACATGGTTGGATGGCATCACCGACTCGATGGACATGGGTTTGGGTGAACTCCAGGAGTTGATGATGGACAGGGAGGCCTGGCGTACTACAGTTCATGGGGTCGCAAAGAGTCGGACATGACTGAGTGACTGAACTGAACTGAAGGTACAAGTATTTCTGTCTTACAGAGGCATGCCCAAGATGCGCAATTAATGGTGGAGTCAGGACTCGCATCTTTGTCTGGACTTCAAAGACTGGTCTTAACCTTATAAAATTATAAGCCTCTAAACAGATGGGGCCAGAATGGTTAAGAAAACAACTGCTCAACAATGACCACAAAATAAAAATATTTTGAAAAATAAAACATTACCATCTGAACAGCACTGATATATTGCTTTTGTTCCACGTAGATGTGTGCTAGGTTCAACCACACATCACTGATATCTGCTGTTGCTTCTCTTACTTGGGCAAATACATCACGAGCTTCACGGAAATATCCTTTGTGGGCCAAAACAGCTCCTAAAGTTATAAAAGGTTCACGGAATTAGAACTTCCTATTTGTAGCCAAAAAAACAACTAGAGAGAAATTCTGATCTACAAATATCCTTCCAAAAGCATTTATTTCACAATTATGGATATCCAAATCTTATAATTACCTATGCCATTAGCAGCGTATAGATTCTTTGCATCATTTCTGAGTACTTGTTTGTAGATAGCCAGAGCACGATCTTGATGACGCTTTTCCTATAAAAAGATTATTTTAAAAATTCAAATAAGAATCAAGTAAGCATCAACTTTGTTTTAAAGAAATGAAAAGAGATTACCTTTTCTCTGTCTCGGGTGGGCTGATGCAAAGTTTGAAGCCAGACATTGCCAAGGGCCAGCATAGAATAAGTGTCACTCTGAGTAGCTGGTTGTTTTAATATCCTCTCAAATTTCTTCTGGCCTGGACCCCATTCTTGTTTTGCTAAATGAAGATTACCAATCAAAGACCAAGCATCTGGATGGTCCTAAAAACACACATATAAGAAGAAGCAAAATCTGTAATTTGGATTCGGAGATCAACCATCTTTCCACAACAGCTGATTCCTGGAGAGGTTTATAGGCTACATTTACAACAGTGTTTTTCAAACTGAGAGCTGAGATGGATTAATGACTTGTAAAATCAATTTAGTGTTTAGTTATTAGCATAAGAAATGCAATAAAATGGAATACAGTAAAAATATCAACGCACTGCCTAGGGCAAGAACTCATACTGATTTGTAAAATTTTGATCTCAGCTGTTTGTATACACATGTGTGTGTGTACTAGGCTGTGACACGAAATCTAATTCTCACTGTGGGCCACAATCCAAACATCTAGATGACTCTAGACCCTTTGAAGTGAAGTGAAAAGTTGCTCAGCTGTATCTGACTCTGCAACCCCATGGACTATATAGCCCGTGGAATTCTCCAGGCCAGAATACTGGAGTGGGTGGCTTTTCCCTTCTCCAGGGGCTCTTCCCATCCCAGGGATCAAACCCAGGTCTCCCTCATTGCAGGAAGATTCTTTACCAGCTGAGCCACAAGGGAAACTCAAGAATACTGGAGTGGGTAGCCTATCGCTTCTCCAGCAGATCTTCCTGACCCAGGAATTGAACCAGGATCTCCTGCATTGCAGGCTGATTCTTTACCAACTAAGCTCTCAGGAAGCCCTTTAGTATCTTTAAAAAGTAAATGAAAAAAAAAAAAGGGGATGCCAACCTAGACAGCCATTAAAAAACTGATTTACTGAAGGAAAATGGTGAAGTAATTATTTTTTCAAACCCAAGAGTTATTATTACCAACCTGATTAATCTGAAGAGCTTCCTTAAACCAATCTGATGCCTCATAAAAGTTTCCTTTATCTCTAGCCATTGCTCCTAGGCGCAGATAGCCTGAAAATACACAAGTTCTTATGTTTAAAATATTAGCTATAAAGTAGGATCATAATTTTAAAGTTGTACTTTTAAAATAATTGCTTTTCATTAACACATCACAGGTGAAAAAATATCAAGCATCGATATAACTAATTAAATATCTAATAAGTTAAAGTGCAACTTCGACACCACCAAACCTTCCTGTTTGAAATCTCAGATTCTCTCTTCTACTCCATTCCCCAAGCTGGCACTCTGGATCAAGTCATTATCTCAAGCTAAGTTATTTTAAAAGCTTGGCATTGTTTTGTTTCCAATTTCTCTCTGATATACAGCATTGTGCTTGGCATATCACACAATAGTGAAGACATACTACTAAGGGATTACTAGTTAGAAAACCTAGGCTCTAACTATGTCTCTTTCCCTTAAATGATTTTAAAAGTTAAAGTGTCAGCCGCTCAATCGTATCCAACTCTTTGCAACCCCACGGATTGTAGGAGGCAGGATCCTCTGTCCATGGGATTCTCCAGGCAAGAATACTGCGGTGGATTGTCCTTCCTTCTTCAGGGGATCTTCCCGACCCAGGGATTGAACCCAGGACTCCTGCATTGCAGGCATATTCTTTACCATCTGAGCCACCAAGGAGTGCCACACAAATGTCAAATTGTTATTTTTTCCAGAAAATGTCACTCTCTCAAGAAACCAACGATGGTTTACAGTTGCCTATCAACTCAGTTCAAATTAAGCCTGGAATTCAACTAAAATCTCATTTATTTTAAATCACTTTTTTATTCATAATGGTATGACAGGGGCCAAGTTACTAGCCCTTGATTTGACCAGAGTCAAAACATCATAGCTTTAGGTTCTTTTAAGGGAAGTGCAGCATATAAATTATTTTTAGTTAGAAACTTCAAATTTCACACTGTTCAGGTTGCAAAAACTCAAGGTAGAACATTTTTAGGAATAATTATTTCCAGGAAAGGCACTGTCCTTTATGACTATTATAAACACTATAAATCAAAACAGGACCCACCATAAAGATAAACATAACCAAATATGTCAAGGAGTTGTTAAAAGCCTAGCAAAGGTAGCTGACCCACTGAAGAGGGACTAGTCTATAAAATATGGTCCCACTGGTTTTCAGTTGTTTCCTTCTGTTTCCAGGATAAATTTAAGTGAAGCTGCATTTTTTTTTTTAAGGCCACAAATCTGCTTTGAAAAAAAGGTATAACCTTTAGACTTGGTTTTGGTTTTTCAATAGGTTGGTTTTTTTTTTTGCTGCACTGTGTGGCTTACAGGATCTTAGTTCCCCGAACAGGGAATTAATCTTCAGTGGAATCAAGAAATCCTAACCACTGGACCACCAGGAAATTCCCTAAAACTGTTTATTATTAGTTCCAAGAAAGATTTTTTCCAGGCTAATTTTTGCTGCTGTTGTGAGCATTTAATACACAAAAAATAAAGTTTAAAATTCTTACAGTCAACATAATTAGGATGTTCCCGTAAGATGTTTTTATATAGTTTTTCAGCTTCATGGAATTCACACATCGCCTCATACAGCCTGGCTAAATTGTATGACGTTGTAACAGAAATGGCGTTATAATAATGTTCATCATGCTCAGCTTCTGCCTTTGCACGATCCAAAGATGCCAAAAAGTATTTCTAGGAGAAAGAAAAGAAAATTACATTGTGAAGACTTGGTTGATACATCGAAAAAAGTGTGCAGTGAACTTAACAGTTCAAAAGAAGGTAGTCCTTCGTTCCTACCTTTGCCTCACCCAGATTTCCAAGTCTGAAATGAAGGGCACCCACATTATTCAGAATCTCTGGGGGGACATCGGCCTGCACTTTCTCCTGAAGGATGCGTGTTGCTGTTCCATAGGCTGACAGAGCACCCTGTATTTTCATGGTGGACGGAATAAGGTGTAAGTGAAAAGGAGAGAAACACTATACCAGACTTACCAAAAACACATTAGGTAGATGAAAAATGTGATCAAATACCTGTATATCAGTCTGTTCTAAGATCTGTGCCAACTCAATCCAAGCTTCAACATCATCAGGATACTGTTCTGTGACCTTCTTCAAATGGCCCTGGGATAAAAAAGAGATCATTAAGCTAAGGCATTCCAACTCTAGGCTATGAAAGTAAGACGTGGTAGCTACTCTACCCTGTTTAATGTCAGCTGTTATTTCAACTGGAACAAACTCAGCTATCAAAACTGAGTTCAATATATTTCTATAAGCAATAACAAAAAATGAGCATCTAGGGATAGCTACCAGAAAATAACTAAGACTTTTAAAAATGTACCTTGGCAATATCTCTTTTTTCTTGGTCTTCTGAGGCAGCATATAGAGAGCCAAGAATTTTCATGGTTTCATAATTATTAGGATAAGCTTTCAAAACTTTCTCAAAGCACTGAGATGCATTCTCTTTGTCACCTCGATAAATGTACATTTGTCCCAAACCAAAAAAAGGCAGCACAAAAGAGGATGAGGCAAACTGTGTGGCTTGATAGTAGTATTGGAAAGCTTGGTCATAATCTTCCTACAAAATGAAAATAAAACAAGACCAATAATACATACAAAAGTTTTTAAAAGATCTGGAAAACCATTAAAGAATTAAGACACTCCAGGGTATAAAATTAACTTACCTGGACATGGAATGATCTAGCCAACTGATAGCAACTTTCTGCTTGCATGGCCTCCACTTCTGTATTATGGAATGCGTGGAGAGCCAAGTGCTGGACTTTACTGTAATCCTGAACAAGGAAGACCCAAAAATCAATGGGTGCGCTCCAACAACTCTACTGGTCTCAGTCATAGGGTTCCTCAAATTTCACTTTAAAATTTGTTAACTGAATTAACAATAACAGCACTGTACCCATATTTACAAATCACTCTCCTTACTACCCGTGCTGATAAATGTAGGGAAGATGGGAACTAACATTTGTATAGTACTTAACATTTGCTCAGTATGTCTATTACTTCATTTAATCCCCACAATAATCCTTTGAAGCATCAGGCCTATTTTTGTGGTAAGAAAACCCAAGAGAAGTTAAGTCCCTTATTAAAAGTAATGGGAGCAGTTATGATTTAATAAGAACTATTATATTCAAGGGCTTCTCTTGTGGCTCAAATGGTAAAGAATCTGCTTGCAATGTGGGAGACCCAGGTTTGATCCCTGGATCGGGAAGATCCCTCAGAGAAGGAAATGGCAATCCACTCCAGTATCCTTGCCTAGAGAATTCCATGGACAGAGGAGTCTGGTGAGATACAGTCTATAGGGTTGCAAAAAATCAGACATAACTAAGCGACTACACTTTCACTATATCCAAAGTACTCTGCTAGGTATACTTAAGTTCTAAGCTTAATCAACCTTCCCTGCAAAGTATGTCATTATTACCATTTTATTGATGGGAAAATAGAAACAAGTTTGTTACCCAAAGTGAAAAGCTAGAATCTCAGTTTACTTTCTTCCCCACTCCAAGGATATGTTCTATCACATGAAAATAACAAGTACCAGCACCTGGACCTGCATATAACTCTATTTGAATGCATGGGTCATGACCTTTCTACTAGATTTGACTTTCCTTTTGATTAATCTGCCAAGTGTCTCAAAGTCAGAGTTCATACATCGGGGTAGAAACAACATTTCAGTTTTAATAGGAATGTGTTTTATTCATCTGACCAGAAATCTGGTCTGATGTGTAAAGCTTTTGACATTTTTTTTATATTATAAATAATAATGGGATTGCAGCTTTTAACAGTGACTGTTTTCCATTAGGTAAGTATGTAATACGGATATTACATTTAACAACCCTAACTACCACCCCTCAAATCCTATAAAGTAGGTATTATTACTATTTTACAAGTGAGGCAATTAAGGTTTAGGGAAATCAGTATATTGGCCCAAAGCCAAGGAACTATATATAATGGTGATGCCAGAATCTGAACTAAGTGATTCAAACTCCAGACTTTTAATTACATGACACAGCCTTTAGCTAAATTTATATCTTGTTCACTGGAATGAGGGTATGGAAATAGCCTGTGTACCTTCTACAGCTGTTTTAATGACAAACTGAGAAAACATATGTAAACATGCTCTGTAAACCTTACAGACATATATTCAGTGCAAGAGGACCTCATGACACCCAGCACAGTACTGATCATAGATCAGCTGTTCAGTAACACTCAAACAGACTCCCTTGATTTACATATTTCACCTAGGTAATCTTTAAGGTTCTGAATATACTAATTGTGCTCAGTAGAAGCAAGTCTCTATCTTCAGCAGTGGAAGGGTGACTAGCATTGAAAACTAAAAATGCATTATTCTCATTGGTTCAAGGAAACTGTTCTAACATTTGTAAGCACTGACTACTAGATATGCACTCAAATATTCAGAATCATTAGTCTTCAGTTTTTTGTTGTTTTTTTCCAATAAAAACCAATCTAACTTGTGTAAATGTTTTATCTTAAAACAGTAACACTTCATTTACTTTTAAAACATTTCCCTCTTCTCCTTAAGTAGTTGCCTTTTAGTACTGTAACAGCTATAGCATAAAGCTTAATTAATAATTCACCATGAAAGGGGAGTATGCTTCTATAGCCAGGGAGAGTAAAGCATCATGGTTAACAGCTGTGTGACCTCAGTGTATTAACTCCGCTTCCATGACTCATCCACAAAATTAAGAAAATATTACCTATCTCACAGGATTGTTTTGAATATTACATAAATTCATGGCATGCACTTTTAACAGTACTTGGCATTTAGTAAGGATAGAATGCATACCAACAGCAACAATAACAGCAATATAGCATCTATTACTAATAAGGATGGATGTAGTTTTGTGAACTTTTACTTAAATTGCTATTTAATTCAAGTTCTTGGTATAATTTAGTACCTAGTTGCAAAATGACTTATTGAACTCATGCTTACCAATTATATAAAAACTCTTCTAGTATTTGAGAAATCTAGAATGCCACTGCTCTAACAGAATTAGTGACAACTTTAAAAATGACATCATGATCAACATACAAAAATAAACAAGCAAGAAATACTAAGACTATTTCATAGAGCTGTGCCTTTCTTCTTTCAGCTACCTAGTGATCATCTTCTAAAAACGTAGCTCAAGAGCGTTTTCCTTCTTGGTGGTAAACACTTTTCTTAACCACTTAATCATTTCCTCTTTCATTTCTCTACCACAGCAGGGTAGAGACCTTTATTTTTACATTTACATTTGTTCACAAGTCTGGGTTTTCTATGAAACTGAACTCCTTGAGTGCAAAAACTGTCTTACTGAATTTCACACCTCCATCACAACACTGGATACAGTATACAGGGTCAATAATTATTAAATGATTGAATGAATAGACAGACATACCTAGATACTAATACAAACTCTAACTTGAAAAAACTCTCTTGATTCAAATTTCTTTTGAAGTTAAAAAGATAAAGTGTCAACCGCAGTGCAGAAAAGCAAAGATAAGGATTTAAAATTAAACAACTTTAATAAATGATTTCTCCTACCTTTTTGAAGAAAAAGTGATTTGCTAAGTGGTTTAATACCATAGGGTTGCTAGGATCAATAGTATAGGCTCTGGAAAGAAGTTGGACACCATTTTTGATGGAATCAGCCTAAGAGAAACACAGTGATGGCAGGGATGAGTGAAACATTACTTAAATAGCACTTTTTCAAAGTTTCCTTTCTAGTCTGAAGAAATAAGATTATACAAATCTAAGTTCAGATACCAAAATATAGTTCGTTTTAACTTTCTCACCAGCAATAAAAAATTTCAAACAGTGATGGTGGGATTATAAATTGGCACAGCCACTATAAAAACAGCATGAAGGTTTCTGAAAAAACTAAAAATAGAACTACCATATGACCCAACAATTCCACTCCTGGGTATACAGCTGAAAAAACAAAAATATTAATAGGAAACACTACCTCAAAGTTCATAGCACCATTATTTATAATTGCCGAGATATATAACCTAAGTGTCCATCAACAGATGAATGGATAAAGATGTGATACACACACATATACATACAATGGAATTCAACACAGCCATAAAAAAGAATGAAATGTTGCCATTTGTAACAACATGGATGGACTTGGAAGGCATTACATTAAGTGAAATAAGTCACAGAAAGATAAATGCTGTATGAATCTAAAAAATACAACAAACTAGTAAATATAACAAAAAAGAAGCATACTCACAGATATAGAGAACAAACTACTGGTTACCAGTTAGGGAGGGGAGGGACAATAGAGGGGTTGGGAAGTGGGTGGCATAAGCTATGTTCAAGGATGTAGTGTACAACATGAAGAATATAGCCAAGATTTTGTAATAACGCAAATGGAAAACTATAAAAATTTATAAAAAAACTTTAAAACTATAAAAATTAAAGGAAAAATAATGGAAATAAATTCAAATAGTGAGTTAAACTTTGAGAATTTAGCTTTCTTAACAGACTTTACTGCAGAAACACTGCCACTGGAAAGCATTTCCTGCCCTTTGAAATTGGGTGAATGTAGTAAATATACTTGATATCACTGTCCTAAACACTTTACTGCTAATCCCCAAGGCAAATAATAGAAAAGACTCCAAAAGATTGCATTTTTTAACAGCTCTGTTGAGATATAATTCAATATATAATTTAATACTATTCACTTGACAAAACGGTCAGAAACTAAACAGTTTTTTTAATCACACACCTCTTTATTATTGAGTTCTAGAACAGCCAGTCCCACCAATGCTCCCACACACTTGGAATTGAGTTCCAGGGCTCTGCTGAATGCCAGACGAGCTTTCTCCAGTTTGTTAAGTTTCACAAAGCAATGGCCCATTCCTAAACGAACTTCCGCTACAAAAATAAAATCAAGTTATTTAGCCTGTCAAACTAAGGCATTCTTGGGATTCAAATTTTTTAAAATGCTTAAACACTATTTTTAAGTTGCAAAATCCCAGAATTAACCTCAATACAATCACACTATAAAATCTCTGGGTGTATCACAATCTTGGCTTCACTGGAGGTCGGAAAACTGGAGGTCAGTCTTCCAATATGTCTGGCTATACTGTACCTTCAAGATCTAATTTTTAAAGAGCAATTTTTTAAACAGAGCTTCATTATAGCCTTAAATAAAGTGACTGGCTACATGCACATCTGCAGAACTAAGCTTATAAATGCTTCCCAATTTCAAAGCCATGCCAAAAGTCAACCATGTTCTTATCAAAGGCCAACCTCTCCAGTGCTCACTAGATGCTACCCCTTCTCATCTAAGGTCACTGCACCAGCAACCCTCCCCTCTTTTTCCTGCATCATCAAAATTTCCCTCTCAACTAGATCATTCTCATCCATACACACTCTCCTATCCTAAAAAATCCTCTCTTGATTCCATTTCTCTTTCCAGTGTCACTTCATTCCTACTTTCCCTAGAAAGTCAAGCTCCTTAGATTCTACACTTGCTGCCTCCAATTCCTTTCCTTCCCTTTTCTCTCTGGACTCCACTCTGAGGAGTATCGCACCTCTATCATTCCAACAGAACTGCTTTTATCAAGGTCACTAATGATTTGTATGTTGCCAGATCCGATGAGCAACTTTCATTCCCTATTTTACTTGGCCTAACAACAGAATTTGACACAGTCTGACACCCCTCTCCTTCTGGAAACACTTGACATTTAATTTAAAATTTGCTAAATGAATGTGATTTTGGAAAGAAAAAAGTATAGGGCAAAAAGATGTATTAAGAACTACTTCTACTCAGCCTTTGAATCAAATATCAATATTTTAAGTTGGATCATTTACAGCTTAGACTTGAAGTTTTTCTTTTACCTGGACAACCTGGGTTAGTCCGCAAAGCTTTCTTATAGTAAGCTAGAGCGCCTCTGTAATCCTTCTTGTTGAAAGAAATGCAAGCTTTACCTGTAATGATTTTTAAAAATAAACATGCACTTATTAAAGAACTCAAGTGTTATATACTCTCCACTAACTCATCTAGATCAAATATATCTCCCAGTAAAAAACAATCAAAAATAGTAAAAATGATTTCATATTTAAACTTGCTTTCCATAAGGATGTATTAGCCTATGTCTATAAATAGAATAGTCCTATATTTATGTGAAATGTTATAAAACAAAAATTAGCTTAGAGTTGTCCAAATAGATTGTTTACTGATTCTCTAGAAGTAGATTACAAATTATGCTTAACTAGTATATATTCTATTTCTGTAATTTCAACAGAAATGATGATCTACTGCAATAAGTTTTTTCCGTTTTTGTTTTTTTGGCCATCCTTGGCCATGAAAGCACTAAGTCCCAACCAATGGACCACCAGGGAACTCCCTACAAGAGTTTTTTTTTTTTCTCTTTTTTTTTTTTTTTTTTTGCGCGTTGGTGCCCGCAGGTGGCAGGCTGGCCAGTTTTTTTGCTTTTTAAAATTTTATTTATTTTTAGCTGCACTAGGTCTTTGTTACTGCATGTAGGATCTCTCTAGTTGCAGTGAATGGGAGCTCCTTTTTATGGTGCACGGGCTTCTCATTGTGGTGGATTCTCTTGTTGTGGAGCACAGGCTCTAAAGCACTCAGGCTCAGTAGTTGAGGTACATGGGCTTAGCTGCTCCATGGCATGGGGAATCTTCCCGGACCAAGGATTGAACCCATGCTCCCCGCAGTGGCAGGTGGATTCTTAACCACTGGACCACCAGGGAAGTCGCCTCCCCATCCCATGAGGGTTTTATTTTTAATAAGGTAAAGCTCTTCTATTTTGCTGCCCAGCCCAGTTACTAAGGAGCTATCAACAAAGAGATGTATTTTAGGCACATGCTGAAAAATAAAGATTCCTAAGATGGTTGCTGAAAATGACTTACCAAGCAGTGCTGGAATATTATTTGGAGACTGGTTGAGTACAAAATGAAACTGTGCATCAGCTTGATCCATTTTGTCACCTTCAAGAAGGCAGAAGCAGGCTCTTCCCAACAAATGGTTCTGAAAAAGTAATGTACCATTTTACACTTGACTTTACCCAGGACTAACCATGATTTAAGACAAATGTGTAACATGAAAATGAAAACCATACAGGAGAGAAGTTGAACATCACACAAATTCCTCTATCACTATAGTGTGTTTAAACTATCAGTAAGCAATTGTTAATTACAAATTGAGAAATTATCCCAAAATGCAAGTTGTCTATATCAGGAAAAAGGACAAAATGAAAAGTTCAAACTCCTTAAAATACATTTGAAATTCACCTGAGGATGTTAGAATTACCAACTCAACATGTTTATAAATTTCTATGCTAAATCTGCCCATATTAATTCAACAGTATAAGAAATTTCTATTTTAATAAGGAACCCTTCTCCTTTTTGACTATTTTTATCAACCATATTAAAAAAAATTTTTTTTAGAAACTCTGTTGCTTATTACACACATTTTGCTTTCATGTGGCAATTTTTTCCTCTTTCATAAATTCAAAGAAATCTGACTTAATTTACCTGATCATACATAATAATTTTATCTGCCATTGTATACAATAGGGTTGCCTGTGTAATAAGATCCTTCTTGTTGTCCTTATTCTTTTCCTTACGAGCCTGTTGAACATAATAGGCCGCCAATGTATCCAAGCAAGTCATCTGGTCTTTTTCATGGTCTCTATAATCCAAATTGCCATCTATACGCGCTGCTTCCAACAACTTGACAAACTCTTCTGTTTTCCCTTGCTTGTAGTATTCCAGCTATAAGGCAAATAATCAAGTTAGAATTATTGTATGTCCATACAAAAAGTTGTACACAAATGTTTACAGAGGCTTTATATGTAATAGGCCCCAACTGGAAACAAACAAACTGTTGATGAAAAGGTGAACGGACAATCCGTGGTCTATCTGTACAATGGCTACTGCTCAGCAGTAAAAGGAGCTACTGGATATATGCGACTATGTGGATAAACCTCAAACTAATCTTCAGTGACAAAAAGCTGATCAGGGCTTGCATGGGCACTATTTTGCTTTCATTTGGCATTTTTTTCCTCTTTCATAAATTCAAAGAAATCTGACTTAATTTACCTGATCATACATAATAATAAGTGCCTGGGCACTATGGGAGGGTGGGGAAGGGAGAGTTGGGGGGAAAGTTTCAGGGGCAATGGATATATGTGTTATTTTAAATATGGTGATCATTTCACAGGTGTATATATGTGCTAAAACTTCTCAAATGTCTGTGTTGTATTCAGTAGCTCAGTCACGTTTGCAGTTTACTACAGTGAATTATACCTAATCAAGTTGCTTAAAAAATTAAAATCACTACAAATGTTTCCATCGCCTTACTCAGCAATAATTGATTTCAAACTAAATCAGAGCCAAAGAGAGAAAGAAATAGTGAGAGGTATAAAGAATTTCAAACAAAAAACTTGGGTTCTAGTTCTAGATCCACCAAAAATTATCTATGACTTTGGGCCTGTTGAATAACTTCTGTGGATATCTGTTTCATTTGTTAATAATATAAGGAATATCCATCATTAGCCCCTTACTTTGGGCCATAAACAATGCCAGGAGTTTCACAGACATTATCTCTAATCTGTACAACTATCTTTTAATTCAGTGTTAACAACCTCCTATTTTAGATGAGGAAATAGGCTCAGAAGATAGATCATTTGTTGAAGGTCACGGAATTAGCAGCTGAGCTGGAGTTTGAACAAAGGCCTTTCTAAACCTAAAGCCTACATTCTTTCTTGTTTTAACAACCTGTAGCCCACAATGGTTCATGAATTTATCTTACTACAGGTGTCATGCTAACCCTGCAAGACTCCAATTTTCATATAAGTGCTGTGAAAGGAGGCATTCGTACTAAAAAAAAAACTTAAGTACCCTTCTGGTTTTAAAAAAAAATGAGTGAAAAGCATTAATGGCCTGTTTTCCAAAGACTGAGAAAACTTAGCACTTCGGGTCAGGAAGGCACTGCTTGTCACTGATAGTACCTCTCTGTAAATCCATGCCTAAGAAACTCAAGAGTTAGGCTTGAGCAATGGACACAAACCTAATTCCAGATCTATTTCTCTGACTATTCAAGGTAACATTAGATGCCTTGTTTATATCCTTACATGAAAAGTGATCTGTGGCGAACTTGCTTAGGAATAATGATTAAAGTATTCACTATATTTCATTACTATAATCATTTCCTATAATGTTCCCACAAAAAAGAAACATAATCATGCAGCTAGTACTGAGGAGTGTAGAGGGTGTTAGACTGTTTACATTGTGGCACTTTGTTTTTTCTCAGTTTATTTACAAATCATAAGCCAGTCCTCACTGAATAACCACTAAATAATCAAATGTTCAATACGGAGTACTATTTGGCTTAAGTGAATTTTACCAACATATTCTAATTTACCAGAGGCCAGCAGACCACTTAGGAAACTGGAATATAATATAATTAACTTCTACATACTTGGTACTATCATTCACCCAAGCTGGCTATTACTGTATCTGAAAACAGAAACCACGTATTTTTTTCCAGTTGACATATAAAAAGTATTTGTTACATGAATACTCACCGCCAAAGCAATCCATATGTGCAGTTGTGTGTGTTCCTGTTTCAGAATACTGATAACTTCATCTCCCTCCGGCAACTGATCAAAATCAAGTTCAATGACCTAAAATACAAAATGTAGGTTTTAATTCTTATTTTTCTTTTTTTGGCCATGCCACCACAGCATGTGGGATCTTATATCCCAATCAGGGACCGAACTTGTGCCTTCTGCAGTGGAAATGCAGAGTCTTAACCACAAGGTGCCAGGGAAGTCCCTGTTTTTCTTTTTGAAATTCATGTTTCTCCTCTGACTGCTCTTTTCCCAGAGATTCATCAGTCTGGTTATAGAATTTTTTTTTTTAAATACATAGGATTTGTGTTCACTTTCTGTAAGGCTAAACAAGTATATGTTAAGAAATATTTAAGGAGCATATGCCAAATACATTACATGGAATAGTAAAGTAAAAGCATAGCAAACAAATCCTGCTAGCTGTCTTCAAATCACTAGAACTATAAAAAGCTCTGAAAAAAATGAAAGGAAACTCTGCTTAATGCATAATGCAGGTAAAATGTAGATAAGCACCCCAAAGACTCTGATGCCATTGGTCTGACAAGAAGCACAATCCTAGAAGCAAGGCAATCTTGAGTTGCCACTGCACACATTCATCATGGAGGCAGCATTTGTGTCACACACACTCCTGACTGTGGCACAAAAATAACAGTAGAAAAATTTCCTAGAATTAGATCGTGGTGGTGGTTACACTGCTTTGTGAATATTACTAAAAACCACTGTATTTTATGGTAAGTGAAACACATCTCAATATTGTACCTCAATCAAACAAACAGGAATATGAGATAGCCAATAAAACAACACCAGTTCTGAGAGCTTTACTCAGACAAGCTACTGGACATCCATAAAAGAGGAGACTGGAAGGGAGAGTGTGCAATTCTACCAGCACACAGCAGCGGCTTGTGGTCTCTATTTGGCTGAGAGAGCCTTGTGCGGCGACACTCGCGTTTCTAAGGGAGGAAGGGCGACATCCTACATATTCCCGGGGAGAGATACTTAGTTTGAGCAGCAGAGAGAACACAGTGACATAAGTGTCCATCTCTATGACCTGTGAGGTGCCTCACATTTGATCACGCTCACTCACACTCCCGCGCCTCTGAATTAGGAAGAGCAGAGGACTGTCAAATACGAACAGGTAGGAGGGGAACTTTCAAGAACTCCTTCTCGGGGTGGCCTCAAGGCTTCGGGGACTTGATGTTCCCAGCCTGGGAGGGTGCCGGGGCTGGGGAAGAAGTGGTCGGAGCTTCGGTAGGGGGGTTCGATCTGGGAGAGAGAATGCTCTTACTTCGGAAGCAAAGTCGAGAGAAAGGGGGAAGGGGAGATCGTCCAAGTTAACGGCCCCCACCCTCCCCCATGCTCGACACTTACCTCGTCAGTGTCCCGAAGGGGAATCTCGATAGAGCCCCGCGACATGGTGAGATGAGAGGGGGAGCGGGCGTCGGGCCCCGCCTCTCCACAGCCGGTACTCCTGGCTTATAGCCCGTCCAGAGACTAGCGGCGGCTCGGGCTCCGGTCGTGACTGCAGCCCCGCAGCGCCGCCGGAGCTCCGGCTTCTCCTTCCCGTCAGCCGCTCAAACAACGAACAGCAGACGGCGACCGGCGACTTCCGGCAGCCCCGCCCCCTGCCCCGGAAACTTTCCCCGCGGGAGGGCCTGTCCGTTGAGAACGCTCCTCCAGTGGCTTAGATTCCCCGATTTTAAAGGAGGGTTCGGAAGATTCGTAGTCCTACCTCTCCGAGGGCCTGAGGCTATTGAACCTGAAGCCGCCCAGGAGCGGGGATAAATAGGTGGAGGGCGTATCCGCCCCGCCCACCTTAGGGGCGAATGAGGCTCGGATTCGGGGCCTGGCCGCTGACTGACATGGGTCAGAAGTGAAGTGAAAAGTCGCTCAGTAGTGTCCGACTCTGCCAGGCTCCTCTGTTCATGGGATTCTCCAGGCAAGAATACCGGAGTGGGTTGCCATTTCCTTCTCCAGGGGATCTTCCTGACCCAGGATCGAACCCAAGTCTCCTGCATTGCAGGCAGACTCTTTCCCGACCGAGCTATAAGGGAAGCCCTTGTAGCCCATGACTGGCATGGGAATTCTGGCCAATTATAGCCATCCTTTCCTGAGCCTGATTCCGCCCCCGAACCCCGGACTTGTCCTCTGCCAGGTGGGCCTGGCCAGTCTCTTTTTCTAATCTAGATTACCATGAATGAGACTATCGGTTCATTCCTTAACCCAAATTGGCTGCTCAGTAAGCTACTTTTCGAAAAGCAGCTACTTTTCGTTCGTTCGTCATCTGTGCTACTTTTGTGACCAGCTTAAATAGAAACGTTGCAGTGAATTCTGTAATCATTGTGCTAGTTCATGTATTTTGTGTGGGTTTTGTTTTGGGTTTTTTTGGGGGGTCTTTGAAGCATATGAGAATCTGCTAGATTTGTGATTTTAATAAAGTTGTTGAAAAATTGGATTAAATTTGTAATCAACCTTTTGATTGTAGAATTCGATTAAGTACATTTAAATTAGTGTTTTCATTAAATTATAGAATGTGATTAGATTAGCTTGTAATCAGTGTTTTGAGTGAACCAGAGAAGAAACTGATTAAATAGATTTGTAAACACTGTCCATTTTACCTAGTGCCTCTTATATGTATGGGCTTCATCTCCACAACCTCCATTCTAGACCAAACCAATAGCCTCACTTTGCTGGAATAAATTCCTGTTTTATCCAATATGTCATCCACTCTTGATCCCAAGCTCCAATCCAGCTTCAGCATGTTATACATCTATCTTTAAAAAAATACCAGTTTGATATTTGTGTTTTCTCCCACCTCTCTCAAAAGCTTTAAGTGGAAACTTCATTAAATTTATGTTTTGATTAGTTGTCCAATATAGACATAATACTAGGTATGTAGGTAATTTAAATTTTTCTAGTAACCACATTAAATAAAAAGAAGTAGATGAAATTAGTTTAATATAATTGTTTTACCCAATATATTAAAAATATAGCTTCAATGTATAATCAATATAAAATTGAGATAGTTCACATTTTTTTTCATAGTAAGTCTTGCAAATGCAGTATGTATTTTACACTTACATACTTAATTCAGTTGTTTGATTTTAATTGGAACTGTTGGACTTGTACTTAAATTTCATAAAATTTGGCATTGAAAAAAAAATAGATCCAGGGAATTCCCTGGCAGTCCAGTGGTTAAGACTCGATGTTTTCTTTGCTGGGGCCCTGATTCAATCTCTGGTCAGAGAACTAAGATCCTGCATGCCCCACAGCACAGCCAAAAAAAAAAAAAAAAATGATCCGCATACTTGAATTTTCCAAACATATTTATAAGTTTTCCAGTAATTGAATCAATGATCAGTTTAAAGTTAAAATTTTAAGTTAATTAAAAATAAACAAAATTTAAAGTTTATTTCCTTAGTTGCATTAGCCATGTTTCAAGTGTTCAGTAGGCACATATGGTTAGTGGATACTGTATTATATTTCCAGGAAATACTGTTTAATACATTTTAAGGTTTATAAAGTGAGCATTAGACAAAAGTAAATTTAGTGATGAATGTTATTATTCTTGCCCAAACCCTCCTGGCCTTAAAGACCCTAGCAATGCATTTGAATCGGTGTTTCAGTTACTGGCAATCAACAGTATCTTAACTGACAGTGCAGAACACTATCACTGAATAATATGAGAGCTTAATTTAGAGTGGAATTTGAAGGAAGTGATATTTAGGTTGCCACTGGGAAGATGAGTAAAATTTGGCTAGGTAAATGCTAAAGTGGAGTGTATATGGGATGGAAGGGACAGTATGCTGGGGAAGAGCTTTGTGAACCTGAAAGTCATTTTGCTGGAATGTAAGAACTGATGGGGAGAGTAGCATGAGTTGAGGCTGAAGACATAAGAAGTAGCCAGATCACGCCCAGGTTTATCCATGTAAAGCAAGACTGGTGCCTTGCCCTGTTTCCAAGGGCAACAGTGTAAGTGTAGACAACACAGTTAGGAAAAAGCAAAACAATTGCACTCTGAGGTAACCAACCAACCAAAATCTGTGTCACACTATCTGTAGGTCTCCAAAGTGAATGAAACCTTCAGTGTTTCCCATGTTATTGATTCCCTAACAAAAACAACTCAACCAATGACATTTGCCGGGCTGACTTTTGCAAGTTTGAAAATATGCAAGAATTTGGGAGAATACGGAAGTCATAAGAGAAAGCTGCTCTTCTTCAGTCATGAATCTGCTGACTATAAACCTTATAACCTTGGGTTGGGGGGGAGAGTGTTTGATGGACCAGTCCTTCTTAAGCCTTAACTCACTTGTAAACTTTGCAAGTATTTTTCTAAGGAAATTCTTTTTCTAATGCTTGTGTCTGTGAGACTTCTTTTGACATAAAGTAGATTGAGGAGTTTGGATTTTATCTTAGGTGCAATGTAACTGAAAAGTTTGAAGTTATGTATATGTATCAATGAATAGGTGTCTATGAAAGAATTGTGGTTTTAAAGATTGTCTTGGCTACATTGTGGAGAATGGATTAGAAAGTGTTTGAGAGGATGTGGGCCAAATACATAGAAAACTACTGTCTGAGTAATGTATGATAAATAGCTAGGAATAGGTTTAAGGTGATGGAGGTAGCGCTAGCCACCTGCCAATGCAGAAGACATAAGAGATGCCAGTAGGGAAGATCCCCTGGAGAAGGGCGTGGCAACCCCCTCCAGTATTCTTGCCTGGAGAATCCAGTGGATACAGGAGCCTGGTGGGCTATCGTCCATAGGGTTGCAAAGAGTTGGACATGACCGAAGCCATTTAGCAGGCAAGCAGGCAGGTGGTGGTAGATATATATAATCTCTTCACTTTTCTCCATTTCCATGTATGTGTGTGTGTGTGTGTGTAATCTTGCGGCTCAGCTGGTAAAGAATCCGCCAGCAATGCAGCAGACCTGGGTTTGATCCCTGGGTTGGGAAGATCCCCTGGAGAGGGAAAGGCTACCCACTCCAGTGTTCTGGCCTGGAGAATTCCATGGACTGTATAGTCCATGGTGTCGCAAAAAGTTGGACATGACTGAGTGACTTTCACTTTCACTTCTTTTGCTAATAAACTGGATAAAAGGGTCATTGAAAAAGTGTGTCAGGAAGCACTTCCAGGTTTCTGGCATGGACAACTGGGTGAATGAAGTGTCATTTTCCAAGATACATATGATTAGTGGAGGAGCGCATTTGGGCAAGTGCAGATCCCTAGCAGGGTTTCCTGCCCTGTTTCTGACATCTCTGAGACAGATATCAGACAGGCTGTTGAATATACAGGTCTGGAGCTTAGAAGATAGTTTCTAAGAATTAGAGAAATAAGTCTGAAAGCTGCTAGCATATAGATGAAATTTCAAATTATGGGATAGGTTGAGATAAACTCGAGTGAGAATGTAGCGTGATAAGGGAGGACCCAGGACCAAGCTATGAGGAAATGTAGCATATGCAGTAGGCAGGTAGGGGAAGCGGTTCTGTAAGGAATTAGAAGATTAGAAGGAGAGAAAATCATGAGGCAACAGTTGGGACTTAAACTGTAACTTGATACAGAGAGCGACAGGCAGCCTTTTGTGTTTGCATTGGAAAAGACCCTGAGGCTGGGAGGGATTGGGGGCAGGAGAAGAAGCTGACGACAGAGGATGAGATGGCTGGATGGCATCACCGACTCGATGGACATGAGTTTGAGTAAACTCCGGGAGTTGGTGATGGATAGGGAGGCCTGGCGTGCTCCGATTCATGGGGTCACAAAGAGTTGGACACAACTGAGCGACTGAACTGAACTGAACTCAACTGTAGCAGACATGGGTGAAATTGGACTTTTTTTTTTTTTAAAGATGTATTTATTTATATATTGGCTGTGGTGAGTCTTCACTGCTGTGCGCAGGGCTTCTCACTACGGTGGCTCCTCTTGTGGAGCTCCAGCTCTGGGCCCATGGGCTTCAGTAGTTGTGGCTCACAGGCTTTGGAGCACTGGCTTAGTAATTGTGTGGCACATGAGCTTGCTTGCTCTGTGACATGGGGGGTCTTCCCAGATCAGGGATTGAACCCCAGCCCCCTGTACTGGCAGGTGGATTCTTAACCACTGAACCACCAGGGACGCCTGAAATTAGATGTTTTTAAGCTGCAGATCTAGTTTGGTAGTGAGTACAGAGATTTTCCTTCAGCTGACATGAGTGTGCAAAGTCCATTCACAAATGCCGGGCTCCATGTAGGGCTTGAGTGGACCAGACCAAGGTAAAGCAGTTAGTGTATTTGGTCAGTGAAGGTTTTTTTTTGTTTGTTTTTTTTTTTTTTTCAGCATAGGTTTTGTTGAGTACGTGTTCTAAATAGATTGCTAAGATTCTTCAGCTTTCTGATGTTGATTCTGTGGTTGGTTGTAGTGTTGGTAAATATGTATATTTAACCATTCTGAAGAGTGAGCTGTTGTACATGTTGATCAAATATAGTACTTATTGAAATATTTGATCTTTTGGTAAAGAATATTTGAGATCTCAGATTAGATATCTTTTATTTATTTATATTTTTTATTATGGGAGTATGATTGTTTTTCAACATTGCGTTCATTTCTGCTATACTACAAAGTGCATCAGCTGTATGTATACATATGTCCCTTCCCTCTTGAGTCTCCCTTCCACCCTGCTCCCTAAATAGCAGGACACAAAGGGATATATTTTAAGTAGTTTGTATATATTATTAAGAAAGAATAGGAATTGTATTCATTTGCTAGGACTGCCACAAGAAAGTACCACAGACCTGGTGACTTAAACAGCAGAAATTTATTTTCTCATAATTCTGGAGGTTGAAAGTCTAAGATCAAGGTGTCTGCAGGGCTGGTTTCTTCTGAGGATTCTTCTCGGCTTGTATATGGTGTCTCCTCCCTCTGTCTCCACCTGGTCTTCCCTTGGGTGTGTCTGTGTCCTAATTTCTTCTTCTTTTAAGGATGCCAGTCATAATTGGATTAAGACTAACCCTAATGACCTCATTTTAACTTAATTACCTCTTTCAAGATCTGCTCCAAATAAAGTCAAATTCTGTGGCACTGGGGGGTTAGGATTACAACATCTGAATTATGGGAAGACACCATTCAGGCCGTAACAGAGCCTATCATAGAATATGTGTTTGCAGGTGAATTTTTATTTTTTAAATATTTTTTTTTGGATGAGGACCATTTTTAAAGTCTTCATTGAATTTGCTACAATATTGTTTCTGTTTTATGTTTTGGTGTTTTTGGCCACAGAGGCATGTGGGATCTTAGTTCCCTGACCAGAGACTGAACCCTTGCCCCTTGCATCGGAGGTTCAAGTCTTAACCACTGGACCATGAGGGAAGTTCCCAGGTGAATTTTTAAATTGTGCTTTTCCTTGTCATTTTTAAAAATAAGGCTTGTTTCTGAAGTAGTGGGACACCTGATCATTAGTAAAACTTTTTAGGCTTATAGTTTGCCATTACATTTTTCTGGGCACTTGTTTTATGATCTATGTCACAGTTTCCTTTAGTTGTTTTTTTTTTCCCCTTATTCTTCCCCCACCTCTAGGTTTTTAATAAACTTTCATCTCTAAAGCATAAGCCTATTTTCAGGAATTTAAAACTATATAAAATGTTCCCTTAGATAAGAACTGGGAATGTGAAGATCAACAAAACTATTAGTAATTTCATTATCAGTAAAAAAAGAAAAACTATGATAGAAATCTTAGTTCTGGCAAACTGAAATAACCAGAAAATCCTTCTGCTAGACATGTTGAATATGCTGCTAGATAACCTAGATATGCTGAATTAAAAAAAAAACAAAACCATAAGAGCATTATAGTATGGCATGTCCTTGTAAATGCACAGCTGAGAGATCTACTAATCTGAATAACAGAAATTAAAGCCCATGCTAAGACTACCCAGATAGTGGTGGGTAAAAGTAGGATTGTTTTCCATTACTTCAGGGCGTTGAGTTTTAATGCTCACAGAGAGATAGAATTAGAGGTTTTGGGCTTATGCTAGAAGACGTAAAAGGCTATTCCCTAAGTAAAAGAGGGTAAGGAAAAAAATTCCACCAATACAGATAACAGTCTGGTCTCAGGGTATAAAATTTGCCGTTGGTGGTGGGAGAGAGGTGGGAGAATCTCCCTCAAGAAGTTGCAACCACAGGGTCTATATATCAGGTAGATGGAGTATCTGGCATTTTCCTCTTGCTCTGGGAATTCCCAAGGCAAGACATTAGCATAGGAATTATCCTTAAGTGTGTGGTATCCCTGGCATGACTGGGCAAGTTACTTAATATTTTTGATTGATTGGCCCTTACTTCCCCTGCTGGTAATTAAATAGTAACTAAGAGGTATTGAATGGTTTGCTTGTTCTAGTACTTGAAATGCCGAAACTCCTTTAATCTTCAGAACAGCTTTATGACATGGGTACAGTAATCTGTCAAAGGTATGGAGGCCAAGGTGGGTGGTCATATCTCTCTCCTGGGATCAGTGTGGAGATGAGATGAGGTATAAAGCGATGGGCCAACGTGCATGTGACTACTTTGGAAACTGCAACCATATGCTCTATCCCTTGGGGTTTTCTACTTCAGATAGGATGACAGACTCTCAACGTCTTCACTTCTTCTCTTTCTTATTGTCCCCAAAGGTAAGAAGCACAAGGTCCCTTCTTATTTTAAGGACATTATAGATTCTTGCTGAAAGAAGAAAAGACTTTGAAGTGGCTTTGAAATGGGTAGGATTTGAATAGGCAGAATGTGGGAACCATCTCAAGCAAAATCTTAATGGCAAGAATACCACTCTTTAAAGGCCAGTGACAAGTAAGTACATCCCAGCATTGTTGTTAATTAGTTGCTAAGTTGTGTCTGACCCCATGGACTGTAGCCTGTCAGGCTCCTTTGTTCCTTGGATTTCCCAGGCAAGAATACTGGAGTGTGTTGCTGTTTCATTCTGCAGGGGATCTTCATGACCCAGGAATTGAATTTGAGTCTCCTGCATTGGCAGGCAGATTCATTATTGCTGAGCTACAAGGGAAGCATTAAAACTTACCAGTTCTTTGACATTCATCATGTGTCTGTTGACAAATATTCAATTAAAAATCACATTAAGAAGAAAAAAGAGGATTTTATTTGGTCAAACTGAGGATTAGAACCCGGAAGACAGACTCTCAGAAGCTCTGAGACCTGTTAGAAGTTGAAGGCAAGGTCATATACATTCTTGAGACTAAGGATTGTACATCAAAATGATATACTGATATGTAATATAACATTCACCAAAAATACATAGTCCAGGTGAACATGTACAAATTGAGCAGTAAGTTCCTACGACTGCCTACAGACTTGGGAAGGAATCATTTGGGAAGTTATGTTGCTAGCATCAGAAGAAAGAAGAAAAAAACTGATGTTTAAGTTCGAGTAAGAATTTCCATCTTTGAGGAGCTCTGGTTAACTTGAAATGCAGATGCACACTGCACATTAGGGAAGAAGGGAGGAGGCCCAAATGGAACAGAAAGGCAGAATTTTGTTTAAATGTTCTTGCCTGCCTTAAAAATATACATTTTATTTCATGTCCCATCTCCTCCAAGAAGCCTTCCTTGTTAACATCGTTCAAGAAACTCTCTCCTTTCTATTTGTCTTATTGACTCCTAAAATAGCTTGGCATTGAACTATATTCAGTTTTGTTGTTGTTCAGTTGCTAAGTCCTGTCCAACTCTTTGTGACCCCATGGACTGCAGCATGCCAGGCCTCCCTGTCCTTCACTGTCTCCCGGAGTTTGCTTAAACTCATGTCCATTGAGTCGGTGATGCCAGCCATCCATCTCATCCTCTGTTGCCCCATTCTCCTCCTTTCTTTTTGGAAGAAAGAATGTATCACCGTATACTAATTTTTTTTTACGTTAGAAAGATTGAAGTATAGTTGATTCAAAATGTTGTGTTAATTTCTGCTGTACAGGAAAGTGATTGTTATGTACACATAAATATATATTATTTTTTAAATATTCTTTTCCATTAAGGGTTATCCCAGGATATTGAATATAGTTCCCTGTGTTATGCAGTAGGACCTGTGTTTATCCATCCTATATATAATAGCTTGCATCTGCTGATCCCAACTTCCCACTCCATCCTCTCTCCCCCTTGGCAACCACAAGATTGTTCTCCATGTCAGTGTATCACATTATATTTAAAATACCTTTTTTTTTTTTTTTTTTTAGGTAAATAACCTCAAATTTCTACTGTCTTCATAGTAAAACAAACTATGAAGTTCAGAACGGGATCATTTGCCTCTTTCTCTTCTTATCTCCTCCCAGCTCAAAATGCTTGTACCTCTTAGCCAAGATTCTCTTGTAGTTGGGCTTAATGCATTCGAGCTGGAGCACAATCTTCTTTGTAGTTTTAGCCTTTTGCCGGAAAATTGGCCTAGTCTGGCCACCATAGTCACTCTGCTCCCTGGCATGATGCCACTCTCCCCAGGCAGGCGGAGAATCCTTGCCCTTCCTGTCCTGTGTCCCTTTGTGCGGTTGGTGCTTGTCACAGTTCTTACAGAAAGTCTGGTGGGTTTTAGGAACATTCAAGCGTGTTTGTGAGAGCAGTGTCGGCATGGAAAGAGGCTAAAACACCAATTTTGTTTGAGTGGCAGGTGAGATCTTAATTACCCAGCCAGGGAGCAAACCAGTGTCCCCTGCATTGGAAGCACAGTCTTAACCCCTGGACCCCCAGGGAAGTCCCTAAAATACCTATTTTGAAAGCAGTCTTTTCTCCCCTCTGACTCTTCCTTTCCTCAAGGTCAGAATACTTTTTGAATACTCCCCTCTCCCAACTTAAGGAGCCTAGAAGTTCTCAATACATAAATAGATTTTAAATTGCTTGGTAAAAGCCACAGTTGGAAGCACAGTAAAGGATATTCCTTTCAAAAGCAAATGTGCCCGAGGAATTTGGGTACTATTGCTTTGTGTAGATGAAGCTTTCTGCCTGACTGTTTAAACAAAATTTTCAAGATAGTCTCAGAACTTTGAAAAGTGAATATTGTTCTTCGCCTTCATCCCTAAAAATCGTGAGAAACATTTCAAATTCAAGAAAAAATGGATTATTTTGATGGAATTATCCTAGGTTTTGTATATTAAAAGATCCCCTCTGTTTATAAAATGAGTTTAGAACTGTTTAAAAATTACTTTAACCTGATTCTTTGTCCAGGTTTATGTATATGATAAACATATCACTGAATTCTGGGACTTGTTCGGGCAGAGAAAAAATTAATGTGCACTCCAATGAGAATTCTTTTTACTTACCCTCGAGGTGACTTCCCATCTAGAGAAGCATAACAATTTAAGAAATTCTTTTCCAACTATTCTGCTGACTCACCCCCTCTATGAGTGTGGAAAATCAGCTCAACTGTGTAGTTCATGATTGGTCAAATTAGTGGTTTACACAGTGTAACCAAAGTAAGTCAATTTATCAGTGCTTTTTAGCTGAGGGCATTTTTGCCAAACCCAGGTCATACTGACGTGTTTACTCCAGAGTGCAGATGACTCCTGCCTGTGAAACCTGTTTACAAAGGCAATTGCCTTTTAAAAGGCATTTGGATCAACGTTTCAGCACTATTTTTATTTTAAAATAATTTTATTTTATGGTGGAAAAAAGCAAGAACTTTTCAAGTTTTGGAGAGATTTCCCATTCTTATGTTTCAGAGACAAAACCATTGCTTAGAGAACTGCTGTTCAAAGTCGTTCAAAGTCTTGAGTGTAATAAGCATCACCTGGAGAGCTAGTTAAAACTCAGATTTCTGGGGCCCAATCCCGGTTTCTGACTCAGTAGGTGTGGGGTGGGATGGAGAGCTTGCATTTCTAATGAGTTCCTGATGTTCTTGGTCCAGGGACCACGAGAACTGCTGCTGAGAGACCCTGGGGTTAGAGAGTCCTAGAGTTGGACCTCTGAATATTGATATTAGGTCAGATACTGTGCAAGCCACTTCACATCTGTTAACATCTAATCCAGATGACAACCTTACAAATCGGGAACAATGATTGCTCTTTTATAAATCAAGGAACTGAGGCTCAAAAAGTTAATTTGGTTATCCAAGATCACACAGCTTGTAAGTGGCGGAGTCAGAATTTGAACCCAGGTTTTTCTGTCTCTAGATGAATGTTACTTCTGTTAAAATGCTTTTTTGGAGGGGAGGGGTGGGAGGGAGACTCAAGAGGGAAGGGATGTATCTATACTTACCGCTGATTCACATTGTGATATAGGAGAAACTCACACAACATTGTAAGGCTCAAAAAAAAAACAAGAAAGAAATACACTTTCTTATCTAGATTAAAGATCTTCTAGTCCCAGTTTCCGGAGAAGGCGATGGCACCCCACTCCAGTACTCTTGCCTGGAAAATCCCATGGATGGAGGAGCCTGGTGGGCTGCAGTCCATGGGGTCGCGAAGAGTAGGACATGACTGAGCGACTTCACTTTCACTTCTCACTTTCATGCACTGGAGAGGGAAATGGCCCCCCACTCCAGTATTCTTGCCTGGAGAATCCCAGGGACGGGGGAGCCTGGTGGGCTGCCATCTATGGGGTCGCACAGAGTCAGACACGACTGAAGCGACTTAGCCGCAACAGCAGCAGTCCCAGTTTCTTCCTCACATAGGAATAATTTTTCTAACATCCCTCATCCGGTTTTTGTCAAGCCTCTCAGGAAGGGGCACTCACTGCTTCATGAAGGAGCTCTTATTGGGGACAGGCCCCATTTCCACCTACCATCCCACTGGGGGTTAGAACTATATATGTGAATTTTAGGGGGAAGGAAATTCAGTCCATAGCAGTACGGTTCTGCCATGGGATAGCAGAGACGTTGGCTTATGAGGCAGGCCAGAGCTGTTCTGGCCTCACTGGACAAGCAATAGCCCACCTCCTGGGACGCAGGAGGGGGCATGTGTCACCAGGGCGGGTGGTCTGGGGCCCTGGCTTAGGGAGGAGCCCTTTAGAATATGTAGGCTGCATGGAGGCTCAAGTTTTTGAGTTTTAAGGGAAGGTTATCCTACATAGGTTGAGGCTGCAGGGCTAAAGAGGGACAGTGCTCTGGGCCATGGCTGGGCAGGCTCTAGTCCCCACACCCACCCCTCCAACCCTGGAAATGACAGGAAAGCCTACTCTCTCCTGCAGCATCCCTCCAGTGCATTCAATTAAGAAAGTTTTCACATCCTGCCCACTTTAAAGGAGAAATGCTTAAAGGCATCCTGTTGTTTAGCACAGAACATGAAATGAAAAGGGCATTCAGAACTGAGGCCATAATGGCATTACAAACAGTTGAGGGTCAAATTTTTTTAAGTGTTAAAAAATAATATAAACCCAAGGTGAAACTTTTCAAGTCCTTCAGCTTTACTCCAGAAAACATGAAAATGGAGAATCTTGTTCCTTCCCTTCCCATCCCATTTTCTCTCTTCAAAGGTAAAAAGCATAGTTTCCTATGATTCCTTCCAGAAAAAGATGCACTTACCCACTTATGTGTCAATGCTATAAATTATACAAAAGAGATCATTTTCCTCTACAGAATGCTTTCAAGAACAAAATAGAATTAATTATTAAATAAAATTAATTATTAATTAAAAATTAATGTATTAAAAGTCTTTCCCCATTGGCATGTCCAGAACACCCATATTCTTGTTAATCTCTGCACAACACTGCTTCATGTGGGGAGGGAGGTGGGAGGGATGTCCAAGAGGGAGATTGCTGCTGCTGCTAAGTCGCTTCAGTCGTGTCCGACTCTGTGCAACCCCATAGACGGCAGCCCACCAGGCTCCCCTGTCCCTGGGATTCTCCAGGCAAGAACATTGGAGTGGGTTGCCATTTCCTTCTCCAGTTCATGAAAGTGAAAAGTGAAAGTGAAGTCACTCAGTCGTGTCCGATTCTTAGCGACCCCGTGGACTGCAGCCCACCAGGCTCCTCCGTCCATGGGATTTTCCAGGCAAGAGTCCTGGAGTGAGGGGACGTGGGTAACCCATGGCTGTTTCATGTTGATGTTTGATAGAAACCAAGGCTATACTGTAAAGCAATTATCCTTCAATTAAAAATAAAAGAATATTACATCATGTGAATGATGGATAATTTATTTTCTTCCAGTTGTGTTGAGATACAAGTGACATATAGCACTACATAAGTTTAAGGTACACAGCATAATGATTTCATTTATATACATCACAAAGTGATCATCACAATAAGTTTAAGAAACATCCATCATCTCATGTAGATATAAAAGAAATAGAAAAAAATCATTTTTTCTGGAGATGAGAACTCAGGATTCAGTCTCTTAACAACTTCCATGTATAACATGCAGCAGTGTTCATTATATTTTTCATGTTATACATTACATCCTAGTACTCACTTATCTAATAACTGGAGGTTTGTACCTTTTGACTGCCTTCATCCAATTCTCCCTCCTCCCAACTCTTGCCTCTGGTAACCACAGATCTGACACCTTTCTCTGTGAGTTTTAAAATTTGTTTGTTTTTGAAGTATAATTGACCTACAACACTATGTTAGTGCCTATTACACAACTTAGAGATTCAATATTTCTATACATTCCACATTGATCACCACGATAAGTCTAGTTACCACTAGTTATAATATATCACCATACAAAGATGTTACATAGTTATTGACTGTATTCCCCACGCTACATCTCATATGTATGACTCACTTATTTTGCAACTGGAAGTCTGTACCTCTTAATGTCTCTCACTTATTTCTCTTTCTTCCCCTTACCCCTCCCCTCTGGCAACCACCTGTTGGTTCTCTGTAACTCTGTGCTTTGTTATATTTATTTGTTTTATTGTGTTAGACTCCACGTACAAGTGGAATCATACAGTATATACTTTTGTCTGCCATTGACAGAGGAACCTGGCGGGCTACAGTCCATGGGGCCACATAGTGTTGGACATGATTGGGCACAACAGCAACACGAGTTTTTTATATACTTTGGATAGTAACTCTTTATTGGTTATATTATTCACAAATATTTTCTCGTTTAGTAGGTTTTGTTTGGTTTTGTTGATGGTTTCCTTTGTTGTGCAAAAGTTTTAAAGTTTAATTAGGTCCTATTTATTTTTCTTTTGCTTCCTTTGCCTTAGGAGATAGATTAAAAAAATTGCTTGAAATTATTTATGTTAAAAGAGTGCTATGCCTATATTTTCTTCTAGGAGTTTATGATATCTAGTCTTACATTTATCTGGTCTTTAATCAATTTCAAATATATTTTTGTATATGATGTGAGAAAATATTCTATTTAATTCTTTAACATTTAGCTGTCCTATTTTCCCAGCACCACTTATTAAAGAGACTGTTTTTTCCTCATTGTATGGAAATGCCTCCTTTGCTGTAGATTAACTGACCATAAGTGTGTGTTTTTATTTCTAGGCTCCCTATTCTATTCCACTGATCTCTGTGTCTGTTTTTGTGCTAATGGTATTCTGTTTTTATGACCGTAGCTGCATAGTATAGTCTGAAGTCGGGGTGACTGCCATCTATATGGGGTCTTCTGTGTTTCCACACAAAATTTAAAATTATTTTAGTTTTGTGAAAAATACCATTGATATTTTGATATGGATTGCATTGAATTTGTTGATTGCATTGAATATTGCTTTGGGTAGTGTGATTATTTTAACAGTTCTTCCAATCAATGAACATAATGTATCTTTTCATCTGTTGGTGTCATCTTCAATTTCTTTCATGAGCGTCTTAAGGTTTTCTGAAGACAGGTCTTTTACCTCCTTGTTTAAATTTAATCCTAGCTATTTTTTTATGGGATTATAAATGGGACTGTTTTAATTTCTCTTTCTGATAGCTTGTTAGTGTATAGAAATGCAATAGATTTCTATATGTTAATTTTTTTTATCTTGCAACTTCACAGAATTTATTGATGGGCTCTAGTAGTTTTTCCATGGCATCTTTGGGACTCTATAGGTATGGAATCATAGATGATGGATAATTTATTCACTTTTAATTCATACTTCGGTTTTGCTTTTATAAAAATTCTGCCAGGAAGATTCTTGTACATATGCGGCCAAATTATTACAGATATAACCATATCTAAATTTTTTGTTATGTGAAAGGATATGTGCCTTTTAAATTTTGGTATTTATCAAACTTATCTGCAGTAAGAAACTGTATCAATTTGTACCTCCTTTCATGAGAGTATTGTATGCGTGTGCCTAGTTGTGTCCAACTCTGTGACCCCCAAGGACTGGAGCCCACCAGGGTCCTCTGTCCATGAGATTTTCCAGGCAAGAATACTGGAGTGGGTTGCCATTTCCTACTCCAGGGGATCTTCCTGACCCAGGGATCAAACCCACATCTCTTGCATCTCCTGCGCTGGCAGGCAGATTCTAGATACTAGAGCCACCTGGGAAACCAGAGTATTAATTTCTTCATATCCCTCCCAGCATCTAAAAAGTCTTGTACTGGTTTGATAAGGAAAAAAAAGTGTTTTCTTGCCATTTTGATTTGCATTTCTTTAAGTATGCATGAATTAAAGCATCTTTCAACATGTTTATCATCTTTTGAATTTGCTTTTTTTTAATGAACTCTTTCTATCCTTTGCACACTTTTCTATTGAACTGTTCTTTAAAATATTCATTTATATCACTTCTAAGTTAAGGAAAAGAGTTCTTTGAATTTGTTTTCCCTGTTTTGAAACTTAGCCTTTCATTTAAGTTTCAGTTTCTGTCATTATTTTCCTTTTTTTTCATTCCAAAGTTACATTGCTACCTACAGAACTTGACTAATTCTTCCCCATATAGTTTCTAGATTTCATAGTCTTTTAAGAAAAGCCTCTGTCTTAGATAAGCATTTAGTTAACACACTTTTAAGGATATTTATTTATTTATTTTTTACAGTTCATATTTGATATATCAGAATTGACTTGGGTATAAGGAATAAGATCCCAGCTTTGTTTTTATCTCAATATGTACAGACTAGTTGTGCCATCACTACTTATTTTTATTTACTAGCCTCTTTGCCCCAGCATTTTGAAATCTCACTTTCCATCTTTACAGTAAATTCCCTTGTGCATTAGAGTCTATTTCTTATTTTTCTTTGGTTTCATTAATTTATGCTCATATCAAACTGCTTTATGAATTGAAGGTTTGAAATATATTTTGATACCATACAGAACTAGAAGTGGACATATTTTGGATGGGGTAAATAGAGAAGGTCTTGCTGGTGGGTGACATTTAGGCTTACATTTGAAGAATAAGAAGTAACCAGCTTCATGGAGATGAAGGCAGAAACATTCAAGGTAGAGAGAGCTACATATCCAAAGGCTGGGAGATAGAAAACAGCTTGGCTTATTTTGTTGGAGAGCTTGGTTTTGTCCTCAATATTAAGGGGCACACTTAATGGATTTGAAGTAGGAAAGTGACATGCTCCAGTTTTCCTGATGTATAACATTGTCACTGGCTGTTATGTGGAGATTGGCAGGAGGAGAACAAAAGTTGCAGCAAAGAAGTGTTGTTTCCTCTTCATGCAAGTAGCTTCTCCTTATTATATTCTATCCCAGCATCTTATTTATTCCTTTTTAGGGTAGTTTCTCTCTTAGTCCTTTTTGTGTCCTTAGGACTAATATGGAGATTTTAGCAAGTAGCCTGCGATCAATTTTTGAAGCATGAATGAATGAATAAGTAAGCCCTTTCGATTTGCATCCTGGCCCTGTGGAGTGAGAGTTTTAAATCCCATACACGTTTTAAAAAATTAACTAAGCATTTGAGTAGCGATGGGTGGGTTAAATATTGGTTAGTCATATTCCGGCGGCCAGACTAAAGAGCATTCATCTTTTAAGAGAGTTGGTCCCCGGTTGCTAGTGAACTCCGGGGCTGTGTAAGCAAAGGCCCAGCAGAGGGCAGTAGAGGGCCGCACAGGGCTGTGGTTCTGCGGGATTGGCCTGGGCCGGGAGGTGAGGGGGTGGCTGGGCAGCAGGCTAGGCAGCCAGACCCCGCCCCAGACTGGGGCTTGGGGAAAGGGTGACGAAAGTCACCGGTCCTTCAAGGGAGTCTAAAGTGCGCTGATGAAGAGCGTGAGGCCATATTTCTGTGTTTAGATTGTGCTGCTTCTTATCACAGAGTATAATGAAGCTGATTCACTGTTGCCCGGTAGCTGCTGGGAAGGGCGGTCTCCCGGTGCAGTGATGGGGGGAAGGGGAGAGGAGGAGGGAAGAAAAGGAAGGAGGAGGAAGGGCCCTGAGGTGAAATGGTGAGCACAGAAGGAAATTTTGGCCTGGGCTGCAAGGGAACAGGTTTCCTGGAGACCGTTCTGCGGAGCAGGGAATGAGACGTGTCTCAGTCGCAGCCACGAGCTGGGAAGGAGCAAAGGCAGACAGCGCCTTGGGGTTATTACAGGAGGTAATTACTGGCTCTTGAGTGTACATTGTCGGAAATAACTTTGAGTATTTCTTATACTTCTGAGTTGACTACTTTTCCTTTTTTGTTAGTATAGTTTTCAAAATTTCCAACCTCTCATCTGTACTTAGGGGTAAAGGATTTTGTACACAATTGGCCAAGAGGGTCAAGGAGGGGAGCATAGTGCTCCTTACTGGTCATCAAGGTGGTGGCAGCACAGATCAGAGTGACAGGCCCCAAATAGAAGCAACACTTAATCTGGACTTGCCTGGTGGCTCAGATGGTAAGAGTCTGCTTGCAATGCAGGAAACCTAGGTTCAGTCCCTGGGTGAGGAAGATCCCCCAGAGAAGGAAATGGCAACCCACTTCAATATTCTTGCCTGGAGAATTCCAAGGACTCCAGTGGGCTATAGTCCATGGAGTCACAGTCGCAAAGAGTTGGACTGACAGCAACTGAAGGACTGAGTGAGTTTCACTTAATCTGGACGCTTGGATTTCTCAGCACACACATTTTGCATACACATTTGCATACCATACATACACTTTAAATTTTTGCAGTTTTATTGAAATATGATTGACATATTTGTCATTCAGTTGCTCAGTTGTGTCCAACTGTTTGTGACCCCACGGACTGCAGTACACCAGGCTTCCCTGTCTTTCACTGTTTCCCAGACTTTGCTCAAACTCACGTCCATTGAGTCAATGATGCCATCCAACCATCTCATCCTCTGTCATCCCCTTCTCCTCCTGCCTTCAATCTTTCCCAGCATCAGAATCTTTTCCAGTGAGTCGGCTCTTCCCATCAGGTGACCAAAGTATTGGAAGTTCAGCTTCAGCAGTCAATCCTTCCAATGACTATTCAGGGTTGATTTCCTTTAGGATTGATTGATTTGATCTCCTTGCAGTCCAAGGGACTCTCAAGAGTCTTCTCCAGCACCACAGATCGAAAGCAATAATTCTTCGACGCTTGGCTTTCTTTATGGTCCAATTCTCACGTCCAGTACATGACTATTGGAAAAACCATAGCTTAGACTATACGGATCTTTGTTGGCAAAGTGATGTCTCTGCTTTTTAATACGCTGTCTAGGTTTGTCATAGCTTTTCTTCCTAGGAGAAAGCATCTTACGATCGACATATAGCACTGTATAAGTTTGGGTCTTCCCAGGTAGCTCTAGTGATAAAGAACCTGCCTGGATCATTCCCTGGGTCAGGAGGATCTCTTGGAGGAGGGCAAGGCGACCCATTCCAGTATTCTTGCCTGGAGAATCCTATGGACAGAATCCCTGGTTGGCTATAGTCTATAGGGTCACAAAGAGTTGGACACGACTAAAGTGACTAGCACGCATGCACACAGTGTAAAAGTTTAAGGTGCAGAACATAATGATTTGACTTGTATATATTGTAAAATGGTTACTAAGCATACTTACACTTATGTACACACATCTCACACACATGCTCACACAGACACATCACATACACATAGCACACTCATACTTTACACGCAGTGGCATATCAAACATGTCACACACAGCGCAGCATACCTGCAGCCACACTGACCAAGGGGTTTTGTAGCAGATACTACGGTTGCCTCGCCATCTCAGCATGTGTAACAATGATGTGGTTTAAGTCAAGGGTCAAGCCAACTTTTGGTTTCAGGGGTAGGTTTCAAATGGCCTAAGTCATCAACACAGTCCCAACCCTATCGGCCTAGGAATGGGCAAGCAACCACATCCACCCATTAGCTGTGAATGAGGAAGCATGCTACCCTGGAAACTGCCAGCAGCCATCTTGCTACCCCAAGAAAAGGCTATTTTGGAAAGAGCAGATGGGGGAGGGGGAGGGGGAGGGGAGAGACTCATGGACAAACCGAGGTATAGATCCCCACACATTGGGAGCCTCTGAACAATCCGTGCTAGAGTTCCCCCTGTCTTTGGATTTTGTGAACCAATAAGTCGTCCTGGTGTTTAAGGCCTTCAGGTTGGGTTTTCTGTTTCTTATATCATAAAACCTCAGAACAGATCAGCTCCTCCCTGAAGTCCTCTATAGGAAGCCTTGGAGGGGTTCAGCCTCTGCTTTAAAAAGGAGACTGTTCCTTTCTATCCCCCCTTGGCCTCTTGGTCCTCTAAGTGATTACAGTGGACCTGGAACAGTTCTCAGAGATTTTAATGGATAACAGAGAAGAAAATAATATTTAACCCAAGACCAACTGTAGCCTTTTTGCCTTCAAAGGAAAGTGACACAATTCTGATTTGTGCAGAAATAAATCTCTAAATGGATCTGGTCCCTGGCTGAGGCTGAGATGAGATTCAAGCCAGTGTTTTTTAATTTCAAAGGGTAGGCAACCTGCTATATACAGCAGTTTGTATACACAGTTGGCCCTCTGAATCTTCTGGATTTTGCAGCTTCTGATTCAACCAATTGCTCAACCCTTGGTTGGATGAATCCATGGATAAAAACCCCATGGATACACAGGACTGACTGTATTGGTTATCCTACACCATTTTATTTAAGAAACTTGAGGATACGTGGATTTTGGCATCCGAGGAAGCTCCTGGAACCGAGTCCCTACGGATGCAGAGGCAAGACTGTATACATACATGTTTAATCCCTTTAGCCACCCTATGAGGTGGGTATCACTTATCCCGTTTTACAGATAATGAATGGGGCTCAGAGAAAGTGTCACCTGCTCAGTGCCACACAGACGTGGTGCTGGGCTTCCAACCCAGGGCCTTTGGCTAGAAACCTCTCGGTCTCCCTTACAGGGCAGCATACCATCCACCACACCCCTGGCTGCCTCCTGTGTATGATTCGGTCTGGGTGGGTCTCCTGGAGAGGGGGCTGCAAAGAAGTGGGAGGAAAGTTATCCTTGTACGTTTAACATTTCACGGGGGTGGTGGTGGGAATGGGAAGGATAGAGGACATTTTACACCAGGGTTCCGTTCGTGCTGGGAAGTATCCTGAAATGGACCTTTGAAAAGTTAGCCTCTGCCAAGAAGGCAGTGTGGCATGGTGCTGGCCACCCAGCCTCAGAGTCCAGCTGGACCTGGGGTAAGGTCTCAGGGTCAAAATTATATCAGTTTTAGGTGTACAACATAGTGATTCACAATTTTCAAAGATTGTATTCCATTTACATTATTGTAAAATGTTAGCTATATTCCCTGTGTACCTTCACTGTGTGTGTGTGTGCTCAGTCGTGTCTGACTCTTTGCGACTCCATGGACTGTAGCCCGCCAGACTCTTCTTTCTATGGAATTTTCCAGGCAAGAATGTTGGAGTAAGTTGCCATTTCCTACTCCAGGAGGTCTTCCTGACCCAAGCCGTGTCTCTTGCATCTCCTGCATTGGCAGGTAGGTGCTCTACCACTGCACACCTGGGAAGCCCCAACAGTATATCATTATAGTTTTTTTTTAAAATTGTATCCACAGGAGGGACAAGATAGGGGTAAGGGATTAAGAAGTACAAAGTACGTCTGTTTATGGATGGCTCTCAAATTAAGGAAGCTGGCACAGAACGGTTGACTTTCAGAATGCCTGGTGCCTGTTCTGATATCTGGCCTAGGAATCAAGCTGGAGGTGGCACCATCTGATTCCACATGGAAATCTTACCATGGTGTCCAGCCAGAACCTGTTTCCAGATTGTCAAGGCTGGGGGAGGAGTATAGGTTAGTCTCTCCTGGGAGCTGGCTGGAGCTACGATGAGGCGAACAAGGGACCGAGTGCACAAATATTTAAGGAGACACTCACTCCAGGGGCTGACCTTGCACTTGCATGAGCCATAGAAGTGCCTCCTTCAGCTCTGGGCCCCTGGTGCCCGTTGTCTCATTCCAGTCCCGGCTCTGCCTGGGGCCAAGAAGTAGGGGAACCACGTGTGTGTGGCCCACATTACAAGGATGAGTGGTCAGGAAAGAGTCCCTTCCTGCTGGGCAGGCCCAGTGGACCCTGACTGTGATGGACTCTCAGATGTCTTCCCTTGGATGGATGATCAAACCTCAGGGTGTGAGGCGAAAGAGATCTGGAGGTGGAGCCAGGCAGAGGCCGGCCCTTTGCTGCTCCTGCTCTTTCTGCCGGCACTGCGGCTGAGGGGCTGACTGAGCTTTCTCTGCTGGCATGAGCAGACATCCCAGGGGCCTGCCACAGTCTCATAGATGCTGGGAGGCCCAGATCATGCATTTTGCTGCTGGCCTTGTAGTAGGAGCAGTGGTGGTTCTGGAGTGACTGGCTTCCTTGGTGGCCAGGATCTTCTTTGGAAGACTTTACTGCAAGCTCAACCTAAAATCTTTTCTAAATTCTTCCTAGTAGTACTGTAAGACACTTAATATCCTGTCATAAATCCCTTCTTGCTTAATCTAGCTGGAGTGGATTTTGTTCTCTTCAACTCACCAATACAAATGGGATGGAGAGACTTTTACTGCCGGCTTCCTCTTAGCGAAAGATTGTGTGTGCTTTGGAAGGATGCCTTGAGAAATCCTTGGAGAGAGGGTAGTTCTCTTCTCCCACCAACCCTCACCCTCACCCCAGGCCTAGGTGTCAGCTGGCAGTAAGGCTCAGAAACTTTTTGAGTTGCTTCTGAGAAACAGGAGGAAAGAGACAAAAGTGTGGTGAGAGGGCAAAAGGATGGCAGAAGGCCAGGTGCTATTTAACACAACTCCATCCCAGGAGCCATTCTCCCATATTTGTGAAACCTGTGCGTATAAATTCTTGGTGTGATTGAGTTTTTCTTGTGCAAACCAGATGAGTGGCAGAATTTTGTGTTGGGGGAGGGGGTATCATAAGGGGACAGAAGTGGTGTGTGAGGGAGCTAGCATTTTGAGAGGCAGAAGGGCCAAGAGACTGAGGTCCCCACAGGGAATCAGCAGAAATGCTGGAGAGGGTGTGGAACTCCTCGGTCCATGGGATTCAGAAGTCCAGGCCACTGGACTTCTGGTTCAGAGTTCTGGACATCATGTTCAGATGTTCTGGACATGTCCTGATGCCCAGATGTTCTGGACATCAAGGTTCAGAGGCCCTCAGCAGATGTCTGGAGGACATCGGAATGCATTTAAGATGGGCTCCTTCATGTTGTGCTTGACTCTTTACCTTACAGCTTGATCTCTCTCCCCCGGGAGCTCTCAAAATACTTAAACTCCACAATCCTTCAGAGCACCCATAACTGTCTTATCCATAATTATGTGCATATCTGTCCTCTTATTTACGTTCTCTGTGGGACTCTTAGCTTCTTAAAGGCCTGTCTCTGACATTACTACGTGCACAGAATGTCGTGTATATGTGCTTGTGTGCATTTTTCTGGGGAGAATACCTAGAAATTTAATCGCATTCTAGAAGGGGCCCAGGACCTAGAAAATGTTTGGAAGCTGCATAACGAGGTCTTCCAGGGACACCTGGTCACAGACTCTTTACTGCAATTCAAAGAAGAGTCATCTTTCAAAAGCCAAATCCATTTCGTCCTCTTGCTTGTCTCCCATCGAGGCTGAGCACCCATGGAGCTCTAAAGTATACAGGCTATGCAGGAAGTGTAGACTCGTTTCTGGTTTCAAGATTCTGTCAGTCAGGGGCTCAACCAAGTAGTGTGTGTTTATTGCCTCTTGCCCGGGACGCCTTGCCCTGCACTCAGAGAGGTTCACAAGCCAAGCTGGCATAGGTCCAGTCCCACTGTGGGTGGGATCCATGGGTGGTGTTGTGGGCTTTCCAGCCAGAGCTATAAATATTTATCAAACGAATGTGTGATGTCAGTCTCTGAAGAGTATCTGGAGTGGTGTGTGTATGTGTGTGAATGTGTGTCATGGGGGAGCCTGCTAGAGAACAAGAACCCCATGGAAGCTGGCACATGATGTCAGCACATTAATGATTGAAAACAAGAGCCGTAAAGACCCATTGCAAGTCAGCATCTCTGACCCCAGGACTGGAGGGAGGTGAACTCTGCTCTAACTAGCACATCCCAGGTACACAGCCCAGAAACCATGGGTAAACATCAGTTGCTGGCTTCTTGACAACTGCTGAGTTGATAGACTTTCTAAAGATCCCACATTTATCTCTTAAATGGATCCAGCAACACTTTCATTTGGCTGACAACTTTGCCTGTGTGGATGGGTTCAGTGAGGGAGACAGTAGAAGATTGGAGAGGGCCAGCTTAAGCTTTTGTTGACATTTCATGGTTTTTAACTTGGAGCAACTGGTTGTTAAAATGAAATGGCTTCACTCCCAGCTGTAGTCGAGGCTCCAAGATCCTGGCACTTTGCAAAGTCAGATCACCTCTGAGGGCCTGCAAAGGGTGGTCCCTCCCTCATTTAAAGATATGAAAGTGTTGAAGTCGAGGTGGTCAGTAAATACAGGAGGGAGAGTTTGAGGCAAACTGTCCCTGTGCTCTGAGTTCTTCCACTCCAGCTCTAGATGAGGTTCTGGAAGGCCTGAACATTTTCTACTCTCAGGAATCACAGAGCTGTCACTCCAGAACCATGCCACACTGGCCACAGTCTCACTAGCAAAAAGATGCCCCTCTCTCTGCCTTCTCTGGATACCCATGAGCTAGTGTCTGAATGCTGAGGCTGCTACCGCCTGTGCTGCAGAAAAAGCAAATACCTCCACGCAGACTTGACAGCAGAAATAGTCAAAGGGATGGGAGCTTGGCTCACACTTGATTCCTGCCCTCCAAGTCATGCTTTTGTGCGTATTACGGGTAGAACCTAAACTCTATCCAGAGCGCTGCTTGCAAGGAAGTCTGGGAAAAATAGTTTTATGTTAGCAGCTCCTGCAGTATCGGAAACACTGGAAGGAGGTTGGAATGGGTGTTGAGCATCAGCTCACCTGATCTAATACATTCCTACTCACACTCCGAGGCCCACATCACATCAGATGCTACCTCCTTTCGGAGACTCCCCTCCCATGGCCTTCCCTCCCCAAGAGGAAACGTTCTCTGTGTTCCCATGGCTTATGTAATCCAGGGGGACTTGTCAGTCTCCTTTGTTGAGCTGAGGGCTTCTTGATGACAGCAATTTCTTTTGTAATTGTGCATAGATGATTTACAACCTTATATTAGTTTCAGACATACAACATAGTGATCCAAAATTTTTATAGGTTGTACTCCGCCTAAAGTTTTTATAAGGACTTCCTTGGTGATCCAGTGGCTAAGACTGCCTGCTCCCAATGCAGGGGGCCTGGGTTCAATCCCCAGTCAGGGAACTAGATCCCACACATGCTGCAAATAAGAGTTCACATGCTGCAACTAAAGATTCTGAGTGCCAAAGATTGAAGATCCTGCATGCCACAACTAAGACCAGGCAGAGCCAAATAAATAAATATTTTTTAAAAAATTATTATAAAATATTAGCTATATTCCCTGTGCTGTCCAATATACTATTGTAACATTTACTTTATACATATTGGTTTATATCTCTTAATCCATGATTCCGAGCTTGCCTCCCCTCCCCCTCCCCACTGGTCATCACTAATTTGTTCTCTGTATCTCTGAGTCAGTTTCTATTTTGTTATATTCATTCATTTGTTTTTTCTTTTTCAGATTCCACAGATAAGTGGTAAAATGCAGTATTTGACCTAAAAAGTCTCTGTGTAACTTATTTCCCTTAGCGTAATGCCTTCCAAATCCATCCGTGTTATTGCAAATGGCAAAATTTCATTCTCTGCTATGTCTGAGGAATATATTATATATATATATGTAACTTTTTGCCTTTTCATACCTACCAGGTTGGTAGGTGAACAATATGCTACTGAGGTAGGGTGGAAAAATAACTACAGGAAGAATGAAGAGGCTGAGCCAAAGTGGAAATAACACTCCATTGTGGATGTGACTGTGGTGGTGAAAGTAAAGTCTGATACCGTAAAGAACAGTATTGTGCAAGAACCTGGAATGTTAGGTCCATGAGTCAAGATAGATTGGATGAGGTCAAACAGGAGATGGCAAGAGTGAACATCAACATTTTAGGAATCAGTGAACTAAAATGGACAGGAATGGGAGAATTTAATTCAGATGACCTTATATCTACTACTGTGGGCAAGAATCCCTTAGAAGGAATGAAGTAGCCTTCACAGTCAACAATAGAGTCCAAAATGCAGTACTTGGGTGCAATCTCAAAAATGACAGAATGCTCTTGGTTCATTTCCAAGGCAAACCATTCAATATCACAATAATCCAAGTCTATGCCCCAACCTCTAATGCTGAAGAAGCTGAAGTTGAATGATTCTATGAAGACCTACATAACCTCCTAGAACAAACACCAAAAAAAGAAGTCCTTTTCATCATAGGGGACCGGAATGCAAAAGTAGGAAGTCAGGCGATACCTGGAATAACAGGCAAGTTTGGCCTTGGAGTACAAAATGAAGCAGAGCAAAGACTAACAGAGTTTTGCCAAAAGAATGCGCTGGTCATAGCAAACACCCTCTTCCAACAACACGAGGGATGACCCTATACATGGACATCACCAGATGGACAATACCAAAATCAGATTGACTATATTCTTTGAGCTGAAGATGGAGAAGCTCTATACAGTCAGCAAAAACAAGACCTGGAGCTGACTGTGGCTCAGATCATCAGCTCCTTATTGCAGAATTCAGGCTCAAATTGAAGAGAGCAGGGAAAACCACTAACCCATTCAGTTATGACATAAATCAAATCCCTTATGATTATACAGTGGAGGTGACAAATAGACTCAAGGGACTAGATCTGGTAGACAGAGTGCCTGAAGAACTATGGACAGAGGTTCATAACATTGTACAGGAGGTGATGACCAAAACCATCCCCAAGAAAAAGAATGCAAGAAGGCAAAGTGGTTGTCTGAGGAGGCCTTACAAATAGCTGAGAAAAGAAGAGAAGTGAAATGCAAAGAAAAAAGGGAAAGATATACCCAGCTGAATGCAGAGTTCCACAGAATAGCAAGGAGAGATAAGAAACCCTTCTTAAGTGACCAATGCAAAGAAATAGAGGAAAACAATAGAATGGGAAAAACTAGAAATCTCTTTAAGTAGGCTGGAGTTACCAAGGGAACATTTCATACAAAGATGGGCACAATAAAGGACAAAAATGGCAAGGACCTAACAGAAGCAAAAGAGATTAAGAGGTGGCAAGAATACACAGAAGAACTATACAAAAAAGGTCTTAATGACCCAGTTGACTATGATGATGTGGTTACTCACCTAGAGCCAGACATTCTGCAGCATGAAGTCAAGTGGGCCTAAAGAAGCATTACTACAAGCAAAGCTAGTGGAGGTGATGGAATTCCAGCTGAGCTATTTCAAATCTTAAAAGATGATGCTGTTAAAGTGCTGCACTCATTATGCTAGCAAATTTGGAAAACTTAGCAGTGGCCACAGGACTGAAAAATGTCAGTTTTCATTCCAATCCCAAAGAAAAGCAATGCCAAAGAATGCTCAAATTACATACAGTTGCACTCATTTCACATGCGAGTAAGATTATGCTCAAAATCCTTCAAGCTAGGCTTCAACAGTACATGAACTGAGAACTTCCAGATGTACAAGCTGGATTTAAAAAAGGCAGAGAAACCAGAGATCAAATTACCAACATACTCTGGATCATAGAAAAAGCAAGGGAATTCTGAAAAATCATCTACTTCTGTTTCATTGATTATGCTAAATCCTTTGTCTGTGTGGATCACAACATACTCCACTGTGGAATATTCTTAAAGAGATGGAACTACCAGATCACCATAACTTCCTCCTTAGAAACCTGTATGTAAGACAAGAAGCAACAGTTAGAACAGGACATGGAACAATGGGCTGGTTCAAGTACGTCAAGGCTGTATGTTGTCACCCTGTTTACTTAACTTCTGTGCAAAGTACAGCATGTGAAATGCCAGGCTAGATGAATCACAAGCTGAAATCAAGATTACTGGGAGAAATATCAACAACCTCAGATATGCAGATGATACCACTCTAATGGCAGAAGGTGAAGAGGAACTAAACAGCCTCTTGATGAAGGCTAAAGAGGAGAGTGAAAAAACTGGCTTAAAACTCAACATTCAAAAAACTAAGATCATGGCATCCAGTCCTGTCACTCATGGCAAATAGATGGGGAAAATGTTTCCACCAGTGTCAGATTTCATTTTCTTGGGCTCCAAAATTGATGTGGACAGTTGACTGCTACCATGAAATACTTGATCGTTGGAAGAATAGCTATGTCAAACTTAGCCAGTGTTTTTAAAAACAGAGACATTACTTTGTTGACAAAGATCTGTATAGTCAAAGCTATGGTCTTACCAGTAGTCATATATGTAGGTGAGAGCTGGACCATAAAGAAGGCTGAGTGCTAAAGAATTGATGCTTTCAAACTGTGGTGCTGGAGAAGACTCTTGAGAGTCCCTTGGACAGCAAGGAGATCAAACCAGTCAATCCTAAAGGAAATCAACCCTGAATATTCATTGGAAGGACTGACTGCTGAAGCCAAAGCTCCAATACTTTGGCCACTTGATGCGAAGAGCTGACTCATTGGAAAAGACCCTGATGCTGGGAAAGATTGAAGGCAGGAGGAGAAGGGGGGAGACAGAGGATGAGATGGCTGGATGGCAACATTGACTCAATGGACATGAGTTTGAGCAAATTCTGGGAGACAGTGATAGACAGAGAAGCCTGGAGTGCTGCAGGTCATGGGGTCACAAAGAGTCAGATGTGACTTAGTAATGGAACAACAACAGCTATATGTATGTGTGTGTATACACACACACACACACACAACACAAACTGCATCTTCTTATCCATTCATCTGTTCATGGACTCTTAGGTTGCTTCATATCTTTCCTGCTATAAAGAATGCTGCTATGAACATTGGGGTGCATGCATCTTTTCAAATTAGTGCTTTCATTTATTCTGGATATATATCTGGGATACAGTTGGTTTTTTGAGCAACCTCTGTACCATTTTACATAGTGGCTGTACCAATTTACATCTCACCAACAGTATACAAGGGTTCCCTTTTCTCCACATCCTGGCCAACACTTGCTATTTGTAGACTTTTTGGTAATAGCCATTCTGACAGTTGTGAGGTGATATCTCATAGTGGTTTTTGATTTTCATTTCTCAGATGATTAGTGATATTGAGCATCATTTCATGTGCTTGTTGGCTATCTGTATGTCTTCTTTGGAAAAATGTCTATTCAGGTCTTTTGTCCATTTTTTTAAGAATCTTTTTTAAATATTGAGTTGCATAAACTAAATATATATACATACACACACACATAACACACACACACACACACACACACATATATACTTTTTTTTTTTATAGCAACCCCTTATTGGTCATATTATTTGCAAATATTTTCTCCCATTCAGTAGGCTGTGTTTTCATGTTGTCAATGCCTTCCTTTGCTGTGTAAAAGCTTTTAAATTTCATTAGGCCCCATTTGTTTTTAAATTAACTGATTGATTAATTTGGCTGAGTTGAGTCCTAGTTGCGGCACGCAGGACCTTCTCTTGTGGCCTGCAGGCTCACTAGTTGCCATGGAGCAACTAAACCTGTGCGCTGCCACTACCCTAGAGCACGGGGGCTTCAGTAGTTGCAGCGCACAGGCTTAGTTGCTCCATGGCATGTGAAATCTTAGTTTCCCAGCCAGGGATCAAACCCACGTTGCCTGCCTTGCAAGGCATATTCTCAACCACTGGACCACAGGGAAGTCCCTCTGTTGTTGTTTTTTTTGAAATATAATTGTTTTACAATGTTGTGTTAGTTTCTGCTGCACAACATTATGAATCAGCTGTATGTGTACATATATCTCCTCCCACTCACCCATCCCCATTCCACCCCTTCAGGTCATCACAGAGCACCAAGCTGAGCTCCTTGTGCTATACGTCACCTTCCCACTAGCTATCTATCTAACACATAACAGTATATATATATATATATGTCAAAGCCATTCTCTCAATTTGTCCCCCACTTCTTCCCCCCACCGTGTCCACAAGGCCATTCTCTACATCTGTGCCTCTATTCCTGCCCTGCAAATGGGTTCATCAGTACCATTTTTCTAGATTCCATATATATGTGTTAATACACGATATTTGTTTTTCTCTTTCTGACTTACTTCACTCTGTATGACAGGCTAGGCTTACTGACTTGCTTATAATGAATAGACTGTGGCAGAAGTAATGTATGACTTCTGAGACTAGGTCATAAAACGCGTGACCTGATCACTCCCTGATCAGTTCAGTTCAGTCACTCAGTCGTGTCTGAATCTTCGCCACCCCATGTACCACAGCATGCCAGGCCTCCCTGTCTATCACCAACTCCCGGAGTTTACCCAAACTTATCTGCATTGAGTCAGTGATGCCATCCAGCCATCTCATCCTCTGTTGTCCTCTTCTCCTCCTGCCCCCAATCCCTCCCAGCATCAGGGTCTTTTCCAATGAGTCAGCTCTTCGCATCAGGTGACCAAAGTATTGGAGTTTCAGCTTCAACATCAGTCCTTCCAATGAACACCCAGGACTGATCTCCTTTAGGATGGACTGGTTGGATCTCCTTGTAGTCCAAGGGACTCTCAAGAGTCTTCTCCAACACCACAGTTCAAAAGCATCAATTCTTTGGCACTCAACTTTTTTTATAGTCCAACTCTTATATCCATACATGACTATTGGAAAAACCACAGCCTTGACGAGACAGACCTTTGTTGGCAAAGTAATGTCTCTGCTTTTTAATAGGCTGTCTAGGTTGGTCATAACTTTCCTTCCAAGGAGTAAGCATCTTTTAATTTCATGGTTGTAGTCACCATCTGCAGTTATTTTGGAGCCCTCAAAAATAAAGTCTGCCACTGTTTCCACTGTTTCCCCATCTATTTGCCATGAAGTGATGGGACCAGATACCATGATCTTAGTTTTCTGAATGTTGAGCTTTAAGCCAACTTTTCCACTCTCCTCTTTCACTTTCATCAAGAGGCTCTTTAGTTGTTCTTCACTTTCTGCCATAAGGGTGGAGTCATCTGCATATCTGAGGTTATTGATATTTCTCCTGGCAATCTTGATTCCAGCTTGTACTTCATCCAGGCCACATTTCTCATGATGTACTCTGCATATACGTTAAATAAGCAGAAAGACAATATACAACCTTCAAGTACTCCTTTTCCTATTTGGAAGCAGTCTGTTGTTCCATGTCCAGTTCTAACTGTTGTTTCCTGACCTGCATACAGATTTCTCAGGAGGCAGGTCAGGTGGCTGGTATTCCTATCTTTTTCAGAACTTTTCACAGTTTATTGTGATCCACACAGTCAAAGGCTCTGGCATAGCCAATAAAGCAGAAATAGATGTTTTTCTGGAACTCTCTTGCTTTTTCGATGATCCAGCAGATGTTGGCAATTTGATCTCTGGTTCCTCTGCCTTTTCTAAAACCAGCTTGAACAACTGGAAGTTCACGGTTCACATATTGCTGAAGCCTGACTTGGAGAATTTTGAGCATTACTCTCTGATCAGTCTGAGGCAAGCCAGCTGCTGTGTTGTGAGGATACTCAAGCAGCCATATGGAGAGAGATCCACACGGCAAGAAATTGAGGCCTCTTGCCAACAACCAGGGCCGACTTGCCAAGAATTTTCTTCCCCCACAAGGGAAACTCCCGTTGGACCTGACAGGATGTTCAAAGCTTCTTCTTCCCGTGATTCATTAACATGGTCAAAAATGACAACCTGTTGACTTACCTTTGTTTCCTATGAGTTGAGGCAGGGTGGATAGAACTAAGGCTCTCTGTTATATTATTAAATCCATTTTACAGATGAGGAAACCAAAGCTCAGAGAGGTTCAATAGTTTCCCCGAAATCCCGCAGCTCCTAATTGAGGCTCTCTGTTTTCATTTGGGGTTACTGGTTGGTATTAGCCAAGCCTGATCAATAGAAAGGTGAGGAGGTATATCAGGAGCTGAGAATCCCCTCACCTCTCCTCATCAAAGAGGAGCTTATGGTCTTGGTGAACCCCAGGTTTTGGGGCATGACTCTCACTGGAGAAAGGAGAACCTATCAAGGAGGTGTCTTCTGGGCCCCATCCTACCCTGGTGCACTGCATGTGGGTGACTGGCCTGGGAAGGCTGAAGGAGAAGGGTTGTTACTCCTCAGTAATGGAAGAGTGTCCAGCCTGGCTTCCCAAGCAATGCCTCTAACAGGAGAGACCACCCTCTCTCAGCTTCCTGGGGCAGTTGAGGATAAATGAGCAAACTAGCAGAAGGTAAAAATTAGCTTTTCCAAGGGACTTCCCTGGTGGTCCAATGGCTAAGACTCCATGCTTCCAATGCAGGGGGCCTGGGTTTAATCCCGAGTCAGGGAACTAGACCCCACATGCTGCAACTAAGATCCATGCAGCCAAATAAATAAATGAATAAATACTTTTAAAAAAAGAACTATGTTTAAAAAAATTTTATTTGCTTCTCCAAGAGGGCAGGGCCTTGACAATGCTTAGAAACTTTTCCCATGCTGAAATTCTACATATTTTCTTTCTGACTTACACAGTCAACACATTTTCTTTCTTTCTTTCTTTTTTTGTGTGTGTGTGACTGTTTTTCCTTTATTTATTTAACACATTTTCATTGTAAAATAAAGTACAAACAGTATGGAGTAAAAAAAAAAGAATGTTCTCCTTTATAACCTTAATCCCATTTTCTTACCATAGGAAACAACAGTTAACAGTCTGACTCGCAGCCTGCCAGACCTTATGGATCTTTAGGCTTCACTGTATATCAGATGTGTGATATACATGTATCACACTATATTTATGACCCTGGAGCTTATTTGTTTGTTTGTTTGCTTGTTTTCATTTGACGACAAATCATTGACATCTTTTGTTCATGTCAGCACATACAGATCTAATCCTCCCTCTTTTCTAATAGCGGTTTAATTTCCATAGTATATGTGAGGGGGAGCAATGAAAAACTGTGCTAAGAATAACCACTTTTCACTGCCTTCTCTGCAGTGGGAAATGAGAGTATGTTGAATGGAGCATTTGGCAGGTTTGAGTGGAGGAATGTTGGGGAAGGAGTTATGGAGAGCAGAGTTATTCTTTATAATGGTGGTGGTGGGGGGTGGATTTGGAGCCTCTGAGCCTCGCTCCCACCACCCCTCATCCCACCCCTCTAGATTATCACAGAGCATTGAGCTGAGCTCCCTGTGTTACACAGCTGCTTCCTGCTAGCTATCTGTTTTGCACATGGTACTGTATATCTGTCAATGCTACTCCCTCAGTTCGTCCCACCCTCTCCTTCCCCTGCTGTGTTCACGAGTCTGTTCTCTATGTCTGTGTCTCTATTCTTGCCCTGTAAATAGGAACATCAGTACCATTTTTCTAGATCACATAAATATGCATTAATATACAATGTTTGATGTACTCTTTCTGACTTACCTCACTCTGTATAACAGGCTCTAGGTTCATTCACCTCTCTACAGGTCCTCACATCTTTGGCAAGCTTACTAAATTTATAAATGAATATATTCCTCATCTCTTGAGCATATCCTTAGAATAACTTTGCAGGGTGCTATTACTGGATAAAAATGTAGAATTTCTCTATGGTTCTTGTGACATTGTTTGTTAAACTTAACGCAAGGAGCTGTAAGAATTACACTCTCACTCATAAAATTTTGCTTTTTCAAAATGTATGTTGGATTAGAACATACATCCTAAGGACATTCAAAATGCTTATCCATGTCCCACAAAAGTTGGTGAGGAAGTCCTACAATGGAGTGAACATGGGTGAGTAGAACCCAGAAGGGAAGCAAGTCCCCTGCCACCAGCTTCCTGAAGGCTGGACTTGGTCCCAAATGATGAACCCATAAGCTCATATCTGGGCCCTGAGACACTCCAGGAAGCAGTGGTGGCCCACTGATAGTGTCTGAGAAACACTCGGGAAGTGGCTGGGCGTTTTGGTACCCTATCTTGTAGGAAGTGAGGGCCTACAATTGGAAGAGAAATGAGGGAAGTGTGTCCTGTCTGGAGTTGTTAAAGGTTTCATGACCTTGGACATGAACTAGACCTAGTAGGGGCAGAGGAACCCCAAGCAAAACCCGGGATGGCTGTAAGCCTGCCGCTGGGGCAACTGCCTTATGCAAGATTTCCTCCATTTGCTTCATTTGCACATGAGGAGTTATTTCTCCAGTAGTTAGATAAGAAGCCTCTTCTCTTCTCTTTGTTGTTCCCACCAAAGTCAAGCCCATGGACATCAGCCTCAGAGACCAGTTACTTCTGACTTTGGGCAGCATCTTCCCTGAGGGGCTCCTGTGGCCTATCCATACCTTCCAGCCTTGAATTTTAGCCTACCTGGTCTCTGTGGATCCCAGATCCTGCATTTCTGCCCCTGTCTTGCCCTTATTCCTCTCCAGGCTCAATTTCTAATAACTACCCATCTATTTCCTGCCTGCATGGAATTCTCATTGGCTTCTCCTGGTCCCCAGTACCACCCACCTTATAGAACCATGACTGAGCCTGTCAGGTCCATAAATACTGGCCCCACTTTCTTGCCAGATCCTGTTAGCTGGGCCTCACCTGTCAGCCCTTGCTGACCTGGTGTCCACCCTGGATCCTGTGTGGCCATCTGGAAACTGCCAAGTGTGGTCCATGCCAGTGGCATGTCAGGAAATCCACTGAGTTGACAACAGTGAGTTGAGCACATCCACATGGGGAGCGCAACTACCAGGCATAGCTCACGTGAGCCTGGTTCCCACGACAGCATTATTCATAACTTTTGAGGCAGTGGTGGGTGGTATAGAAAAGAACAGGGATTTCAAAGTCAGGCAGCAGAAGTCAAATCTTGGCTCCATGACATAATACATTGAGCAAGTTTCTTAACTTTTCATAACCTTAGAGGCCTTGTTTGGAAAAATGAGGATTAAAAAAAAGTACCTAGGGACTTCCCTGGTGGTCCAGTGGCTGAGACTGTGCTCCCAATGCGAGGGGCCCAGGTTCGATCTCTGGTCAGGCAACTAGATCCCACATGCTGCAACTAAGAGTTCTCATGCTGCAATTTAAGATCCCTTGTGCCACAACTGAAGATCCTGCTTGCTGCTGAGAATCCCACATGCCACAGCTAAGACCTGGCACAGCCAAATAAAATAACTAAATAAAGATTTTTAAAAGTACCTGACTCATCAGGCTATTGTAGGGCTAACTGAAATAAGTGATCATGATTTATAGTGAGAATTTCTCAATGGTGAGAGTATTCATTTGTTAGGGATGGCATTACATAGTACCAAGCACTGAGTAATTCAATAACCGGAGTATGTTGTCTCACAGTTCTGGAGGCTGGATGTCTGAATCAGGAGTCGGCAGGGTTTGTTCCTTCTAAGAGCTGATCAGGAAGGATCTATCTGAGGCCTCTCTCCTCAGCTTGTGTATGTTCATCTTCTCCTGTATCTTTTCACATGGTGCAGAGTATGTGTGTGTTTGTATCTGTCCAAATTCCTCTTTTTCTGAGGACACCAGTCATTGGATTAGGCCCACCCTAGGGACCTCATCTTAAATGATTACATCTGCAGCGATCCTATTTCCAATATGGTCACATTCTAAGAGGGTTAGGACTTTCACATGTGAATTATGGGGTAATAAAATTCAAACTGTAAGAGTAAGTTATCATTGTTTGTTAGGAGCTCTTGTGCAGCCCTGATAACTGATGGGATTTTAGTGGAATTCAGTGGTAATGTCAGGCGAGTGTACGCTCCTCAGTTTTTGTCTCGTCACAGCAAAGATTTGAAGTGACGGACAGTAAAGCCCCCTCGGCGTGTCACAGCTCTCGGGTCTTGGACAGACCATGTTACAGCTCTTAGATAAATCAGTGTTACAGCTCAATGTTACAGCTCTATTGTATTTAGAAGATAGCAGGAAAATCCATCTTAGAGGCGTGAGGGCAGGTTGATCCAAAGACGCGAAGAGAAGAGCACCCCAGCGCATGGGGGAGAGAGAGAGAGAGAGAGCGAGCTAGCTTTGGCTCCTCTTTTTATATGTTTTTCTCTCCCTTGGCCTGTCCTATGTAAATTGGGTCAGCCAGGAGGGCTGTTTGTTTTACCTGAGGTTCTCACTCCTGTCCTCGGACTTTCCTTTGTTGTATTTTCGCGGGCTTTTCCCTTCCAGGTCTTTTAGCCGCCGCTATTCTGGACTCTTTTTCCCTATTCTAACTACCTAACAGTAACCATTCAACATTTGAAGTGAAGTGCCTTCTACTGAGATAGTGGTTGTATCAGTCACACATTGGTAGTGGCAGGCCTGTGGGGCCCCACAAGCCTCCAAATTTATGTGTAGGAGCTAAACTTGCAGATGTTATTTTCCCCTTTTCCCTAAGCTGTGGTGACAGTGGTGGTGGGTAGTGATGGTGGTGGTAAGCTCCCAAAGTGTCAGACAGGCCATCCCCAAGCCCGCTGTCCATGCTGGATCCACAGAGCCTAGAGCTGAGGTCAGATCCCGACTCTGTTCACCTCCTTTCCCTCCTATCTTCAGCCCAGGTCACTGTGAAGAAGCTTCATACCTCATGGCAAATTACTGCATCACTGGGAATTCAATCCCTGATAAGTGCAGGGGATGTCAGCTACCTACTCTCCTTGTTCTATAGGAAACCTAGGTTCCTATTAAGGCTGGAGGACAAGCAGTGCCCAGAACTGAAAGCTGGGCCTTCTTTATGCCAGACCAAGGGAAGTGGGAAAGCTGAAAGTCAAAAGGATGTCAGGGTGTGTACAGAGTGGAACAGACGACCTTTCATCACTGATACCACTTATGCACACCCCAATACATTTGATGCTATTCATGGGAGCCCAAGGTCATGGCCGACTCTCCCTGCCTGCTCCTCCAAGGGGAGTCATATTTAGGAAAGCTTTGCCCTTAGAAGGAAGCAAGAACATAGGTGCTTGAGTCTGGACTGCACACTTTCAGCATTAATGTGTCAGCATCTTAACACCAAGGAGACCTGAGTTTGGACAGTTGTTGTTTTGCTTCTCACCAGGTCAAGGTTCTATCTCTGAACACTGTGGCAGGATTTATGTGGCTAGAGACAGTAGTGAGCCATTGGGATGTGGCCAAGCCTGAGGACATTGCAACTTCCTCTCCAGCTTCATCCTTGGGGGTGCACTGGCTTTGTGAGGACACAGAGCCAGGTTCTCAACTCTTTCTTTCTTCTATTAACTATCACAGAATTCCCTTTCTAATTTCATCTTCTGGATCAGCTCAGATTTAGAAAATATTTATTGAATATACATACTCTGCTAGCAATTTAATATGTCTTCTTTGGAAAAATATCTATTCAAGTCTTCTGTTCATTTTTTAATTGGGTTATTTGTTTGTTGGATGTTGAGTTGCATGAATTCCCTTCTGTAAGTAGTTGTGATTTTGGTATGCCTGTGGAAAGAGGTGCGTTCAGGGTCTTCCCATTCCATCTTGGCCACAAACCAGCAATCTTTTGCAAGAAATGGCATGGACTGTTTTTGTTTTTGTTTTTGTTTGAGAGAAGTTATAGGCATTTAGGGGATTCTAAAACTTCCCTTTCACATGAGCTCATTAGTCTCTTTTTTTGGCCTGTCACTAGTTAGGGCAGTGGTTCTCAAATTTCAGTGGGAATTTCTTAGAAAGCTTGTTAGAAATGACAGAACCCCCTGCTCTACAACCCTCAATCTGGAATAGAATCCAGGAAATTCAATTTAAAACATGTGTAGTAGGCAATCACATGTTGAGAAGCACTACTTTAGGAGAAGCCTTCCAGATGTAAGCCTGTCTTGACAGAGTAACTAGGGGAAGGCCCACAATCTCAATTTTATAGAATTACATTTTTGTTTATACAAGGGTTTTTGTTGAATGCAAAAACCAAATATAATAGAATGTTTAGGCCATCAGGGGACTTTTCCTCACAAATCAGAAGAGAAACCTCTCTAAGCAAAGTGTTTTCCTAGTTTTGGTTCAAAGCATACGGTCACCTTTCAAAGGGTAAACTTTAGCATGCCATTTGTTCAGATGCAGCGGTAATTGCTAACTCTCCAAATGCCAAGTGTGGGGCTGCTTGAGGCCTTGAACAGTCTGCCACAGAAAGACTCTGGCACTTGGAGTATTTTCAATATTTTAAAATTCCTGTGTTGTTCTTCGCTGAATAGGTTTGCTTCTTCTAGAAATGGGATCTCTCCTTGTGAATTAGGACAAATTAGCCTGTGCTCACTGTGCACTTGCGGGGGGGTCCACTTTGGGGCTCTGCCCCTTTCCTAGCAGAGCTGGGCTCTCCCAGTGTGGAACTGGGGCTGGAGGCTTGCCTTTGGAGATGGACTAGAGGCAGGTAGGTGGCCAGTCTTGGCAAATGAGGGAAGGGCAAGGAAGCCATGACACTGCAGACAACCTTGACCTTTTGGGCTGGTCCCAGACAGGTTTAAAAATTTCAACTTTCAGGATGTGGAAACAGAGAATGGGGATCTTTCTTTGGAGAGGCTCCTGGCACTGCAGTAGCAGAAGGAGTGTCCAAGAGAAAATAGGCAAAGACGTGAAAAAGGAAATGGTGTCAAATTAGTAGAGAAAAAGGGGCTGAAGAGATGATGTCAGAGCAAGGGCATCAGAGGGAGGCAAGCAAATGTGGTTTTGAGAGAAAATTCTGGAGCTAAAGAGGTTTGGGTTTAAATCAGAGCTCTGCCACTTGCTAGCTGTGTACCCTTGGAAAGGATACTTCACCTTTCTAAACTTTATTTCTGTAAAATAAGGGTAAGAATACTACTTACTTATAAATTCTTGTGTGGGTAGTGGTAGTGGTTTAGTTGCTAAGTTGTATCCAACTCTTGCTATCTCATGGACTGTATAGCCCATCAGGGTCCTCTGTTCATGGAATTCTCCAGGCAAGAATGCTGGAGTGGGTTGCAGTTTCCTTCTCCTGGGGGTCTTCCCTAACCGGGGATTGAACCTGCATCTCCTGCATTGCAGGCAGATTCTTTACCATTGAGCCACCAGGGAAGCCCCCAATTCTTGTGTAGATTAAAGTAATTCATATGAAGGGCTTAACAGGACTTATCTGATATGTGTTACTGTGGACTGACTGCTAACTGTTATAACCATAAACTACCTTCACCTTCTTGATTTTGCATAAAATTGTTATGAGCTGCCTTCCCAACTTAGTGTACAAGCAAAATCATCTTCTTTGAAATTTCCAAGCACCCACAGTCCTGTCTTTTAGCCAGCAGTACAGTATCTTCCACTCAAGATGTCTTTTCTCTTGAATTTTCTAATAACCTCAGAGGTTTACTCAGTCCAAGAGTACAGTCTTGCCTCCAAATGCCAAGCAGAGAACTCTAGAGTCTTATTGCTTCTGCTTCTGTTGCCATCATATGGCGTCACAGTTGAAGAAAGTCTCAAGTAGTTGTGGATCATTGCCGTAGCAATGCCTTCATTGGTCTAGAACTCTCTGTGGTAGATTGTCTTTACCCTCCTTGTGAAAGGGTTGTATTTTTCACTTCACTGCTGTCCAGCTTGGTCCTGTGACTTGCTTTGGCCAAACTGCTTCCAATCAGAAACTTCAAGAGCCATCACTCTCTGTCTTTTTCTTCTACCACAAAATTGGCAATGTGGGGTTTGCTCCTTTAGTTTGAGTCCTGGAGTGAAGAGTTTGCAGAACAGAGTCAAACCACAGCCAGAATGTAATATGACTAAGACATAAAGCTTTACTGTTGTAAGCTGCTGAAAATTTGGAGCTTTTTGTTACTATAGCATAACCTTCTCTAACTGACTGATATATCCTCTTGAGTCACAGGAGTGTCTCTTATTTATGTTCTAAAGTTATAGCATTTTTAAAAAAGATTTATTTGTTTGGCTGTGCCAGGTCTTAGTTGTGGCATGTGGGATCTTCAGTCCTCATTGTGGCATGCAAACTCTTAGTTGCAGCATGTGGGATCTAGTTCCCTGACCAGGGATTGAACATAGTCCCTCTGCATTGGGAGTGCAGAGTCTTAGCCACTGGACCACCAGGGAAGTCCCCTAAAGTTATAGTTCTTTTAGTTCATACATTTGACTCAGGCTTTACACCCAAAGCACACCACTATATCAGGGTGGCTTGGTTGAGAGGAGCCTACAGCCTGAGTACAATCTCCACCACCCCCAACCCCCTTCCTCTGTAACTACGGAGGCTTTTATCACAGGCCCCAGCCCAGACCCTCATGGTGTGTGCCCCTCTGGGGCCCTTGGTATCACTTTCTGCTCACAGATTCCAACTGGGGCCCTCCCAATACATCAGTGAGATTGAAATAATATTCCTGCAGAAGGAAAGGGTTAGGGGCTCAATGCCCTTGCTTCCTGTGCAGATTTACCACAGTGGACATATCACAGATGTTTGGAAGAAGTAGTCTTTATCAGACTACAGGAGTTTGTTACATCTCTTTCCTGTGTACAAGTGCCTATTTGCCTTACGTTAGTTAGGGGAGGTCACTCAGTCGATTTTTCCCCCATAGTAGATACAGTCTACCCCAATGTAGTTTGTTATTCCCACTCCTAATGATAGCAAAAATTATAGGTTTTTTGGGTTTTTTTTGAAGTCTCCATTAGCAGCCCCTCTGTTATATGTAGATGTTATATGGAGGTCTTAATGAGAGGGCCTGAGGTCAAATCGCAGAGGTAAAAGATTCACAAAGAGGCAACATCGTTTGTTCTACCTCATTCTCCTGTTTCTCCTTCTAAAAACTCCAAAAAATAAGATGAAACTCTGAGAGTTCAAAGAATTATTCTAATGCAAAATTGAAGGCGACGTCACTCAGGCTTTCATATTAACACAACTAGAAAAAGTATGTGAAGGGTCTGTGGTCAGCAATGGATCTATTTTTTTAAGTTTTGGCTGTGCTGGGTCTTCGCTGCTGTGCAAGCTTTCTCTAGTTGCAGCGAGCGGGGGCTACTCTCTAGTTGCGGTGTGGGGGCTTCTCATTGCGGTGGTTTCTCTTGTGTGGAGGACAGGCTCTAGGCACACAGGTTCAGTAGTTGTGGCACATGGGCTTAGTTTCTCCATGGCATGTGGGATCTTCCTGGACCAAGGATTGAACCCGTGTCCCCTTATTGGCAGGCAAATTCTTAACCACTGGACCATCAGGGAAGTCCAGCAATGGATCTTTTAATCACAAAGGAGGAGGGAAGACCTAGCCAGGCTCAGGGAGAGGAGCTCTCAATACAGGGAGTAGAGACCTTTCAGTCACTGTTGTCTGGTGTCCCTCTGCCAGTGGGTGTAAGCAACAGGGGCCTTTTAGAAGTGTCTTTCTGGCTACTGAGGTGGGGGGACTGGATTGGATTGGACAAAGGCAAGAGTAAAGGCAAGGAGACTCATTAGCAGGAAGTAGAAAAGATACATGTTTATTGAATGAATGAATGAAGAAATGAATAGTAAGCCGTGGATTTTAAGCTGTGACTTTGAGTCCCTGAACATGCACATGCTAAGTTGTTTCAGTCTTGTCTGACTCTTTGTAACCCCATGGACTGTAGCCCACCAGGCTCCTCTGTCCATGGGATTCTCCAGGCAAGGATGCTGGAGTGAGTTGCCATGCCCTCCTCCAGGGGGTGTTCCCAACCTTGGGATAGAACCCATGTCTCTTACATCTCCTGCATTGGCAGGCATGTTCTTTACCACTAGCACCACCTGGGAAGCCCCTTTCTATCCCTACTCTTGGCCAAAGGCCATTCTCTGCGGTGTATGTCGTGTTCCCTAAGGGCTATGGCATGTCTTCAGACTTTTGGAAGAGTAAAACTCTTCCCTTACTGCTGTCCTCCACTGACTCTATGAATCCCCACTCTCTTCCTTACTGGCAGGTCCCTTGGACAGTAGCCCCTGAGATCCTCTCCTGTTTTTCTTTGAGCAATTTGGAGGTTTGGGAGCTTGACCATAAGCTGGCATAAAGTCTGGTTCTAGGCTTTGGCATGTTCCCCTTCTTTACCTCTCATAGTTCTGAGCTGTGGCTTACTTAATAGCAGGCACCACCTTTTCTTAGAGCCTTTCTGATTCACATCACAATTTTAGCCCACCAAAAATCCTCATCCCACTCCATATATCTAAATTTGAAGCGCAAGCAGATTCCTGTGGGTCATAGGGTGACAGCCTCCATGCAGAGCCAAGGTGGCTCCCCAAAGCCATGCACTTCCAATGGGTAACTTCTCCCTTTGGCCCTTACGGCTCGTAGGGAACCCGTCACCCAAGGGCCCTGCCCCCAGGGTCCAGTCTTACAGTTTTTCATTCCCAGAGCATTTTCAACATTAAGAAAAACAAAAACAAATCAAAACAAGGAGCAGCATTCCCATCCAAGAAAGATGAGGGAGGTCCCTAGCACCACTCAAAACTAGCTTTTGGAGAATCCAAAACAAGCCATGATGCTTTAAGATGTCTTTTGCTTTTAATCCAGAAGAAGAAGGGATGATCACAAAGGAAGGCTCAGATCCAAAGTGAATTCTTTTGTCTAGTACATAGTTTATTTTAAATGTGAAAGTTCAAGGTTACACAAACAAATGGATTGGATGGGACATTTGTGAATTCTGAAGCATAGACATTTCTCCATGTTTGGAGGATGTGCTCAGATATGTGTTTGTGCAATTTTTGTCATTGTTGAAAAAAAATGAGGTACTGAGCCTGAGGAGCACTGCACCCAGAATGTTGTGAAAAATAAAGAAATGGTAGTACAGGGCCCAGAATCCCAAGGAGGGGAAGGAGAGTAAATATGGCCCTAGTTGATATTATCTTCACATGGCCCCAGGATACCTGGTTGAACAACCTCTTTCAGATATATCACACCATAAGTTGGATAGATTTACTGACTGAATGGAATAAATTGGGCAGATAAACTGCTGTCAAGATGATTGACTTACAGAAATGTTCCTCCTACTTTTCTTTCATTATTACCTACCTGATTTTGTTTAAATCTCTTTACGAACTTGACTTTAGCTTGCATTGACTTCATCAGGAAGCTTTGAGAGAGGGATTTCCTGGGGGTGAAAATCAAATTATTCATCAGCAACTGGATTGAAGGAAAGAGCCTGGGACTTGAGGTGGGACTTGAGCCTGGGACTTCCAGGTCTTTCAAAGAACTGTATGATCCTGGATAAGGAATTTCATTTCACTGCCTTAACCTGGAAAATGCAGACTGAACACTTTGGAGGCATACATTTTGAGAATAAGTGATGGATATAAATCACTGTGTATAGTACCTGGTACAGAGTAAGTTTTGTAAGTCATGATATAACTCATGACGAAAAAAAAATATTCTGCCTGCTTTGTAGGGTCAAAAAAGCAATTAGGAGGCAATTGCATTGATGACTGGCAAAAAATCATAGAGGCCTAGATCTGTAGATTGATAAACGTAGTAAGAAATGGTCAGACCCTGGATGTATTTTGAAAATACAGCCAACAGAATCTTCTGATGGATTCTCTGTGGGGTGTGCGAGGAGCAGGAAGGGAAATCATGAGTCATGTTTTGTGTTTGAGCAGCTCAAAGGATGGACTTGCCATTTACCAAGATGGAGAAAGCTGAAGGCAAAGCAGGCCCTTGGGTTAAGCTGGAGCTGACTGTGAAACACCCAAGGGGAGGTGTTGAGTGGGCAGTTGGATATATGACTTTGGAGTTGGGAGGAGAGGTCCAGGGTGGACATGAACATTTAAGAGTCTTTAGAGAGTTTAAATAGATGATATTTAAAATCATGAGCTCAAAAAGATTCTCTTGGGAATAAGTGCAGATAGAAAAGAGTCTAGGCCTGAGAACCAAGCCCCAGAAAAGTCTAACGTTCCATACTGGGGAGATGAGGAAGAACAAATGCAGGCTCTCTCTCTTCCTTCTCTTCCTCTTTCTTCTGCTTTTGTTGTTATGAAAGGGGACTGTTCTATTTAATTCAGTTAGCCTTCACTTGAACAAAACTACTTGCAAGAGTTCTTTTGGGTTTGCTCTTAAAAAGTGATACACGCTCTTCACAACTTCAAAGTCGTTTTAAAAAGGAAAAACACCCAACTCTGGGCTGTGGAAGCGGTCTCATGGTACAGGCATCCAATCAACAGCCAGTGCATCTGGAGATCAAGTTCCTCTCAGGATTAGTGAAATCGAGCTTTTGTTAGCATTAATTTAATGGTGGAATGTCAACTTACAAATCTCAAAAATCCTTTTATGCTTCACATCTCTTTTCTTTTTTCATAAAGAAAAATGCAAACTCCCAAACGTATGTGAAGCCTGAAAGGACAATCTGAGAAAGGTTTGTCTCTTCCTTTGGTGAGATAAACAATCTGTTGTGTCATGGCACCTGCATGGAAATCCTGTGTTTGAAGAACAAGTTGAGACTACAGTGTTATTCAGGATAGTTGTTGGTGGGGGCCAAGTAGAGAGAGCTCTATTTTGTGATAAAGATCTGGGAGTCTCAGTGGACCATGGATTTTCAGTGAGCCAAGAGTGACTTAGTTGTCACAGCACATGGTTGCTAAGTGCATGATGAAGCGAGTCTTGTTGCCTTCACATCCCAGACCTCACCAGATCCCTGAAAATTGGCTTCTGATTCCATCTATTGACATGGCCCTCCCAAATATCCAATAGCTTATTCACGGTCTTCTTCACTTGTGACTTAAGGGTCTCCTAGAGATCCATATTTCTAAAGTCTATGCCACTAGTCTAGACATCTCTCAAGGAACAATCCTTGCAATCCTGTATTTCTAACCATCTTCTGGGCATCTCCATGTGGGTGTCTCCATCTGGGTGTTTCCATCCAGGCATCCCACCAGCATCTCAAACTGAACTGATCTTTCTTGACCAGTGAGCGCCTGCTCCTGACTGCCCTATGGTATTAACATTCACTTTACCTGTCCAGGGATCAAAACTCTGGAGCCACCTGACCTCTTTTTTCCACACCCCACATGCAGTTAGGTCACAAATTTATCGAGTCTTTTTCTTTCTTCCCACCCTTATCACTGCTGTTACCTCTTCTGTGCAGAGCTTCCTGTGTCCAGTTGTCCATGTGTCATCTCCACTGGGATGTTTCACAGTCATCTACAACTTAACGTGTCCAAAATGGGACTCTTGAGTCTCTTACTCCTGTACCCCAGCCGGCTCTCCCATCTCCACAAATGACTCCACTGTATATCCAGTTGCTCAACCAAGGTCATTCAACCTTGAAATTTTCTTCTCTCCTGAGAGCCACATCTCTATGGGGTGTTTCAGGAGCACCTAGGCTAATGTTTACCCTAGCCACTCCACTATAGCCATGTGTTGTTAAAATATTGAGGTACCTCCCTGCCAGTTGGTAAACAGCTCCTACTCTGAGACCCCTGACTCTCCTCCACCACCTCAGTTGCCCTGGAATCTACCGCAGAATTCCCTAGATCTCCCCATGACCTGGCAACTCAGATCGTAGGGAGATCTAGTGTTGGTGCTTCATGCTGCAGGGGCTATCTAGGATCCAGTGACTCCAGTAATATAGCCATTGATACCTATTACAATTGGCCAGCGTGTGGGTCTTAACAGATATTTTGAAGATAATCCCCAGTGTTACCCATTTTAAAGAAGAGGAAATTGACACTGAAGAGATTACATAATTTCCCTATAGTTCCTTGGAGTCCATGTTACTCCAAAGGACTTTTATCAGCCATCTCTTGACTGGTCCCACTGTCTTACAACAATATTCCCAAAGCCTAACTTTCACCACACACTAGTCCTCCTTAGAAACCTCCTGGGGCTCCCAATCCACGTGGAGTTGAGTCCAAACTCAAGCCTTTGGTTCAAGGTTCCTTCATAGTCTGACCAACTCAGGCCAGCTCCATGACAGAAGCCCTGCCACTGCATTCCTGAGCACTTTGCTGCTTCTACACTTAGACCCACACCACTTATTCCTCTAGGAACACTCTCCCTGACCCACTCTCCACATCTTGAAACCTTGACCTGTTTGGTCACATGACTGCCTCAAATGCCCACTCCTCTAGAATCAAACCTTCCTCAATGTCCCCACCTGTTCTTTCTTGGAGCATCTGCAGCTCTTGGTTCAAGTTCAGCAGCCCAGCCCATCCATGGTTACTAATCACATTCTTCTTTACAGAATAGTTTTACTCTAATGCCTTATGTAAGCACACGGAGAGACAGTTTGTAAACCACTTTCACCCACCTTATAATCACAGATGTTACTTACTTTCTTGCATCTTACCCCGTAAGCTCCTGGAGGACAGGAGTCACGTTTTGCTCATCTGTGTAACCTCACTGCCAACAGAGGTCCAAACACAAGGTATGTGCACAGAGCATGTCCTTGAAACAAATGGGTAGTTCAAGCTCTTGAGGCCGAGTGGAGGACAATTTTTCTGGCAGCACTTCTCTCCAGAACTGGCCTAATGCAGTCAGGATGCCAGGATCTTAGCCACTAGACCACCAAGGAAGTTCCCCAAGTCTGCTCTCCTGAAGTTGACACCCTGAGATTCTAGAGTGGTAAAGATCAGTTTTACAATTGTGAGGCACTAGCAGGCTCCTTGACCTCTCCATATCCCAGGTTCCTCATCTAGGACCTAAGGGTGAGAAGGCCTACATCACATGGACTTGGTGAAGACTGACTAGACCTTATCTATAAAGTTGCTAACAGAGTGCCTGGCACAATTTTCAGTCAATGACACCTGTCATTGTCCCTTCCATTGACACCTGGATGCCATTCCTGCCTATTTGGCCACTTATCTGTTCATTTACTCATCCAGGGCCTAAGTACTGGGCATTTCACAGAGTCCCTACGTATAAAAGGGGCAGGGAGGCCAATACTCCCAGTGAGGTCATCCCAGTCCCTGAGCTGGCAGAGTTCTTGGCAAGCTCCTGCTTCTCCTGGCTTGGCTTCCCTCAGCCCCAAGATGTGCTTTTGGCCTGGGATTTTTAAACTTCTTCCCTGGCTTTGAGTCAGAGGGCCTGTGGGGAGAGCTTCCCCCAGTCGTGTGCCAGTGTGCCTCCGTTGGCCCACCACTTTGATGCTGAGGACACGTGATTGTCTCTGGTGGGAATGAGTGATGGATGAGCTGGAGATTTGGGTAGAGTGAGGCCAAATCCCTGTGTGGCTCCAGGAACAAGGATAAATATAGCCCGAGTAATTGCTCATGCTCTTTTAAGGATTAAAAGTCAGCTTTCAGGCAAGCTGTGAAGCTCCATGACCAGGACAGCAAAGGACACAGTGCCTTTTTTAGAGTGTGGTCAACACTCCTTGTATACTGCTGGGTCCCAGGCCTCCAAATACTGTTACTGTTTAAGTAAGGGGTCACTTTCTCTGGTCTATACCGCATGTGGACAGGGATGGCTCTGAAGTGTCCCTACCACATCCCATCAGCCAACTCTAGTCTGGCACACCCGAAAAAACATTTTAAATGAATGTGTGAGCTGTGAGAAGACTGTATTTTTAAAATAACTTTTAGAATTAAAGTACTTTTAAGTAGTACTTAATTAAGTACTATTAAAGAATTAAAGTATACACTACTATGCATAAAATAGATCACTGATGAGAACCCATTGTACAACACAAGGAACTGTACCCAATGCTCTCTGCTGACCTAAATGGGAAGGAAATCCAAAAAGGGGGGATATATGTGGTGGCTCAGATGGTAGGGCATCTGCCTGCAATGCAGGAGACCTGGGTTTGATCCCTGGGTTGGGAAGATCCCCTGGAGAGGGGAATGGCTACTCCCTCCAGTATTCTTGCCTGGAGAAGTCCGTGGACAGAGGAGTCTGGCTCGCTACAGTCCATGGGGTTGCAAAGAGTCGGACACGACTGAGCAACGAACACTCTACGCGTGTCTATAGCTGATTCACCGTGCTGTACCACAGAAACTGACACGGCAGTGTAAAGCAGCTATACTCCAATCAAAAAAAAGAATAAAATCTGTGATCTAGTTAACAATAAGGTACCAGTGCCCACTTTCTGGCTTTCCTATAGTCATATATGTTATTACCGCTGGGGGAAGTGTACATGAGACTCTTTGTACTATTCTTGAACTTCCCCTGCATTTCTGCAATTATTCAAAAATAAAAAGTAAAAAACCCAAAATAACCTTTAGTCAGGCTCATGCCAATACTCTGACGCTTGGGGGAGGCAGTGCTGGAAGATGAATTAACTAAATCCCTGTTTCTAGCAACGCTTCTGTTTCATTACTATTTTTGAATGTAAACATGTGACTAATTCACATGATTCAAACTTTAAATGTATAAATAAAATATACAGTGTATACTCTTTGCCCCAACCAGTTAGATTTCCTCCCCATAGGCTACTACATGCTAAGTCACTTCAGTTGTGTCCGACTCTTGGAAACCCTATGGTCTGCAGCCCACCAGGCTCCTCTGTCCATGGGATTCTCCAAGCAAGAATACGATAGTGGGTTGCCATGCCCTCCTCCAGGGGATCTTTCTGCCCAGGGACTGAACGTGTGTCTCTTATGTCTCCTGCATTGGCAGATGATTTCTTTACCGCTAACACCGTATGGCAATTAATGTTATTTGTTTCTTGTGTTAATTTTAGAGAGATTGTGTGTACACACACATATGTACTTGTGAGTATGTATGTGTGAATATACGTATATTTGTGTGTGTGTTTATATATCTATACTGTTCTGTCATCTTACTTTTCCCACTTACCTGTGAGATCTTAGAGACTTTTCTCGTCACTACATAAAGGGCTTTCTTGTCCTTTGCTGTGGCTATACCCATCATTTTTTATGGCTGCCAGTTGGTGGACACTTACATTGTTTCCAATCCTTCTGCTTTTACAAACAAAGCTGCAGTGAATAATCCTGTTTATTTGTCATTTCCCCAAGTGTGGGAATATGTTTGCAAAATAAATTCTTAGGTGTGAAATTGGATCAAAGGATACAAGCCTTGTAATTTTGATCATGCTAAATTGTCTTCTACAGAGCGTGCTCATTTCACACGCCCATCAGTGACGCACTTTATGAAATGCTTGTGTTAATGTAGTGATTTTCAACGTTATTTGGTGACCCCTTTGTGAGTCTGGTGAAAGCTATGGGCCTGTACCCAAGAAAAACAGAAATCACACAGTATTTTGCACACAATTTCAGTTGACTCAGAGACTCCTGAAGGCTATCCATAAACCTTAATTTAAGAAATTAGACTGAAGAGAAGGAAGTATGGTACAGGAGAAGACTTTTAGGGCCAAACCACCCAAGTTCACTCCTTCACTTTACCGCTTACTGGCTATGGAACATCAGACAAGTCTTTTTGCCTCTTCAAGTCTTAGTTTCCTTTTCAAAAGAATGGTATAATAGCTCTATTTCACAGGGCACATAGGAAGGTACATGCTTTTATGCAGAGTGTCTAATATAGTGATTGGAATATAGTAGGTGTTCAATATAAGGTTTATATAACACATACAGACACATAGACACACAGACATACACTCACACCTCCTTCCTCACATGCACACAAACCCAAGTTTCTAGTTGTCTTTACAATAATTGCTGCTGGATTCATAAAATCAACTTTTGGAGTACCATTCCCTAAAATGGGGTTATTGGACCAACTGCATAAGTAAGAATCACCCAAGGGCCTTAATTAAAATGTAGGTTTCTGGACCTCACTTTAGATCCACAAGATTAGAATTTCTAGAAAAGGGGTCCAGAGAGTTTCACATTTGATGGTTCTATTGCACAATGAAGTTGGAGAAACAGCGCTAAAGAGTTTGGTAATTCATTCTAGTCTCTATCCCTGCAGTTCTAGTAGCTATCACCTTCTGGTTTTGCCAGTGGGAGCCTGTTCCCAGTAGATGGATAGGTGTAGATGCCTGAGAAAAAGCGTGGCTAGTACCCAGGAGTCTCCTCTGGTTCCACCTACAAAAATACAGTTATTTATGGGTTTGACAGACAGCATGTACTATGGTCTCATCAGGAGTCTCTTTTGTAACAAGCAAGGAGAAGAGACAGTCCAGGACTGGATGTCTATAGAAGGGGCTGGGATAGAAGCCCAGGGGGCCAGCTTTGGGGGAGAAAGCCTGCCACAGCCAGGAACTGAGGATAAAGACCATATGCAGTCAGACACCTGTCACCAGGAGGGCTTCAGGCCACACGTCTTCAGGCACCAACACCTAGAGCTCTCGGCATGACTGGTGAGCACTTTCTGAGGTGGTAAGTAATGGCCCATGACTAGAGTTGTCAGATTTAGCAAATAAAAATGCAGGATGAGCCATTAAATTTCATTAAATTAGAAATTCAGATTTTATATATATATACATACACATATATATGGGGCTTCCCTGGTAGGTCAGCTGGTAAAGAATTTGCCTGCAATGCAGGAGATGCCAGTTCGATTCCTGAGTTGGAAAAATCCCCTGGAGAAAGAATAGGTTACCCACTCCAGTATTCTTCAGCTTCCCTGGTAGGTTAGATGGTAAAGAATCCGCCTGCAATGAGGCAGACCTGGGTTTGATCCCTGGGTTGGGCAGATGCCCTGGAAGAGGGCATGGCAACCCACTCCAGTATTTTTCCCTGGAGAATCCGCATGGACAGAGGAGCCTTGTGGGTTACAGTTAATGGGGTCGCAAAGAGTCAGACACTACTGAGCAATTAAGCCCACAGCATAGCATATGTGTGTGTGTGTGTGTGTGTGTGTGTGTGTAAGCTTGTCCTGTGCAATATTTGGGACATACTTATACTAAATTCAAGTCTACTTAGGTGTCCTGCATTCTATCTGGCAGTCCTACTCAGGGTTTCTCTGAGCTGCCTCAAACTGCAGAAAAGGGCTGGAGCCCCCATGTGACTGGCCAGGTCCCACAGTACCATGATCTTTCTCTGGGTGGGGGACTGCACCCAAGGTGGTGAGGAGTGAATAAGGGCAAGGTGTGGACTTCGGGAGAGAGCAGCTCTCCCTCACCTGTGTGTGAGCAGGGGCAGGAAACTCGCTGGTGTTGATCAGCAAGTCTGAGATGCTAGCACTGTGCTAAGCCTTTCAGTATCATCTCATCAAATCCTCCTACAACCTTAGGAGTTAGACATCATGACCCCAGTGATTCCCACTTTAGAGATGAGGAGACTGAGGCTCCACGAGGTTAAGACCACAGGGCTACTCAGAGGAGGAGCAAGGACTGAAGCCCTGGGGCTGGTGCCAGGTCTGGGATTAGCTGAATCTTCCAGGCCCTTCTCTCTGCTAATCCCAAGGGCTTAAGGTGGGAGCAGCCCCCACCTCCCAATCCCCGGGACAGGAAATGTTCCCAGTCTCGCTGGCGCTGGGCCAGGGTCTTGTCCAGGCTCACATGCTCGCTGGAGACTCCAGGCTGGGAGGCAGATCGGCCGAGTTGTCTTGCTCCCTGCCTGGCCGGGACATGCCCAGCAGCATGAGCTGCCCGTGGGCACTGCCCTCCACTGTGTGGGTGCCCGTGGGAGGGGCCCAGGGCCAGCCACTGCCTCTCAGACCCAGCCTGCACTGAGCCTTGGATGGCCTGGCCAGCTTCCCGGCCGTTTGCCCCCTGAGTCGGGCCAGAGGGGTCCCCGAGGAGCTCTGGGCTCTAAGTCCCAGCCCCTCTCCGAGGAGGCGGGCAGCGGAGCTCGGCAGCCAGAGGCTTCTCAGCTCCAAGCTCCAGAGCCAGATGTAACATTGACCTTAAATGGTAAAAGCTCCCCAGAGTGAAGAGAGGCTGGCCGGAGGAGGAAAGGGGAATAACTCAGTTTTAGGTAAGTCGTCGCTGTCTCCAAGAATAACCTGCCTCTTCAGCCGGGAGCAAGGGAACTCTTCTCCTCCTTAAAGGTACAGGGTGTGCTGGGATGGGGGCGCCTGACTTTAACTTTCTAGGGGAGCTGGCTTGGTCGAATGGCATTTCAGCCGAGTATTTTTATTGTTGCTGTCATCATTTCAAAATAAGATGTGAATCTTAGCCCATCCTGACTTAACTAAATTGTGCTTCTTTTGCTTGCTGTTGGAAAGCATGCACAGGTTAGGGCGAAAACGTGGGTTCTGACTGGGGATCCTCATCCCCAGATTTCCTGTGGACCACTTTGGAGTAATAGAGGGTCCCCGGATTACGTAAGCCCACTGGGCAGGGCTCCTCACGCACCGCCTGCTGCCCCAGCCCCGCTCTCTGAGCACTTGTGTCTCTCTCTGCCACCGCCCCCCGCCCCCGACACTCTCGTCTCCTGGCACTCTGGCCCTTGTGCTGGCCCAGTCCTGTCTGTCTCCCTCCTTGACCTGCCCCTGTGTCTGTCCCCGCACATTCCATCCTGTGTTCTGGTGGCAGCCCCTGCTTTTACCCCTGTCCCCATCTCTCCTGCCTCCAGCCTTGCCCCCGGTGACCTTTCTCTGCACCCTCGAGGGGTTGTGTGTGCCTGGCCTGTGCACTGAGCCTGCACACCTCCAGAAGCTCGGAGTCAGAGCTATTGCTGGAGTGGAAGGCACTCAGGCTGCCTTTTTCCAAAGGAAAGGCCGGTGGAAGTCAGAGGCCAGAGAGGGGCCCAGTTGTCTGTTCCCTCCTGTCCAGTAAATGGCTATAAAAGCCTGGAGATGCCCTACAGATTGAGTAAACGCAGTGTGGGATTGTCAGGGACCCCTGGCTGGTGCTTGCATCTCCCAGAGTTCAGCCGCAGCTGCCCTCTTAACACCCACTTTTCAGGCTGCTCTTTGAAAGTCTCGGTGTCGGGGGAGTCAAGCAGCCCATGGATCTCCTGCAGAAAAAAGGAAGTTGCTTCCCAGGCTGTTAGGCTGGGAACACTAGGGAGTCGGAGCCTGCTGGGGTCCTGTTGTCCCCGCCAGGCGGCAGTGACATGCGGGTGAGACAGGTGGCGTGAACTCCCCTCAACTTCACCCCAAGGCTTTTATGGGGAGGAAACTCAAATTAAGTGGCTTGTCTAGGGTCAGACCACTAAGGAAGAGCAGAACTGGGAGAGCTAGGAGTCAGAGCCAAGTCTGTACGAGTCCAGCTGCAATGCTCCTGCCCCTCAACACAACTGGGAATAAGAGGGTACACTTCTGCCTTGGGTAGTGTCTTGGGCTTTTTGTCCCTAATGGATATTACAATTGTCATTTTCATGTTTGTTTGGTTCATGATTCAGTGGTGTTTGTGTGTGGGTGTGCAAGTCTATAGGTTGTTTTGAAAGTGGCTATTTGAATTCACAGCTGATGTACCTTCCTCTGTGCTTGGTAGTAAGCAGGGTGTTCTTGCATACCATGTAAGATTGGGAGGTGTAATTCTGTACAAACTGCTACACCATGATCAATGATCCCCATAAATGTGAAAAAGCAAACATGCCATTCTTACTATGCACTGCTCTAAGCACTTGCCGTGTAGTAATTCAAACTTCCAAAACCCTACAAATCACAGATTATTATTATCCTCATCATGTAGATGGGACATTTTAGCACAGAGAGGAAACACAGCTGATGACCCCAGGCAGCTCATCTCCACAGGCTCTGCTCTAACCAGCATGCCCTGTTCATCTCTGGCTGGTGCCGTTTCTGAGCGGGTCGTGGGGAAGCACTGACTCTCTTCCAACGCTGAGTGGCAGGCTTTCCATACGTGATTTCATGTGCTCTTGCCAGCAACGCTAAAGGGGATGTGTCTTCACCTCAGTGTCACAGGACACTAGGACCGGGGGATGTTACATGACTTGTCCAAGGTCATCCAGCCATCAGGGGACAAGCAGGAGACTTCGTGTCCTGGATGAAGACAGTTAAGGCCATGGGATGTCTTCTACTTGAAACTACCTCTCAGGTGGACCAGTGGGCTCATAATTTCAGGACAAGGGGTTGGTTCTGTGAGTCTCTGTGTGAGGAAGCCAGATTCCTTGCCTGGTGGACTGAACCTCATATATGGATTCTCAGCTTCCCAAACAATCCTTGCCTCTGTCCTCTTAGTAATAAAGGTGGATGGATGTGCCCACACCTTTAGCAGGAGTGGATACTGAGCTCTCTTAGGTCAGAGACCCCATCTCATTCTGTAGAGTGTGTCCTACACTCAGAATAATGCCAAGAGTATATCAATACAAAGTTCTCAGAAGCGACTTTTTTTCTTATGAAGAAATGGACATAATGCTTATAATGTGGTTTCTGGGTTTATTATGTATGTGTACCTGATGATCAGATTCTTCTGGTGTATCTTGAGAGAATGCAAGGTTGGTGGGGGGGTATCTCAAGTCATCCACCCCCTCCTTACCCTGCCACCTCCCCTGGGTAGCCACATGTAGCTTCTAGAGTGCCTCTCAGCCGCCCTCTCTGTGGCTTGGTGGTCAGCAGAGGGACTGTTTGATGACTGAGGAGGAGCAGAGGCCCAGATGGGTGGGGAGGAGAGATCTAGGAGCCTCCAGACTCTGCTCTTTGAGCTCTTGGAGGCAGGGGGACAGAGATAGAGAACTGAGTTCTCTTGTAGCAAATGTAAAAGGAAGGAGGAGAGAAAAATGGATATGAATTGACTTTGTGCCAGGTTGTGTGTGCTAGAACTGTTATTTAATTTAATCCTGTGGTAGAGATGAGAATGTTGTGGTTGAGAGAGGTGAAGCAACATGCCCAAGGGAACATAGTTGGTGGGTGCTGAACGAGGACTCCAGCTCAGGCCAGTTTGGTCCAAAGTGGGCACTTGCGGTGCTAGATGCCATCCTGCCTCTAGTTAGTAACCAGGATCTCAGGCGGTTATAGAGTGTCACAGTCCAGGTGATGGGAAGGTCAAGGGGATTTGTTTTGCCCCGTGGACCTTGGAGGCCAGACCCTGAGTCCAGGTGACAGCCCAGGGCAGCCTCACTGGATGAGGTGCAGAGGCAACACGAGTCCGTGACCTTGGGCATGCCCTGACTTCTCTGTGAGGGCCTTCCCCACGGAAGAGGGCAAACAGGTGACAGCCAGCCAGCCAGACAGAAAAGCTCTTCTGCCTCTTGGCTAATAAGCCACAGATGTGAAAAAAGGGTTAGCGAAGGCTGGGGCTTCATCTGCTCTGGTTACTTTCTTCCCATCCCAGTACTTTTTAAATTTATGATTCTTATTCAGATTTTTTTTCCTAGTAATAAAAGTAATGTGTATTCTTTGCTAAACTTTCTTGGAAAGTATAAGTAAGAAATTCAGAAACAAATATAAATAAATGAACGATCCCTGTGGAATCATATCATTCAGAGATAAATACTGGGTTTTTGTATTTGCCCGGACTGCACAGCATGGGGGATCTTAGTTCTCTGACCAGGGATTGAACTTGTGCCCCGTGCATTGGAAGAGTGGAGTTTTAAGCACTGGACCATCAGGGAAGTCCCCATAAATATTGTTACTATGGTGTGTCTCTTCCTTTACATTTCTGTATATTTTATAAAACTAGGGTCTTACCATACGTGGTTTTACAGTCTGCTTAAAAACAAAAATTTTTTTAAAGGAACTCCCTGGTGGTCCAGTGTTTAGGACTCAGCGCTTTCACTGCGGTGGCCCAGGTTCAGTCTCTTGTCAGGGAACTAAGATCCTGCGAGCCACACGGCACAGCCAAAAAAAAAAATTTTTTTTTAAAGACTATTTTTTTAAGAGCAGTTTTAGGTTCACAGCAAAGTTGGGAGGAAGGTCTGCACAGAAATTTCCCTGTTCCTCCCCACCCCCACACATGCATAGCCTCTGCCAGGTAACAGCTCCACCAGGGTAATACATTTGTTACAACTGATGAACCTGCATTGACAATTATAGTCACCCAAAGTCCATGGTTTACCTTAGGGTTCACTCTTGGTATTGTACATTCTGTGGGTTTGGACAAATTGTATAATGACATGTATGCACCATTATAGTATTATACAGAGTATTTTCACTTGCCTAAAAATCCTCTGTGCTCCATCTCTTCATCCTTCTCTGATAACCCAAACCTCTAGCAATCACAGATCTTTATTACTGCCTCCATAGTTTCTCCTTTTCCAGAATGTCATACAGTTGCAATCACACACTATGTAGCCTTTCCAGACTGGCTTCTTTCACATAGTAATAAGCATTTAAGATTCTTCTATGTCTTTTCATGGCTTGATAGCTCATTTCTTTTTAGCACTGAATAACATTCCGTTACCTAGATGCACAACAGTTTATCCATTGTCCCAATGAAGGACATCTTAGTGGCTTTTTTTTCCCAATTTTTAAAAAACTGAAGTATCATTGATGTGCAATATTATATGTTACAGCTTACAACATTCAGTTCAGTTCAGTCACTCAGTCATGTCTGACTCTTTGCAACCCCATTGATTGCAGCATACCAGGCCTCCCTGCCCATCACCAACTCCTGGAGCTTACTCAAACTCTTGTCCATTGAGTCAGTGATGCCATCCAACCATCTCATTCTCTGTCGTCCCCTTCTCCTCCCGCCTTCAATCTTTCCCAGCATTAGGGTCTTTTCAAATGAGTTAGTTCTTCACATCAGGTGGCCAACATATTGGGGTTTCAGCTTCAGCACCAGTTCTTCCTGATTCACAATTTTTAAAGGTTATACTCCTTATATAGTTTTAAAATGCTGGCCGTGTTCCCTATGTTGTACATTATATCCTCATAGATCATTTATTTTATACATAATAGTTTGCAACTTTTAATCCCTTACTCTTATCTTACCCCTCCTGCTTCCCTTTCCCCACTGGTAACCACTGGAGTTATCTGTGAATCTCCTTCTTTTTTTGTTATATTCACTAGTTTGTTTTTTAGATTCCACATAAGTGATATCATAAGGTATTTGTCTTTCTTTGTCTGACATTTCACTAAGCATAATACCCTCCAAGTCCGTCCATGTTATTGCAAATGGCAAGATTTCATTCTTTGTTTTTAATGTCTGAGTAGTAGTCTGCTTTTTTTAACCAAACATTCTATCATTATCATTTTCTTATGTCATCAAAGATACTTCAAAATGTGACTTTTCAGGGGTTGTATACTACCGAGTAATTCTGCTGTGTAACGTGTTAAATCATCGTTCCTCCCACTGAGCCTTTACAAGTGTGGTTTTTCTTTGGGGCCCGTCTCAGTGGCACACGCATGACAGCTTTTCCATCCACGTGTGGCGTCTGGGAACTTCGTGCTTCCAGGTGGGCTTGTGCGGTATGCTCCAGGGTGTGGGCTTTTTCTGCAAGATGCTAGTGAGTGAGATACTGACTCAGCTCTAAACACACGGATTCACGTCAGAATTGCCTTTTACGTTCTTTCCTGTCCATCTGTGGCAGCCCAGGAGCGCGGGTCTGCAGGACTTGCAGTACTAAAACCAGACATCCCAGGCAAATCGGGGCAAGTTGTTCTCCCGGGTTTGGACCTAGTGTGCCTTCAACGTCTTTCCAATGCTTTCTGTCTCTCTTCTTGACAGAAATGAAAGCAAGTCTTGGGCTTGGAGACTTCGTCAGGAATAGTTAGAATTTAATAACTGTTTTCATTAAGTTTATTTTTACAACTAACTCCTCTCTATTTGTGTTACAAATGGTACTGACTTTTCCATGGATGGTAGGGATATAAAGTTCCCTTTTAAAATAAATGTGATGACAGGGGAGGCTAACACACTGGGCACTTCTCATGTGCTCAGCGATATTCTATTGTTTTCCCTGCAGGACCTCATTTCATCCTCACAGCAGCCCTCTGAAGAAGTTACAACTGTTAGCTCTATTGTACAGATGAGGAAACTGAGGGCCAGAGAGGGTAACAACACAGAGCTGGTAAATGGCCAACAGCTCTGGCCAACAACACAGAGCTGGTAAATGGCCCAGCCAAGATGGCAATCCTGGCTCCCTGCTAATCAAATGAAAAAAATTAAATCACTAAATATTTAGGTGGCTCACAGACATGGGAGAACATGTGAGGGTGGGGTGTAGATGACTCAGGTTTAGGAAACACAAGTTTGAAGGACACGGGTTCTGTGAGCAGGTGTATCAGTGAGTATAAGATGGGGCAATGGGAAACTGAGCCACCCGAGCAAAACTAAGTGAAAATTAGGAGCCAGTAGGCCCAGGAGAGGCTGAAAGGGATGGGGCCATCCAGTGACTGCAGGGCTGCAGGGCTGGGACATGGCGCAGAGGGCATAGTGGTCACTCCGGGAAGGGACACAAAGAGGCTACTGGAGGCTACCCACAGGCTAACTGGAGCATGTTTACAGAGAGCCCAAGTTTCCTGGTTCATCAGAAGAGAAAGAAAGCCCGAAGACACCCTTGACTTTGCTCATACAGATGTCAAAAGAGCGCTGGCTCTGAGTCGGGAGGAGGGCTTGGCCTTGACCTGCTCTTCTCTCACGATCACAGTGGAAGCTAGTGGCTGGAGCTGGAAGTAGCGTCTTGCCTGATGGAGAGCACAGGCCCTGGAGTGACCACGTGACACCACTATTGACACCTTGAGCCACAGCTAACCTCTCCAAGTCTTAGCTCCCTCTCCTGTAAAACAGAGATAATGATGGTGTCCACTTTGTGGGGTTAAATCCCTCAGCTTGGTGTCTGCGCTCAGCAACCCCCTCCCATCTCACCCTTCTGGGTCAGGTCTTAGTTGTGGCATGTGGGATTTTTCATTGTGGCATTTGGGCTCAGTAGTTAGTTCTCAAATCTTAGTTTCCCTGCCAGGGAGTGAACTCTCATCCTTTGCATTGGAAGGTGAATTCCTAACCACTGGACCACCAGGGAACTCCCAGTGTGTGGCAGTCTCTATCAAGTCTCATAACCTTGTCCATGAGCAAGGCCCTATCTTCAGTTTAGTAGGAAAATACAAGTCTAGAACCATGAGCTTTCTATTAGCAGGAAATGCCATGTCCTATGTCATGAGTCCTGAGTCATTCTCTCTGACCCACCAAGGTTTATGCCCAAAAAATTCCTTGACATGGCCAAGGCCATGCAATCTGCTACAGAGGCAGCATGGAGTATGGTTGGGACCTCAGCTGCTCAAATCAAATGACCTAAATTCAAATCCCTACTCTGCAACTTACCATGTGACTTTGGGGGAAAGAATCTAACTACTTTTTTTACCTGTAAGATGAGGCTGAAGATGATAATAATTTAACTTGCTCAAAGAGTTTTTATGAAGATGAAATGGACTGCTGTATCCATAGTACTTATATATGTATAAGCACTCAATAAATAATAACTTATTTAAGCTTAGATTAACATCAAACACATGGAACACCTAGAGTTTTGTGGCTCTAGTTGGTCAGGTTTCACTAAGGGCTGTCTTGTCATGATGTTTTCACTTGTTTGGGGCTTGGATTCCTGATAGAAAGACTGTAATGCCCTTCTGGACTTCTTACCTAAGACATCTTCCCTATTTCCCAGTTGAGGTCCAACTTGTCCCTGATGGAAGATGATGATGATGAAGCTGAATTGTGTCAGGAGGAATCTAGACTGGATGCCAAGAGGACTCCCTAAGGAACATGATCTTGGGGGTATTCCAGGGTCCTGGACCTATCCCTAAGCCTGGTTGTGGCCTGGAGTTAATAATGTATATGGAGACTGACTCATGATAATCACAAGAAACTGAAGTATGTAATTCTGAATGTCTGTGTGTTAATGTATGGGAAAGGATTACCCTTCCAGTGACCAAAATACCTGGGAGATGGAGATTTAGCTCAGAAGGTGGAAAGTTCTAAGGGGTATTTCATGTGAGCCATAAAATGGCCTGATAGCCATCTCTGCTTATAACAAAGAGACTCCCCCAGAGCACAGGATAGGTTTGTCCCCTGGGGACTTTAGATAAGCATTTCTCTTTGGAATTCCTTTTGTCCCTGAGTCTTCCCTGGTGGCTCAGAGGTTAAAGCATCTGCCTGCAATGCAGGAAACCCAGTTTCAATCCCTGAGTTGGGAAGATCCCCTGGAGAAGGAAATGGCAACCCACTCCAGTATTCTTGCCTGGAGAATCCCATGGAGGGAGGAGCCTGGTAGGCTACAGTCCAAGGGGTCACAAAGAGTCAGACTGAGCACTTTCACTTTTTGTCTTCTGCAGAAAGATGGGATTTGTTGGAACACAGTTCAGAGAATCAAAGGAAGGAGCAGACCTGCCCCAGGAACACAGCCCCCAGGCAGAGGTAGGGACCTGGCAGCAGGAACTTGCCAGTGTTTTCTTTAGAGCAGAGGTCTTCTCTACAGCAGCAGGTTTTGATGGTTCATCTCATCAACTAAAATATTTTTAGAATGAGTCTCTAATTTATGTGTATATCTTTATTTTTAGTTATGTTCACAAGCTACTGCATTAATGTTGTGCTTGTGCTCAGTTGTGTCCAAGTTTTTTGCAACCCCATGGACTGTAGCCCTCCAGACTCTTCTGTTCATGTAATTTTCTAGGCTAGAATACTGGAATGGGTTGCCATTTCCTACTCCAGGGGATCTTTCCAACCCAGGGATCAAACCTGTGTCTCTTGTGTCTCCTTCACTGTGTCTCCACTGGCAGTTGGATCCTTTACCACTGGCGATATGCAAGTTATTTTATAAAACTAATAAAAATAGAAATTTTTAAAAGATAAGAAAGAGAAAACACTATTTTAAAATCTTGCTTTGTTTTTACCAGTGCCAGCAACTTTTTTCTTTTCACTTTCCTTAAAAGAGTATTCTTTAGTAAGAGAAATGTGATTGCTTATGCCTCATTATGTTTTAAGATCTCAGCACTTTGGATAACCCCTGGCTTTAATAACTGTCATGGCTACATGAGACACGTACCAGTCTCCCGGCGAGGAACCAAGTTTAACTGAGTTGGCTCAAGAGATTTAACAAAAGAAAGAACCATTTATAGAGGTTTAGAAACCACGAGGGATGGTGCCCAGGTACTCCCCCAAACTAGCAACAGCAGGGAGCCAATACCAGTTCCAGCCAGGAGGGGCGAGAGGAGAAAATAGTGTGATCGGAAGCCAGTGACATCTGGAGCCATGGAGGTGGGACCATCTAGGTTGAGCTGTTATTAGGGAACGACACAGCCACTTCCAGAGATGCAACGCTGAAGCAAGAAGGATGCAGGGAAGGAAATGCCCAACCTCTCCCCCTATCCCCCACCTCCTACTGGTCTGTTGGCCAAACTCAGCAAGCACGGAAACCCGCATGATGCGTCCGGTCTTATAGGTGTCATCTGGGAGCCCAGAGCAGAGAGGATGGATCCTGGGGCAGGGCAAGGAGAAGGAGAGCAGGCAAAGGATAGCCAGCTCAGATAGCTGAAAATTGTCCTTACTTACAGAATTGTAAGTGAACTTTTCTAGTTTGATCCACCAGTTTGTAGAAACTTTTGAGAGTTGCTTGTGGTATTATGAGTAGTTATAGTATACTTATTCCACATATTCGAGGGGACATTTAAGCCACTTGCCCATTTTATGATGATTGGCTTGCTTAAAACTAGATATGTTTCATTAATCCACTTGCTCACATATAAACTGTGTCATATGTCACTGAAAGCAAGTGAAGACATGAGGGTGTGACTTCAGTCCCTTAGCATTGTAGAATTTCCCGTGTTCCCTCAGGACATCTCACAAACTGGATGTGACAGTGACCTTTCGACATGTGACTGAATGAAGGCATCATTGCCAGTCTGCTTATTTAATACTAAAGAAACGAAATAAGTAATAGTTCCCGATTTTCTTCCCGTATGACATGGATCATCTTGGATATTCCCTGGGTACGCATCCCTCACCCGGAAGACCACCGCACTAGGGCTCAACTCCTATCTTAGCCAGGTTCCATGGCTCCTCGTCTCTGTCCAAGGTCTCAGGGGAGAGACCCTGATAGGCCCACCTTGGTTGGGTCAGTGTTAATCAGCCACGGTCAGGTGACAAGATCGTGGGGCATAGATGCGGCCATAAGGAGTCATTCCTCAGTATGTAAGGGTTCCTCTTAGAGAAGGGGAAATTGCTGAGAGCAAAGTTCTCTCCAAAAGGTGTCCTCACACGCTTATAATTGTCTTCCTGTCCCGCCCCCTGGAGATCCTGGTCAAGCCTCCCACCTCTTCAACCACATTTACAGACAATTTCTTGGGTCACTTCCACAGAAGACTAATCATATCCACTGCATGGAGTTTTTCACATGGTTGTACATCAGAGGGCAGCCTTGTTTCCTTTGCAGTTGTCCCCGGGTACAGCCAACATTCCCAACAATGCTGGGGTTCACAGGGCCTTACGCTGGTTGGGGCAGACTGTTCTGGTCAGCTGGGTTCAGCAGACAAAGATGGACGTGGTGATGACTTCAAGGATCTGGTACATTAGACCCAGAAACACTTGCAAGTTGTCCCTCTGTCATGAGTCCTATAGTTTGTAAACCACAGAAGTTGTGCATGCACGTGAACAAAGAAAGCCTGACTTTTCAGCCTTCTGGGTGGGGAGGTTCCACTTGCTGAATTCCCCAGGAGCTTGTTTCACTTGACAAGAACAAGAGAATAATAATGTACTTATGATCATTACTATCATAGCTGTCATTGATTGAGCACCAGCTACATAGTGTGTTAAATGCTTTACACATATTATAACATTTTTGCACCTTGTAATAAAGGTAGTAATAATATCTCTATTTTACTGATGAGAAATCGAGGCTTTGAGTTTTGCTAGTTCACTCAAGTTTACACAGTGGAAAGTGGCAAGGTCAAGGTCAGATTGCCCTTGCTGCAAAACACATACAGCCCATCAACAGATAGAATCCCACACTTGGAACTATCAGGCTAGAGGACGTAGAGGCTGGGCCAGTAAGACTTTTCAAAAGGTTAGATCATTATGATTTTATTGAGATGTATTAAGGGAAGCTAGAACCATGGCAAGTTTAAGATGGTTTTCAGTAGATAGTGAGTGAATGAAAGCATGAATCTTCCCAGGTTTGAAAACAGTAAAAGTTTGAAGGCAGTATTCCAATATCCATCCCTGGTGCTGAAATGAAGACTGTATATATAAGCAGTGGTCCCAGGTGCTAGGAATGGCTCTGCTTCTAACTCATTTTGTGCCCTTGAGCAGATGACATCTCCCTTCTGAGACCTTAGTTTCCTCATCCGTGAACAGTACACCGACCAAAGCCCAATGGTTCACCCGAGGAGTAGTTGCATGACTGAGGCCAAGCAAGAGCAATAATTGTGTCAGACGCTGCATCTGTGACAAAGGAGGATTGCAGGTGTGTTAGAGCCAGCTATTATTGTCCATTCTCTCAAAGCAGATGCAGTGCTTTTGGGGACAGTCAGAACTGGCATCAGGTCCAAATGGATGGCTGTGTTTTTAAGGAAATATTTACTGCTGAAGGGAATGCTTATTCATTCTCTTTCTTGTCACAAGGCATTTGACTCATGCTTTGAATGTTTGCTGCTTAGATTAGAGATGATGGTCTTGTGTTCATCACTAACAAAAAATGCCTCTGGAGCCTGGTCCTTCTTCCCTTTCACTACAGGGCCAGCTGCTCCAAGCCCTCCAGCTCTGGGAGCACATGGGTATGTCCTATGCCATGGGGAGCAGGGACAAAAGACTGGAAGTCCCTTGGAAGACTTTGGGAGACTAGAATATGACGGCCTCCAGGAGGCATTGAGCACCCCTCAGGGTTCCCTAAGTGGAGATCTTGAGAACCTGGAGAGACTCAGAAAAATGGTCCAAACAACTAACTGCATCTTGGTGACTAAGTCTAATACAAATCGGGATGCCCACCTCCATCTTGTGGCAAGAAGTTCTAAAAGAGACCATCCTAAAAGGAATCAGCATTAAGTGAGTATGGATGCCAAGAACTTCTGGATGAGCTTGGCTGCCAAAGCCATTCTCTGTTGCCCAGTAACGTGTTCTTATACTGTATCTCATGTGATCCTTCCTGCTGAGAGGGCCACAGAGCCATTTTATCTGTGTCACCTTTCATGACTGCTCAAGATTTCACAGTTTTATGTACTATAGAAGGGTTTCACTGATGGCTCATCCAGTAAAGAATCCACCTGCAATGCAGGAGACACAGGAGATGCAGGTTAATCCCTGGGTCGGGAAGATTCCTTGGAGGAGGAAATGGCAACCCACTCCAGTATTGTTGCCTGGGAAATCCCATGGACAGAGGAGCCTGGCAGGCCACAGTCCACGGGGTCACTAAGAGTCAAATATGCACACTCATATACACTATAGTTGGCACAGCCCCTCCCACTGCCCGCCTGCCCTGTGTAGGATTTTGGTGGGATCTAGGCATTTTTGCCTTAATGAGGCCCTTCTTTTAAAAAAAGACAACTACTTATTTACTTTTACTTTTTTGCTGCGCCTTGAGGGATTGCATTTCCTTGACCAGGAATCAAACCCATGCCACACTGCAGTGGAAGCACGGAGTCCTAACCACTGGATGGCCAAGGAAGTCCCCGTGAGCCCCTTCTTGCTTACAAAGTCTATATCTCTGTTGGTGTAAAGATAAATATGTTAATGTTTTGTATTAAAACATTTTCTTTGACCTAAAAGCTTTTTTTCCTTCTGATTTTTAAAAGTGATTAAAACATTTTCAAGGGCCCTAGGCTCTGTTCTTACCATATGTAATGGATGAGTCAGCCCTGCCCCCTCCCCTTCCTATTCAGAACATAGTCTAGTGACCAGCAGCGTCAGCATCACCTGGGAGCTTGTTAGAAGTGCAGGCTCTTGAGTGCTGCCCCAGAATTACTGAATCAGAATCTGCAGGTTAACGAGCCCGCTGGGTCATTTGTATGTATACTGTAGTCTGAGACATGCTGTCTGCCACACTGTCCCATGGTACCGCTGGTATATCAGAATCAGAGGTCACACTGTTCCCCCAAATTACAGCGAGAAGCTTGGTCACAGAAAAGCCCATGTGGAAGGTACATCTAGCGCTAAATGGCTGTGTAAATGCCAAGAATTCCTGGACAGCCCTGTGTGCAAACACTGTTCTCCTCTATTACCCAACTGTGGTTGTTCAGTCACTCATTTGTGTCCAACTCTTTGCGACCCCCTCTTTGGACGGAAGCATGCCAGGCTTGTCTGTCCTTCACCATCTCCCAGAGCTTGCTCAAACTCATGTCCATTGAGTAGGTGAGGGCCCCTCTTTTCCCCTCCCCCCTCACACTCTCAGTGGATAAGGCGGACCCAGGAGGAGGGGGTCCATCTGCTTCTGAGTTGGTTCTTCTAGCTCTTCTATGACGCTCCTGGCCTCCAGAGCCATCTCAACAGGGGCAGAGGTAGGAGGCCCTGCCCTCAGCACCTCAACTCAGAGGTGACACCTGGTCTCTTGGGCCGAGATAGTTATATGGCCCCAATAAACTGCAAGGAAAGCTGGGAAATGCAGGGGAGCATGGACATATCCAGAGAGTATGAACCATCTCTGCTCCAGGTGAAAAATCAGTGAGACAAGTAACAGCTACCACAGAGCCTGAGGCCTCCCAGAGGCAAGAATTTAATAAACTGGGATGTAGACCACTAGAGACTCAGACTTGCAGAGAAGACTTTTAAAAGCTGAGAGAATTAACACATGCTCTCCTCAAGGTCTTGCTTCTCCAATAAGAGGGAGAGGAGTATCAGCTGGGCAACAGAAAAAGGTTTTGGCAGCCAAAGTCATCCAGGAATTCTTGGTATTCACATACCCACTTAATGCTGGCCATATATTCCACATAGACTGGTCTCTTCTAGAACTTCTTGCTAGTGGAGGTGGGCATCGCAACTTGTGTTACACTTAGTCCTCAAGGTGTACATGCAACACCACTAAGATTTTAGGTCTGTTGCAGCAGTTACTGTGAATTATCCTAATTTAGTATCCAAGTCCACTTGTCATATTCCCCTTCTTCCACTTCCCCAAAGGGGAAGACACATACCACCTGTCACTGGTGCTGTCCTCTGTGGCTTGGCCATCCAGCCTCTGCCTGCTCAGTGCTGTAACCCCACCCACTCTGTGCCTTGCCCTTGGTTTAGAGGCTTGTTATGTTCCATGTTGTTGGGACAGAAACTCAAGATCCCACTGGAAAAAATAAATAAGTAGGGTGCAGATTCTTGGTCTTCTGACTCTTATGTGTCTGTCTGTGAGGAAGGAAAAAAATCAAGTAGAAATAAAAGGAGCTTTCACAGCCATCAAGGATAGGAAGGGTTATTTCTAGGGAGCTGTCTTTTAATTGGCTTTGCATCATCTTCACTGAGAGGCTTTATAAAACAAAAAAAGGCTACTGTTGGCCTGGAGGCAGGAAGGCCAGGTGTAGACTCTGACTTGCAGGGCTCAAGAAGGATTGAAAATGCCAGCTGGCATCTAGTGAGTGCTGACTATGTGCTGAACATCATTCTAAGAAGCTTACATATAGAATATAATTTACATTGTTATCATCATCCATGTTTTACAAATGCAGAAATTGAAGTACAGATAGATGAAGTAACTTGCTTGAGGTTCATGCAGCTGCTACACAGCAGGGCTGGGGTGTGATCCCAGACAGCCTGGCTCCAGAGCCCCCGGGCACAGCCATCATGCTCCCTCAGTTCTGGATACCCACTAATTAGAGGTCTCAGGGGCACCTCTGATCAGGGCTTTGAGGAAGACACATTGAGCCACTTCTTGAAAAAGGAGATATTCCCTTTGACATCCCATAATCAAATAAATTTAAGGCTATCTACATATCCTTTCTTAATAGTTTTTTTTTTTTTTAAGTTTTCCTCCCTGTATTTTACTTATTATTTTATTTTTAAAAATTTTTATTTGGAGGATAATTGCTTTACAATGTTGTGTTTGTTTCTGCCAAAGGTTGACATAAATCAGTCATAGGTACATAGGTCTCCTCCTTCTTGAACCTCCCTCCCGCCCCCACCCCTTCCCACTCCTTCCACCCCCTAAGTAGTCACAGAACCTGGCAGAGCTCCCGGCATCATACAGCAAATTCCCACTGGCTATCTATTTTACATATGGTAATGTATATGGACCAGTGCTACTCTCCCAACTCGTCCCACTCTCTCCTACCCCTGCTGTGTCCGCAAGTCTGTTCTCTATGTCTGGATCTATTTATTTGTCTATTTATCTAAACCTTTGACCACACTGCAAGTCATGTGGGATCTTCGTTCCAGGAACAGGGATCGAACCCACACCCTCTGCATTGGCAGTGCAAAGTCTTAACCACTAGACTGCCAGGGAAGTCCTGGGGCTATTTTGCCTCTTAAGGGCTGAGAAGGCCTACAGGACAGACACCTGCCTCATAGTGATATCCCCGAGTGTATCACAATGTGGAACCGTTATTTTCAGAGCTCCTACTATCACCTAGAACACCAGGGTTCCAGAGGACATAACTTGGGCAAAGCTGGCTTGGGACACGTGTGCTTGAGTGGTGGCGAGGCAGATCCCATGGCCACTTTCAGGACTGCCAGGGCAGGGCCAGTCCCACTCCCAAAGCTTCTCCCTGGGAGGCAGATGGTGGCCGGGTGTGGGGCAGCATGGGCTCTGCTGGTGTCCAGTCCTGCCTGGCCACCCTCAGCTCTGTTGCTCTGGAGAAATCACCACAGGGCACTGAGTCTCAGTTTCCTCATCTGCTGAATGACATCCTCCTTCTAGTGCGGTTGGGGGACAGTGTGAGCCAATAGACCTAAAGCATCAGGGACACAGGATGCTCTGATGAATGTGAGTGTTGTCATCGTCGTCCATTGTCTATTTTGCTTTACATGTGGTCCCACGTGGAAATAGGATACTAGGGTTGGAGGCTTCCAAGCCTAGTTGTGCCTCTTCTCTGTTCCAAAGAGATCAAGGGACTCCTCAGTCCAAGAGAGAGTTTCCTCCTGAGAAGGGGAAGAGGATGCTCTTGGGTTGAACTTGAGTTGGATTAAAGAATGGGGAGGAAATGTCAAGAGGCGGGATTGAGCTGAGGGACACACTCACATTTAGCTTCAGCTCAACATCAAAAGGGAGTATTAACCCAGGATTGCAGCAGGTCTCAGAAGATCCAGAAAAGGAAAAAGTTGATCTTCTTGCTACAGGCAGAATCTGCCCCAGGGAAAAAGTTCTGATTATAAATGAGCTGCCAACTGGCAGCATGTGTGAAGTCTGTGCCAGCACTGACCAGTCACCTAGCAAGGGGCATTTTAAACAGTAATGGAACTTAGAATACATTTCAGATATTCAGAATACGTTATTTCAAAAAAGACCTTGGACAGAGAGGGACCCTGTGGTTACATGGAAAGGGCTTGGTGCTGGGAATCAATCTCAGCTGGTCCCCTAATGGTTACGAAACTTGTCAGTCATGTTCCTCCACTGAGACTCAGCCTCTTCATCTGAAAAACAGACGTCATAATATCTTTCCGCAGCATTTCTGTGATGCACAAATGAAACAAGTGGATCTGAACAGCTTAGACAATAGAAAACTCAAAACAGCAAAAGGTTAATATTAAAAACTGGGAACATCCTTTAAGGATTGCTGTCAGGAGACAGTCATAAAGACGAAATAGCTTACTTTTAGAAAGCTGACGGACTCTCCCAAAGTAAAGTCAGTTGAGCAGACTCAGGATGTTGGTGAAATTAAAGATGCCAAGCGTGAGAGGCTTCCCAGTAGATGTAGAATTACCATGTGACCCAGCAATTTCACTCTGAGGTATATACCCAAAACTTGAAAACAGGTGTTCAAACAAAAACGTGTACAGTAATGTTTATAGTAGCAGTGTTCACAATATCCAAAATGTGGAAACAACTTAATATCCATCAACTGATGAACAGATAAACAAAATGTGACATATCCATGTGGTGAAGTATTATTTGGTCATTAGAAGGAATGAAGTGCTAACATATGCTACAGCCTGGATGAATCTTGAAAACATGATGCTAAGTGAAAGAAGCCAGACACAAAGGCCACATATTGTATGAGTCCGTTTACATGAAATACCCAGAACAGGCAAATCCATACAGACAGAAAGCAGACTAGTGGTTGACAGGACCCGCGGAGAGTGGAGGAATGGGAAGGGACTGCCTAGCAGGTATGAGGTTTCCATTTGGGGTGCTGAAAATTTCTGGAACTGGATCATGCCACCAAATTGTATACTTTAAAATGGCTTAAATTTACAATTTATTTTATATGTATTTTTACCACAATTAAAAAAAGTTTCCTGGTAAAGAGGAAATGTGACCCCAAGGCTAGATTCCCTCCTCCTAGAGTGTGGTTGAGAGGAGGGGCGGGGGCCTCAGAGCTTGTGAGCTAGAAGCTGAGGGCTTGTGTCAACAAGTTTACCAAGAGCTTATGGCAGGCAATCCTTGTGTGGGGGTCCCAGGGGGATCCTTATCAAGTATGACATGCTTCCTGCTCTCAAAATGTATACATGTTATTCTCACTTAAGGACAGATTGACAAGTACTATGTATAACCAGGGAGGAAGGGCGGGTCAGTGAGACATTCACTCTGCCTCGGTCATCTGGGCAGGCTTCTCAGAGAAGATAGTTGAGGAGGTGGAATTTTGGCAGACTGGTGAGAAGGGGAAGGTTTTCGGGAAAGGCACAGGGTGTGGGGGAGGGTGCAGGGGAGCATTTCAGAGTAGGGAGCTGGCAGCTATGGATCAGGCACAATATCCATAAAGCAGCAGGTGGGGTGGCGGGGGAGAGGGTCCTGAGAGGGAATTGAGTCAGATTGTAGAGGGCTTTGAAGGTAGAGCTGGGGAAGTGGGGACTTGCTCTTTACACAGTGGTGGGGGCGGGCTGGGAAGGAGCCTTCTAAGTGAGGAGTAACGGGACTAAGCCCATGTTCCAGAACAGTCAGGGTGGGGGATGACGGACTGAAGAGAAGGAGGCTGAGGATGGGAAGGTGGGCTGTGGTATTAGCGCTGCTGGCCTCAAGGAGTCCCTCACCCCACCCTGAGCAACGGCAGGGGGAGTGGTAAAACCAAATCTGGTGAGCTCTGCATTAGCCAAGATTCTTGTTTGCATGGAACAGAAAGGCATTTGAATTAGATTAGACAAGAACCAGAATTTTCCTAGTCACATAACTGAGACGTCTAGGGCAGTTCCAGAAATGACTAGACCCATGGGACTCGTTCCCTCCATCTCTCAACTGCCTTCAGTATGGGATCTGTCTCCTCAGGCAGCCTCTGCCTCTCAGTGGCACTGTGGTTCTTGCAGTTCCCAGCTTATATCCTCCTCTTAGAACATTCCCTCATAGCTCAGTTGGTAAAGAATCCGCCTGCAATGCAGGAGACCCCGGTTTGATTCCTGGGTCAGAAAGATCCTCCAGAAAAGGGAAAGGCTACCCATTCCAGTGTTCTGGCCTGGAAAATTCCAGGGACTGTATAGTCCATGAGGTCACAAAGAGTCAGACTGAGCAACTTTCACTTCACTTCACTTTCAGAACCCCCAGAAGCAAGGACTCCCCCACTTCTTCCAATGAAAGTCACCAAGTTAAATTTATTGGCCCATTCCTTTTCTTTTTTTTTCTGCAAGGGAAATTCATTTTATTTTTCCTTAGTACAATAAGGATTTTAAGAATGTCCATGGTAGTAACAGTTAAACACTTTTATTTTAAAATGGGCAATGATATTTTGTTCCCCAAAGCTATTCATAAAAATAATTACAATGCATTGATTCTCAGTAGGACAATTAGTGTGCAGACACAGGTAAGCCCAGGTGAGAGAGTGTGTATTTGGTGTCCTATTCCCTGGATAGGATGCTGTTTCTTCCACCAGTATTGGCCCATTCTGACCCATTCGGTGTTCTTCCCTCAGTGAATTGCCAGGGCCAGGGGAGTGGGGTGCTCTAATGAGCCTGGCCTCATCCCTCCCCAACAAAGGGATGATGACACTGTTGCTGCTACCAAAAGAAGGGGGACTTGCTACAACAAGGGGCATAATTTGCAGCTGTCCCTCAAAGCACCAACTCTGAGCCAAGTTTTTTACAAATCTCATTTCATCCATGTAACCATCCTAAGGTGGAATCAATTATCTTCCTTTTGCAGAAGAGGAAACAGAGGCATAGGCTAACTTGTCCTCCCTCCCCACTCCCCAAGCACTTTCTCTATTCTGTGCCACATGGGCATCTCCTAAGGAGGCAATGTGGAGCCACTAAGAAGGCTTACAACCAAGAGAATGAGAAGGAAATCACATGATCTTTAAGCTGAGAGACACTCAGACTGCATTCGGTCAGGCAACTCATGCGGTGGTTGGTTGGAGAGCCTCACCACTTCATTTTTGGAAGACTGGAGGTCAGTCCAGTTGTTGGAGATGCTCCTTCCCTGTGTCCCTCCTGTCCTGGGGGCAAGGCAACTGGGAATCCCTGTTGGTTGGGAGGTGGATGAGTCCGGGGTGTGCATCTCTACACATGGAGTACAACCTGGCGGTGATTCAGAAGCATTCACTGCAGACAAATTTCACGAACACCATGGCTTCCCAGTCCTTAGCAAGACATTGCAGAAGAAGGCAATGGGGCATTTGTCAGGCAGGGAAGAGGGGGTAAAGGACATTCATACTTAGAGCAGAAGATGTACAGAGGCACTGAGGCACGCTTGGTATGACAAGTCTTCCTGATGATAAAGTTCCCTGGGAACCCAGAATCATTTTATCAGAGAGAGATAGGCTGTCATGGAAATGTCTTCATTTAGCATCAGCATCAAGCCAGAAGCTCTGCCCCCTACCAGGTGATTCTGCTTTCCTAGTCTTCATTTTTAGGAATTAGTTTGGAATTAATTCACAGCTAATGACATAGTCAAAGCTATGGTTTTTCCATTAGTCAAATCTGGATGTGAGAGTTGAACCATAAAGAAGGCCAAATGCCAAAAAATTGAGGCTTTTTGAATTGTGGCATTGGAGAAGACTCTTGAGAGTATCTTGGACAGCAGGGAGATCAAACCAGTCAATCCTAAAGGAAATCAACCCTGAATATTCCTTGGAAGGACTGATGCTGAAGCTGAAGTTTCAATACTCTGGCCACCTGATGCAAAGAGCTGACTCACTGGAAAAGACCCTGTTGCTGGGGAAGATTGAGGGCAGGAGGAGAAGGGGTTGACAGAGGATGAGATGGTTGGATGGCATCACTGGCTCAATGGACATGAGTCTGAGTAAGCTCTGGGAGATAGTGAAGGACAGCAAAGCCTGGCGTGCTGCAGGTCACAGGGTTGCAAAGAGTTGGACACAACTTAGCAACTAAACAATGACAGAGAGTCAGCCAGGCCACTCTCTGCCCTTCCAAGCCATGTGCCAGGTTAAAGGCCTTTGACCTGGTGGCAGCAAGCAGCATAAATCTAGAGCATTTCCTGTTTGGGAAGCAGGACAAGTGATGTAGCATCGAGAAGGCCTGGGCAGGGGTGAACCCAACCAGCAGACCTTAACAGTTGCCCAGATCCCCACTTGGGTCTGACACAAGGCACTCTGGGTGAATGGGGACATTCTAGAAATACTGACATCCCCAGGGGACTGGCCCAGCCTAGGGTGGAAGGCAATTTTAGATGCTCTGAATTCTATTTTTGGAGACTGGATCACATTAATTCACTACCGTTCCAAATGGTGGCCAGCTGAGGAGGCCTTCAGGGAACCAAGCGCTGTTTCCCAGCACAGCTCTGGTTCAGCCTGTCCAGAGAGTGCGGGCCAGTGCCCCCTCCTCGCATGCCCTGGGTTTTATGCATTTCCTACTTCTCTGCTGGTCCACAGTGCCCAAGGCACTCAATACCAAATCTTTCAAAGAGAATTCTTCACACACTAATACAAAAGGATGGATGGGACTTCCCTGGTGGACCAGTGGTTAAGACTTCGCCTTCCAATGCAGGGGTATGGATTCAGTCCCTAGTTGGGGAACTAAGATCTCACATGCCTCAGGGCCAAAAAACCCCAAAACTGAAAGCAGAAGCAATATTGTACCAAATTCAATAAAGACTCGAAAAATGGTCTACACCAAAAAATCTTAAAAAAAAAAAAAGGGAGGGGGGATGAACTACCAACTTAGGATATGACTCAAGACTATTTCAGGGATGTTATGTGGCTTGGACTCTGGCTAACTTAGGAGAAAAGGGATCAGAGCCGGAGGCATCCAGAAGCTTCCCTGCCTTCCCTCCTGAATCAGGCAGGGAGCAGACTCTGCGGAGGGAACAGCTCGTCACGTTTCCTGAAGAGCTGAGATCTCCTCTCACGCGCTTGTCTGCAGTAGAGGGGACAGAAGACAGGAGAATGGGCAACATGAATGTCTTTATTGGGCTAAATCTGAATTGATGAAAGGACAATTATAACAATGTGTTCTGGGAACTTTCCAGCTGAAAACCCAGAGGAGCAGTCCTGGTGTACTTGTTACAGTTCATATTTCTCTCTGTTTCCAAAGCCGGTCCTTACAGATGAAGGGGAAGGGTACAGGGAAGCTCCTGACTGAGACGAATCCCGTCCTTGAGACTCTTTCATGGAAACTTTAGGAAGAGAATAAAAGACACCATTCCCATTTGTGCCCGTGCTTGTAAAAGTACAACATATTTGAATGTCTTTGCTAGCAGAATCTTAAATGCTTCAGGTGAGAAACGATGTACAGGGCAGGATGATTGACTTAGGGGAATGTTGCATGTGTTGAGTGTGGTCTGGAGTGAGTATGTGTATATGTTTGCGGACCTGTGTACTGCATCCCAGCTTTCACCACCCATGCCTGCAAGTGCCTGATGGCGGCTCTGTCTCTTACCGTGGAACTCAGTGACTTGCTCTAGCTGGTTTCCTAGTATATACAGAGCTTGGCTTTGTAGATGCTCAGTAAATATCTGCTAACTGGAAGAATCGATGCATGATCTGCACACGCATCTTGTGTTTCTCTTTCTTTTAGGTGTAGTCTTGTCTCCATGTCTCCATGTGTCTGTCTCTCTCAGCTCATGTCTCTGGTCCCTACATCTTTTCCTATTTCTTGTCATCTTTTTGTTGTCTCTTTCTCCTTTATTTCTCCCCACTTAGCCCCATACACAAACAGATATTCCATCTGTTTTCCTCAATCTGTTTTCTTAAATTCTTTGTTTTTTCTTTTCTTTTTTTGGCAAACGTTTTATTTTTTTTTAACAGCTTTATTAAGATACAATTCCTATATCGTATAATTCACCCAATCAAAGTATAAATAAATAAAACATACAATTCCAGTGTTTTTTTATATGTTCCAAGAATTGTGCAGCCATCACCACTGTTTAAAAATTCCAGAAAATTTTCACTACTCATAAAGAAATTTGTACCTGCTAATAGTTACTTCCCATCCTCCCACATCCTGTGAGCCCTAAGCAACCACTAATCTACTTTCTGTCTCTATAGATTTCTCTATTCTTGCCATTTCATATGACTGCAGTCATATAATATTTGGTCTTTTGTGGCTGGCTTCTTTCACATAGCATGAAGTTTTCAAGGTTTGTCCGTTTTTTAGCATGGATCAGTACTTCATTCCTTTTTATGGCTGAATAATATCCCATTGTCTAGATATACCATATTTTACTAATCTGTTAATCAATCGGACATTTGGTTTGTTTCCCCTTTCTGACTATTGTGAATAATACTGCTATGAACACTGTGTATGTGTTTTTGTGTAGATGTAAGTCTTCATTTCTCTTGGGTATATACCTAGGAGTGGAACTGGCAGATCATATGGCAAATCGATGTTTAATCTTTCAAGGAACTGCTAATGTATTTTCCACAGTGGCTGTATCATTTTACATTTCCACTAGTAAAATAAAAGTGTTCCTATTTCTCCACATCTTTGCCAATACTTGTTCTTATCCGTCTGTTTTATTTTAGTCATTCTAATGGGTAAGAAGTGGTATCTCATTGTTCTTTTGATTTGTACTCCCTGATGGCTAATGATGTTGAACCCCTTTTACATGTTTATTGGCCATTTGTATATCTTCTTTGGGGGAATGCCTATTCAAATATTTTATTTATTTTAAAATTGTTTTTTGTCTTTTTATTATTGATTTGTAAGAGTTCTTTATATATTCTGGATACAAGTCTCTTATTAGTTACAAATACTTCTCCTATTCTATTGGTTGTATTTTCACTTTCTCATTCGTATCATTTGCAGTGCAAAAGGTTTTAATTTTGAGGAAGTCCAATTTATTTATATTTCCTTTTATCAACTGCATTTTTGGTATTGTGTTTAAGAAGGTATTGCCTAACCCAAGGACACAAAGGTTTATTCCTATATTTTTATTTAAGAGTTCTATAGTTTTATCTCTTCAATTTAGGTGTTTGATCTCTTTCAAGTTAATTTTTTTATATGGTATAAGGAACAGGTCTGGCTTTATTATTTTGAATGTGGATATTTACTTGTTTCAGAAATATTTGTTATAGAGACTATTCTTTCCCCCACCGAATTATCTCAGCGTCCTTGTTGAAATAAATTGGCTATAAATATAAGGGTTTACTGATGAACTCTCAATTCTGTTTCATTGACCTATATGTCTATTTTTGTATAGTATCTGATATCACACTGTCTTACTGTAGTTTTATATATTAAGCTTTGAAATTAAGAAGTGTGGATTACCTGTTTTCTCCCTTCTTTTTTGAGATTGCTTTGATTATTCTTGGACCCTTGCATTTCCATATGAAATTTAGGATCTACTTGTTGGACGTTGAAAGGGATTGCTTTATATGTATATAAATATATATATATATATTTTTTATATATATATCTCAACTGGGGGACTATGCCATTTTAGTATTTAGTCTTCTGATCTGTGAACATGAGATGGCATCCTGCTTATTCAGGTCTACTTTAATTTCTTTCAACAATGTTTTGTTGTTTTCAGAGTATATGTTTTTCATTTCTTTTGTTGAGTGTATCCCCAATTATTTTGTGCTTTCTGATGCTGTTATGAATTAAATGGTTTTACTAATTTCATTTTCAGATTGTCCACTGCTAGTGTGTAGAAATATATGGTTGATTTTTGTATATCAATCTTGTGTCCTGCAACCTTGCTGGACATGTTTATTAATTCTAATAGATTTTTTAGTGGATTCCTCAGGATTTTCTACATATTAGATTGTGTATTCTGTGAATAGTGATAGTTTTACTTCTTTAAAGCTAGAATTCTTCGGGCCTACTTCAGAGCATTTTTATTTTATTAGAGAGTCCTGAAAGGAGATTTGTGGCTGGCCTAGAAACATGCTAAAGCAATTATTCCCCCAAATTCATTGATACCAATTCCAAAGACTCACTGTTTGAAAAATAATTGACTTCAAACCTGGCATGGCTTAGAAATCCTATCAATAGCTATATTAGTTTGCTAGGTCTCCCATAACAAAATACCAAAGATTAGGTGGCTTAAACAACAGGAATGTATTTTCTCACAGTTCTGGGAAAGTTCAGGATCCAGGTGTTGGCAGATTTGGTTTCTCCTGTGGTCTCTCTCCTTGGCTTGCAGAAGGCTACTTTCTTGCTGTGTCCGCACATGGTCCTTCCTCTGTGCATGTACAACCCTGGTGTCTCTCTGTGGGTTCAAATTTCCTCTTCTTATAAGGATGCAAATCAGATTGAATAAAGTCCTAATGGCTTCGTTTTGATGCCCTCACCTCTTTGAAGACACTATCTCCAGATACAGTCACATTTTGAGGTGCTGGGGGCTAGGGCTTCAATATATGAATTTTTTGAGGACACAGTTCAACCCATAACAATACCCTTATTGTATTTTTTCTGAGGCATCTGATATCTGGTTAGTTGCAACTAGTGAAGCCAGAATTTATTTAAATAACCCATTCACAAGACCACCAAATGACGGGAACTGCAGCCAGAATTAAAAGGCACTGCCTCTAATCCCTGAGGTAAAGTACCCTCACTTGTGGTCCTGGATGTTCCTTGAGTTCATTTTAGTCAGTTTACCCTAGAGCCACATCAAGGATAGTCAGTGACCAGCCATCAAACTTACACATGCATATAACACCTAGAACCTCTGTTTATATTGCTTGCTTTAAAAAGAAAAACAAAAAACAGCAAAAGTGATTCCAGATCTTGCTGTGTAATAGCATGGTGACATACTTGAAGAAGGAGTCCTTTTGTGAAGTGAAATTTGAAGTTCTTAAATGGAAAGACTCCTGTGAAATGAACTTCAAAGTTCTGAAATGCAAACGCTCACTCTAATTTTGTTCTTTTTTGAGCAAGAGTCAGTTTTGGAAGTTCAAGATGTTAACTATTCTTTGGTCTTTATGTCTTTGCTCTTTAATTCTTACAGTAGCCCAAAGCAAAATTAGTTTTGTCTATAAAAACTGAAAATCAAGCTTTCTCTTCAAGTCATCTGAACGGAAGACATATCCCAAACTTGACTGGTGAAATTGTCTCCTCTTTCCTCTACTCTCTTTTTCAGCCTTTTATTTTTAACTCTCTTACCCTCTGTTTGTTTTTACTGACATCTGGCCACACACCATTTTAGGAAGCAGGCAGTTATAAATCACCCACAGGGAAATCAATAAAATCCAGCTCAATCCATAGTAAGACTGATTTGCTCCCAGATAACCAGGATTCTGCAGGCTCAGGAGTTAAGCCCATGGGGGGATCTGCAAGGAGGGTGAGGGGTAAGGAGTGCCTTGTGGTCTGATACGAAGGTGGGCAGCCAGCTCCCAGAAGCTCAAGGAAGGGATGGATTTTGGCCACTGTCCATGCTCTTCTCATCTGGCCTCCAGGGAAAGCTCTGTGTTTCCATTTCATCCAGCTCAGATTTTTCCAACCACATCAGTGGCATTTTCTTATCTTCCAAGGATCTGCTTCAGAGCTAAAGTATCTTCTTTAAGCCTCAAGAAAGGGCAGTAGGAATGAACTGCTGAATTTGCTGGGGAGTGGGGAGGAGACAGAGGAGGTTACTGTAGCACAGAGGCAGGAAAGAAGAAAGAAGTTCTATAGAGCTGTCTGTTGTCAGGCCACTACTTTCCATCCCCACCCAAGGAGTCAAAAGTCTGAACGTTATTGGGCAGAAGCCGAAAGCTAGGCCCAGAGAAGTCATGACTGGCCCAAGGTCACAGAGTGGTTTCATAACAAGGTCACAAAGAAATGGCCTCACTGCTTTGAAATCCTAATTTTCTTAGCAAAGGGAACTTTGCTCAGGAAATGCAAACTCATGAGCAGTCAGAACTAAAAAAGAAGTAAGACTAGAGAGAAAAAATATCAGTTAGTTCATTTATTTAAAAAGAATACATCAAATTGCCCACTGTAAGGGACAATTTGGACCAATCATTTCTGCCCTCCTGGATAATGGGAGTGTACTAACTTTGTAAAGAGAATTTCCTAGAAGGAGCTTCTCGTCTCCTTCCATCAAGGAAAATATTCTAACTGCAAGGCCCAGGGTGCTGGAAGTTGGTGAGACCATCTGTGGGTGCCCTGAGAGCAGGGCCTCTCCTGTCTAAGGAGGGAGAATCAGGCTCAGAAACAGGACCATGAGGAAAAACTCAGAATGCCTGATTTTACTCCACAGGTGGCCCTGGTTTCCTCAAGTAGCACATCTCTGAGCTTCTCAGAAGTCTTGTCCACTTTCTCCTTAGGAGTTTTCAGGAGATGTATGTATTAATCTGGGTTAAAGAACTATTTGATTGAGTTCAACATTTGCCATATCCTAATTATATCTGTATCTGTTGCTGGGGATACATAGATGAGGAGACTGGGTTTTGAAGGATGACTAGGAGTCTGCCATGAAACCCACTGAGCTGCTGTCAGTGAAGTGGGGGAAACCAACCTGAAAACAAATAACTGGAATTGTGTTAGAGCCAGGTTGGTCAGCTTTTTCTGTAAAAAGCCAAATAGTAAATATTTTAGACTTTGTAAGTCAGATATGATAGTATATGTCTCACCTACTCTACTCTGTCCTTGGAGTGCAAAAACAGCCATAGGCAATGCAAAAATGAATGGTTGTGGCTGTGTTTCAATATAATTTTATTTACAAATAGAGCCAGTGGGTTAGATTTAGTTTGCTGAATCCTGAGTTTGAGAAGTGTCATCATAATATGGGAACCAACCCTCTCGAGGGTCCATTTTCTGGTTCGTTATCAGTTTCTCTTACCTGGAAGTGCAGATGAGAAATTTCCAGAAGCTTCTTAAGAATGACTCAGCTTAAACTCTGCATTGAACTCTATGCTGCTAACCTGTTAACTTAAGGACTTAACCTTAATTTAACAGACAGAAGCTATGTGAATCTGACATTAAGGATAATACCTTCTCCATGATGAATCGGTGAATCCTTGGCCAGAAAAATCTCTTCTGCTCCGGCGCTGCTGTTTCTTTTCTGCCACCACCGCTGCTGGGTTCTGTAATGCCCTCATCATGGTGTGTTGCACAGATCCCTGCTTGGAGCCAGACTATTCTGAGCTCAAACACTGCTTACAGTGCTTGTAATGCCTGGAGCGAATTGCTTAGCCTTTCTGAGCTTCCCATCTGTAAAATGGGAATAGCCAGACCTTGCAGGGCTGTTGTAAGGACTTTTTAAAGGATGTAAAGAGCCAGGAAGAGCACCTCATGCAACAAATGTGTGTTCTCTTCGGTTGATGCCTTGGTATTGTTGTCACGCGCCTGCCATCTTTCCACTGTGGGAAGATGACAACTCCCCTGGAGAGAAATCCTTTATGGTCTTTCCTGTCTCAGATCATTAAGCAGCTGTTGTTGCTCATGCCTGTTCAAGTAGCAACACAGTGAAATCCATGTGCCGCAGGCCACCAAAGTTTGCTATTGGGATGGCCATTCCCAGGCTCCTGCCCTTGCCCTCCCCACCCCAGCCTCCAGGCCACTTCACATCACTGTTTATCATAGTGTGTTCTCAAGCTGTGCTTGAAGACTCAAATCCCACAGCTATTTGCATAGATCTGGACACCAAGGGAATTGCTGCGTTTGACTTAAGCACATGGCTTTTTGTGGCCACAGCCTCCACCCAAAAGGCATCTTTTGAGTTGACCAAACTGCAAGTGCAGTTTGAGTCAGATTCTCTTAGTGAAGATAAGACCCCAGCCGAGATCCAAAACTGCTCCTGTCTCTTCCATAGGCCTCAATGAATGAGAGCTGTGAGCTTCTTCCTTGTCCAGCAAACTGGGGTCCTCATCCCAAACTATAGGAGAGGGTGGGAATTGTATTCACACAGCAACCCATTGCTGGGGCCTTGGAATCTGCTCTCCTTGGGAGGGTTAGCAGTCAGATCACATCTGATTCTGAGCTGAGGAGTGGGTGGTGGAAGGTCCTGGTGGTCAATCACAGGAGGCAAAGACGTTTGATATTTACACACTGCTGTACATGTAAAAAAGGATACCTAAACTACTGTATAGTGCAGGGACCTCTGCTCAATGCTATGTGGCAGCCTAGATGGGAAGGGAGCTTGTAGGAGAATGGATACATGTATATGTATGGCTCAGTTGCTTTGCCGTCCACCTGGAACTATCACAATATTGTTAATTGGCTATATTCCAATATAAAATAAAAAGTTTAAAATGTGTCAATCAAAAATAAAGAAAATAAAATCACAAAATTTGATTCAAACATGTTTTTATGTTCATCATGCCATCTTTTAGGTAAGAACATGCTGGCTGCTCAAACCTAGTCCCTCTCACCTCTGGAGCCTGAGTTTAAGAGAGAGAGAGAGAGAGTGTGTGTGTGTGTGTGTGTGTGTGTGTGTAGTAGGAGGTAGGGTGGGAGACAGGCCTTGTGCAGGAGGGCTTTGGGCTGGGGGTTCTGGGAGGGTGCTGAGCCCATCAATGAGGGCAGGGAAAGCAGAATGAGGAGCAGGTTCTGAGGAAAGGGGCATGGTAATAAGGTTAGTCACGGAATAACTTAGGGCAAATGCATTTGCTCCAGATCTGAGTTTTTCAGATCAAACTCCCACGTAGGCAGCAGAACAATAAGAAGAGAGAAGCCTTTGGTGTCGAAAGAGACCCTGTACAGCCAACTTTACAAAGACTCAGCTGTTTGTCCCAGTTGGCACTCTTTTTTGCAAGAGACAAAAAAGTCAACATAAGCCAGTTTAAGCAGAAAGGGGTATTCATCAGTTCTTGAAACATAAAAGGCCAGGGATATCAGGCATGACTTGAGCAGAGCCTTAGATGGTAGCCTTAGAACTTAGTTTCTTTCTGGATCTTTGCTGTGCTTTCTTTCACACTGATTCCATTCTTAGACAAATTCTTTACCTTCCCAATGAGAATTCTATTTTCACCCTCTTACACTCAAGGTCTGCACTTAAGAATCTCATTCCAGAATGACCTGCAAAGTCTTACTGTATCTCATTGGTTCTGGCTTGTCACATGCTCACCCTTGACACAATCACTGTAATAAGGGAAGTGATACGAAGATGGCCTCAGACTGCCTCTGCCCTGAGGTTGCCAGTTAAGACCTCTCATCACTGGTTGTCTGACTGCTCTCAATAGTCCCCGTGGACCCCAAAATAGTGGGGCACAGTCCAGCAACACAATCAGACCCAGTACTGCAATGGGGAGACTGAGGGCTGAGTGCTGAAGGAACCCATCCCCACACAGGCTGGGGACGTCACAGTCAGCTCTCCATTCCCCCAGACGGCTCCTTCACCAACCCGTCCTAATTCCTTCCTTTGACCTTCTGAAGCACTTATGGAGCCCGACTCTGCCATGCAGCTCTGTCCAGGTTATCGGGCCTGTTCCCACAGCTTCTGAGAACTGGGATTCCCGACGTGGAGATACACAGGGGACAGGTAGAGCTATGTCTTCTGTTTGCCTTGGGTTGTGCAGCTGCTTCCTGTCTACCCCGGGGGATGCTGGGAGGAGGACTTTAGTTCTGCACCTCAGCTAGGGTTGCCCTTGCTGGCCCTGAGGTAGGGCTGTGACCTGGAACAATCCAGAGCCCCTGTCTGGAAACCTATCCCAGTGCTCTTGTCTGTCTCCATTGAGGTTACAGAGGGACAGAAGGTGACTTTGCTCTTGAGGGAAAAAACAATACCCCATTTTGGGCACAGGAGGCCCAGGTTTTGGTCCTGACTCTGTTCCCCAATGGTGTGACCCAGCACAAGTCACTGAGACTCCATTTTCTCATTTGTGAAATGGAAAGGTAAAACCCTTCCTCACAGAGCCGAGAGGGTTCAAAAGCTAATAAATAACATTTACATAGTGTGCTGTGTGTGGACGATGCCAGATGAAAAACAAGGGTTGATTCTTAGAGTCCTTTCTTTCAAAAGGAGGATCCACCAAGTACTGAGCCCTGAACCCTGCTATGTCCCACAGCTGGGGCACAGATGAGAGCTCTCTGCCTTCAGGCTTGGCAGATGCGGCCAGGATACAGGAAACCAGTGCGCAGCAGATGGGGGCAGCTGAGAGGGCACACAGCATCCGGGAGAGGTCAGGGCAGGCTTCCTGGGGAGGCAGCCTTGAAGGACACGCTGGGAGCCCCGGTGCCCAGCACAGCACTGACACTGAGCAGGCACCCCCACGGCGTTTCTCGAATGAATGAATGAATGATTTAGGTCAGCCACCGGTCAGCCACCAGTCATCCACCTTCTGACGTTACCAAACCAGTTCCTGCATGTAGACCCTGATGGTCACTCCCCAGAACAAAGCTGGGAAGGGAGAGGAAGGAGGGGCCATGGAGGGAAGAATGGCCAAGAGAGGCAAGCTGGGACCTGGACATTTATTTATTATTTTTGTTTGGGGATAGGGGTGTTGCTGAGTCTAGGGAGAAATTTTGTTTTATTTTATTATTATTATTTTTTTGACCACATCATGCAGATTGTGAGATCTTAGATCCTCGACCAGGGATCAAACCTGGGCCCTCAGTAGTGAAAGTTCAGAGTCCTAACCTCTGGGCCACCAGAGAAAGCCCAGGAAATTTTGTTTTTGTTTGGAACAAAATTCCCAAGGTGGTGGCATGCTGTTCCTGGCTTTTCAGACAGGTTGCTGCTGGTGGTTTCCTTTATTTTCTCAGGACACCATCTTTTCTTCCTTTTAACAATTCCATTATTTATTATGCCGGCAAGTCAGGTTCTGTGTAGGAGAACAATGGGAAAATATACACATAAATATTTAAAAGATGTTAGATTGAATTTATTCATGATTCTACTTGAAAGTGTTAGTCACTCAATCGTGTCTGACTCTTTGAGACTCCATAGACTATAGCCCACCAGGCTCCTCTGTCCATGGGATTTCCACTGGAGTGCGTTGCCAATTCCCTTTTCCAGGGTATCTTCCCCACCCAGGAACCGAATCCAGGTCTCCTACATTGCAGGCAGATTCTTTGCCATCTGAGCCACAAGGGAAGATAACTATTGAAGATATTTGAAGATAACTGTTTTTAATGTTTGGGTTTTAACCTTCTTGACTTTCACTCCTTACCCTCATGAATAGATACAGCCATATTTTGATCTACATATATTTCACAAAAAATGTGTACACATAAAAGTATATATGATTTTAAAACAAAAGTAGAATCATGCCACCTGTTCCCCCACACACACCCCCAGTCAATATTTTACAAACAAACATTTCCAAACCATCAAACTTTTATGCCTTTGAACCATTTTGGACAGAATGTTCTAAAATGGACCGTGTTCTCCAGTCTTTCCCAAGGAGCCAGATGCAAGCTCTGCTTCATGCATACCCTGTGGACATTCTAACTCTGTAGCAGGGCTGAACACAGGGGATGTGTTAGTTGCTCAGTCATGTCCCACTCTTTGCAACCCCATGGGCTGTAGCCCTCCAGGGTCCTCTGTCCATGGAATTCTCTGAGAATACCGGAGTGGGTTGCCATTCCCTTCTGCATGGGCTCTTCCTGACCCAGGGCCTGAACCCAGGTCTCCCTCACTGCAGGCAGATTCTTTACCATCTGAGCCACCAGGAAGCACAGGGCCTGAAAGGCTAAGACAGGCCCAGGTCCAGTGACTCCAGGGCCTGGGCCACACAGAGTGCTTGTGTTTGCTCTTTGGAGTGTGCTGCTTCCCTTCTTGTGGTCAGTTGTGTCTTCTCACTGTTTTTGATCTGCCGTGAACTGGAAAACCAGAAAACCAATCCTGGAGAGGAGCTTATGTAGGTTTGAAGTCAAACCCTCTGTTCCATGAGGTATTAGTGTTATCAACATTTTCTCTCCCAGATGTGAGTAAATGATCATTTCTTAAGTATTTACTGTGTTCTGGATACTTTACATGCCAATTGTACTTAAATCTCATAACAACAGTTTGAGAGGAGTATCTTAATTCTGTCTTACAAACGGCAGTCTGATCCCTTCGAAGTTCATTGCTTTGTCAAGAGCCATTGAGCTGTAAGTTTCAGAGCTGCAATGGAACCCCTGGTCTGTTTCACCCCTAAGTCCCAACTCTTCTCGATGTACCACATCTCATGTTTGCTTCCAGTTCTGAGCTGGGTTTGGTTTGGTGTCATTGCCAGAGGCAGGGCCACTGGACTGAGGAGATGCTTCTGCATGGAGCAAGGCTTGGCCTCCATGAAGGTCTGAGGCCAGGCAGACAACTATCTCCTCAAGCAGCAACTCCAGGGCCTGGACAGCAAGGAGAGCCCCATAAACTCACAAATCACTCGAAGAACCCATGGGGTGGAGCCTCATCAGTCTCTAGGGAGAGCCAGTCTCCACTTAGCTGGCTGGCCTTCTCAGATGGTGCCTGTAGTTGGCACTACTTATTGGACTTGATTTGAATTAGGTTAACTAGCAGGAAAAGTCAAGGGGAACATGTTCGCAGGATATAAATCAGAGGTGATAATTTGTGGCTGCAGACTGAATCTTGACCAGGGATGTGTTTGTTTTGACAAACATTTATAAATTGGAGAGATTTAATATTTATACATCTGGGATTTGTGCTTTTCTTGAAAAAATGGGAGATCCAGCTAACAAAGATGGATATTTTTTCATGAATCACCTCCGCCAGTTGAATAGTAGTAACTGCCCCAGTTAGATGGTACCTATGCTCTGTGGTAGGCCACACCCTATGAAGGCTCTCTTTCATCTCAGCTGCCTGGCTCCTGAAGGATCTGAATCTGTCACCTTTGCATGAATCCCTATTTTTACTGAAGCTACCTGCAAAGCCTTCTTAATCTGTTTGTTAGTGATATGGTTTCATTCGTTCCTTCAACCAACATTTAGTGGGTAGCCATTCTGGCCCCTGTATGTGGGCCATAAAAATATGAAGACTTATTAAAGATAGTCATAAAAATATGAATAAGGTATAGTCCCTGCTGTTGAGGTGCTCAAATTCCAGCTGAGTTGAGGCTAGTGCAAATCGCTCAGGGAGAACAGAGAGAAGTGTGGTAAACTGAATATTCCTCCCCCGCTCCCTGCCAAGAGGTCTGTGCCCTAATCCCTGGAACCTGAATATGTTACCTTAAATGGAAAAAAGACCTTTGCAGATATGATTAGATTAAGTTTCCTTAGATTTGGAGATCATCCTGCATTATCTGTGTGGGCCCAGTGTAATTCCAAGGGTCCTTATAAGAAGGAGGCAGGGAGAAGTCAGACAAGAAGGAAATGTGAGGGTGGAAGCAGAGGTCAGAGAAGAGAAAAGATGCTACGATGTTGGCTTTGAAGATGGAGAAAGGGCCACCAGCCAAGGAATGCAGGCAGCCTCTAGAAGTGGGAAAAGCAAGGAGATGGATTCTCCCCTAGACCCTGCCGAAGGAACACAGTCTGCTGGTATGACTTCAGTCACTGAGACTGAGTTGGGACTTCTGACCCCCAGAACAGTAAGATAATAAATCTGTGTTCTTTTAAGAGACCAAGTTTTTGATAATTTGTCACAGGAACCATAGGAAACTAATATACGAAGGGAGAATTTTTTTCTGGGGTGAATGAAGGACTGTTTGAACTGGATGAGTAGGAGCTTATCAGGTATAGAAAGGGGATGACAGGCAGCCTATGCATAGGGAAAAGAATTGTGCAAAAGGTGTAAAAAAGCAGGGCGTGTTTGGAGGTTAGCTGCTGGTCCATTGTGGTTGGATCATAAGGTGTATGACGGCTGAAGTAATAGATAAGGCCAGTGAGAGGGGTTGGAATCTCACCTTAGATCTCATCCCATGGGAAAAGGGACCAGTTCTAAGTCAAGATTTCTTATTATCTCAAGGATTAAAAGAAAGGGAAGGGCAATCCAATTTATGTTTTAGAGAGACTGCTCTGGCTGTTTGGGGAGGGTGTTTGGGAGGGGCCAGACCAGAGGTAAGGAGACCTGCCGCAGTGACTCAAGTCCCATGGGGTCGTGGCAGGGATAGTGGCCACGGGAAGAAGGCAAGTGACCAAAGACACCTAAACTAGGATTGACAAGACTCAGAGTCTAACTGAACGTGGGGAGAGATGCAGAGGGAGGAGTGATGATGGCTGTGTTTTGAGCTTGAGTGTGTTCACTGGGACACAGGAGTGGGCTTGCGGGAGGCAGGGCTGGGGGCGGGAAGAATGATGGGTTCTGTTTGGGGCGTGGTGAGTGTGCAGGGCCCACGGTGCATGTGGGAAGAGTTGTCCAGAGGCAGTTGGCAATCACAAGTCTATAACCCTGTTCTCTGGGGCAATGTTCGTTATCTACATCCCTTCTGCTTCCGGCAAGAGGTGAGGAGCATGGGGCTTGGGACTGAGGGGCCTAGTGGTGTCCTGGGAAACATTTAATAGTCAACTCTCTAGGGAAACAAGACTTTGATATATAACATTTGCTGATTCCTGTGGTAAAAATACTCCCATCATGACCAATTTTAAGCTACTAATTTGACATCACTGAACATGGGGTTGGGAAGAGCTACACAGTAGCAGGTCATTAGATAGTGTTCCCTCCATAGAGATACACTAGAAAAAAATCATCTCAAAAACACAGATAATAGTAAAATGTAGTAAAATAATCAAGACATCATCATTATTGTGGCTATTTAATTCCTTTGTTTCTAAGGTAATTTAATTTTTCATAATATCTGTGTTTAATGACCAGCTCACAAAACACTTGGTGATTTTACACTCAGCTCTTACGCGCCCATACTAGCGGGCACCAGCACACCACACTGGAGATGTTCCTATGAAACACAAGATGGAAGAGCCTGGAAAGCCACCTGCTTTCCAGACAGGCTCAGCGACTCCCCGAGGTCACACACCTGAGGAGGGTAGAACCAGGTCCAAGCTCTAGGAGGCAGTTTCTGGTCCTCCACTGACTGGAGGCAGCACCGGGTCTCCCTGTTGGCCCCTCTGTGCCCTGGCCAGCCCTGCAGCCCTGGTAACACCGTGTGGTCCTTAACCCCAGGAGGATGACTCATGTCATTCTGGAGCGAGTGACTCAGGGAAGAGGCTACTGGGCAGCCTGGAACAAAGAGAACCAAGAGAGATTTATTTCTCCTGGGAGCTCAATGCGAGACTCGGATATTTTTCTGCTGTTCCCGGTACCTTTGAACTGCCTCTGATGAAGCAATTGTACATATTTCCAAGAAGAAAAAATTTTTTTCAAGTGGACTTGTTTTTAAAGAAAGAATTGCTGAAGTGAACAAGCTGGAGTGGCAAGCTGGGGAGATGCTCTGGCCAACTTCCTGTCCTACCTGGGGCAGGGAGTGGGGAGGGGGCGGGAGGGTGGAGGTCTGGCTGTGACTCGACAGCTTTTTAGGGCGTGCAGAAGCTGGATCCCAGGCACTTACGGGTCTCCAACCCTCCACTTCCTCCTGAGCAGTGTCTAAGTTCCAAGAGACTTCCCACGTGAGGAGGGCGCCTGTCATTTGACAAGACGGCCCCCTGCTTTCAGTCCTTGCTTAGGAGTAACTTCTGAATCCACCTTCTCAAGGCACCTTTGGGTTTGGCAACTCTGCTCCTAGGTGTGCAGAAATGGTGCTCTCAGCCCCACGCCCCCCACCCCACCCCAGGGATGTAAAAAATCCAGTGAAGATGTCTAAAGGCCTCATTGAGCAAGTCACAGCAAAGAGCCATCTCTTCTCTTCTGAGGTGTCTGGGTAATGGGGCCCAAGACCTCTCGGTTCTCAGATTTGGGGATCTTTGCTTACCTCCCTGGAGAGGAAGGGCGCAGGCCCCCTTTCTCAGGGACTCACCAGAGCTTACCTTCTCGTTGCTCCCACTCCACCTCTCCTGTCTTCCCCTCATCCCGCCATCTTCACTGGTCTTGGGTGGAGAGAGACTTACCCTTAGAATGCTTTTGACCCAATTTTTTATTTCTGAGCACCAACACATACCATGGAGAACCACAGCAGCTATACCAAAATATAATATCATTAAATAGGACACAAATTTGCCCTCACCAGCATTTGTCAGCTCTTGTCTTTCTGATGATAGCCATTCTAACAGGTGTGAGATGATATCTCATTGTTGTTTTAATTTGCATTTCCCTAGTGACTCTTGATGTTGAGCATCTGTTTATGTACCTGTTGGCCTTTTATGTATCTTCTTGGCAGAAATGTTTATCCAGCCCTTCCAGTTTGCCTAAGGGCTAGCCCTTTGTGATACATAAGGCAGAGACAGACTCCCTTTTCTCTACTTCCTGCTGCCACCCCAATACCCCTCTCTCCCGATCCCCTTCCCGAGCAATGGGCACAGAAGGGCCTCACTATTTACTGAAGGGGAAAGGCAGTGGGGGAAGGGAGATGTGAAGGGAAATGAGGAGTCTGATTCCAGATGTGCCATCTATCTGCTGTGACCATCCTTCCCCACCCGCCCCCCCGTCAGCCGAGCATCAGCCTCACTCAGGCACTCTTCCTCCAGGGGCTGGCCCTGCCCCCACTCCTGGATATGGTGCTGGCTCACTTTCAGGACTAGAACAGGGTCTGAATTAGGGGAGGAAGGCACCCCCAGCCAAATGGGCCCATAAAAGATCCTCTGGGCTGGAGAGCACAGCCAGACCCCAGGGAATATCAGGAGTACTCAGGGCTCCCTTGCCCAAACACTGCTAGGCCAAGGCCCCTTTGCTCCTAGTCCCTGGGCCAGAAGGGTTGTGGTGAGGATGGGAAGTAACTCAGGGGGTCCCTTCCAGTTCCTCGTCCTCTCTTCTCTGTTGCCCCCAAGGCCTCTTGCTTCCACCCTTCTACACCCAACCTTTGCTCTCCACTCCTCCTTTTAATCCAGATTTGCTTACAGGATGGAAACTTGGGGCTCCTGCTGACTTGCTGAGGGCTGTGCCCCCTCCAGTCATCCATTCTCTTATTTACCCTATGCAGCCTGAGCACCTGCTCCGGTTCTCAAGCTAGGTTTCATCTCTCCATTGCAGAATGACATTCTCTGTACTTTGGGAGTCGGCACTGGGGTGGCCAAAAAGTCTGGGGCTTTGGAACCAGATATGGGCTTCCCAGAAGGCTCAGTGGTAAAGATTCTGCCTGCCACAAACCCAGGAGATGTGGGTTCAATCCTTGGGTTGGGAAGATCCCCTGGAGGAGGGCACAGCAACCCACTCTAGTTTTCTTGCCTGGAGAATCCCATGGACAGAGGAGACTGGCAGGCTACAGTGCATGGAGTTGAAAAGAGTTGGACATAACCGAGCATCCTTTGGAATCAGATAGACTCGGGACTGACCACAGCCAGAGCTCAGACAATCACAGTACTGCACCCTCTTTCTGTTAACCCACCATTGTAGCCATTGACTGCCCAAGAACAGAGAAAAATGTCAGCATCACCAGAGTGCACAGCCCCTGATGGTCTGATGATCTGCTATCTATTTGTCAGTACGGAGGAGAAGCCCTGTCCAGGCCAGGACTCTGTCTCCTTTATCTGCCAGGGACAGAGCTGGGAACTCTGCCTCCCAGGATGAACACCAAACTCTTACCCAACCTTGGTTGGGTTTTGGTGATGCTGTGGCTTGGAGAACTCAGCTGTCCAATTCAGAGGATGAGAAAGGAACTCACTGAGTGTATACTCTGTGTGGGTACCTTGTGTATTTCCTAATTTAATCCTTTCAACAACTCAAAAAGGTAAGTTCTGTTCCCTCCATTTTGCAGATGAGAAAACTGAGGCCAAGAGGAGCCTAATCCAGCAAGAAAGAGGCAGAGGGAGAATTACAATCTAGTCTCCCAAGGTCCAAAGCCTTCTTTCAACATCCTGAGGTTAGGAAGCAGGATGGAACTATCCTGGGGATACCCGCAACTTGAGCTCACTTACTCAAGATACAGGACCCAGGGGCTTCCCAGGTGGCACTAGAGGTAAAGAACCTGCCTACCAATGCTGGAGACGTAAGAGACACGGGTTCGATCCCTGGGTTAGGAAGATCCCTTGGAAGAAAGCATGGCAACCCACTCCAGTATTCTTGCCTGAAAAATCCCATGGACAGAGGCGCCTGACGGGCTATAGTCCACGGGGTCACAAGAGTCAGACATGACTGAAGCGAGTTAGCAAGCACAGGACCCAACTCTGCAGTTGACCAGGTCTAGGGACCCACAGAGGCACGTTTCAGTATTTTGAGCTGATCTCTGATGCCCAAGGAGACTTTCCAAGTGTGTCCAGGACTGCCGGGGGCAAATGCAGGGAGTTGGGGGCATCTTCACTCTCCCAAGATCAGAGGCACTGCCAGGGGACTCCTGCTTTCACGGCAGAGACACATCGAGTTATTATTTACTGAAAGCAAACTTTCAACATAAGAGGCCAGAAGGCTGATGTGTGTAGTAGGGCTGAGGGGCAGGGGTTCTGGGACCTTCTCTGGCTGCTCCTCACCCACAGGTGTGGTTTGGGTCAAGTCCCTGCCCCTGTGCGGGTTTGTCGGATGGGAGCAGGGGCAGGTCTGGCGCTTCTCCAGTGTCCTCTCTGTCATCCTCTGAGTTTGCAGAGAACTGAGAGGGATGTGTGTGCAGCCACCCCAAACAATTCCCTCCATCGAATTCTTCATCTAGAGATAGACCAGTGGTATTAATAGCAACCTAATCTCTTTTAAATTCTTTGTGCTGCTAAAATGAAAGCAAAAATTCAAAGCTGGAAGGACAAAAAAAAAAAAAAAGAAAGAAAAACCCTCCCTTCTGAGAATTCTGAGTCACTCCAGAAAGGTCAGTGGAGTCTAGGTTAACCCATTGTTTCCCAGAAGTGCCTCTGGCTCTTCCTACACCCAGAGATTAACAGAGGGAATGTGAAAGCCACTCAGTTTGCAGGCTGTGCTCCTGGGATTCTGTGGTCTCAGAGAGGGGTTTGGTCTCTTCGGAACTGGTCACAGGGCTCAGGGAGAGGCAGCCCAGGGGCCACTGTTAAGAGGCCATGCTTACCAAGATCACCACCCGCAATCCAGTGGACGTGACCCTGCAGGGAACTGGGGAGTCAGACAGACCTGTGGTTGACTTCCAGCACTGCCCCTCATGGGTGATGTGACTTTTGCCAATCTTTGAGCCTCTGTTCACTCATCTGCAAAATGGGACTGATCATGATGTTAATAATAATAGTATATACATCACCTACCTCAAGGGCTGCTGAGAACACCAAAGAGGTTGTAAAGGCCCTTGTGAAATCACTCCTGACAGTGGCCCCCATACCTGCTGGCACATAGGCAGCCCCATAGGAAGCCATCCTCCTCCCATGGCTGAGGTGTGCAGGATGGAGGTCTTCTGCCAGTTGTGGGTGGCAGGACTGTGCCTTACGGCCACTCTGTCAGAGAAGCCCCCTCCTGCCCATGGCCTGCAGGGTCCTACAGTGACCATTCTCAGGGGCAGAGTCTGTGCTGCTCACCTAACAAATGTGGGCCTTCCTAGGGTGAACGATTGGATGAACAAACTAATGGACAGTTGCATAAGTAGAAGACTAAGAATATGAGTGGGTGAACACATGGACCCACAGACTGATGGCTGGGTGAATGGGCCACCCTACACAGTGGGGGTCACAGAACCTCTAACAGTGGGCCCCGTCTTCTGGCCTCATAAGACTCCTGGCCTGACAACCTGTTGCTTCTGCTATCTTATCTTATCCCCACTGGGAATGCATTCCCCGTCTCTCCCTTGCAGGGCAGTGTGCCCTTGCTGAGTTTGGTGGCTACACTCTAGCAGAACTCCTGATGGAGGAGACCAAGTAGAAGAGGGAAAAGATGAGGGGCCTTCGACTCAAACTTGCCTGGGTTATAATCCTTAGCCTGCCATTTATTAGCTGTGTGGTCTTGAGCAAGTTGCTGCACCTCTCTGATCCTTAGTTCCTTAATACATAAGATGGAAATAATAAACAAGATAGCACATGAAATACACCTAGCCTAGTGTCCGGTACTCAGCAGACCACCTAGACATGTCTAATGAATAAGAAGGAATAAAATTATATTAGTTTGCTTTCTTTGATGAATAGCCAGAGGGAGACTAACATATTTAAATGAGGTTTAGAGAATTTTGACTTTTCCAGTAATGCAACGATTGTGTAGTTATCCCTGCAGAGACTTAGATAGTTTTGCATCAGGTACAAAGGTAGCTGGACCAGTCAAGTTGCTTCACTTCACTGCACCTCAGTTTTCCTTCCTGTAAAATGGGCCAAGCTACATAGCTAAGCAACATCTGGGGGCTGAAAGAGTCAAAAGAGCTGATAGCTTTTGGCAATGATCCACCTAACCCTTTACTGACTAGGTTGGAGAGGCAACAAGAAACGTCCTGAAAACGGGTTAAAGAAGGAGCTGCTCAGAGACCAAACATTACTAAATATTTTTTCCTTTTTTGGGTTGGTGCTCTAGATCACCACTTCCTGGAGATTATATTCTAAACTTGCTGTGATGGATGCGAGGTCCGCGTGCCCACGAGCTCCAGCGGAACCCAGATGTCATCCTGAGGGAGGGACTCTGCTTTTACCTTGCTATTTTAAGCAGCGAGTTTATAATAATGGATGGGAGAGAAAGCAACGGGGCAGGAGCAGCGTGAGAATGGCCTGGGTGGGCGGGGCTCCTGGGTCTCTCCCTGGAGAACTCGGGGATCCATCCTGTCAAGTGTGAGACCTCAGCCAGCCTCCACTCTGCTTTATCCTGCAGTAGCTGACACCTCTTGGTGTTTGTCTCAATTTGTTTCTGTTTTACTTTGTTTTTTGACCCAGGGACTGACTGAAGGTCTTTCTTAAGGAGCGGGAGGTAACGGAAAGGAAGTAGAGATATTTCTGATGCAACTTTGGAATACTGTGGCCCTAGAATCCTATGGGATGGGTCCCTCATGTCTGTGGTTTGCTGTCATTAGGAGGAGTTCAGGATTTCAGGGAGTCCTAGGGTTGGAGAAAGCCCCTGAAGTAGGTTAGAAATCTTATGACCCTTGCCCCAGCCTTTGATGAGACTCTCCCAGGAAGGGGAGCTCACTACTTTAAAGAGCAGCCCATTTCACGTTCTGATGGTTCCAACTACTAGAAAGCTTTTCCTTGCCTTGATCTCACCTTTCTGTCACTGGCCATGCATCTACCCTTTGGAGACAATAGAACTGCATGAATGGCTTTCAGATATCTGCAAATAGATTTTATTTCTTCCTGTACCAGCTCTTTTCCAGGCTAAAGGTCATTAGTTCTTTTTTTAATGACTTTTTTTATGTGGACGACTTTTAAAGACTTTATTGAATTTGTTAAAATATTGTTTCTGGTTTTTGTTTTGGTTTTTTGGCCACTAGGCTTGTGGGATCTTAACTCCCTGACCAAGGATCAAACATGCACCCTTTGCATGGAAAGTGAAGTCTGAATCACTGAACCACCAAAGTCCCTTTAATTCTTTAAACATAAATTCTTGTCCTGCTTCCCCTTTTTTGAATATACCCCGCATTGTCTGAATCTCTCTTAGCATGTAGAGCACGATACACTTCATGTAGATTAAGACAAAAGAAAAGTGAAACTGTTACCTCCCCTGTTTTGGAAACTATACTGTTAAGACAGCCTGGAGACCTGCACACACATAGCATATCATTTAAAAAGTTTTCTTGGGACGTGTAGTCCACTTTGCGGGTAGAACTGGGGCATGTGGATATTTTTCTGCTGCCCTCAACCCTGCTACTCTATACTTTACCCAGCACTACCGTTGTCCCTCGGCTTCCCTGGCGGCTCAGATGGTAAAGAATCCACCTGCAACATGGGAGACCTGGGTTCGATCCCTGGGCTGGGAAGATCCCCTGAGGAGGGCACAGAAACACACTCCAATATTCTTGCCTGGAGAATCCCCATGGACAGAGGAGCCTGGCGGGCTACAATCCGTGGGGTCGTAAAGAATCGGACATGACTAAGCGACTAAGCACAGCATAGCACTGCTGTCCCTGCTGCTGAAATCCAAGTCGAGGTGATAGAAATTCATCACAGAGCTCACCTTTGGGCAAACCTGTTGCTCAATATACTTATACAGAAACCATTTGGGCTGGGAGGCACAGCTCTGGTCCCATAGCTCTTGTTCCCAAAAGTCAGGTTAAATCTGTCCTCTTGGCAATGACCCACCTTCCTGTCTCACCTCCTCCAGCTATTCTGTTCAGAGAAATTTCATCAGCATTTCAGTATTTATGGCTCAGTCTAAACACCATTGCTAATGTGAAATCTTCCTTAAAATGGTATTCCACTCATCCCAATTTCCCAAGTTAGGGACCCTTTTCTGGGAAAGCATCTCACTTTCAAAGTGTTTACCCTCTTTATCTTGTTTTCTGGCTGTCTCCCCCCACAGGACTCCATGCTCCTTTTGGGCCAAGACCACGTCTTCATCTTCATGGTAGAGTAGATGTGAGTGTTCATGGTGAAGGTCAGCTCACAGGTCCTGTGAGATTTCTTGAGCCGACCAGCAGGGGTCACCCCAACTGTTTCACAGTTGAATGGGGTTCCCTGTGACTGTAGAGAAAGACAAAAGTCAAGATGGTGGTCACAAGGACTAACACTCCCAGAGATAAAGTTCCCCAATTCTTAAAATACAAGTCAACATGGATTTCTGGGTATCTGTGATCAGTGGATACCTGTGGTATCGAGATCTGGGTATCTGTGATCCCCTTGCCTGACTCGGGAAGCTCGGTTAGGAGTTGTGTGTTGGGCGGGGGGGGCGTCAGTAAGAGCTGCGGCTGATGCCACATCTGAGCCACACCATAGCACAGTGACTCTAGCGCCTTCCTGAGCCCTTTCTTGGGACAGGTGGGACAAGAAGAACTCCTGGGGTTGTGGGTGGTGGCAGGGCCTTCTGGCTCCTTCTCCTGTAGTCTCAGCACCTTGCATAGGACCTGGCACTCAGTAAATAACAGTGTCTTCTGTTTCCCCCTGTGTGTCCCAGCAGCTCCTGACTGTGGCCTTGGCCAGGGTCTAAGGATGACATCTGCCTCTGGTGGTTTTCATCTGCTGTCCCCCAGAGCAGCTCCTTCAAGGAACCCCTGAAGTTGTATAATAAGACTAGTTGTTGGTTCTTTGGGTCCCTGGAGGCATTCCTCACCCTCCAGCGCAGGGGACCTGAAGGGGTTTAGGGATGAGAAGAGGCCAGGCAGAGGCCCCTGGGCTCAAGCCAAGCTTCTGGACCGCAGACCAGCCTCTGTGGCCTCTGTGAGCACCTACTCCATGCTGAGTGAGCTCTCTTTTCATCTTGGGGCTATTCTGCATGGGAGGCATTCTATCTTTGTTCCCTGATGAGGAAACCAAGGCTCAGAGGTGAAGCCAGGCTTCAAGGCTAAGCATCCAGTGAGGGGCAGAGTGGAGCCTCAAATCTGGATATCTGGTTCCCAGCCTGTGTTCCTTCTACCTTGCTGTCCTGCCTCTCCAGATGGAGACCTGAGATGACTGGTCCCCTTTTCTAAGAGGAATCAGAGGAGCCAGACACATTGGCTCAGGTTTATTGCCAGATCTTGGTCCTACACCTCTTAACAGCAAGGAAATGTGAAAATGCAGTTAGTACTTACAAGTAACAGTAGTTAGTAGTTAGTAAACCCAACTCAAACTGGTTTAAACACTCTGAGACTTAATTCTTTGTGTAACTGGATAATTAAGAAATAATTCCAGCTGCAGGTGAGCTTTGACCAGGGCTCCAGCTCTGTTTCTCTGCAGATCTCCTCGCTCTGCTTTCCTCTAGGTGTCAAGTTTTCTCCTCAGTCTGGCCTTCCTCATGGAGGCAAAATGGCGTCCATAGTACCAGTTCTGCACACTCCACCACCCAGAGCAAGAGAGAGCATCTGGGTCCCAGAACACTGCCGCGTGCTCCTTGGCTTATTCTGGATCTATTGTCTAGCCTTGAGCCAATCACTGGTGAGATGGATGAGATTATGCTGACTGGGGTCAACCCCAACCAGTTGTCAAGGTAGCTACCCCATGGGGGAGGGTTCAGTTCAGTTCAGTCACTCAGTCATGTCCAACTCTTTGTGACCCCATAGACTGCAGCACGCCAGGCTTCCCTGTCCATCACCAACTCCCGGAGCTTGCTCAAACTCATGTCCATCAACTCAGTGATGGCATCCAACCATCTCATCCTCTGTCGCCCCCCATCTCCTCCTGCCTTCAATCTTTCCCAGCATCAGGGTCTTTTCCAATGAGTCAGTTCTTCGCATCAGGTGGCCAAAGTATTGGAGTTTCAGCTTCAGCATCAGTCCTTCCAACGAATATTCAGGATTGATTTCCTTTACAATTGACTGGTTTGATCTCCTTGCAGTCCAAGAGACTCTCAAGAGTCTTCTCCAACACCACAGTTCAAAAGCATCCATTCTTCGGTACTCAACTTTCTTTATTTTTTTCCTTTCTTTTCTTTTTAATTTATTTTTTCAGAGAGCTGAAAGAAAAGGGGAGGGTTAAGTGTGGCTTTGGGGCAGCAACCCAAGGTTGCTGGGGTTGTGCACTGCACAAGGCACATGAGATCCACCCTGGCTGAGCCTCCAGAATCATGACTGTAGCAGAGTCCTGGCAGGTCCAGTGAGGGCTGTTCCTCAACCGAGGGTCAGAATTGCTGCTGAAGGGCATGAGATGAGGCATGGGGCAGGAAGTCAGGAGACACCATCCCTTCTTCCTCCTGCATCTAACCAAGCAAGGTTGTAAGATATAGTGGCCACCAAATCAGGAAGATCTTGATTCAAATGGTTGGTCTTTGTATGATTTGGGCAAGTGGCTTTCACTCTCCAAATAGTTCTCTTATCTATAAAATGCAAATAGTAATGCCTACAGCATGAGGATTAAATTAGGTGATGTTTGTAATGTTCCTAGATAATGCCTAACACCCAGTAGCTGCTCAATAAATGGCTGACAAACACAAGTCTGGTTCCCATTGGAGTGTCTTCCATCGGTTATGGCTTCGAGGAGTTCGAAGCATCCTTCTGGGATGGCTGTTTCCTGTACAGCCTAAATTAGATGCAAAATCTCTAAGGTCGCCTCTGACTTTGTAAACAGAGCGAAAGAGCAGGAGGAAATGCAATTCCAAATGCCCTCTGCTCGCCTATTTTAGCCCTTGTTGATGCAAACTCAAGCAGGCGCTCTCTGCGGTTTGTGGCTCCTGGAAACGGGACCCGGCATGGGTCAGGGATGGGACTGGATTTGACTTGTCCTTTTGGCGTCTCCTCAGCCTGTGGAGCCCAGGCCTCTTGGAGCATCTTTGGGGCTGACGCAGCGGAGGTTCCGGGCGCACGCAGTCACTCCCGCCAGGAGGCTGCCATGCCCCACATTCCCGAGGACGAGGAGCCCCCCGGAGAGCCACAGGCAGCCCAGAGCCCCGCCGGCCAAGTAAGTGCCCCCTCCCTTCCTGCAGCTTGCCTGGCCGGGGCCACGCCAGGCGCCCTGGGCTGAGGCCGTAGGGTTTGCCACCAGCCTTTGCAGGCGGCAGTGGGCCTGGGGAAGGTGTGTGGCTTCCACACCAAGGAATAAACTATCCAGAGGTCATTTGAGTTGGCCCCCACATACCCTGAGAGTGGAACCTCCTAGGCTGTGTCTGACTGAGGTCTCCTGGGAAGTCACACTGCCCTCCTAGGATGGAGAGATACCTGGAGGAGAACCACCAGCTTGGAGGGCCTTGTCCTGTCAGGGCTGTGGGCACCAGCATAAGGTCACTTAAACTGAATCCTCTTAAAATGAAGATCAAAGTTTCTTAGTAAATAGTGAGAAAGGGTGTCAGTAAGATTTTATTATAAAAAAGGAAATGAAGAGAGTAAATTGAAAGGTTTCAGTGAGGTTGAACTGTACAAATGATATTGTGAAGATAAATTTTTAATCAAACATATCACACAATATAGCTTATATGCTAATTTTTAGAAAGAACAGAGAATTCATCAAGTATGTTGATTTTTGTATTACATGTTTTTTATGCCAATGAAGTGATCTGTTCACATGAGGTCACAACCTTTACGTTTTACTTTATAGCACCCTCATTAAGAGATTCTGCTTGTTTGATATTTAAGGGCTTCATTCATTTTCCAAAGGACCTCTTTCAATCTCTCAATATTCCCTCATGAAGAACCTATCTTTCCATCATCCTCATAATTATGAATTCATTTGTTAACTGGTCCAATGCCATGAGCTCCTCATTGATCTAAGATCTTGTACGTGACGTTCTCTGACATGGTGTTTTGAACTTGATGAACTTTGCAGTTGGTTTGCACTGAACTTATACATCCTGTTGTTGTATCTGACAATTCTCCAAATGTCCCTGAGACCGAGGCAGAGACACTCGTTAAGCGAGGGAAGGTTATATGAGCTGGCATTAATTTGATACATTTGAAAAGTGGGCAGATTCTAAGTGAAAAATTTCATGTTATAATGACATTTGTTTTCTTTTCACATTATAACTGTGGGAACTACGATAATAAATACTTAGAAAAGAACAGCCTCTTGTATCCCCACATCCCAAGCTCATGGGACTGAGATGCTGTAGAACTTGGCAGCCTTGGAGAGCCCTTGAGTTTCTAAATGACAGTGAGCCCAGCGCCCGTGCCCCTGGCCGTAGGCACAGCTCGGGGCTTTACTGAGCCCCACTCCCGGGAGCGTCCTGGGCTATGGTGGGTGCTGCTCTCAGCTGCTCTCAGCAGCTCCAAGCTGTTCCTCCGCTCCTCCGCAGGTGACATCTAGCCTTCCCCGAACTGTGTGCTCTGCTGCTGCGCCTTTCCTGCTGCTGCTCCTAATCACGTGTGGACAATTCCCCCAAAGTGTTACCAACAGTGACTGTAAGGTTTACCCAACAAACATTTTGCTAATCTACTGAAATCTTGGAGTTTAAAGAAGGGACGTACAACACAGAGTAAAACACTTGTGTGTGTGTGTGCTCAGCCACGTCCGACTCCTTTGTGACCCTGGACTGTGGCCTACCAGGCTCCTCTTTCCGTGGAATTTTCCAGGCAAGAATACGGGAGCAGGTTGCTGTTTCTTCCTCCAGGGACTCTTCCTGACCCAGGGATCGAACCCTTATTGCCTGCATCTCCTTCATTGGCAGGCAGATTCTTTACCACTGAGCCACCTAGGAAGCTAGACTAAAACACATCTGGATTCCAATGTCACTGCCCCCTATCCCCAGGTCATTCCCTTCCCCAGGTCCTATCCCCTTAGCATCTCCACCCCTCAGCCCTGGATCAGTTCTTGCTGTGGTCATCCTTGACCCTGTCCACTTTACTCACAATGACAGTGCCCTTAAGACAGGTTCTGATGCAAAATCTAGCTCCTGAATCCTGGGCAACTCCCCTGAACAGCTGCCATGCCCTGCTCCCCAAGTATTCAAGTGTTCCTAAAAAATAAATTAACGAAAGATGGGCAAAGACACAGCTCCATCCTTCAGAGAAGAGATCCTTTACACATTAAGTTCAGTTCCTCTTGGTTTCAAACCTCTCTAATTAAAAGACACTTCAAACCTCCACCAAGATGCAAGACCAGTCAGCACAAAAGCCTGCTGGCCTTTCCCCTCATCATGGCTTCAAACCGCACATAGGTGTAACTTCACTGGGTCAGAGGTGAGGGTGAATTTCTAGGGGTAACTAAGCAGTGAGAGTGTGCCAGGAGCTGACCATACAGATGAGGGTCAGAGAGCCCCAGCGGAGCAGCAGAAACTCCAGATTCCAGCCCCCGCAAAATCACTTTCCCGAACCAGGCTTCTATAACATGGACCCTGGGCCCTCAGGGTCTCTGAAGGTCCTCCATGTGCTCATGGGGAGATAAGAAAATAGACAGACTGTTTGTGGGCCTCAATAGCCTCTGCAGTGCCAGAGTCTATCAGGAGAAGGACCCATGAGGAACCCGGGTGAGCTGGAGCCAGGATGCCCAAATCCTATGAGAGGCCCATTAGCACAGGATTTCAGAACATGGACTCTGTTGGAGTGAGGCCATCCTGGGCTGAAGTCATAGCTCTTCCACATGCTGGCCAAGAGACCTGATGTTGAGTCTGTTAACTTTTCCATACCTCTGGTTCCTCATCTCTTCCCCAGGGCGAGTGTTAGTGGCTGCCTCTTGGACTCTCTCTGTTCAGCCCAGCCCTTGAGGGCCTTCTTTGGCCTGAGGGACTGTGGAGCTGGGACAGGTTAGACCCCATGCTGAAGGCTACATCAGATTGAGTATCCTTTTATTCTCTGCCCTGACTGACAGGCCCTGGGCCTCCCTGAGTCCTCCAGAAGCCCACAGGCATCCTAAGTAAAGAGTATCTTCCTCTGCAGTGCCCATCGGACAACCCACATGGGGCTTCTCCGGCAGCTGCAGCCTCAGGAGACAGTTAGGTCTTGAGAGTTAGACTGGAGCCTTGGGGGCTGGAGCCTGAGTTGCTCAAAGCAGCAGAGGAAGCAAGGGGAAGCAAGGTTGGCCAGGAGGACTGGGCTGGAACTCCTGGTGCCGTGTGAATTCCCACTCTGTGAAACAGGGCAAAAAACAGACCATGCTTCCGAGTTTACAGCTCCCTGGGGTCCGGCCCTACTTCTGGTTCCTCAGGCCCCAGCCCCCACTTCTCATCACTGACACGAGCACTAGCTGAGGCCTTCTCACACAAAAACACAAAAGATCCTGTTTTTCTTTCTGCTCACACACACATACACACACACACACACACACAAACACACTCATAAGCACACGAACACTCATATACATGCCAGACCTAAACACACTTTCACACATACACAGACTTGGACAGATAGACAGAGAGATATACTGTTTAAGATACCAAGCAGAAGCTATAATCAAAATGCACAAAGAACTAAAGCCTCCCGACGATGCCCTCTGGTGAGGCTGTGTCCTGAGCAGTGTTTCCTGGGTTTGCCTTTGAACAGGGAAGGGCCGACAGGGATGAGCTGGTAGCCAAGAGGCTCTGGCAGGAACAGAAGCTATGAGGATATGAGCCCAGGACCTTATGGGATCACAGACTGACAGAGCGGGAAGGGATCTCAGGGCACATCTAAGCCCCTTCCTCTAAAGACAGGCAAAATTCTGCCTGGTCTAAGTCACCTGGGAGCTTGTTAACCCTGGATTCCTCTGCCAACTTACACCTGCTGGACCAAAGTCTCCTGGGGAGGACCTGTGCGGTGGTTGGCAGCTCTGCTTCATGGTCAGGCTGGAGCCTGCCTCCCCCGACTCCCTCAGTTCTGTCCTCACAGCGGCCTGTTGTGGGTGAAGACCCACAGATACATGAAGGAGGTTTCTGCGTCTTCCTAGAGCCTCTCTGCCTCCAGTTCCTCCAGGCTTTGATGCCATGGCACATTTCAGAGCCTCCTCCAACCCCTCCCCACACATACCAGCCTGTCTCTGCCTCACTGTGGGGCACCAGACCTGGCCCCAGGCCCCAGAGGCAGTGTAACCAGGACATCAGCTCTTTCCAGGCCTGTGACCAACAGCCATATTAGCACCTCCACTCACTGGAACTGCATGGCCTCCTCAGAGGGGCCTTACAAACCTCAAAGTACGGAGACATTCATATTAACTATAAGAGCCCAGTTCTCACTGGATCTCACCCTTATCCCCCTTCAGGGGCTTTGGAAGGCCCCAGGGACAGGTCAGTGTGAGCTCATAAGCTGACCTCATATCTTTCACATCATCTCCTCTGACCACCATTCTCTAACCACTCCCTTACCCCACTTCTCCATTATCCATAAAGCCACTAATAACAGCTAACCTTGTGCTAACTAACTCTTTTCCTTGTTGTTCAGCCACTAAGTTATGTCTGACTCTTTGCAACCCCATGGACTGCAGCACACCAAGCTTCTCTGTCCTTCATTATCTCCTGGAGTTTGCTCGGATTTATGTCCGTTGAACCAGTGATGCTATCCAACCATCTCATTCTCTGCCGCCTCTTCTCTTTGGCCTTACATCTTTCCCAGCATGGGGGTCTTCTCCAACGTATCCACCCTTTGTATCAGGTGACCAAAGTACTGGAGCTTCAACTTCAGCATCAGTCTTTCCAAGGAATATTCAGGGTTGATTTCCTTTAGGATTGACTGGTTTGATCTCCTTGCTGTCCGAGGGACTCTCAAGAGTTTCTCCAGCACCACAATTCAAAAGCACTGATTCCTCGGCACTCAGCCTTCTTTATGGTCCAACTTTCACATCCATACATGACTACTGGAAAAACCATAGCTTTGACCATATGGACCTTGTTGGGGTTACTACTCTATTAACTCACTTAACTTTCAAGCCACCTTATGAGGTAGGTATCATCAGTCCCATCTCGTAGCTGAGCAAACTGAGGCTCAGAGTAGTTAAGTACCTTCCTCCAGGGTCACACAGCTTGTAAGTGAAAGGCCCAGGATTCGAACCCAGGCAGCCTGGCCCCAGAGCCCACACTCTTAGTCTATGCCCTGCACTGAGCACTGTCAGCTTTGGCACTGGGGCCTCTGTGAGAGGTGCTAGGATCAAGGGAATGCTGTCCTCTGCTCTCAAAACCACTTGTCAGAGTCAGCCAACCTGGGCCCTGTAGCACTCACCGCCTTACAAACCTGAAGTGCCACAGCTGTGGTCCTGATAAAACAGCACGCTTGGGTGTGCCTTGAGCCCTAGAAAACCAGGCCCCCATGCTGTTCCTGCTTCAGGCCGCACACAACTCATTCCTCTCACTCCAGGCCTGCCCGAGCACCTCCTTGGTCCAGTCAGTCCCAAATACGAAGGAGTTCTGTTCCGAGAGTGCCTTTGTAAGTCTAATTTGTTCATAGGTCCAAAAAAGTTAGCCTCGGTACCCAGCTAACGCAATCGGCTGTAGACTACTGTACTGTAATAGGTTTATAATACTTTTCACACAAGTAATACATAAAAAAGCACAGAACATAGTAAGCTTTTATACTTTCGGACACCCTGGGCTTGAAATAAATATACTGTACTCCTGCCCTCTATAGAGTACTGTACAGTGAAGTACACAAAAGCACAACTGCTTGTAGAGGATGCGTGCGTGAGACAACGTACTCTAGATGTGTGAAATAGCGTGATTTTACATGCAAACACACATTCCCATCTTTGAAACTTCACAACTTGAAGGTTCGTATGTAGGGAACTTACTGTACTGCACTTTCTGATCCTCTAGACAGAAACTGATGTTTAACCCTCACACACAGCAGCATCTGGTTGACATGATCACTGCAGCACTCAACTAACCAGCAGCATCCTTGCTCCCACCCTGACCCCTACCCCAATTATTACTTAATTGAAAATGAGGTTGGAGTGTTTTCTGGAGAAGCAGCCCTCTGCATGTAGCCCTAACAGGAAAGGATCTGTTTGAGGAGTTCCTAGAACCTCTGACCATGAAGCTGCGGGGTCTCCCCATCTTTTGGCCCAGAATTGGATAGCATGGTAGCTGCCACCATAACAAACCTGGAACTCTCTCCCTGTTTAGTGTAGTAAGAGACACATCCAGACGCACCACCATCATCCCGCGTGGCTGTCCTGTTAGAAGAGAAGAATTCCAAGCAGGGTTCCCCAAACAGCCAGGAGTTCCGGAAGGCACAGGAAATGCTTCTGTTTCATAGGAACATGAGACGTTAGCCATGTGGCAGAGTGAAGGGGGCCTGCACTTCATCCCTGAGTGTGACCCTGGGTGGGTTATTCATCATGCCTCAGCTTCCTTATCTATAAGCTGAGTGTTACAGTAATAGCCGCTCACAACAGCTAACTCTTAAGGCAATTCCAGGCACTATGCTAGGTTTATGTCTATATGATCTCATTTAGTTTTCTCACTAACTCTGTGAGGTCGGTATTATTGCTCTTCCCATTTATAGATGAAGAATTTAAGCACAGAAAAGAAAGTAAGGTGCACTAGGCAACACAGCTAAGGGGACTGTAAGAGCCAAGGCTCAAACCTAGGCAACTTGACTTTACCAGAATAATATATAGCCAGTGCTAAGTAAAGTACTCAACTTTACTTAGTACTCAACAAAGTTCTCAGTCCCTCATACAGCACAAAATGGTCTATTAAAAAGTTTCCACAGGTATCACTGCTGTTGGTCCTCTAATGCCACTGTGGGGACAGAGATCATCATCCCCAGGAAACTGGAAAGCTCAGATCACTTAGGTATTATATCCGGATGCAAGGAGAGAAACTAACATGTGAGGCTCCTACTGTGTTCTAGGCTAAGCTCTTTACACTCACGATCTCAGATGACCTTTATAATGCCCTGTAAGTTAGCAATGCCTGTACCCATTTTATAGATTAGGAAAGTAAGTCTTGGGGAGGTTAAGCCAGTTGTCCAAAGTCACATAATGAAGAAGTAACAAGGCCTGAATTTCACTGCCTCGTGGCTCATAGCTGAGAAACAGGCCTAGAATGATGGTTTTTCTTCTTTCTAGTCCAGAAAACACCCCATTACAATGCAGTGGAGCTTGAGCACACAGGAAAGGGATGGCAGTTCGCTGACGTGTAGCAGGTACTCAGCAAATACAGAACTGAATTTAATTTGCTCAATAAATGTTTATTGAATTCATTCACCAAGCGTTTATTGAGCTCTAACCATCCAAGGCCCCACTCTCAGGGTGTGTACTTCCTTGTGGATTTACAGTTGAATGACAGGTCTCTCTGATCTGACTTGCTCTCATGACCTTCTCTGATCAGGGACTGGAGGATCTTTGTTCTTTGCCACCCTCAGAAATATCTAGACCTTAACACATGTGACTGTGTAAGATGGATTGCCAGCTTCACTCTCCACTTCACCTCCCCTTGGCTGTTCAGACCCTGTGTTCACTAGTCAGTGGGCTATGGTTCCATCTATACCCCAGTGGAGGCCCCTGGAGAAATTCATGCTCTACACTGGTGGGAAAAGGGTTCAGGACTCAAAGAATCAATCCTCTGTCAGGAACAAGATGAAGGTGAAATAGATAATGCATGTTAAATACTTGGAAACTGGTAAGGACTGTGCAGAGTGGGGAGACCCCCCACCACCCTCCCAACTAACCCTTTGAGAACCCTCTTACTTTCTGTGCTTCCTATGTGACCGACAGTGCTCTAAGCATTTTACATGAGCAATTCTAGATCAGTATGATTATTATACATTTTACAGATGAGAAAACTGAGGCAAGGAAGTACACTCTAAGCACAAGAAACTGAGGAGTACCTTGAATATTCCATTTGAAGATTTTGAATTCATCCTTATCTCATCCTGCCCTTTGCAGAAACAGGCTCTGTTCAGATCTTCAGTGAAGTATCTTCAAATAAACTGTCAGTAAAGCATTAGAGTCTGATGTATAAGATATTGGAGATATCTACTGGGAACCCCCAAAGTAGATATTATTATTATCTGAATTTTGTAGAAGTTACATAATTGTCAAAGGTCACCTGATGTGTCATGGCTGAGTGGAGATTCAAACCCATTTCTGTTGAGGTGTTCCCACCACCTTTGCCTCCTTCCCTGGTCCCACCCAGCCGTAAATCCAGTGTCTTAGACACCAGAAATCCCAGGCATGGGAGGTAGGTGCTTGATGCCCCATCCTCTGTGGAAGAGAAGCTCAGAACGTGTCAAGAGGACTGTTCTACCAGGATGGCTTTTAGTGGTTTGGGTCAGAGAGTAAGAGTTGTGAGGTTATAGCTGTGGAACTGTCTGGGACAAAGCTGAAAGTGCTTTAGAAATGTTGGTTATTACAGATGGTCAGGAATGTATATTACAATTATTGATCCTATTATAAGCAATAGAGTAACTTGTCTTTTTCTTTATTTCTCTGAGTACCCTTTCAGGTTGCATTCCTTTAGGGTCAGGAGCTATGTGTATATCTCCAGTCCTGAGCATAGGCTCTTGCATATGTAAGAGCTTAGGGATGGATGGTTGTGTGATAGGCTGGGTGCCTAATTGGCTGTATGGATGATTAAATGCCTGGACTTAAGGGAGGAGGAGATGGACAGGAAGGAGGAGGAGAGGATAGAAGATAATCATGGGTGAATGGCCACCTGGTTGTGTGATACCCTCCTCCCCAACAGAGGAAGGCTAATAGACACTGTGCACTTTCATACTTCAAAGGCTGATGGCACAAGAGTAAAAACAGCGATGAAGAAGGTAGGATAATCTGGGGGTGGGTGACCCCTGACTGGGGCTTCCCTGGCGCAGTGGTAAAGAACCCGCCTGTCCATGCAGGAGTTCCCAATCCCTGGGTTGGGAAGATGCTCTGGAGAAGGAAATGGCAACCCACTCCAGTATGCTTCCCTGGGAAATCCCATGGACAGAGGAGCCTGGTGGGCTACAGTCCGTGGGGTCGCAAAGAGTCGGACAAGACATAGCAACTAAGCAACAACCCCAGACTGGTGGGAATAGACTGGACGATGGCCGGAAAGAGGATCTACAGAGGCAAGGCAGGCCATGAGTGATGGGGAAACCCACACAGCGGGCCACGGGGAGCTTTCCGGGAGCCAGACTCTGATCCTCCGCGCTTGGCAGGGAGGAGCCCCAGGTCCAGCCAAGCTCGGCAGAGGCACTTCTGCTCTCTCCCATGCTCTTAGGACTCATTGCTGGAATAATCATTTTCTCGGAAGTCCCCAGAGAATCCTTTTATCCTGTCACGAGAGTGCTAAGCCTCTTTGCGGCCAGGGCCGTCTCTCCAGAGGCAGTCCTTGTTTGCCCTCCGGGCTGTGAGAGAGGGACCTGGGGATACAGCTACAGCAGTGCCCACCCTCCGTCACCATCCTCACTGTCATTGGCACCCTTAAAACCGGCCTGGAAAATGGGGATTGTTTGCTTCAACTAATTTGAGAACAGGAAGGCCAGGGAAGTTAAGTGACTTGCCCGAGGTCACCGAGGTGAGAAGCCAGTGTAGACCTCCCAACTTCACCACCCCACGCTGCCTGCCTGCACAGTCCTCTCCCAGACCGGCTGCCAGGCTCCCAGTGCAGGAGCTAACTCCCCACTCCTGGGCTGGGGGTGGTCTGCTGCTCACAGCTTCCGAGCCAGGGCTCGTCACGTGACATGGGGGAAAGGAAGCTAATATTCCCGTCTGTGACACTGGCCTATATTTATCCCTGCGCCCAGGCAGTTAGGAAACTGTGGTGCATTCTTGGGAATTTATGAGTGAAATAAACATTTAAATGTTTCTATAAGGCTTATTTAAAGAGAACAAAATGTGACCTGCTGGCTTATTAAAGGGCAAGCATGCTGGGAGATGGCCCAACTCCTGCAGTGCTCGGCTGACTCCAGGGAAGGGGAGGGATCCCTGGGGAGGCTGGGCCCTGGAAGGTGAGAAGGGTGCCCCTGTTATCTTTCCTCCAGCTGTGTATTCAGCCTGAAGGGCTTCCTGGAGGAAGGGGCTCACTGTGTAGGGTACAATTTGGAAGAATAAGAGAGGCGCGTCAGAGGCCTGCACAAGCACCAGAAATGAGGGGAGGTGAGACCCAAGACCTGGAGACAACTTGTACGGGCAACGTGGGTGGCAGGAGGCCAACAGGCCTGGCGTTTGTCTCTCCCCAGGGTTGTGCAGCCCTGGACAGTCTGGTTTTTATTGTTGTTGGTTAAGTGGGAAGTGAAATATGAAAAAGGGGGAAAGAAAAGAAACATATTCATCCCCTATTCCACACTCAGGGCTTTTGCTTTCGTCTTCTCACCTCCCCTGCACGATTCTGTGAGGTCAGGAGGCATTCTCACCCCACGTTGTTCATGGGTGTCCTGAGGTTCATCCTCGGAGTTGCTGGAAGGATTATGAGAAAACACACAGGAAGTGCCTGGAGCAAGGCCCCGCAGGCAGTGGGTTGGACTAAATGCCACTTCCTTCTATGCATGTTCGTTTCTTTGCTTCTCCTGTAGGTAAGAGTCATCTCTACTTTGTCTGAGATGCAGGTGGTGAGCAGGAGTGGAGCCAGGTCGGGGAGGCCTTGGATGTGGGCTTCCCTGGGAGGCCTTTGTTACTTGGGCTTCTGTGGCCGTGTGTCCCATGAAAGACGTTCTGTGGCTCCATGACCGAAGTGCAAAGTCCTCCTAATTGAACTCCAAATGGTTGTGTAGATGCAAAACTAAGAACAATCTCCTCCAAACCAAAATCCAAAGTCATTAATTGAACCCCAAAGGTACCAATAGCAGACTGTAACATCTGACACTCATTGAGCATTTACTAGCTGCCGGTTGCCCTTCTACAAGCTTACCATCTGGAGCTGCCACACTTAGCAAATGAAACAGTTATGTTCATGCAATATTTGGGACATATGTGTTAGTCACTCAGTCATGTCTGACTCTTTGCTACCTCATGGAATGTAGCCCGCAAATCTCTGTTGTCTATGGGATTCTCCAGGCAAGAATACTGGAGGGGGTTGCCATTCCCTCCTCCAGGGGATCTTCCCGACCCAGGAATCGAACCCTGGTCTCCTGCACTGAAGGCAGAGTCTTTACCTTCAGAGATCCTTCACACTGAATACTTTAGTGTAAGTATTTGGGACCTACTTACACTGGAAAATTAATTGTTCTTTATTTGAAGCTCAAATGTAACAGAGTATCCTGTCTTTTATCTGGCAATCCTATTTCTACATCAGTCTGTGGAATTCTTGTAACTATGCTGTGAGATAGCTATTTTATAGATGAGGCACAGAGAGGTGAAGTCACTTGCCCAAGGTCACACAACTAATGTGAAAAGCTGTATCATGAACTAGTGTGGCTCCAGAGCCTGAGTCCTGAAGTCCTGGAGCCAGGAACCTGCCTGGCAGATTCTGTTTGAATGCGCCGCCCAACAAGCTTTCTTGAGGCCCTGCCTTCTGTTTTGGCAGCTCAGAGCGGGAGCAAGGATGAGTATTTACACAGCATTAAAACCTGGCAGAATTCACCCGGAGGGCCCCTGGACTCTTCCCACACTCTCTCCTGACTGCTGACTCCCCCGTTAAAGTGAAACCCAGCCAGCACAAGACTAAATGTTCCCCACAAAAACAGTTTTGCAGAAAATTAGATATGGCCTGGAGCTTTCTGTGAGCTGATTAGGGAGAGAACAATTTGATTTTATTAGTGTATATTTTGTACACATTGGAAGGAGAGCATGAGGACATTCCAGGGCATTCCATCAGGGGATTAGAGGATTTCTCCCTGATTGCTTCGTGCCTCTTGGCTTTTAAGCAGTTTCAAATTGTGTGTGTGTCTGTGATTACATGCTTGGCACTCGCCACCAGGGCCTCGTTTCTGCCTTTCTGTGTGGGAATCTTTGCCCTTGGCCTTCCTCTGGGTGAGGGTACCAGGAGCCCCGTGTATGACAGTCACCTCTGGAGAGGGACTCATAGTCACCCCTTTCACCAGGAGTCAGGGAAAACTCCACTGGAAAGTAGTCCCTCCAGCGCCTTGCAGACCAGTTACCTCACAGCGTCAACCTTGAGGGCACCCAACCGGACCGGCAGGACCGGCGGGACCCTACCTGGGATGGGTAGCAGTGGGGAGGAGGGTACTTCTACCCCACTCCCCTCCCACTGTGCTAGCTGGGGAAGTATTTCAGAGGTCCTCCTGGTTCACCTTTGTCTGCGTAGGCCCTAGCATAGACCATAGCATGTAGTAGGCATTCAATAACTGTTTTCTGGATAAACAGACAGAATTAAGTGTAATAATGTGCAAAAGTTTACAGACTGGCCGCTCTCTTAGACTCTAAGACTTTTGAAAACTTTTGTGTCAATCATTAAAAAAAAGGAGGGGGTTAAAACAATCTGCACCATGAAGAATTGAATGGAGCTGGAAGACTAAGCTGGGTTGGGGAGGAACAGAGAGAGGGAGAGAGGGAAAGGGGTGGGAGAAGAGTAAGCAAGTTATTTCACATACTCCATAGTCTATGCTCCAGCTACACTGATGAATCCTTAGTGCTGTTATGCCTTTTACTAAGGCTATTTCCTTTGCCCAAAACCTCTCCCCTAATATCTTCTATTTAACTAATTAAATTTGGCCTGGTCGGGTCTTAGTTGCAGCACAGGAGCTTCACTGAGTCACGTGGTATCTTTCGTGTGACACACAGACTCTCTGGTGGTGGCTTGTGGGCTTAGTTGCTCCGTGGCACATAGGATCTTCTGTTCCCTGATCAGGGATCAAACACCTATCCCTTGCATTGCAAGGCGGATTCTTAACCACTGGACCACCAGGGAAGTCCCTCCTCTAATATCTTTGTATTGCAAACTCATATTCATCCCTCAAGAGCTAGCTTAAATGTCCCCTCCTCTGGAGAGTCTTCTCCAGCTCCCCTCATAAGAGTTCGCTTTGCTTTCTTTTGAGCTTGCAAAGAATGTGGTTCATCCCTTATCACCTGATATGTATTACCAGTATGAGTTACTTCTCTGTATCCCTTGCTTGTCTGTGAGCTCTTGAGGGTCTTGTATCTCATACTGCTTCTGGCACATGATGCATAATTAAAATGTGTTTGTTGAGTGAGAGAGAAAAGTGATTTGACAGTGGTATGACAGTTTATTGATATATCAGTCTTGTGCTAAGGTACTTTCTCAACATTATTTTTAATCCTCACATCAGCTTTGTGAGTTGTCATGGGGCATAGAGAGGTTAAGTAGCTTGCCTGAGGACACACAGCTAGTGGATGACTAGCAGAAATTTGAGGGTGTGATTCTTCCAAAGGAAAAGGAAAAAGGCAATGCTGCTTCCTACTCCTACCCAGCCAGAGTCCTTGTCCGAAGTTTCCTTCCATGTGCTCAGGGATTCTGAGGATTTCTCCCTGTCTCATCCACTGCAACTCCCTCCTGCTGAAAGATTGTGGAACACAGGGATCTGGCATTCCTTGGCTGGACTCAGAGACTCTTCCCCAGCTCACCTGGCCTCATGTTTGAGGCCAAGGGAGGGAATAGATGCAGATGAAAATGGAAGAGCTGGTTTCACTAAAAGTTGTGGGAATCAAGAAGTCCAGATAACTCTGTATAATACCTACTTGATAAGAAAAAATAATGTGAAAACAAGGGAGGGCCACCTCCCCACTTTGCAAAAAGCCAACCCCTGCATACCAAGGGCTAAAGAACACAGCTCAGCCCGGCTCTGTGGGGGCAGCCCCCAGGCCATGGCTTCATCGAGGCCAGTAGAGGTAAGAGCACTAATGCCCAGAGGCTCTAGAAGGACATGACCTCCATAGAAAGAGGCCGTGGGGACCCACTGCTCTGAAGCTCCAGGAAGCTGCACTGATATTGTAGGTGGTGTAACATGCTCAGGAGCAAAGGGAGACAGGTCTTTGGTAGGGAGAGTAGGGCATTCACAGAGGGCTGGAACATCACACACCAGTATGGGAGAGCAGGGCAAGGAGAAGGAAAATGATGAAGGATCATAAAAGAGGACCCCCAGAGAGTCTCCCAGATATAACTGGGAACAATTCTGAGATGGATATACTGGGACATCAAGTGGCAGAAAAATCAGAGATACCATTGTTACTGTTCATTGGTCCTATTTCTGTCTCCAGTCCACTTAGGTGTGGGAAAACACAGGTTGACGTGCATCTTTATGAATTCTGTTGTATATCCTATACAGCATGCTTTTATTTCATTCATTCATTTACTCACTCAACAAATATTTATTATACATATTTGTAACATACAAATTTGTATGTTACATTTGTATACATAGGGTTTTACAATTCACACAGCCATTAGCAGCATAACAGTATACCATTTTTCACTACAGCTGCTCCAACTTACAATGTAATAACTTTCATTTTGGTGGCTAGAAGTTTTGTTCTATTTTGCTTAGTAGTTGCAAACTATCAAAAATTAAAGAATTGGCCTGTAACTTTTGTTATTATTTCAGAAATGTTTATTTATTAAAACATTTTTACAAAGTTAGAAAAGTTAAAAACCATGTTCCATTACCCATGGAAAAAATTACCTTTATTGAAATGTCACAATTAGCCAAATGGAGGACTGTCACTGGGTATCAGGAATGTGTGTGTCATCACCTTTTCTTCTGGCCTGCATCCTTCCCCAAGCAGGCTGGTTGCAGCCTGAGGACTCTACTGTTCTTTTCCTATTAATATATTGTTAGTGAGAAATAACCAGGAATTGCTTTGTCGTTTCCTAATCTTAGTGCCTAAAAGATAAACCAAGTTAAGCTAGGTGAATGAAGGAGAAACTTTTTTTCTTTTTCTTTTTTCTGGATAATCCAAATAAACTGCCTTTGGCCCATATCAAGAAGGCTCTGGTATCACGACGCTGGAATAAAGGTCCCAGCTCTTGGAAGCTTAACTCCATCTGTGTTCTTGTTCTAAATCACCAGGACCCTGCCACCGCAGGAATATCTTGCAGTCCACCCACCATCATCCTGACTGGGGATGCCAGTTCACCGGAAGGAGAAACTGACAAAAACCCGGTCAACAGGTACATCCTATGTGCCTAATCTATGCAATAAAGTCCACTATTTCCTAGCATGTGGGATTAGACAACTCTATTGTTTTTGTTTTTGTTTTTGTTTTACAAATCTTTTCTTCTTTCTTGATGATTTTATTGATGAAATATAATCAAGCGGTTTTTCAAAATGGGAGAGAGAGCATGGCATTTTTCCATTATCTCCCCCTCCCCCATATTATTTTCTCTCCTGGATTCGGATCTTTGCACTTGGCTAACCTTTAAGAAAAGCACAAATTATAGCAGGGGAGTTTCCTATCATATCTGTCCATATATTTGCAAACAGACCTGAAAGATGTGGATTCTTGACTAGTATTCTGCCCGTGTGGCAGATGACCTCGTGGGAGGAACACGGGCTCAGATGCACGGGGACGTCACTGCCTCAGTCTTACACAGCACTAGCTCATGCCTTCGTCTAACTGGAATGAGATGGTCTAAGTATAATTTCCAAAAAGTTACCAAGATAACTCTAATACAGATATGTAATGAGCCTGTGTCAAAGATTTATTTAACTCATTAATGGGGTGGGGGGACCATCAGGAATACAAAACCAGTTCCAAAGAGAATACAAGAAATGGACATACTTAATATAATCAGTGAGGACAAGAAAGCTGGAATAAGATTGCCAAGTTAGATATAAAATAGGTTAATGTTTCATGGGACAATGAAACCTTATTTTTTTTTTTTAATGTTTTTTCCCCAACAGAAATCATCTGCATCTCTACCAAGCAATTACTCACATTTTATGAGTTTTCTGCAAGTTAGATACTCAGAGTCTGAGCCCTGATAGATAAAGTTGCATCTCCTCAGGGAAGTGGTTTAGCGAGCCTCAGAAGCACCTGGTTTTGGGGGGTGGGACTTGTTCAATCAATCACACAGAGTTGGACCCCATCCCCAGAGTTTCTGATCCTGTTGGTGGGTGGGGCCTGAGAATGTGTGTTTCTAACAAATCCCAAGCTTAGACGAGATTGAAAGCCATGCTCTAGGATGACTTTGAAAGCATAGGCAAACATCTAGGCACCTATTTACATGCTCAGTGGACAAATTTTCTTAACAAGGTGATTCTGTCCTGTCTTTCAGAGCCCACAGTCCCCACAGGAGGCTTTCTCACCGACACTTGAAGGTTTCCACTGCTTCGCTGACTTCTGTGGGTAAGGGCTAGGCTGATTTCTCTTATTTCTGCAGCCAGAGGTAGAGGGCCAGTTGAAGGTGTGTTTGAGTAGGAAGACTGAGGTCTGGCAGCTTGGCCTCCTCCCCACTCCTGTTTCTCAGATGAGTCCGTTCCTAGAAGCCCAATAGGGCAACATCGATGAGCCCTCTGTGTTTGAGCCCAGAAGTATTACATCTGATTTCAGTTTGTTTTGGTAAAAACAGAAGTCCTGGGCATACAGAGGAAGAAGAGGCAAAGGGAGACAGAAGGGCTGGGTGAGCCTCTCCGCCCCCAGCTAGAAAGGCCCACATCCAGGTAGGTGTGGGCTTAGCTGCAAGGCTGGCTGCCCCAACCACCTTCTCCTTCCCCAGGGTATCTCAGAGCCTGCTCTGGACCATCTGAACACAAGTACAGGTGTGGTCTCTGCCTGCATGTCACTCACTGTTGGTGAGGAGGCTGACAAGTGAATGGATAGAATCAAGACACTGTGTGGCCAGGTCCTACCCAAAAGGGTTAGGGAAACTGAGTCAAGAAGGGGACCAATTCTGGCTAGAGACGGGGAGGGCTGGATAGGTATTCCAGATGGGAGAGTATCTGAGTTGTGCCTTAGAGAGGTGGACAAGAGGGAGGAAAGTTCATCTGGATGGAAGAAGCAACATTGTTGGGGAGCAGGAGCCTTAACAGAGCAACTGAATGCTTTGCTGTGTGTATTAGTCACGACTCTCACATCATAGAAGCTCAGCTTAAATTAGCTCATGCCAAAAAATAAATAAAAGCCAGGGTCTGTGTTTTCAGGGTGTGCTAACCCCAGGTGCTCACGCTGGGTCATGAGCGATCATCTCATCCGCTCTCCCCAGTCTCCTCTCTCGTGTGCTGGTTTTCCTCTGGGCAAATGTCTATGAGCAACTAATATCCCTTCAGTGAAAAGAGAGTTCCTCTTCCCCATACACCCAACACCTTCCTCAGAATTGCCTCTCACTGCCTCGCCTGGCCATCCCTGAGCCAGCCACCCAGGCGGACTGAACTCATGGACTGGCTGAGGATGGTACACAGTTCCATTACTGGTACATGAGATGAGGTGGGCGACAGGGTTTAGCTCCTTCCAAATTCCCCAACATGACTAAGACTCCAGTGAGCTTCACCCAGTGCAGACTGGGGAGCTCTGACGGGAAGAAGGAGGAAAGGAGGCTGGAGAGGCACAACGGGAGCCATTCACCACGGAGGGGCTGGAGGAGAGGAGTCCGTGGCTTGAGGAAGAGTGGCTGGGCCCAGCTGGGCATCTGATGTCACCCTGGGGACCGTGAGGAATCCTGCTGAGCTGAGGCAGGAGGACTGCATGGGCAGAGGAGGCTCTGAGGATGGTCACTCTGAGAGGCAGCGGAGGATGGGATGGTGCAGGTAACCTGGAGGTGGAGAGGACCTGGGAGGTGCTGATGTAATTGAGCAAGTAAGTTACAGCTGATGAGCAAAAATGGAGATGAGGCACAAGTTCCAGGGATATTTACTTGATGATGAGTTGGCGGGACCTGGGTGGACTGAGAAAGAGGAGAGTGTGGAGTGACTCCCATGTTTCTGAGCACCTGGATGAGAGGTGGTATCCCTCACCCAGGGAAAGTCTCCTGGAGAAGGGGCAGTTTTGGAGAAGGATAGGGGTAAGGTTTGGAGCAGGATAGAATAAGGGTAGAGGGGCTTCCCAGGTGGCACTAGGGGTAAAGAACCCGCCTGCCAATGCAGGAGACATAAGAGACACGGGCTCGATCCCTGGGTCAGGAAGATCCCCTGGAGGAGGGCATGGCAACCCACTCCGTATTCTTGCCTGGAGACTCCCATGGACAGAGGAGCCTGGTGGGCTACAGTCCATCGGGTCACACAGTCGGACATGACTGAAGCGACTTAGCGCAGCACAGGGGTAAACAGTGTGAACAGAGGGAAAAACGATGGAAGGTGGCCTTGGAATTGTGTCCTTGGCTCATTAAAGGAGCAGAGACCCAAAAGGAGGACACTAGGGGAGCAGATAGCACAGGTGGGGCTCCTGATGGTAGAGTTTAGGACAGGGAACCTGGGATTTCATAATCATTGAGACAGAAGACATGCCACAGCCATGGGCTGGTGGGGCTGGGCCTGCTGAGGGAGCCTGTCTGTCCCCACGTAGCCCTCTCCAGGGCCCGGAATTGGGCCGAGGTTTGGCTGGCCGAGTCCACTCTGGGCAGCATCTGTGGGCTTGGGGCTGGGGGTTGGGGGCAGGGCCGAGGCCCTGAGACACCAAGGATTCCATGGGTCTCACCTGGAGCTCACTTGCCTCTGCAGACCCTGCGGGGCACGTCATTGACCTGGTCAATGACCAGCTGCCGGACATCAGCATCTCAGAGGAGGACAAGAAGAAAAACCTGGCGCTACTGGAGGAAGCCAAGTCAGTGAGTGAGCGGTTCCTGACCCGCCGTGGAAGGAAGTCCAGGAGCAGTCCCGGAGACTCCTCACCAGGTAGGACAGGTGGCCTCTCTGAGCCCCTCTGAGGGGCACGGGGGTGGGGAGGGTCAGATAGCAGTTGTAGCAGGAGCCCTGCTTCTGAGGGGTGCCCTCAATGCACCTGCCACCAGGCCTCTAGGCCCCAGGAGAATTAAGCCTCATGGAGAGGATCCTGTGAGGGGAGAGCATCTTGCCCCATATCAGAAGCTCTGAAATACCCAACTCTAGCCCAGAAAACTCTCTTACCTTTCAGTTTTGGGGGGCTATATGTTACCGTTGTGTCCTCCCGCTTTGCCAAGAAATGCTAGCCCATGTGATGCCCGTGAACTTGACCTGGGCTCCCCAGTCCCTGAACCCTGAAAGGAGAGAAACCCTCTGTGCCAGTGTGCACAGACCCCTGGGCCACCCTGCAAGTCGGGTCTGTGTGGCCTCCTGCCACCCCCAGGAGGCCCTGTTCTGTGGGCACCTCCCCTGTGAAGGTCAGGAGAGGCTGGCACTGGGTTCCCTCTCCTTGACCTCCAGCTGGAGACCCCGGGAAGGATCCTAGCTACTATGGGGAAGGGAAGGCGGTCTTTGGTGTTTTTATGAAATTTCTGGATTAGAAAGTTTTCCTGGACCCTGAAATCCTCCTGTTAACCCTTTGGCTAAAGTCACTCTTTTTCCTTGAGCAAAAATTTGGGGCAGTTAGACAAGTCTGAATGTACTTAGGAGGCAAGGGGTGCAATTAAAATCAGGGCCATCCTGGCAAGTCTAAGAGGTACAGCCTTTGGAGCCATACCTGCCAAGTGATGCCAGGTCCTCTGTTTCTAGAAGGTACTTTGGGTTGCGGCCAGGCAGACTGAGGAGTAAGATCCAAATTGCCGTCCGTATCCCTAAGTGACCTCAGTGCCCCCTCTGTTGGGACAGGTAGGGGTCGGGCTGTGGCAGAAGCCTTATATAAAGTCTAGAATCAGCTTGTGAACCTGATGAGGCAGACCTGGTCCCCAAGGGTGAGACATAACCTGAAAGGATGTCTTTGTCAGACTGAAGTCCTGAACCTTCACGAATGCTGGCCAATTTGTGTGTCTCCACAGCTGCTTCCCCAAACCTCAGCCCCGGAGCTTCTCCTGCGTCCTCTCAGAGCAACTCCCTCACCGTCCCCACGTCGCCCGGTGAGGTCCAGGCCCCCGACATCGCCTGCCCTGGCTCCTCCCACTGGGTGGCGGCGCAGTCCCTCTCCCTGGGCCCCAGGGCTCCCATCCTGTGGGCTTCCCAGGCAGGACCCCCTCTTGGCCGCTTCCCCTGGGGCCTGACTGGGCTGCCTCAGAGGAGGAAGATATGCTTGCTTTCAGGACTTCGAGCTAGCATGGGGAGATGGGCCTGGCCCAGGGTGAGGATGGGTGCAAGGTGGTGGGAGTGAGCTGTGACCAGGGCCCCTTGTCCAGAGAGGCCTCGGAGTGAGGGGACCTCAGAGCTTCCTGCAAAGGCCTCTACTTGAGCCACAATTTGTATTTTGACTGCTTCCCTTCATGAGGCTGCATTCAGAGCCATAACCACAGCTCAGCCAGGGAAGGAGTGAGGTGCCCAGGGGAGCAGCTTGCCCTGGTTGGAGCTGCAGGGCAAGCTGAGGCTCGGGCCAGGCAACCCGGGTTCAGAGTCCAGCGCTGACTCTCTTGGCTGTGTGGCCTTGCTCTGCCTCTGCCCCAGCCTGCTTATGCAGTTTCCGTGATGATTAGATGGGGGCTCCCCGTGGAGCAGCTTTGTGAGGGGTATTCAACAAACACTGGCTCCAAGCCTGAGGGACCCGAGGGAGGACCTTCTGGGGAGGACAGCTGAGAGTCTGGGGGCGCTGGGCGTCGCTCACCAGCATCTGGACTATTTTAGGTTTGGATGTGTGCAGTGACCCACCGTCCCCTCTGCCCGGAGCACCACCACAGGTAACGGGGCTGCTGTGGGATCTCTGTGCCGGCCAGTCTCTTCTCCTACCCCTTAACTCCTGAGAGGCCCCCCGTGACCCACTGGAGGTGGGGCTGCTGGGTGGGGGAGGCACTGACACCACTGTAGGGTCTCCTTGAGGGTGTTTCAAGAGGAGATAAGGTCTCTTCACGTTGCTGGCTGACCGTGTTTACTTTCTCCAGCAGAAGAGGGATGAGGCCGAAGTCCCTTCACCTCACCTTGGCGAGTCTGTGAGTTTGAGCTCTGCCCAGCTGGGATGATTGGAGTGTGGGAGACACAGTGTCCCAGAAGGCTAGGCCCTGGGCAGCCTGCCAGTGGGTGTGTGTGAGTGGAAGGTCCAGGCTGAGGAAGCTAGAAATTTCCTCTGCCCTGCATTGACTGGAATTCTGAGGAGGAGGGGGTGAGGAGGTGGGATTTAGTGGGAATGACCTCCATGGTGGTCCTGCTCATAGCCCTAGACCCCCAGTCAGGCTGCTGCCAGAGACCCGGGGGACCTCTGGACCCAGCAAAAGCTGGGCAAGTCTGCTGTTCCAGTCAGCTTGCATGAAAATTGCAGGCAAGCTCCAGCCCCTAGTTAGGGCTCTTCTTGGGGGTCACCTGGAAAACTTTATCTTGGCTGATGAGAAAAAGAAGAGTCCCACACCTGCTCAGAGTCAACTGCTCAAGGTGGTGTCAAGGGCAGCATAGAATATAATCTCATCTATTAATAGAACTGGGTCTGGGATAGAGTCCTCTATTAGAGTGTCAGCACACACATAGGACAGCCACACAAATACCCACACAGACCCACATGCGCCTCACAAAGCAGGTTTCCCTGGGAAATGAAAGAATATAGAATCTTAGCACTTCTGAACAGTAAAATGTCAGCTTTGCAAGAATCACCTCATTCAGTGATCTGTAGCCTCTTTTGGATCATAGAACTCTGAGAAATTGTTGAAAGCTGTGGATTCCCTTCCCAGAAAAATACATACAGCCCATGAACAGCACATATATATTCGCATATAATTTCAGAGAGTTTACAAACCTGATGAGAAATCTGAGGCCCTAAGAGTTAAGGGCCCTGCTAGGCAGAGTCAGGGCTAGAATCTGGGGCAGTTGAGTCAAAGCCAGAACTTGTGACTGCCCCCGTGCTGCCCTCCGTCCCACTGTCCTCTGCAGCTCCTAGCCCTCGAGAAGTTCTTGGCAGGTTTTGAATGGCAGGTCCCCTTGTCCCGTCTGTTTTACAAACCCCAGGCTTGTTTGTAGGTTCCTTTTACTGGTTCAGATGTGACTTTGCAGTCCTCCCTTTCTACCTAGCCCACCCCCCTTAGCAGGGTCTGCACGGTAGAGACCCCATGGCAGAAGTGAACTCACCCTTCTCCTCTCCAACCTGCCTCCGGGGTCCCAAATTTACCCTGTCTCTTTCAGAATGTTCTCAAAGGGCTAGCTGACCGGAAGCAGAATGACCAGAGAAAACTGTCTCAGGGCAGGCTGACTTCCCGCTCTCCCACAGTTGAGAAGTCCAAAGAAATTACAATAGAACAAAAGGAAAACTTCGATCCCCTCCAGCGCCCGGAGGCCATACCCAAGGGCCCAGCTTCTGGCCCAGGCAGTGGTGGGAAGATGGCCCTTAACAGCCCCCAGCCTGGCCCTGTGGAGAGCGAGCTGGGGAAGCCACTGGCAAAGACAGCCAAGGAGGGCAACCCGTTGCCCAGAGCTCCAACCCAGGGCTCTGGGGGGGTGGCTCCCCAGGCCCCCCAGGGGAAGAGTACAATCGGAGAGCCCACGGGGTCCAAGGTTGGCTCCAAAGCTGAGCTGTGGCCCCCAACGTCCCGGCCACCACTGCTGCGGGGAGTCTCCTGGGACAGCGGCCCCGAAGAGCCCGGCCCCCGGCTGCAGAAAGTGCTCGCCAAGCTGCCGCTGGCTGAGGAAGAGAAGCGTTTTACAGGCAAAGCTGGCAGCAAGCTGGCCAAGGCACCCGGACTCAAAGACTTTCAGATACAAGTGCAGCCTGTGCGGATGCAGAAACTGACCAAGCTTCGTGAGGTGGGTTTCTGGGGCCTCCTGGGCGGGCTGTGCATGCCGGTCCCCACCCTGGGCTGAGGACCGCTGGGCTGAGCTGGGCCCTGGAATGGGGTGGCTCTGGCCCAGACGTGGGCTTTGGAGAGCTCTAAAAGTCCCCACCCTGATAAGCCAGGCCCGCTGGGCTGTGCGCTCTGCATAAATATCTTTGAGAGCTTTTACCCGCTCCCTCGGGCGAGGTCAGTTGGGAAGTAGCTGCCACACAAAGCCACATTTTGAGGGGAAAGTGGGTGTATGGAGGGGTACATGGGCCCTCAGTGCTGGGCTGTGTTTCCCTGCTCCAGCCAGAGCTGATGCCTTATGAGCAAGAAGCCTTTGATGGAGCGCCCTGTTGCCTTGGACAGACAAGGATGGGATGGCTTTTCTTTCTGTCATGCCCCCAAGCTTTCCTCCCTGTTGCTTGTTAACAAAGGGCCTCAAATCCATCATACCTGGCCAGGAAGGGCTACTCCCTCTTGGTGAATTTCTCCCAATGTCCATGATGTCCCCAGCTTTCACTGGCCATCAAACCAGACACAACTGTCTGTCATGAGGCTGCCATGCTAATGACTGGGGGACATCCAGAGATGGGGGTGGTGGAGAGAGCCCTGGATGTGAGGAAGAAAAGAGGTCACTAAGGCAAAGAAATTCTTACCTGAGCCCTCCTTCCCCAGGGGGCCAATCCAGACCACAGGCCAAGGCAGCCAGGACTCCACAGGGTGGAGTGACGCCAGGAAGCCAAACAGTCAGGCATTTGCCTTCTTGGGCTTCTGGGCATCAGAGGGCAGGCCCAGGCAACAGGCTACCCCCAGACCCCTGCATTTCTCTCTTCAGTAAAGTACAAAGAATCTGGAAGCCTCGTTTCACTAACCACTGCCCTGCATCTGACCTCATCCCCAGCCCCTCACCGCTACCCCAAGCCAGGGTCCTGAGAGCTGCTTGGTTGTGGGCAGCTGGCTAAAGAAGCAGGTAAAGGGCCCTGCCTGTGACTTCCATTTGGGCCAGAGCTCCCTCTGCTGGCCTCTTCCTCTCCTTCATCCAGGAGGCAAACTGCCCAAGTGGCCTCCGCTACAGGGACACTGAAAACCCTCTTAGAAAGCAGAAGTCATGGGGCTGAGGAGCCCTGTCCAGCATTCCTCCTGGGGATGCAGGTCTTGGACTTGGTACAAGTGTGAGGCTTCCTGTGCCGCATACCTGGAGTCAGCAGCCCCATCTCTCCCCAGCTCTGCTGGTGAGGCCCCCAGCAGCAGGGGCTGCCGGCCTGCTGCCTTGAGGCGGCAATCTGCAGTCCTCATTGGTCTGGAGAGTTGAACATCTTAAGAGGTGCCATCACAGGCCGCTGAGGAGCTGGGGGCAGGGGAGGCCACGAGTCCCGGAAGTGGGCACTCGCTGCCCAAGAACAACAAGGCAGGAGGCTCCGGCCAGCTCCCAGCACAGCCATGAGATCACAGAGATTGTTTCCATCTTTGGCAGCCCCACATACACCCAGGGGACCTTCCTTCCCCAGAGCCCCGGGCTCTGCTTCTGTTTGTCCTCCAGCCTTCAGCCACCGTGTGGCTGGCCGCTCTCTCGCTCTGAGGCTCACAGGCCGATTTTAAAAGGTGGCCGCGCCAAGGACAATTCCTGACTCAGGGAATGGGGTGCTGAAGCTGGAGTTTCTAGCACCTTTATGGGCCGGGAGAGAAGCGGTCTTCCTAGCGCCCCTCAGGTGTCGTGACGGTCCATGTTCCTAGTGTCGGCTCCGTGAGACTGAGCAGTCACGGAGCCAGAGAACCGAGGGGAGGAGTCCAGCGTGAGGTCGCCATCTGAAATGTTGTCTTTCTTTCCCTAAAAAGGAGCACATCCTGCTGAGAAATCAGAACTTAGTGGGGCTCAAGCTTCCAGAACTTAGTGAAGCGGCCGAGCAGGAAAAAGGTAGGTGGGATTGAAGAGACACTCTCCTCAGGCTAGGGCTGGATTCATTTTCTCCAGATCAAAGAAGCTGAACGTGTAAACACTGCACTTCCTGTCAGGGCCTTTGTCCGTCCTGGTGGCGAGTGTGGGCCGGACGCAGAGCAGGCCCTTGCTAAATATTTGCAGATGGATGAATGAATGAATCAGATGGTGTTTCCTGCTCACTCAGAGAACCTCTAAACTTGCCTCCTTCCAACCAGCCCCTGTTCCAGATCCTACCAGTCCTCCCTGAGTCTCATTAGCACCTAGTGGGTCTGGAAGGGTGACCCAGGCCTGAACTTTTGATGTTTCCTTTTCCTCTCACACCCCGGATGTCACCAACTAGAACACTTCCTCTTTTTGAGACATCAGAGTCATCTCTTGCTTTCTAATCTGCAGTCACCACAGAGTCCAGACCCCAGCCCCTCCTTCCTGGGGACTGCAAGGCCCCACCCACCCTCTTGCCAGATTTATCTTCAGAAAGGAAGACTTGGGGGGAGGTCTTGCCTCCCCTCCACCCCAAGCTCCCTCTCCGGATGGCTGATGCTCATTCAGTCATTCTCAGCACAGAAGCCTTCTGCCTAAGGACTGTTGTGTGTTCAAGTCCACAGTGCCATCAGCTATGCTGGAAGCCCCCAGTCCGACATAGGGGTTTCTCAGGTGGTGCTAGTGGTAAAGAACCTGCCTGCCAATACAGGAGTCATAAGAGACATGAATTCAATCCCTGAGTCAGGAAGATCCCCTGGGGAAGGGCATGGCAATACACTCCAGTATTCTTGCCTGGGAAATCTCTTGGACAGAGGAGCCTGGCGGGTTACAGTCCACGGGGTTGCAAAGAGTCAGACAGGACTGAAGTGACTTAGCACACAGTCTGACATATAATAACTAACACCTACCTATTCAGCATTGACAAGTGGATTCACAGAAGTAAAATATCCAGTAATTTTTTAAAGAACTATTTTTTTAAAAATCATCTTTAGATGAGATTTTTGGAAAAAACATGATATAATCTCTACTTTTAATTTCTAACTTCTTTATTAAAGCAGGTCTAAAACCCTAGAAAAAGATTTATCTTAAAAATTTTGCCCACAACCCCATAAATTCTTAAAAAGCAGCAACTTTTTATTCTCTCTGGTGTATATGTGTTAGTCACTCAGTCGTGTCCAACTCTTCGCAACTCCATGCACTATAGCCCACCAGACTCCTCTGTCCATGGGATTCTCCAGGCAAGAATACTGGAGTGGGTAGCCATTCCCTTCTCCAGGGGATCTTCCTGACCCAGGGATCAAACTCAGGTCTCCTACATTGTAGGTGGATTCTTTACCATCTGAGCCACCAGGGAAGCCCAATTATTTCTCCTTAATTGGGGTAGCAAATCTGTTTTTTAGCCATTTATATATAGTTATATTTGTATTTATCTTACTAATACTTCTGAATTTTGTTTTATTTAATAAGATATATGTATCTGAAGATTTAAGATTCTGTTACCTCAAAGATTGGGCTTCCCAGGTGACTCAATGGTAAAGAAACTCCCTGCCCAGGAGGGGATACAGATTTGATGCCTGGGTCGGGAAGGTCTCCTGGAGGAGGGCATGGCAACCCACTCTAGTATTCTTGCCTGGAGAATCCCATGGACAGAGGAGCCTGGCAGGATACAGTCCAGAGTGTCACAAAGACACCAGACACATTGAAAGACACCAGACACTGTTTAGTGGTATTTGGCCACGAAGTCCAATCTCCTGAATTATTGTCTAGTTGCTCTATTAATTTTCACTGAATCTTTATATCTAAAATATAATGAATACTCTTTTAAAAAAAAACAGCAAGAGGGGAGAAGTAACTGATTATACACTTAGAACATATTATAAGGCAGTAGTAATTAAAGTGGTATAGTACTTATCAGAATAAAACAGAATCAAGGGCCCAGAACCAGTCTTTGATATACATTTTAAAAGGATGCAGTGTATGATTATCTAAGCCACAAAGAAACAAGAAATATAAACACTTCAAAAATACCATTGAGGTACTGGTGCTGTTGGTCTATTTAGTTACTAACTCACGTCCAACTCTTTGTGACCCCATGGACTATAGCCCACCAGGCTCCTCTGTCCATGAAATTTCCCAGGCAAGAATACTGGAGTGAGTTGTCATTCCCTTCTCCAGGGGATCTTCCCGACCCAGAAACAGAACACACCTTTCTGCATTGGCAGGTGGAGTCTTTACCACTGAGTCACCAGGGAAGGAAGTCCCTTGAAAGAGCGCTTGGATGTTTATACATTCTGGATCTCTATTTCCCCCAGATCTTTATAATGCTACACTGTATTCAGTGTTGCTGAGAAGTCTAAGACCAGCTTATTTACAGCACTTCTCAATCTTCACCTTTCCCTGTAGGTGGCTTACTCTTTCTATGAGGGTAGTTGGAGAAGCATTTCCCTATCCATATATAAAGATCTATATAAGATATATCTACATACATAGAATAAGATTATATATACATGTATTTTTTTCTGTAGTGGTGTGCTTTTTCAGTCTGCAAATTTGGCTTTTCTCTCCATGGAGGAAATTTTTTCTTCTCTCTTGCCTTTGACTCTGTTCTTTGCTCCTTTTGTTTCTCCCCTACTTCAGAGCCACCATAATCTGGAAATTTCTCATCAGTGTCTCCACTGTAGGTCCATTATTCTACCTCTCAATACTTGAATCTTTCTTTCCTTTTTTATTCCTTGAGCTCATCTCAGTTTCCTCCACTAACTGAACTTGAGGTTTTGTTTTTATTTCTTCATATTTCCAACATATTGGTTAGATCTATATTTTTAGAATTTTTTGCTTTTTTTTATTATTATTTTTGGTCTTCAGTTTATTTTCTCAGATTGTAATCTTCTTCCATCTTATGCCATCCTCTAATTTCACCTCTGGTTCTTGTTTTCATTTTGGGGAGGGGGGCTCTAATTTCCCCTTGAGTCAAAGCACTTGTGGCATACCCTTGACACAAAATGCATTTTTGACATGTTTCTTGCATCTCTGCTTCCATCCTGACATCTGTGTCCTGCATGTTTCCTTTCTTCTTTCCTTTATACCTTCCTCCCCACTTTCCTTCCTCTTTTGACTATTTTTGTGTAGTTGCCATGACATTTGTTTTCATTTAATTTATTTTTGATAAGAACATTTCTACCTGAAGTTTCTCTGGACCTAGATATATCATGTAGATCAATTTTCATTGACTTCTTCCTACCTCTTCTGAGATCTGTCCTCCTGGCAGCGCTTAGTTGAGGACCGGGTATTTTGTGTCTGCTTGGTCACTGCCTGGAGAATGGGGAAAAGGGGAAGTTCAGACGGAGCTGTGGGTGGTGGTGATTGTGGGTTGGTTTCTGCTCTTTTTCTATAACTTTGTTCGTACCGTAGCACTTGAATTTATTACAGCAAAGTGGGGGGGTGGTATATCTATTCCCTTGGGTGGGCAGTAGTAAGGCATGGATTATTTCACCAATTCAGGGTAGAATTATAGGGACAATCTGCCCAGGTGTTTATTTTCCACCCTTGACCCATCCATTGCCAGCAGCCACTCTCACTCTTCTGCCAGAGAAAGGAAAGAAAAGACAGACAAAATTCAAAGAGTTTGGCCACTCTGCTATTTCTCAGAAGTGCAGGATGGGTGGGTCAATTTCAGCTGGGGTTTTCCATGTGTCTTCTGCCACTCACTCCATCAGAGGGACTTGTTTGATTTATTTTCTCATGTATCTTCCTTTCTGGTAAATCCCTTTATATTGTTTGAAATCATCAGCTCTGGTAGAATACCGTGTTATCTTTCTGCTTTTCCTTTCTTCTCCTCTCCTCCTCAGTATGAAAAACAAACAGCAGGACAGGCAATTTTTCATCTTGTTGGAGTGTTGTTTGGTGGGGTGGAGATCTTTCTACTCTAGAGAAACTTTCTGAACACCTCTGCATCTGCCCACTCACCCCTTGGTCCTGTTCTCTTCTGGCTCTGTAGTCACAAAAGTGACTACAAAAGTTTGTCACAACCTTACTATTACCTCTGATATCTTCCTCTCTGGACTGATTCTTCGAGGGAGGAAGAAAGAGTTAACAAGGTTGGGAGCTCTACATTTATCTCTAGGAAATTTTTTCTCTGACCATTATTTTTAAAGATTATTATCTTTTCTTGTATTTGAGAGCTGCGATATATTTTTAGTTGACACTAACTTTTTTTGTTGGCATTGTTGTCAATTTGGTTGCAATCAGGAGGGTGGCTGGTTCTGAGAGCCACTAGTTCTAAGATCACCATTTAAAAAAATAATATTTACTTATTTATTTGGCTGTGCCAGTTCATAGTTGCAGCATGCAGGATCTTTGATCTTCACTGTGGCATGTGAGATCTTTAGTTGAGGCATGTGGGGTCTATTTCCCTGACCAGGGATCGAACCTGGGGCCCCCTGCATTGGAAACGCAGAGCCTTAGCCACTGGACCACCAGGGAAATTCCATGGGATCACTCTTAAGACAGCCATTTTAGTGGGTGGGGTTCTACCTAGGGGACTTTTCCAGGCAAAAACCCCCTCATATGACTTCCCTATGATTATTAGATCTTGTATATTTCTGTCAATCCTGTAGATTTCTCAGGAGCCCACTTCTTCATTATCTCCCTGCTGGGTGCAGTGGGGATACATAAAGGCAGAGTAAGGCCAAAGGCAACACAAGGTTTGTCATCTGTCACATGGAAATGTCAGAGAGCAGTAAGTGTCAGGGTAGAACTCAAGAGGTGACAGGTAGCTAAGAGAACTAGCTACGTGAAATGAGTAGAGTCTCATATCCCAAGAAGGATTGCTGACTGCCCTGGCTCTGACAGATGACTCTCCAGACTTTGCTGGATGCCTTGAGGACCAGGAATATCATCAACGCTGTTCAGTTGTTGGAAAGATCTAAGCATGTAAACATTCTTCACCTAGAGCCAAAGTATACCTAATCATCTCACCACGTGATCTCACTTGAGGAGGCTTCTAATTAGCTCCATTTACATGGCTATTACAACCTTGCCCATAGTCCTGATCTCAGGCCTTGACTATCGTTCTGGAAATCTGCTAGGCCCAAACCCATGAAAGATGGTAAAAGATGGATAACTATATAAAGTCCTGCAATGGAAAGTAAGCATTGTATGAGACATCAATATTTGATTTAGCTCAAGTAAAAGAGATTTGAGACTTTTAATTCAAAGTGTGCTATGAGCCCGTAGGGCACAGCAAGTCTATGCCAAATGAATAACTGAGGTCAATGCAAAGGACATTGCCAACATGCTCCAGAGATAAGAGTTTGATGGAGCACATTGGAACCTCTGGGGTAGCAATAGCCAGGATGTGGGGGCATGGGATGTTTCTAGAGGCCACCCTGAACAGTTGGGAAAATGGAGAAAGGAAGATTTGGAGTTCTCTGTGAACATGAGAAAAATTTGTGGGAAAGAGGAACACTTGGCTTGTTATTTCTGTCTTCAGAGCACAGACCAAGGAAAGGTTTAGGAGACATTTGGAAAAAAAAAAAAAAAAAAAGCTTTTTATTGGTCCTGAGGCAACTCAGGACAACTAACTCAGAGGCAACTATTTCAGAGATCCACAAAAGATCAAAGATCTAATGACCTTAGCTTTACTCTGGAAAAACCCTGTTTCTACTCCTATCTGTTGAAATATGGAAGCAAATGCTTATTTCTAAGCGGGACACAGATGATAGAATTCATTTGAGGAAGATTAGTTGGGCAGCCGGCCTCCTGAGAAGCCTGCCAAATAGAGGGGACTTTTCTAAACAGTATAGCCAAAGAGCCAACCAGCTTCCAATTGCCAAAAACCAATCTCAGACCCTAGACAAAAGAGACTGCTTGGTACTGCGGGGAGCAGTGGGAAGAACAGAGAACTTGGAGCAGATAGAACTGTCTGTAGTCCTTGCCATTTACTAGTTCTGTGACCATAAGCATGGCCAAAGGGTTTCATTGGATATACCCAAATGAACTTTTTGGCCAACACAACATTAATCTTGCTGAGTCTTGGTTTACCCACCTGTAAAATAGGATGATTAAAGTCTAGCTCATTGGGTTATTGTGAGGATAAAATAACAATTATGAAGCCCCTGGCATATAACCAGGTTCTAATGTTAAAGTTCTTCCTTACCCCCTTAAGCAAATTGCCAAGAATATTACTGTGATTTCAAACAGACACTTTATAAGTTAAATACTTTTTTGTGTTTTTCCAGGACACCCTTCTGAACTCTCCTCAGCTATTGAGGAAGAAGAGTCAAAGGGCGGGCTGGATGTCATGCCCAATATTTCTGATGTGCTGCTTCGCAAACTGCGGGTCCACAAGTCCCTCCCTGGAAGGTAAAATCGGGGCATGAGCTGCACAAGAGCGCACACTGGGTGGCCACTGTGTTTGACTCTGGATGGAACACAAGAGCACCAGATTTGAGTTTGGACCCCAGAAGGGTCAAAGTCCAATAGTCCAGGCAGGGCTAATGCACCCCAAACAAAAAGAATAATAAAGGGCCAGGTGAGGTGGTTCCAACTCAGAGAGCAGGTAAGGTTCATAAGTGAACATTCTCTTTGTGATGCAAACAACGCCTTCGAGAAAGTGAAGAGACAACCCAAAGAATAGGAGGAAATATTTGCAAAGCATGTGTGTGATAAGGCGCTTGTTTCTGTGATATATAAAGAACTTATAATTCAATAACACAACATTTGTGAAATTTTAAAAACAATTTTAAATTTTTTATTGAAATATGGTTCTACAATATTATATAAGTTACAGATATGCAATATAATGACTCACAATTTAAAAAGGTTGTACTCCATTTATAGTCATCATAAAATTTTATATACCCTGTTTTTGTACAATATATCTTTACAGCTTTTTTTTTTTTATAGTGTGTACCTCTTAATCCCCTATTCCTATATTGCCCTTCTTCCTTCCTCTTTCCCTCTCCACACTGGTAACCTATGTCTATAAGTCTGCTTCTCTTCTGTTATGTTTACTAGCTTGCTGTATTTCTTCAGATTTCACATAAGTGAGATCATACAATATTTGTCTTTCTCTGTCTGACTTATTTTACCTATCATAATGCCCTCCAAGCCCATCCATGTTGCTACAAATGGCAAAGTTTCAACTTCGTTTTTTATGGCTGAGTAGTGTTGACAACTAATATCTTTAAGTGGACAAAAGATTTAAATAGACATTTCTTCAAAGAAATACATACATACATATGTATGAGGGGTCAATGAATACGTGAAAGTATGCCCAGCATCATTAGTCATTCAGTTCAGTCGCTCAGTCGTGTCTGACTCTTTGTGATCGCATGGACTGCAGCCCACCAGGCTTCCCTGTCCATCACTAACTCCCAGAGCTTGCTCAAACGCATGTCCATCCAACCATCTCATCCTCTGTTGTCCCCTTCTCCTCCTGCCTTCAATCTTTCTCAACTTCAGGGTCTTTTCAAATGAGTCTGCTCTTCACATCAGGCGGCCAAAATATTGGAGCTTTAGCATCAGTCCTTCCAGTGAATATTCAGGACTGATTTCCTTTAGGATGGACTGGTTGGATTTCCTTGCAGTCCAAGGGACTCTCAAGAGTCTTCTCCAACACCACTGTTCAAAAGCATCAATTCGTCAGTCAGCTTTCTTTATAGTCCAACTCTCCCATCCATACATGACTACTGGAAAAACCATAGCCTTGACTAAATGGACCTTTGTTGGTAAAGTAATGTCTCTGCTTTTTAATATGCTGTCTAGGTTGGTCATAGTTTTTCTTCCAGGGAATAAGCATCTTTTAATTTTATGGCTGCAGTCACCATCTGCAATGATTTTGGAGCTCAAGAAAATAAAGTCTGTCTTTCCATTGTTTCCCCATCTATTTGCCATGAAGTGATGGGACCAGATACCATGATCTTAGTTTTTTGAATGTTGAATTTTAAGCCAGCTTTTTCACTCTCCTCTTTCACTTTCATCAAGAGGCTTTTTAGTTCCTCTTCACTTTCTGCCATAAGGATGGTGTCATCTGCATTATCTGAGGTTGTTGGTATTTCTCCCAGCAGTCTTGATTCCAGCTTGTGCTTTATCCAGTCTGGCATTTCGCATGATGTACTCTGCATATAAGTTAAATAAGCAGGGTGACAATATACAGCCTTGACATACTCCTTTCCCAGTTTGGAACCATTGTTCCATGTTCTGGTTCTAACTGTTGCTTCTTGACCTGCACACAGATTTCTCAGGAGGCAGGTAAGGTGGTTTGTATTCCATCTCTTTAAGAATTTTCCACAGTTTGCTGTTATCCACACAGTCGAAGGTTTTAGTATAGTTAATGAAGCAGAGGTAGATGCTTTTCTGGAATTCTCTTGCTTTTTCTATGATCCAGCAGATGTTGGCAATTCGATCTCTGGTTCTTCTGCCTTTCCTAAACCCAACTTGAACATCTGGAAGTTGTCAATTCAAGTACTGTTGAAGCCTAGCTTGGAGAATTTTGAGCATTACTTTGCTAGTGTGTGAGATGAGTGCGATTGTGTGGTAGTTTGAACATTCTTTGGCATTGCCTTTCTTTGGGATTGGAATGAAAACTGATCTTTTCCAGTCCTGTGGCCACTGCTGAGTTTTCCAAATTCACTGGCATATTGAGTGTAGTACTTTCACACCATCATCTCTGAGGATTTGAAATAGCTCAGCTAGAATTCCATCATCTTGACTAGCTTTCTTTGTAGTGATGATCCCTAAGGCCCACTTGACTTCACACTCCAGGATGTCTGGCTCTAGGTGAGTAATCACACCATCATGGTTATCTGGGTTATTAAGATTTTTTTGTATAGGTCTTCTGTGTATTCTTGCCACCTGTTCTTAATATCTTCTGCTTCTGTTAGGTCCATACTGTTTCTGTCCTTTATTGAGCCCATCTTTGAATGAAATATTCCCTTGGTATCTCTAATTTTCTTGAAGAGCTCTCTAGTCTTTTCCATTCTGTTGTTTTCCTCTATTTCTTTGCATTGATCACTGAGGCAGGCTTTCTTATCTCTCCTTGCTGTTCTTTGGAACTCTGCATTCAGATGGATATATCTTTCCTTTTCTCCTTTGCCTTTTGCTTCTCTTCTTTTCTCAGCTATTTGGAAGGCCTCCTCAGACAATGATCTTGCCTTTTTGCATTTCTTCTTCTTGGGGATGGTTTTGATCACCACCTCCTGTACGGTGTTCTGAACCTCTGTCCATAGTTCTTCAAGCACTCTGTATCAGATCTAATCCCTTGAATCTATTTGTCACTTCCACTGTATTGTAAGGGATTTGATTTATGTCATATCTTAACAGTCTACTGGTTTTCCCTACTTTCTTCAGTTTAAGTCTGAATTTTCCAATAAGGAGTTCATGATTTGAGCCACAGTCAGCTCCTGGCCTTGTTTTTGCTGACTCTGGAGAGCTTCTCCATCTTTGGCTGCAAAGAATATAATCAATCTGCTTTCGGTATTGATCATCTGGTGATGTCCCTGTGTAGAGTCGTCTCTTGTGTTGTTGGAAGAGAGTGTTTGCTATGATCAGGCAAAATTCTGTCAACCTTTGGCTTGCTTCATTTTTACTCCAAGGCCAAACTTTCCTGTCATTCCAGATACCTCTTGACTTCCTACTTTTGCATTCCAGTCCCCTATGATAAAAAAAGGACATCTTTTTCTGGTGTTAGTTCTAGAAGGTCTTATAGGTCTTCATAGAACCTTTCAACTTCAGCTTCTTCAGCATTAGTGGTTGGGGCATAGACTTGGATCACTGTGATATTGAAAGGTTTGCCATGGAAATGAAAAGTGATCATTCTGTCATTTTTGAGGTTATACCCAAGTACTGCATTTTGGACTCTTTTGTTGACTACGAGGGCTACTCCATTTCTTCCAAGGGATTCTTGCCCACAGTAGTAGATATAATGGTCTTCCAAATTAAATTCACTCATTTCGGTCCGTTTTAGTTCACTGATTCCTAAAATATTGATGCTCACTCTTGCCTCACTCCTGTTTGACCACTTACAATTATTTACCTTGATTCATGGACCTAACATTCCATGTTCCTATGCAATATTGTTCCTTACAGCATCTGACTTGACTTCCGTCACCAGTCACAACCACAACTGGGTGTTGTTTTTGCTTTGGCTCAGCCTTTTCATTCTTTCTGGAGTTATTTCTCCACTCTTCTCCAGTAGCATATTGGGCACCCGCATCTTTCACTGTCATAACTTTTTGACGTTTCAAAATGTTCATGGGGTTCTGAAGGTAAGAATACTGAAGTGATTTGCCATTCCCTTCTCCGGTGGACCACATCTTGTCAGAACTCTCCACCATGACCCGTCCGTCCTGGGTGGCCCTACATAGTTTCATGGCTCATAGTTTCATTGAGTTAGACAAGGCTGTGATCCAGGTGATCAGTTTGGTTAGTTCTCTGTAACTGTAGTTTCCATTCTGTCTGTCCTCTGATGGATAAGGATAAGAGGTTTGTGGAAACTTCCTGATGGTAGGGACTGGCTGTGGGGAATCCTGGTCTTGCTCTGATGGGCAGGGCCATACTAAGTAAATCTTTAACCCAATTTTCTGTTGATGGGTGGGGCTGTGTTCTCTCCCTGTAGTTTGGCCTGAGGCCAAACCATGGGAGGGGGTCCTCCTTCAAAAGGACTTATGCCAGGACTGTTGTATTCAGTGCCCCTGGCCCCACGGAAGGCCACTGTCTACCCATGCCTCCACCGGAGACTCCTGGACACTCATAGGCAAGTCTGGCTCAGTCTCTTGTGGGGTCATTGCTCCAGTTTGTGGGTTTGTCTGCTTGATGGCTCTATGGTGGGGCTCACACGCCTTGCTTCCCAGATCTGCTGCTGCCAGAGTCCCTGTCCCTGCGGCAGGCCACTGCTGACCCATACCTCCACGGGAGACACTCAAACACTCAAAGGCAGGTCTGGTTCAGTCTCTTGTGGGGTCCCTGGGTCCTGGCATGCACAAGGTTTTGTTTGAGCCCTCTGAGCATCTCTGGAAGTTATGGGGTTTGATTCTAAATGTGATTTTTCCCCTCCTACCCTTGTTGAGGCTTCTCCTTTGCCCTTGGATGTGGGGTCTTTTTTGGGTAGGATCCAACATTCTCCTGTCAATGGTTCAGCAGTTAGTTGCAGTTTTGGAGCTCTCAGAGGAGAAGGTGAGCGCATGTCCTTCTACTCTGCCATCTTTTAGGTGCCTTCCTTTCCTCACCTTTTAGTCATTAGGGAAATGCAAATTCAAATGGTTTATCATGAATAATAATGTCATTAAATCAGTGATTTATCATTTATCATAAATGTCTAAAATGAGATATAATTTTAAGTCTCTAGAATAGTTATAATAGAAAACGTGTGCTGTGCTATGTTTAGTCGCTCAGTCATATTCAACTCTTTGCGACCCCATGGACTGCAGACCTCCAGGTTCCTCTGTCCATGGAGATTTTCCAGGAAAGAATACTGGAGTGGGTTGCCATGCCCTCCTCCAGGGGATTTTCCCAACCCAGGAATCGAACCCAGGTCTTCCACATTGCAGGTCAATGCTTTACTGACTGTGCCACCATGGAAGCACAATAAAAAACATGGGCAGTAGCAAATGTTGGTGAGGATGTGGAGGAATTGAAATTCTCAGTAAAATGGTACGGCCATTTTGAATAACAATTCATCAAAAAGTTAAACATACAGTTATTGTATGGCCCAGCAATTCCACTCCTACATATATAGCAGAGATGAAAATATGTGCACACACAAAAACTGAAATGTTAATGTTCAGTCACAAGCATTTTTCATAATAGCTAAAAATGGAAACAAACCAAATGCCTATCAACTGATAAACAGATAAGTAAAATGATATATCTGTAGAATAGAATACTATTCAGCCATAAAAATGAAGTATTTGTATATGCTACCAGGTGGATGAACCTTTAAAACATTATGGTAAGTGAAAGAAGTCAGTCATATGTCGTATGACTCCGTTTATATGAGATATCCAGGATAGGGACATCCATAGAGACAAAGTAGATTAGTGATTGTCTAGGGCTCAGGATGGGGGTTGGGAGAGTGACTGCTAATTGGCTCAGAGTTCCTTTTGGGGATGATTAAAAACTTCTAAGTTTGACTGTAATGATGTTTGTACACTTCTATGAATATACTAAAAACTACTGAATTACAAATGTAAGAGAATGAAAAAAAGGGAAGAACAGTAAATGCAAAGGCCCTGGGGCCACATGAGGTAAGTGTGTTTGAAGAGGAAACAGCCAACATGGCTGAAGAGTGAGAAAAAGAGTCTGGTAGGGGACAGTTCACAGAGGCCCTTGATTTTATTCTAAGGCCTCTTAAGGCAGTTTGAATTCTGAGGCACACAGTGACATCCAAACTGGTCTCCTCAAACGTCACCACCTTTCTGGAGGGTAATGGCTTTGCCCCGTTGCCTGCCAGTGACAGTTCATGAGGCAGAGCTCTCTGCTCTGGGAGCTGGCCTTGTCATGCAGTTTCTTTACCTAAACCACACTTCCCTGAGCCCTCAAGGCCTTGTACATTAAAAAAAAAAAAAGTGTTCTATAGCAAAAAGAAAAGCAGCTAGTGAGTAATCAAGGTTGAAAAATAAGTTTGGTTAATAATTGATGAAAATATGTAATTTTCACATAATGTCCAAACAAAGTCAAGAGTCAAAGGTAAGCTCAGTAAGTTCTGATACACCATTTAGGCAAGATGTGCATGCTCTATAGGAGAATTGAGGTTGTTGGCTGGTCCCCAGAGGAAAGGGCCTGACGGATGGGGTCGTGGCAAGAATTGCAAGCATCCAAGATCTTTGCACTTGTTTATCTCGTGCTCTGTACTCTGCTGACTGGATGGCCGTGGGGTCTTGTTGTCTCATCCTGACAGGAAGGTTCTCATAGTCCCTTGTCAGGGGTGAGAACCAGCCCCTTGCAGAGACTGCTGACCCCTACCTTTGCTCTCAGGGTCCCTCCACACCCGTCAAAGGGAGGAAGCTGTGTTTCCTGAGAGCCTTATCGATGGCACGCTGTGTTGCCAAGTCCTGTGACGCCGGTGGGACTCCTCCTCGTCCTCCCTCCCCAGCACAGGAAAGGGCCCGTGTGTTATTTACGTTGTCCAGGTTTCTGAGCTGGGCTAGCTTTAGTCACCTGCCAGAGTGGTGGCAGAGCGAGCGTGCAGAGTGGAGGATGCTTGCTGGGGGAACCACGCCCTCTGCACCAGCTGGGACTTTCTCGCCCGATCTGATTCCAGCCATCAGAGGAGGTCTTTGTAGGGAGAAGAGCTCTGGCCACTCTTTCCTACCATTTATTCTCTGGCTCACATGCACCCTTGTCACAGTCCTCAAGGGCAAGAGAAGTGTCAGGCTTTGCAGACCTGAGCAGCCCCGGAAAAATAATGGCTGTTCAGATGTATACAACTCATAAAGTATAGAGCTTGTGTATTCTCTCATTAAGACTTCACAACACACCTGTTAGTCATAGTCAACATCTCCTGAGTGCCCACCAAGTGTAGACATCACATGTATATACACAGATGTACACATGCACGCATATACATATGAATATATGCTTGTATATGTATATACACATAAACAATTGTGTAGATGTCATATATGTATGAAAATAAACCCACATATATATGCATATATTGTATACATATTTTTACACACATACACGTATTCTTTATAAGACTCCTGCAAGATAGATACTATTCCCATTTTACAGATGAGCGAACTTAGATTAAATAGCTCATCCAAAGTCACAGTTAGTAGAGGCACTTGGAGAGCACTGACCCCAGAATCTAATATTTTCCAACACACTTCCTCTGTAGGAGTCAGTGTCTGGGCGGTACCTCACTGGTTATAGAACTCACGCAAACTGTACCCTGCATCTTTTCCATCTCGGCAGCCCTTCTTACTCCAATTCCTGGGAACACCTGGTCTGCTGGTTGTTCAAAGGCACCTTTGGGTTTATTTCATGGGTTGGACAAAGTTCATTTCTGTGTCTCTTTCTTTTTCACAGTGCCCCTCCACTCACTGAAAAGGAAGTCGAGGTAAGTAATTCCAGTGCTTTATGAAATTGAGTACTTGGGCATGAGTGGATTTATTCAAAACATTCCCTTCTCCTGCCTCTGCTCCTGACGTTTTTACACAAACATGAGAAGGAGTGACCATGGAGGAAATATGGGCACTGTGATCAGACCAATTGAACCAGCCATCCCCCCACCCCACCCCACCCCACCCCAGTTAATGGAAGATTGTAACAACTTTGGTCAGGGATAAGAAGGTAACTGGAAGTCATGTTTTCTTTAAAACATGACTTAGGTACACAAAGTCAGCTGGGAGGCTGCAGAGTGACATCAAGTTTATTTTAAAATTATTAAAATAGGGTCAGATTTCATGTTTCAAACTTTGGAAGAAGAGGGTGCTTTCCTTCTGAGTGTTTCAGACATAAGGAAGCCAGTTCAGCCACGGTGAGAGACTGTGAGGGCAGCTCTCTCCCTTCGACTGATTCCCCGCAGGGCCTGCTTGTCTCTGCAGAGATGCTGTCCCAGTGAGGGTGGTGAGAGAGCTGGGAGGCATTTCATTCTGGTGAAGGGGTAGATGCACAAAGAGAATGCATCGGAGGTGAGACAGTGAGGACCTCCGACACCAGCAGTAGTTTGTTTCCATGGTGATTATGTTGGTGCTGATAGAAGGAAGGGAGCAAGAACATAGATGATTCCAGAATCTTCACTCCAGGTTAGGAGGATGGAAGGTTTTCCAATCTTATAGCATGGTTTACCCTGATAACAAGAAAGCGAACATACCCTTTCTGAAACGCAGTGGACCACATGAGCAAGAGAGATAGACAATGTGAAATACTGACACAGATAGTAACAATTGCCTGGCACACAGACATGGCACTTACAGCCCGTGACACACACATGTCCGTCCTTTCAGCTGACCCTCTCATCAGCTCTGAGAAACAGGTAGACTAGGAAGCAGAACAAAGGAGGAAACTAAGGGACTAAATGACTCATCTGAAATCCCAGACCCAGTGCTTAGCAGAACCAACATTTGGATCCTCGTCTTCCGACTGAATTTAGGGCACTTTATTGCACTGCTTTTAAAGGGGATAACCCAGGTATAGGGAACAAAACTTTGACCATTACTGGTAAACCTGACTGAGGTTTGGGCAGGACAGAAAAACCCCACCCGCTGACATTGGTGGAGATGGCCGTGGGTGGTTTGGTTACAGTGCTCAATGTGTACGGACACAATCCGTGGTCAGCACAGTCAAAGGAGCACAGGCTTTGCAATCAGTCTGAGGCTGAATCCTGTCTCTGCTACTCCCTTGTGGCCCCTTGAGCCAGTTAATGACCTCTCTTGGTCTCCGTCTCTTTACCCATAAAGTGGGCACGGCAGTTCCTGATGCACAATGTGGTTGAGGGATGAAATGAGCTAAGGTGCATGAAAGTCCTGGCAGTGCTGGCGCAGAGAAGACGTTTGATACAGAGACGATTTCGGTGTTGCTCTCATCATCTCATTGAGTAGCTCAGTTTTTGGTTCTCCATCTGGAGATGTCTACGCACCGTGGACCATGTTACATGAACCTCAGATGTTCAGGCAGAATCAGCTCACCCGAAGGGTGGAAATCTGCTACCACTTGATGCAGGCAAGGCAGATGAAGGCCATTGTTTCCTTCCTGTGTATAGAGTCCATCTGTCTGTCTCTCCTCTCCAGCAGTTTCCTACTAGCCCAGGAATTCCATGTGTGATGAACCCCAACTTTCAAAGTTCATTCATGCAGGCTGCATTTTTGGCATGGAATACTCTTTCCAGAAAGCTTCTCCTAACAGAATCATACCTGGTTTTATTTAATCTCCTGGCAGCTTCTAAAAGCTGCTTTCAATGTAGGATTTGGAATATTCAGGTAAGATGCTGATTGAAATGTGCTTTGGATCAGCAGGCTTACATCTCAAGTGGGGTTTCTTTAAATACGGTAGTTTCATGCGAAACCTCCAAAACTCACGTGCCATAAATCCTAGCATGAATCCAAATTGCTTACACAGTCAGCTTTGTTGGCTTGAGTTTATCTAAACCCAAATACAGGATGTTATTTTCTTGACATTTAAGAAAAAGCCAAGTGTTACTGTCTTATTGTTTATCAGTAAAACGCGTTTGGTCTTCTGGTCCTGGGAAGGACCTAGCACGGACCTCAACTTGCTGTTTCATCATCTTTTGTGCAGTTTGCTCCATGAAGGGAGAGTTTCATTTGTACTCAGCTGCTTGGGGTGGGAGGGGGGGGTGGGCGCTGGTTCCATGAGGTGATGTAAATGCTCATGCAAAAAACTCACCGGCAGCCTTGGTCCCTTCAGTACCTCCTCCTAGCTCTTCTCCCACACTCTTGTTCCCAACAGAACGTGTTTGTACAACTGTCCTTGGCCTTTAGAAATGACAGCTACACCCTGGAATCTAGAATTAACCAGGCGGAAAGGGAACGCAACCTGACAGAGGAAAACACGGAGAAGGAACTGGAAAACTTCAAAGCTTCCATTACGGTAATTGCAAAGCCTAATTGGAGAACCTTTGCAGGAGGGACTGTCCCCAGGGACTGGGCCAGGTGTCCCGCTTTTCTTAGTCACCAAGAAGAGTCTCGTGAAATGAGAAATGGGGCTGAGGCCCTGAGCCAGGCAGAATCTTCCTCAGAGAGCTGAGACTGAGATCCTGAAGACCTGGTTACCTCAGGGCTGTGTGTAAGGGCTTTGAGTCCTCAGCAGCTTTTCAGGAAGGGGGCTGGGTGACCTGGGATGGCAGAGGGAGCACCTTGGGCACCAGAGACCTGGATGTGATTCCCTTCCTCCGGGCTGGCCAGGTATACAGTGTCCACACTGGGCTTCTCCAACCCCAGAAACAGCTGCAGCTGGTGGCCTACAGAGGCCCCTCCTCTTGGTCAGGACAGTGCAAGTCAAGTCTAGGTCTGTGAGGACCCCAGGTGATGTTCCTTCTCCCTCCCCAGTCCTCAGCTTCCCTCTGGCACCACTGCGAGCACCGGGAGACCTACCAGAAGCTGCTGGAGGACATTGCTGTCCTGCACCGCCTGGCTGCCCGCCTCTCCAGCCGTGCCGAGATGGTGGGGGCTGTCCGCCAGGTGAGCTCTGCTCCGCCTCTTGTAACTGGGGCCGCAGTGTAAGCACTGACAACTGCAGACCCCACTGACTGATGTCTTCCTCTGGGTCAGACATCCTATGTCCGCAATTGCAATTGTTTCAGAGTGTTTTTGGCAGACCATTAAACTCTTAAGGTGCTCCCCCAGAAAAAACTTTTATGCCAGTGGTTAAGAACCCTCCTGCCAGTGCAGGAGATGTGAGAGATGATGGTTCAATCCCTGGGTTGCGAAGATCTCCTGAAGGAGGGCATGGCAACGCACTCCAGTATTCTTGCCTGGAGAATCCTAAGGACAGAGGAGCCTGGGAGGCTACAGTCTGTGGGGTCACAAAAAGTCAGACACAACTAAAGCAATTTAGACTGCTGCGTGCTACCTTCCTTGGAGATTTCTAATGCATGTTGGCATAAGCAAGGCTTTGAGAAGTCCTGTAATGAAAATTCCTGTTTAATGTTACCTGTGTAGTTCTCAAATGTATTTGAATAAAGAACCACCCCTTCCTTCTTTTTTTTTTTTTTTCTCCCTATAAAATACCTACTCAACTCCCATGGAATTAGTGTTTGGCAAAACATGCTTTAGGAAAACCTGCTTTGTTTCATTAATCCTCCCCAGTAACCTTGGAAAGATATTCCTCAATAAAGATGTGACATCTCAGAAAGGTAATAGCACTAGTGATAGGCAAACCTGGGATGTAAGCCCCAGTGTGGCTCCCTTGCAGCCACTTTGAAGTCTTGAGGCACACAAGGTACTGCCCCCACCCATCATGGTGTTGTGGGGCCAGGTGGCCTGAGTTTTCATTCTGATTCTACCAGGGTTCACTGTGTGACCTTGGGTCAGTTAACGAGCTCTCTGTGTGCCAGCTGCTCTGACTGTAGAATGCAGTGTCTGCCATACAAGGCTGCTGTGACGCTTGTAAAGCACCGGGATGTTGTTGTCACTGTTGCTGTTACCATGGGTCTGTGCACCATGTGTCCCGCTATGTGGATTGCATGGCAGGGGTGTTCCTGGGGCCCGGCCCTGGGCGGTTCTCATAGAATGAAAGAAGAACAGGCCACAGGGCTGTCTCACCTGTGTTCTTCTAGGGAAAAGTCACCCAACGTTCCTGGGAGGCAGCACCCAGGAAGCTATTCCAGCTGGGAGCAGCACAAAGTGAGAGCTTTAGGGAAGTGGCTGGTCTCAGCTCAGGGCTACGGGGACTTTGTCCAGGGTTTGGTCACTGAGCATGCCCCTCTGCAGACAGGCAGGTCGTGGGCTCTCTGAGGGCTTTGAGAGGTGTCGGCAGAGAAGACTCTTCACTTTGCACAGTCCTTGCGAACGTGCTGCTCACTCCAGCCTGCACCCTTCTCCAAGTGGCTTTCGAGTCTCAGTCCTCAGAGTCCTCTCTGGTTCCACTGGACTGGTTCAGGCACTCATCCTCATTTTCCTTGTTGCTCTAGCTGCCACCCATCTTGTTTCTTTCAGACCAGTCTCCACTGGTGAACTGATTATGATGCTCCTTTAAGACATTCAGTGGCTCCCCTCTTCCTTCAGAATGAGTCCAAACTCCTTATTCTAGCACTCAATTCAGCTTTTCTCACCTTTTCGTCTTGTGAACAAACCCAACCATTTGCTGATTCCTACATAAGCAGGATGACCTGTACTTTCCTGGCTTTCCAGACAGTTCTGGTATATGCCTATTGCCCCAGCACAATTTCTGATAAGTAAGTGAAAGTCACTCAGTTGTGTCTGACTCTTTGCGACCCCATGGACTGTAGCCCGCCATGTTCCTCTGTCCATGGAATTCTCCTGGCGAGAATACTGGAGTGGATTGCTATTTCCTTCTCCAGGGGATCTTCCCAACCCAGGGATCGAACCTGGGTTTCCCACATTAAAGGCAGATTCTTTACTGCTGAGCCACCAGGGAAGCCCATGATTCCTGAAGGCATCTCCTTTACTCTCCAAATGATTCTGTCTGGAGGGGGGACCTTCACCTTGATACAAGCCTGGTAATGGACTGCCTCTAGACTTTGGCTCTTGGAGTTCCCTGGCTGAATGCTCTTTGTCATGCCCATAGCTACGTGCCCAGATGCCGCCCACGCCCTACAGCACTTCACCCCATTTCATGGAGCCTCCCCTGACCCATTCTCTGCAGAGAGGATTCTGTTCCTTCTCCCCTCCTGAGGCTTTATGGCTAGGCTTGTTCTTGTTCTACTTGAGGGCAGATGCCTGAGCCTGTTTCAGCTCACACCCCAGACAGCAAACTCTTGGAGAGTAGAGTCATATCCCTGTGACCTTTCAAATCCTGCAGCCCAGAGCCTGGCTCAGAGCAAGCAGGGCTGATGAGCTTTTCCTCTCCATCCCTGCAGGAAAAACGCATGTCGAAAGCAACAGAAGTGATGATGCAGTATGTGGAGAACCTAAAGAGGACGTATGAGAAGGACCATGCAGAGCTCATGGAGTTTAAAAAACTTGCAAATCAGAATTCAAGCCGTAGCTGTGGCCCCTCTGGTAAGGAACTAGACTCCTGCCCACTGCCCTACCTTGGCCCTGACGGATCCAGACTAGGATCACACCTATGCGGCAGTCCCAGGACCCATGTCAGGGTGAGCAAGGCTTGCTGCCCCACCCAAAGCTGCCCACAGGGGCCTTGCAGCCACTGCTCCCGCGAGCCCTGGGGGCCTGGAACCAGAAAGCATGAATGGCCCCCAAGCAACTCCTGATAAAAATAACCAGAGAAGCTGACTAGTAATGCAGAGCCCATAGGCTGTAAGAATTTAACCTCCTCTATGAGACTGACTGGTGGCTCAGCTGGTAAAGAATCCTGGCTGCAATACTGGAGACCTGGGTTTGATCCCTGGGTTGGGAAGATCCCCTGGAGAAGGGAAAGGCTACCCACTCCAGTATTCTGGCCTGGAGAATTCCATGGACTGTTTAGTCCACGGGGTCGCAAAGAGTCAGACATAACTGAGCAACTTTCACTTCACATGAGACTGACAGACCCCAAACCTTACAGTCTTTGTGCTTTGGGGTCCCCACTTTGGGCAGCACATCCTAAGGAATTTGCATTTTTATTCTGGAAAGCATTAGGGATCCAACCAAAGATTTTAATCAGGGAGTTGCTATCATCATATATAATTTAGAAGATTCCCTCTGGCAATAGTGTGACAGTTACATCACTGGGGTAAAGACAGAGACAGGGAAACCCACGAGCCAGCTATTACAGGAGTCCAGATGAGAGGTGGAGTCTGGGCAGTGGGGGTGGAGTGAGAGCCTGGCTAAAGGAGTTACTGCTTAGATAACTAGCAGAACTGTGGGCAAGACAAGTACTTTAAAGAAAGACTTTTTTTTTTTTTTTAGTTCTAGACAGATTGCTATAGAACCACAGAGAGAGGGCCACCTGATTTCACTTGATACTGAATTGCAGTGTTTTTTTAATCTTTTATTGAAGTATAGTTAATATACAATGTTGTGTTCATTACTGTTATACAGCAAAGTGACTCAGTTTATATACATATGTATATACATTCCTTTTCATTTTCTTTTCCACTATGGTTTATCACAGGATTTCGAATGTAGTTCCCTGTGCTATGCAGTAAAAGAGTTGTATGTTTTAAAGTAAAAATAGGAGTTTTCCAGACTAGAGGGGGAAATACACCCCAGGTGGAGGAAACAGCATGTGCAAAGATGTGGGGGTTGGGGTGAGAAGACTCTGAAACAAACCGTCTTATGTTTGGTTGCGGTGTTGGAGTATGTCAGTGACAGGCTGAAGGTAAGACTTGTTAGACCTGGGCCACATGCCAGGCCCTGAGAACAATCTGGGTGTTTGCCCCGCAGGCAATGAGGAGACACCCGTGAGTTTACTCCAGCTGCCATAGTCAGATCTTATTTTTAGAACATTGCTCTGACTTCAGAGTGGATGATGTATTCGTTGAGGAGTGGAGAGATGAGTTTGGAGGCTTTGCTGCAGTCCAAGGGGAGGAGGATGGTGCTTTGGGCCAGGATCTGTCCTTGGGAGCTGCCAGGGTTTGAGCTCTGGCTGATGAGGGTGGTGTTAGCAGGAGAAAACAGACCAGGAATCCCTATGGAATGCAAACATCCGTGTTACCAAGAGCAGGAGGAGGGAAAGTATAACAGATGGAGAAACCTTTATAAACAGGAGGTTTCACAAGTTTCCTGGGGAATATCAGTGATACTTCCCAGAGTCCGAAGGCAGCACACACTCACTCCAGACCGTCTGTTTTGGATCTTGGCAGCAAGACTCCTGACCCGCATGCATCTGGGCCTCTAACAAACCTCTCTCTGTCAGTATTGGAAGTTGGAGAAGCTGCCACCAAAGAAATCCTAACACGCAGGCTCTTGCATTATTGTCCTGCAAGGTGCAAGGTCTCTTGCGAACCACCTTACCCACAGTTTGTGGAATGAGCACAGTAGCCCATGAGTCTCCTCCATTAGTTCTACAGACATTTATTAAGCACCTCAGATGTGTGCCATGTGATATTGGACTAGAGAGGTGAAGGGTAGCCTGCGCCTGACCCAAGGGAGCTCCCAGCCTGTGGTGAGGGCAGGGCAGGGTAAATGGTGCCATGACAGAAGGAAGCAGACTTTATGGGGAGCACATGGCAGAGTCCCACGTTCAGTCTGGGGGCACAAGAAAGTGCTTACGTTAAGATGGGAGCCGGTAGCTGAGTGTTGAGTGGTGAATGTGTGGTTTTCACAATCTGGTTCCACTCCACTGTTTTTCCAAGTTACACTTCAGTTTGGGCTGGTACAGAGAGGCCAGACATGCCCATCAGCTGCCCTGTGACCACTCCCTGATGGTGCTTGTTCGTTAAGCTTTTATATGACTTCTTTGTTACATATGTAATCTTTCTTTATGCCTGAGACTCTGAAGACTACAGGGCAAGAAAAATATCTCTGATTTCAAGAAAGGTGATACACATTCAAAAGAAAAAAATAACATCTATTTTTTTTCTGAATGTGAAACTTGCCAGTTTTCTGCATTTTGGATTAAGGTAGATTTCCAGAGGTGTAAATACTGGCTCAGGGGAAAGGAATATTTATAAGGTTCTTAAAGTAAATTATTTTCAAATAACCCATTGATATTTCCATTTAATGGGTAACAGTAATGCTCAATTTATCATACCATGGACAGCCCTGTCTTTTTTTTCTTTTCTTTTTAAAAATATTTTTTACTTTGAACCAATATTGTACCTCTTCTCATAGTTTTAATTTGTATTTCTTGACATTTATTTTCAAATGTTTGTTGGGCCTTTGTATTTCTACTTGTGTAAATTCTTTAATTCTTTGTCCCTCTTGTGAGATTGGTTTTTTATTAATTGTATGAACTCTTCAAATACAAAGAATATTTTCTGGTACTGCTATTTTGGCTGACTGGAAAACTTGAAAATCCTTTGACTACAAATACTTAGAAATTTCTGCTGGATAAAGTGAATCAAACATTAGCCTAAAGGAATAGCTGAATCCACAAGAAAAGAAATGGAAATACTCAGATACAAGAAAAGAAAAGAGAACTGAAACCAAGCTGACCCTGCAGCTTCCTTGGGGATAAGAGTCAGCCTCAGCTATCTGGACTCTGGGCTTTTGCACTCACATGCAATCTGAGATGAGGCCTCAGAGACCCCACAGCAGGGAGCTGACTCTGAGCCTCCTATACAAAGTGAAGACTTTACAAGGACTGCATCTTTGGAACAGTCACCAAGTCACAATGGAACAAATCAAGGAAGTTTATCTGCTTCGCCCGGGACTCTGATAGGAAAAAAACTTTCTCCTTCCTCACAGGAAAACTGCAAACCCACAAAGTACATGCCATAACAGAAGAGATGATGCAATATGCAGAGATTCTGAAAAGAACATCACAATGGTGCTGCTAGGAACACTGTTGGAAATAAATACAAACCACTATGGAGAGACACACCCTGTGCCCAGGAAACACAGAACCCTCTAAGTAAAACTTCACAGGAGATGAGTTGACAATATAGAATTATAAAATAAAACAATCTACCATCAGTGAGAATCATCAGACACCCAAACAATAGGACTGTATCTTAAACACAGCAGATAATAAAGCAATCTTAAAAAGTTTTTAAAGTTGTGTGTAAAATTAGAGGCATAAAAGAACAAATCAAAAATATGAGAATAAAAGGATACAATTATAAAAAATATAATCCTTGATATGAGGAATAGAGGCATGAAAATTAAAAACTCAGTTGTTTAGGCGTGGTAGTTACTTTTAGCTCAGCTATTCAGTCGCTCAGTTATATACGACTCTTTTCGGTAGTCGGACCCTTTGGTAGTTCCTATAGTTGAAGCTGTTTCTCAGTATTCACATCTCCTCCTGGGCACACTTCTCTATCCCCTTGAAGTTAGGTGAGGCAATGTGATTTGGCATTAAATGTCAGTGGAAGGACATGTATCACATTTGAGCTGAGATCCCTAAGAACTAGTATGCAATTTGCCCTGTGTTTCCTTCCACCAGACATGATAATCATCCCTGCTCCAGAATAGTAGAAGCTCCATCAGCTTGTGTCCTGAGTGAGGAAATGCAGAGCAGAGCCTGTTGCTGACTCATAAGCAATGTAGCAAAAGCAAGAAATAAATCTTAGTTGTTACAAGCCACAGAGACTTGGTGGTTGTTCAGTTCAGTCGCTCAGCCGTGTCCGACTCTTGGCAACCCCATTGACTGCAGCACACCAGGCCTCCCTGTCCATCACCAACTCCCGGAGTTTACTCAAACTCATGTCCATTGAGTCGGTGATGCCATCCAACCATCTCATCCTCTGTCGTCCCCTTCTCCTCCTGCCCTCAATCTTTCCTAGCCTCAGGGTCTTTTCCAATGAGTCGGCTCATCGCATCAGGTGGCCAAAGTATTGGCGTTTCAGCTTCAACATCAGTCCTTCCAATGAATATTCAGGACTGATTTCCTTTAGGATGGACTGGTTGAATCTCCTTGCTGTTCAAGGGACCCTCAAGAGTCTTCTCCAAAACCACGGTTCAAAAGCATCAATTCTTCGGTGCTCAGCCTTCTTTATAGTCTAACTCTCACATCCATACATGACTACTGGAAAAACCATAGCCTTGACTAGACGGACCTTTGTTGACAAAGTAATATCTCTGCTTTTTAATAGGCTGTCTAGGTTGGTCATAACTTTCCTTCCAAGGAGTAAGCATCTTTTAATTTCATGGCTGCAATCACCATCTGCAGTGATTTTAGAGCCCAGAAAAATAAAGTCTGCCACTGTTTCCACTGTTTCCCCATCTATTTGCCATGAAGTGATGTGACTGGATGCCATGATCTTAGCTTTCTGAATGTTGAGCTTTAAGCCGACTTTTTCACTCTCCTCTTTCACTTTCATCAAGAGGCTCTTTAGTTCTTCTTCACTTTCTGCCATAAGCGTGGTGTCATCTGCATATCTGAGGTTATTGATATTTCTCCCAGCAATCTTGATTCCAGCTTGTGCTTCATCCAGCCCAGCGTTTCTCATGATGTACTCTGCATAGAAGTTAAATAAGCAGGGTGACAATACACAGCCTTAATGTACTCCTTTCCTGATTTGGAACCAGTCTGTTGTTCCATGTCCAGTTCTAACTGTTGCTTCCTGACCTGCATACAGATATCTCAAGAGGCAGGTCAGGTGGTCTGGTATGCCCATCTCTTTCAGAATTTTCTACAGTTTATTGTGATCCACACAGTCAAAGGCTTTGGCAGTCAATAAAGCAGAAATAGATGTTTTTCTGGAACCCTCTTGCTTTTTCAATGATCCAGCAGATGTTGGCAATTTGATCTCTGGTTCCTCTGCCTTTACTAAATCCAGCTTGAACATCTGGAAGTTCATGGTTCACGTACTGTTGAAGCCTGACTTGGAGAATTTTGAGCATTACTTTGCTAGCATATGAGATGAGTGCAATTGTGTGGTAGTTTGAGCATTCTTTGGCATTGCCTTTCTTTGGGATTGGAATGAAAACTGACCTTTTTCAGTCCTGTGGCCACTGCTGAGTTTTCCAAATTTGCTGGCATACTGAGTGCAGCACTTTCACAGCATCATCTTTTAGGATTTGAAATAGCTCAACTGGGATTCCATCATCTCCACTAGCTTTGTTCATAGTGATGCTTCCTAAGGCCCACTTGACTTCACATTCCGGGATATCTGGCTCTAGGTGAGTGATCAGACCATCGTGATTACCTGGGTCATGACAATCATTTTTGTATAGTTCTTCTGTGTATTCTTGCCACCTCTTCTTAATATCTTCTGCTTCTGTTAGGTTTATACCATTTCTGTCCTTTATTGAGCCCATCTTTGCATGAAATGTTCTCTTGGTATCTCTAATTTTCTTGAAGAGATCTCTAGTCTTTCCCATTCTATTGTTTTCCTCTATTTCTTTGCACTGATCACTGAGGAAGGCTTTCTTATCTCTCCTTGCTATTCTTTGGAACTCTGCATTCAAAGGGGGTGTATCTTTCCTTTTTTCCTTTGCTTTTCACTTCTCTTCTTTTCATAGCTATTTGTAAGGCCTCCTCAGACAACCATTTTGCTTTTATGCATTTCTTTTTCTTGGGGATGGTCTTGCTGTCTCTCTCCTGTACAATGTCATGAACCTCCGTCCATAGTTCATCAGGCACTCTATCAGATCTAGTCCCTTAAATCTATTTCTCACTTCCACCTTATAATCATAAGGGATTTGACTTAGGTCATACATGAATGGTCTAGTGGTTTCCCCTACTTTCTTCAATTTAAGTCTGAATTTGGCAATAAGGAGTTCATGATCTGAGCCACAGTCAGCTCCTGGTCTTGTTTTTGCTGATTGTATAGAGTTTCTCCATATTTGGCTGCAAAGAATATAATCAATCTGACTTCAATGTTGGCCATCTGGTGATGTCCATGTGTAGAGTCTTCTCTTCTGTTGTTGGAAGAGGGTGTTTGCTATGACCAGTGCATTCTCTGGGCAAAACTCTATTAGCCTTTGCCCTGCTTCATTCTGTACTCAAAGGCCAAGTTTGCTTGTTACTCCAGGTGTTTCTTGACTTCCTACTTTTATTATTGTAGCATAACCTCACTTATCCTGATTGGTATAACATTTACATCAGATTAGGAACAGTTGAGGAAAAAATTTGTTAGCCAGAATACAGATTTGAGGAAGTCACCCACAACGTGGTTCAGAGAGATAAATTAATTTAAAATATGAAAGAAATGTTATAAGATATATGACATGGGATATAAAATAAAAAAGATTTGAAATACACTTATTAGGATATACATCAGGAGAGAAAATATTCAAATGAATTTCCCAGGAACTGAGAATTTTTCAGAACTAAAGAAAGACATGAATCATTGCATTTAGAAAGTATAGAGACTCCCAAGCAAAAGAAAAACACATCAGAGATAAACTTTAGAATCCCAAGGACCAAATGAAGATCTTAAAAGTAACCAGAGAGAGAAGACAGATTATCTGCAAAGGAGTGACTATTCCCACAACCAATACCAACCAGTACCAGGAGACAATGAAGTAAAGTGTTGAAAGAGCTGAGAGAAAATAACTGTCAACCCAGAGATAATACTACCAACTAAACTGTCATGCAAGCTTAGGGGCTATGGAAAGACATTTTATGACAAAACTGAGAAATTTGACTTCTCACAGCCCATTACCAAAAGAAAAACTAAAGAATGCACTTAAGGAAAAATAAAATTGAGATCGAAAGAAGGTTGAATGCAAGAAGAGATGGTAATCAAACACATTTGTAAACATGTAAGTAAATCTAAACAAATAGCCACTGTGTAAACCAACAGTCACAATAATTTGAGATTACAAAAACAAAGTGAAATAAAAATATTGAAAAACAATATAATTTAAGATTTGAAGGCATGATTGTTTTAAGGACGGTTCAGGAAGAATAGAGATCTTGATTCATTTAAATCTAAAGTCAAATAACATGTTAAAAATTTAAGGGGGCACACTAAAGATTACAACTAAAATATATAAATTCCAAATCAATTTAGGGAGGGGTAGTTAGAATAAATTTGATTTATGAAGCAAGGTAATTAGAAAATACAAAATAAGGTGGTAGAAATATATCAATTGCAAGAAATATAAACAGCTTAGAACTGTTGTTTAATAGAAAACCTCAGATTAGATTAAGAAAGATGTGTTTAATTATGTGCTTTTCAAGAGAGACACCTAAAATACATGAATGTGAGAAATAGACAGCCATACAAACTGAAGCAAACTGAATTGAGCTGTCAAAAACCTTTCTCTACACATATTTGTATTTTCTAGTGGCAGTATTATCCATGTGTGGTGCTAAATATTTAACATAAATTTTATCACTTAATATATGTACTAAGCAGAAGAAAATCTGAGTATGCTGATTTCCTTTGTTCAAAATTATTTTGTAGATGACATATTAAAATTACTGTTGTTAAGTTTCCATTTTTTATTCACACCACACCTTCCTTGCTCATAATTTCCTTGACTGTACACCCCTTGAATGAGTAAGATGATCCAATAAACCCTGGTATTGCTGGGAGGAATCCTTACACACTCACCAGGGCATAATCCAGAGATGGTGCAGTGGTGTCAGGTGCAAGACCGAGACTTCTCATAGTGTCCAGAGGAGTTAGGATGAAGGTCCTGTCCCCTAGAAACCCCACTCTGCAGGTGACTGTCTCAAAGGGTCAAGTGTCAAAGTCAGTGACCTCGGCACCTAGGCCCTTGGGGCATCCCTTGAGGGTCAGTTCTGGTCCATAGAGACCTTGGCTCAGTTTCTGTGATCGGCTTCCTGCTGGAGCCTACTCCGAAAACTTACCTGGCTTTTCTTCTCTGTTTCCTCCTCCTGCAGAAGATGGAGTCCCTCGCACAGCACGGTCCATGTCCCTCTCCCTGGGAAAGGTATGCATATTCAAGGAAAACTGGGGAGAGAAAGAAATTTCTACAGTCAACCAGGAAATCATTCATTCTTGGATACACAGGTGCCAGAGAACCTCTGGACAGAGTTTCTCATTCAGCTTCCCACACTTGTTAGCTCATCCTCCAACCTTCACTTGCTCTTGACTTCCCAGGCTGTACCATTTCTTTAATGAACATGAAATGATGCACACACTTTAGTATTGTCATAGATAGTTTTCCTATGCTAGTCAGGATTTCATACACTGTCAAATGACTAGGGGTCATTTTTGTTCCATTTCTTTAGATCTGATTAATTAAAATCAGAATTGGAACTTCCCTGGCAGCCCAGTGGTTGGGAAACTTCACCTTCCAATGCAGAAGGTGTGGGTTTGATCCCTGGTTCCCTCATAGCTCGGTTGGTAGAGAATCTACCTGCAATGCGGGAGACCTGAGTTTGATCCCCTGGAGAAGGGAAAGGCTACTCATTCCAGTATTCTGACCTGGAGAATTCCATGGACTGTATAGTCCATGGGGTCACAAAGAGTCGGACACGACTGAGCCACTTTCACTTTCACTTCTCAGGGAGCCAAGAACCCGCATGCCTCATGGCCAAAAAACCAAATCATGAAACTGAATCAATATTGTAACAAATTCGATGAAGACTTTAGAAATGATACATATAAAAAAAAATCTTTAAAAAATCAGAAGATGTTGAGAAATCACTCCTCAGTAATAAAAATATTTATTAATTTTGGCCACTCTCTCCACCTCAACCTCCACCACCATCATTACCCTAAAGCCAGAATATCCAATGAATACAGCATTAGGAATTAGTAGGCATTCCCAGGCCTTTCTGAACTTTGGGTGCTTCCTCTGTGACAGTGGATCCATTCTCTTTCCACAGAACATGCCCCGCCGGAGGGTCAGCGTTGCCGTGGTGCCCAAGTTTAATATCCTGAACCTGCCGGGCCAGTCACCCAGCTCATCCCCCATCCCCTCCTTACCAGCCCTGGTGAGTATCATGATGCTTGCCTCTCAGGCCTCAGGCTCACAACTGTGGAGGTGACCTGGATGGGGCAGCATCAAAGAAGTGGGGAAATTCACAGCACAGATTCTGTGCTATAGGCTATAGGCTGAGAAACCTCAGCATAGACCAGGCTCCATGTCTTGCACTGCCTAGAGAAGAAGACATAGTATCCTTGAGCAAGGTGCTGGCCACTCAGAGAGTGTTCCTTGCAAAGTGTATCTCTCTTCATGCTTAAACCAGAACCCTCCATTCCACAGTGGGTTTAAACAGCTGAAAGTTGCATTGTGGAGTAAGTGGTGCTGAGCTTTGAACCCTAGGTGCTCTGATTCCAGAGCCTGAGTTCTTCAACCCAGTGTTACCCTGCCTTGATTCATTACTGCACTGTTTACAACATTGAAAGATTGGACATAACCAGAATTGCCACTAATAAGAAATCTATTTAATTAAATTATGAATAGCCCAATAAGGAGTTTCTATGTGGTTGCTAAGTATAATGACTAAAATGTAAATTTTTATTTATTGGCATGAAGAAAGTCCATAATTTATTACAAACAAAAAGCAAAACCCCAGTATTTACAGTGTAGCTCTGTTTTGTAGTTTTAAAAAAGTGTTTTTCTATCTATGTGTAGACATAGAATATTCTGAAAGAATATATATGGAACTACAAATAATAGGTATTTCCAGGCAGTGGTAAAAACCCAGGCAATTTTAATTTTTTGATCCCTTTTTATATTTCTATAGTAAAACTCTATTACTTATAATTAGAAAAAAATGCATTTCAATTTTTTTTTAAACAAAGACTGTTCCTATAAACAGTTCCTATAAACTGTTCCCAGAACTTTGTGAATCTGGTTAATCCTATTTAAAACTCTTTAAATTATTTCTCTAGTTGTTTCTGTATGCCCTGTTCATGATCAGCACTGTTCTACAAAGAGCCAATCTGACTGTATAAGCAAGGAAAAGCTTTACTATACTAGTAATAGGTGGCAATAACTCTAATATTTCTTTCACTTCTTCTGACCTTGAGCATTTCAATCATCCATGAAATCAATACAAACTCCCAAATCACTCACTAAAATAAAGCAATTTGAAAAAAATTTTTGAAAAGGAGCTTCAGGCGTACTAGTTAGTATGTTTTAATGGAGACTATTTCCCAAACTATACTAAATGTACAATGTGGTTTCCAAATATACATTCCTTTAGACTAGGGGTTGGCAATCAGGGCTGTCCATTAAAATCACACAGGATACTTCTAGAACATTCAATGCCTAGGCCCTACCCCAGGATTCAGAGACCGGTCAGCCCTGGCTTCTTCTTTCCTAGCTCATCCTCAGTTCAATGTCTCCTGTTTTCCATTTAGTCAGAATCATCCAATGGGAAAGGCAACCCACCTGTCACCTCAGCACTGCCTGCACTTTTGGAAAAGTAAGTATGTCCATTTTCTTCTTAACTTTGAGGATCTCGGAGGAAAAGTTCTCCAACCCACCTTCCTCCCATCCTCACTCGCAAAATTCAATGGGAGGCAAATTAAGTTCTAGGGGGAAATGAATGGTACTCTGAGACCCACAAAGATTTCAGACCCAGTTTGCAAAATTCCTGGACAAGGAAGATGCTGGAGATGAGTCTAAGTGTGTCTCAATCCTAGAAGAGCCCAGAGGGGACAGAAGCCTTCTTTATTCATTAGGATCCTTTGAGTTACAGATACAAGAAAGCCCCAAATCAAAGGTGTTTAAATAGTAGGTGAGGCTTTTCTGGTATGGCAGGGCCCCAGCTCAGCCTCTATAGTTTCCTTTTCTCTGCCCAGTTTGCATGTTGACTTCATCAGCAGATTTGTGGTAAATGGCTAATGCCAGGTGTTTCATCCAGATATGACAACATCTTGAGGGAGAAGGGGCCATCTTGCCCCATGTTTGTTAGGAACCAGTCTTTCAGTCTTCCTTTTTATCTTGTTAGCCGATTTGGAACATGGTCCCTTTCTAAACCAATCACAGGCAATGAGATTGTCATCATAGTTTTAATCTATACCCTGGAGATGGGAAGAGAAGATCAGCTTCCCATGGAGCAAATGGCTCTATGAAGAAGAGTAAATTCCCAGGCAAAATCATGTTGCTGTTAGGAAATAGGAGGAAGAGTGAATAATGGGTTGGCAACAAACAGTTTCTGCTATATGTAACTTTTCTAGGCATCTATGCTATTTGCAGTTCTTTTCATCCTTAGCTGAAGCAAGGCAGGCTATTTCTACATACTCAGAGAGGTTTATAACTTGCTTTTCCAATTCTTTCACTTGCTTGCTGGAAACATCTGGATCACAGCTGCCACCTCTCAGAACTTTCCCCTTGTGTCTTTCTTCATTTGGTAGAACATACACCTCTATTCTTCCTTCTTCCTTGCCTTGAGACAGCTTTAGTACTTCATTTTTCATTGCTGTTAGAATAGTTTTGCTTGACCTGGCAAGGAAGGTCTGTGTCGTGTGCCTTTTTTTAGTACAGGCAAGCTCCCAGCTCCCCACCCCAGACTCAGCCTGTTTTCCTCACTTCTCAGTATACGCAGCCACCAATCTATCACTCAGTGATTCATTCTCTACCCATTAATCTTGACGTTGGCTGGGCAGTTTTTCACCTTGCCACCTTACCTCGAGAAAGCTTACAGATCCTTCATGTTGAGTAGGGTGTTTTGCTTGTTTCTTTGTTTTTTTGATCACTGCAGGGACAGTATAAAGGGCTGACAGACTCACAACCGTGTGGAGGTAATGGAGCCTACAGAATCTTGCCAAGTCCCTAGAGCCATAGTGTCCAGTCCATGGTCTCTGAATCTCTCCAGAAACGGTCATCTGATGCCCTGAGTGAGAAGCATGCTAAAATTCTCCCTCGAAGTCCCACCTTAGGACACACCAACCCCTTTTCCAAGAAGGCCCTAACGAGGCTCCATTCTCAACCCTCAACCTGTAGAGCCAGTCAAGGCAGAAGATCTATATCCCCTTTCTCCCCAGCAGACTTTTAGGATGGGGCAGGGCCTGTACTCTGTAAAACGAATGCTCAGGCCAGCTGAGAGCTTCCATCTGAGGCAGCAGAGATCATCAAGGATCTGAACTGTCCTTAAGTAGGAGAAAATGAGGTACAAAACTGGGGACAGTAGGCGGCACCCTGAATCAGGAGTGGCAATGAATGAGGATCAATGGCAGCAGCACCATTCCAAGGGTATAGAACCAGGAGAGACAGGGACAGAGTGAGGACTGAACCTAGTCGAGCAAGAAGCCCTGAAAAAGCAACTGTGTGCTGCTCATTCTTATGGGCTATTCAAAAAGACCACTGTGATACATTACCCATGCTATGGTTGACTTGCCTGTTGGGAATACGTCCAGTCTATAAAGATGACTGCTAAAAGGGGAGGGGCTATTTAAAGGAGGAGGGATTCAGATTAGCAACAACTCTCTGCTCTGGATTTCTTTCTTTTTTTTCTCTTTTCTTTCCCACTCTGAATTTCTAAAAGATGCTAAGTAATTTTGATCTAAATTTATGGAACTGGAAATATCTAATAGATTGCCAAGAGATTGGCAATGAGTCAATCTGTGAGTGAAAATGAATTCATAATTTCCATTCTAACAGAAATACAGTTGTTTATAACTGCCTTTTCCATACTGTTAAAGAGAAACAATGCATTATCAGTTAATATGTATTGCTATCTAGATTGTTGTATTTAAATGATCTCACATTTCCCTAAGCATACAATGATTGAGCAGGAAGGGAATTGGCTAGGCACAAGAAAGATGGTGAGAAGATCATATTTCCTGTGGATAGTTCACAAGCAAATATCTGATCACAGACTGCACTCCCAATAATAACTTGAAAGAATTCTGAGCCTTGTTCTTCCAGATGACTTCATAGAAACCTGTTCTTCACTCAACAAGGGTCTAGGAACCTGTAGACTTAGGAAGAATAGAGTGATATTTAAAATTAGTATTAAAGATTAAAATAGAATAAGACTCAAGAACAGTTTTATAACTTGAAAAGGCTATTTATTCATATTCTTTCATTTCTTCACCAATTAATGACCAAAACCCAGGCACCTGGAATGCACTCAAGGAGCTCACAGGATAATGGGAAAGACAGATGGAAAATAGCCTATTGCAATATAGTGTGATGAGTGATATCAGAAGGAAGAACAGGTTATAAGGAAACAACACACAAGAAAATGAGCACATCACCCAGTTTTGGTAATGGGGGTTGCTTAGAAAACATTTCCTCTAGGAATTTATGTTAGAAGTGAAACCTGAAGATTATAATAGTTAACCAGGTAACTAGGAGGTTAATAACATTCCAGGCACTAAGGCAATAAAGTATGGAGTAATCAAGGAATAATATTGAAGATAATGAGAATTACTCTTATTATTTACTGAATGCTTACTTTATGCCAAGTTCTGTTCTAATTGCTTTACATTAATGATCTCCTTTAGTCCTTATAATACCATGAGGAAGGTATACTATTAATATCTTTGTCTTGTAGATGAGGAAACTGAAACTCAGAGAAACCATCACATACCTGAGGATACACAGCTAGTAGATAATAGATCTCATGTGCTTAACCTCTTAATAGACACTCCAACTGGAAAAATGGGAAGAAATTCGGTGTGATATGCAAGAAGGGAGTGGATTTAAGGGCTATTTTTGAAAAAGCTCCTGTGAGCTATTGTGAAAGAACTTTGTGACTGGGCGTAGAGTGGAGGGCGTAGTGGGTGGGAGTGCAAAGTGCACACAGGGCCATTCACTGAAGGATCAGTACCATCATAAATGCGGACGGTGCACAGGGCTGGCTTCATAAAAGGGGCCATTATATTGCGATAGCACAGAGCAATTCTCTCTTTAATCTGTAAAATAACCATTTTCTACATTTTTAAAGCAGTCGAGATAATTGCTTAAAGGTTTTATATGACATTAAATATATACAGTTAAACAGTTCCCCTTTGCTGATAGTGTTCCGGAATGGATTAGCCCTCAATCAACCTATTAGTGAACTCCAGGAACCTGGGACTGAGTAACCAAGAATAAGGAAGTTCTTGTAGCCAAGGTCCCTCAGGCTGGACTTGTCTGAGGGAACCTTGGTAATGGGGGTGGCTTACAGACATAGCTGAGTCCGAGAAGGTAAAATCTGACCATGGGAAAGGACTGGAGTCACTTTCAAATACTGTTGACCACGTGGGAAAAATAGAATCTAATATATCTGCAGGTCAAACAACACATTTTGACTAAATATCTCTTCACGTTACTGAGAGCTAAGCACAATGGCAAACATTTTTGACCCAGTGGACAAGAGAGAACAATGAGCCTCATTCTAATCAGTCATCTCAGGAAGAAAGCACACAAGATTATGAACTGGGAACAGATGCCAAGATCCATGAGTGTCTGACCCAGAAATCTCTAGGTGGGCACAGGCTGTGCTCAGCTCCAAGTTTACAACCACGCGTAGGGATTCCTTCGGCTCAGTCCAAACACTGAGTTCTCAGGAAAGAGTCATTTACATAGAGGACCTGCCCATTTGGTAAGATTAACTGGCAGGGGATGAGCCGCAGTGAAGGCAACACAGCTCAGCAAACACTTAAAGGCATTTCCCATGAGCTAAGCATCATTCAAACGAAACAGTCTTTCTCTGCAATCACAGTCATACAGAAGGAAGAGCATGCGTATAGAAGTGCCATAGCTCTGAGTTATGCTGTAAAAGAGGTTTCCTGAGGGTATAAAGGGAGAGAGAGATCAAATTTAACCAGAAGGTATGAGAGAGAGAAAAGCATTAGCAAGAGTTCCGCAAAGGAAAATATATTTGAGCAAAGCCTTTGAAGTGCACGGGGAGAAGATTCCAGATAGTTGGAGAAGATATTTAAGGAACTATAAGCTCAGTCTAGGGGCTTCCCTGGTAGCTCAGACGGTAAAAAAATCTGTCTGCAGTAAAAGAAACCTGGGTTCGATCCCTGAGTCAAGAAGAACCCCTGGAGAAATGAATGGCTACCCACTCCAGTATTCTTGCATGGAGAATTCTACGGACAGAGGAGCCTAGTGGGCTACAGTCTATAGGCTTGCAAAGAGTCAGATACAAATAAGCAACTACCACACACACAGGCTCAGTCTAGGGGTCAGGAAATAACTGCAAACATTTTACCCCCTACCATATTTTGTAAGGATTTCACTCGTAGCTCAGTCAGTAAAGAATCTACCTGCAATGCAGAGACCCGGGTTCGATTCCTGGGTCAGGAAGATCCCCTGGAGAAGGAAATGGCAACCCACTCCAGTATTCTTGCCTGGAGAATCCCATGGACAGAGGAGCCTGGCCGACTACAGTCCATGGGGTCGCAAGAGTCAGACACGACTTAACCGACTAAACCACCACCGCCACATTTTGTAAAAGAATGGCTTTCCCTGCCCTTGGCTGTAGCTCTGTTTTTCTGCTCTTTTTCCAATCGTTTGGAAAAATAAGAAACTGTACATTAGGCAGAGGTCACATAGAAGGGAGTGGATAATGTGATTTTAAAAAGGAGAAATGTTATGAATAGCTGATATTTTTAGAGTGTTCTTTCTTGTTAACAATGGGTTTTGGTTTCCAACCTGATCAAATGTAAATTTTACAAGCCCTGAAGGAAACTAAGACAAGGAAACTGATGCCGAGAATGAGGAGACTCACTCATGAAGCCTGGCTGCGAGGTCGGGGAGGGTAGCAGCTGTGAGCTTCAGAGTCCTGGCTGCAAAGCCCTAGTCACTGTTCGGGCTTGTTTGTGGTCTCCGCCATGACAAGACTCCCACTGGAATTCCAGGCCCTAGGTGAGCTGCAGGATCCATAGAGAAGGCACGGCCATCAGGATATTTCCTTTCAACTAATGATTTCATACCTCAAATGGACTCCTGGCACCATCAGTTATCCTACTTTAATTGAACACATTTGTCCCCCTTACCTCTACCTCATGATGCTTATGCCTTCTCTTCCCTTCTCAAGATTGCCTAGCCTCCCTACTTCTCACTTTTAGTAGATGACCTTGTTTTTCCATTTTATAGAGAAAATTTGAGCTCTTGGATGAGAAGATTCCTCTCATCTTCCTTTTCCAGATTCCCAACCCACCATCTCCATCGCCTTCCTGCCTTTGTTATGACTAAGGAGAAGTTTCTCTACCTTTCTAAGGTCTGTCCCTATTTTCCTTTTCAACGGATTTATTTCTTTGGTCCTCCATTTTCTCTTGTCCCCTCTACTGAACCATTTCTATCCACATCCAAATGTGCTTTTGTCCTTTGACCCACTTCTTCAGCTACACCGTCCCCCTACTTCCTGTCCTTGTCAGTTTCCTGTGTCTATGTCTTCACCTTCCTCACCTCCCAGTCTTCACTGAGCCCTTTCCAATCTGTCTTTGGCTCCTACTGTGTCACCAGAGCTCTTCCTGACCTCCATGGCATCCAATCCAAGAGTCACTTTTCCTATACACATCTGAGTCAGATTCTCAGAAGTGTGTGTGTGTGAGAGACAATGCTCCCTCCTTGACATGCTTTCCATGTTCGGGGCGGGCGGGGGAAGAGGGTCCCGTTGCTCGCCACTTACAAAATCAATAAAGTGGTAGAAAGGAAAATGCCTTTCATCAGAATGCTGGTAGTCTGTGAAGATGGTGGACTCACTGCCCCCCCAAACCACCTCCGAAGATCCTGCATGGCCAGGAAACCTTTAAAGGGAAGGAGGGAAGTCATCTCAGTTAATCATTGGGATGGGGGTCGGAGTGGTCACTATCCCCCCACTGCATGTAGTCTCATTGACTCTAGATGTTATATTGTTCACACAGTTTGGTCACATGGTTTGTTTGGGAAATGACTGAAGGGGGAGCTAGGGAAGAGATCTGGTCATCTGTTGCTTATTCTTCATTTCTACCTCTTTGATCTATAGGAGGAACCAAAAAGTTAGGCAAGTTGTGCTTGAGCCAGAGATAAGTAGAGCATGGTGGTGCCTGGTTTAAAAATTAGTTACACAGACCTTCTTGACAGACCAGTAGTTAAGACTCTGAGCTTCCAACACAGGATGGGGTGGGGTGAGGTGGGGTAGGTTGATTCCTGGTCAAGGAACTAAGATCCCATATGCTGTGTGGCATGAATAAATGAATGAATGGTTAGTTACAATATAGCTTTGCTAAAGCGACAAGAAAAGGGGCTTCCTGCTGAAGGAGGTTTCCCACAAAGAGCTGCTTGCACTTTCTCAGCTCCCAGGACTCCACACTCTCCGGTTCTCCTCTTACCTCTCTGGCTGCTACTTCTCTACCTGAGCTAAGGGTGGACATGCATGTGGCTTGGTCCTGGGTCGTCTCATCTTTCCTCATACTTGTCCCTAGACATTCTTTTCCATTCCTCTGGCATTAAGTACCAGCTATCTTCTGAATATCTCCAGTCTAGACCTCTCCTCTTACACACTATGGTACATACAACTACCAACTTGACATCTCCACCTAGATACCTCACAGGCATCAGAAATATGTCTTGTCCAGAAGTTAACTCTTACTTCATTGCCTCTCTTCAGTCCCTCAAACTTCACATCTTTTATATCTCAAGGTCTTCACACATCTGCATCCTCTACCTGGGATGATCTTCCCTCTGCCACAGACATGACTGGCTTCTCATCTTTCAAGTCTGTTATTCCATCTCTGAGAGTCCTTTTCTAGCCACTCAATCTAAGCAGATTCTTCCCTTGTTATTTTCTGTCATTGCCCAGAGTTTGTTTCTCTCCTAAAAGTCATCACAATTTGTAATTAATTTTATTTATTTTTGTGTGTGTGTGACTTTTTTGGGCATTTTCTCCTGCTGTTCTCCTTGTTGGCTAAGACTTTTTCTTTTGTTTTCTAATGTCTCCCCTGCACATTACAAGGTGCCTGTGACTTAATCCTGGGTAGATATTTAAATGAATGAAGCAGAAAATGGACTGCAGGGATGGGATGACTCTGAACATTTGGTCCACCCCCATCTTCTTCCTCTTAGTGCCCTGGAGCTCCCAATAGCTGTCTGTCTACTCACAACATCTCCTGGAATAAGAATGAAAGTGGATTTGAGAGCAGGAGGGAAAAGGGGTGCTGGTACAGTACTGGATGTTTGGGGGTCTAGGGAGGATTCATGGACCAGGGCCTTTAAAAAAAAATCTTATCTCAAGATAGAAAGATTGAAATAGATTCAACCTAAATGAGCTTCCTCACTTCTGGCCAGGAACAGGCCAAAGACATGGTTTGGTTTTCAGATGCCCTATCTGTCCCTGAAAGGATGTCCTGTGCTTGCCTTCTCACTAGTGGAAAGACGAATGGGGACCCAGATTGTGAAGCCTCTGCTTCTGTGCCGACTCCAAGCTGCCTGGAGGGGATCAGCCAGGAGGCTAAGGCCAGGATGGAGGAAGAAGCCTACAACAAGGGGTGAGTCAGCTGTCAGCCGCCCTGAGGCCACCTGGCACGTCTCGCAGATACCTTCCCACAGACCTTTCCTGTTTCTTAAAGGATTTAGGGAAGCAACTCATGGCCCTAGGACCTCCTTGCCTGAGTAAGGAGTTATATAGGAAAGAGCAGTACTGTTCCACAGGAAAGACAGGAGGAAATGGGGCAAGAGGGTGTGGTTAGATAATAACCAGACTGCCCTCTTTTTAGGCATAAAGCCACCAGAATGATCTGGAAGTCAAAGGCTCTGGGTGGGTTCCTCTTGGCGGTGCCTGAGGCTTCCTGACACATGCCCAGCGCAGTCACGCCGCTGCCAAGCCCGCTGTCCTGGAGCAGCTGCAGCCGCACTTCCTAGAACTGCCCCAGTCGTCCCTTCTTCTTGTCACAGGAGTCCCCTCAACTTCTAGCCACTCCCTTCTCCAGTTGAGCTTCAATAGCACCTTTGGTCTGTTGTCAGTCACTGACGGGACAGAATACTGAGCAGGGCCCCAGCCCAGCCAGGTAAAGAATTACCTCTGACCAGGCGCTGCATCCAGAGCATCTTGCCCTGTAGCCCCTGAGGGAGAGGCAGCCTCTCTCTGACATGGAACCTGTGGGCTTTGGTGTGGTGGCACCTGCACCATAGTGGGGTTTGCCCCAGCCCAAATTTGCTGGCCTTAAACACTCGGTTGTTAGACGAGCAAAAAGTATGTTCAGGGTAATATTAATCCTGGGAGAAGGAAGTCAGAAGATTTCTCTCGAAAAGGCTGTCTTTTCACCCATACCTGTCCTCTGTACTTAGAATGGAGGAGAGTGAATGCTTCCATTGGCTTTGTGACCATTTACTGAGAACTTGTGTGCATTTCACTTCTGCAAAGCTTCCCAACAGGCCTGTGTATGAGCCCCACCTTCCCGAGGCCAAGCTATACTCTTGTCACTTTCTCAAAATGTTCCACCACCTGTGCAATGGGTGCCAGCCCCTCCTTTTCACAGGGGAGTAGCCAAGGCTCCACGGCCACACAGAGAGCAGATGCAGTCCTTAGCCCTCCCAGATGGTTTGTTGGAGACGAATCTAGCCAGGAGACTGCACCCACATTTTTTCCCTATCTGTTTTGTCACACTTTCACATAAACAGGAAGGAGGACTGGGGGTGAAGGGAAATCGTCCTGATGTGAGCCACCGTGGGATGTGGTGGCTTTTCCCTATTGTGTGGAGCCACAGGAAGTGAGAGCAGAATCACTGCAAGTGCTCAGTGCCCCTCCTCTAGCAACTCGGGAAAGGATGCTCTGCATCTGCTGGCCTTTCCAGACTCAGTTGTTCATTGTGGCCTTCCAGATACCAGGAAGGTCTAAAGAAAACGAAGGAGCTTCAAGACCTGAAGGAGGAGGAAGAAGAACAGAAGAGTGAGATCCCCGAGGAGCCGGAAGAGGCAGAAGAAACTGAGGAAGAGCAAAAGGAGCAGAGAAGCAGGTTGGAGCCCTCACAGTTGCTAAAATGGGTCTCAGTTCCCTTCATTGCACAATGTCCCTAGAGGGGCCAGTCCAAGGCAGTCTAGGGCCTAAGTGAGCAGCCAACAGAAACTGAGAGGGAACTCATGTTGGAGGAGGAGGCAGAGGGAATCCCAAAGAGTCCAAGTAGTGAACAAGGGGGTGTTGGCAAGGGTTTAGGGGTCAGTGGTGGCCAAGGGTGGGGTCAGGAGTTCCTAAGAGCTGAGAAAATGCAAGGGACCACAGTTAACTTACTGCCCAGCCATCCCCATGAGAGATCCAAGGTCAAGGGGGTTGGTCTGAAGCCTGAGAGGAGGATGGGGGTGGAAAGAACACATGGAGATATGATATGTGGCAAACATGAGTCTCCAAAAGGTTCCTTCCATAGTGACCACACAAATTTTGTCATCTGGACATTGTTTTTACTTTGGATTGGAAATACTCAGATTTTTCTTTTTTAATATACTTTATATTTTAAGTGCATTTTCCACAAAATCATGAAAAAATCTATGTAACATAAAGGTAATGTAGATCCAGCATCTTCCCCTACCTGTGCCCTATGGATCTAGTGACAAATTGACACCCTGGATTTTAATGGAGGACCCCAATTTTGTATATCTGGTCCTATTATCTCTATTGGAGAAGGAAATGGCAACCCACTCCAGTTCTTGCCTGGAGAATCCCAGGGACGGGGGAGCCTGGTGGGCTGCCGTCTATAGGGTCGCACAGAGTCGGACATGACTGAAGCGACTTAGCAGCAGCAGCAGCATTATCTCTACTAGCACATTTAAACTAGAAGTCTTGAGTTTTGGATTTTTAAAATGTAGTTACGGCTAACTTGGAACACTTCACCAAAATTACTGCTTTTAGCCTCCCAGGTTACCTTCAGTCCAGGATGATTTTAGTTAAAAATGATCAATTAATCTAATCAGCTGCTTCATTTGGGATGGGGTATGTTGTCTGTGTCTCATTACTAGCAGACTCTGGAAATCATATGCATGCCATATCATGTAATAAAATGCAGATTCAAAGTGAGATGGATATGCTTCAAAGCATATAAGAACAAGCAGCAGAGCCCAGTTGGAAGATTCAACCGGAGTAAGAGGCATTAGCCTGCAGGAGTCAACTCCAGTGTTCATGGGAAGAGAAAGTGTTTCACAGTTGGAAACAAACCTGTGCTAGAGTGCACTACCTCTTCTAGGGAGAGAAGCCCAGTGTTCACAGTCAAAGCACAGTCCCTGCTCTGAGCGACTGGGTCCTGTCTTTCTCGGTCTTCTGTCCCTCCTGGGGGTCCTCTGCTCTCTTTTTGTGAGCCACCACACTGTCTCCTCTCCTTTAATGCAGTCAAGCCCAGGCCTGACAACAGCCCTTTCTTTGGCTCCCTTCAAAACAAAAGACAGGCTGGGACTTCTAACCCTTCCAAACACCAAGAAAAAACAAAAGGAACAGAACACAGAGAGTACATGGAATATAAACAAATTGGCTTACAAAGTACAGAGCTGGAAACCTTATCTAGCTGGTTTGATCTTGGGTCATTGGCGGCTCCCTCCTAATTTGTGAAATCCCAGCAGAAGAGAGGCTGTGCCCAGCTCTCCTCCTGTCTAGCTCTTGGTCAGCAGTGCACGGCAATGGCTGCCCTTCACATCCATCGTCCAAGAGGGTTCTCTTGGTCCTGCTGATCCTGAAAGGCCTTGTTCTCGCTCCCAACCCCTGCTCCCTCTCAGATTCACTTTCTGATCTTAAGAACATGCCTGGACCTCAGGGAATGGATACCAGGCAGCAGCACACCCTCAGAAGGGTCCTTGGCACATGGTGCATCTTCACCTGTTAAGGTTCAGCAGTGCGGCATCATCTTCTCCATAACGACTGACACTGCTATCAGAGAAGCTGCCCACTCAGAGTCACAGGATCCCTTCCTCACCCATCACCCAATCCAGACCAATCCTGAGAGCCATTGTCTTGAATGCCAGACAATCCATTCATCCTCAAGTCCCTAACACACACAGTTGCCTGCAGGCACCTCTACTCAAGCACAACTCCCACCACGAAATGTTGGCATCTCACTAACAAGCAGGGTCTGAAGTTGTGAAAGGTTCTATGTCCTATTTAGTGCATTTTAAAAACACTGGGATCACCCCAGCAGCCAATCCTTTATTTAAGACATTCAACCTCAAACGCCAGAGTCTTTTTGTCTGAATCTCTCCTCTATTATAATAATATAATCTGTTCTCAATATTACTTTCTGGAGGATCAGCTTCAATGAACTTTGGGTGAATCAACCCAATATCTTAACTATACTAAAACAGAGAACACAGGTCTTCTAACATTCGTGTAATACACTGAATGAATGAGACTCTTAAGATGCAACAGAAAACTGTTGTCTTGGCTCCCAGTGTCTCTTCAAAACTGCTCCATGGGGTGAAGATGATATTAGGCAGACTCCTTTACTTTTCCAATAACTCTCAGAAAATAGAAGTCCTCTGGTCAACTTTAAGTCCCAAGAATAACCTCATTTCAGTCATTTAAATGGCTAGATCCCTGAAATAGTCAAAATCCTGAACTTAAAAAGTTCAACCTTCTATCCATCCCTTCCTGCCTCCAGTCAGCTTGTCTCTGCTTCAGGAAGGAAGCGTATAGTGAGGACAGAGTTGACTTCTTGCTCTCTGTCACTCTTGCCCTCCACCGAGCTTAGCTAATGCAGCGCCTGACCTCTCCGGGGCTGGGAAAGGGGACGGAGATTAAGAGTAGGAAAGGTATTATTTCACTGGTCTTATTGTGAGCGGGCTCCAGGCCTAAGCAGGGATTTAAGGCTGATTTTTTTAATTTTTTTATTTTTACTAATTTATTTGGTGTGCCAGGTCTTAGTTGTGGCTTGTGGGATCTATTTCCCTGACCAGCAATTGAACCCGGGCCCCCTGCATTGGGAGCTCGGGGTCTTAGCCACTGGACGAGGGAAGTCCCCTGACCTTCTGATTTTGTTCAGTGTGGTGTTTTATGGAACCTTCAGAGAACACCACACACACACCATTACTGAGGATCTCTCAAGAGCAGTTCCCTTTGTGAGGTCAAATGCGGCTCTTCTGGCTGGCCACTGATAATCTCTCTCCCAGTCCTTGGGCAGCTGGAAGTGTACCTTCTGTGCTCAGCCTCTGGGTAGTGTTTCCAGGTCTATGACATCCTATGCCAGCTTTCCTTCTCCTGTCTATACCCTGTTGAAGTGAAATACGCATCTCTGGCCCACTAGGGGTGGGAGGATGGTTCTCGCTCTCATGGCCCCCTGTTCGGATGGCATCAAGTAGTTCAGCAAGATTCTCATTCTTCAGATCCCTCAGGTGGGAGTCACACACCAGTCCACTCACCATGTGCCCAAACTGCAGTGTATTGAGCTCCCCACGCAGCATCTCCTAGCCCAGGTGAGGGGGGAGCAACGTCACCCCTCCTGATAGAGGAGTAGGTAGACCTCAGAACAATCAAAAATTGATTTCCAAAGGAATTCTATTTCTAATCAATAATTCTATTTCTAACCATTTTTATAGACTTTAAATGGGTAACCAGCTGAGGGTCACGAAGCCTATCTTGCCCTCCTCCTTCCCAATCCCTCTAAAGGTTGGAGTGAGAGTGGGATTCTTCTAGCTCCAGCAGCTTGTTTTGGGGCCCAGAGAAATACAGCCCAAAAGAAAGACTGTGCCATAGCATCCAACTGTATCTTAATAGATATTAAGGAATCAAAATGGTGCCAAAAGAAAATAAGCTTCCATTTCCAAATTCTCTCTCCCCTACAGTTATGAAAGTAGCCAATAATTTTCACCTTGGCTCATGTGCTCACTGTTTTGCTTTGCTTAACTGCTTCTGAAACAATTATCAGTGGTTTCCCAGGTGGAAAAGAAATCAACCAATGATTTAGCATCCAAGGCAGGTACCCTTTGTACAGAGGGTATTTGTTTAATCTTTCTACCCATCGTAAGGCATCTAGAGCTGTCTACTTCTCAGCAAGTGGCCTGCATATTGCAGGGTCTATGTGAACCTCAAAATCTGGAGAAGGCCCTCCTGTCACTTCTCACCTCCTCCATTTAGTGATGCTCAGTATTCTCAGTTTTAGATAGACAGATCGATCGATCTGGAATTAGAAACAGGAAGAAATTCCAGCGTAATGAATGTGTCCAAGGCTTCTCCAGAAAGCTTTAAGAATGGACTCTTCCAAGTGGGCCACCTGACCAAATGTCTGTTCACTTCAGTCGCTCAGTCGTGTCCAACTCTTTGCGATCCCATAGACTGCAGTATACCAGGTTTCCCTGTCCATCACCAATTCCCAGAGCTTACTCAAACTCAGGTCCGTTGAGTCGGTGATGCCATCCAACCATCTTTTCACTGGGCCACAAAAAAAGAGTGGAAAAGTTGAAAGGTGGTCAGGAAGAGAAGAAGAAGGAAAGGAGGGGGGAAAGAAAGTGAAAGTGAAGTCACTCAGTCGTATCCGACTCTTTCCGACCCAATGGACTGTAGCCTACCAGGCTCCTCTGTCCAGTACTCCTCCAGGCAAGAGTACTGGAGTGGGCTGCCATTTCCTTCTCCAGGGGATCTTCTCAACCCAGGGACCGAACCTGGGTTTCCTGCATTGCAGGCAGACATTTTACCGTCTGAGCCACCTGGGAAGCCAAGGGTGCAGGGGGGGACACAGGCAAAAAGTAGAGGTGAGGGGATGAATGGCAAAGAGAGAAGAGAGAAAGTTGAGAAGGGAAAGAAGTGTGGAGCGAGCAGAGAAAGTGGAGGAAGAGATATTTGGGAAGGAAGATTTATTTTAAATATATATATATATATATATTTAATTGAAGGATAATTGCGTTACAGAATTTTGTTGCTTTCTGTCAAACCTCAGCATGAATCAGCCATAAGTATACATATATCCCCTCCCTTTTGAACCTCCCCCCATCTCCCTCCCCATCCCACCCCTCGAGGTTGATACAGAGCCCCCATTTGAGTTTCCTGAATCCTACAGCGAATTCCTGTTGGCTGTCTATTTTACTGGGAAGGAACATTAGTAGGACTGAGAAAATACTTGAATAAGTCACCCTGAGGTTGCCAGAGGCTAGGCGTTCTCTGGAAGCCCCTGGGATGGTTTGAAGTGAGTTCTTGAGGTTACTGGTTCCATGTCGTTGATTACTCAACATCAAGAATCTTCTAGGAGTTTATCACAGCCCTTCCACTCTGGACATGGTCATATGTGTAACTGAGCACAACAAATTATGCATCTGAACATGGAGGCAGGGAACAGGTTATAACTTGGAGCTGATCACTATATTAGTGACACTAAGTACAGAAAAGATGCTGGGCCTGCATGGATGCATGGGAGTCTGGGTCAGCCAACCTGGATCTTGGGCCTTGGGGAAGTTCAGACGTCAATGACCATCTCATGAATAGACGAGGGCATGTGTGAAAGGCTGAATGATCACACAAACAGAGTGGTCTAGCCCAGTCACTCCTAATATAAAGGTTATGGACTGTTAGCATCAGAATCACCTGGGAAAATGTTTTAAACTGTAGACTCTTAGACCATATCTTTGAAGATTCTTAGTCTGTAGTCCTGGGGTATTTTAAATAATTACTGCTAAGCAACCCTGCACAGCTGAGTTGGAGAACCACGGCTCAAGACAACATGGAAAGTATTCCAGATGGAAGTATGGGTTGGGGCATCTTATATGTGTCCAATATACTAAACCCTCCACCTATTTTTTTCATTTGACAGCAAACTTGAAGAATTGGTTCATTTCTTACAAGTCATGTATCCCAAACTGTGTCAGCATTGGCAAGTCATCTGGATGATGGCCGCAGCGATGCTGGTCTTGACTGTCGTGCTGGGGCTCTACGGTTCCCATAACTCTTGCGTAGAGCAGGCCGACGGGTCCGTTGGGAAATCCACGTGCTCAGCAGCCCAGCGGGACTCTTGGTGGAGCTCAGGACTCCAGCATGAGCAGCCTACAGAGCAGTAGAAGACCCGACGCTCAGTCAGCGCCCTGCCCCAGCACACAGCCTGCTGCCCTTTCCTCAAGCATGATGCGTCGGGCCCGGGCCTGGGCATGCCACTGCTGCCGTCAGGGGAATGGGCAGGGGTTCTTTCACACTTGGCGCCCCTGTGGGAGCTATTCACACACAATAGCTGATGTTCCTGGAGGATCAACAAAAAGCATCAGTGGACAAAGAAGCAGCCATCACCAGGACTTGAAGAGAAGGGAAGGTGGCCGCGCCAGTTCAGATGACTGGGGAGAAACAAAATACCTTCCTCACAGGCGAACGTGAAAAGCCCACTCTCCTTGGTTTTCCTCTCTACACCCCATCGGAAATTAGGAACGATTGTGCCTAAGGGCTAACTCTGCCCTGAGGATCAGACCTGGAATTTGGAATAGCAACATGAGTATCTTCCCATTTCACATCTCATTCTTACTGACTCTCCTTCAGCCTCCCAGCCTCCCCATGGCAATCAGAGTTTCTCTTTACAGAAGACGGAAAGGTTTCTCACAAAAATATTTAGGCTGATTTTAGCTCAGTGCTTGAAATGAAATGGGAAGATGTAAATTAATACATATGCCTCTGTACACATACAATACACACACACACACACAGCTCACACATGCATGAAGTCAACTATCCTCCAAATGTGTGCTCTGGGTGTGTGTTGGGCAGAAAGCCAACCCACAGATTTTCACTATGTGTGGGGCAGTCACCAGGCACTTCCCTGTTCAGTGAGCTCTCCACGTGGATTTACGATGTTTGAGAAACACTGAAAACTCATGACTTGCGTGGTGAACTTGCTGGTCTCCATTTCCAGTGTTAATTCTAAGCTGCTATACAGCGTGGTGGGGGCTTCCCGGGTGACTCAGGGGTAAAGAACCCACCTGCCAATGCAGGAGACACAGGTTCGATCCCTGGGTTGGGAAGATCCCCTGGAGGAGGAAATGGCAACCCACTCCAGTATTCTTGCCTGGACAATTCCATGGACAAAGGAGCCTCGCAGGCTATAGTCCATGGGGTCACAGACAGTCAGACACGACTGAGCACACATGCATGCTTACCGCATGGTCTATCCCCAGTTTGCTCTCTCTGGGAAAGGAGGAAACACAGTGTGCTTGACTCCGCTGTGCCCACGGGCGAGTGTGCATCTCCGCCGCAGTGCTCCAGTTTCAGTGGGATTCCCAACCCAAGTGTAGCTCTTGGAGCTTTCCCATTGCTTAGCAGAAAACAGAGCAAATCCTACCTGCAGCTTGACTTCTTGCTCCACCTGGAGAGCCACTGCCTGCCTTCTTGCCGCATCAGATCTGGGGAGTGTTGGTTTCTGTGTGGCTTTTGTAGTGGCGTCTTTGCTCTTGTTTTGCTGTTGTCATTTGTTTTAGCTGCTGACCCTATGTAGAACTTACTATGAGCCAAACACTGGTATCATATAAGGATTCATTCATTGTGTCCTCAAGAAAAAGAAAAAAAAAAGCTATGACTCTTCCCATTTTCACATAAGGAAACTGAACACACACACACACAAGTAACTTGCCAAGGATACCCATGGGGTTGGAAGTCAAACCCAGCCAGGCTGGTCCCAGAGGCTGTACTCTTAACCCTGCACTAAATTGCCTCTTCAAAGGTCTTCTATCTGGACACGTTCTGTTTCAGCCCCACACCCCCAGGTGGCCCTTCAGCCACTCCAAGTCATTTCTGGTTCCCAAACTAGACTGTTTTCTCACACTCGTTTTTCTTCCACCGTGCTCCTCTTTTCTTCTGGTCACTCTTCAGGACCAAGTGCAAAAATCACCCACTCCATGCAGATTTAATGGCCTCCCTCCAACTCCACACCAGACCATATTAATAGGTCATACCCTTCTCTGTACTTTCTGGCACTTTTAAAGCATTTTCATTACTACTACTAATGAACATTACTACAGTGTATCATAATATTAATAACTTATTTATGTGTCTGTCTTTCCAAGTGTTTTTCCTCAAAGACAAGAACCATGTCTTACCCATTCTCTGGGTAAGTGCCTAGCATGGTGGCTGATGCTTGGGAGGGTGTCATTTAATGTTGGTCAGAAGAATGAGTGAGTGTGCAAGGTGGTGGAGAGCAGTCTGGGAACAGCTGACATTTTGCATACTTCCCAGCACCAGCATCCTCACCACCACCATCTCAAATGGTGAATGAGAGAAATCGCATCTTTATTAACCTCAACTTATTAGTATTTTTTCAATCTACTCTGTGACCTAACACCATCATTTCCAAACTAAAGGGTTGGGCTTGAAGCAACCACTTCTTTCAGAAAGACCCACCTAGATCAGGCCCCCCAGTAAAACAGCTTGTTTTTTTTTGGGGGGGGGCACCCTTTTCAGTGGCAAGAAAACCACTGTGAGAGAAGTCCAAGCCAGAGTTGACCCAGGATGTGCCATTAAGGTAAAGAGGCGCAGATCAAGGCAGACAGACATTGGATTCACGGATGGATGGTTTGCCCTACCTCTTCATGGGGGATCAGACACACCGAAGGAGCTTTAGGCCCTCAGAGCCAAAGGCAGGATGTAAACAGAGCTCCGGAGAGTGTGGCTGTGAGGCAGGACTCTGGGCTGGCCAGTCTCAGCCTGCCTTGAAGAAGGACCGGGCCGAGCTGACCCATTGCCCACTTGGCCACAGGGTTCCCACCTTTGTTTCCGGTTGAGACAAAGGCCAGGAGAGGAGCTGCAGTGAGCTCTTGAGCCTCCAGCCGCTTCATAGAAAGGCCTGCAAGAATGCTTCCAGACCAGGCCCTCAGCCAAACAACTCTATGAGTAAGGGAGGTCAACGACAAGAAGTGACCAGAAGGAACAAACGAATAATCACATTACCAAGGGCATTCCTGAAACAGGACTCCTCGGTATTTCTTAAAAGCGAAGATGGACCTAACGCAATTGGAACTGTTGCCAAAGCAGCAGTGAAATGGAGAGAAACAGGCCCTGTATGTCCAACAGTGAGTGATATTGGTCAGAAATAAAAGTCCCCTTCCTTCACCATGCCTCTGAGGTCTGACATTTCTGCTTGGCCCTAGGACTCTGCTGTTGGTGCCGCTCTGTCCCCTCCTAAAGGACCTCCACTTTCTGTGTCACTCCCGTGCACAGCCTGGCGGAGTAAGAGGAGAGGGCGATGCGGGGTTTATGTACCACTGGCTGGCAGTTCCTAATGTTGTTAAACCTCACACAGGTGTGCTAGCATCGAACTATAGAGTGTCACGTACCTGAGTTTGAAAATAAAAGCACATTTCCAAACCTTTGGCAGCAGCCAAATGCCTCCTCATTTTGTGGAGCTGAGTCAGAACCTTGCCCAGCCCTGAACTAGAAGCTACCTTTGGGTGACAGGGCCTCCCAGTCCTTGGGTCACCAGATCCCTTCCAGGGGCTGGATCAATTCCTCTCCTCATCCTCATTCCTGACCCTAGTTTCCCATATCTTCCTGGTCTTTGTGTGGTGTGTTGTTTTTTCTTTTCTTTTTTTTTTTTCAGTACATTTTTCTGTGATAGAGACTGCTACACTTTACCAATCTGATTTCTACAGCTAGACAATCTTTTTCATCTTTTCTTGCAGCAAGGGGCAAGCAAATGTGAACCTTCCAGATCGTTTCCTAAACAGACTCTCCTGTGCAGTACCTTATATTCCCTGTAGTCCCCTTTCTGCCTGCCAGACTCAGAGCATTCAGTTCAGAGCCCGAGGGCCAAGAAGTTGGTGGCACCACTAAGTAGAACCTGAGTCTTCATATGGGCATTCACAGAATTCAACGGACAAGCAAGAAATAAGATTTTAGCATATTAAGCCACAGAAATTCAGGAATGTTTATTATAGCAGTTAGCCTACCCTGACTAACACATACAGAAGCAGAAACAGGGAACTTCAAGAACAAATTTTCACAATAGGAGACACTGATTTAGCAGTCAAGTGGCAGGAAACCAGAACACTGGATATCAGGGACTGGAAATATGGTGACCTGTGCTGTGAATAAAATAAAAGTAATAGGTAAAGTCTTACCCATGATAACTTAAAGGCAGTCCATGGGCAACCTATAGCTCTAGGAGAAGCGGCTGAAAAGAATCAGAGTATTGAAGTATGTGAACCCTTTTTGGCTGACTTTTGAGAAGAGATTACAAGAAAAAGAAGTACTTGGGAAAGAAGTGGATAAATTGAAACAGAAAGGAAAAAGGATACAGAGTTCTTAGACTGAAGGGTTAGAAAGCCTGACTGCTTCTAAAGCCCAATTAGACTGAAAAGAGCTTTGAGTGAAAAAGAACAAGTAAAACTTTTCAGCTGAATTCAGATCAGACCAGCCCTATGGTAAAGGTCAGAGTCAGGATATGGTCCTTCCATCTGTGTTTTCAAATGAACTCAATAGCCACCACTAAATTAGAGAGAGGGGCATGGGGCTGAGACCAAAAAAAAAAAAAAAATCATCTTGAGCATTGTGACTGGGAAAGGATTTGGGGTATGATTACTGGCATGTGAAATCAAATGGAAGCAAATAGACCAGAATCCTGTTTGGGAAGGAGTAGTATTTACAACTGGCAACCCACTCCAGTACTCTTGCCTGGAAAATCCCATGGACGGAAGAGCCTGGTAGGCTGCAGTCCACGGGGTCGCTAAGATTCGGACATGACTGAGCGACTTCACTTTCACTTTTCCCTTTCATGCATTGGAGAAGGAAATGGCAACCCACTCCAGTGTTCTTTGCCTGGAGAATCCCAGGGACGGGGGAGCCTGGTGGGCTGCCGTCTATGGGGTCGCACAGAGTCGGACACGGCTGAAGCGACTTAGCAGCAGCAGCAGCAGCAGCAGTATTTACAAAGAGATACAAGCCACGACTAAAAACTCCAATTGTTAAGTTAGAAAACAACTTTTGGCATCCTAAGCTCACATCAGCAGAAAGCAGACTGTACAAGCTGTGCTACCCCCAGGAAGCCTTGGGGGAATTTGTAATTCCCACTACAAATGTGGCCAGGGAAGATTCTATCCAACAAAGGGCTACAGAGAACAGTAGACATGGGACATGGGCCTTTCTCCTAGGAAGTAGAATCAGGGTCTAAATGAAGTAGGGAACTATGGTTGACAGAATTTCTGAAGTACCTCACCTCAGGATGTCTTCTACACCTCACTCCCTGGAACTTTTGAATGTGAGACATCACTCCTGTTATGTTGCATACTGCAGTTGACCTTGAAGAGGGAGATCCTTTCATAATTCTCTTTTCCTTTCCTGTCTTCCTTCCTTCTTCCTCTTTGTAATACTTTATCAAATGCTTGAAGGCTAACTCTCTTTCAGGTGTGATGCTAGCTTTAAGGATAATGATGAAGAGGACACAATTCCTGTTTTCCTATCTCCCTGGCTCCATGGTGATAGAGTCATGTATGTTTCTGAGGTCCCTGTAGCCTAGGTCTTGTGCTCACCCAAGTAATGAAGTCTAAACTACAGCTATTTAAGGTGTATTAAGGTAAGTCCCCTGGTCTCTGGGCTTCTCAGGTGGCGCTAGTGGTAAAGAATCCACCATCCAATGCAGGAGATGCAAGAGATACTGGTTGGAACTCTGGGTCAGGAAGATGCCCTGGAGGAGGCATGGCAACCCACTCCAATATTCTTGCCTGGAAAATTCCATGGACAGAAGAACCTGGCAGGCTACAGTCCTTGGGGCTGCAATGAGTCCAACATGACTGAGTGAGCACAAACAAACCCTATTTACATAGAAGTGCTCTATGCCTCTGCAGAGCAGATTCTCCTTTCATGTTGGTATCTTCCACACCAATATCTAACTTCATGACCAATACCATTTGTAAAGGAAAGAACTAGTTACCCATATACTACTCCTCATTTTTTTTTTTTTTTGGCCACACTTGAGTCACATGGGATCTTAGTTCCCCAACCAAAGATCCAACCCTTATCCCCTGCATTGGAAGCATGGTATTTTAAACACTGGAACCACCAGGGAAGTCCTTATACACTGTTCCTGAAAATGACATTCCTTTTGGAGAAAACTAATAACTCTTTGCTCAAGGCATTACTCTCAAGCCAGAATTCCATAATTATCATGCGAGATAAACCACTGAAACTCTAGCTGGGAAAAGAGAGCATGCAGACTGCTCGTACATGTGCAGAAAAATCTCACACTCATCAAACGAGAAAGGGGAAGTCTGAGTTGAATTTTCACCTACCAGAATATGAGAAATTATTAAAGAGAAAGTTATATAAAGGCCCTCTGTGGTGATTGCTATTGTAAAGTATTACTGATTTTATAAATTGCCCCCCTAGTCATGTTTTGTATGAATCTTCAATGTGTCTGATTTCTTTGAAGCAGGAATCACCTATAGTGGGGTAGAAATTTCAAATGATAAAGAAATCTCGAAAGGGAGCATGAGGATTCTGTTCTTGGTATTTAAATAATCATTTGTTTTCATGACTCTTAGCCTCATTTCCCTACAGATCACAAGGATATGCAATTGGGGGGTTAAAAAAAAAAAACCCACTGATCGGAGGAGGAAAAGAAGCGCAATCCATGTTCAGTCCCCTTTAGAGACAGAGACATTCCTACGAGTATATAAATGAGCAGCTACACAGACAGTAACAATGAACCAGATAGGAACTGAGCTGGGGGGGACATGGGTGGTGGTAGGGGATATGAGAATTGGGGAAACCTCCAACAGTTCACCCTGTGCTCTCTGCCTTCCTCATTTGTGTGTTTTCTGAGTCAGCATTAGCTAAATTTTCCAGAAAGCCTTCCACAAAGTACAGCCTGGGCTTACAAGGACGTCACTCATTTCCCCCTAGTGACCTTGACAAGTCAGAAACTTGAAAGCAGGAAAATCCGGATGTCTCGGTTATGAAGCAGAGCAGTGGGGGCCCCACGTATTTCCAGAAGTCTCCAGCCACTGGTGATTATTGTCTGCCTTTGATACTACCAGTGCTCATCTGACCTGCTTCTCTGGCTCTGAAGGTGCTGGCACAATGGCCAAGTTCTTCAGTCTGGGGTTGCTTCTTGCCTTCATCTGGACCACAAGGCACCTGGTCCAAGGCTCTCTCCGCTCAGAAGGTAGGTTTCTTACTAGATGCCAGCCTGAGGCAAGGAAAGATGCTGCATATTTTCCTAAGTCTACTAAGTTCTTGATTGAATTTCTGGGGTGGGGGTGGCCCTCAGTGTCAACAGAAGATCTCATTGGTAGGACCGTTCTGGCAGAAATGTTTTCACCATATTGTCAGCTTCACCAAAATGATTGTCACTTACCTTTATGTTATCTTGACTTTTATTTTTGGCTATGGGATATTTTTAATGAAAATATTTTGACACAATGAAGAGAGATCACTTGATTTAAAAAGTGCTTCATTGAAGGAGCAAAGAATGATTGTGAAAAATTTTAAGCAATCGTGAAGCCTGAGAAATAGTTAACTTTCACAGAATATTGGCCTGCTTTATGTCTTTGGAAGTGTCAATGTGATTGTTTTGATTTTAGTTTTACTACACTATCATGGGATGCATACATTTTTAATATGTAGTAAACAGCGAATTAACTGAAAAAAAAAACTGAAAAAAATACAGGTTTGAAAATTAGCTATCAGCTCCCTACCAAAGGAATGACTTAAATGATTTCTGGGCTTTTGAGATGCCTAACTGGTAACTTCACTCTGCACTGTAGGCAAAAAAAATGTGACCACAAATCACTCATTACAGCTCTGGGTAAATGAAAATATAAGCACTTTAAAAGGAAAATTATGTGTTCCTCTGTTGGGAGATGCCCTGAAGTATAAAATATGTTGGGAACAGACATCCAGACTTGATTTAGATATTGTTGCATTCCATTTTATAAAGGTTAGAGTTATAGGATTGATTTTTTTTTCAAATGCCAGAATATGTTACTTTCAAATAAGTTTGAAATAAGTTTGTTGAAAGTAACAAACTTATTTGACATACCCCTGGGGAGACTCTTCACTTTTCCCCAAAATACTGCCATTACTACTCAAACTATTATGGAAATTTTTATTTGACCCTGATTCATCACACTCTTTGGACCATCCTCAATAATGGCAACATTTTCCTAAGGAAATTAAAATTTTGTAAACAACTGAAAGTTATCCAGAGTCATGATTAGGGAGGAGGTGCTTGATGAAGATAAGTGGATGGGAATGGGCACTAGTATTTTTGAGGGCCTATTTTTATATATTGTATATATAGTATGTAAAATATATATAAAAGAAATATATGTATATATATTTCTTAAGAATACATTTTATAGATGAAGGAACTGGCTCAGTGAGGCCAAGCAACTTGCCTAATGTCATAAAAGCAGTAAATAATAAAGCTTGGGTCTGAATTCAGCTCTGTCTGATTCCTAGGTATATACTCTTTCTACTACATTTGCAATTTTCTAAAAAAGCTTAAAGAAGGGGTTCCTGGAGGATCCCTTAGGTTCCAGCTCCCTGTTTTTGTCCTTACATAGGAAAACATAAAATCTACGAATATTTGTCGACTGCCCCCTTATGGACCCAGCCTCCACTAGGTACAAGTTATATATTTAAAAATTCTGACAAATATTCTGTAAAGATATAACCATCCCCCTTTTACAGCTGAGAATACTAACTTCCCCAAGGTTAGACAGCCAACTAACAAGAGAAGAAATGGTCAAAGCTAGGTCTATTGCCCAGAATAGGTCTATCATTACTCATAACAATAATATTTAGAGCAAAAATGATGTATGATGAGAGAGCATTAAGACCACTTTGCAGTGTAATTAACATGCCTTCTCTATAAGTATTCCCAAAGATGCTGCTATAAGCAAGCTTATGAGTTAAACGAGCCAAATTCCAGGACAAATGGTGTGTTGCAAGAGTTCAGTTCTAGGCTCTGTGTGTATCTTCTCCCCATTGCACAGTGAGAAGCAGAACAGTGTCCTAGTTAAGAACTGAGGTTTTCGTATCAATCACGGCTGGATGTGTGCCTCTGAACTTCCACCTAGCTGCTCTATATCCTTGGGTTGGGAAAGTTTCTTATCTCCCTGAACCTCAATTTTCTGTTAGAAGAGTCAGGGTTTGGCACAGACTGGCATCTACAGATGATAGAAGTTGGAATGAACATCGGCATTAGTATTAATATCAATGTTGGTGTAGGTATTAGCATTAGTGAACACAGTCATAAAAAACTGTTCTGCCACAAACACGTATAATGGGTGTTGGCTCTCTAGTCTCTCTTTTGGCAACAGTAGAGTCTGGAAACAAATAAGGTTATCCACAAATGCCATACATCATATTCATTTCCCTTCCCCCAGTCCCCTGCTCCACAGCAAGGTCTCCTGGAGTACTTAGAAAGGCTCTTTGCATGTTTGCAAGAAGAAACTTCCTTTAAACACCAACTTAGACAGTGGTCAAACATTTGACTAAGCATCCAATGCACAGATCTGTGTTTAAGCAATTACTCAGGAAATGCCCTTTCATGAACTTTCGAGGGTGAAGCCCAGTAGGAATAAAGTACCTGAATGCAATGCAACTTTGCAACTTCACACAGGTCTAATCCCAGAATCCAGAGAGAAGGGATCAACAGAACTCTCAGATTCATTCGATTTTGAGTAAGATATTATTCACATCTTAACTGTTCAACTGCCTCAGCTTCCCCAGGAAGATCAATCATTAGCAAACTAAAACTAAAGTGCTTTGAAGATGACATAATGAAACTATGTTATTATTTATTGAGCACCTACTATGTGACAGGCACTGTACTAAGCACTTTTATTTGAATTAATTCATTTAACTTTCACCACCCTATGCTGTGGGCTTCTCTTGTAGCTCAATTGGTAAAGAATCTGTCTGTAATCCAGGAGACCCGGGTTTGATTCCAGGGTTAGGGAGATCCCCTGGAGAAGGAAATGGCAACCCACTCCAGCATTCTTGCCTGGAGAATCCCATGGACAGGGGAGCCTGGTGGGCTACAGTCAATGGAGTCGCCAAGAGTCGGACACAACCTAGTGACTAAACCACCATCACCTTATACAGTAGATACTGTTGTTATTTCAGTTTTCTAAATACGGAAACTGAGGCTCAAAGAGATGAAGTAACTAGCCTAAATTCACAGAGCTGACAAGCAATCTAGATTAGATTCAAATCCAGGTCTGACTCTAAAACGCCACTTCCTTTATTTAGTTTCTCTGCCATGCAAGCTTTACTAGCTGACTCCTCCAGGAACTTCTGCGTAAGCCTGCCCCCCAATGGTCAGAGACGACCTGGGACTGAGAAAGTTCACATTCTATTATAACAAGTACAACATTTTTCAGCCCATCTCAGAAATAGTGCTGTCTCCAACCCACACTAGTTGGGAGTATTGCTATTATGTTTATGCAGAGCCCTGGATTTCATCTTTCTCAGTGTCTCAGACCCTTCATTTTATAGACTCCAAAAAGGTTTGCAGCAGCTGCATCCCCTAGACTTGCCCTTGCCCAGGAACTAGTAGCCAAAGTCTCCATGTAATGAACAAGGCACCTGAACTCAGTGAGGTGGGGATGGACTTGGACCCGGTGAGAGACACAGCATGGATCCAGGCGAGCACCTACCTGCCTTATCTGTGTCCTGTTATTTCTGAACTTCAATCCCAGCTGCCGTGTTGACAGTGAGGCTCTACCCAGAAGGAGAGCCCGAGGGCTGAGACAAAGACAGCAGCCCACTGAGGGGCTTTGTGATTCCTTTGCAGAACTTATCGTCTCAGGACCGTGCAGAATCATGGGGGTCACCCTTGTGACCAAAAAGACACAGCCGCTTCTGAATTTCACAGAAGCCCAGGAGGCCTGTAGGCTCATGGGACTCACTTTGGCCAGCCAAGACCAGGTTGAAGAAGCACGGAAATTTGGCTTTGAGACCTGCAGGTGAGAAACAGACGCACAAACACTGTGGGAGGTTTGGTGGCTCTGTGATCTTGTTCAGCAACAAGAGATCTGTGTATCCATTCAATTCATGTGTATTCTGTTACAGCTATGGATGGGTTAAAAATCAGTTCGTGGTCATCCCTCGAATTATCTCCAACCCCAAGTGTGGGAAGAGCGGGGTGGGCGTCGTGATTTGGAGAAGTTCACTCAGCAGTAGGCACAGGGCCTACTGTCACAACTCATCTGGTGAGTTAGATCTGTGGTCTCTCCATGTGGTGTGTTTTGTCTGGATTTCAATAGCTCTATAACCAGGACATCTCCGGTAGCTCAGAGGTAAAGAATCTGCCTGCAAAGCAGGAGACGTGAGTTCAATCCCAAGGTCAGGAAGATCCCCTGGCAAAGGAAGTGGCAACTCACTCCAGTATTTTTTCCTGGGAAATCCCATGGACAGAGGAGCCTGGCAGGCTACAGTCCATGGGGTCGAAAGAGTTGGACATGACTTAGCGACTAAACCACCACCACCATGACCAGTCTGAGAAGAGTAAGCCTGAGCATAAGCAGAAGCAGTCTCAGTGATGGCCACTGAATCCTCCCAAGACTGAATCTTTACAAGGCTAGAGGTGGCAGTGACCCCCTCAGAGGAAAAATTTAGGGGAAATATGACAGATTGGCAATATAGGGAGAGGGTACCCCTAGAGGCTCCATCCCCTCCTCTCATCGCATAAGATAAACAGGAAGAAGGGAAGGAAGCACCCATGGCCAAAGCAATATACTATTTATCTCACTAAACCTTGACAATGTCCATAGGAGGTATGCTTTATCATCCCTATTTTGCAAATGAAAAAGCTTAGGTTAGAGGATATAAGTACATTTGTCTAAGATTTCCTTACTATGAAGACTCACACACAGATCTCCTTCATTTATCCCACATTCCTTTACAGGAGTGGAAGTTCAAATGCTACAGTAGATGATTTTAAGAATAAGATCCAATTTTCATTTTACGAAGGAAGGAATTGAAGCTAGAAAATAGAACTGATTTGCTCATGGTCATCCCTTTAACCTTGGAAGATCTTGGCTGCCTTAGCCCAAGTGCTTTACCTAAGTAACTTCTCAGAAAGCTTTTGACTAAACACTTGTTCTCCTCTGTCTCATTTATTACTTTTCATACATATTCACAAATCTGACCTTCTAAAGGTCAGTGGCTCAGTGGTCATTCTCTAAGATCCAGGAGGTAAAATTCCACCAGCAATGTTCTGTTGCCCAAAGGCAGCAATTAGATCCAAGCGGTTCTATGAACTATGGGGCCTTGGCCTCAAAAAGTCTTGAGATTTTTCACTTCCCTTACTTCATAGATGAAATGACTATAGCTCAGAATGGAGGTTTGTCTTGTTCGAAGACTTACAGTGAGCTTCCAGCTATGTAAAGACTAAAACATAAGCTTTTTACCAACTTTTTTCACCATCCTCCTCTCCCCACCTCACCCACCTATCACTTTTGGTTGGGGAATTGGTGGTTTGTTTGCCTGCTTATATGACACCAATGCATGCCTGTCAGATGGCCTGGCCTTTCAAATGCCCGCCCTTCCTGACAGCTGTCAGCGTGACAAACAAACACCCAGTCCTCTGGACTAACTGAAAAGGAGTCCAGGTAGATGACTCAGGTTTGTATGTTTCCTCATGGTTTCATTTAACCTGTACTTCCATTCTCTATGCTTCCTATATACTTAAAGTTAAGTATAGAGGCTTGATTAGACACACGGTTACTAGTTTGGGCAAAAATACTTGATAGGTTAGATATTGTGTACTTTAGATCATATCCCAACAAAAGGCACTGAATGTCACTATATCCCAATATTAATATGCTAACTTTGATCATCTGAATAAGATGGTGACTGCTGGACCTCCCTAATGAACTCAGATTTGTTTTCCCTTTGGCAATGAGGAGGGAACCTCTAGTGTGATATTTTGGCACCATGCAAATACCCCCAATCATCTTTTATCTAATAGTTCAAGCAGACATTGATGATCCTTGCTGGAATCAGTTATATGCAGGACTACAAAATCTAAATACATTCTTCCTTCTTCATCTATTGGCTGGCATTCTTTGATAAAGAAGAATCTCTCTCTTTCACACACACACATATACACACACACATCTTCTCCCTTCCCCTAGTACTATAATGCATATAGTACTAATACTATAATCACATAGATGAATAGCATTTTACTTAGTCTGTGTGTTCCATATGTTGTCATCAATTTTACAGTTATTATTACTTTATTCTTTATGATGCTCAAATGGTCCCACATTTGGCAAGTGGAAACCCCTGCTACTTGACTTTTGTCATGCCATTAGTATTTGAGCAAGTCATTGCTTTCTGTCGTAATAACATGTCACAGGCTCACTTTGTGCTTCCTTTATCCTAGACATGAAATCAGCCATATATAGCTATTTCTCCAAGAGAACTTTTTAATAGAGGAGGTTAATTAGAAACCAAGATCTGCATTCAAGTTGTTCTAATTAACACTTTCATTTTCATTACTTCTCAGCCCTTTTTAGTGGGCAACTAGGAATATATATGTGTGTGTATACATATACATTGGCATCTTTTTTTCTCTTACATGGAAAATTATTGTTTTCAATAAATAATATATTTTCTTATCCTATAATATTTTCAAAATTATAAAAACAACATTATTAAGATAATAAACCTACTGAATGGAATTTACAGTTCATTTGTATTTCTTTTAGTCCTCACAAGGTATCTCTCTGAGAATGTACTGTCAGAGAATTATATATAAAAGTGACTTGAGAAAATTTGCTACCCTTTTAAAATAAATTAGGTTCACTTGCTTCTGTTTGCCATCTTTGTGAGGATCAGAGTTACCCTAGCCCTCATCTTGCCACTGACCTGGATTTATCTTACGCTTCTTTGTTTTTGTAACTTTCCTTTTTATTGCTGTCTTATAGGCTCTGAGGATCAGAGTAACCTGAAACCTGACTCCAAATGTTATCTTCTTATTGCTGTCTTTGTGAGCTTTGGGAATCAGATCAAGGAGCTTTTGATGCTTGGCATGCACCGTGTGTTTCGTGCTGTTCCCTCTGCCACAATGCCTATCCTCTCATCACCTAGCTGACTTGTATCCTTTATTCAAGTCTGAATAAAGACTTCCTTCTTCAGGAAGGCTTTCTGTACCCCTGATTCCTAATCTTTCCTCTTGGACACCAACCACACTGTGCTTAATAATCTAGCAAAGAATTTGGCATATTCTAGAGAAATTATATTTCCTGTTCGGAGGGAAGAGGACCCAGGTCCTATCACTTCCGGGTGAGACATACTGTGCCCTCAGCTGGTAAGGAACCAGATTGCTGTTGCTCCCTCACGTGGTAGCCTTCTTGCCTAACCTTAATGAACAGGGAGGCAATGGAAACCAATTCTTACAGAGCTTACAGATCATGTCATAGATTATGCGAGGCCCTGCACATTTACTGTCTCATCGCTCCGCGGTGAAGTCACACAAGGGTCACCACTACTTTCCAGGAGAAGTAACTTGTGCCTGAAGTGTGCTCAGCAGTGTCAGCAGTCACTAAGGACAGAGCCAGGACTTAAATCTTGGGCCTGGGGTGACTTCCTCATCACCTTTCCTGGTGATTACCAGGCCCAGGGTGGGTCCTTCACAAGAATATGTTTTCAAAGTTCCCCAGATGATTCTAATCTGCAGTCGGAGTTGAGAACCACTTCTCTAGCCAGGGTCTCTAAGACATAAGTTCTAGAATTCCAGGTACTCTGGATTCTCCTAGTTCTGTGCAATAACCTCTTTGTTGGCTCCTGAAAATTAAGTAAAAATGACCATGTTTACTCTGTCATCTCTATTTCATCCTCCACACACCTTCGCTGATGATCGTGTCACTCCTCTGCTCCATAGCTTTGGGTGGCTTCCCATCTGAGAATCTAATGTGAACTATGAAGACTTTTTTCACATAAAACTGGGTGTAGATGAGAACTTCTATATATCAGTTGGAAAGTTTGCTGACTCCAGTTGAAAATTTCTTCTCCTACAGAACAAATTCCAAATTCTTTACCATGGTAGTTTTAACTCTTAATACTCTGGCTCCCACCTATCTTCCCAGTCTCATCTCCTCCTTGCAGTCTTTCATGTTCCCAACATAGACACGCCCTGCACGCCAGCCACATTATGTGCCCTGTTATTTTCTGACATGCCTACACTTTCAAATATCTCTAATCTTGGGTCACGCTGTTTTGACTGACTGGGATATTCTATTCCCTCTTCCATATTAGAGGAGCTGGGGCTCTATCCTAACCATACTGGCCTTCTTATCATCAAACAGGCCAATATTATTCACTTTCTGGCCCTTAAACTTCCTGTTCTCTTTACTTAGAATGCTTTTGCCTGAGATCTTCAATGACTCACTACTTTTATCATTCAGGTTCCAGCTTAAGTATCTCCTCCCCAAGGAGACTTACTCTTATCACCTTATCCAAAGTATCTGTTCCCATTCCTGCCTCTTCCAGTTTGATCCTGCTTAATTATACTCTCAACAATTATCATCTTCTGAAATTTCTGGCTTATTTTGTGCTTTTTTATTATCTATATCCTTCTTTCCAATAACATATAAGACCCTTATGAGCAAGCACTTTGTCTTATTTGCACTATGTCCCTAGCACCTAGCATACAGTTGGAGCTCAATAAATATTTGTTGAATGAGCACATTAACCCTCCACATACTGTTCATACCATCTCATCTGTGAATCCCCAGTTATCTCCCCCTACTCTCATCAAAATACTTCTCTAGGAAACAGGAATCCCCTCTTATTTGATTCTGTATTCTCAGTTCCAAGCACAGTATATCATGCTCAGTATGCTTTTCCCCTTGATATTTAAAAATGTTCATTTTTTGAAGGAAGAACTTAGCACATGCTCAAGAATGGAAAATGTAGCTGAAAATCCAGGGCAGCGTTAGTGGTATAGTGGTGAGCAAAGCTGCCTTCCAAAGTCCAGGGTAGAGGTCAAGGATGATGCCTATTTGAATAGAGGTCTTTTCAAAGTAAAAATAGTATAAAACACTGACTGAATGCATGTGGGGTCAAAATGTTTTATCATATTCACCACAGACTTGGTTGGTAATTTTTACTTAATTTTAAAAAATAATAGAATAACTTTTCCTTTATGGCTAACATTCCAGCCAATGTTACCCACTCTCACAAATAACTAGGGATTTAAAAGAGATACAAATGCATGTTGGAATATATTGCATGTCTCTAACACTTACTGGCTACATGACTTTGGGCAAGGTATTCAATTTCTCTGAATCTCAGTTTCTCCTGTACAAATGAGGGTTTTTTAAAATTGTAAATGAATTACCATGGTTGACTCAAGAGTAAGATATTCATCAAATGCTAGTTTCCTCTCTATCACATTCAACAGATTGGAGAGAAAACCGACGTCCCTCCTCTGTTCCCCACTTCCTTTAAAAACATTTTTTTTTTCCAATGAACACAGAACAATCTGGTTTTAGTAGATCTTTGTCCTGAAGTGGTGTCATGTATGTATGTTTGGCCTCCCCATCTACTCCTTTCTTCATTTCACATTTCCTTCTTTCCTTTAATCATCAAATATTGAGCATGTACTATGTGCCAGGCATAGGGCACAGACCATGATGATCAAGACAGACAGGAGCCCTCTTCCAGGGAGCTCATGGTCCAGTGGGGAGCAGTATAGTGAGAATCATGACAAAGGAAATACCAGGAGGTACAAGACTGCAAGTCTAGGGATCCAGACTGGCCTTCAAGTCTGTCTAAGAAAGAGACAGTAAGTTTGAGACCTGAAGGACAAGGAAAAGTTTAATAAAAAGGGGCTTCTTATAGGTGAAGAAAGCATCCTGGTCAAAGACTTGAATATGAAAGAAAGCACATCAAAGAACTGAAGGAACTCCTTTAAGGCAAGGGGAATGAGAGAAAGACTGATCAAGTGAGGCAGGCCATGTCAGCAGGCGCCAGGTCATGAAGGACTTCATAGGCCGTGCAGTATAGTAAGGGAAGGATTCTAAAGAAGAAAGTGATATGATTACATTCACAGTTTTGTAAGACCATTCCAGTTACAGCATAAAGAGAATGGAGGAAAGTAAGACTGGAGGCAGACAGACCACTTAGGAGGCTATTTCAATACGTACTTCTTATTTTACTTTTCCCTCCCTGGACAGATACTTGGATTAACTCATGCCTTCCAGAAATTATCACCACTGATGATCCCTTATTCAACACCGAAACTGCAACATACACAACGAAAATGATGGTCACAACAAAAATGATAGTCAGTGACAGTACACACTCAGCATTGTCTACTGATGGTCCTGACTATGTTACAACGACTGTGGCTCCCCCTCTGGCATCCACTTCTACTCCACGGAAAAGAAAATTAATTTGCATAACAGAAGCTTTTATGGAAACTAGCACCATAGCTACAGAAAGAGAATCAGATATTCAAAATAGACCAGCCTTCAAGAATGAAGCTGTTGGGTTTGGAGGTAAAAACTTTCTGTCTATATTGTGTGTGTGTGTGTGTGTGTGTATAATAGACAATACATAGAAACTAGCCTGTATCCAGATTGGGCACTCAGGACCTGACAAATGTTAATACAAATAAAAGCTTAATGCAAATTCAAATTTCATATAGTCATAGAACTTGAGGTCTGTAGAGAACCTTAATGATTAAACTAAAAACCATGAGTCTAAAGGGAATCCCTGATGACTCAGCAATAGAGAATCTGCCTGCATTGCAGTAGATGCAAGTTTGATTCCTGGGCCAGGAAGATCCCCTGGTGAAGGAAATGGTAACCCACTTCAGTACTCTTGCCTGGAAAATTCCATGGACAGAGGAGCCTGAGGGGCTAAAGTCCATAGGGTCGCAAAGAGTCGGACACAACTTAGTGACTAAACCACCACCACCATGAGTCTAAAATAGATTCACTTTTCAGGAGCTTGGAATAAAATTCTAGTGACAATGGCAAAACACTTTTCTAGGAAGTATATATATCACTTAAGTCTTCAGGGAATTGTATTGTATGAGATATCCAGATATCAATGATTTTGAGAAAAACAAAAGGACTCCAAATATGACGAAGTTTTAGGAGGGCCTTAACCAATTATTTTTCTTATTATACATGTACAAGAATGATATGTAATAAATATCTACATTTAAAGAAATAAAATAAGATAGCTTGACTTTTAAAATATAAAAACTTTTCAGAATAAATTACTATCTATTCATATGCAGACGGAGAAGGCAATGGCACCCCACTCCAGTACTCTTGCCTGGAAAATCCCATGGACGGAGGAGCCTGGTAGGCTGCAGTCCATGGGGTCTCGAAGAGTCAGACATGACTAAGTGACTTCATTTTCACTTTTCACTTTTATGCATTGGAGAAGGAAATGGCAACCCACTCCAGTGTTCTTGCCTGGAAAATCCCAGGGATGGGGTCACACAGAGTTGGGCACGACTGAAGTGACTTAGCAGTACAGTAGCATTCATATGCAGAAGTTTTAAAAATATATCTAGACACCTTAAATCCCTATGACCAGTAAGTTGTTTTTCCTATTTAAAAGGAAGGGTCTTGCACTTAATTTGCTCCAAACTCATTGTCTTCAAGGCCACAGACGGGAAACGGATTCTGTCATATTGCAACTAACAGAGTAGAGAGTGTGAGAGGCAAGACCAAGGATTCTATAGGCAAGAAGGAAAGAAGTACATGTGAGCCTAACACCCTAAGTGGCCCCTGTGTGGTCACAGAGAAGGCTCTTCCCCTGCCTGTCTCTGGTCTCCATCATGTGTAAAGATGAATCGTTAGAAGACCAGCCCGCAGCAATGTCTGTGTGAAGGACCGACAGGCCCTGTCTCTGTCTCCCTCAGGTGTTCCCACAGCCCTGCTGGTTCTCGCGCTCCTCTTCTTTGCTGCTGCAGCTGGCCTCGCAGTTTGCTACGTCAAAAGGTGGGGTTGTTGGTGCATGGTCAGTCTCCTCATTTTTGTCGCATCTCTATCTTGTGTTTATCCAGGGTCGTTATTAGCATTTCCCTTTTCCAAATGGAGAGGGCAGTCCTCTTACACTGTAAACGTTCTCCCTCACCTCACTGGTCCTCCCTACCACACAAACTTCCCTACTATTTCAGCATATGAATGGTATCCAGCTTGAAGATATAGATCAACAGCTGTCCCTTTGAATATCAAGAAATCAAAAGAAAAGATTGGCATCTAGAAGGAAATGGATATGCTTTCTTTGATTTTCAGTTCTTTGCTTTTGACGAGAGGGTTTTAAGACCAGGCTAAAGTTTGGCCTGTGAACCTACCATTGCATCTAAATGAATCCATTCAGGTCAGGATAGGTGAAGGTATTTGAGCATGCATGCATGTGTCAGCATCTCTCTGAAATAAAGGAACGCAGTGTACTTTGCCAGTATAGGTCTTTACAAAGTGTTATCTGTTGTTCTATGTGTTATATAGAAGTCTCTCATTTTAATTTTGTGTTTATGCCTACAGGTATGTGAAGGCATTCCCTTTTACAAATAAGAACCAGCAGAAGGAAATGATAGAAACTAAAGTAGTAAAAGAGGAGAAGGCCGATGATAGCAACCCTAATGAGGAATCAAAGAAAATGAATAAAAAACCAGAGGAGCCCAAGAGTCCACCCAAAACCACAGTGCGATGCCTGGAAGCTGAAGTTTAGACAAGCAAAAAGTGAGAGGACACACTTCAGGCTTATTTCCTTCCTGATACACATCCTGGTCCCAGATGGGGAGCCTAAAAGGAACAGAGAACCAAGCAAGCAAGTTTACCCTTGGTTCCTGACTAGAGTCAACTCAGGGCTACCTTTCAACTCTGGAGTACACCAAAGGGAATTCCCTTTTTCTTACAGTCCTTTCTGGATCCTACCCTCCTACCTCCAAAGCTTCCTACAACCTTTCTAGCCTGGTTATGTCCTAATGATATCCCAGTGGGAGAAAGGAACTTGTGCAAAACACCAGGACCTAAACAGCTAAGCAGAACATGTTTGCCAAGTGGCCTTTATGCTGCCTGAGAATAGGTGAGTTGAGAGTCAAGAAACCATTGAGATCAAGGCTTTGTCTGTTGATTGACTCTACAACCCAGATCCTTTCTTCATCTCTGGAAAGGAAACACTTTTTACCACCTGGCATGTTCTTCTGAGCCAGGCGAGAGTGAAAGAAGGAAGGAAAAGTTTAGTAACTAAAAGACATAGATTCCCATGATGTGAGACCTAATCTCTGTAAAGCCAAAATAAATAGAGAAAAAGAACAGGCTGGGGATATGAGAGTATTTGTCAGTAGGGACTATAAATACAGACAGAGCAAATGTTCATCTCTGAATAATTTGAATTGAAATCACTTATCAGAAGCTACACACACTTACTTTTCTCTCTTGAGCTGCTGCTATTTTCTCTAGAAGACTATACTATTACAAGAACCTGCCCCCCCCAAAAAAACCTCTTACAAAGTTCTATTTTAATCCAAATTACAGAAATTATTAGTGAATAAAATTACTGTGTTAAAAAGCAGCAAAGTTTAATAAACATTTGCTGAATGCCTACTCTATGTCAGGTGCTGTGCAAGTTCTTACATCCCATAATTGTATATTATTCATCAAAATTTTCATGTAGTAGAATACATGAAGATAATTTTTTCACTGTTAATATCCCAGCTTGTCTACTTCCAAAACCCAATTATTTTTTTCAGAGACTAACCTACTCATTATTTTCTCATTAATATGACAACCATTATAGCCTTAATTTATTATTAACATACCTAAAAAATACATCATTACCTCTATACGCTTTTTAGATGTCACTACCAAATGTATTGCTAGCTCTCCTTCCAGCAAAAGAAGCCTGGGAGGTGCAGAAATAATTGTGCTGAAAAAATAAAAGCATTTATAAAGTTTCTTTGCTCTCTTATTTACACTGAGGCTTTACAACTTCCTTGCAATGAAGTAACCTGTTGTCCGCAAAGAGTCGGATATGACTGAGCGACTGAACTGAACTGAACCTGTTGTTTGCAAAAGTAAACAACTTTGGTTGTTGAAATATATTGGCAAGGCCAATAGAACATACGTCACCGTGTGGGACTTTACTTGCTTCAGATGGGCTTATTTTAAGTAGGTCAATTATACACATATAAATTAGTCCTTTACTTAGTATTCAGGTCCTATATTCCAATATGTTTCAGAGTTCACAGGAAACTGGGGACTCAGGACCTCTCATTTGTCCTGTCTCCCTAACTTTCTCTCTACATGTATACATAGTCTTTCTCTCTCAGACTGCTGCTATCTTCTTCCCCTCATTGCTAAGTGCACAATTCCATGATCCTTTCAGCTCAGAGGCCATAACCTGTTGGCATAGTCTTTTATGGTTGGCCCACGAAGTATTCTCTTAAAATTAGGTTTAATTGCCAAGAGTTAAACATCAAGAGATTTCATATTTATACTTCTGTTCCCTCGAAAACAAGCAAGATCTGGAGCTAGAGAATGCTTACTGCCTCACAGTTTCTATAGTTGCTGATCCTGAGCTGTGGCTGCTCCCTTAAGTGGACGGTGCTCTCTGCACCTCACCACAGTCCTCACCATTCCCGACTGCAACCTCACACCAAAGTAAAGGAGCCATTTCCTATGAATCTTATCGTACTGTTGCCTTTTGTTTTTCACACCCAGTCCATTTCATTCATTGACAACATGCCTGGCTGGCCCTGAGGTCTATGAATTTAAAACCCTGGTTTGTCAGTCCTTAAGCTTAATCATGGAGAAGGACATGGCAACCCACTCCAGTATTCCTGCCTGGGAAATCCCTTGGACAGAGGAACCTGGCGGGCTGTTGAAGAGTCAGACACAACTTAGTGAATAAACAACAATAACAACAAAGTTTAATCAACCTCAACCAGTTCACAAGAAGTGAAGAAGAAAAGGGGGAAAAAGCCTCGGCGGGGGGGGGGGGGTCTTCCATCTGTGGGGTTTAGCTGGAAAAGAATCAGCTCATCTACACCAGGTCTTCCATCCATGGGTACCTACCGCACTTGCTGTTTTAGTTGCTAAGTCATGTCCAACTCTTTGCAATCTCATGGACTGTAGCCCACCAGGCTCCTCTGTCCATAGGATTTCCCAGGCAACAATACTAGAGTGGGTTGCCATTTCCTTCTCCAGTGTCAGGAAGCATTTAACAAGAGGCTTCCTGTGTGCTGTTTTGGATCTGTCAGGAACCCTCTGGCCCTTATAGATTCCTGAATATTCAGGAATTAAGAGGAAAGGCACGCTTTTCCCAGGGCTGAGGAATCCAGGCATTTCTCATTACAGTGATAAGTACCCTCTTCCTTTTTTGAGCCAAATGGTAAAAGGTGATTGTTTGCAACTCTCTCTCTGATAGGGATTATCTTATGTTTTGTAAGTCTGGAATTTTAATCTTTGTCTTTGCTGAGAATAACCACCTTGTAAGACAGTATATATGCCCACCCCATGTTGATTAAAACACTTTTGCTCCATCAGAGCTTTGGTCCCCGTGTCTTTCTTTCTTTCTATTTTTTCTCTCTCTTACTCTCCAGGCCACCAGGTTCCGGTCCATTAAAGGACCAACAAGCGCTATCAGCCTTTCTCTGTCTTACTTTCTTATCATTGACTCCGGACCACCAGGTTCCGGTCCATTAAAGGACCCACACTCCAGGGGATCTTCTCAACCCAGGGACTCGCATCTCCTGCTTGGCAGGCGAATTCTTGACCACTGAGCCACCAGGGCCCATATACCACATAGGATCTTGTATTAATTTAGACAAGGCTATGCCCTATTCAGGAGGAGGGAGGAGGAGAGACTAAAACTCTACACAGCCACATATAACTGCTAGTCCAAATGTCAATTGCAAAAATACTGGTGAAAATGTGTAACTTCCATCATTATGGAAGAAAGGAAATAAGAAAAGAAAGAAGGGAGGGAGGGAGGAAGGGAGGAAACTATCCTTTATTGAGCACCTACTAAGTGACGGTCATTTTCTCATGTTGTTCTATTTAATCACCACATCTTCCCTGAGAAGGATTATTACTGTCATTTCTTATTACTAGAAAGTTGGATTTTCAGAGGAGTTTAGTCACTTTTCTGAGATCACAGGCTTAGTTAAGTGGTGAAGGTAGGGTTCAATTCCAGGTCAGAATGACCACTGAACCCACACTCCTTCCCCTACAATGCCAGACTTCCCTTGCAAATGACAATGTAGGGATGTAAACCATTCCAATATGCAAGGTTGAAATCAGTCATTTGCCAAAAAACACAGAGGTGAAATAAGAAAAACAAGTCAGGATTCCTGTCCCAACTTCAGGGAATTTTTCTTAAAATCCATTGCAGTAACAAGGGGAAAAGAGAAGCATTAAAAGACTTTGAGAACTGCTCCTTCCTTGAAGCAGATACTGACCTCAGCAAAGACTTACCTGATTCATTTCACAGGATCAGAAAATGTAAGGCTCAGAAGGACTCAAGTTAAGCTTCTCTAAACTCTGTTTTCATAGTTAAAAAAAAAAAAAGAAAAAAATGGAGCCCAGTGTCACAACCAACTAGAAGTAGATCCTGGTCTAGAAGTTTCCTCTTTCCTAGTCAGATTCTCTTTATTTTCCACTGAACAAAGAGAGATTGGAAGATTGTGAGGGAGCATCCCAGGTCAGACATACAAGCCAACCTACCAAAGCCAGTTTTAGAAAGAGGCCAGTAGATAGCCATGTGATTACATTTGCAGGTGGTGCAAAGGATTTCCCTGCCCAGAAATGACTTCTCCATGTCTGTCTCACAGGCTCAAATACTATAGATGCATTCCTTTGGACAAAGTTACTCTGTCTTGGGAAGGAGTCCTCTGTAAAACTGCATGCTTATAAACTCCAGGCCAACTGTCAGATATTAACATGCTAATGTGGGTCCACTGAAGATAAGCTGATTTCCAAGCGTAGAAAACTGGAGTAAAGCAGATGGCTTGAGACCTAGCACATGTTTACATGTAGTGGGAATTTCTAAATATCCGTTGGCTTGAACAGGATTGTGTCATATTGACTTTCAAGTCAAAGAATGCTACATTTTATTGTACTTCTCTAGACCTTTAGCTAGTGCCCAAAGCAAAATCAGTTGCTCTGGGGGAGAACAAATTTCTAAAGACGATAATAATAATATGCAAGTAAATAAACTCTTCCTAAGGAATGGGAGAGTCACACACTGAAAAGAAAAGGTTTAGGTATCCAAACAGGAAAAAAAGCAATTATTTGTCAGTTCAATCTCCTAGTTCAATGTAAATAAAATTTAGTTACTTACCCCCTAACAGTCTATATGCAAGGTCAGGTTTGACCTCAGAGCATTTTTAAAATACTGAAATCAGCTGAGAGCCTTCTTTTCCCCTTTCTACATTGTGCTTTTTGGAAAGAAGTCACAATACATAGCCTATACTTAAGTAGGGGAGTTATGTTCTGCCTCCTTGGAAGGGAAATGTCTACATAAGTTACTTGTAATTCTCTTGCACAGGATACTGATTTAATAGTCTCCTTTATTCAATAGCTTATTTCTATCAATATGGACTAGTGAATATGTATTACTTTAGTATAATCCAATACTATTCACAAGCTTGTGTGCGTGCTTAGTCGCTTCAGTCATGTCTGACTCTTTGCGACCCTATGGACTGTAGCCCACCTATGGACAAAGGACAGGCTCTTCTGTCCATGGGATTCTCTAGGCAAGAATATTGGAGCGGGTTGCCATTTCCTATTCCAGGGGATCTTCCCAACTCAGGGATTGAACTCATGTCTCTTAAGTCTCCTTCATTGACATGTGGGTTCTTTACCACTAGCACCACTTGGGAAAACTCCAGTACTATTTCATTTCTTTTTTTCTCAAATTGCTCCAGTTTTGACCATCAGGAAATCTTCATTTGCTCCTGTGTCCCTTTGGCCTACTCCCATATTTGTGCTTTGATTGCTCACTTCCTTACTTTCTGGCACTATACAACGATCCAGGAGCTAGAAGGCAGAAGGAGGGAGAGACCAGCTTTGCACAAGTTCAGCAATTGGCTACAGGCAAGCATGATTGTGGATCACAGCTTCTCTGTGGCAAAGTTCCAGAAGCTAACCTAACTTTGTGGGTGGTAGGAAGCAGCTACAGTTGTAGCTTTCACACTTAGGTTCTAAGTCCTTCCAACAATACCTAATTCTCTATGTTAAGGTTTTTCTGTTTAGAACAATTGGAGAGATTTCTGTTTGCTATGAGGACATGCTGACTGATACAAATGATTCTTGAACACATTTTGCAATCTGACTTCAATCTTTATCTCAAACCTTTTCTCCAGTCATTTCTGCAAGAATCCTTCTTGATGTAACTACACAAGAATATTTGCTATTCTGGAATGTAATGACCTCTCATCTTTGCAAGTGCCGTTCCTTCTGTTTCAAATACCTTTGCTTTTTTTCCCAATTGTATTTATTATCTCTTGATGCATAACAAATTACCCCTAACCTTGTTGTTGTTATTGTTCAGTTGCTCAGTCACGTCCGACTCTTTGTGACCCTATGGACTGTAGATTGCCAGGCCTCCCAGTCCTTTACTGTCTTCTGGAGTTTGTTCAAACTCATGTCCATTGAATTGGTGATGCCATCCAACCATCTCATCTTCTGTCATCCCCTTCTCCTCCTGCCTTTAATCTTTCCCAGCATCAGGGTCTTTTCCAATGAGCTGGTTCTTCACATCAGGTGGCCAAAGTATTAAGCCTAACCTTAGTGACTTGTAGTTACATTTGTTATCTAGAGTTGTTGTCTGTCAGCAATCTGGGCGTGGCCAACTGGGTTCTTTGCTTCATGGCTCTCTCAGAGCTGCAGTGTCAGCTAGGGCTGTATTCTCAAGGCTCTTCTAGGGGCCGAATCACTTCCAAGTTTATTCACATGATTGTTGGCAGGATTTAGTTCCTTGTTTGCTATCTGCCAAAGGCTAACCACCATACTTTCCCACGTGGAACTCACTATTGGGTAGCTCACAAAATGGCAACTTGCTTCAACAGAGCCAGCAAGATTGAAGAGTCAGAGAGTATGCTAGCAAGATGGAAATCATCTTTTACACCTAATCTTGGAGGTAGTATCCCATTACTTTTGCATATTCTATTCATTATAAGTAAATTACTATGTCCAGCTCACACTTAAGAGAAGGGATTATGCCAAGGCATGAATGCACCAAGGTTGTTCCCTGGTGGTTCAGTGGTAAAGAATCTGCCTGCCAATGCAGGAGACGCAGGTTCAATCCCTGGGTGGGGAAGATGCCCTAGAGAAGGAAACAGCAACCCACTTTAGTATTCTTGCCTGGGAAATCCCATGGATAGAGGAGTCTGGTGGGCTACAGTCCATGGGGTCGCAAAAGAGTCAGACATGACTTATCGGCTAAACAACAAAAACAATGAATACCAGGAGGTGAGGGATCACTGGGAGGATTTTTAGAAGGCTGCCTCCCACAAACATTAGTCTTTCTTCTCATTCTTTCTCTTTGCAATTTGTTTTTATGTCTGTTAGCTTAGGCAACATGGTGTCATTCTTACTTGTGTTAGAAAAACTGTGTGTGTCTTTCCTTTACTCTCATACTATTGCCACACTCACAATACTTCTGTCATCACATATGTGTGAGATTTTCCCCACAAGCAGTTCTCTGGGATATCAGCTGGGTTGCAAAGTCGTGTCTGACTCTTTGCAACCCTATGGGCTGTAGCCCTCCAGGCTGCTCTGTCCTTGGGATTCTCCAGACAAGAATACTGGAGTGGGTTGCCATTTCCTCCTCCAGGGGATCTTCCGATGCAGGGATTGAACCCGCGTCTCTTCCCTCTTCTGCATTGGCAGGCAGGTCCCTTACCACTAGCGCCACCTGGGAAGGACATTAATTCAATTCTGACAAAGTCCACCTGGAGATAGTGTCAGATCCCTCCGGTTAAGGGTTCAGTTCCAAAAGCCTGTCTCTCCTTCCCACTTCAGACACCAGTCAAAGTCTGGGTTGTTACCCATGCTTCTGAAAGGAAAGGAAGGGAAAGTTAGTAGTACAGTCGTGTCTGACTCTTTGCGATCCCATGGACGGTAGCCCACCAGGTCCGCTGTCCATGGAATTCTCCAGGCAAGAGTACTGGAGTGGGTTGCCATTCCCTTCTCCAGGGGATCTTCCCGACCCAGAGATCGAACCTGGGTCTCCTGCATTGCAGGTAGATTCTTTACCAACTGAGCTACTAGGGAAGCCCTTGCTTCTGAACCATTGGTTATAGAACAGAAGTTCCCAGAACCCGCTCCTCGGATTTGATTAATTTACTAGAACGGCTCACAGAGTGCAGGAAAACAGCTTACTGCTTACCAGTCTATCTAAAGAGAGATGATAAAGGATACAGATGCAGAGAACAAGGAAGAGATGCACAGGACAAGGTATGTGGGAAGCGGTGCAGAGCTCCGTGCCTTCACCAGGTACACCAATCTCCCAGCACCTATGCATCACCAACCTGGAAGCTCTCTGAAACCTGCACTTTGGGGTGGTTCTTTTGGCAGCACTGGGTCTGCATTGCTGCGCATGGGCTCTTCACTGCTGCGCTGTGGCTTTCTCTAGTTGCAGGGAGTGGCGGTTACTCTCTAGTTACAGTGTAGGGGCTTCTTATTGTGGTGGCTTCTCTTGTTGTGGAGCACTGGCTCTCGGCAGTGCATGGGCTTGAATAGTTGTGGCGCCAGAGCTTAGTTGCCGTGTGGAATGTGGGATCTTATTTTCCAGACCAGGGATTGAACCCATGTCTACCAGCAACACCACCCCTGCATTGGCAGGCAGATTCTTAACCACTAGACCACCAGGGAAGTTCCTGCAGAGATTTTTATAGAGACTTCATCACATAGGCATGATCACTCATTAAATCCATTTCCAATTCTTCTCTGGATGATGGGGAGTAAGACTGAATAGTTTCAAGCATCTATTCACTACTTGGTCTTTCTGGTGATCACCCACCATCTAGAAGCCCATCAAAAGTCATGTCATTAGAACAAAAGACACTTCTATCACCCAGAGAAAAGATTCCAAGAGATTTAGGAACTCTGTGTCAGGATCCAGGGTCAAAACACAAATATTAGAACAAAAGATGTTCCTAGTGCTTTTATCACTTAGGATATTTTAGGAGTTCTGTGCCTGAACCTAAGGGCACCACATATATTAGCACACACATGGCTGGCTGTCAGTAAATGCTGAATGACCACATGCATACACTTTCAGATTTCATGAGCTCCAAGTCAATACCTTTATCCAGCTGTCTGTATCGAGGTTGAAGATCATCCATTATAGGGCTGATTGTTCCTGACCATCCAAATATTGTTCTTCCTGATGACTCTCTTGGTACAGAATGAAGTTGTGAACAAGCCAAAAGAATACATAAAGACTCTTATACTGGAAATTTACGAGTTGTGCATTGACTCACCTTTATGAGTAATCTCATATTAATATTTATTTTAGCAGGGAAACTGCAGTGTGTTTTGGATGGTGGTCAACTTAAGGAAAGTTGAGCTCCCTCAGCAACCACAAGACAAATAAATAATAGCAAAATGTGGCTCCTCTCTAGAATTTTTATTTTAGTCTTTGAAATCTATTTTACTTTTTTAAATTTTATTAATTTGTTAAGTGAAGGATAATTGCTTTACAGAATTTTGTTCTTTTCTGTCAAACATCAATAAGAATCAGCCATAGATACTTCCTCCCAAACATCAGTCCCATCTCCTTCCCCATTCCACCCTTCTAGATTGTTGCAGAGGCCCTATTTGAGTTCCCTGAGTCATGCAGCAAATTCCCATTGGCTATCTGTTTTACATATGGCATTGCAAGTTTCCATGTTACTTTCTCCATACATCTCAGCCTCTCCCTCCTCCCTTCCCCCCATGCCCATAGGTTTGTTCTCTAAATTCATCAGTACCTATATATATATATATATATATATACACTAATATATATTTATATTTCTCTTACTTCACTCTGTACAATAGGCTCTAGGTTCATCCACCTCATTAGAACTGACTCTAATGTGCTCCTTTTTATGGCTGAGTAATATTCTATTCTACATATGTACCACAGCTTCTTTATCCATTCATTTGTCAGTGGACATCTGGGTTGCTTCCATCTTCTAGTTATTGTAAACAGTGCTGCAATGAACATTGGGGTACACGTGTCTTTTTCAATTTTGATTTCTTCAGGATGTATGCTTAGTAGTGGGATTGCTGAGTCATACAGTAATTTTATGCCTAGTTTTTAAAGGAATCTCCATATTGTCTTCCATAGTGGCTGTATCAGTTCACATTCCCACCAGCAATGCAAGAAGTTTCCCTTTTCTCCACACCCTCTCCAGCATTTATTGTTTATAGACTTTTTGATGATCGCCATTCTGACTGGTATGAGGTGGTATCTCATTGTAGTTTTGATTTGCATTTCTCTAATAATGAGTGATGTTAAGGATCTATTTAGGATGCTTTCTTGGCAATCTGATATTCTGCATACTAAATTTTAAGATTCCCTAGAAATTAGAACCATCTGGGTGCATTTCCAGACTTCTTCTTTTTTTTTTTTTTTTTACAGCTCTATTCATCTTTATTTTGTCTAGGTTTTTGTCTTCAGGTAAACTGAAGATATTCTTCTGTGATTAAAAAAAAAAGACAAAGTCAATTAAAAGTACAATCTCTATAAATACCAAAATATCTAACAGAATACTCTATTGTGCATATTCTTTTACTTATGAAGATTATAATTTCATCAAAAGCTAAAATGCAAAAAAGCAAAATGGCTGTCTGAGGAGGCCTCAGACAGCTGTAAATAGCTGAGAAAAGAGAAGTGAAAAGCAAAGGAGAAGAGTAAAGATATACCCATTTGAATGCAGAGTTCCAAAGAATAGCAAGGAGAGATAAGAAAGCCTTCCTCAGTGATCAGTGCAAAGAAATAGAGGGAAACAATAGAATGGGAAAGACTAGAGATGGCTTCAAGAAAATGAATGATACCAAGGGAAAATTTCACGCAAAATGGGCTCAATAAAGGACAGAAATGGTATGGATCTAACAGAAGCAGAAGATAGTAAGAAGAGGGGGCAAGAATACACAGAACAACTATACAAAAAAGATCTTCACGACCCAGATAATCACGATGGTGTGATCACTCACCTAGAGCCAGACATCCTGGAATGTGAAGTCAAATGGGCCTTAGGAAGCATCACTACAAACAAAGCTAGTAGAGGTGATGGAATTCCAGTTGAGTTATTTCAAATCCTAAAAGATGATGCTGTGAAAGTGCTGCACTCAATATGCCAGCAAATTTGGAAAACTCAACAGTGACCACAGGACTGGAAAAGGTCAGTTTTCATTCCAATCCCAAAGAAAGGCAATGCCAAAGAATGCTCAAACTACTGCACAATTGCACTCATCTCATATGCTAGTTAAGTAATGCTCAAAATTTTCCAAGCCAGGCTTCAGCAATACGTAAACCATGAACTTCCAGATGTTCAAGCTGGTTTTAGAAAAGGCAGAGGAACCAGAGATCAGATTGCCAACATTCATCAAAAAAGCAAGAGAATTCCAGAAAAAAAACATCTATTTCTGCTTTATTGACTATGTCAAAGCCTTTGACTATGTGGATCACAATGAACTGTGGAAAATTCTTAAAGAGATGGGAATACCAGACCACCTGACCTGCCTCTTGAGAAACCTGTATGCAGGTCAGGAAGCAACAGTTAGAACTGGACATGGAACAACAGACTGGTTCCAGATAGGAAAAGGAGTACGTCAAGGTTGTATATTGTCATCCTGCTTATTTAACTTACATGCAGAGTACATCATGAGAAACACTGGGCTGGATGAAGCACAAGCTGGAATCAAGACTGCTGGGAGAAATATCAATAACCTCAGATATGCAGGTGACACCACCCTTATGGCAGAAAGTGAAGAACTAAAGAGCCTCTTGATGAAAGTGAAAGAGGAGAGTGAAAAAGTTGGCTTAAAGCTCAACATTCAGAAAACTAAGATCATGGCATCTGGTCCCATAACTTCATGGCAAATAGATGGGCAAACAGTGGAAACAGTGGCAGACTTTATTTTGGGGGGCTCCAAAATCACTGAAGACAGTGACTGCAGCCATAAAATTAAAAGACGCTTATTCCATGGAAGGAAAGTTGTGACCAACCTTGACAGCATATTAAAAAGCAGAGACATTACTTTGCCAACAAAGGTCCATCTCATCAAGGCTATGGTTTTTCCAGTAGTCATGTATGGATGTGAGAGTTATGTACGGACTATGAAGAAAGCTGAGCACCAAAGAATTGATGCTTTTGAACTATAGTGTTGGAGAAGCCTCTTGAGAGTCCCTTGGACTGCAAGGAGATCCAACCAGCTCATCCTAAAAGAAATTAGTCCTGAATGTTCATTGGAAGGACTGATGCTGAAGCTGAAACTCCAATACTTTGGCCAGCTGATGGGAAGAGCTGACTCATTTGAAAAGACCCTGATGCTGGGAAAGATTGAAGGCGGGAAGAGAAGGGGACGACAGAGGATGAGATGGTTGGATGTCATCACTGACTCAATGGATGTGAGTTTGAGTAAACTCCAGGAGTTGGTGATGGACAGGGAGGCCTGGCATGCTGCAGTCTATAGGGTTGCAAAGAGTTGGACACAACTGAGTGAGTGAACTGAACTGAATATATTTAGTAATTATAGTAATATTTATATATATTATAAATAATAGCAATAACAAAGACAGATGTTACAAAACTGAATAAAGCTAAGATATTATAACAGATATGTTAAAGTCATGTCATGTTTTCTCCATTAGCAGATTTCCTAAAAGATCCTATTAAAGGTATACTATCAAGTGGAATGTCTGTGTAGTAGAGGTTATGGGATGGAGATGTCTAAATCTGAAGTCCAGCATGGAAACTGTTTGGGTTATAAATTTGGAAAGAGGGTGGGATGGGGCATATGGCACCAGTAGATATTAGAGATGATGGGTATTGACTAGTGTCTAGGTGGAGGCAAGAGGCAACCCTGATGCTGATGTGGACTGAAATATGTCTGTGTCTGTGGGACATCTTGGCCAGTGTCTGAAACTCCAGTGCAGGTCGATCAAAGAACTAAACTTCTCAGTGAAAATGACACAGTAATATTTCAGAGTGTAGAGTGGGTGGTCTGCACCTATAGAGGGAGAAATGTCATGTGGTGGCAACCAGAGCTGGGAAACATTTGAAACTTTAGCAGAAGCAAGAGAATATTCTTATCCTTGCTCCTATCTCTATGTTTCCCCTCCCCCTTTTCTATTTTACTGCACCGGATCTTAGTTGCTCTATGTGGGATCTTTCTCGCATCATGCGGGATCTTTAGTTGTGGCATGCGGGATCTAATTCCCTGACCAGGGATCAAACCCGGGCCTCTTGCATTGAGACCATGAAGTCTTAACCACTGGACCACCAGGGAGTCCCTAGATGATCCCTTTCTAATACCCTTTCATGAGAAGAGCCCTGGAGAAGGAAATGGCAACCCACTCCAGTATTCTTGCCTGGAGAAGCCCATGAACAGAGAAGCCTGGCAGGCTGCAGTCCATGGGGTTGCAAGAGTCAGACACAATTTAGTGACTAAACCACCACCACGATGAGAAGAGCCACTGATAACCTCACTGATAAAGGTCAGGACCTCTATTAGCCATTATTTCACTGGTGTGTAGAGTTATTCTGCCTTAAAACTCAGGACTTATTCATGGCACTCAACTGTGTACTTTCTGTCTCAGGCTCTGGCAGGGCCTGATCCCTCGAGGCAGAGTAGCCATCCATCACTTCCACACTATATACGTGGTTAGATAAGTGGACTTGTGGCTCCCTTTGAATCTTCTCTGTCTGGATAATATTTAGGCCTCTATCCTTAAGCCCTGTGCCCAAAGTAGCTTCCACAGAGAGCCCTGCATTAGGGGTTATTTGATGTCAGTAAAGTGTGGGCAGAGGCAGAGATCATTATGATACTGTCTATACTTGTGACACTGTCTATACTTCCTTTATTCTCCTTTTCTAGAATGATGGCTTTGAAGGAACCAATGTAATCTGCATTTCTCTGGCTCTTTTGAAGCAGAGTCCTACTCCTTAAAAAAAAAAAAAAAAAAAAAAGGAAACATCCCTTTAGATTTAACCAGAAGCAGACAACTAAAATGTATAAACAACTAGCAAGTGTGGTCATCATCCTTTTGGCATTGTTTTTCCCACTGCTCTCAGTCTAATTCCCCTCCAGTGAGTACGTGTCATATCTTCCATTAGGTGCTGTGGCCACTTCTGCTTGTTTCTTCCTTTTCCTACCAAGCATTATGACTATTTCCTCTAAGGTATCAATACATCTACCAGGCACCACTGTCTGTACTGAGCACTGCTTCTATCTCCTCTGGGAACTGCGACACCCACAGGAAACCAGTGACATTGACAGACTCTGCTGCTGCCCCCTGGTAATATCCTCTGTGGCATCTATCAGCTAACAGTGCTACTTCTCTAGATGACAGTTGCCTACTAGAGACAGCTGCTTTTTTCTCCAGCCGCCACAAAAGTCTGCAGGCACGGCCCTCTCTGCCTGCTATTATTGCAGTTGCCTGACACCAGCACTGATGGGCTGAAATCCCTGAAGTACCAATGCTAAGGAATGTGCTGGATAGGCATGCTGGGTTTAGCAGGACAAACATCAAGATGCCCTGTTAAATTTAAATTTCTCGTAAATAATAAGTAACACTTTAGTCCCATATATTGGTGTGATGTAATATTGAGGACCTATTTATACTAAAAAAAAAAAAAACAAAAAAACTGTTGTTTACCTGAAATTCAAATTTAACCAGGAATCCTTGTTTATCTGATAACCCTAGTGTGGGACAAGTGGAGAATTAGTGCTTCTTTCTCCAATTGCAATTAACTCCATTTGAAATGGACCAAAGCAGTCATTACCATAACCTAAAATACTGACTTTTTAGTGCAGACAGCTTTTGCAGTTTTTATGAACATCCTTTTATAAATCTATGACATGGATTTGATTCCATGGGAATTGGTTCATGGATAAAAATCAAGTTAAAATCACGTCACTCCAACCCACTCCCCATCCCTTGACTAAGGCTTTATTAGGCAAACATTCATAATGGCCTGGCCTTCCTTTCCCCTTCAGATAAGTTCTCTCCATTGAGGACAAAAAGAGAGATGGAGGAGGAGGTTATCACAACCAGATAGTAAAACATATTATAAACTCCCTGTAATTAAAACAATGCAATACTAATACATGAAAAGACTAATCAAGATTTTAAATCTTTTAAATCTTAAACTAGGAACATCAGTGTGAACTCTATTATTTCCTTTTTAATTTCCCTAACTCTGTATAGTCCAAATGCTATGGATACATCTAGTGACAAGATTGGACCCTGTATACCATTCCTCAGTAAAAGGATCTAGAATTCCTTGGAAGAATGGCCAGTTCCAGATCTGGAGCAAAAAATAGAGAAGATAAGCCAGGGACCAGAATGCAAGGAAGCTATCAACGTCTTGTCTAAAAGACTGTATACTGTGGTTATCACTGGCCAAAAATGGGAATATATAAACATCAAAAGTAATAATAAATTCAATTGATCAAATATTTAAAACCCACAAATTCATAATTATACTGAAAAAGTAAAATTCCACACCCTGGACACAATTGTAAGTAGCTAGTTACCAACCCCTTTAAAGGAAGGAATTTGGTATTTCTCATGTCTTTCCTGTATGAACAGTATTTCAGGGTAAACAAACAGCCTTTTTACAATTTTTACAAAAGTGATGCTACTAAGTGATAATTTAGTGATAACTAAGCTACTAATTTCTGATAACTAGAAAATCAACATTTTATAATCCCTAATAAAATAGATTCAGGCTACCATCATAATGGATAAAAGCATTAGATGAAATATTGATGGGAGTCCCGATGATCAGTCTTAAAGCAGATATTGTGGACCTCCTGATGTGATGCAGCATGAAGCACACAGCACAACCTAGGAAGTATTCCTGCCCAAACAGGTGGATGTGAGACAAATTAAGCCTCTAAAGCCAAACTACTCATACAGGAAATGTGGCAAGAAAAGGGAGCAAGGTAAATGGAAGAAAACAGATAAATCCAAAATGAAGGGATAGTCTATGCAACAGCTAACCCAGAGTGATAGTCCTTATGCATTAATGTAGCTAAATCTTGTTGTCATTCAGCCACTCAGTCCTGACTCTCTGAGACCCCATGGACTACAGCATGCCAGGACTCCTATCCTTCACCATCTCCCGGAGCCTGCTCAAACTCATGTCCATCAAGTCAGTGACACCATCCAACCATCTCATCCTCTTTCATCCCCTTCTCCAGCTTTCAATCTTTCCCAGTATCAGGATCTTTTCTAATGAGTCAGCCCTTCGCATGAGGTGGCCAAAGTAGTGGAGTTTCAGCATCAGTCCTTCCAATGAATATTCAGGGTTAATTTTCTTTAGGATTGACTGGTTTGATCTCCTTGCGGTCCAAGGGACTCTCAAGAGTCTTCTCCAACACCATGGTTCAAAAGCATCAATTTTTTGACGCTTGGCCTTCTTTGTGGTCCAATTCTCACATCCATACATGACTACTGGAAAAACCATAGCTGTGACTAGATGAAGCTTTGTTGGCAAAGTAATGTCTCTGTTTTTCAATATGTTGTCTAGGTTGGTCATAGCTTTTCTTCCAAGGAGCAAGCATCTTTTAATTTCATGGCTGCAGCACCATCTGCAGTGATTTTGGAGCCCCCACAAAAAATGTCTCTCACTGTTTCCATTGTTTCCCCATTATATGCCATAAAGTGATGGGACCTGATGCCAAGATCTTAGTTTTTTGAATGTTGAGCTTTAAGCCAACTTTTTCACTCTCCTCTTTCACTTTCATTAAGATGCTCTTTAGTTCCTCTTAGTCCCTAGTTATTCAAATACTAATCTAAGTGTTTCTCTGAAGGTATTTTATAAATGAAATTAAAGTCCTGATCAATTGCCTTTAGGTAAGGGGTTACAAAGAGTCAGACAGGATTTATGGACTGAACAACAAAAACAAGGGAGATTATCCTAGATGATCTGGGTGGGTCTGATTCAATAAGCTCAAAGAATTTAAGAGCAAAACTGAAGCTTCCTGGAAGAAGAAATTCTACCAAAATGTCATAGTTTCAACTCATACCCAAGAGTTCCAACCTTCCTTCCTGACAGCATGCTCTATGGATTTCCAGCTTGCCATAATAGCCCTGACAACTGAGTCAATTTCTTGCAATAAATCTCTTAGAATATATTTCCTACTTGTTCTGTTTCTCTAGTCTAATGCTAACACACCCAGTTTTTGTAACAAGTTGATAGCATGAAAAAAGCAGAATGGATAGACTGTTCTAAATTTTAAAACTTAACAATCAAACGCAAGGAGAGGCTATAAACAGTTATGCTGAGATCAGTGATCATAGAACACAGCGATGAAGGATTGTTTGGATTCTAATTCAAAACAAATTAGTACAAATTTATTATCTGTAAAAAGACATGTTTCACATAATCTGGAAATATAATAATGAACCAGCTGCTTCTAGTCTTTGTTTTCCATGTAGCAGAGTAATAAATTGACCTGAGTTTTGCTCTTTCAGAATAGATTTTGCCATTTCCCATTAGTCTGTCTGTTGGACAACAAAGACCCAAAAAACCATGGTGAACAGCTTCCAGGATTGGAGCAAGTATTCTTATGTTGTTCTTGAATTTCCTCACTTCATTTTCCCTGGCCCTGTCTTTATGCATCGGATTGATTTTTCCTTGCATTATACATGATGGTTTGAGGCTCATGTTTGCATAAGGAGAAACATGACTTTCATCTGTATTATTAATAGGCACAGCTGGTTTAGGAAAAAACAGACTTCCAGAGGGAAGAGCTTAAAGAAGTAAAGATGGTTGATACGGTTTAGTTGCTAAATTGTATTCGACTCTTGCGACCCCATGGACTGTAGCCTGCCAGGCTCCTCTGTCAATGGGATTTTCCAGGCAAGAATACTGGAGTGGGTTGCCATTTCCTTCTCCAGGGGATCTTCCTGACCCGGGGATTGAACCCAGGTCTCCTGCACTGCAGGAATCAAAATGGCTGATTGATAGTAGTAAAACATTTATAGTGGTAAAATATTGTGAAAGGATCCGATAGTTGGGGAAGAAAATGTTAACTTGTCTCCTAGCCAAAAAATGTTGTCAGGGAGGTGAATTCCTCTGGTTTCAGTAAGGTAGAAAGCCATTCAAAGAAAAAGCAGATAATGGCAGAAAAATTGGAATTCCTGGGGTCAAACTGAGATGGCTAAGGCCGAAAATAAGCTTGCCTGTGGTGAGGGATGAGTTATGACAAAGGAAGGTGGGCGGTGAAGAGTTCTGTTAAGATTAGTGATCACAGTACATTGTAATGAAGGATTGTGGGGGAGGGTGTTAGGAGGTGGCTTGGATTAACATAATAACCCTGGGGGTAGGTAGTATATCAGCAGTGGCCACAGGACTGGAAAAGGTCAGGTTTTTTTGTTTTTTTTTAAAAGGTCAGTTTTCATTCCAATCCCAAAGAAAGGCAATGCCAAAGAATACTCAAACTACCGCACAATTGCACTCATCTCACACGCTACTAAAGTAATGCTCAAAATTCTCCAAGCCAGGCTTCAGCAATGTGAACCATGAACTTCCAGATGTTCAAGCTGGTTTTAGAAAAGGCAGAGGAACCAGAGATCAAATTGCCAACATCTGCTGGATCATCGAAAAAGCAAGAGAGTTCCAGAAAAACATCTATTTCTGCTTTATTGACTATGCCAAAGCCTTTGACTGTGTGTATCACAATAAACTGTGGAAAATTCTGAAACAGATGGGAATACCAGACCACCTGACCTGCCTCTTGAGAAATCTGTATGCAGGTCAAGAAGCAACAGTTAGAACTGGACATGGAACAACAGACTGGTTCCAAATGGGAAAAGGAGTACGTCAAGGCTGTAACCCTGCTTGTTTAACTTATATGCAGAATACCTCATGAGAAACATTTGGCTAGATGAAGCACAAGCTGGAATCAAGATTGCCAGGAGAAATATCAATAACCTCAGATATGCAGATGACACCACCCTTATGGCAGAAAGTGAAGAAGAACTAAAGAGCCTCTTGATGAAAGTGAAAGAGGAGAGTGAAAAAGTTGGCTTAAAGCTCAACATTCAGAAAACTAGGATCATGGCATCTGGTCCCATCACTTCATGGCGCATAGATGAGCAAACAGTGGAAACAGTGGCTGACTTTATTTTGGGGGCTCCAAAATCACTGCAGATGGTGATTGCAGCCTTGAAATTAAAAGACACTTGCTCCTTGGAAGGAAAGTTGTGACCAACCTTGACAGCATATTAAAAAGCAGAGACATTACTTTGTCAACAAAGGTCCATCTCATCAAGGCTATGGTTTTTTCCAGTGGTCATGTATGGATGTGAGAGTTAAGAAAGCTGAGCACCGAAGAATTGATGCTTTTGAACCGTGGTGTTGGAGAAGACTCTTGAGAGTCCCTTGGACTGCAAGGAGATCCAACCAGTCGATCCTAAAGGAGATCAGTCCTGGGTGTTCATTGGTAGGACTGATTTTGAAGCTGAAACTCCGATACTTTGGCCACCTGATGCGAAGAGTTGACTCATTGGAAAAGACCCTGATGCTGGGAAAGATTGAGGGCAGGAGGAGAAGGGGATGACAGAGGATGAGATGGTTGGATGACATCACTAACTCAATGGAAATGGGTTTGGGTGGACTCCGGGAGTTGCTGATGGACAGGGAGTCCTGGTGTGCTGCAGTTCATGGGGTTGCAAAGAGTTGGACATGACTGAGCGACTGAACTGAACTGAACTGAGGTAGTATAGAGAGCTATCTCTCCCCCAAGACCCAGATAGATCTTTAGGGAAATGGGGTGGTAAAATCACTCATTTAAAACAGTTGCCAAACACTACGGTCCATTTTCTTGACCTGCTCTGGCTTAATACTGAGCACCAGCACCTCATTAGAAAAGCTATGACAAAGCTAGACAGCATATTAAAAAGCAGAAAAATTACTTTGCTGACAAAAGTTCACATAGTCAAAGCTTTGGTTTTTCCAGTAGTCTGTATGGATGTGAGAGTTGGGACTATAAAGAAAGCTGAGTGCCGATGAATTGATGCTTTTGAACTATGGTGTTGGAGAAGACTCTTGAGAGTCCCTTGGACTGCAAAGAGGTCAAACCAGTCCATCCTAAAGAAAATCAGTCCTGAATATTCATTTAAAGGATTGATGCTGAAGCTGCAATACTTTGGCCACCTGATGCAAAGAACTGACTCATTAGAAATGACTCTGATGCTGGGAAAGATTGAAGGCAGGAGAAGGGGATGAAAGAGTATAAGACGGTTGGATGGCATCACTGACTCGATGGACATGAGTTTGAGTAAGCTCCAGGAGTTGGTGATGGACAGGGAAGCCTGGCATAGTGCAGTCCACGGGGTCACAAAGAGTCAGCCATGACTGAGCAACTGAACTGAACCTTTGTGGTATAGACTTAAAAGCTAATATTTTAAGTTGCTTGCTCTGACAGCAAGATACAGAATAGACTGAATAAGTATGTTTCAGGATAGATTGATCAGCTAAGGTATGCTAACGTATCTGTGGCCACTGATCTAATATGGAACTTTGAGATGATAGGAATAAACAAGAAAGGGTTATACCCAATAGTAAAGTACAGTAGTAAAACATGAGGTTCTGAATTCAGACAGTGGGTTTGAATCCTTGCTCTGCCATGTATGCACTATGTGAACTTGGGCGAGTTATTGCACCTCTCTAGGACTGTTTTCTTGTCTGTAAAACTGAGATGATATTAGTATCCTTAACATCTGTCTTTTAGGACCATTGTGAGACTTATAGGAGATAACACATACACAGCACTAAGAACTCCAAAAAAAAAAAAAAAAAAAGGATTAAAAAAAATGAGAAGAAATTTTAACAAAGGTACAAGATACCAGAATGCTTTAAGAGACAGAAAGATCTCTCTTCGTATGATTGAGTCTGAGCAACCAGAAGAAATATTGAAGCCATTTTGATATAGAAATTGTTGTGTTCAGGTGCCATTACTGTAATATTCATTCCTATAGGAGAGAGCCTATGTAATTAGGGAAGTATAGGATTGCTACACCAATGAAAGTTAACATTAATCAATGTTGACTTGGGAATCATCTGTATACAGGTGATAATTGCAGCTATGAGTGCATGAGCTCTCTGAGTGTTTAAAAATAAAAGCAGAGGACTGAGGCCAGAGCTTGAGAAGCAGCAGCCTGAGACAGGGAGTCAGTCAAATATAAAAACCTCAAAGTTTAGTATCCTGGAAAATGATGATGCTTTCATCTTAACTGTAGATGACTTGTTCCTCTGTGTTCTACCTTGATCTAATTAAAAGCAGTAATACATTGTGAGTGAAAGCACTAGTCGCCAGAAAATTTCTGGATTCTAACCCAGTTTAGTTAACTTGCTCTTTAGTCCTCAGGTGAATCATTTCCCACCTTTGGATCTCAGGTTCCTCATCTATAAAAGAAGAGGACAAGATGACTTATTAGTTCTTCCTACTCTATGATTTTATGAATTATATACAGGAAGTTAAAAGTGTTTACAACCCATAGCCACTGAAAGCCTTCCTCAAATATTCCCACAGCCCTATCACAGATGTTTAGTGACCTTATGAAAAGCAGGAGACACTGGACAAACTTTCCTAGAAAAAATATTTCAAAATTCTCTCAAATTTTCCTGGTCTTCACTAAAGGACTGTGTTTACTACAATTTTAATGAAGCCTCTGTTTTAACTGGAAAATACATACATAAACTATGGCAATCTGAATATACATTACAAATTGCAAGATTCATTACAAGAGGATACTACTTCTTATAAAAGGATTAACTTAGAGATTTCTTCTCCCATAACTTTTAAAAATTTTTTCTTAAAACTGTCATTGATTTACAAACTTGTATTAGTTTCAGGTATACAGCAAAGTGATTCAGTTATATATAGATTCTTTTCAATTATAGGCTATTACAAGATATTGAATATCGTTGACCTTGCTTACCTATTTTATGTAGTATCTGTCAATCCCAAACTCCTAATTTATCCCTCCCTCCATAACTGTTTATATCTATGGCTTCCTACAAACATTTTTCCTCCACTTTTTCTGTATATTAAAGAAAAATAAAGGCTTCCTTATCTTGCTACAAAACAATTTCATAAGTCCTATTCCAAAGAGAACTTCTAATCTCTTTTATTATGGTTTTTAAGATAATCCTTACTACTATCCTACTGGTTTACATTCTAGCTAATTTATCATGCTTGTGCAAAGTTAAGAAAAGAGCTGTACTGATGAGAAAGAATTATCTAGAGATGTCTGTAATAACATCAATTTAATGTTGATTTTAAAATATTTAAGCCTTGTAATCTTGCCTAAAGTCCAGTCCTTATTATATTCTCCATGAACTATATAAGAGTACTGGCCCTATTTCATAAAATTGAAGGCAATTTGTAGAGTGATTTTCCTGACTTCCAGGCTCAGATCAGGTTGAAATATAAAGTCTCTTAGAATTTAAACAGATGTGTTTTCCTCCCAACATCGGTAAGGTATAACTGGCATCATTAAGGTATAATAAACTGCACGTGATAGAAGTGTACAATTTGAGAGATTTTGACACACGTATACACCTATGAAATGTGTGTTAGTTGCTCAGGGTATGATTCTTTGTGACCCCATAGACGGTAGCCCACCAGGCTCCTCTGTCCATGGGATTCTCCAGGCAAGAGTACTGGAGCAGGTTGCCATTCCCTTCTCCAGGGGATCTTCCTGACCCAAGGATTGAACCTGGGTCTCCTGCAATGCAGGCAAATTCTTTACCGTCTGAGCCACCAGTGAGGCCATACACCCATGAAACCATTACTAGAATCAAGAAAATGAACCTATCTATCACCCCCAAAAGTTTTCTCTTGCCTCTAAGTAATTCCACCCTCCCATTCATCTCTACCCTGGCCCCTTTTCATCCCTCACTTCAAGTAAACACTGCTTTCTGTATCACTATAGTTTGGATTCTCTAGAATTTTATATCAGTGAAATCACTGTGTGAATTGTCTTTTAGTCTGATTTCTTTCACTCAAAATAATTATTTTGAGATTTATCCATGTTTTTAAGATTCATCCATGTTTTCCAATTTGGGCCTGTTACAAATAATGATGCAATGAATATTCATGTATAAGTCTTTATGGGTAAATACCTAGGAGTAGAATGGCTGGATCATATGGTAGATGTGCATAACTTTAAAAAATGGCCAAATTTTTTCCCAGAAATAGTTGTATCATTTTGCATTCCCAACATGCATCCTATGAGAATTCCTGTCATTCCACATCCTTACCTACTTTATATGATCAGTCTTTTTAATTTTAGCCATTCTGTTGACTAGGATGTGCAGTGATATCTCATTGTACTTTAAACTTGCATTTCCTTGATGGTAATGTTGTTGAGCATATTTTTAATGTTCTTATTTTGTCATCCATGTATTTTCTTAGATGTGGTGCCTATTTAAATTTTTTGTCCATTTAAAAAAATTGGTTGTCTTATTGAATTTTAACAGTTCTTTATATATTATAGTTAGAAGTCCATTGTCAAATATATGTTTTGCAAATACTTGCTCCCAGTCTATGGCTTGCCTTTTCATTTTAAGTGCGTTTTGAAAAGCAGAAGTTTTAATTTTAAGGAAGTGAAATTTAGTAAATATAATTTTTCCCTTTTATGGATTGTGCTTTTTGTGCTATTTTCTTAATCTTTGCCAAATTCAAGATCACTAAAAATTTTCTCCTATGTTCTCTTCTATAACATTTATAATTTTAGCACTTAAATTTAGATTTATGATCCATTTTTGGTTACCTTTTGAATATGGAATGAGGACAGGATCAAGATTCTTTTCATTTTTTATTTTTATTTTTATCATATGCTATCCAATTGTTTCAGCATCATTTGTTAAAAGGATTATCCTTCCCCCATTGAATTGCATGGGCATATTTGTTGAAAATCAATTTACCATATTTGTGCAGGTCTATTTCTGCATTCTGTTCAGTTAACTCCATTTTGTCTGTCTTTACACTGATACCACACTGTGTTATTACTGTATCTCATAGTCTTGAAGTCAGGTAGTATAAGTCCCTCAACTTTGTTGTTTTTCATCAGTTTTGGCTACTCTAGGCAGCATTTTCATAGAAATTTTAGAACCAGCTTGGTAATTTCCACAAAATGAATCTCCTTTGATTTTTATTAGACTTGCCCTGTCTACAGATCAATTCAGAGAAAAAAATGATATTTTAGAAATATTGAATCTTCTGAACCATGAACATGACATATCCCTGTATTTAGATGTTTAATTTCTCTCACGGTATTTCATAGTTTCCAGTTTATATGTCTTTCACATTTTGGTCAAGTGTATCCCTAAGTTTATGTATGTGTGTGTGTGTGTCTTGGCATTTTTTTGCTGCTAAAGGGTACTTTAAAACTTCAAAGTCTAATTCTTCATTATTACTATAGAAAAATAAACTGATTTTTATATATTGACTTGGTATCCTATGAAACTCACTTCTCGTTCGAGTAGTTTTTTTTGGTAATATTCCATGGTATTTTTGCCTGAAAATACAGTGTTGAACTTTTTTCCTTCCAATGTGAATGCGTTTTTAAAAGTTTCTTTGTCTAGTTTTATTGCAGTGACTAGAATCTCCTACTCTACATTTAATTGAAGGCAATTTTTCAAAGATATAGACCTAACTCCTGGCCCAGATTAGGCTCAACTATAGGACCTTGTTTAATTAGATATTTAAAAATCACAATGTATGGTTCATTTTTAGGCTCTTTGCTTTTCTCACATTCAAATATTCATCAAATGTCCAAATGTTGAACAATTATTGAATGCTATTGTCAAGGAGATAATCCTCAGTACACTCTCCATAAGGTATAAAAAAGGAGTACACATTGTAAATCAACTATATTTCAATAAAAAAAATTTTTAAGAGTACACAGGCCATAGACCTGGCCCTAATGACCTCTCACCATCTTATTTAGACAGTTTAAACAAGAAGCTCAGGGTTTGGTCAGCTTGGGTTTGAATCTGCCTCTGCTGCTTACTAATTGATTGACTTTGGAAAGCTTGACTTTCTTAAGCCTGTTTCTTCAACTAAAATGAGAATATTAATAATACTTACACACCTCATAGAATTGCTGTAAGGATTAAATGAATTAATACCTTTAAAGAACTTAGAACAGGACTTGTGCTCATGTACTCAGTTGTATCTGACTCTTCGCTATGGCCCTGTGGAATGTAGCCCACCAGGCTCCTCTGTTCATGGAATTTTCCAGGCAAGAATACCAGAGTGGGTTGCCATTTCCTACTCCAGGGGATCTTCCCAACTCAGGGATCAAACCTGTGTCTCTTGCATCTCCTGCATTGGCAAGCAGATTCTTTACCACTAGCACCACATGGCTTGGAACATAGGAAATGGCCAACAAATATTACCCATTATTAGAGGGCAAGATTGGGCTTCCCAGATGGCGCTAGTGGTAAAGAACCCATCTGCCAATGCAAGTAGACTTAAGAGACACGGGTTCAATCCTCGGGTTGGAAGATACCCTGGAGGAGGGCATGGCAACCCACTCCAGCATTCTTGCCTGGCAACAAGCTTAAGTAGTTTAGCTGCTAAGCATAAAGATAGTGTGAGTCATACCGGGGTCTAAACCCTTGCTCTGTTATTCACAGGCTGTGTAACTTGAAACACACTATTTAAACAAAAGCAATGCCTAAAAAGTGTCTAGTATAGTACTTGGCACACAACAGGTGCTTAATAGACAGCAATTATCCACTACGAACGTTCTGAAAAGCCATGATCTCGCCAACATGTGTTCAAAATAATAATAGTCATTTACTAGGGCTTACTGGTTTGGACCCTGTGCTGGTATATTTCCTGTATTTCTCTTTAATGCTTCTTATTCTAGCTGCTGCTTCTGCTAAGTCACTTCAATCGTGTCCGACTCTGTGCGACCCCACAGACGTCAGCCCACCAGGCTCCCCCGTCCCTGGGATTCTCCAGGCAAGAACACTGGAGTGGGTTGCCATTTCCTTCTCCAATGCAGGAAAGTGAAAAGTGAAAGTGAAGTCGCTCAGTCGTGTCCGACTCTTAGCGACCCCATGGACCGCAGCCTACCAGGATCCTCCGTCCATGGGATTTTCCAGGCAGGAGTACTGGAGTGGGGTGCCATTGCCTTTTCCGCTTATTCTAGCTAGGAGAGCATAATGGGCCCCCTTCATGTAAAGGAAATGAGATGGGCTTCCCTGGTGGCTCAGATGGTAAAGAATTCACCTGCAATACGGGAGACCTGGGTTCCATCCCTGGGTTGGCAAGATCCCCTGGAGAAGGGAATGGCTACCCACTCCAGTATTCTTGCCTGGAGAATTCCCTGGACAGAGGAGCCTGGCGGGCTGCAGTCCATTGGGGTTGCAGAGTCCGACACGACCGAGCGATTTGCACTTTCACTCGTGGAGCTATGACCAGCAGGAGGTTGGAAGCCTTCTAAGCAGTGACTTGGAATTCAAGTGCTGACCAAATCAGGGATCGCAGTACCTCTGTCACCAGGCGGGCTCTCGCCAGGGGAATAGGGCCAGCAGAGGCGGCAGTCGGCCAGGCCGCACCCACTGCCGCCCCACGGAGCCTTAGACTTGAAGAACTTGCCAGGCGAGGCCTCTGCTGCCGCCTCTAGCGCACGGGCCCGCTCTGGCCTTCGCCGCCACCCTTCCCTCTCGGATGGCCCCCGAGGCCGGGGCCTCGCAGGTCCTCAGAAGAAGCGCAGTCAGCTCGTCGAAGGTCTGGAGAAGGTTGGGCACCCTCTCCAAGCAACGCGCTGGAGGCGGGACTTAGTGCGTCACTGAAGTGCGACCCGGTCGTGGTCGGTGCCGCCGCCGCCGTCGCCGCCTGCGGGTCTGTGAGGCTGGCTGAGGCGGCGCCGCGGCTCCCGGAAGCGCGATGCCTTGAACCTGGGGTGAGCTCCGCAGCGCTAGCCTGTTGCCGGTTCCCTTCCCAGCTGCTCCTCAGCCCTCCTACAGGGAGTAGGAACACCCGCCAAGCCTCTACTGCAGCGCCGGGCTTGCGTAGGGAGTCAAGCCCCGCCCCGCCGCCGCAGTTTCTAGGCCTCGGCTTAGGAAGAGGAGCTGGCTTGGGAGGCCCTTCCATGGTCGCACTGTCTCTGACCCGGTGGTTTCCAGTGACAGGGCGTGGAAGTGGCTTGTCCCGTTTGGGGAGGGTGGTTCTGGGGGACCAGGAGAGAGGCTTTTTTCTCCTCGAGCGCGGACCTGCTTTTGAATATTGCCGCCGGCGCAGTCAGTCGGCCAGCGGACGTAGCTGTTGGTTACGAGTGCAGGTGCGCTTTGAGGCGGGGCGGTGGTGGGAGGGTGGCCGGTGTGTTGAGTTAACGCACTGGTGAGGCTGGAAACCTGTGCGCCCCCGCTGCAGTGGACACCCCATGTTAGAAACCCTTGCCTGGCTAATGGCTCAGAAATATCCAAGTCCGTCTACTTAACCCGCCCACCCTCTCTAAATTAGCTTAGGCTGCTCCCCTTCCGAAAGGCCTGAGCTTGTCAAACCAGCTTCCATGAGACCCGGCAAAGATCAGAAGTTTAACTACTACTAATTTTAGTAATCATTCCTGGAAGGGAAACTTTCTGTGCCGCTTTTGAATGATCTGTTTGTTATTTTTATCGTGTTACCGTGTTAGAATGTGGGCTTACTGTTATTGTTAATATTTATCCCCAGCCCCTTTCAGTGTACATCTCTGTATTCTGACCCTGGCTTGTTTCACTGTGCCGGATGATTCAGTTCTTGTCTCTGGCGTATTTATAAAGCGGCTGTGACCCTTCCTATGGTTTACAATTCTTAGATCTTCTACGTGGAGTGATTCTTTTGCATCTTCCTCTGCCCATTCTTATTGCTATAACATGAGCTCCATCCTTTCCGAATTTCATCTGGAACATGAGGGGCCCTGGACCAACAATCCTGAATTAGCCGCCTCTATGTTGGAAAGCATCTCCCCTCTAAGAAGCCATGCTTTCTGAATTCAGAACACAAAAATAGTATGAATATTTCTCCTTTCCTCTGATGCTGCCTGGCTGCAGTTTCTAAGTATTTTCCTCAGAATATGATTGTATGTTTCCAAAATATGTTCTTTGTCATTTGGTATAAGTGCACTTTATATTTGGTGTGTGTTACTTTTATATTTGGTGTATGTTACCACCTGTGCCATCTTAGTTCATATTTAAACACATGCCACACTTCCTTTCTCTTTCTCTTCCACAAAAGGTAGAGAAGGTCCAAAGAGAATTCTTACAAGTCTAGTTATTGCATTTTTCCAGATATGAAATGTACTAGTAAACACCCTGATGATAACAGAAATCCATGCTTTCAGTCTCCAAGTACTATCCTTTCGTAGATTTTCTTCATATGAGATTTTTGTCTGATTAAGATCTTTGAGTCTGTAACAAGCATTCCAGACTCTATAGTGTCTCTGACTAGTCTAATTGTTTCAATATGGTCTTTTATAACTTCCATAAATTTCTTGTCTTGCAGGACAGCTGATAATCTGTTTGTGATCTACAGTATAATGAGTAATAAATAGTATCTTTGGGAACCTTAGTTTTTAGTACTTTTAGCATCACTGATGCTAAATAACAGTGAAAATAGTTTCAACTATAAATATCTCTTTTTTAAGTAAAGAAATTGGTACAAAATTTCATGGAGAACAGGTTTCAGAGAGGTTTTCTAAATACCTCAGTGTTTGTGAACTAGTCATTTTGTTACACTTCTAGGCTTTTCATCTTTGTTTAATCCTTTTATGAATGGATATGGTTTAAATTTTCATGAAGTTTTTTTTTTCCAGTTACCCATGATGTGATTTTTATATCTTTATAAAGAATATTTGAACTACAAAAGTTCATTTTGTTAGAAAAAGAAGGGATCAAGTGTATGAGTTACCACACACTAGGGAATGTGGCATTTTTGGAATCCTTGATATTATGAGTTTCAGAATAACAGTTATTCTTTATTTAGAAAATCCTTCAAATGTTTTTTGAAAGCACATTGTTATCCTGCTTGAAAGGACTAAATTATAGGGGCACAATAGTATGAGAGCGGCCAGTTCTTTAAGTCTTGACCAGAGATTTCTTTTGCTAAATTGTATGCCAGTGGTTTACAAATTAAGTTCCTGTTCAATACTGCTGTTTCATGATCTACAGGGAAGTATTTTGCTCATGTCAAATAATGAGTGCTTCTCAATTCATGTAAACATTAACAATAAATTTTCTATTTTTTCTTCCCTGTGTTTTTTTAACATCAGCTTCTCTCCCGACTATTAGATGACTGAACAAGTTAACAAAAGTCAAAAAAATACTAAGTGAATAATAAAAAACCCCAAACTGTCAACAGTATTTACTGTATCCGTTGGTAAACATTTATTGTGTGCTTATGTATCTGCCAGAAAAGAGAACGCAGCTGCTACCCTCAGGAAGCTCACAGAGGGGGATGGTCAAGTGACCTAACTGATGATGTGTGCTGTGATAGAAGAATGTGCCGAGTCACCAAAGAGGGACATTGAAAAACCTGTGGGGGGTGACTAGAGGGTGGCCTCAGCAGATTGTTTTGTGAACATGCATGCACCCTTGATTGTGATTTTATTGCATCTAGATTGCAGAGCCATATTTTTATTCTCAGATGGATTCATATTTATCTTTTTATGATATTCAAAATGAACTGTGAGTCAGGGGCCTTCTCCACTGAAACAGGTTGAGAGACACTGTTCCATGCTCTTTCAGTAGTCTGTAGATAGTTTTCTCTTTTAATCTGAGGAGTTCATAATCAGGCTTCCTGATACCAAGTACAATTACAAGATGAGATAATACGCTGCTTCAAATTATAAATTTTCTTCAAAGTTAGGACACCAATTCAAAACAATATAGAAACAAAATGGACCATTTTCTTTTGGAGGGGGATAATATTTTATAGCTATTATAAAATATTGGCTGTATTCCCTGTGTTGTACACTATATCCTCGTAGCTTATCTATTTTATACACGATAGTTTGTATATTTAATCCTCTATCCCTATCTTGCCCCTCCCTCTTTCCCTCTCCCCTCTGGTAACCACCAGTTTGTTCTCTATGAGTCTGTTTGTTTTATATTTACTAGTTTTATTTTTTTAGATTCTACATATACGTGATACCATACAGTATTTGTCTTTCTCTGACTTATTTCACTAAGCATAATACCCTCCAAGTCTATCCATGTTGCTGCAAATGGCAAGATTTCATTCTTTTTCATGGCTGAGTAGGTTCCATTGTATATCTACATACCACTTCTTTATTAATTTTCTGTTGATGGACACTTAAGTTGCTTTCATATCTTGGCAGTTGTAAATAATGCTGCCACAAGCATAGGGGTGTATGCACCTTTCCAAATTAGCATTTTCTTTTTGGGGGGAATATATACCCAGGGGTATTTTTTTTTTTTTTGCTAAATATATTAGCAAATGTTTATTAATCAAGGTCATAAGTCTATGATTTATATATATATGCATGTATTTGTATGGAATAATTTTAATGAATTAAACTTTTATGAGTAAATATATGTGATTGCTAATGTGCCAAGAAGGAAATGGCAACCCACTCCGGTATTCTTGCCTGGAGAATTCTGTGGACGGAGGAGCCTGGTGGGCTGCTGTCCATGGGGTCGTGCAGAGTCAGACATGACTGAAACGACTTAGCATGCATGCATGCATTGGAGAAGGAAATGGCAACCCACACTCCAGTATTCTTCCCTGGAGAATCCCAGGGACAGAGGAGCCTGGTAGGCTGCAGTCCATGGGGTCCTGACGAGTCGGATACGACTGAGCGACTTCACTTTCACTATAGCTGATTAACAATGTTGTGGTAGTTTACAGTGAACAGTGAAGGGACTCAGCCATAAATATACATGTATCTTTAGTTTCTTTTATCAGTGCTTTATAGTTCTGAGAGCATATAAGTTTTTCAGCTCCTTGGTCAGGTTTAAGGTTTTTGTTTTTGGAGGGAGTGGGGCTGCAATTTTAAAACATATTTCTGTGTGCTAATCTTATATCCTGCTACCTTGCTAAATTTGTTTATCAGAACTAGTGGTTTTTGGTAGAATCTTTAAGGTTTTCTATATATAATATCATGAAGTCTGCATATAATGACAATTTTACCTCTTTTTTTTTAATTTAATTTTACTTTTAAATTTATTTTTAATTGAAAGATAATTGCTTTACAATTTTGTGTTGGTTTCTTCCATACATCTTCATGAATCAACCATAGGTATACATATGTCCCCCTCCTTCTGGAACCGCCCTCCCACAGTTCTACCTCTTAAAAGCCACCATTTTCTAACTCAGTAAACAAGCAACCAGATCTCTTTATTATTTGTTTGGTGGGCATATTGATTAAATTATCATTAATGTTGTACATGAAATCTTAAGACCATATATTTCAAAAGTTTAATTTTTTGTTAAGAATTGTAGGTATAAAGTAAAGTTTTCAGTCTGGTTGATTAGAATATTTTATTGCATTTTTATTAAATCAATATAGAAATGCTAGAGAGAATTTAAGTAAAACTTTGAGAGTGAAATATTAGGTTAGAGATCATCTCCACTTCTCATTCAAGTAAGAGTTTTCTCTAAAACACTATTTAGATGAACTTATTTTTGCTTAAGCACTTCCATCTTTCCAATGAAAGCACACATGCTTTTAACCCTTCTAGATGATTGTGGATGATAGAAAATTTTTATATTGACCTGAAGCCCACCTAATTTATACTGGCCATTCTGGTCTGTGTAACTATATAAAATAAATGTTACTTCCTCTTCCATATGAAAGCTCTTCAAGAGTTTGAACAAACCTGTCATGTTGTTACTGAACCATGATTATCTAAAATAAATCGCTTTGTTTCCTTCTCTAGATCCGTAACATCTTGTGTGCTTTCCCAAATATGTTCAAATGATTGTGCTCTTTAAATGTGTGGCTGCTTGGAGGACTTCCCCGGTGGTCCAGTGGCTAAGACTCTGCTGCCAATGCAGGGGCTTGGGTTCAGTCGCTGTTTTGGGGAGCTAGATCCCACATGCCACAGCTGAGAGTCTTCAGGCTGCAACTAAAGATCCCACATGCCACAATGAAAATCAAAGATGCTGAGTGCTGCAGCTAAGATCCGGTGCAGTCAAGTTAATTGATTAATTAGTTAAAACAATAAGTGTGACTTCTTAGAGCTCATTATAAAATTTCAGTGTGTTGGAACCGTTACAGAGCATAGTGGAATTTTAGGCCCTTGCTCTGTACATCTGCTTCTAGCAAGAATTTAGGATTATTTTAGCATCTTTCTTATCTGTATTTGACTAGAACCTTCAGACCATTTATATTTTAATTACTTTTAAGCATATGTTACCTATGTGCTTTATGTGCATTTTAAAACATATTTAGGTTAGATCCTGAGCAAGTTAGTCATATTTGATATACTTTATTCAGTTTCACAAAAGAAGTATACACTTTCAGTCTTGATTCTAATATTCTGTGGATATTATTCATTCCAGTGACTAAAACTGGACTCATCCATAGATTGAGCAGGCATGCAGTCTTGTCTTTGTCATCAACAAAAATGGTAAACATCCCATCTCTTGGTGGCAGTCTCCCTCTCTGGGTTTTAGTCACACTTGAGTTTTTTTAATTACCTCAAAGTTACCATACTCCTCCCTGTGTTAGGCACTTTCTGTAGTCTCTGCCTGGACTGTCCTCCCCTTGCCATGCCCCGTCTCTCTTCTCTGGGTAACTGTGACTGATGGCAGATCAAATGTTTGCCCAAGGACTTTTCTGACAAGACTAGGTCAAGTCCCGATTTTATAGGCTTTAGGCTTTCAATACCCTATACTTGTTTGGCTTAGCACTTGCCATTTTGTGAAAGTGAAAGCTGCTTAGTCTGTCTGACTCTTTGTGACCCCATGAACTATACAGTCAGTGAAATTCTCCAGGCCAGGATACTGGAGTGGGAATTCCCTTCTCCAGGGGATCTTCCCAACCCAGAGATCGAACCCAGGTCTCCTGCATTGTGGGCAGATTCTTTACCAGCTGAACCACAGGGGAAGAATACTGGAGTGGGTAGCCTACCCCTTCTCCAGGGGATCTTCCTGACCCAGGAATCGAACCAGGGTTTCCTGCATTGCAGGCAGATTCTTTACCAACTGAGCTATGAGGGAAGCCCTATCATTTTGTATGTATTTATTATGTGATTGCTATGTCTTCCCCACTGTATCAGATGCTCCATGATGGCAAGAACCACGTTTCTTGCACTGACTTTTGAAGCCCCAGAACATAGCACAATGCAGGGGGTATGGTGCTTATTGAATTTAATTTTTCAAAGGCTGTGTAACAGTGGCTCCCTAGCACTGGTGTACAACCTTTGGCTCCTGATGTTTTCACACATTTGGATTAGAACAAGAGAAATAAGGACAGTAGTGTTTGTGTATGTATTGTATGTCAGTGTGAAATTACTGCCTTCTTGGGAAGGACTTTTATTCTAGTATTATTAACATATCCTTCTATTTCTTAGGTTGTAAGTTCTTAAATTTTTTTGTTACATTTTAGAGATTTTTGTTTGTTTGTTTATTGTTGGACACAGTCCTTACTTAGAATAGAAACAAATGTGCAGCACCACGGGGCTTTGAGACTTGACTAGTTTGTGAAATCCAGGAGTCACTAATATTGAATACTCTCAAGATCTCCTCTAGGCTAAAATCTTTGTTTCTCTTTGAATACAGTTATGAATGCACTTGGCTATATTTAAAATATGTAATTTTGCCTTCAGAGATTTTTTTTAGTGCCTTGGATCTTCCTCAACAACTTCCTTTCATTTATCTCTGTAATACATACTTATCATTGCCAAGTAGGCTCAGATTCAAAACAGTAATTGTCGAGTTTTTCTTTTTAGAACAGTTGTACTTTTCCTATATTTAAAGTGACTAAAAGAATAAGCCTCAAATATAATATTTTAGATTTGAATACCAAAAGACAAAATTTGCATATTTATGGTTACTGAGAACTCTTACTGTAAATGATTTTATATTTTAAAGTTAGATAGTTAATATTTTAGTTTTAGCTTACTTTTTTTATTAAATGTTAAAGGAGATTTCCTGACAGAACTTTTGCTATAAATTGTTACTATTTCACCTGTTTTATATGCTATGAGTATTAATTCAGGTGAGGTAAAATGATAGTCTTTAATGGGTAAATAAAATGGAATTTCTTGGAGGAGGGGCAATTAGATTTTTTTTTTATTCTAATACTTTTTTCTTTTTCCAACTGTAGTTTTTAAAAAACTCTTACTTGATTTTTTGACTTTGTTACTTTAACCTCTCTGTGCGTGTTTCCTTAACTATCTTGTTTCTTTGTTTATAAAATGTTTATCATGAGGATTTAAATGACTAAATTTATGAATACATGTAAAGTGCCTAGAAGACTGTAACACAATAGAAGTGGTCAACAAATATTCGTTGATTTTACTGTTATTAGTAGTGGTATATATATTGAATCAGATTTCTTTATTCAGTTTTATAACATATCAGGATGCTGCTGCTGCTAAGTCACTTCAGTCATGTCTGACTCTATGCAACCCCATAGATGGCAGCCCACCAGGCTCCCCCACCCCTGGGATTTTCCAGGCAAGAACACTGGAGTGGGTTGCCATTTCCTTCTCCAATGCATGAAAGTGAAAAGTGAAAGTGAAGTTGCTCAGTCGTGTCTGACTCTTAGCGACCCCATGGGCTGCAGCCTACCAGGCTCCTCTGTCCATGGGATTTTCTAGGCAAGAGTACCGGAGTAGGTTGCCATTGCCTTCTCTGACATATCAGGATAGATAAATACTAAAAGTTTATCTTGCTTTCTATTTTAACCAAAGGAAAGAAAACTATCTAGAATAAACATATCCAACTCTTCTCTAGCCATGATACATAGAATCTTTAATGATCTGAATGATTACTAAATAAATTTTTGTAATTAAATTTTAAGTCAATTCAGTAACTTATTGATCTCCATTGATAGCAGGTTATTAGTGATCTAGACTTTTAACTAAAATATCACCTTTATATTTAGAAAACAAATTACATAAATTCTAAGTTTAAAATACCTAGAGGAGTTAAAAAGCCAAAGCACTATCTTTTTTTCCTAAGCAGAAAATGTAAGGTAGTTCAGTTTGCTGAAAAATCTGTTAAATTTACATATATTTTACAATTAGAATTAAGTTGCACATTTATAAATATAGTAATTCTACAATAAAAATTTTAGCTGATCTATTATATCATGATTATACATCATAGAATATTATAGTGTTTAAGAATATAACCTTGGAAGAAAAGTTATGAGCAACCCAGACGCATATTAAAAAGCAGAGATGTTACTTTGCCAACAAAGGTTCGTCTAGTCAAGGCTATGGTTTTTCCAGTAGTCATGTATGGATGTGAGAGTTGGACTGTGAAGAAAGCTGAGCGCTGAAGAATTGATGCTTTTGAACTGTGCTGTTGGAGAACACTTTTGAGAGTCCCTTGGACTGCAAGGAGATCCAACCAGTCCATCCTAAAGGGGATCAGTCCTGATGCTGAAGCTGAAACTCGAATACTTTGGCCACCTGATGCAAAGAGCTGACTCATTTGAAAAGACCCTGATGCTGGGAAAGATTGAAGGTGGGAGGAGAAGGGGATGACAGAGGATGAGATGGTTGGATGGCATCATCGACTCAATGGACATGAATTTGGGTAAACCCTGGGAGTTGGTGAAGGACAAGGAGGCCTGGTGTGCTGCAGTCCATGGGATCACGAAGAGTTGGACATGACTAAGCAACTAAACTGAACTAAACTGAAGAATATAAGCACAAGAATCTAAAAAACATGAGTTTAAAGTTCACTTGAACCATTTACCAACTGTTTAACTTTAGATAAGTCACTCAATTCTATTTCCTCATCTGTCAACTAGGGCTATAATAATGCCCACTTCTTAGGGTTATTGGAAAAAATAGATGAGATAGTATAAGAAGGCCCTTAGTTTGAAGCCTGACATGTGGTGAGCAGTCAGGAAATGTTTTTAGGAAAATTATATGAGGTGAATAAGCTTCCCATTAAATATAGTCAATTAAATGCCTGTGTGTGTGTAATGGTTGCCAAATAGACAAAATTGTAGAAATGCACCCCCCCAATATGAATCCTGTTTTCTTATTTAACTATATGATGTTTAGAAAAATAGAACTGTAAATCTTTATAGTTGTTGAAATTCCACCTTAGGTTCATGCGAGTTTATTGAGATCTCACTTAAAAGTATTCTTGTTTTTATTTTCTTGAAGGGATGGATATATTTCCATTTTTATATTGCACATAAAAGTAACTTTTATGTATGTTTGACAGAAACTATGTGAAGCAACACTCTTTGGATTTCATAAGACATCATCTCATCATGGGACAGCAAATTTCGGATCAGACACAGTTGGTTCTTAACAAGTTACCAGAAAAGGTAGCAAAACATGTCACATTGGTTCGAGAAAGTGGCTCCTTAACTTATGAAGAATTTCTTGGAAGAGTAGCAGAACTTAATGATGTGTAAGACTTGCTCTTTTCATTTTATTTTTTCTCCCTAACATATGCTCCATTGTTGTGACTGTCTGAAAAATATCCAGAAGTGTTGATTGGTAAGACTTAATGTTTTCAGCAGCAGTGGGTAGCAGGTATTTATTGAATACCTTAAGACTTTCTATGTGACTGTTTCAAAATATGTCATAGGACTAAAAGAATGGAAAGAACTTAAAATTGAATTTTGATCATGGGCATATAAATTGACCTTTGTTTTAAAGCACTGAAGAAGGTGAATAACAGAAGAGAATATACCAATTAGTCATCTAGAGAACAGCGCCTAGGATAGTCAAAGGACACTTCAGGTTTCTGACTATCAGCCAGTTCATCTAGATAATAAATCTGTGATTGTCCACTGAACCACTATTTTGCCAGATACACGCCTATATGGTAGTAATTTGTCATCACTGAAGAATAAGATGTTTTGTTTATAAATGTTTTCTAATTAGCTATCATCTTTAAATCTCTGATCATCTTTTAATCTTTGATGGATTTCCCTGATAGCTCAGTTGGTAAAAGAATCCACCTGCAATGCAGGAGACCCTGGTTCAATTCCTGGGTTGGGAAGATCCCCTGGAGAAGGGATAGGCTACCCACTCCAGTTTTCTTGGGCTTCCCTTTGTGGCTCAGCTGGTAAAGAATCCACTTGCAATGTGGGAGACCTGGGTTCGATCCCTGTGTTGGGAAGATCCCCTGGAGAAAGGTAAGGCTACCCACTCCAGTATTCTGGCCTAGAGAATTCCATGAACTGTATAGTCCATGGGGTCACAGAGTCGGAGGCAACTTTCACTTTCACTTTCTTTAAATCTCTACTTAATTCTTGAATGGATTTCTAAGATGGAATATAAACTTCTCTGCCTCCTTAAAGAGCACACCTAATAGAACTTAGCCTTTTCTTTGTGAATTATTCTTTATTAAATCAATTTTTATACTGATCTGTATAGAAGATATTAAAATACACAGGGCTCTTTGTCCCTGAATGACCCCAGATTGTTATACTTTTAAAATACTCCATTTTTGTTTGTGTATTCTCCCTAGTGACAGGAGAGCAGATGTCACTTCTATGAAGCCTTCCTCTAGCAGCACTTGTATCTGACTCTTTATATATGTATCTTCTATCTCCCTGAAGGTATAGTTATAACTTATTGGCATTGCCTTTTAAACCTTTTAAAGGTTCTCTCTTTAGTCTATTCAACTTAGCTAACATTGGCTGAACACAGAGTATGTGCAGGGCACTCTGCTGACAGACTGAAGTTTTAACTGAGGTCTAAAGTGATTACTCAAGTATTGATTTCCCTAAATCAACCAGCTTTCCCTAAATCTAAAGTTCTTCCCACTATCCCACATTACCTCTCCTTAAACCTGGAAAAGGCCAAACAAAATCACCTAGAAGTTTGGGACCATTTAGCATATATCAATTTATATTATAGTCACCATTAATATAGTTTAGGGTAAAATACATGAATGTACTCCTTAAGTTTTGTTATAGCTATATCAGATAAGAGACATACTTGGCTATCTGGAACACTTAGATAAAAAGAAGGAAATAAGTCTTTTTATGGACATGGCTGGAGCATCCTGTCGTTAGCTGGTCATGAAGAATAAAGCATTCTTGACTCTTAAAAGTTATATTAGAACAGCATTTCTTTTAAAAACATTGGATTTCACTCATTAAAAACAAACAAACCAAAAAAAAAAAAAAAGAACCCTGTACAGATATAGGGATGGATCCTGTATGTAAATGCATAGAAAATGAATTGGAAGGATACACATTGGGTCTCTGGTGAGCTGATGGAGAAGTGGGCAGATAAGAGGGATTTTACATTTTACTGTGTGTATTTGTTTATTGTCTGATCTTTTATAATAAACATGTAGTCATGATTTTTAAAACTCTAGCATTTTATTTTGTTCTTTTTTTTTAAGATCATACAAATGGTAGATTTGAGTCATTACTTTTGAGAACATATTCCTAGGAAATAAATAAAATTGGATTGTGAATTTAATAGTACCATAAAAGTGAAATACTTTTTTATAAAGTTTATTGTTTCAACTTTCTAACAAGTAATCAATGACATTTGCCATCCCCTAAAGTCTTAGAACTTATATACAAAAAAACCTAGTCTGTCCTTTGAAATTTTGTTTTTTGGTCTAAAGATACTGGATAAAATGTGTCCTATGAAAGCATCCACAAGCTAAGCTTACTGTGTAATACAGAGACGATGGTATAGTGTGTCTCCCTTTTATTTATTTAGCACAGAATGTTTCTGACTATATTTGCTTCTTAAAACCAATTTCCATGGACCAGAGTTGGACATTTCACAAATTCAGTGCTGTCTGAGAATTATATAGTTAAACTTACATAAAAGAAGCATGACTTGATAGCTAGAAAATGGAACTGACAACTGGCAGTACTAGTTTAACTGGCTGATTTTGTTTCCTAGGGCTAGTTGCTTAATTTTCAATGGCCTCAATTTATTTAGCTGAAAGTTACTTAGCTCTGAATATGATATCCCCACTGGTGTTCAGAGAGAAATGTGAGTAATGATTTAAAAAATAAAAAAGGAGCTGCAATACTTAATTATGTCTTTGAACTGATTTAAATTGACACTTATGCACAATATTGAGTTATCCTAAAAAGTGTTACATTCTTATGTTAGTATTCTCTTTCTTTGTAAATTAGAATGACTCTGCTAGGGGAAGAGAGTAAAGTTCTATGTCTCAAAATCATTTGCTTCATCCAGTTTCAAATTATCTATAAAAATATGTGTTGTTCCTTAAGGAAAGACTCAACCAAGAGCAAGATTTTTTCACATTTTATATATATCTGAGGCAGTAGTCAAAATTGGGATAAATGAAACCAGCTGAATTTTTTCTTTTAAGTACCTGATTCTTTGTACACATTTTTTCCTAAATGTCTTTATTAGAAATTTAAAGACCATTGAGATATAGATCTCAGAAAAATAGATTTATAAACATCATTCCACTATGCTGTCCATTTTGGAAATTAAATTGTATGTGTATAGTCAAAACATTTTCTATCCCTGTATTTTAAGAATCTTACCTATTACAATCACTGTTACTGTTACTTGCCTTTCTGTGTTTTCTTCACATTTCCTCCTCTGCCTTAAACTTTCTTGAATCTGGTCTCATAGCTCCATTATTTTATATGACTTTTCATAAAATTAATGAATGTGTTTGCCTCTTTTCAGAACTGCTAAAGTGGCTTCTGGCCAGGAAAAACATCTTCTCTTTGAGGTACAACCTGGCTCTGATTCCTCTGCCTTTTGGAAAGTGGTTGTACGAGTGGTCTGTACCAAGGTAAGAGTGATAGAAACTTCCAGCTCTAAACTTAAACTATTTTGGTGGTTAGAACTGTAATTATTAGTATAATATAGCAGAAATGAATATTTATAATTTGGTTTTTATTAATATTTATTTGTAAAACTGTGTAAAATAATTTTGATGGCTCTTCCAGGTTAACTAAATTTCACTGGTTATATAATTGTCATATAGCAGAAATTTTTATACTCAAGGAAGGCAGTAGTAAACTCTTCATCTTTATCATGTACCTCTGTTTTTGGATTTTAACTGACTGTGGAATCCTAAAGTGACACCCTACATAGCTCTAAGATGACTTCTTAAAAATTAAAGTATCTTATGAGATCATTTCTTTTAAAAAAACACTAGGTTTTATTTGTTAAATGATAATTTAAAAATCCATTAGAAAGTGTTGGTTTTTTGGTTTGGTTGGGGGGGTTAAAAGTAATTTTTAGTTTTACAATGGATTGTGGGTTTGGAGTTTTTTTTTTTTTTTTTTGTAAGTTATTTTTAGTTAATTAAGGGATTTTCACCATCAGTACACTGTGTCTCTTAATTCATCTTTAAATTTAAGATAAATGAGTATATCAACTATGTAAAAAACTGTGATGGCAGCAGTCATAGAGTATCAGGAAGCCTTATCCACTAATGGGTAGATTAGAATAGGTGGTTCTTAACCTTTTTGAGGCCAGTGAACTTTTGGTGAAAATGAGGGAATGAATTTTATTAAGCTTTCTCCTATCCCAGCCCCTGCTCTTAAATACAATAAAATCATCCATAGTCCTATAAACAATAAGTTGGGCAGTCATGAATGTCCTTAATTCAACTCCTGATCAATCTGTAAAGAATTCCTGGGTAAGGAGATTTTTTTTCTTTTGTATCATGGATCCTGGATGTTACCCAAATAATATGCCACATTTCCCCAATAGGTTTATTGCCTCTACTAAGCTGTAAGTGTAGTAGGATTGATTCTATTTAGTTGATCAAATTTGAAGGTCTAATCTATTTAAGTAATAAAAGAACTTTTAAGAGGATTAGATTAGCAAAGACCAAGATCTTACTTCCACACTTGAATAAATGTGGACTAATTCCACCCTTGACTGAAGTTGAATGGCACCTGTTCAAGTTTACAGTTGGTTTAGAGAAAATATACAGTATCGTTTAATACCATTCAACTGGGTCTATCCACATTGAACATTTGCTTATTGATTTTTTTTTTAAGTCCAAATTTTAAAAAAGCACTATAATAGCTGTGAGAGAACCATCATTCAAAAATTTTTTACATTATTCATCAGAAGTAGATAATATGATACTAGTTTGGGTAGCAGTGTAACTTTATATAGTGTATAATATGTTACAAATTGTTGAGGAATTTTAAACAGAAAAGTGATCTGATGAGAGTTGTGCTTTAGAAAGTTTATACTCATAGCATCACAGGTTAGAATTAGGAGGGGAGTCTGAAGGTGCAGAGACTAATCACAGAATCTAAAGTAATCTAGGTGAGAAGAAAGAGAATACATGCTGAAATAACAGAATGTATTATCTCTGCACCGTCAGAAATAACAGAATACATGCTGAAATAACTTGATCGACAGTCACATTTTGTTGTTTATAGTTTGACTCCTGGTCTCAAAAATTGTACCAACCACATATTTTTCCATTTTGTGTTTGTTTTGGGGATTATATTTATATTAAATTCATTAGAGGTTTTTTACAGTGCTGTAAATATGCATCCTCCCCAAAAGAACTTTGGGAATCTGCAACCTTTGACTTTGCAAAGAAATAAGATAACGAAGAAATGAAGAACTGGGCTTAAAATGTGTAAAATCCATTCAAATTAAGTATCTTCCATATTCCCATTGTCTGTGAATTTACACTGTACATAATCTTTCAGGACTATTTGCAAGTCTACTTCATAGGATACATGGTAAATTTATAAAAACTAGTGACAAAGGTCATTTCTGAAATAATATACTTTCTTTCTCCTTTTCTTGCTCTCTCTTCCACAGTAACCATCCAGCTGATCTTTTCGGTTTTACCTCTACTATATTTCACTTGAGTTTATTTGTAAGACAGAGTTCACACTCTCAAGGAGACTGTAACTAATACTTAGGCCCCTCTTTCTTCTCTTCTAGATTACTTTAGATTCTGTGATTAGTCTCTGCACCTTCAGACTCCTCTCCTAATTCTAATTTGTGATGCTATGAGAATAGCCTTTCTAAAGCACAGCTCTCATCAGATCACTTTTCTGTCTAAAGTTCCTCAACAATTCTTCCTTGGCTTCAAAATAGTCCCAACTCAGGCTTCCCTGGTGATCCAGTGGTTAAGAATCTGCCTGCCAAAGCAGGGGACACAGGTTTGATCTCTGATTCCAGAAGATCCCACATGCCTCGGAGCAACTAAGCCTGTGCACCACAACTCCTGAGCCAGTGCTCTGGAGCCCTACAGCTACAACTACTGAGCCCTTGTAGCGCCAACTGCTGAAGTCTGTGTGCGCTAGAGCTGGTGCTCTGCAACAAGAGAAGCCACCACAAAAAGAAGCCTGTGCACCACAACAAATAGTAGCCCCCACTCGCTGCAACTAGAGAAAGCTCGTGCATAGCAGTGAAGACCCAGTGATTTAAATAAATGTTAAAAAAAAAAAAATTCCAACTCATTAACCTGGCATTTGAGGCCTTCTGCAATATGGCTCCAAACTGTCTTTTCTGTTTTATCATTGTCCCCTTTTGCAGTCTACAGTCTCACCAGGCTTAACTAATTTAAGGCTGTGTAGCTGCAACTTTCCCATCTCAATGCCTCTGCTTATTGAGCTCCCTCATCTAGAATGTTCATTCCTCTGTCATTTAAATTGCCATCAGCTACAAATCACAGAAAACCCCTCTTCCACCAGTTTAAACAAAAAAACAATCTAAATAATTTTTAAATGGAATACTTTGTGAAAATATTAGAAAATTAATGAATTAATTAAAATTATGGACTAAGGTAGCTGTTCAGAAGCTTCATGAATTATATTATTTTCATCTGTCTTGTTACTTAGACCAAAACCTTTGAGTCATCTTGACTTCTCTTTTTCTCTTATACCCACCCCACAGTCAGTGCATAATTGAATCCTGATAGGTTGCTCTTCAAAATATATTCAGAATGTGACCAACTCTTAACCATTGTTACTACTATTACCTTATTCCTTGCAACCATCATTTCTCACTGGGATTATTCCAGGTGCCTTCTAACTCATCTCCTTGCTTATCCGCCCTTGTCCCCATTCTGTCTAGTCTCAGATCAACAACCAGTCTATTCCACTCATAATCTGAAGTGAAATTAGATCTTAATTTTCCTTGGCTCAGAACCCTCCAGTGACTTGCCATGTACTTGAGATAAGAGCCAAAATCATTACTGTGATCAGCAAAGTCCTATACATTTGGCCCCACCTCACTCCCTAACCTCATCTTCTACCAGTCTTCCCTCTCTTATTTTGTTCCAGTTGCCCTGGGCTTCTTGCCAGGTTTGCTTCTTTTTTTTTTTTTTAGTTAATTAATTAATTTTTTTATTGAAGGATAATTGCCTTACAGAATTTTGTTTTCTGTCAAACCTCAACATTAATCAGCCATAGGTATACATATATCCCCTCCCTTTTGAACTTCTCTCCCATCTCCCTCTCCATCCCACCCCTCTAGGTTGATATAGAGCCCCTATTTGAGCTTCTTAGCCATACAGCAAATTCCCATTGGCTATCTATTTTACATATGATAATGGAAGTTTCCATGTTACTCTTTCCGTACATCTCACCCTCTCCCCATGTCCACAAGTCTGTTCTCTATGTTTGTTTCTCCATTGCTGCCCTCTAAGTAAATTCTTCAGTACCATTTTTCTAGATTCCATTTATATGCATTAGAACATGATATTTATCTTTCTTTCTGACTTACTTCACTCTGTATAATAGATTCTAGGTTCATCCACCTCATTAGAACTGACTCAAAGGCATTACTTTTTATGGCTGAGTAATATTTCATTGTGTATACATACCACAATTTCTTTATCCATTCATCTGTTGATGGACATCTAGGTTGCTTCCATGTTCTAGCTATTGTAAATAGTGCTGCAGCGAACAATGGGATACATGTATCTTTTTCCATTTTGGTTTCCTCAGGGTATATGCCTAGGAGTAAGATTGCTGAGTCATATGGTGGTTTTATTTCTACTTTTTTAAGGAATCTCCATACCATCTTCCATAATGGCTGTATCAATTTACATTCCCACAAACAGCACAAGAGCATTCCCTTTTCTCCACACTGTCTCCAGCATTTATTGTTTGTAGACTCTTTGATGATGGCCATTCTGACTGGTGTGAGGTGATATCTCATTGTAGTTTTGATGTGCATTTCTCTAATAATGAGTGAATCTGAGCATCTTTTCATGTGTTTGTTAGCACATGTATGTATGTTCTTTGGAGAAATGTCTGTTTAGGTCTTTTTCCCACTTTTTGATCAAGTTGTTTGTTTTTCTGGTATTGAGTTGTATGAGCTGCTTATATATTTTGGAAATTATTCCTTTGTCAGTTGTTTCATTTGCTATTATTTTCTCCCATTCTGAGGGTTGTTTTTTCACCTTGATTATAGTTTTCTTTGCTGTGCAAAAGCTTTTAAGTTTAATCAGGTCCCACTTGTTTACTTTTTTTTTTATTTCCATTACTCCAGGAGGTGGGTCATAGAGGATCTTGCTTTGATTTATGTCATCAAGTGTTCTGCCTGTGTTTTCCTCAGAGTTTTATAGTTTCTGGTCTTACAGTTAGGTCTTTAATCCATTTTGAGTTTATATTTATTTATGGTGTTAGGAAGTCTTCTAATTTCATTCTTTTACATGTAGCTGTCCAGTTTTCCCAACACCATTTATTGAAGAGGCTGTCTTTGCCTCATTGTATATTCTTGCCTCCTTTGTCAGAAATAAGGTACCCGTAGGTGCATGGGTTTATTTCTTGGCTTTCTATCTTGTTCCATTGGTCTGTATTTCTGTTTTTGTGCCAGTACCATTCTGTCTTGAACAAGACAAGGGTGTCCACTTTCACCACTATTATTCAACATAGTTCTGGAAGTCTTAGCTACAGCTATCAGAGAAGAAAAAGAAATAAAAGGAACCCAGATCAGAAAAGAAGTAAAGGTCTCACTGTTTGCAGATGACCTGATACTTTGTACATAGAAAACTCTACAGATAGTATCAGAAAATTACTAGAGCTAATCAGTGAATTTAGCAAAGTTGCAGGATACAAAATCAGTACACAGAAATCACTTGCATTTCTATATACTAGCAATGAAAAATCAGAAAGAGAAATTAAGGAATCAATCCCATTCACCATTGCAACAAAAGAATTAAATATCTACGAATAAACTTAGCTAAGGAAACAAAAGAACTGTACACAGAAAATTATAAGACACTAATGAAAGAAATCAAAGATGACATAAACAGGCGGAGAGATATTCCATGTTCCTGGGTAGGAAGAATCAATATTGTGAAAATGACTATACTACCAAATGCAGTCTACAGATTCAGTGTGATCCCTATCAAATTACCAATGACATTTTTCACAGAACTAGAACAAAAAATTTCACAATTCATATGGAAATACAAAAGACCCCAAATAGCCAAAGCAGTCTTGAGAAAGAAGAATGGAGCTGGAGGAATCAACCTTCCTGACTTCAGATTATACTACAAAGCTACCGTCATCAAGACAAGTACAGTACTGGCCAGGTTCACTTCTGCCGCTGCACTTCCTGTTCTCTTAGCCTGGAATGCTCGTTCCCCAGATACCCACATGACTCATTCTTGGACCGCTTTAGTTCCTAAATGGCACCACTGTGAGGCCTTCCCTGCAGCCTTTCAGCATTTTCTCTCCTCTGTTTAATATTCTTCTTAACACTTATTTCCATCCTATCTATATTTTGTCTCTCCAACCTATAGAGTAATCTTCATGAGGGCAGGGATTTTTATCTGGTTTTTATACACTGTGTCACTAGTGCTAGAGCAGGAGTACCTATATAGTGCCTATAACATCCACATGATGGGTACTTGGTAAATATTTGTTGTGTAAATCCTATGATTATAATAATTATAGTTTGTAGTGAATATAACAAAAAAGTAGACTCATGGATGTAAAGAAGAAACTGTTGGTTGCCAGTGGGGAGAGGAAAAGAGGAGGGGCTATATAAGGTTAGGGATTAAGAAGACTATAAGGTATAAAATAAGCTACGAGGATATATTGTACAATACAGGGAATATAGATAATATTTTATAATAACTATAAATGGAGTATAACCTTTAAAAATTATGAATCACTATATTGTATACCTATAATTATACATCAGCTATACTTCAAGTAGTTTAAAAATTGCAGTTTTATAAACTTTGCTATTAAATACGAAATTTATGTGAATTATTCCCTGATTTCTTCTGAACTATGCATTTCCGAAGGAAGAGTGGCTCAGTTTCCTCAGCTCTGAAAGTCTTTTTTTGTTACCCCACATAAATTCCTATCACCTGTAATTCTATTTGTTCTCTACCCCATGTATAATCTATTACAAAGAATATTACATATTTGCATCTCCAGATAGACTCTTAACCTTCCCCAAACTGAATCAATTTTCTATTAGAAATGGTTCTTCCATTTTCACAATACGGAGTCTGATTCATACTTGATTCTCAACTTTTTTCTCTTACTGTCTTCTCAAGTAATAAACAATAAATGCTAATTACAACTGTTATTCTTCAAAATATTGAAATGTTGCTGTAACATGTTTTTTAATATAATCGAACTACTTCACTTTCTCATGTCCCCAGTTCCAACAATACTTTTAAAAACTTTCATTTACAATTTTAAGGTCTACTCTGTATCTCTCCTCTATTCTTCATTTCTCTCTAAATGCTTTCTGATTGTTTGCTCCGTGTACTTTGATATGCACTTAACAGACTTCATACTTTAGTTGCCTTTAATAGTTCCCACTGTCTTCTGTGGTACCTCCTGTGTTGACAGGAAGTCTTTCACATCTTTATAACCTGTCTCTGATTACTTCAAGTTCTTTATCCAAGAATACAATGCCCTCAATCCTTCTGGCTTTGCTCATTTTAAAAGAGAATATATTCCATACTACATGACTTCCCAAGACAGATGAAAGCAATGTTGTCTCTCCTTACCTATTACCTCACACTTGCCCCCAGTACCTCCTCACATCAAGAATGTAAGCTAGGGGCTTTGGTGGTGGCTCAGTGGTAAAAAATCTGCCTGCCAGTGCAGGAGACATGGGTTCGATCACTGATATGGGGCAATCCCACATGCTGCAAAGCATCTAAGCTGTTGCGCCGCAACTACTGAGCCTCTGCTCTAGAGCCCAGGAGCTGCAGCTACTGAAGCCTGCAAACCCTAGAGTCCATGCTCTGCAACTCAAGAGTAGCCCCTGCTCGCCACAACTAGAGAAAAGCCCATGCAGCAATGAAGACCCACACAGCCAAAAATAAATAAATAAATATTTTTAAAAGAATATAAGTGAGATGTAAAGCAATTTTCTTAAAAGAAATTTTAAGAAAAAGACATCAAAAATGCAATATGAGATCAAAAAAAAAGAATGTAAGCTAGAGTGGGGAGAGTTACAACCTGTAGACCAATGATTCTACTTCATGCTAAAGTTCAAAATGACCTGCTGGGAAAAATTCAACCACTTTTTGTTAGGATTTACTTTACTGTAGTTTTCTTGCTTCAGTTTGTAAGTGTTGGTATGTAATAGAACTTAAGATATCCAAGAAACTAATCTGTTTCAGTTACAGCAGAATGGCAAGTGGTTGTTGGATTCAAATATATCTTTAAGAAATTATTTAAATAAATTAAAAGGATTGTTAATACTGATCTCTAAAATTCATTTCTTAAGTCTGGGAAAATTGCCTGACCTCCACTACTAAACAGGTTGATGCCTAATCAACCCTACAGGTTATTTTGACTATCACAGGAGAAAATATTGTGTATTTTGAACCCTGCAAACATAGAGGAAGTGATATTATTCATTTGCTCAGACTCTTGCTCTCTTGTTATGTAATTTGCAAACTTTGTTTCCTAGGTGACTAAATAGTTGTTCCCCTTTTTGGGAAAAGTCAATCAGAAAGATTATCAACTTTTTTTTTTTTTTTCATTTTCTTTGTATTTTTAGATTAATAAAAGCAGTGGCATTGTGGAAGCATCACGGATCATGAATTTGTACCAGTTTATCCAGCTTTATAAAGACATCACAAGTCAAGCAGCAGGAGTATTGGCACTGAGCTCCACCTCTGAAGACCCTGATGAAAACTCAGCATCTGTAACATCTTGTCAGGCTAGTCTTTGGATGGGAAGGTAAGCAATGCATAAATGCCATGTTTCTCTTCTTTTCCAACATGTAAACTACTGAAATCACAGTAATATTTTTGCTAATGGTCTCTGTGACTTCTTAAATCACATTACTTTTTGTCTCAGATGGTATTATATCCCAGATCTGCTTTCAGACTATTCTGTGTTTCAGGACATTGTTAGAGTGCCACATTAAAGAAAAACTAAAGTGGTTCATACCAGGTAATGTTTCTGTCAACCCAGTTTCCATGAATACTCAACTTGCTTGCATTTAATGACAAGATACATAGTTAATACCCTCTTTAATATGCATTTAGGATCTTAGACATTCAAAGCCCTTCAAGGAATTAAGTCCAAGAATCTGGTAAAACCATTCCAGTTTTTCTTAAAGGTATCTGACTAATTGGAGCATTAATATTGTAAATATTGGCTCCAGGACTTGGCAGTCCATTCTGGAATGGACAAGTAGTTAGTGCACATACTGCATGTACTGAGTTACCAGAAGGAAATGAGGTCAGCCAGCATTTTCTGTGATGGTGCTTGTTTACTCAGGCCTAATATATTATTGTTCTATCTAAACTTTCTTTTCCTTCTCCATAATGCTTTTGGCATGTGAACGCACCCACCTGTTGCCATTTGACAGCCATGACCATAATTTAAATTTGTGAATGCCTCACTGGAAAAAGGCTTACGTGGGTCTAGACATGTTGACATCCTGTCTTATTGTCACACAGGGTAGACAGCACAAATCAGTACTGACAGTATCTTTTACCTTAAAGTTAAGAATATGCTTAACAAGAATTTCATTTTTATTGCTCCATTTATGGTTGCATTTTCCGATCCATTCTTAACCACTGGTTTCCAAATACTATGTTGTAGTAAAATTGTATTTTAAATTATTCTTTCCTGTTTGTCCTTAATAGGATTGTTTGGTTTTCTAGGCTTGGGCTGTACAAGTGTTACTGATAAAATGCCAAATGAGTTTTAGAGTATTATAGGTAGCATTTAGGCTTATCTTTCCTATATTTTGTTAAGTTAATCTTTCAAAGACAGACATCTGATTTTCTGTTTTTTATTCCTTTCCCTCTTCAAATTGATTTTAAGTATTTTGAAAGTTGAAAATAGCATTTAATAGTAAATAGTATTTACTAGGCTCTGTGGTCGAAAATGAAAGTAATACTTTTTTCTTATTGCAGTCATCTTAATGAGGAAGGTAAGAGTGTTATCCCTTTTCATGTGCCCTCTACACTGGGAAACTCAATGCCTAATTGGTAGGTTAGGGCTGCTGCTTGCCTTTGTATATTTTGGGGTTTTGTTTTTGTTTTTTACACCCTGATATACTTAGTTCATAGAAAAATAGACTTTTCAGATTGAGTGGGATCTTGAGAGGTATTTATTTGATTCAGCCTTATATCTGGTACCTATTTCTAGTAGTATTTTATATTTACTAAGTACTTATAGGGTATTAGGCATTGTGAGGAGTGCTTTACATATATAAACTATTGTGCTCTGTGCTTAATTGCTCAGTTGTGTCCAACTTCTTGCGACCCCATGGACTGTAGCCTGCCAGGCTGCTCTTTCCATGGGAATTCTCCAGCACGAATACTGGAGTGGGTTGTCATGCCCTCCAGGGGATCTTCCCAAACTAGGAGTCGAACCCAGGTCTCCTGCATTGCAGGTGGATTCTTTACTGTCTGAGCCATCAGGGAAGCCCTTTTTATAAACCCATTAAATCACAGCAATCCCAGGGGATTTGGTTCATTGCAGATGTAGCAACTTGAGGTTTAGACAAATGAATGACATGGCTAGAAACTGGTCTAGCGGAGATTCACATTCAGGCCTGTCTGGCAATACAGCCATGCTCCTAACCTCTGCATTAGTACTCCCTGGTGCATGAAAATCCTGTACTACAGTGCTTCTTAAACTTTGATATTCAGTGGTTTTGAGAAAAAGCTTGAGATTCTGTCAAGCTCTCAGGTGTTGTCACTACTGCTCACCCATGGATAGCACTTTGCGTAGCAAGACTTACCGTATTTAGCCAAGTGGTAGTCCAGCTTGAACATGAACACCTGCAGTTGTGTGGGACTCACTGTCTCAGAAAGACAAGGTTTTTGATACACAAATGGCTTTAATCACTGTGTAATTTTCCCTTTTGCATAATTTTTCTTAGAGCCAAAATCTAGCTCTCCTAAGGCAGCACAGCACAGATTCTAGAACCAAATTGCCTGTGTTCAAATCCTGGCTTTACTTCTTACTGTGTCACTTTGGACAAGTTATTAAACCTCTCTTTACTCAGTATCCTCATCTTTTAAAAGAAGATGACAGTAATAAGGTCTACTTCATAGGACTCTTGAGAGAGTTAAGTGAGTTAGTATATGTAAAATACTTGGAACAGTGCCTGGCTCATAAAAATATGTATCTATAAAAGTTAACTATCATTGTTACTAATTATTACTGTTTTCTACTTATTTCAGTGACAGTACCCTCTGGAATTCCACCAAACAAGTCTGTTCTCTCTCAGCCGTCAAATATTTGAACACACTAATCAATTCTCACTGAGCCTTTTGTTCCCCAGGATAAACCTCCCCAGTTCCTTCAGCCTTTGTTTATATTGGTCTCTTCTATATCCCAGAGGCTTTCCTGGATGACCTTTTATCTGTAAATTTGTTTTTCAGAGTAGGGGGACAGAGAACTGAATTCTCTATTCTACAAGTGGTCTAATAAGGACAAACAGCAAGACTTTCTCCCTCCTTCTTCTGGTAACTGTACTGCTAGGAAGGTAGCAAAAAAATCAAGTGAACATAGTACGGCTTCCACTGGCTGCTTCTGTATCCTTTTTTCTTTCTTTTACCTCCATCCAGAATACTGTTCTCTGTGGCCCTCTGCCCTCAGCTTTAAACTCTAACCTTCAAAACCCTGTCTGTCACTCTTTATGGATTCAGTTATAGTCTTTGCTACTGACAACCAAGTCCACATCCTTAGACATAAACTGTAAGCTCCTCAAGAGCAGAGACCCCAGTTCTTTTGGATCTGGCACAATACATAGCACCTTGTTGTTCAGTCGCTGAGTTATGTCTGACTCTTTGCGACCCCTTGAACTGTAGCATGCCAGGCTTCCCTACCCACTGTCTCCCGCAGTTTGCTCAAGCTCATGTCCTTTGAGTTGGTGATACCATCCAACAGAGGTATCTCATCCTCTGTTAACCCCTTCTCCTCCTGCTCTCAATCTTTCCCAGGGTCAAGGTCTTTTCCAGTGAGTCGGCTCTTCCCATCAGGTGGCCAAAGTATTGTAGCTTCAGCTTCAGTATCAGTCCTTCCAGTGAATATTCAGAGTTGGTTTCCTTTAGGATTGGTTGGTTTGATCTCCTTGCTGTCCAAGGGACTCTCAAGAGTCTTCTCCAGCTCCACAATTCAAAAGCATCAGTTCTTTGGCACTCAGCCTTCTTTATGGTCCAACTCTCACATCTGTACATGACTATTGGAAAAACCATAGCTTTGATTATACAGACCTTTGTTGGCAAAATGATGTCTCTGTTTTGTAATATGCTGTCTGGGTTTGTCAAGGGCTACCCAGATGGCACTAGTGGTAGAGAACCTGCCTGCCACTGCAGGGGATATAAGAAACTTAGGTTCAATCCCTGGTTTGGGACGATCCCCCTGGAGAGGGCATGGCAATCCATTCCAGTATCCTTGCCTGGAGAATCCCGTGGCCAGAGGATCCTGGCAGGCTATACAGTCCATGGGGTCACAAAGAGACAAACACAACTGAAGTGACTTAGCACGCACAGGTTTGTCATAGCTTTTCTTTCAAGGAGCAAGCATCTCTTAATTTCATGGCTACAGTCACCATCCACAGTGATTTTGGAGCCCAAGAAAATAAAGTCTGTCACTGTGTCTACTTTTTCCCTGTTTGCCATGAAGTGATGGGACCAGATGCCATGATCTTAGTTTTTTGAATGTTGAGTTTCAAGCCAGCACTTTCATTCTCCTCTTTCACCCTTATCTAGAGTTTATTCAGTTCCTCTTCACTTTCTGCCATTAGAGTGGTATCATCTGCATATCTGAGGTTGTTGATATTTCTCCCAGAAATCTTGATTACAGCTTGTGATTCATCCAGCCCAACATTTCACATGATGTACTCTGCATATAAGTTAAATAAGCAGAGTGACAATATACAGCCCTGACATACTGCTTTCCTAATTTTGAACCAGTCAGTTGTTCCGTGTCTGGTTCTAACTGTTGCTTCTTGATTCACATACAGGTTTCTCAGGAGACAGGTAAGGTGGTCTGGTATTCCCATCTCTAAGAATTTTCCATAGTTTGTTGTGATCCACAGTTTTTTGTGATAGTCAAAGGCTTTAATAAAGTCAATGAAGCAGAAGTAGATGTTTACCTGGAATTCCCTTGTTTTTCCTGTGATCCAACAGATGTTGGTGATTTAATCTCTGGTTCCTCTGCCTTTTCTAAATCTAGCTTGTATATCTGGAAATTCTCAGTTCACGTACTGCTGAGCTGAGTTTGAAGGATTTTTAGCATTACCTTGCACCTAAAAGGCATTTAAACATTGAAATAAATAGATATAGAAAAATTAAAATACATTAGACCCACACCCATCTAGGTTTTCATTTCAGTTTCCCAATTTCAATTCAGAGGCTGCCCTCTTTTATGCATTGTTCAAGCATAGCATTTACTCTATTACCACATCCTAATGATTTGTCTTTTGTAATGCCCCTTAGACCAGGCTTAATTATGTCCCAGGTGAATTACTGAAATAAGGATCTAATTGGTGTTCCTCTCTCTAGACTGTCCCTCATACTGCTCTCCCAGTTGATCTCCTAAAGCATTATTTCCATGGGGGTTCACTTTCCCCTTGATTAAACTCTGTCAAAACAAGTTTAAACTTACTGTTTTGATGTACAAGGATCAGATTATCTCTGCTATACTTAGGCAGTCTTTCATACCAGCCTGCTTGATAGACACTTTTTTCCCTACCTGTTTAGCTTTGTTTATTCACATTGAATGTCCTCTATTGAAATCCTGTCATTTTTCTACCTTATCTTTCTGACAAATTTGAAATATACTTTCTTCCTTCTTTACTTAGCACTTCCTACACATAATGCACATTTGACATTCGCTTATTTTCTATATACAAATTGACAGATTTTAAAGTACTGTATCAGTGTCTTACATACAGTGTATAAGCACAGCTGGGAATAAAAACATGTTAGAGGTAGTTTCTGCCCTTAAGAAGCTTATAGTCTAGTGGCTATACTTTGGAACATTTAATTTTTGTATAATTATAAAAGCAATACATGCTTGATGAAGAAAACCTAAACATTACAGAATAGCACAGAGATTAAAAGCAAATTTAAATCACTTCAAGAAATATGTATTGAGAACCTAAGACAAACTCCTTATGAGTTTACAGTTTATGGATAGACTAACCAATAAACAGCCAATAAAATGCAGTATTTAAGACCTTTAGTTGAGGAAAATGTTGGTTTTTGAGAGCATAGAGAAGATGGTATCTTGAGCTGAGTAACTGAGGTTGGAGTTTGCCAAACACCACATGCAAAGGCACTTGGCTCACTCGGGCATTCTAAATTGTGGCTGGAGTAGAAGGTTGAACATCTCTTTTCTTCCTGAGATGAAAGAGCTCTTTGAGGACAGATACTTTGCATTCTATCTCTTTCACATTTCATGTAGCACCTGAACCTTAAGACTAAGCTATTCTTTCATTTATATGCCCATTAGCTGCAGCAGCATAATATATAGACCCTGATGGCAGGGCCCATATTTTAGAGAGCTTTATATCCTGCATGGTGAATAACTCATATATTGGTTGAATTCATTTATAAAAATTCAATATAATTAAAATGGGCTAAGTTATTTTCAGAAAGATCTGAATATTTCTAGTTTTAGTCCATATTTTTCTTTTTAACCATCTCAGGATTTATCTTTTATCCAGTCTTTTCTCTATGAAATTTCCCCTCTAGTACTTCCCTAATATGTTTGCTATCCCTAAAATATAGGTTAATTTACTCTGATACTGCATGAGTCATGTTATGCTTTATGTTGAGAGCACATACATCCTTGATTACACTTTTCAAGCCAATGGAAACAAAGTTTACAGCACAATGACAACAGAGAATATCACTGCTCCAGCTCATTTTTCACATTGCAGGGTAAAGCAGCTGACTGACGAGGAAGAGTGCTGTATTTGTATGGATGGTCGAGCTGACCTTATCCTGCCCTGTGCTCACAGCTTTTGTCAGAAGTGCATTGACAAGTGGTAAGTAGTCTGCTGCCTTCATGAGGTAGGCCAAGGTCAAATGGGAAAGTGTATATGAATACACTTCAAAAAATGCAAATATATTGTAGTTAACATAAGAGACTTTGTTTTTTAATATTTTGGATTTTATGACATGCCTCCTACTGCTTAAAATATTTTTATACATAGTTTATAAAATGTGAGGATGTAGCTTAGTTTTGACAATTTACTTTTGCTGTAAAGAGATTTGTGCCTGATTAGAGTCTAGAATCAAACATTTTTCCTTTCCTTCCATTTTTCTCCTCTTTTCTACATTTTCCCTCCATATGTCATTAGAAAGAATAATATTAATCCTTGAATATTGAATATTGGACCTGAGGAGAACTTTAGAGAATGGCTAGTCAAGCTCATTATTTTACAAAATAAGAATCAAACATTTAAGAAAGTTTATCACTGACATACCGTAAACTATATATATTTAAAGTACAATTTGATATATGTATATACTCATAAAAATCATCCTCACAGTTTAGATAATGAACAAATCCATCACCCCCAAGTTACCTCATGCCCACCGTAAGGTCTCCTTCCCCCAATCCCTTGTCCTAGTCCCCAGACAACCACTAATATGGTTTCAGTCACTCACTGTAAAATAATCTGGATGTCCCATACAGTATATACTCTTTTTTGGTCTGGCTTCTTTCATTCATTATAATTTTTTCAAGATTTACTTTGTTGTAGTATGTATCAGTAGTTTCTTGCTTTTTATTGCTGAGTAGTATTCATTGTATGAATATTCTGCAGCTACTTTATCCATTCACCTATTGATGGACATTGGGTTGTTTTGAATTTTTGGCTATTACAAATAAAGCTGCTGTATACATTTGTGCCCAACTGTTTTTATGGAGGTACATTTTGGTTTTTTTCTTGGATAAATAGCTACAAGTGGGATGGCTAGATCATATGGTAGGTGTATGTTTAACTTTTTAAGAAACTGCCAGTTGTTTTCCAAAGTGGTTTTGCCATTTTACACTCCAGTGTATAAAAGTTCCAGTTGCCCTACAGCCTTGCCAGTACTTGGTATTTGTCATTCTAATTGTAGCCATTCTAATAGATGTGTAGTGGTATCTCATTGTGGTGTTAACTTGCCTTTCCCTGCTGACTGGTGGTGCTGAACACTTTTCTTATGCTGATTTCCCATCTATATGTATTTCACCTGTGGTGAAATATTCATTCAGATTCTTTTGCCCATTTCTTTTTTAATTGTATTTTATTTTTAATTGGAGGATAATTACTTTACAATGTCGTGACAGTTTCTGCAATGCATCAACATGAATCAGCCCCAGGCATACATATGTCCCCTCTCTTAAACCTCCCTCCACCTCCCTCCCCATCCCACTCTTCTACATTGTCACAGAGCACCAGTTTGAGTTCTCTGTGTCATAGAGCGGATTCCCACTCTTTTACATATGATAATATATATATTTCAGTACTGCTTTCTCGGTTGATCCCACCCTCTCCTTCCCTGACTGTGACCAAAAGTCTGTTCTTTATGTCTGTGTCTCCTGTGCTGCAGTGTTTACTGCAGCACTATTTACAACAGCTAGGACGTGGAGGCAGCCTACTGTCCATCAATAGATGAATGGATAAAGAAGTTGTAGTACATATACACAGTGGAATATTAGTCAGTTATTAAAAAGAATGACGTTGAGTCAGTTCTAATGAGGTGGATGAACCTAGAGCCTATTATACAGAGTGAAGTAAGTCAGAATGAGAAAGACAAATAACATATATTAACGCATATATACGGAATCTAGAAAGATGGTACTGATGATCCTACTTACCCAATTTTTTAATTAGTTGTTTTTGTATTAAGTTTTGAGAGTTCTTTATGTATTATGGATACATGCCCTTTATCAGATATATAATTTGCAAATATTTTCTCCCACTCTGATTTATCTTTTCATTCTTAAGAATGTCTTTCAAAGAGTAGAAATTTTTAATTTTTATGAAGTCCAGTTTCTCAATTTGTGATTAATGAATAATCATTTTGGGATCATATCTAAGAAATCTTTGTTTAACCCAAGGTCACGAAGATTTTCTTCCATTTTTCCTTCTAAAAGATTTATTGTTTTTAGGTTTTACATTTAGGTCTATGATCCATTTTGAGTTAATTTTTGTATGGTGTGAGGTATGGATCAAAAAATTTTTATTTTATCCTTAATGGCTTTCCAGTTGCTCCAGCACAGTTTTTTGAAAAGACTGTGTTTTCTTCTCTAAAATTGCCTCTGCTCCTTTGTTGAAAATCAGTTGTTAAAACACAGGTGAGTATTTCTGAACTCTTTTCTGTTCCATTGACCTATTGTCTAATTCACACCAATATCATACTACTTTGATTAGTGTAGCTTTGTAAGTCTTAAAATCAGGGAGTATTAGTCCTCCAACTTTGTTCTTTTTCAAAGTTGTTTTGGTTTTTCTAGATCTTTTGTGTTTCAGTGTGAATTTTATAATCAACTTGCCAATTTCTACCAAAAAAAGGCTATAAGAATTTTGATTGGGATTGAGTTAAATAATTTGGGGAGTGTTAAGTTGGACATAGTGACTAAACAATAATAAAACTTCTTAACAATATTAAGTCTTCCAACCCATATCTCACTGTTTCTCCATTTATTTGAAAGTGAAAGTAAAGGTCACTCAGTCGTGTTCAACTCTTTGTGAACCCCATGGACTATACAGTCCATGGAATTCTCCAGGCCAGAATACTGTGGGTAGTCTTTCCCTTCTCCAGGAAATCTTCCCAACCCAAGGATCAAACCCAGGTCTCCCACAGGTCTTCTTTAATTTCTGTCATCAGTCATAGTTTCCAGTGTTGCATATCCTTGACAGATCTATCACTAAGTATTTTATAGTTTTTATGTTACTTTAAATGTTATTTTTAAATTTCAATTTTTGATTATTTCTATATATTAAAAATAAGCAGTTTTGTGTATCAGTCTTGTATCCTGCAACCTTAATAATGATTTATTTATAAGCTCTTTTTTATAAATTCCATATAATTTTATTGAATGACAGCAAAACATTTTTTGAGAGAGATTTTTTCTGGTTATAAAATTTTAGACTGATAATAGTTTTTCTCTCAGTACTTTAATGACATTGCTCCACCATCTTCTTGCTTACAACATTTTCTATGAGAAATCTGCTCTCATCCTCATCTTTTTTCCTCTGTAGGTAATGTGCCTTTTTTCCTCTGGCTGTTTTTGAGGTTTTTTTTCCCGTTCATCTCTGATTTTCAGCAGTTTGATTTTGATGTGCCTTAGTTTTCTTCATGTTTCTTGCACTTAAGATTCATTGAGCTCCTTGGATTTGTAGGAGTATAGTATCGTGAGTTTTGGAAATTTTTCAGCCAGTATTTTCTTAAACATCCTTTTCTGTTCTCTTTTGTCCCGTCTCCTTCTGGGAGTCCAGCCACTGATGGACTAGACCACTTTTGCACAGTTCACAGATGCTATTTTCCTTCTTTTTTGAGTCATTTTCTCTGTGTTTAATTTTGGATAATTAATACTGCTATATCATTTCAAATTCACTGATCTTTTTTTCCTGCAGTCTGTTGCCATTAATCCCACCCAGTGTATTTTTTATTCAGATATCTTAGCTCTGATCCAGAAGTTCAAGTTTTTAGTATCTTCCAGTCTCTGCTTAATATGTGGTCTTTCCTCTCGCTTTTTAAATATATAGAATGTAGTTATCATAACCTTTTATTTTCTTGTTGCTGATTCTGATGTATCTGTCAGTTCTGGATTAGTTTTGATGGATTGTTTTCTTCATTTTGGGTTGTATTTTTATGCTTCTCTGTGTGAATGGTAGTTCTTAGCTGGGTTCCAGACATTGTGATTTTTTACCTTTTGGGGTACTGGATATTTTTGTATTCCTATAAATATCCTTGAGCTTTGTTCTGGAATATAGTTACTTGGAAACAGTTTGATCCTTTTGAGTCTTGCTTTTATGGCTTGTTAGGCAGGACCAGAGTGATGTTTAGTTTAGAGCTAATAATGCCTTTGCTGAGGCAAGCCTTCAGAGTACTCTACCCGATGCTCCATGAATTACAAGGTTTTCTCCTCTGTCTGGTAGGAACAGGCACTGTCCAGGCCCTTTGTGAGCTTTGGTTACTGTCCCCTCAGATCCTTTTGAGTGATTCCTGGGCTTGAGTAGTTTCCTGACTTGCACACACTGATCATTACTCTGCTGAATATATCTACAGGGACCTTCAGTAGACTCTGGGATATACCCTTGGTGTAGCTTTCTCCTGTCCAGCACTTTATGCTAAGACCTAGCTGTCTTGGCGTCCTAAGATTCTCTGCTCTTGTCTTGTCAACTCAGGGAGTCTACCAGGCTCCATCTCAGTTTCCCCTGCTCTCTCTGTGGCATGGAAACTCTCAGAGGCAGTGAGCTGGGTAATTATAGGGCTCACCTTGTTTTGTTTCCCATCTCTCTGGCATTATAATCCTTTGTCATCTTGTATTTAGTGTTGAAAACCATTATTTCATGTATTTTGTCCAGTGTTTTAGTTGTTTTAAGTGGGAAGATAAGTCTGGTCCCTTGGCCAGAAGCAGAAATCGACTGTTTTAAAATTGTGACTTGTGCACAGAAGAGCACAGATAATTATCTTAAAAACTATCTCTGAAGAACCAAAAATGAATCTGAACAATATATGCCAGCTCTACTTTCACATTTAGTTTTTAGAACAGATTTCTAAATTTTTGCACAGAAGCCAAAGAGCAATTGATATAATTTAATTACTTTGGTTTCAGATTTCACTGAGCAATAAAGAGAAAAATATTTTCCCTCTGTGACATGTTTCTGGCTCAAATATGCTATTTTTTAAATTTCCAAAGTAATGTTTGACAAGAGAAAAAAATCCCTTTGGAAAACATAATCTTATTTAAGTGATTATATATAAGCTCTTTCCTCCCCCCAAAATTATTCTGCATGTAAAGTTCATTTTATTTTAAGCCTTGAATGCTTTCATTCCATTGTTTATAGCAGCAAAAGATAGGAAAAAACCTAGATGTCCTTCCTTCTATGGGAGATAAGTTAAATGAATTATGGCCTATCCAAACAGTGTATGTTTATTTTGAATAGGCAGCTCTAACATGTGCTGATACTTGTAAAAAAGAGCAGTGATGTGTAGACACATACAAGCTTGGTCATGGCTAATCTGTCTCTAGAAGAATATATAAAAAACTGAATAATATATAAGAAACTGGTTAACAGCAGTTGCCTCTGGGGATAATAAAGATTAGGGTAGGAGGAAGAGATGTAGTTTTCACTATAACTTTTACGCTATTTCCTTTTTAAAAAAATGTACATGTACTACATTTCAAATTCAGTGTTCTAAACAGAAAAAGAAAACAAATTATTCTTTATTTGGTTTCTCTAATAGGAGTGATCGACACAGGAATTGCCCTATTTGTCGCCTACAGATGACTGGAGTGAATGAATCTTGGGTGGTATCAGATGCACCCACTGAAGATGATATGGCTAACTATATTCTTAACATGGCTGATGAGGCAGGCCAGCCCCATAGGCCGTGACCTCCTGGTGGAGTGTTCCATTGCTGGTGTGGGCTACACATACTTCAGTCATGGGGAGAGAGGGCAGGGATGTTGTAGCACAGACACAGCAATTCCCCCCACCCTCTTATTTTTGCTATTCTGAAAGTTTGTCCTTTTATTTTGATAAACTTTCCCTGTCTTCCACTTGTGATAAATTAAAATTTGCTACCGTTTTAGACCATATTTTCCTATTATTTATCTGTTCTAATACATATTAGGACTAATTGCTCTTGAATTCTTTGCTGAGTTAACAACATTTCCAGGGGCTTCTGAAATGCTTACTTTTCAGGGCAAGAGTATTCTGGAATCTATTTAGTTAGGTTTAAAATAAACCTTGAATTTTAAAAAGTTGTAGCCATCTGAGAGAAAATCTTAACTGAAAATGTATAATACATCAGAGTGCATGTTACTACTTAAATTAGTCTTTCCTGCTGGGATCTAAGGAATATATATGCCCCCTTGTGGTTGACTATTGCTCTTTTAATAGTTTTTACTTGAAATAATCTGTAATTATTTTGTAACTTTAACAATGTGTTTTGGAACTACATGTTTTTTAACTTAAGTGTTTTTTTTCCCCCATGCTGTGTAATATGGGTGAAGACTATGAATTAGGGCAGGACTTTGCCTTGTAAATGGATTTCTGCTAGGGAGTCTTCTTGGCTATTCTAGAAATGCTTTCCTACAGCTGGGAAACTGTTCTAAATAGCTTTTGGTAATACTTATTCATCCTGGAGATTCAGATGGAGGTTTTTCTTCATCAGGGACCCTAAATTTTATGTCCAAATTATGATAAGTCTTTAACATTGGTTTATGGTGCTTTTATTTTCTTAATTTGAAGGCATCTTCCTGAGGTCCCAGAGTCTTCAAATTTCTTAGATTAAGAAAATAGTATGTAGCCTTTTAACCATATGTACACAAAAACCCCTGAAAATTAGGAGATAACTTGACTTTCTGTTTCACTGCATTTCATTTGAAACGCCAGGAAAGAGTATAGATATGATGTTCAGTAGCACTTGAGCCACTTTTTAAAAATTTTGTTTATAAAGTAAAATTTTATTTTATGCTACACATTAACATTTCAGCATATAATAAACTAGGGCCTGATGTCTTTAAAAAGTGTTTTAACATTCCACATAATTTTCTGATTTATTATTGGTATGTTACAAATATTACTATTTCTGAAGTACCAAAGCATACAATTTAAGTTGCTGCTTATTGACGGCAGAATTTTTGGATACTGGGGACTTTAATCAGAATGCAAATTAAGTAATTTTTAGGAAAAATGTCTGATCAAATGTAGCTTGGATTTTACCCACTAATACAATACTAATAATTGGTTGACTTTCATGATGGAGGCAGCTGTTTATACAAGAGGAGTACTGGGGTCTCTGTCCTGTTGACCTGGCAGTGCACTTGTTGGCTGTGTGACCTGAGAAAGCCCCTTCCTCTGGTTTGCAGGCTCTTTAGAAACAGACTTTATCTGTGGTGTTCACACTTTCTTTCAGTAGCAGAACTGTTTTTTTTTCCAAGTAAAAATCTTATTCAAAATCCCTACACCCATGTGCTGCGTGCGCGCACGCGCTCACACACACACACACACACAATACCCCCCTACCCCGACCCTGCTCTATCATTTTCTCATTATACATTTCCTTATATAAATTTATGTACCACAGTAACTAAATATTTATGAAATCAGCCAACAAAAACATGTTAATACACTGGTGATTACAAGTATATAGGAATTTGATGAGTAACACAGTTGCATGATGGGACTTTTTTTTTTTTTAATTTTTTTTCCAAAAAAAATTCAATTAAATCCAAGTCAAAATTCAGACCTCTGATTCTCCTCCATAGGTTCCTCAGTACTCCATGGAACATATTTTGAAAACTTGAAGATAAAAGTCTTTAAAAAGTCTTCTAAAATATGTTCCATGGAGTACTGTCTTTATGGATTAGATTTGCTGAGTCTCATTCAGATTGCCCAATTTAAGAATGTTTCTGAAAATGAATAGTTTCTTTACAGATTTTTGAATCTTTCCAGGTATAGCCAATGATTTTATCCCCCAGAATCCTTTGCCTTTCAAGGAATTAGTTTTCGTAGTGAGCCCAGTGACTTGATGTTGCCCAAACCTTTTTATTTTCCAATATAAGCTCCAAGACGCTAACTGATCTACTGTGAAATATATTTTTACTAGCCTTATCAAATGAGCACAGTTTTTTGCTCACTCCATTAAACTGGTTGATAATTCTTTAGATGTGAATGTTAGGTAGGTTCTACTGTAATAACTAATTGTAAAAGTTGTAAATTTGTTTAATGGATGAAATGTATACTTTTTGTATTCTGTACAGCTTGTCTTTTTTAAATATTAAGTACTTAAATGCACTTACTATGATAGGAAATATGTGTGCCTTCTAGGATTTATGAAGCTGTTTCATGAACTGTTAAGAAATTTGTAAGTATAAAGTTTCCCTGTCTTAATAACAAAGTTACTCATAATACTGTAGAACTTTAGTTTGAGAAAATGGATTTGACTATGGACTGAATTTAGAAGTTGAAGATAATAGTATATGTTTTGTTCTTGGGGCAAACTGACGTATTGTGCAATAAATAATCTTTAGCAAGTAAATTTTAGGTAATTGAGATTTTTTTTTTATCATGTAGTTTCTCGTTTTTATATACCAAGTGTTTATATTCCTTAGAGGACTGTTTTGTGTTGTGTTCTGGCAGATTGTGATGTTTTTGTGCTATGTTTTAAAACACTTCAAATTAGACTCGATTTACTTATACCTAATATAGGTAATAAGGCTGCTTGAACAGTGATTTTTATCATTGAGAAGTTGGATTCATTACAAGGCAGTGCAAAGAATTTGCACTTGTAACTTTTTTTTTTTTGTCATTAAGTCCAGCTTACTTTCTCTATCTAGGAGTAAGAAAGCTACTTGGAGATTAGGGAAATCAGGTGATCACCCACATTTATAAAGGGCATTTACAATGACAATATAATATAAACAGCAACATGTGTTCATTTGTTTTCATGTCTTTCTGTTACCCTACTGGATAGTAAAAATAATAAAATACTTCACCCTGTGGTGGTTTTGATATTTTACCTTATAAGATAATTTCTAAGATAAAAGTAGAATTAGAGAAGCAGGTTAGAATCTTAGTGCTGAGAATGGGAATGCCATTTATAAGGAGTAGCAGTTCACAGTTAATGTGCATCATCATGGAGAAGTACACATTCTGATGTCAAAGACATAAAAGCCCCCTCAGAGATTTATTTTTACAATCTTGCAGCTTGTTTATAGTCTAGTCTAACTCTGGCATACTCGAGCTCCCTAATAAGATATTTCTTTAGAGGTTGAAGGTATAAAAATTTTCAAGGAACTATGTCTGATAAGTGTTCCTTTTATTGCAGTTAGTTATACCTGTTTTTTGTAACAGTCATAGTTTTTAGGTAGAGAATACCTAGGTGTATTACCAGTGTATCCCCTTCAGTTGCGTCTGCCATCTCTCAGAAAATGATCAAAATAGTATTTCACCATCACGGCACTCAGAAACAAGAGAAAGCCATAGGGATGTGCTTTTAACTTGCTTTATCCAGGGTAAGAAAAAGTAAAGGTGCAGGACAGGCCTTGGTAAACACCACCCCAGGAGCTGTGATTGATTTTTATGAGGCACAGAACAATAACATTGATCATTTCAACGTTTCAAGTAACACTTAATGTGAACTTGAACCCTTTAGAATAAGCATGTCTCAAAAACCATTCTGCTAGAAACGTGGGCTAGTGTACAATTGGCTTTGATTCCAACTGTGATCACAAAAGAGATTCACCCTAAAAAGGCCAGTTAGGTTGATGATTTATTACATTGTGCTATAGAAAAAGATATCTGAAAAGCGTGCAGGTCAGGTAAAATCCAACAGGTGTTGACTGAACAGACTGGAGATATATCCAGGGAAAAGGAAATGACCATGTGAGACTTTGCTCATGAACTGTTATAGCAGAAGTTAGAAAAAAAGAGCCAAAGTTTCCCTCCTGGGTTTTGCAAGCTTCAGTTCAAATTTTTGAGTTTTCCTAGTGAATGTCATCCATATCTGAATCTTGATTCAGAAAAGATGAATTAGTAATTATTGATAGCTTTTCATGATGCCTATATCTTTTTTTTAAAATTTAAAGATTTGCCTAAAATAGTTTAAAACTGTTGAGCCATAATCCTAACAGACTTTATTTAATAATTAAATGCTTGATACATATAAAATGACAATGAAAAACTGTAAAATACTTATATTCAGGCAAATGTATACAAATGGCTTTTCAAAAATAATGAGTGCCTAAGATAAATACTTGGTTTTCATTTAGTTTCACGGTTAGCTATAAGATAGCATATGTTTGCCTCGTAAAAAAACTGTATTTATTGTTCCGTATGCTAAGTTGACCAGTGGAGGGGATAATCATTATCAAGTGACAGGACAACCTAAAGCCAGGTAAGCATCTTCACAGGCAAAAATAGTGTTCTTCTAACTCTGTAATGATTCACAAGGGCTTACTCTAGTCTACATTTGCCTATAGAGATAGACAAGAAGGTCCTTGAGCAGCCTCTTGAGTTCCAGGAGCATACAACCTTAAAAAATTTCCAAAAGAGGAAATTCATTCAGTTTTATATAATATACATTTATTGAGCACCTACTATGTACCAGGCACTAGTAACACAGATGAAGAGTACATTGGTAAAGCTTAAAATTCAGACTGGTCTTTAAAAATGCTTTCTACCTGGCCCCTGGGACCACATATATGCTGAAGAGGTCTGCATATTAGGTAAAGGAGACATTTCACCTTGGGGGGCAGAAAATGCACCAAGTTACAGTGATAAAAAAAAATTCTAAATTTGTCAGGCCTGAAAGAATAGTGGGGAAAGGACTAGGTTAGGATTAGGGAAACCTAGTTCTGATCCTATTACTTATTAGAGCTGTGTGACCTTAAGCAAAGTTCACTTCTGTGACCCTAACTGTTCATAAGTAAAATGATAATTGGGCTACAATCACAGAATATTAGAGCCAAAAGGAACAGAGGTCATCTAGTCCTGTGCTTTTCAAAGTCCTTAGTTCAAATGTAAATACATAGAAGCCCCAGTATAAAACCGATGAAAGCTGAGTCACCTTGAAGTAAAAGCAGCACCTCAGAGCCTCAACCCCCTTCTCATTCCCTGCCCTGAAGTAGTCCAGGAGCTGAGCTCACAGAACACCACTGAAAACCACTCATCTGATCTAAACCTTCACCTTTCAGATGAGGAAACCAAGACATAGAATAGGAGTGATGGCTGTGATATGAATATTTGGTTTCCTAAATATGAAGGGAGGAAGGCTAAATAAACAGTTTTAAAAACTCATTTAAAAAAAAAAAACACACAAGGAAGTTTTCTAATTCTCTCAAAGTAGCTCCTTTATGAAAGGGAGCTTTGAAGCAGATTTTAAGGCAGCCAGCCCATGAGAGGCTGAAATGAACAACTACCAACAAGTCTGCAGGGTTTATAGAGAGGACTATGGCAGAAAATCATATATACTTCACATCAGTGGGCACTGGACCATGTAAGATCCTGGCCCCCACAATGCAAGCATTAGCACTTTGAAGAGGAACATTTGGAAAATTAGCAATTAGTTCAGACAAGTTTCTAGCTCCCAGATCCCCAAGGAGGAGTCACCATCTATTACTCAAAAATATTAACAGAAACTGGCATGAAGTGAAGTGAAGTCGCTCAGTCGTGTCTGACTCTGCAACCCCATCGACTAGCCTACCAGGCTTCTCCGTCCATGGGGTTTTCCAGGCAAGAATACCAGAATGGGTTGCCATTTCCTTCTCCAGGGGATCTTCCCAACCCAGGGATTGAACCCAGGTCTCCCGTATCGCAGGCAGACACTTTACTCTGAGCCACCAGGGAAGCCACTGAAATGGGCATGTTAGACCTTAAAGTGAACAGTGCAACCAAAAATCACTAGTTGGAAAGTTCTTCAGCAGGATCTTCTCCATGGAGGAAAGTCCTAGTTTGGTATCTTGACCACTGTTAATCACGGCAAACTTGAAATTAAACCAAAAGGTTAAAACACGTGTCCAGCACTTGACTAGTTGGTCAGGGCTGTGATCTCTTCCGATTTCATGGCATCAGACAGGAAGCTGAGCTCATTGCACAGGGTCTCGTATCGGAATGCCATCCGGATCTGAGCAACATTTGTCTTTCGAATATCGTTTCCTTCAGGTCCTTCTTTATAGTAATTTTGTCCCAGAAATTTTTGCTTTTCCTATGGACCAAGAGAAATACAAATGAAACAATATACCTTATATTCACTTTCTGTATCCACATGGCAGCTCAGACTTAGCCATACCAAATCAGGCTTTTCCTCCAAAGCAGGTCCTCCATCAAGACATCTTTCCTCACAGAGCTGTTACAAAATTCCTCCTGCCTTCCTGTCCTCAAGGATGTCACCCTGATAACCACATTCAGTGCCTTCATTTCTAACTGTGCTTTCCTTGATCAGAAAGACAAGAACTATAAGAGCCGCTGGCAATGAAGGTGAAGGCGTGAAGATTCTGGAAGTCTCTCCCGAGAGCTGACAAGGGCACACAGATGTGCCTGGGGACAACCAGTCCAAGGAACCAGGTCCCCACAAGATGAATCTTGAGCCTTTACTCTCATCTGCATCCGCATCCAACAAGAAGAGCACAATGCAGCTCTCTCCCTGTACCACTGACGCTGCCCAGGGACACAGACACCCTCTGCAGCAGCGGTTCTCAACCCTGGCTCCGCATCAGAATCACCTAGGGAGCTGATAAAAAAAAATGAGTGATGTCTGGGTCCCATTCCTAGAGTTTTCTGTTCAATCTAGGTACTGTTCAGCTATTTGAGAAGCACTGAGTGCTTATTATGTGCCAGAGTCTAATTCAGACCCCAGGGATGTGATGCTGAACTTATATTCTGGAAGGCAGGGCAGAAAAACACATGACTACATAATGGCAATGTCAGTAGTAATAAATGTTACGGGGGGAAAAAAAAAAAACAGACTTAAGGGATGGATAATGAGGGCAGGTTTGTGGCTACCATAGAATGAGTGATCAGGGAAGGCCTCTCCAAGAAGGTGACATGTGAGCAGAGATCTGAAAAAGGCATCAGAGCAGCCATGAAAATTCACGAGTTTTCCCCAGTGGTCTCCCCTAGAATGTGGCAGAGACCCTGCTTGTTTCATCCATCCACAGTGGCAGGGCCGAAAAAAACGCCTGGCACACAGCAGGCATCTGACCTACGGTGTGGAAAGGGCGAGAGGTACCTGATGCGAGAGGCCGCTCTGCAGCACACTGTTCCTGGCGATCTCACACAGGTCACACGTGCTCAGCTTCCACACTTGAGCCGCAATTGCGTATTCTTCCATAAGCGCTTCCTAGATTCCCCCCAGAGGAAACGTTAGATGGGAGTCTGTCCATTTCAATGATTCTCGTATTTCCCAAGCTAGGAACATCAGACCAACATTGCAGATTTCATTTTTCCTTAAGAACTGGCACATGGACAATAAAACAACATCCCCCTCCCCCTAAAATCACAAACTCCCAAGATCTTTTTTGTCTGAAAGTTCAGGTAACCAAAGACAGAAATATCAAAGAACACCTACAGATTTATCTGTTGACCAGCACATGTTCAAGGCCCTGCGCCCAGGACTAGGGGTGCCAGCCTGCTCTTCTGTGCCTATCTCCCTGTCATACACATTTTTAATACCCACTCTGCAGCTTTGCTTTGTAGTTAACACTTTTTCTTAAGATTGTCCAAAATAAAAGTTAATCTGAGTAAAGTACTAACAGAGATGGAGCATTAGTTAGGAATGAGAAGTGGTCAAGGATCAGTAGTGAGATAGTGTAAGCCTGGGAGGATTTAAGCTTGAGCTGTGCTTTCACTTTCTCAGTTGTGAAATATTTCACATTTATCACAAGCCCTCTGTCACCTTTGCCACATCATTGCCTCTGTATCCTAGAGCAGTGGTTCTGAAAACACGGTCTCAGGATTCCTAAGGGTCCCCAAGGCTTTTTGAAAGGTCCTCCCTTTTCCAACTATGTATTTATCTTGTGAGGCAAGATTTCTTCATGCACTTTGGTAAAATCAATTTGTCACAACAGATTGACTGCAGAAGCAGAGATGAGAATCCAGCTGTCTTCTATCAAACCAGACATTAAAGAGATTTGCAAAAATGTAAAGCAATGCCATTCTCTATTTTGTTATCAAAGTTTGTGGAAATATGGTTATTTCTCATAAAAATTGCTAATTGTGTTAACATTTGATGATTTATTAGTGTTTTTACGTGAGTTAATATTTTTCAATTTCACACAGTTAATTTTCGCTAGTTACAAGGCACGTGAACCTCAGCTCTCTGAGAGCCTCAGTTCCTCATTATATAAAGGGGGCTTGAGATCAGAGGCTTCCCTGGTGGCTCAGTGGTAAAGAAGAACTCGCGTGCCAATGCAGGAGATGCAAGTTTGATCCCTGGGTCGGGAGGATCCCCCAGAGAAGGAAATGGCAACCCACTCCAGTATTCTTGCTTGGGAAATGCCATGGACAGAGGAGCCTAGCAGACTGCATAGTCCATGGGATTGCAAAAGAGTCGGACACAGTAGTAGCTGAGCACGCACACGTGAGACCAGAAGCCTGGAGCCTGTCCTAGAAAACCTGGGCACTTCTGATTTTACTAATCTGCGGCTGGTCTCATCATTACCACCCAAATGTGCTGGTACGCTGGTGACTGGTCCCCATGCATGATACCACCTTTCCCTTCCTCCTCGCTGTCCCAGAGATCCACAACTTCCTAGTAATCATAGTGGTAACAAAAATGGTAGCTAACATTTTTAATACAAGTAACTCTGCCAATATTACAGAGCTAGGGAATATCTAAGGGAAAGTAAAAGGCAAAGAAAAGAAATCCTCAAGGTTTCAAGAACCCCAAAAAAGGGCTTCTGGGAGCAACAGTTTTTCCTCACCAGGAGCTTCCTCTTGTCTTCACTGGCCCCCAGTCCCACCCCGAAGGCACCGTGTGCCCAGGTCCCTAACGTGGGAGGACGGCAGCCCTCACCCTCCCCTAGAGTCCTCACCTTCGTGTAGTGAAACTGCATGGGATCGTCGGTGGAGAGAGAAACGTGGAGCCCCTTGTGCAGAAATTCCCTCAGAGGGTTTTTGGAATATTCGAGGAACAGACTGTTGTTGCTCAGAGGAGACATGGCAATGGGGATCTGGGCCAGGTAGTAGAGATACTGCAACACTGGACTCTGCAAAAGAACCGCCAAACTCAGGAGACAAGAACCGAAGCGGGGGGCACTCACCAGCGGAAGCCAGGGCTCCGGGCGGGGTCTGTGGGAGACCCCCGAGCTCCCTGCCAGGGCTCTGGGCCCCACCCTCTGCGTTCACCTCTCTCCTGCATCGGGGCCCATCCCTCCCCGGGACTGCTCTCCTGCCGTTGCTGGAAGCGCTCCGTCTTGGCTCCAGACCGGAAGCACAGCTCAGGGCAGGAAGGGCACCCGCCAGGCCCCGGGCTGACCCCAGCCTACGTCCTCAGGTCCCCTCTCCCAGGCACTGACCCCAACAAGTCAGCCCTTGGAGATGCCCCACTTTTGTTGTTTTGCTTGACCACAAACATTGAGGTTGTGACTGTAAACACTGCAACTCCTTGGAGGTGGAAAGGGGCGGACATGACTGGGCTAGAGTGGTTCTCTGATGTAGCACCCACCCCACACAGAAACATGAGGCATGGCTAGACTCCCCCTAGGAACAGGGAAGGAGAGGAGTTTGAGCAAAATATCCTTCCTATGGAAGTGAGTCAAAATATGGAGAAGAATGAATGCATTGAGTTCATGGTAGCATTAATTACACAAGCAAAAAGTCAGATGGATTCTGTGCAACAGCTGGAGAAGGGCTGTCCTTCCGCAGCCTTTAGGATGAGCAACACAGATGTCACGTCACAGCACAGAAAAATGCTTGTCATACAAAGTTAAGGGAGAAAGAAGGAACTGTTTGTTATGATAATAAGCTTATTAAACACATGCCCTAGAAAAAAAAAGATGGGAATTGGAAACAATAACAAGCTAATGCTTTTTTTATTTAAGTGATAGCAGTAAGGATTTTTTTTTCTATTTCTCCATTTTTTCGAAAACCTAAATTGTGATGGATTTGATCATATTGTTTCATAATTAAATATAAAACCAAGAGACTACAGATAGCAAAGCCTAGAAAAAGAACCAGCACTTCTGCATCACTGGCCAGTGCCTCCCAGGGTGTGGCCAGAGCCCAGGTGGTCCCCATCCTCCCCAGAGGAGCCCCAGGGCGGGACTGTCACGGCAGGGCAGGCATCTGTCAGGGCCCCAGTTACCTTCTTGAGGAGCAACCCGTGGGAAATGTTGTCGGCAGTCAGGAAAGCAGAAACCAGGTGGGTGATGGAGCCGGCCTCCCCGCAGTGAGGCCGGAATAGGAACGTGCTCAGGCCCCGTTCCCTGCAGGCGTGAGGCTCACAGTGAGAAAGGACCCTGGTCCCCCTGCCCCAGGCCCCGAGGGCCTGCACCGCTCCCTCAGGGCCCCCTCCAGGGAAGCCAGTCACCCATGGCAGGGTCAGCACAGCTGACACACAGCACCCTGGAAACCTCTCCCCAAATTCTGAGACCCAGGCCCAGAGCTCAGAACCAAGAGACGCCATCTCCGGGGAACAGAGAGCGGGCCCAGTCCTCCATCCATCCTCTCCTCCAGGGCCTGGTAGCCCAGATTCAGAGCAGGCAAGGCCCTGAGAAACCATCAAGTCCAGACTCTGTTGTAAGAAGGGGGCAACCCCAGAGAGTGCAGCCAGATGTCAGAAGCCCCTGAGCAGGGCAGCAATGGAGCTGAACTAGAGCCCCTGCCTCAGAAAGCTCAGCCCAGGACTCCACCCCTGGCCGTCTCCTTTCAGCCGTGGTCCCACTCAAAAGCCCCACACCCAGGACCTAGCGCTGGCTGAGGCCTCAGCCTCACGACCAGGCAGGGGTGGGAAGGACTGCTCAGCGCCCTGCCGCCTGGACGCCGCCTGGGTGTGTGCGCTGGGGGAGCCCGGGCGCACAAGACCACGGGATGGAAGCTCTGTGAGGGCATGAATCCAGTCTGTTTTGCTCCCTATTATGTGTCCTGGGCCCAGGACAGGGCCTTCACTTGGCAGGTGCTGTGATGTGTTGAATGGATGGACACACATATGAACGCCACTGGTGTGGAGGTGAGTGACCATGTCGGAAGGTCACGTGTCTGTATCCTATCAGGGATGGACACACACACAGGTGTGGAGTGTGTATGGACACGTGTGTCCATGCACGGGGGCTGGCCGCCTTGTATGTGTGATGGTGTCTGTTGCAGCGAGCGGGCCCGTGCGTGTGTGGGTGGCCCTGCGGGCGTGGGTCCGGTGCGGTGGGTTGGGGAGCACCCCAGTGCGAGGGGTGCGCAGGGCCGCTCACCCACCTGCGGAGGTTGTTCAGCACCATGATGTTGGCGTACATGTAGTACAGGTAGTAGCTGTAGGGCGGGTTCTGCTCGCTGGTCCAGACGTCCGGGCTGGGGCTCTTGTCCGAGAACATGTGGTCACTGTGCTTGGACTCGTCGTCCACACTGTCAAACCCTGTCACCTGGGCAGGAGGAGGGATCCTGCATCAAGCTGTGACAGACGGGCTGCCAGAGCCCAGTGATAAAGGCCTTGGCGCCCAGGCCTCTCAGCTGGGGACCCCGGGGCTTGCCTGAGCCACATTTCTCCCAGGGATGGGGAGTGGGCACAGCACCCCAGGCTGTCCCTCCAGGGTTTCCAGAAGTACCCCGGAAGCCAGCCTAGAGAGCACCAAGCCCCTGTGTGGCGGCAACAGCGAAGGGAAACTCAGGCCAGGCGAGGTGAAGGGTGAGGCGGCTGGACTCACCTCCCGTCCTCCGCTATGCCATCAGCAGCAGTGACAACAGCTGTGAGGGGAAGGGGACAGGCGTTTCCATACACCTAGGGTGTGTCAGGCCCTGCCTGAAGCACCGACCACACATCATCAGCTAACTCAATGCTCAAGTGGCCCTGCGAGGGTGGGCTTGGCTAAGAGCCAAGCAGGGCTGGTGAAGGCACTTGCGCATGTGAAACCACTAGCTGAGCCTAGATGGGCTCGGGGTCTGCACTCTTTGGGGCTGCAGGTGGAGGATGCCCTGGGGTGGCCACGAGAAGCCAGCTGGGATGCCTCACAAGCAGGCCAAGGTGGGTGCCATCCAAGAGGGCTTCTTGGAAGGCTGAGCCCTGGCCCCCGGAGCCTGCCTCTGAGCAGGGTCAGAGCAGCTCAGAAGACACCCCTCCCCGCACCATACTCACAGCAACACTGGGCCCACACTACACTCCAGGAGCCCACCCAAGTCACCAGACTCTTGCTGTCACCTCCTCCCAGAGGTCAGGCCCTGGGGGAGGACGTACCTGCAAGGACCCAGCTCCCAGCCGGCATGCGGGGCCGCTTTGCTCCCGTCACTCAGCCACAGCAGGGCTTTGGGAAGGGGCCCCTGAAGGACCAGCCCAATCTGGGGGGCTACCAGCCCAGGCCCAGCCAGGTCTGCCTGTTCCTAACTGGGCGGTAGAGGACCAGGGAGCAAAGGACCACCAAGGTCTTGCCAGAATCTTCCCTGGCAGAGTCATATGAAATGACGGTCCCCACCGCAGCTCTCAGCGTGGCCTGGACACATCTGGGGCCCAGAGTGACCTCGAGTTCTGCCCTGTCTGCACTCACAGCTCCGTGGTGCTCCTGAACTCTCAGGGCCCAGCACGGGGGCAATGTCAGCCCCTCTCCTGAGCTCTGCGTCCCCCTAGGCAGGGCCCTAAACTGGACATCCCAAGGGCCTCAAGCACAGAATCTGTCCAAACCCCAACTCCTCCTCCCCAGCCTCCCCGCTCCCCACATAGCTGGCAGTGACCTCCTAAAGGCACAGCACCCGCTCCCCTGCAAAACCAGGCACCCAGGGCCCCTCCAGCTCCTCGCCTTGCTCACCTGCAGGCCATGCCCAAACCCCGTCTGTTCTCCAGCCGCACCCACCACCTGTATACCCCTCACTCTCCTTAATGGGAGGCAGGATCTTATGGGATCGGTGACACCTGGGTCAGGACCCTGGGTTTGAATTCCAGTCCTGCCCCTTTTAGCTCTGTGGTCTCTCAGTTTCCTGGTGTGAAAATTGGAACTAGTAGCTTCACAGGACTGCTGTAAGGATTAAGTGAGATAATCCACAGTGTCTTAACACACAGCAATGCATAATCACGCTGGCTACTACCTACCAAATGGTGTAAAATGGGGCAGTCATGAGGGTGAGATGAGATCGCATCATGGCGTGGATCACTGGGCCAGGGAGGTCATCAGTGTGAGCTGTTACTGCTGCTTCAAGCCCCCTTCACGTCTCTACTGCTGGAGCAGGCCCCCGACTCTCACCTTGCTCCCCTGCCCCCACCTCCAACTACCTTCTGGTTCCAGGGCTTTCCTCACCCAACAGCCTGCATGCTGATGGTCTAAGACATACATTCAATGCTGGCCTTCCACCTGTTCAAACTTTCCAGCACCCCCCAACCCTCCCCACTACAGATACACTCAGCCATCCCTCCACCCCCACCTCTTCACCCTGAGCCCTCTGGGATCTTCCCTGCCTTCCTCCCTGTCAGAAACCATCCACACCATAACCTCCACCAGGCACTGAACTTGCCTCTCACCATCTGCAGCCACCTCTGTTCTGGGTACCCAGAGGGTGGGACAAGCTCCTGCTCCCCTGATGCCCTTCCTAGTTAAGTCTCTTCTCCACCCTTCTCCCCTCTCCCACAACTAAGCAGAAAAATATATTTTGTGGGGCTTAACCAAACAAGGTATGAGGACCACTGGTGTCTAGGGGAAAGCAGGAGTCTGAAATGTCTGCCGCTGGGGCGGGCCTGGTTCTTTCAGCCCCGCCTGGCCAGGAACTGACTTTTCAATCTTTCTGCCCTGTGGCTGCCTTCCCAGCACCCCACCCATGCCTGTAGGGCCACCCCAGAAGAGAAGGGAACTTCCCTTCTCTGCAAGAAGCTTGTTATTCTAGAAATTCAGCTTCTTAGGGTTGGACACTTCATGCCTGGGGCACATCAGTGACAGGATCTTAGAAGGTAAGCTGACTCAACTTGCTGGGAGTCTTCTCCTCCCTCCCCCACTGGGCACATCACCTGAGCAACACCCATGCTTACATATTTGAGGAAGAGGTGAAGCTCTCGGTGATCTTGAGGGTTGATGGTGGCCTCGAAAAGGGGCAGGAAGATGTTCTCCAGCATCTTCCCGAAGCTTGGCAGCAGCTTCTTTGACCTAAATATGTCACTGGGGGAAAGGGAGATTTGCCGATGAAGGTGGTCCCAATAGCCCCCTCGACCTGTCAAGAGACCAGCCCTGGTCCCTTCCTCAGGGAGTGCAAGTCCCCATTTAAGCATCCAGGGCAGGGTCAGAGGTGGGGCTCCAACATAGATCATTCCCCTCCTCACCAGGTTCTGCAATACCAAGCATTGGTTGGCACACTCAGCACCAACCCATGCCCATCAGTGAGCGTTCTTCAGCTAGAGGCCACACTGGGAGGGGGGCACTGGGATTCAGGCTGATATAACTCCCTGCCACTCAGCTCAGTTCCCCTAAACCACAAAGCCCAGCCATTCCAGGGGCCCTACCTGGCCCAGACTGGAGAGGACAGGGGTAGTCTGAGCCATATCCAGGCAGTGGGCCAGCAATGTGGGCCCCCATCAGGTTATGCAGACTCCCAGCCTCATGCAAAAAGATAGTCCATCCTCAAATCGCAGTGACAAGAAGATGGGCAGTCGTTCCCCCCAGGGCTTCCCAGGTGGCGCAGTGGTAGAGTCAGCCTGCCAATGCAGGAGACACAAGAGACACGGGTTCGACCTGTGGGTCAGGAAGATCCCCTGGAGAAATGCATGGCAACCCACTCCAGTATTCTTGCCTGGAAAATTCCATGGGCAGAAAAGCCTGGTGGGCTACAGTCAATGGGTCTCAGAGAGTCAGATATGACTAAGCAACTGAGAACACAGTTCCACCAGGCCTTTGCAATCATATGTTCTTCAAAGAACAGTGTTGAAGCATCACAAGGACATCTGTGCAGACCGCCCCTCCCTGTAGGGGAGTCCCAGGGGCACCAGGCCTAGGCTGGCACTGGAACAGGCTCAGCAGATCCTCCGGGACAGGCTGGCGACCCCAGAGGACACGGGTAGACAGCAGCCACCCCACTTACTAGATCCGGGGCACCTGGATGATCCAGCGCATGTTGGGCGAGTAGACCTTGTGCTGGATGAACCAGCGGGCCAGGCTGGGCCACTCCTCGGGACTGCGGCCGTAGATGGAGAGCCGTGGCTCTGAGTACTGGTACTTGCTCTCCTCCAGCTCCCGGGCCACCTCCTGGCACCAAGAAGAGCTCAGGTCAGCCAAGGGTTGACCCTGGGTTGACCCCAGCAGCAGACCCTGCAGCTCCCCCAGCCACCAGCTCCCCGGCTCAGAAGGCCTGATCTACACCTCTTGTTAGCACTCACTCCACCTTCATGGGGAAGAAAGCCCTGGGCTTGCACAGTCACACGTGTGACCAGGCCCGGCAGCAGAAGCATCTCCTCACAGAGCGAACCTGTACCCAGGGCAGGCTGCAAACACGCAGAGCAACAAGCCTGGATATGGAGGGCTGGACTGGGATGGACATCCTCCCCTTCCGCTTGCCTGCAGTCAGCACAGTCCACACACAGCACTTCCTGCCCACCTGGAAGCTGGCAGCCAGGACCACAGCACTGGCCACTGGGCACCTGCACCCCGCCTGAGCTGGATGGACAGGGATTCAGGAAGGGGAAGAGGACAGGAGGCCCTGCAAGCCCCCACTCCCTGAACGTAGATGCTGTCGGGAATCCCAGGAGGGCTTGGAGACGCCCAGGGCTCACTCACCTTGACCATCCGAGCGAAGTACTCTCCTCCTAGGTAGTTTTCTGTTTTTAGATACAGGTCTCGTAGCTCGCTGGCCCCCACAGGGTTGTACTTGGAGTTGAACTTGTCAAAGCGGTGGAACGTCTGCCGACCCTGGAGAAAGAGACACCAGCCAGCTCACCACGCTATCCTGCAGCCACCAGACACACGCCTCCTCCAGCCTTCACAATGTGGCCTCCGCGAGCCACACTGAAAGGTACCTTCTATGTCCATTCGAGCATGGAAGCTTGGAAAGTCCCAGGGCCGGGACCACACGTCCTCACTCGGTCAGCCCTGGGGTCATTCCCTGAGACCTTCTGTAGAGCAGGGTCAAGATCCTTGTGCTTCTAGGAGCAGGGCTAGCTGAGCGAGCAGAGAATACTGAGCCATCAGTAATAGCGTGTGTCCTATTACTGCTTAGACTACATAAGGCCCTTTCTCCACATCTCCTCATTCAAGGTCTGGTTTAAGATTTTTTCACTGTGGTGAAATGTATAGGACACAAAATGTGCCATCTTAACCATTTTTAAGTCTACATTCACATTGCTGTGCAGTGCCCAGAACTCTTTTCATCTTATAAAACTGAAACTATGTCCTCATGAAACAGTAACTCCCCATGACCCCCTCCCCCAGCCCACAGTAACCACCATTCTCCTTTCTGTCTCCATGAGTTTGCCTGTTCTAGATGCCTCACACATGTGGAATCATACAGTACTTGTCCTTTTGTGTCTGACTTCTTTGATTTATAACGTTTTCAGCGTTCATCCATGGATATAGCAGGTTATCAGTACTTTATCCCTTTTCAGGACTGAATAATATTCCAGTATGTGTGTGTATGTACATTTTGTTTATCCATTCAAGTGGTGATGGACACTCTTTGGCCACTGTGAACAATGCTGTGATAAGCATTGATATGCAAGTATCAGTTGTAGTCCCTGCTTACAGTTCTTTGGGGTATCTACCTAGGACTGGGATTGCTGGAATACATGGTAATTCTATATTTAACTTTCTGAGGAAATGTTTTCTGTAGCAGATGTATCACCATTTAGTATTTTAATAACACTGTAATGTCATTAAGGCACCTGGTAGTCACCATGTTACAAGCAAGGAAATAAAAGCTCAAAATGAATTACTCAAAGGCACTTAACTCTTACGGAGCGGACATGGGAGTTAGAACGGGAATGCCCCTGACTCCAAGTCACACCCTCTTCTCCTCTGTTCCAAGGCTGCTTCCAGCCCTTGTCCTTGTTTGTCCTCTGAGGACAAACTGCCTCTCACAGTTCCCATAGCTGGAAGAGAAAGCTATGCCTACACAGCCAGCCCCTCTCCAAGACCAATCGTGGCTGCTCTCCAGTGGGCTGAGTCCTCCACCAGGACTGCGTGAGGCCCTGGGGCCGAGCCCACTCACCGCATGGACGTCCAGCGAGTCCACAGTGAGGTCGTATGGGTCCATGTGCAGGCTGTCAAACACCTGCCGCAGGGTAATCTTCCGGCCCCGCTTCTCGGCCACTGTCCTGTCGGGCTCCGTCTGGTACGTGTGCTTGATGAAGCGCAGCAGGTGCTTCTGGTTCATGCAGGCAGCTGCATGGATGTGCGTGTCCACCTGCGACACAGTGCCCCAGCACGTGAGCCGATCCTTCAGCATCAAGAGCCGATCCTTCAGCATCAAGAACCAGGCCCCCCGGGCCTCGGTGTTGAGTGCAGAGCCTCAGCAGCTCCCCTGGTGCTGGACCGCCCCACCCCATCTCTTCTAGAACTGGTCTCCCCCCCCTCTAGCCTTGCTGCCCAATCCCCCTCCTGACAGCATCAGGAGACCTTTTCTAAGTTCAGTTCAGATCTGGCCATTGGCCCTGTTAACACATCAGTGCTGCCCAACATTTCAAGATAACGCCCAAGTTCCTTAGCCTGGGATTCAAGGCTTATTTCAGTCTTAAGTCTCACCTTGCCCTGCTCTCTGCTCCAGCCAGGACACCCCACTTATCCGAGGAGCCATGCTATTCCTCAGCCTGGATGTCTGCCTTCCTCCCCACCAATCTCATCCACCTGGAAATCTTCTACAATCTCCTCCACATAGAAGCCTATCCTGATCCTCCAAACACGAATGAGTTTTTCCCTTGTCCAACCTGGAACCCTGGCACAGACACTCCCATCACTGTATATATCCTCCAGTCCACTCTAATAATTTTCTGTCTACTTCACTAGACTGGAAACTCAGTCCTCAAGGACAGGGACCATGTCTGATGCATCTAAGTCTCCAGCGCCTACCCCAGAGCCTGGGATGATGTGAAATCAATGGATGGGTGAACAGACCAATGAGCAGGTATAGAAGGTTCCAACAGTTTCAGTGATATCCACCTCCTCCTCATAGAACCTTGAGGGCTCATGTAATGCCCCACAAAATCCCATACTTGCCACTGACCTCTCTTAGAACCCCCAGAGCATTCCCCTCAGCCACCAGCCCTAAAGAAATAGAGCCCTGGCTAAGCTGGGGAATGGCCTGAAGTCACAGTGGGCATCCTGACCCTCTTCCCTAAAGCCGAGGGGCCTGCGGGAGGTTCCGGGGAAGGGGGCAGTGACCTCACAGACCTGGGTGCTGCCACCCACTAGCCCACACTCTGTAGTTCCTGCTGCGGCCAGCTGGGCAATCCGCCAGGGCTAGGGCGAGGAGGCGGCTGACCTCAGGCCAAGGAATGCTGTCCACAGCTGGCCAGGCATCCCTGAGTCATGCCAAACCCGACATCCAATCCACTGAACCTCTGTGAGCTTTCCACCAGCCAGCCCCTGTCACCAGCCACATCACTCACTCCTCAGGGCCTTCCTGCCTTTAATCCCGCCACTCCTACCAGAAAGACAGACCACTGGGCATCAGAGAAAGGAAGCACCAAAAGTTAAAACATCACCCAAAGCTCAGGCCCCTCAGGGACAGACTGGGCTCGTGGGAGAGGCACAAGCGAAGGTCAGCTGGCCCTCGCTCAGCCAGACACAGCTGGGCTCAACCACCTCAGCATGACTTAGCACATTCTGGGCTTTCTTGCTGTCCTCCGGCATCCCAGTGACACACCACAGGGGGTTCAGCCTGTGCTTACCCCCCTGAGTCACAAGACGAGGCAGGAAAACAACAGGACAATCCAGGAAGCATCTGATCCAAACTTCAAAATTACCACGGTGATTATTTTAGGAACAAGTAAAAGAGCCTGTAATCAGAGGTCAGCACTTTCGATTCACTGGAAGATCCAGGAGCAATCCTTGCTTTCACCTAAGATCTGGGTCTAAACAGTGGTTTCTAAATGGGCTGGCCAATACCTGGCCTCTAAGCCAACACTATTTCCATACCCATAGTGAAAGTCACTCAGTTGTGTCCGACTCTGCAACCCCATGGACTGTAGCCTGCCAGGCTCCTCTGTCCATGGAATTCTCCAGGCCAAAATACTGGAGTGGGTAGCCTTTCCCTTCTCCAGGGGATTTTCCCAACCCAGGGATCAAACCCAGGTCTACCGCACTGTAGGCATCCGCATCTTTACCAGCTGAGCCACCAGAGAAGCCCAAGAATACTGGAGTGAGTAGCCTATCCCTTCTTCAGGGGATCTTCCTAACCCAGGAATCGAACTGGGGTCTGCCACATCCATGGCAGACATCAATAATCAACTACAGCACCCTTCACTAAGCTTTGGGAATAGCCTCAGGTAGCCACTCCCCATTGGTTTGGTCAAGTTTGGCACACAAGATGAAACCTGTTTGCTCTCCCTGATATGAAACTTAAACCAAAGTGGGTAAGGCCTAATCCTACCCCACTGCCAAGCAGCAAACACACTCAGCCCCTTGTTCTCAGCTCTGAGCTGAAAACAATCATCTCAGTTACATATACCTGCTGGCTGGGCCTCACGGTGCCAGGACCCATGATCTGCTGTGATGCCGCAGGTAATTTCACAATACCACCCACACTGACCCACGGCCACACACAGCTCCTGCCTCAGAGCAGGGCCACCACGACACTGACAGCCACTTGGAAGTGTGGAGGCCACCTCCCAGCCCATCCTGGACTTCAGAATCAGCTCTCCTCCCCTCGCAGTGAATGCCAAGGTAAGAGCCGTCAGCACCCAGGAGACAGGGAGGGACAGGCACAGCCTGACCTGGAGCAGGCCTTGGCCTGTGTTTCTGGATGGCTGTGGAGCTGGTGAGCAGCACAGCACAGCACTCAAAGCACGTCCGTTCAGAGGGTACACAAACCCCCAGACAGACAGAGAGCTGGAGGGTTGGCTCTGGTATGTAACCACAGCCCCCTCCCCTGCCCCCAGGACCCTCGCCCACAGAGTGGCCAGAGAGCAGCTGGCCAGCCCATCAGCACCCACAGGGGCCCCGCCTCAGAAGCAAACAGTGTCGGAGCTGGTGCAGTCAGCAAGGACACTGCTGCAGGCGGCAGGCCAGCCCTGAGCACGCGCATGTGCGGAGGGCAGGGCTGCCCACAGCTGGGCGAGGAGTTTCCTTGGACACTCATCTAGGGTGGAGGGTTCATGTAGGCAGGATAGAGAGGAGCTGGTCTATCGACTGAGGCACCCATCTGTCTGAGCACCTGAGGATCACAGAGAAGAAATAGATGGTGCTTGAAGGTAAACATGCCACGCCGGGGTGTCCCACACATGCCCTTTCACCTCTGCCTGGAAATCCCGAGACTCTTACGTGAGCCTTAGAGCCCAGGAGCTGAGTGTAACTCACTCCAAGTCAGCTCAGTTCCGACCTCTTCCTGAAAGACACCTCTATCACATCCCTGTCAAACTAAAAGTAACCAGCTGGGAACTGCTTGTGGACAGAAAGTGACCCTTCCTCAGCATCAAATGCCCCTCACTTGGCACTGATCCCATGCTTGATATATATTAGTTACACGGGATAAAATGGAAAAACAGGAGGCAGCGACCATTTAACCTATAGGCTCGTCCTGACTGCAGCCCCTGAGCCCAGGTGCACGCAGGCTGCTCATCCACTCTATAGGAGGGCAGAGAGAGAAGCACGTTGGATACGCTTCCTTAAACACAGCCAGTCCAGAAGGAAGCAGAACCACACTCCCCCAAGTCCAAAGAGGTCTTAACACTGATAACTGTTTTTCGATCCATGATAAATTTGAGACATCCTCTATGTCTCAACTCTTAAAACCAGTTAATAGGCCCTGCTCTATTTTTCAAGGAGGATGGTACATTCTAATAGATATACAACAAAGTCATAACAAGTACCATCTGAGGCATGGCCGGACACATGGAAGACAGCTGGCCAGTTTTCCTTTTGTTCATAGGAAGGCCACACTGGGGACCAGCCCCTGATTGGCTAGTGCCAGAATGTGTTGGAATGAGGCCCGGGACAGGAACTCTGAACGCTGGCCCGCTAACACACCTTTCTCACGTTATAGAAGTCTCGGTGGGGGTTACTCTTCAACTCTTTGAACTCAGACATTTCATTTAACATCTCATGAAGGCTGAACTTGGATTCCAGAAAGTTCAGTCGCCGGTGACAATACGTCTTCCTGCAGGTTGGGAAGGAGAAGAAACCACAGTTGAGGAGAAGTCGCATCAGTTCTCCAGTCTGGAGACCTCCAGTGTCTGTGGGGACCCAGTCCTGGGTGGAAGGTCAGGATGGAGCAGGGAGGGATGAGAAGGGGCCAGCTATCAGCAGACCCACCTGAACTGTGTAACCACAGCCAGGTGCTCTATGAAATGCGTGGAGAATCGATAGGGGGCAGTAGAGAGCTGACCTCATACAGAGTCCTTCTGTATGAGCTTTACAGGTTTAGGCAACCAATCTCAAGCTGCTGTCTCTCATGAACAAATACGGAGATGGCACTGCCCAAGACAGAAGTGAGGGTTAAATTGGCTGAGGGTGTGAAGGGTCCAACTCAGCTTCATGGGTACTCAAAGAAAGTCTCCCTCTTTCAGCCCTTCCATCTTTCCACCCGCCCATCTATCCTCTGCCACCTTTCATTCCTTGAAAGGAGTTTCACCTCTGTCCAAAAGATCAGTAATACAGCCAAATCCTAAGGCACGACCTTCCCACCTTGGCTGTGACCAAATGACACCCAGAAGATTTCTCAACCCTGAGGCTTCAGGGCGAGGGGCGGATGTTCTGCATCGTAGGCAGATGAGGGATATAGGGGTGTTGTAACCAGGACAGAAGTCCATGAAAGAACTGATGTCCCCACCAGCTTGCAAAGGCCACTGGGGGGTGGGAGCACCCACTGCTCTCAGCCAACAGCCAGCCCACACCCCGCCCAGGTGCCTGGCCACGTGCCTGTGCCACAGCTACACAGAACATGCAATCACCAGTCGGGCCACCCTGCCTCCCTGTGGCCCCAGATGCACACGGCGCCCCTGGCACCCAGGCAGAGACCCTTGTAAAGAGCGGCCACCAAGCCCGGACCAGCACCACCATATGTGCGCCAGGACGAGCCCACAGCCGAGCACGGGAGAGTCTGGGTCAGACCGGATTCCCAAGGGCATCTCTCCCAGTCCCTCTCCCGGCAGGACTCACCCTGACAGTCTCCCGGACAGAACAGCTGCTGCTCACACACCTCCTGGAACAGCCCTGTCCCCAAGGCTTCCCCTCAGACCTTCTGTTCACATTGGCTGAGGCAAGCTCCCAGGGATCCCACTCTCCCCTCCCAGCTCTTCTCTCTGCCCTCGGATCACCAAGGACCTCGACCCACTCTGTCCATCCCCTCGGGGCCCACTGTCCTCCCTTGGAAACTGGCGTCACCCCACTCCCAGCAAAACCCAAATGGCAGGGCAAGAGAGAAGTCCCTCAGCTGTGACCAGCTTCCTCTGCTCCCCTAAGCTGGGCACTCATGCACAGCCTCCATTGCTGATTCCCTTAAGGAGGAGTGAGGGCCCAAACTCAGGAAGACAGCTCCCTGCCAGGGTAGCTCCAGCTAAGCCTACAAGCGTCCTGGGAGTTTGCAGCTCAGAGTTCCCAGAGTTCCCTGCACTCCCCGCTCCAGAAACATGGAAAAACCAACACTGGAAGCAACAGCCTTCATGGCTCCCCCACCATCTACCCTAAAGCCCTGGGCTGGTAACTCTCTGCATCGCTGCCGTCCTGCCTGGGAAGAGGGGTGACCATCATTTTAGGGTGCACAGGTGGCCACCGGCAAGCAGGAGCTCCACACCCGTGCATGCGGAAGGGACAGGCAGTAGCAACTCGAAGAATGCGCCAGTCTGTGAAGAAAAATTGTCGCTGAAGCCCACAAAGCACTGGGAAAAGAGAGAAACCCACAAAGCCGTCTCTTCCTGGGGTGGTTTATCTGAGGGAAAGCCCAGAGCAGAAGGCCTGCCCTGCTCCCTTCCTACAGAGCAGCGCTCCTGCAGAAGCAGGTGGACTCAGCTGGCCATGGAGGGGGAGGGGACTTACGTGGGGCCATCCGTGATGAGCGCCAGGATGTGACTCATGTCCACCGTGTAGGTCTCCAGGTCGGGGTAGGGTAGGCTGTGGGGCTCCTGGCGCTCCAGCATCTTCTTGTTGTCATACACATAGAGGATGCCTCCCTGCATGCGGACCAGGTAACCCAGGTTGGGGGGAGCATTCTCCAGGCAATAAGGGTCTTCTTCAGGCAGAGGGGGAGGATGAAAGTCTGAAAGACAGGACTGAGCGATAGCAAAATGCCCCTGACCTCAGGAGCTCACCTCAGGACTACAGGGCTCTAAAGTCACATTCCCCGTGAGGCCTGTCCTGGTCGTCTGACCTAAAACCTAACCACCCCAACCTGCCCCGGCATCTCACCGCCCCCTCCCTGCTTTATTTTGTCTCCTTATCACTTGCCGCTTTGTAAGATAACTTCTCTGTCTTTATCTTGGGTGGTAAATGTTCATCTTGTTCACTGCTGTATCCCCATTTCCTAGAACCATCCCTGGCCTGTGGCTGGCACTTCATTTTTTTTTTTTAACTTAATTGAAATGAGCTTCAGTCTTCTGGGTAGTTCAGGGACATGAAGCTTATTAAGACGGGCAGCTGCATCTTCTCCTAATAAGAGAACAGACAGGATCTGGGACTGCCCAGCGGGAATATAATTGTTCCTGTCCTTCCACATCTTCTGAGCCCAGGGCAGCCAAGGGGCAAGATGGAGAAGCCAGCCCTCCCCACAAGCACAGAATAGGGAGCCTGTGCCCCCAGAGACAGAGTTGTCTGTCCCCACACCGTGGGCTGTTAGCCCACAGGAGCCAGAAAACACCTCTTGGCTATTTCCCAGCTATGACTTCGAGCAAACTGGGACTTTACCTCCCGACCCTGTCTGCTCAGCTGAGGATAATGCCCTGCCTTAACGGGCTGCTGTGAGGGTTGCAGCAGCAGGTAGAGGAAAATGCTGTGTAAATATATCTTAGGGCGTTATTCTCATCTCTCTTGTTCTCTTGATAAGCTCTGTTCTGGTCAAGGAACAGGTTATGCTAAGAAGCAGCAGAACTAGGGGCTTCAACTCTGCACATCAGCCAACCCTGCATAGGGTCCCGACTGTCCGCTGCCGCCACAGGCAGGGGGAAATCCTGGAATCATCAATGGAAGGAAGGAAGGAAGGCCGAGCGGCTGGCTGATTGTCTCCCATCAGAGCTCAGAACAAACTGTTCCTGGAGCAGACGTGAACCATCCCAGGGACTAAGGCAGCACAGAGTGGGCAAGAGATGCCACACACAACCCCATCAGGCATGGCCACAGGCCAGCACATGAGTCCCAAATGCGGGGCAGTGCCCATGAGACGCAGGCAGTCCGAAAGCCTGGGTCAACCACAGCCTGCACTTCACCACACTCACACCCAGGCCCCCAGGACTCTGTTCTGTATAAAGTACACCTTTGACAGTCATTTCTGCCTGCCAACAGTGGAGCAGGTGGGATCAACCCTCAGACAGACAGGGAACTGGGCCTGAGAGGGCTGAGACCCAGAGCCCCAGGTGGTAACAGATGCCCAAAGTCCAGGTTCAGCGCTTCAAGGAAGCCGGAGAGGAGATGTCTTGGCACCAACTCCACCCGGGGTCCTGGGTGCTGGCACAGACCACCAGGCCCACATCTGATTCTCCCACCACCAACTTTCATGATTGAGGTCTCCTGCTGTCTTCATTTACATTACTTAACTTCCAGCCCCTACTGCTTCTGGATCCTTCACAGGCCAAACAGACTCCACCAGAAAGCATCCTGCCTTCTCCGATCCCCTGTCCCATGAACTCCACAGCACAACATAACTACTATACCAATCACCCACTAGATCCAGGGGCTTCCCAAGTGGCTCTAGTGATAAAGAACTTGGCTGCCAATGCAGAAGACATAAGAGATGCAGATTTGATCTCTGAATCAGGAAGATCCCTTGGAGGAGACCATGGAACCCAACCCACTCCAGTATTCTTGCCTGGAGAATCCCGTGTACAGAGGAGCCTGGCAGGTCACAGTCCATAGGGTCACAAAGAGTCAGACACGACTGAGCACGCACTAGATCCAGAACTGCACTGACTACTTCAAGTGCATTCTCTCGTTTCATCCTCACAACAGGCCCAAAGGATAGATACTATTAGTATTCCCATTTTACAGATTGAAAAACTGAGGTTTGGAGAAAGGCCTTCCTTTCCCAAGAAAGTGGTCTTTAGGTATTTAGAAAGTGGAGCTTAGATCAGAATGTGAGTATGCTGGACTCCAGAGCCAACTTCCTTGCCCTGAGAACACACCTTCTCTACCTAGCCCCAATCCATGCACCTCATCACTAATTTGGTATTTCCTGTCTGACTGTATAAATATCCAGGCTGAGACTGCCCATCTCCCAAGATCAGAGACTGCCTTTCAGCCCCTTCCCTCCCCCCAACTTGTACAGCTCAGCTCAAAGCAAGGCACCTGGGCAGATGAAACCAACCCTTCGGGAAACGAGCAAAAAAATCAGTGTAGGAGAAGCCAGTACCAGGGCTCTGCCCTTAAAACACCATCTGAGGGAAACACATCCAACCAATAAAACATCCTGACCAACTCTCGGGCTGTACCCCGCCTGGAACCCCACCTGCCGCCACAGCACAGTACCTGGGAGGCCCTCCTCCGGAGGCGCGGCGTCCGGCCGCCGATGACCCAGGTACTGGGCCGTGGTGCGCGGGAAGCGGTGATACGCGAGGCGGGCATACTTCTCCCGGATCATCAGGGCCTTGGCCAGGCTCTTGGCAGCCTGCTCATAGTCCTCCACGGTGATCTGCAGGAAAAAGTTCAGAGAGCAGGCCTGAGGCCGCTGACCTAGTGAGGCCTGCCGCGGTGGGACCAGGACAGACAGCGGGGAACTTGGGTCTGAGGAGCATCCCCACCATGGTGGGCACAGAGGCTCCCTCTGCCTGACAAGTCTGTACACACACCGTGATGTATGCAGGATGCCTGATTTCCGTTTGCAAGCCTCGGATTGAGGGGTGTGCTCTGCAGACATGCAGCCAGGCCCGGTAACAATCTCAGCCACTGAGTCTCTAATGAGCTTCCGCGGAAGATGACACTTCACACGTGCTGTCACATGTGAATGCTGAGGGATTAAGTGCATCCTGGTGACTCCACTGGGAGGGGCTGCTTGCCTCTGGCCTCTTCCAGACTCTGCCCTATGTACCTCTTCCCTTCGCTGATTTTGCTCAGCATCCTTTAATGTAGCAAATCCTGGTCACGAGTGCAGCTATGCATGGAGTCCCAGGAGTCCTCCTGGCAAATCACAGAACCCCCCAACATGGGAGGAGATTTGGGGCTCTTGGGAGGGAAGCAGGTACTCCAATGTGCACACCCCAGGCCAGCACTCAGCACATCACACCACAAGCCAGCTGCTGCAGCACCCGGCACACGAAGAGGCCCAGCCTGGACCGTGTCCCTGATGGAGTGAGCATCATTATGATCAGTTAAGAAAATACATGGGTCCTTCCGAGTGCTCAGCGTGCTGCTCTGCCAACCCCAGGCTTCTGATTCATCTGGCAGTCACCCCAATCCACCCAAGCAACAGACGCTTATGGGACAGATCCTTTCCATAAGTTTCATTTTGGTCCTCAATTGCCACTCATCTCACAACTGGGGAAACAATCAGAGAGGATAAATCACAGAAAGTCAGAAAGCCACACTTCAGACCCTGAACGGATTGATTCCTGAAGCCCAAGGATGCTCTGCTTTCCCAGAGCTGCCTCGTACTCAGAGACAAATGAGATAAATGCCCACCTCCCAGTGGACCTGTTCATCTCCGTCTGTTGGGAAGGAAGTGTGTGGCAGAAACCTGAACATCCTGGGGGAGATAAGCAGCTAAACAGTCAGTCATTCATAAGAGGGGATAAGAGATGTGGAAAACGGAGGTACAAGACGGAACACAGAGTGAGGAAAGCTGGGGCCCGCTCTGCTTCAGTGGAAAAAAAAATCATTTTTAGTTTTGAAATGTTGTAAACATACAGACAAGCACTAAAGATGACAGACACCCGTGCATCTACCTTCCAGTGCTGACAGTTTTAACATTTTTTATCACTGCTTTGGATGTCTTATACATTTACATAAATAGATCATCTCAGAGGCAGCTAAAACTCTACCCCCACCCCCCTCCGAGGAAGGTATATATCTTTCCCATGCATATGTTTATACTTTTACTTTTGTTTCCTCCTTGCTTTTTATTAAGGAAGTAGCTTCTCCTTTCCTGACTCCAGATGTCCCCATGAGGGGGTGGTAACTCCATTTTACACCTTCTGATGGCTTCTGAGAGCACAGGTGAGCAGAGAACACCAGAGACAAATATGCTCCTGCCCACGACAGAGCCAAACACTTCATCTGCAGGACCCACAGACTCGGCATGGCACGGGGCTCGGGCCAGGGCTGGAGGCATCAGAGACGGGCTCAGCATCCCAACAGACCAGCCAGCTTGTTACCACTGCATACCTCAGGCCTGGCAGCAGACCCATGGGGGGCCAAGGCGATGTGCAAAGTCAGCCTGCCACTCATGAACTGGTGGCTCTCTGGAGACCAGTCGCCCAGTTCAGAGGCTCCGTGCCCTACAATGTGCCAACAAGGAGACTGATGGAAAAGAGCTGGTTAACACACCAGCCAATGTCCTCCCTTCAGCTGGCTGTCAGCCCCCTCCACTCTCCCTTTCAGCTACTCTGCCCTCATGCAGGAAGTTGGGTGGGCACCATGGATTCCTGGTCAGGATGCTGTATCCCAAACAAGGCCTGCGCTGTTTTCAATCCAACCAAAATCCCCATCCATAGAAAGGAACTTAAAGTATGGTTCATCCACACAGTGGAATATTATGCACTTGTTTTAAAAAAAAAAAAACAAGATAGTTCTTGATATAATGATATGGCATTATCTTCAAGATGTACTATTAAGGGAAAACCTTGGCTCAGCATAATATATGGTAACAACCATTTGTGTAAAAACAAATAAATCAACTACATGAGCACAGTAGGTACACAGTTTACTGTGTGAGAATAAATAAGAAACCAAAACCAAGGACTGCCTCAGGAGAGGCGAATTGGGTAGCTAGAGGACTGATATAATTTTAGGGCCTTTTAAATTGTAAGACATATGCAAAGATCTTCTATTGATTTTGTTAAAATAGAAGAAAATTTATAACAGTAATAAGTCACTCCGTCTTCTCAGCTACACTGTATATCCTAAAAGTACTGTTAAAAAGAAGAGAGAATAACAAGCCAGTTGAGGCATGAGTAGTAGGTTGAGGGCCAGGAAGGCAGAACCAAACCTGGTGCTAAGTGATATTTCTCTTCAAGAAGCAATAAAAATTCAGCATCCAACCAGGTGAAATGAGCACATATTCAGTGGCTGAGTTAACTGACTTGGTGCAAACCAAGCTTGATCACATTCTAGTCACGACTCTCTTCCCGGTTCGAGGGTCTGGCCTGTGTTTAAGAACATGATGGCACGCAAACCAATCCACACCAAGACTTGAATCCATTCAAATCTGAGAACTCTAAAGGGCCCAAACTGGAACCATCTCCAATGGCTACAGGAACGGAGAGCAGTGTTCTGGGCCCAGAGCACACATGGAAACTACAGGCCACTCGCTGTGCCAGCCTGAAGCCCCAGGCCCTCCCCACAAGGACAGCAGTGCCCTGGACACACACCCACACCCACCACCTTGCCTAGAACCCTCCTTCTCTCCAGACTTCTGCCCGCCATCTCCCAGACACTCACAGACCAAGCCAGGCTTTGGGGCCTGGGCGTGACCCCAAGGCACCCCAGCTTTTGCACAAGGCGCACTATACAACACTCACACAGCCCCCAGAGAGCCCAGGGGGACGCCTTACCCCAGCACAGTAGTCTCCACTGATGGTGACCCGCTGGAACTCGGGCATGGCATAGGGTGCGGACGCAGGCAGGGGAGTGGCTCCAGGGAGCACGGGGGTTGCAGGAGATATGGCCGGACTGGCTGTCGGGGGACCCTTCCAATCTTGCTGTGTCGGCATTTGCAGAGACAGGGACTGGGATCGAATCATCTTAAAACTTTTCTTTCTAAAAGTGAAGGACAAGCAAAAGTGAGAGACAACAGCAGCTAATCGGGGAGAGTGATAAAGAGTCTCTGTTACGGACATGGAAGGAGAATTTGCCTCTGATTAATCAGCGGTGCTGGCCCTACCGTTAAGAAGTTTCTAATTATTCATGCCTTCCTCTCATACACATCTCTCCACATGCAATATCCCAGACACCCCTCTACGCAGCCACTAAGAACTGCTTGGGCTGTGTTCGCACGGCATGTGGAACAAGTAAGTAGGCAAATGTCTCAGGAGACAGAGAGCAGACCACACAGCAGGGGTCTAACACCAATGGCAGAATAAGTGAGGATGATGTCAAACTGGCCAGCATGCTGTCTTCAGATAAGCCAAACTCTTGAGTCCCAGCATGTGAAGAGTCTCAATTACAGCGCATTTCACAAAGTTGATAATTTGGTGCACTGGAGCCAGAAGAGACTGTGACAATCAACCAGTCCCACCTCCTGTTTTCACAAAGGAAGAGTCAGGGGTCCAGAATGTGAAATGACTTCTACAAAGTCCTAGCCAGGCAGCTAACCCTCAGCTTCCCACCTCCCTGGTACCCCTTTTCCCCTGCTGCTCCTTCCTCCAGCCTAGCAGTACCCTCCACCTGCTACTGGCTCAGGCACAGATCTGTAGCTCTGTAATGGGAAAGTGACTGATCAGCATCAATTTCAGGTCCCTCTGGACCTGTCACCTTGACACCAAAAGATGATCTCGCAAACTCTTGGGGAAGTAGGCACAGGTTGGTTTAAACTGTCATGAGCTCATGCTTATTTGCAAGGCTGATTTGTGAATACTCACCTTCCTCACTAACTAATTAGTTATGTTTCAAATGACACCACCGTAAATTCTAGGATCCCTGGGCAGGAAGTTCAGCAGCAGGGAGGTGAGGCCATCAGCACTCCCCTCTCCCATGTCTCTTTCTGTCTCCGAGGGAACCCAGCACTGCTGCCCAGTGATGTCCAGTGCCAGCAACAAGCTGACTGCTTGCCCTCCTGGGCCATGGGGCCCAGCAGCGTCCTGGGTACAATCCCAGCACAACCAGAGCCTATAGCCACCAGCGAAGGACTCATGACAACTGTGACCTTCCAGAGCCCCTAGGACCTGCCCCCTTCTCCAGGCACCAGTGACAAGTACAGGGTGTGGAGAAATCAGTTGATCTGTAAACAGACCTTATGATTCACCCGGAAGTAGCTGTCTTCCTCCTGGCCCTTGGCCAGACCTCTTCTCACAGACCCACAGCCGATTTTTCGGGAACCACAGTTCCCTGCTCTGTCTATACACTGACCGTTTGCCATGGCTCTCTGGTTCTTATCTGCCCATATGTGTTATCACCTCCTTGAGGACAAGGCCGTTTACACTTGGAAAGTGGAAGTGGCTCTTTTACAGAAGTCTGTCTTTGCCCTGCCCCTGACCCTGCATAACAGATGTACTGGGTTGTTCAGGAAACCCAAGCTGAACTCCAGGAACAACCAGTCAGGCTTTTCTGAGCCCGCCATCCATCCATCACATGGAGCTGAGTCAAACATCCCATTTCAAGAAAGATGCCGACTCATGCCTGTCAATCATTCCTTAGAAGCAGACTCACCTGGAGTGATGAGGTTCCCACTTTAGCATCTTTTGGATGTTCACACCTAGAGGAGCCATTACTTTGGGCTCCCTCCAATGTTCTGACAGGTTCAGCCAGACCCCATAAGACTCTGGCCTCCATGTCACTCATATGCCTACCAGGTTACTGTTTTAATCCCTCTGCCAACTTCACCCCCACAAGCCTCAGCCAGTGTTGCCTGAGGACCAATCCTGCTAAGGAGAAGCAAGATATCAGGTGATACCTGACAAACAGGTAAGAAAATTTAAACAAACAAACAAAAAAACACCAACCATGATCAGAAAGTTGGAAGGCTGCTTAAGGCAAGAGGCCACCAGGCTTATCCAAGAAATGACCATATTCCTCTGCCCCCAAGAATAGCCAGCTGGTTCCCCCCACCTCAAATTCTCCTTCTTGAAGACATCCATGATGACTCTAGTCTTGGTCACCAGGTAAGACCCAATATTATCACAGGTGAACACAGGCTGGGGATTCGAACTTTGCAGGGATAAGGTACAGGTTTAACAACAGATTGGGCCCAGACACCCTAAGCAAGTGCTTGGAATAACCAGAGCTAACCATCAGGCTCGTCTCTAAGAAAACTGGAAAAGCTAAACAGAGCGCGAGGACAGGGCCCTGCATTCATCTTCTACAGCTGCACGACAAACACGAGCCTGGTGACCGCAAGCAGCCCCCACTTGCTGGCTCACAGTTCTGTACGTGAAACATCCAGGTGGGCACGGCTGGGCTCTATGCATGTCCAGGGTATCAAAAGGCCAAAACCAGGAGGTTGGCCACACTAGCCTCTGAACTGGAGACCCTGGGAAAGAGTCCACTTTCAAGAGTCTGCTTTCATGCAGGCGGTTGGAGAATTCATCTCCACATGGCCCTACACTGAGGCCCTGGCTCCTCATTGACTATGGGACAGGGGTCGCCCTCTGATTCTTGCACACGGCACCCTCCATCTTCTAAGCCTGGCACAGTGCCTTAGACAGTGCCTGGCTCTGGCACTTGGAATCTCTGACCTCCCCCTCCGTGACCCCCTGAGAAGGCTCCCTGCGCTAAGGGCTGCTGTGACCAGGTCAGGCCCACTCACCTCCCTGCCTTCAGGTCCACTGAGCCACACAGCACCGCAGAATCACAGGAGCGATGCCTCATCATATTCAGAGGGTCTGGAGATTAGGGAAGGACATCTCTGGGGGGACATTCTAGAAACTCTGTCTACCACAGGTCCACATCTCGTTTCCATTCTGTGCAGCTGAGGCTCAGCCACAAACGTGGAGAGCGGCAGCTGAGTGACTGAGAGAGTGTGTGTGTGTGTCCTAGCCCTCTCAAGGCTGCCTGAAGCCCCACCTGCGTCACAACAATGAAGTAACCAAATGCTTTTTCTGAATTATAGAACCATGCAGTATCCTGGCTGGAAAGGATTTTAAAGCTACACACCCCAATCCTCCAAGGCAGCCTTTGTCTGAATACATCCAGTGACGGACAGCTCACTACACTTCTGAATAAGACGTCAGCAGTCACTCATTTATTCAAAAACCATTTCCCAAGGACCTACTCTGGAGCCGTGCCAGTGCCAAGCACGCAAATACAAGGTGAACAAAACACGATCCGTGGCCACTGTTAGAAAGCACTTCCTTGTCAGGGGCCAAGACCTGTCTATCCGCAGTTCCACCTGTGGCCCCTCGTGAGAGCCCTCAGGACACAGAGTATGCCAGCTCGCTCTGCCACTGCTGGCCCACCCCCTCCCTTCCCCACCCACAGGTCCACCTGGCAGAAATGCACTCCTGCCAAAGAGCTGGCAGGAGTGCGGTTATAGGACACCAGCTCCAGGCCAAGCCTGAGGGTCCAAAGGGCCAGGGAGCAGCTCTGTCCTCCCTCCTGGGCCGCAGGGACCTTCCTGTCCCACCAGACCCTCAGCTCAAGGACACGACCTGCTCCTCTGGGCTGTTAGCGGGCATCTCTCAGCACCTGCCTGCTGCCCCCACCACGTCTACGGCCCTTGCCTGTCCCTGTCACTCTCTCTTCCCACCCTCACCCTGCCCGCTCCCCAGCCCTTCCCTGCTCCTAGGCACTCCAGTTAAGAGCCCCAGGGCCTCCATGCTCTTCCAGAGAAGAGTCAGCGTCTTCTCAGGAGCCTGCAGCCACCGCCCTGTGAGGTCTGGCCAGGGGAACCTTTCACCAAAGGCTCTGAATGACATACAGTGGGTCAGGAGGCACAGTGGATTTCACTTTACTCAACTACCATGTGCCAGGTCCTGGGGATCGATGGGTAGACAAAATACTCCTCTGACTCCAGAGGCTGACCTCGATGTCCAGACAGTTCAATAGATTATCATCACACGACGTGGTTAGTGTGATGAGACAACCTGATATTTCGGGATCCCAGAGGAGACTCTAGACTCTAACCCAGACTGAGGGTGGGAGCCGGAGAGCAGGAGGGTCAGAGAAGGCTCCCTGCCTCATTCCCAGAGGGAGAGGGGAACATTCCTGAATGGGAGACTTGTTTAAAGCCCTTCTATACGCACACACACACACACACACACACACACACACACACACACACACACTCAGGTTGTTTTGGCAGCCCAGACCACTCCAGATGAGAATTACTATGCTAAAGGCTTGAAGCAGGAGTCATACACCAGCACAAGGTTTTATTAAAAATTCTGAATCTGAATGGCGTTAAGTGGGGCAGGCATTCCCACTTCCACAGGCTCATCTGCTCCTACTGTTTCCACTGATTCACATGGAAGCAGGGACCTGGGTCTAAGGAGGGGAGCAGTTGAAGAGCTGACACCTACTCTGTGAAACCAGAGGTCTCAGCCTATCTGGAAAGGAGAAGGCAGGCAAGCTGACTGTGACACGTGCTGCATGGTGGGCACCCAAAGGTGGGCGTGCAGAGGGCACAGAGCACATACTTGGTGTGTCTGACTGCATGGGTGTAGCTGACTTGCACACTGAAGCCCATCAGGTATGAAGACTCAGAACCTCAGCCATCTCTCCCTTCATCTGCCCCTGAGACCTGCCACTGCCCTCCCACTGCTCCTGACCATGTGTAGGTCTCTATGGACCTCTCTCCTCCTCTCCCCAGTCCTTCTCAGCCACTCTTCCTTCCCAGAGAGCACACTGAAGTATGATCTTCCTTATCTGTTAAGTCTTAAACTCTCTTCTTAACTTTAAAAGCAGATAAATTAACCTGTTCCAAATGAAGCTCCTTTGTCAATGGCCCTAAACTTAGATATGACTTACCCCTGATGTAAGAAGTTTCATAAAACAAAATGATTTAGCTGTGCTATGTTCGATTCATAACAAATATGTTTCTCTAGTTTACTCAGGGAAGTAATTGTTCTGGAGAGCTAAATTTTTCAGATAAACTCTGTCCTCTTTTGTTGCTGTTCAATCGCTAAGTCGTGTCTGACTCTTTGTGACCCCATGGACTGCAGCACGCCAGGCTTCCCTGTCCTTCACTATCTCCCCGAGTTTACTCAAACTCAAGTCCATCCAACAATCTCATCCTCTGTCTTCCCCTTCTCCTCTTGCCCTCAATCTTTCCCAGCATCAAGGTCTTTTCCAATGAGTTGGCTCTTCCCATCAGATGGCTGTCCCCTTTATACTCTAAAAAAAACTTCAGTGTGGCTTTTAAAAATGAAATTCATAATTCCTGTATCTGAATCAGTGCATGCTGAACATAATTGAAACTTCTCTATGTGACTCAGCGTCATCATCGCGTTATTCAGTCACCAGCTTGGAGATGTTTTGTCCCAAGACTGCTGTGCTTTGAATTCTTGGGTCTGATTTTCATAATTATTCTGTTTCCTCTCTCACGGTGAACTGTTAAATAATAACAAAAACAAGAGCACTGATGATGTCTAAGCACGGGTGCTAAGCAGTCATCCTTATTAGCTCATTTAATTCTCACAAGGTAGGTCCATCATCCTCATTTTTCAGATCAGGAAATAGGAACTTAAGGTCCTTGCCTGAGGCCACTCAGTCTAAGACACAGGCCACCACTTGAACCCAGCTAGTCTGGTTCCAAAGTCTGAGTTTGTAATCACCGCACAACACACCTGTGACTTGCCTATACAAGTCCCTCTCCCACTTTTAATTTGCTTCCTTAAATCTGTCACAGGATAAGAAACAAAATAACCAAGCTTATTAGAACTCAGTGTGAAACAAGAACAGAAGATGGGGTGAGAGAACTGGGGGAATGACAGCTAAAACGTACAGGATTTCTTTCAGAGGGGAGGGGTTGAAAAAATGTTCTGAAATTCACTGCGGTGATGGTTGCACCTTGCAAATATACTAAAAAACCACTGAATCGTACACTTTAAATGAATGGATTATATGGTATGTGAATTACACCTCAATAAAGCTGCTTAAAAACGAGAAGTAGAGCGCCGAAGGAGCCCTGATGTGCATTTTGGCTGCACATCAGATATTCCTGCAGGGTTGTCACCCATGCTGCTACATTGCAGCGATGTATATGTGCAGGGTGGGTGAACTCTGGCTAGGTGAGATGATGAGATTCAAAGTGAACAACAGAGAGCTTCTGGGTGCCAGCAGGGTTTTTCAGTCTTTTTGTCTTTGCCTCTGAACTTTGATTCCATAGACCGCCTACCCCTCCTGCTCACCTTGGCGCACCTTGAGTCTCCATAGAGGCCTGGTCAATGTCATCTTCCTAAGGAGGCAGAGAGGTCCCTGCAGCAAGACGTCACTGCTGACCTCCTTATCTGGCCTGCAAACCAAGCACCTCTTTGAAGCAGCCTGGGGTGCCAGCTCCCTGGAGAGGGCCCCCAGCCCTGGGAGGTTTATGACTGAGCCCAGTTCAGCTCTTAGAACTGCTGGAATCCTGACAGCAGCCTCCGTGTTTTAGGTGCTCATCTCTCTTACTCACAATCCAAGTTTCTCATTCTTTTTCTAAGAAGCTGTTTTACTTCCAAGTTCTAGCTAGTGCCTTTGCATTAGACTTTAAATAGTCTTTTTTAAATTCTTTTTTAATAACAAGAGAGAAAAAGAGAATGGTTGTACAAAAAAGCTTTCTCCAAGTACCAGAAACATTTGGGCTTGTCAGAGGAGCCAGGGCGAGGGAGACCTTTTTCCATACTGGAAGAGTCCCATCTAATGTCACAGTTTGAAACACCAATCCAGAGACTCTGGGTATCTGGAAACCTGCTTTTGGCTCCAGGCTTTGGGGTTCCTTGCGAGAGCGCTCCATGTTACCATTTACGTTCCAGAGTGTGAGGAACAAGTGAGAGAAAAAGAAGCTGCAGAGAGGGCTCCTCCTCCAGACAGTTCACATCTGAATATGTGCATAACAGTGCCTCTACCGAGCAGCGAGGCTGAAAGCTAAAACTGGGGGTGCACAGCTCCAGAGGACACCAGGACGTCTGACAAGTAGTCCAGGGACCAGACTGCTTTGGCAGAAAAGAAGCCAGTGGGCAGCAGGGAGCTGTGGTCCAGGTTTCCCTCCATTTCATTCAGCAGCCAGCAATTACATCCTGGAGAGCAGTCCCAGTGTCTCCACATGGAACCAAGGACCCCAGGCCTGACTGGAGATGGGATAGCCTCGTGGTTAAAGTGTGAGGTTCTACATTCAAAAGACCTGGGTCACTTACTGGCTATGTGTCCTAATCTGCAAAATCAAGATAAGAATAGCCACTTGATAAGCTTTCAAATCCTGAAAGATGATGCTGTGAAAGTGCTACACTCAGTATGCCAGCAAATTTAGAAAACTCAGCAGTGGCCACAGGAATGGAAAAGGTCAGTTTTCATTCCAATCCCAAAGAAAGGCAATCCCAAAGAATGCTCAAACTACTGCACAATTGCACTCATCTCACACGCTAATAAAGTAATGCTCAAAATTCTCCAAGCCAGGCTTCAGCAATATGTGAACCGTGAACTTCCAGATGTTCAAGCTGGTTTTAGAAAAGGCAGAGGGACCAGAGATCAAATTGCCAACATCTGCTGGATCACTGAAAAAGCAAGAGAGTTCAAGAAGAACATCTATTTCTGCTTTATTGACTATGCCAAAGCCTTTGACTGTGTGAAGTGAAGTGGCTCAGTCGTGTCCGACTCTTTGCGACCCCGTGGACTGTAGCCTGCCAGGCTCCTCTGTCCATGGGATTCTCCAGGCTCCAGGCTCCTCTGTCCATGGGATTCTCCAGGCTACAGTCCAGCTTGAACATCTGGAAGTTCACGGTTCACATATTGCTGAAGCCTGACTTGGAGAATTTTGAGCATTACTTTATTAGCGTGTGAGATGAGTGCAATTGTGCAGTAGTTTGAGCATTCTTTGGGATTGGAATGAAAACTGACCTTTTCCATTCCTGTGGCCACTGCTGAGTTTTCCAAATTTGCTGGCATACTGAGTGTAGCACTTTCACAGCATCATCTTTCAGGATTTGAAAGCTTATCAAGTGGCTATTCTTATCTTGATTTTGCAGATTAGGACACATAGCCAGTAAGTGACCCAGGTCTTTTGAATGTAGAACTTTGACTGTGTAGATCACAATAAACTGTGGAAAATTCTGAAAGAGATGGGAATACCAGACCACCTTACCAGCCTCGTGAGGAAACTATATGCAGGTCAAGAAGCAACAGTTAGAACTGGACATGGAACAATGGACTGGTTCAAAATTTGGAAAGGAGTAAGTCAAGGCTGTATATTGTCACTCTGCTTATTTAACTTATATATAGAGTACATTACGTTAAATGCTAGGCTGAATGAATCACAAACTGGAATCAAGATTGCCAGGAGAAGTATCAGCAACCTCAGACAAGCAGATAATACCAGTCTAATGGCAGAAAGTAAAGAGAAACTAAAGAACCTCTTGATGAAGGTGAAAGAGGAGAGTGGAAAAAGCTGGCTTAAAACTCAACATTCAAAAAAAACAAATCTCAACATTCAAAAAACTAAGATCATAGAACTTGGTTTCATCAGTTAATGGCAAATAGATGGGGAAAAAGTGCAAGCAGTGGCAGATTTTATTTTCTTGGACTCCAGAATCACTGCAGACAGTGACTGCAGCCACAAAATTACAAGACACTTGCTTCTTGGAAGAAAAGCTATAACAAACCTAGACAGTGTATTAAAAGGCAGAGGCATTTCTTTGCATTCAAAGGTCCATCTAGTCAAAGCTATGATTTTTCCAGTAGTCAAGTACAGATGTGAGAGTTGGACCATAAAGAAGACTGAGCACCAAAGAATTGATGTTTTTGAACTGTGGTGCTGGGAGAATCTTGAGAGTCCCTTGGACAGCAAGGAGATCAAACCAGTCAATCCTAAAGGAAATCAACCCTGAATATTCATTGGAAGAAGTGACGCTAAAGCTGAAGCTACAAGACTGGCCACCTGATGTGAAGAGCAGACTCACTGGAAAAGACCCTCATTCTGCAAAAGACTGAGGGAGAGGAGAAGGGGGTGACAAAGGATGAGATGGTTGGATGGCATCACCGACTCAATGGACATGAGTTTGAGCAAACTTCGGGAGATAGTGAAGGACAGGGGAGCCTGGTGTGTTGCAGTCCATGGGATTGCAAAGAGTTGGACACTACTGAACAACTGAACAACAAAGTTTAATATACAAATTAACTTAGCCCATAGTAATGTTGCTGCCCATCTCTGCTGCAGGAAGTTGGACAAATAGTTAAAATTTCCATGGGGCTTACCATGATCCAGGCCCTGCCCTAAGCCTTTTACATGTTAATTCCCTCATTGCTCACAACATCCCATGAAAGTAGCTCTTGACTTTACAGATGGTGGAAAACTGGGGCACAGAGAGGTTTCCTAATGGCCCAAGGTCACAGAGCATCCCAGTGAGTGGCAGAACACAGTGATCCAGGGAGCCGTGGCCACTCTGAGGTAGTGTCTGTGGTGGCAGTGGAGAAACGGGATGTCTTTCTCCTACCACAGGACCACTGCTCACCAACACAGGTTAGGTTCTGGGCTGGATCCTTGGGATACAGTGGGAGCCAGACACAGTCCTCAGGGAGCTTCCAGTCAAAGGGGGCAGACAGATGCAAACCAAGACCACCACAACCTAACAAGTAGGGAAAAGAATGAAACTTCTGGAGAGAAGGTTACAGAGGAATTTCTAGAAACCATGAAGCATCATTTGGACTCAAGAGCAAGAAGGCCTGCTGTTAGCCTGGGCGTTGATAACAGAAGAATCTCTTTTGCAGATGTCAGGTCCAGAGTCTCTCTGTAATGGAAACTGACCTCAGAAACCTATCATTTCTATTAATACAAAATGTCAGGACTCCTTCTCATTATTAAGGGTCCAAAATGCTCAATTCAGAAGACAGAAGGTCCTGCAGAGCATTCCCTTCATAACGTCTGTTCAGCCAGCAAAGTATGGACGAGGGTCTGCACAGTCAGGCTCTGCTTTACTCTCCAGGGTACCTTGTGACCACCTCACTGGCTAATGACATCAACGACCCCTTCACTTCATGGGCTCACTGCCCCTCAGAGGAAGGGAAGCACTTACATTCTGCACGATAAAGCTCTGTTCTTGCCCTTATACCAGTACTTGACTTTTCACTACTCTCCTAAAAAATGTCACCAAAGTACTGAAGGTCTATACTACCAAGGAAAGAAAGGACTTGCCTTTTAAAATGAGGTGGTACCTTAGGAAGGACCTGAAGATGGACTAGGTTGCAGAGAAGGCTCAAGTTCCACTCCCTTATCTGTTCAGGTCTGCAGTGTGCCAGCCAGGCAGGCACCTAGCTCCCCACCAGACACTTCCTCAAAGCTTTCTAGTCTTTAATTCTGCTCTCCCAGGTGAGATGGGCTTCCCAGATGGCTCAGAGGGTAAAGAATCCACCTGCAGTGGAGGAGACACAGGAGATGCAGGTTCAATCCCTGGTTTGGGAAGATCCCCTAGAGATGGAAATGGCAACCCACTCCAGTATTCCTGCCTGGAGAATCCCATGGAGAGAGGAGCCTGGCAGGCTGCAGTCCTTGGGGTCACAAAGAGTTGGACACAACTGCAAGAACTAAGTACACAGCAGAACACAGGTGAGATAAACTGAAAGGTGGAGGCTTCCCAGTGCACTCAGAGATCCAAACTACTTCCCAGGGAGCACAGGCCAATCTGATCTGGGCCCTGTCTACCCCTCCAGATGGAGACCACGGCACTTCACCCTTAACCACACCTCTACCGTACACAAGCCTCCCTGAAGATACCCAAAGGCCTTTGTCCAGGCTCCTCTGCCTATAAGGCGCTCACCCAGCTCTACAGTAGCTGGCTCCCTTATACCCTTGCATCAGCTACAATGTCACCTTCCTTAACTACCCAATCTGAAAAAGGACTCTCCCTCTCCCTGTTTCAGCTGGCTTCTGGCTAGGCTTGGACGACGGCAACCAGTGGGGGAAACCAGAACGTGCCAGAAAAATTAAAGCCAGGTATCTCTCGTCTCCATCTCGGCCTTCGGAGGCCATCTCTGCGGCTGTTGCATCACCCCCTAGGCTCCAGTTTCCACTGGAAAGGCCACCGCAGTTCCAACTCCTCCACCCCAAGTTCCAGCAACCCCACTTCCCTCCACTGTCTCTCCAGGCTGGGGTGACGGCTGCTTCCTACTGTGTCTACTCTCTGGGCGGCCTCTCTCCCCACTGCTTGGTTCTTTATCACCTCTGTAACCAATTTCCTGAGAAAACATCCTACTTCCAGTACTCAAGGAGTTTCTGCTTTTCTGGTTAGACTCTGACTGACACAGCAGTTATCACAACTTGTCATTTCTCAATTAATTTTCCCAGTCAATTAGTGTCTAGACCAACTGTAAGCTCTACACGGCAGGGACTATATCTAGTTCATTAATACATCCCCAGTGCCCAGTCCAACACCTGGCAAATAGTGAGCTGAGTTAATTAACAACACAAAGTACTTGTCAAGTGATGAAAGAAGTAAAATTGATGTTTCCCAAGAAATCCTCAAGTTTCTAGAAAGAAGACGGAAATGTTATTTGGAAATTGTGTGTATTTAGGCACATGATTTGTTTTTAAAACAGCAGTAGAGAAAGTGGTTTTCCATCTTTTCAACCAAAGGCACCACAATACCCTTCAGTGAATATGTGGTGAGTTAAATAGTCTTGGTTAAGAACTAAATTCAGCTGCCAGGACAGCCGATTTCACACAAGGCACCTCATCACAAGACAAGTGCCCGCAGCCCACCTGTGTCTGCACAACCCCACCCAGGTCAGGGGGACAAACCTTTTCGCGGTCTCCAAGGACTTCTGCTCCGCCAGCTCCTTCTGCAGCTCCCTCTCCTTGGCCTCCTTCTGCCCGATGGGGCAGTCCTCAGGGACTGTGAAGAGGGACAGGGCATCTTTGCTGTCCTCTTCTCGGAGTACTTTAGCAAACACCTTCTCGGCCAGGAGCCGGACTTGCTCATCCACCTCGGAGATGTTCAGCTTGGGGAATTGGCGCGGCATCTCGGCTGGCAGAAAAAGAGAACCAACGTGAGCCAAGAACTACTGGACCACCTGAGTCACTGGTGTGCAGGGCAGAAGGCACTGAAAAAAAGGGCCAGGTGCCCCAGTCTTTGGGGTCTGCTGTCTATTCAGGAATTCCCCGGACCAAGCCCAACAGGCCAATTTTTACAACTAGCTCCATAAGCGAGTAAATGTGAAAGGTATAGGCCCACTTACATCTCATGAGAAAGCAAACGCTCCGAAGTGAAAGCATGAACTGTCCAACCAAGTGTTCTACTGTTTTCCCAAACCCAGGGAATCCTCTGTACACAGGCAAGCCCCACCCTTCCCACCTCCTGTGGAGGGGAGAGTTCAGAACCCCTCCTGTAGACGATGAGGAGACCGTGTGCGGTGCTACAGTGACCAAACCTGCTCCCCACTGCATAGAGAGGAAGGCCAAAGCCCAAAAGGTCTAATGATCGGTGTAAGATCCCAGGAGATCCACAGCTGCATTCCTCACTACACAAAATGAGAACTGTTGCTGAAAGGAAAGCACAGTTGCACCATCTCCCAAACCATCTGGAACCTCTAACAGGACAGCCAGGAAAATAAAAATCTGGGGACAGGGAGACTCTTTACCTCTCACAGCCCAGCTGAAGACTCACATCCTCAAAGAAGCTTGCCCTTACCTCCTCTGCACACCGGCTTCTCACTATCAGTAGCCGGCCTAAATTGCCTGGTTGGTTCTTTTCTTTGCCCGTCTTTCAACACTTATATAGCATGTAGTAAGTGCGCTTTGTCAAGCCCTATACATGTACTAACTCAGTTAGTCCCCTTTTCCCGTTTTACAGATGAGAGAATGAAGGCGCAGAGAGCTAACTTGCCCAGGGTCACACTTTTAATAAGCAGGCCGTGACCTGCGCTGTTCTCAGCCACTGGCTCCCATCCCTTTCCTCTCTGAGCCTCTGCTCAGGGGCTCTGAGCACACGAATCTGGTTCCAGCATCTGTCCTCTGAACCCCAAAACTGTGCTGCTTCTCTCTGCCCATTTGGGGGCCCGGGCAGGTCCCCTCGCTGTCCCCAGCATCCCACCTATGGAGCAAACCAATACTGTATCCCTTCCACAAGCCACCTTCACCAGGAATAGCTCCAGGAGAGGAGCTTTCTGTCAATCCGGTTTCTTTAAGGAGGGTTTAAAGAGAGACATGGTTCCATCAGGCAGACAGAGGCTGACGGTTGAGACAGTGCCCGGCTGCTCCCTGACAGGGGAAGGAAGCACTTTCAGGGGAGGAGGGACTCTGAGCAGTTGGGGGCAGTCACTCTCTACGCCTCCCCGTGTTCTCATCTGTGAGATAAAGGGACTGGACTAAGTGGTCTCCGAGGCCCTCTCAGTTCTAAGCACCGTAATTCTAGGTACCAGTGAGGTTTCTGGTTCCAGGAGAGCTTGCTGCTCTGGTCTTCTCTGCGGCCTGTGGATCTAATTCATGACACAGACAGGAAAGAGGAAAGCAGGCTGCTTAAAGGGCAGGCTATACAGAGAGGTATTCTACAAAACCTCTGTGGGCCCTTAGACTGTGAAACCAATTTCCTCCTTCCTTCCACCCCCAGGGCCAGGCCTTTCCTGGGCCCCTCTCACCCCTGGGGACTTGAGTGGGAAGGGAGAGGCAGCCCAGGACGCAACTGTGCTGGTCTGTGGCAGCAGAGACCAAGATAGTATCCAGCAAAGATGAAGAGGAACGGCTGGCTGTGGAGATTACCACACCCTGATAGCAGAGAAGAGGAAGCTGGAAACCATCAGAGCAGAGGCCAGAGAAGAAGGTGACAGAAGGAAGAAATGGAGAGAAAGACAAAGAGCTGGACCCAGGAGGAGCTGTTAGGGGTGAACAAAGCTGGACCAACTTTGTTCCCCATCCCCCAAATCTAAGGCCTCTGTCAAGCGCAGCTTTCCAGATCTTTAAAGGGCTCCAGGCAAGGGGCAGCAAAAGCCATAAAGCATTCAAGCATCTGAAAGACTAAGCCCACTTGAGAAATTGCTTCTAAGAAAAGAATCTGAAGGAAGGAAAATGCACAAAGATGTTTACCTGCACTCTTCATAGAAATAGCTTTAAAAGGTTCAGACGAGAGCATACTCACTTGAAAAAGAACATGAAGCAACCAAAATTATAATCACGAGGACAGTGCCATCACATAAAAAAATACCTTGTGAGATAACAGCAAATGAAAAAACTAATACATGAAACTGTTCCCAAGCTCTGATTACAATGATGCGAAAACACATCCCGTTATGGAACAAGGCTGCAAGAGACATACTTAAATGACCAGATGGCAGGACAGTCAGTGGGAGAGGCAATATCTGATTTTGATCATTGATGCTGTTGTAATGTCATTTGCACAAAAACAAAATGAATAGACTCAAGAGTTCTAAAAAGAGAAAAATAGGAAAACTAATCAAATGTCTGCATCCCATATTTTGGCCATCAGGGTCCTCTCCCATCTAATCCACACCAGAAAGGCCAGTCCAAAAGGGATACCACTTTTAAGACCCATCTCTGCATTAGCTTTAGCCCTTTAGCTGCGATAGCATCACAGAGGCTGCTCACCACCACCTCCTTATACCCCACTAAACACGCACAAGCATGACCCAGCCACATCCCCTCAGAAGTGGGCCATTTGGGAGTGTCTTTCGTGTCTGAGGGCTCTTATGCCAGATCCTGCCAATTTTTCCACAAAGCGTTTTTAGTTTACTCAAGTCAACTAAACATACTTTACAGGATGCATCCTTCTACAAGTGATCTTCCTTTTTCTTTAGCTCAAATAGTTTAAGTCAGTCTTTTCCATATTGGGTCTCATTAGAAGTCAATACCTGTTGCTATGAAATAGGTCCTGGGGTCAATAATTAGGGAAATGCTGCATTCCATAGCCTCTTCACCCCAGATTCATAGGGTACACCAAAGACTTGAGGATCGCACAGTACCATCTCCCCACAGACCTTTGTGTCAGTATCCATATGAATCCCCTGCAGCACTACTACCAACATCTTAAATAACTGGTGAAGACTACTCCATGCCTTAGAATTGACCAAGTAACATAGCCAGGGTGCTGGGCTAGGTCAGTGGGTCTTAGGAGCCTTCTGGGTATTTGTTGTCTTCTGCACATCATTGGCAGACAAGTCCCACCTGCCAACCCCTCCCTCCAGAGCCTGCCTCTCTTCTCAGACCCAGAGACCCCAGCCAGGTCAGGCATGTGGAGGAAAGTAAACTGTACACACGCCCAGCAGAGCTTCAGCTCCAACTGCCAGTTCAGGCCTGACTTTCAACCACTTGTCAGCTGAAGCCAGCATGCTTGGGAGGCTCAACTCTGAATTCACTGGCATTGGCTAGCTATACAGCTTATGTCGCTGTGACATAGAATACCACACCCTCCAGTAAGCTTGGCGGCAAAGTGTCCCAAAGTTAGAAAGCTGTAATATGCCACCAATTTCAACAAACAGGCACTTTATCACGGCATCACAGCCTCTCCAGAAAAGGGGCACAGTGTCTCTTAAAAATCCCTTCGCTACACAAATGAAGCTGTTTCTCGCTCCTGCCAGATTCCCAAGGTCAGAACCCACGACACAGACCTGAGCCTGGCACTGGGGTCCCCATGGCTGCTCCTGAGGATGCCATCCAGGTGACGCACTCGGACCAAGGGCTGGGTGCTGTCCGGGAGGCTGAACTGAGTCAGTGTGAGTGCAGCTAGCTGGGCTCCGTCTGCTGCTGGGGTGGGACGTCTCTGCTTTGCATATCTGTGAGCAGCCCTGAGCAACAGCAGGATACGTCTGGGCTGGAATTTCTTCCGTGAATATGAAATGGAAGTGGAAAATTTCCAAGAGTCCTAAAGGGCCCAGGTAATGCCAGCTATCACGGCTGCTGTGTCCAGAAAGTGGTGTCCTGGCCCCACTCACAGCCCCCTTCAGAGCAGGAAACTCAAGCTGCTGCTGCCGCCCTAGGCAAGAGTGCATTCAGCCTTCCCGACCAACCACAGCTGATAAGCCACCCCCTCCCTCCAACGTCCAGACCCCTCCTGAAAGCTGAGCACAGCTGCGATACCATCACCTGCGCCGCTTCCGTTTCTGAACCTCACTTCAGACTCTGCTTCGGGACCCGGCTCATCTTACGAGCCTGCCCTGGTCCCCTCAGAGGGCCCCCCGCCACGAAGCAACCTTTCTGGGAGCACCCCAAGACTGGAGGTGCGGGGGGAGGGGGCTCTGGGCCAGTTGCCAATGCGAGCCCCTCCCCCAACCCCTAAGAGGGAAAGGACAGAACCTCAAGGGGAGGAAAGGGCGGGAGCGGGTGAGGATGAGAGACTGCCTCCTTCGGCTCCTTCCCGGAAGGGAGCTGCACATCACAGGTGACAGGGCAACCTGACCAGCTCAGCCAGAGCAGCGGGTCTGCCCGCCCACCCTCCCACCCCCAGGAAAGAAGCGCCTGCCACCTGCCCCGGCCAAGCCCACCTGCCCCGGCCAGGCCCAATGCCCCGGCTCCCCTCCTTACTGCCGCCGTCAGCTCCCACGTGGGCCTCCAGCTTGGAGAAGCCTCCTGAGGGCCGGCTGGATGCGGCCACCAGCAGCTGCCCGGCTGCCTGCCTCAGGTAGGCCACGGAGCAGTCCGGATGGATCACTACAGCCTCCCAGGGCGCGACGTCCCACTCCTCACCCGCCCTTTAGGAGAAGGACAGTCCTCTCTGGGGAAGCTCACAACAGACACCCGGCCTCCCAGGGACTTAGAGCAGCGGCGTGGGTCTGGGAAATAACCATGAGCAACAGGGCTATTTCTGTGGTGCTGTTGAAACCCTGGGGAGAAGCGCCCAGAGAGGATGGGGCCAGTTGTTTACTGGGAGGCTGGCTCCAGCCCTGGCTTGGGCCTGAGTCACCTCCTCATGTCCAATCGTGAGGTTGTGCCTTCCTGAGCCGCATAATGATTCCTGTGCGTCCAGAGTGGGATTACAGGGTTGACACACGATCCTCGGGCTGCTGCTGGGCTTTAGCTACCCAGAGATTATGACCCACCTGTCCTCACAGCTGTTTCATAAACAGTGCGACCAGCAGGCTACAAGCAACCTAGAGGGACGGTCATTAAATAATTAAACGACCTTAAAATGGAGGGGGAAAAAAACCTGAGCCCTTAGTGCTATTTTGCCAGAGGGAGGAAAGGCAAATGATTCCTTCGGCTAGTGTGTTTGGGGCGGGAGGGGGGTTAGGATGGGGCTGCCATGGAGCATCCTAGCCCATGCATCTGAGAACCGACTTGGACCTAGCACATCCAGGAGTCTCATTCTAGATCTTTAACCAGACCATGGAAAGATCTGGTCTAAACAAGCATTTTCCAAAGTGTAGTCTGTGGAACATAAAATGCCAGAAGGCTTATACAATACTGCATACCATAGTCCTTCATGGGAATTCACACACACACATACTAGCAGATTCTAAACATTTAGAAATCCTCTGGTCAAGAAAGCTGCTTGAGGGGACTACTCTGGTGGTCCAGTGTTTGGGAATCCACCTGCCAATGCAGAGGACATGGGTTCGATCCTTGGTCTAGGAAGATCCCACACGCCACAGGGTGACTAACTCTTCACACCACAATTACTGAGCCTGTGCACCCTAGAGCCAGTCAGCCGCAACAAGAGAAGCCACTGCAGTGAGAAGCCTGAGCGCCCCAACTAGAGAGTAGCCCCCGCTCACTGCAACTGGAGAAAAGTCCATGCACAGTAACGAAGAGCCAACGCAGATAAAAATAAACAAACTTTTTAAAAGCTGCTTGACTTTGTTTCACCCAACACACTTATTTGACCCTTCCACCACTGACACCCTAGGGAAAAATACTTATGCATATCCTGGGCATAGGCTTTGGAAAATGCCTTCCACTTTGAGCCTTCATTTTCCAATCTAGAAAAAGCTGCCTTCCCAGGCCCCAGTGATTAGCATGAGATCTACTCCATCACGTCCAAAGAGAGATGGGCAGCAGCCCCACTACAATGACACAGGCTGGGACAGTGGCCAAGGGTCCCACTGGAGGGATGCAAGACCCTCCAAAAGAGCAGCAGTTTTGAAGGAAACTGTGGCTTTGTCTTGGGAGAGCAAACTTTGCTTGGGAACTAACAATTCCTCCTTGAGCCTAATACATATCTGCTCCTCATGGTCCAGAAGTCCCCCTAGATTGAGGAGCACTGGTCCCAAACTCAAAGCCTTTTACCTTTTGAAATAACATTGAGACAATCTATGATACTACTGAAAGGAAGAATATACTGCTAATGATACAACCAATAGGGGACTAATAACCAAAATATATAAATACCTCATTCAATTCAACATCAAAAATACAAACAACTCAATTAAAAAGTGAATAGAAGAGCTCAATAGACATTTTGCAAAAGAAGACATACAGGTGGCCAACAGGCACATGAAAAGATGCTCAACATCATTAATAAGATAAATGCAAATTAAACCCACAATGAGATATCATCTCCCACCTGTCAGAATGGCTGTCATCGAAAAGGCCACAAATAAAAAATGTTAGCAAGGATGTGGAGAAAAGGGAACCCTCATACACAGGAGGAATGTAAATTGGGGCAGCCAGCCACTGTGGAAAATCAAAAAGCTAAACATAGAACTACCATATGACCCAGCAATTCCACTCCTGGATATAGATCTGAAAAAATGAAAATACTAATTCTAAAGTACCCCAATGATCATAGCAGCATTATTTACAATCCCCAAGATATGGAAGCAGCCTGAGTGTCCATCAACGATGAGCAGATAGAGAAGATGTGGACATATATACAACGAAATTCTCAGCCATAAGAGAGAATATTTTGCCATTTGCAATAATATGGATAGACTTGAAAGGTATTATACTAAGTGAAATAAGTCAGACAGAAAAAGACAAATACTGTATGATATGACTTACATGTGGACTCTAAAAAAATACAACAAACTAATGAATATAACAAAAAGGAAACAGAGACAGATACAGAGGACTAACTAGTGATTACCAGTAGGAAAAGGAAAGGGGGAGGGACACCATAGGGGTAGGAGATAAAGAGGTACAAACTATTATGTATAGAATAAATAAGCTACAGGCACATACTGTACAACACAGGGAATATAGCCAATAATTTACAATAATTATAAATGGAATATAACCTTTAAAAATTATGAATCACTATGTTGCATACCTATAACTGATATAATATTATACATGAACTATATCTCAATTTTTAAAAATAGACTTTAAGAAAAAAAAAAGACAATCTATGATAACCAGGCCCAGGCCTGCATTTCCTGCCCAGGAGACCAGACTACACACAATTTTTTATTTTCATTTCCATGATAATAAAAACCTACAATATTTATTAGGTTCAAGGATATAAAATTATTGTGCCAAATCAGGCTGCATTCACCTTTACCACTTAACTGTCCCTTACAAAATCCCAACAAACAGGAATCAAATTTTGTCTTATCCAAAAAGATACCACTCCCCTCTCCCCAAAAGGATGCTGTGGCCTTGCCTATATGGGGTTCATTTTCTCATTTCTGAGATGTGCATGACTCAAAGAGAAGTTGGGCAAAGGTATTTCGCTCACTATGTATCACCTTCATGACAGACCTTGCGCATCTCATTCACTATTGAATCCTCATAGTAAGTATCAAGAAATATTTGTTGAATGAACAAATGCATAACTTAATGAATGAGTCAATGAGCTAAGTGGTGAATCTACCTACATCAATGTCAAGAGTCAGTACAGTATGTGGTTAAGCATATGGACTCAAGCCAGACTTCTCAGGTTTGAATTTTGCTTCACCACTAAGTTACGTAACCTTGGACAAGTTACTGATTTCTCTGGTTCAGTTTTATTCCCTATAAAATGGGCATAATAACAGTGCCAACCTCATAGGTTGCCATGACAATCGGTTAGCATGTGTAAAGTGCTTAGAATAGTACCTGGCACATAATATGTGTTTTATAAGTATTATCTCTTAACATCATTATCATCCTGATACTAGCTGTGAGAAAGTCCAACAGAGAAAATGAACGTGACCTTTCATCTAGACACCAAATCCTTTCATTCAGCATTATTTACTGACCACTAATATGTACCAGGTACTGTCTCAACTCCTATTTGGGTTCAAGGAAAAGGAAACCATGTTCAAATGTGAAACCAGATCAGGAAAAATAATCTCCTCCATAAGTGATACTTCTTGCTGACTTTGCATGGCCAGCACTCAAGTCAGGACCCCACCCTCTTCAGGCCTAGCCCCTCCTAGATCAGAGCCCAAAGCCATGGTCTCCTGTCCTAGATATGCAGCAGCACACAGAAGAAATAAGAGATTAATATTGTGGGGGAAGAACCAAAACACCAATGAGCGGCTTTCGGGGAGAGAAGATATTCTCCGTGCTTAACCCTAAGGCTGTATTTTATCTGCCCATGATATCTTCAAGACCAGGAATTGATTTCAAAGCCATCTAAAGAGGACCTAGTGTGAAGACAAGGAAAGCAGAGCTCATCTCTTCAAGTGCTTCTTGACTTTGCTGAGAGTCCCTCACCCCTTACTGAGGATCTCTGAAGAACCGAGGTAGGGCTGAGGGTGGGGCTCAGAGGTCCAAGAGTCTCCCACAGGCCACTCATGAAAGTCCTATAGTTCTTAGGGCAGCCTCAAACAGGCATCTTTAGAGCAGCTCCTCAGAGTTGCTGCCAGAGTTGTAGGCAGGTCAGGAGTAGGAAATGACAACCGACTCCAGTATTCTTGCCTGGAAAATTCCATGGACAAAGGAGCCTGGAGGGCTACAGTCCATGGGGTTGCGAAGAGTTGGACACGACTGAACGACTAAGCACAGCACACAACTACTCCAAACTAGCTATCAAGACATTAGAAGGTGAGGGCTGGCAGAGGCTCTGTGGCTGCCTGGCTCTACGGCTACCACTGATGCTTCAGTCAGGGGAGGAATTTCTCCTATGAGAGTTCCAGTTGCAGCCAATTTCTCCCTAAAGCGGCCAAATGTTGGTTACCACATCCAGGGGGATAGTCAACAAGGGCTCAGGACCATGCTGAAATTCCTCCTAGTGTTTCCAGCTTTCTTCACTCAGCTCCTTTGCTAATTTGTCATCACCAAGGTTCCACTCACACACAAGGACCCAACAGTTAGGGGAAATGACACTCTAGTTAGCAAGCCTCTCCTACTCCAGAGGCCTCTGCCAGCCAAGTTAAGCAGTTCCACTGGCAAAGCAACTACCAGGAAGTTCAAGGGCACAGAGCAGGCTGCCAGATGCAGTCTCCCTACCTCCCTTGCCTGGAAAGAGCCAAAGAGGTAAGGATGAAGGCCTCCAATGATCCCGTCACCCTGCCATCCTGTCCATCCCACTGCCTTCAGGTGGAAGTCTTAAGCAGTTGGCATCTGGCCAGTCCTCAAGCACCCAGAAATTTGTAAAGGTACTTAAGTGGCGGCAAGTCCCAGATCCCTTAATTTCTCTAAACCTTTCAAATCCGATATCAGTCACCAGGGAGCCGAGATGCGGCGGCAGACTCACCCGAGGACTCTGAACGCTAGGCTACCACAGGCACTGGGAGAGGCCAGAGCCCTGGCAAGCGATGAGCCTGGGGTCGGAGCCACCATCTCAGCGGGCGGGGAAGCCCAGGACCGAAGTTCCCACCCCGGGGCGCTCCGACTGCCGCCCCGGGCAGCCGGGGGCCACGGGGCATGGGCCCAAGGTCAGGAGCGCAGCATCGCGCGCACTCACCGGGTTCAGGGGACAGGGCCATGCCGTGGGCTGATGGGGGCGGCCCGCAGGCTGGAACACAGGTAGCGGCGCGGGGCAGGGCGCACAGCCAGCGCCGCGGAAAGGCTGCCGAGCACTGCTGCCGGGGCGAGCCGGCCCCGGCCAGGCCTTGCCCGCCGCTGGCGCTGGGCGGGAGCCTGCGGAGAGTCCCGCAGCAGGGGCGGGGACCGGCGCTCCCTGGGCGCGGTGCTGCGGCGTCCCGGGCCCGGACCTCCCGGGCCCGCCCGGAGGCAGGAGGAGGGCCGCCTCCGCAGGCGAGAAGCCCGGGGGCCTCGCGCCGCCCCAGCCGGTGACCTACCTGGGCGCGGAGCGGAGAGGAAGCGAGGAGCCGGCGACAGAACGGTGCGGGCCAAGCCGCCGCCGCGCAGGTCTGCCCTGCCCGCCGCCCGCCCACCGGGCCGGGCCGCCGCTACCTGGAGCGCCGCTACCCGGCCGCGCGGCCAACTGGAAACTTGTGCGCCCCAGGGGGGCCGCAGCGGCGATGGGCCCCTCGGCCCGAGGCGCGCCCGCAGCCGCCGGGGGTCAGGTTCAGCCCGGCTCCTCGCACCTCGCTTCCGCGGTCAGCCCCAGCCTCCAAAGAGCTCTCTGTGTTCGATCTTCCCGAACCTCCTCCCCTGCCGGAACTTGTCCCAAGGAGAGATGCTGGGGTCACGGCCCCCAAACAGGTGACTTAGTCCCCGGAACTGAGCTGACACTCCCTCTCTCTCTCTCCTCCAACCCTGGGCTTATGCACCCGCCCCTCCAAGTCCGGACTGACCTCTTAGTTGCCAGAAGCCAGTGAATGCTTGGTAGCCCCTACTCGCCCCTCCCCAGCATTTGAACTTGCTGACCACACCTTCCTTCCTGGAACTCTTGGAGTACAGTTTCCAGAGTTGCGCCCGCGCCCCCCCCCCACCCCCACAACCCCAGATTTTCAGCATACCCCAATGATGACTGCTAGGTTCTCAGCCTCCAGGGCCTGGCTTTTCGTTGCAGCGTTGTTGGTTTTTCTGCCGCTGCGCTGCCTGCCTCCTCTGGGGCTCTCACCCACTCCCACGGTTTTAACAACCTCCTGCCTGCTAATGACTCTTGAACTTCCTCATCATTCCGAAATGTTCCAGAGCTGCAAATGGTCTAATCCAACTTACTGGACACATCTCCACCAGAGGTTCCTAAGCCTGGGATAACGTGTCCAAACTCAAGCTCCTAATCTCCTTCCAGTAACATGCCAGAACCTGCTCTTCTTCCTGTGTTTCTGTAACCAAGCAGGATCCTATAGATCCTTCCAAGGAACAGCCTCCTCCCACCTTCCATGTCCTCCACCTGCTTGTACGTGGAAAACTTTAGCATCCTAGGGATTCCCTCCTAGCTCAGTTGGTAAAGACTCTGCCTGCAGTGCAGGAGACCTGGGTTCTATTTCTGGGTGGGGAAGATCCCCTGGAGAAGGAAATGGCAACCCACTCCAGTGTTCTAGCCTAAAGAATTCCATGGACAGAGGAGCCTGGCAGGCTACAGTCCGTGGGGTCACAAGAGTCAGACAGGACTTAGCCTTCCCTGAGTTCCCAGGAGTAGATTTAATCAGAGAAGTGAGAAAATGCTGAAACAGAGGAAAATAGACAAGATAAAATAATACTAGTTTAGTTATAAAACTAACTCAAGAATGTTTAGCTCCTCCTGGAAGGCTATAGATAACATCTGAGCCATAACCTTGAGCTGTTTTGCAGACACTGAAACCCACACCAGTTGAAAAACATTAACTGCATGTTGATCAACAAGCACATAGACCTCCAACAACTGGAATCAGAAGGTTGATGACGTTGGCTCCCAATTATCTCACCAATCAGAAGACTGTCCATGAGCTGTTCATGCACCGTGTGACCCATTTCCTGTCTTTAAAAACACTTCCCTGCAATCCATCCAGGAGTTCAGGTCTTTTGAGCCTTAGCCGCCAATACTCCTTGCTTGGCCTTGCAGCAAATGATGCACTTCCCTTTACTTCCTGAAAACCTGGTGTCGGTCGATTGGTGAATGGACCGAAGTTTGGTTGGGTAACATTTCAGCCTTCCCATGACAGCACTACCACCCACTTCCGCAGGTCACACTTGGGAGATATTCTCAACTCTTTCTCCCTTTAATTTCTCACATCAAGTTGGTCGCCATGGGGAAATGAAACTATTCATTAGAGTCCTAATGGTGCCAACTGCCTTCACATCATCTTATTCATGTACCAAGTTTTATTCCTTCTGTGTCCTAGCCTGCTATTTACAATTTGTGTGTATGTTTTATGTATATGTAACTATATAAATATATAAGGCACACTTGCCAGGTCACTCAGTGGTAAAGAATCGCCCTGCAACCAAAAAGAAAAAAAAAAAAAGAATCGCCCTGCAATGCAGGAGACTCCAGGGTTCAATCCTGGGTCAGGAAGATCCCCTGGAGAAGGAAATGGCAACCCACTCCAGTATTCTTGCCTGGGAAATCCCATGGATAGAGGGGCCTTGTGGGCTACAGACAGATGGGGTCACAAAGAGTCAGACACGACTTAGCGACTGAGCACTCACAAAAACCATTAAAGGATTTGGTAAAGATGAAACAATAATCTTAAATAATTTCATTTTTAATACCTTTTCCCCCTTTAAAGTTATTAGCAAAATTCTGTTTAGTGAAAGCAATATGATTAAAAATGATTTTAATAAGTCTTACTTTAATATTTTATGAGACTAGAAAGTATGCTTTTAAGTTCAGTTAATGTCAATACTTAGTCCTAATGGCTGTTATTGCAAAACAAAAACCTCACAAAGATAAATACACCCAAATAGAAGAATTTTATCTTTCGCTACACTTATTAAACCATAATTCTCACTGCTTAAATTCCATCTAATATCAGTTTTGCAAATGTGACATTCCCCCAGAAAACTCTTCTTTGTCCATGAAGCCTTCATTCCCAATGATGTTTTTGTTATCAAGCAAGGGTTTGATGCCTGATGTGTATAGGAGCCAATAATATGTCACTGGTTTTGAGGGGAAAAAAATCTTTATTGCGAGGTTGACCAGCCGAGAGACAGGAGACAAAGCTCTCAAATCTGTCTCCATGATCCAGGGTTGGGGTAAAATTTAAGGGGTTAGGGGAATTTCAAACTTTGAAGCTGATTGGCTAGTCTTGAATGAGAGCTCTCAAATCTGTCTCCATGATCCAGGGTTGGGGTAAAATTTAAGGGGTTAGGGGAATTTCAAACTTCGAAGCTGATTGGCTAGTCTTGAATCAGAACATATAAGTTAGTCATGCTACTGAAAGCCAGGTTTTCCTTATTGAATGACTTCTTCCTTTGCTTTGTTAAGGGTTCCAGTGGCAACCTTTTGATCTTTGAGTTCTGTAGACTGAAGGTTCTTGGCTGGGGGTTATCCTGGGGAGATGGTTTCCCATCTTGCACTGTTGTCTCTGTAAAATAAGCCAAGGTTTGATTGATGAACTTATTTGAAGGAAGCAAAACCAGTTTAAGGTGGTGCTGTTTCAACAGTCTACTTGGGGAGGCAAAAACCAGTATAAGCTGGTTGATGTTTTAGAAGCTGTTTCATTTTCATCAGTTGTTTCTGTGGATATTTTTAACAATGGGATTTTTTAAACTCCAGAAATTCTTCATTTGGAAGAATGCAAAATGGGTTTTAAAAGTGTACTTCTTAATTTTGAAGGTTGTAGCTATGCCAGTCTCTATAGTTGGCAATGAGACACTTCATTTTGGCATTAAAATCACATAATAATAGAAACAGTTCCAAACATCAGTTTTCAAAGTGCTTTCCCCATAATGTGATTATTTTAAAGCACAGTCATATTCATCACTAAAACATCACCTTTACCTGAAGGGATACATTGTGTGTGTGTATATATATATGTGTGTGCAGGGGGGAGTGGGTGTGGGGATGTGTGTGTGTGCTTCCGTGTGAGCTCACACACACAGACAGTCACAAGCAAGAGGCCAGCAAATTTGAAATTACTGTTTTTTTCCTTTTTTTCATTATTAGTTATTTTTCATTGCACAGGATCTTCATTTCTGTGCAAGAGCTTTCACTAGTTGCGGCGAGCAGGGGCTACTCTTCCTTGCGGAGCACAGGCTCTAGGCACACAGGCTTCAGTATTAGCAGCAGGCAGGCTCTAGGACTCGAGGGCTTCAGCACAGAGGCTCATTAGCTGTGGCTGTCTGGCCCTAGAGCTCAGTAGTTGTGGTACAAAAGCTTTAGTTGCCCATGGCATGTGGAATATTCCCAGACTAGGGATCGAGCCCATGTCCCCTGCATTGGCAGGTGGATTCTTATTCACTGTACAACCAGGGAAGTCCAATTGCCCTCTTCTTAAAGGAACACATCATTTAATTCCACAACTTTTAAGTTCTTTCCCTTGAGATGATCAGTAAACCTTGGCTAAGATAAAAAATGTTCATAGTCTCATCATATCCCATTATAAATTATTGTAAAGATTCTACTGTATTTAATTTTTTTCAAATTAACCATATTATCCACATGCTATATTTTGACTCTTCTAACGTCAATTTCTATATTGTTGCAATTTATAAGTGAATGATGCCATTGATGAGTTTCATATGGAGTCCCTCCCTGCCCCCAGTCCATAGTTTTGTATTCCAGTCTGGGCAGCCGCTCCAATGGTGGTTACTCTTACACATAAAAACCACAGCATATTATGCTAGATATATCATTCACATTATAAACACATTTTTTCTTTAGTAGAGCACAAAAAGTATTCCCTTATTAATGCCATCATTGAAAAGACTGAAGTGAAACATGTTAGCAACTGGCATCCAATCATATAGCCAACTTCCACAACTTATCATGTGTTCTAAACCTTTCTCAAATATCTGATAATATGTTTTTCAACAGAATACATTTTTATGTGTTCTGTACCACTCTGTACCACTTAAGTCACTTTAACCATGGCAAATAGAATGGTAGTTTTCTCCCAGTGATATTGACTGACATTTTGTCTTTTACTATTAAATAAAAAAGATTTTATTAAATGAAAGAGATTTTACTCAAAAGGGATTTCTAAACATATTTATTACATTGAATAATAGTTCCTAAAAATACACAAGTAAGCATCACATGACTTGGAAAAAATTGTAGAGGTTTGTCTTCAGACTCTGGGTATATAGAATGTACATATTTTGCTGATCATGATGGCATATTTATATTATTATCAGCTAATACCTCAAGGTCCAATATACCCTTAGGCTGGTTGTTAATTGTAGTGATATAAATCCATATTTTGAATTTTTTTTAAACAAATTTAAAGTTTTTTCTGGGTAGACTTCCATGTCAGCGATATCATCATAACGAATCTCATACAAATAGTAGGAAATTGTTAGCTCTGCCATTTTTTTGAGTTTTCTTTTGCTTGCACTATCCATATTACAGTGTCCCTTCCAGTACCTGCATAGATACTAAAATCCATGGATGCTCTAGTCCCTTATGTAAAATGACATATCTGCATATAACCTATGTACCATCCTCCAAATACTTTAAATCATCTCTAGATTATTTACAATACCAAATACTATATAAATACTATGTAAATCATTGCCAGGCACACTGCAAATTCAAGTTCTGCTTTTTGGAACTTTCTGGAATTTTTAAAAAATATTTTCCACTCGCAGTTGGTTGAGTCTGTCGATGCAGAACACACAGACACAGAAAGCCAACTGCATTTTCAGTCTTTGGATTTCTTTGCCGGAACCTTTTCAACCCACTTGTCCCTTTTGTGAGCCTTAGTTAAATGATAGTTAGGTGATGTAATCTATCTAACCTGGGCCACACGATTCACTTGAAAGTAACTGAACCAGTGAGGGTATCACTGTCACCCCCTCCCCTCCTTTCCCTGGGGACACCTCTACTAGTATACATGACATGGACCCGTGGCGAAAGTGTTGAGGAAGCATGCCTTATCAATCCATACAGAAAGTACTGGTGAAACTCAACTTTTTTATTTATTTGTATACTAAAGCAGAAATACCTCATTTTATTCTGCTTCACTTTATTGCACTTAGCAAATTTGCATTTTTAACAAGCTGAAGGTTTGTGGTGACCTTGTGTTGAGCAAGTCTACTAGAAGCATTTTTCCAACAGTATTTGCTCACTTCGTGTCTCCGTGTCACATTTTGGAAAATCTCAAGATATTTCAAATTTTTTCAGTATTGTATTCGTTATGGTGATCTGTGATCAGTAATCTTTGATGTTACTGTTGTAATTTTTTTTGTTTCATATTTTCTAATTAAGGTATGTATATTATTCTTTAGACATAATGCTATTGTACACTTAGGCAACTATATTATAACATATACTTTTTAATAGTTATTTTTATTTATTTATTTGACAGTGCCAGGTCTCAGTTGAAGCATGCTGGACATTTTAGTTGCGGCATGTGGGATCTAGTTCCCTGATCAGGGATCGAATCTGGGCCCTGGGCTGCATTGGGAACATGGAATCTTAGCCACTGGACCATCAGGGAAGTCCTGACTATAGTATAACGTAAACACAACTTTTATATGCACTGAAAAACCAAAAAATTCTTGTGACTCACTTTACTGTGATACTTGCCTTATTATGGTGATCTGGAACTGAAGCCATGATATCCTCATGGTATGTCTGTTTAAGTACAAGTTTAAATTTTTCTTTTATAAACCTTGGATCATCCATCCTAAACACTCCACTTTGAAGACCACTGATTTAATCCGTCCCTCCTGTAGTCTCAGTTCAATGTGAAAACCAACTTGTCGCTGCCAACAAAACTGCCTCCCCTGCCCCACTGTCTTCCCCCAGCATCACCCCCAGTGTCTCCTCCAGGCTTCAGCCACCAGAAGGAGGTTTCTTGAGCCCTCTCCTCCAACCTGCACTTTCCTCCAATCATCCAGCCCTGAACACGTTAGAGAGCACTGGGCTCACAGTTGTCGATTGCCTCCCAGAGTGCTCTGACTCCTGATACCATTGGCAGGTGGGGACTATTTGAGCACTTTTGGAAGCCCAGAGGTGTTTGGGGTCTGTGCATCATCCCCCCCCCCCCCAACTCCTACTAACACCCTGCTCTGGGTAACTGTTCTACAATGCACACACGTACATCTAAGATGGCATGGGAGCCTCCAAATAACCAGTTTCTCTGTTTCCCTTTACTGTCTCCTGAGGGCTTCCTGGTGGCTCAGTGGTGAAGAACCTGCTTGCCAATGCAGGAGAGGCAGGTTCGGTCCCTGGGTTGGGAAGATCCCCTGGAGAAGGAAATGGCAACCTACTCTAGTATTCTTGCCTGGGAAATCCCAGGGACAGAGGAGCCTGGTGGACTACAGTCCATGGGGTCACAAAGAGTCAGACACGGCTCAGAGAATGAACAACAACTCTTTCCTGAACTGCAGAAGCATAAATCTCCCCCAAGACACAATAAGAGAGGGTTCTGCTTCTGAGAGTGCTTAGCAGAATCTCAGCAAATATATCCCATTTTTAAACCAAAGTGCCCCAGGGCCTTCTACTAATTGAGTGGACTGAAATCATGGCATATGATCTAACAACGGGACAGAAATAGGTCCATAAGGAGCAAGTGGCAGCTGGAAGAAGTGCCTGGGGCAGTGTTCCTGGCTCCAGTATGGAAGGGCATTGTGGCCCCCACTGATACTGTGGCATAATTGAGGGTACAGCCTTTCCCAACCTGCCTCGCCACTCCAGCTGGAGGTTCAATTCCCTCCTCAGGAATTTTTTCTTTTGGCACATAGCATGCAGCAGATCTCAGTTCCCCAACCAGGGAATGAACCTGGGGACATTGCAGTGAAAGCTTGGAATGCTAACCACTAGGCCACCAGGAACTCCCTCCTCCCCAGCAATGTTTGACTTCTGTGTGGCCAGTCAGCTGTAAGCAAGCTAGAGTCGGATAGACTCTACCCTTACAGTTAACAGCCAGTTCCTTCTTCCTGAACTGGATTATAAAAAGGAAAGTGACAAACCAGAGCACTCTGAAAATTAGTGTGAGTGAGAGCTAGGCCTAGACCCAGGGCATGTGCCCTCGGGGTGACTGGGGACCATTCCTCTCTGGACTGAAGAGGGCCAGTGGGTAGGTATTTGAGGCTTGGGGTCCACAGCTAAGACCACGTGCCCACAGAACACCTGCTCAGTAGTCAGGGGCTGTTCCCCAGGACCCACCTGGGCACATGGTCCCTGTAGTTAAATTGAAGCCTAGGAATTAGCAGTCCTCTTCCCCATCTAAGAATGGCCGTTGTCTCCGCCTTTCCTCCAGGACTCTGCACAAGACCATGCTGGGCTGTAGCTCCAGCTCATTCCCATGTTTTCATACTCTGCAAACTCTACCATCAGCCTAACCATTGTACCATCTGGTGAGACTCTGCCATTGGACTCCTATAGACAGGAATCACAGCCTCAAACATCTTGCACATTTAAGTCATTGTCTGAATGCCCCAAATTATCTGCCCCAAACTCCCTTCATCTCATACTTTATAATTTGAAATTCAGGTGTCAAAATCTAGCTTGACTCTAGCCCTTCAGAATCATCTGGGAGGAAAGAGAGGAAAGCGAGCAAAGCAGAGTCTCAGATGAGGTTATGACCTCTGTCTCCTGAAGATGCAGTCTTCCCTCATGGCCCCTACACACACACACACACACACACACACACACACACACACATTCCCCTTAGGCCATACTCGTTCCCAAAATCCCTCCTGGCTGTCGCCTCTAGTCCCTCCTAGTCCCAGGCCATCCTCTTTTCAATCCCTGAATGCCTGATTCAGAACTGCCCACCCAACCATTTAATGAACAATAAGATCAAAGGTCAAAGGCTGAAGCAGAAGCAAGAGCCTGGAGCTGTCCTGTCCCCCAGTGCCTGCTTCCAGGCTCTTGGCCACCCTCAGTCCTTAAGAGTACAGTCAACACCCAATCCATCCTCAGCTCTGCGGATTCTACCAGGGAGGAATGGGAGCAGTTTACACCGTACAAGAGAGAAGCACAGACATTTTTCCAGATCCTGAATTTTGATTATTTAAGAATGAGCCTCACTATGATCTCACTGAGGATTATGACACCTCTGGGTGAGAGAGGAGGACTCTGCATAAGATTTTGATTTGGGAAATCAAAAATCCAAAAATTGTGATGATTGTACAACATTGTGAATGTAACTGATGCCACTGAAATGTATGCAGCATTGTTCATGTTACAATGGGTAATTTTATGTTTTATATGTTTTACTACAATAAGAAATTGTTTAAAAAACCTCCAAAATTGAATTTTTAAAAACCTGTTATTTCACAACTCCACTGTTTCTTTGAACCATTAAGTGTGAGCAGGTCCAGGGCAAATGGCTGTTTATCAACCATTTGACTATCCCTAAACTTTCAGGCAAAGTGGTTTAAGAGGTGTTGTGAGGGAACAAAGAAGGAAGAGTTGAGTTCCAGACTGGAAGGACTCAGGAAAGAAAGGAGGGTGGCTGCCAGAGGAGAGAGAATCCACACATCTCAAGGAATGAGAACACAAAGGTCACTGTGACTCAGAAACTCCACCCAGAAATCCTCAGACAGCTTGGAGAGAACACTGGAGGAGCCCCAAACAGTTCAGGAGGGGCAAAAGTCCCCATGGCTCATGATTTGTCTAAAGGGTGAGTCTTTGAGAAAGAGAAACAAAGCAATTGGAAGTCACTGGTATCTATTACCTGTCAACTGGTCCCCAAAACTGACCCATCTGTTCCCATCTACGGTCATATTCCAGACAAACCCCACTTGAGCCAGATAAATTTTCAGTGACATATGTCAATGTCCAGATCCTTTCTAAATGATCATTGCAAAAGCTTGTGGTTTGCCAATAACTGAGTATTCTTAAATATATTAGTTGGAATTAGATTCAGCTGAGGGTAACCTAAAATAGCAATGAGATAAATAAGAAAAAACTTTCTTTCTCTTCCCTTCAGTAAATAGTCCAGAGTTGGGAATTACAGACACTTCAAGATCCTCAGACTCCTGCAGTTGGAAGTCACTGTTGTCTATTACCTGTCAACTGTTCCCCAAAACTGGCCCATCTGCATAGTTCCCATCTACAATCATATTCCAGACAAACCCCACTTGAGCCAGTCATCAGCTTACCTGACCTCAAGTGCGACCTCATCCTTGTGGGAACTAGCAGTCCCCCTCTTTTGCTAGGGCATCCCACGTGGTGCTACTGGTAAAGAACCTGCCTGTCAATACAGAAGACATAAAAGACATGGGTTCAATCCCTGGGTCGGGAAGATCCCCTGGAGGAGAGCATGGCAACCCACTCCAGTGTTCCTGCCTGGAGAATCCCATGGACTGAGGAGCCTGGCCGGCTACAGTTAATAGGGTCACAAAAAGTCCAACACAACTGAAGCAATTTAGCATGCAGGCATGCATGTCCTCTGCTAAGAAAAGCTTACAACTATATCTTCAGTCATCACATCCATGTTTCATGAAGCAAGAGGGAGGAAGGACCATATGGTAGGTCTATTTTTAATTTTTTGAGGAACCTCCATACTATTTACAGCAGATATACCATTTTGCATTACCGCCAATAGTGTATACACATCCTTGCCAACACTTGTCTTTCGTTTTCTTGATAATAACCATCCTAGCAAATACGAAGTAATATCTCATTGTGGTTTTTATTTGCATTTGCCTAATGATTAATGATGTTGCATATCTTTTCAACTACCTGTTGGCCATCTGTATGTCTTCTTCAAAGAAGTGTCTATTCAAGTGTTTAGCCCATTTTTAAATTGGGTAATTAGGGTGGTTGTTTTTGCTATTGAGTTGTATTACCTTATGATCCAGCAACCCCACTTCTGCACAGTTATCCGAAAGTACTGAAATCAGGATCTCAAAGAGATATTAGCACTCCATGTTCACTGCAGCACTGTTCACAGTAGGAAGATGAGGATTCAACCTAAATGTCTACTGATGGATGAACAAAGAAAATATGATATATCCATACAATAAAGATTATTCAGCCCTGGGAAACAAGGAAATCCTGCAATATGTGACAACATGGATGAACCTTAGGACATGATGCTAAGTGAAAGAAGCCAGTCATTGAAAGACAGTTACCGCACTGATTCCAGGTATATGATTGTTCTCCATTATAGATATTGTAAAATATTGAATACAGTGCTCTGTGCTAGACAACACATCCCAAATGTCTTTTAATGAAGCCACCACATCACACTCCCACTTATCTCCTGTTGGCCATACTGAGCAGCTCTATAACATCCAAATATAACTGCCATAGATTTTGTGATTAACTTGATTACACCAGACCTAAAATCTTCCATCAAAGAAAAAACAGGGAAGAGTGCAGTACAGTTTAGGTATCACCACCCAGAACTTCTCCAAGTTGCAGTCAGAACACCATGATATTTGCATAGTAATGGCAACCACTCTGAGATGCAAGAACTCTGAGGTAAGAACAAACCTTTTGACAATTTCAGGGAAATCAAAGGAGTTGTGTGTCTTTTGTCCCGTGAGGGCAGGATTCTAACTGACTTAAGAAGTCTTCACTACCCTTCCTCATGAAGTCCTAATGTGGGCAGCTACCATGCTGAACCTGGTGTCAATGCTCCCAGCATGCTAGTGTGGTGTCAGAAAAAGGTCTTTACATAGAACAATGAAATATAAGCCTGAGGTTAGGGATTGCCCTGGGGGCTCAGTGTTAAAGAATCCACCTGCCAGTGTAGGGGACATGGTTTGATCCCTGGTCCAGGAAGACCTCACATGCCACAGAGCATCTAAGCCCATGTTCCACAACTCCTGAGCCCAAGCTCTACAGCCCACAAGTCACAACTACTGAGCCTGCACATCTAAAGCCCATGCTCTGCAACGAGAAGCCACTGCAGTAGCCCTCACCCGGCCACAACTAGAGAAAGCTCGTGCACAGCAGCGAAGGCCCAGCACAGTCACACACGCACGCACACACACACACACACACACACAGCCCAAGATTAGCAGAATTATATACTGTGGTTCACTTGTTCTTACTTGGGAACATGTTCTAAAAGTCCTTCAGGCAGTCACCCATGAAATACCTATGGAGTATCTAGCAGGGGTCAGGTCCTAGGTCCTTGAGCAACAACGGTCAGCAGAACAGTTCTTGGCTTCGTGGAGGTTACAGCAATTTAGCAAGACAGATCATTAATCAAAGGGCCACCTGAACACATAAATTCAACAGTGACAGTGCTAGAAAGAGAAGTTCAAGAGCTGTATCAGAACACAAGAAAAACTGACCTCCTTCCAGGTTCCACACATTGGAAACAGTATATGTAAAGGCCCTGGGAGAATTTAGGGGAACAATACCGGAGTCATATTCTCCCATTTTATTTCTGCCCTGTATTCATGATTGGACATTCTGTAAAGATTACACAATGACAGCTTGATTTCCTCACAAATTCCTTATTTCCATATAAATTCTTTATTTTACTAAAGAAAGTACCACATGGCCTGGGTAAATAAAACCAGATTTAGTGCTCCAGGGTGCTGATGTTTTCAAATTAACTTTTCCAAATCCTGTCACTTTTCCAGCATTTATGAATAATTTATTTATAAATAAACCTGTTTTTAAATTCCTCATGCCCACCATCCCCAAACCCTGTGTTTTCTGGAAGTTTCCAATTCTCTCTCAAACATTCCTTCCATGTGAGTATATTCTGGAAGTCAGCGGGGAAGAATGTCCTACCCATACTGTTTTATAAGGATCTTTGTTCCTTCTGCCAAAGTTCTAGAAGGGCCAGACCCTGTGCAGGCCTCCAAGGCCAGGTCCTACCCTACCCTACTCCTACTTCAGTGGGCTCTAGCTTTAATCATTCATTCTTCCCCAGGGTCTTAACTTGTGCTTAGCCCTTCTCCAGAGAGCAGGTAGAATAAGATCAGGTGATATCAATGGTCCTGTCTCCTAATACCACTACCCTACCCCACCGATTCAAATCAGATCTGTCTGATCTCTATCCATCCCAATGAGTTAGGCCCAAATGCATTGCCAAATTCCATTCCTACCAGGGATCTCTGAAGTATGTCAATGAAGTCACAGTCTCTGACCTTACCTTTTGTGCTTTCTCCCCTTTTAGGTGTCCACCATTTAAATCCCATCCTCTATCACCAGAGTTGGCTGCTGAGAACTAGAGTTCCAGGGGGCCTCTCCAGAGCCATCAACAGAATTGTTTCCATATCAGTAGGGTCCCAGAAGCAAACAGATACTACATTCACATTAGGAGAATTGAGTCAATAGATAATTTAATAGAGGGACTATTTATCAAGATGTAAACAGGGTGCAGGGAACCATGGGGATCTGTATGATAAAGAAGGGCTGGTACCATCAGGGTGTCACCTCCCTGGGCCTGAACAGGGAAGGTAAAAAAGCATTTGCACCAATCACATGGAAGGCCTCCAAAAAAGGCAGATTCCAGGTCGTCTTACTCGTCTCATATTACCTGACCAGCTCCTTTGGTCCTGCAGGCCCTTTTCCTCACAGTTCTAGCCTACATCTTCAGATGCCTCTGAAGCCCATAGGCAGGTGTTACTCTTAGCATAGAGTTTTCCTCTCTCTATCCTGGCCGGCAGGGCTTCCTATGAACTCTATGAACCCAAGGCACCTGGCTGAGCCCTCCTGTCCCTCTAGCTTCTCTGTCTTCCTCAGTTGAGGATCTGAGAACAGTGGTAAGAGTTACCGCCTTGGCCCTCTGACCTCTTTTTGACTTCTAGCCTTTGCGTTAACTGGTGACTGGTACCCAATCAGGCTAAATACGGAAATCATGGCCCATTTTTGTGGCAGCCTGAAGGAGGCTCAGGCTATGAAGGGCTTCTGACCCTCCTTTTCCAGACCAACATAGTTTGGTCTACTCATGGCTCAGGCAGCTGTATGCAATCTGTCCCCAGGGTTATCTACCATGAGAAGGAAGAATACCTCCCACCATCCCCTCCCTGTCCTCCATGGGTCACCATTACAGAGAACACAAAGCAAGGTGGCCCAATATTCCCACAGAAATCAGCAAAGCAGCCCTGATTTTATTCACTTTCCATTATAACCCCTCCCTCGGAGACTAGTCAGGGCAAGAGGAACAATGTGCACAGACAGGGTGAACCCTTTCCAAGTGATTCCTAGATCCTTCTGAGAGCAGACTGCTCCTGACCCCTCCCCGCAACTGCTCCAGACACATTCAGACGCATCTGAGCCTGGCCGTCCGGAGTCCCAGGACCCCAGGCTATCCAGCCAGAACCACGGCTCAGTTCCAGTATGATAAGGGACAGCTCTGTCCAATCAGTCACTCCACAGACTTTCTGAGTATTCTTCCTTCAGTCCAACTGTCGGAAGCCAAAGTCGTGTAGCCCAGTGTGTAAAATGCTCTCCGTCCAGCGGGTGTGATTTCAGGGCGCTGCTTTGTCCTTTTTATACACCTTGGCATTGATAACTGTGATTTTAAATAGGAAGAAGTGTGAATATAAAAAAGATGCTTACCAAGATCATATAGCAATAAAGTAAATGCTTATGACAGAACGTTGTTATAAAAGTACAACGCAGAGCACGATTCCAACTATGTAAAAAATAAAAGAAGTGAAATAAATAAAAACCCAAAGAATAGGGGAAAAGTAGCAGGAAAAATTTTTTAACACAACTCTGGGTTCTGCGGAAAAAAACCTCTTGGCTTGGAAGCCCCCCTCCCACCCCCGATTCTCCAACAGGCTACTCACAGCCCCATTTCCATCCCAGACCTCTGGGTGTGCTTTGGTCAGTAGAGAGAACACTAGGAATTTTATTTTATCCAAGGTAAGGAAAAGCTATATGTAAAAACTGGAGAGTTTTGAGGTACTTTGGAATAGGAAGGATGGGAAGAAGAAAGAATATGAACTGTGAAGAAAGAGCTTAAATAGAGAAGAGAACCCAAAACCTGGCTATGGGGCAGGACCAAGCCAAAGAGAGAAACAGTGAAAAGTTGTTTCCTATTGTGTGCTGTGCTGTAATACCCCACCAGTATCCCCTACAAATTCACTTAAAACCTCCTATAACAACAATCTCATAGTATGTGACAGTGAAAGTCGCTCAGTTGTATCCCACTTTTTGCCATGGAATTCTCCAGGCCAGAATACTGGAGTGGGTAGCCTTTCCCTTCTCCAGGTGATCTTCCCAACCCAGGGATCGAACCCAGGTCTCCTGCATTGCAGGCAGACTCTTTACCAGCTGAGCCACAAAAGAAGCCCTCTCATAGTATGTATATTTGGAAAAATCAAGGAGAAGTCTTCTTCAATATAGACCAATGCAGCCCTCTTGCATTAGCCAAGATAAGTCAGACTATGGCAAACCTATTCAAAACAAAAAAACAAAACTTAGTTCAACACATCAAAGTTATATTTCTTGCTTATATCACAAGCTGGTGCAGGTCAAGCAAATCTCCTGTATGGCTTTCCTCCAAACAGTGACTCAGAGCTCCACGCAGGTTCCATCCTGCACTTTCACCAGCTAGGAGCCTTTCACTACTTGATGTTTGGGAGAAGGGAGGTAGTGTGGCCAACAGCACGACTGAAGCTGTGCCTAGAAGAAACCCTGTTCCGTTAAATCTGTATATTGTGTGCATGCTTAGTCGCTCAGTGGTTTCCAACTCTTTGCAACCCTTTGGACTGTAGCCCACCAGGATCCTCTGACCATGGGATTCTCCAGGCAGGAATACTGGAGTGGGTTGCCATTCCCTTCTCCAGGACATCTTCCCCACCCAGGGATCCTATGTCTCCTGAATTGCAGGTAGATTCTTTACCCACTGAGCAATCGGGGAAGCTACTAAATCTATATATTAAAAAATAAAGAAGGTTGAACACCAGTGATGTAAGTGTCCAACTCAAAAACTTTCAGAAAAAGAACAGCAAATTAACTACCCCCTCTCAACAAATAGAAGGGAAGAATAAAGAGCAGAAATCAATGAAATAGAAAAAAGACATGCAATAGAGAAAAATCAACAGTCAGAAGTGTTTTCTTTGACTAGGTTAATACAATTAATAAATGCCTGGCAAGGCAGATATAGAGAAGGGAAAAAAATGAGAGAGAGAAAGTATACAAATACCAAAATCAGGTATAAAAATGATGGAACATCACAACAGACCTTACATATTTTAAAAGGATAATGAGAGAGTATCATAAACAATTCAATGCCACTAAATTGGCATTCTATATGCACATATTTATGTCAATAAATGGAAAATTTTAGGTGAAATATTCAATTTTGTTGAAATACAATTTACCAACATTGCCACAAGAAGAAATAGAAAATACCACTAGTTGTATATCTATCAAAGAAACTGAATCTGATGTTAAAACTCTTGCAGGAAACTGCAAGCCCAAATGGAATCTCAAAAATTTAAGGTATAAATAATACCAATCTAAACAGATGAACCCAGAGAATAGAGGAGAAACATCCAAACTCATTTAGTAAGGCTTGCAAAAATTCGATACTTTGATATCAGAAAGACATTACAAGAAAGAAAAATTATTAGCCAACATCATAAGCTGAAAAATTTAAAGGAGCAACAGCAAGCCTATGTGGTAAACAATAGTCTCCACCACAGTGTACTCTTCTGGTCATTGAATATCCCTTTCCTTCTTTCACATTGTTTCCTTCTTTCACAAATACAATACCTTCAATTGCTCTTCATGGAAAACAACCCAAAATCCAATCTGTCATTGTGTTTCATAGTCCTTTCTGTTGGGAACACATGTGACTCTTTTAGACTGTGAACGAAAAGGGCAAGTTGTCCGTCCCATACCCATGTATGTGGTGCTCTGTCGGTCAGTTGTATTTGACTCTTTGCAACCCCATGGACTGCAGCCCACTAGGCTCCTGTGTTGGAATTTCCCAGGCAAGAATACTTTTGAGAGGGTTGCCATTTCCTACTCCAGGGGATCTTCCAGGTATCTTGCATCTCCTGCTTTGGCAGGTGGATTCTTTAACACTGAACCACCTGGGTTAGTTGACCCATACCCATGCCAACATACAAATATGCAGTGATGGAACAGGAATAGGATAACTTCAAGTAACATTCCCCTTCAGAAAGGGGAGAATAAGAGACCCACAGTGGTCACTGTCCCACAGCTGCTGCTGCTGCTGCTGCTAAGTCGCTTCAGTTGTGTCCGACTCCGTGAGACCCCATAGACGGCAGCCCACCAGGCTCCCCCGCCCCTGGGATTCTCCAGGCAAGAACACTGGAGTAGGTTGTCATTTCTTTCTCCAATGCATGAAAGTGAAAAGTGAAAGTGAAATCACTCAGTGTCCAACTCTTAGCGACCCCATGGACTGCAGCCCATCAGGCTCCTCCATCCATGGGATTTTCCAGGCAAGAGTACTGGAGTGCGGTGCCATTGCCTTCTCCGGTCCCACAGCTACACTGGTGTTGTTAGGGGAAGCACACTGATTGAAACCTTCCACCCTGGCCAGGCACCATAGTAACTATTCGCATAAGTTGTTTTACAACAGGAGGTCCTGGTAAGGAACAGGGAACTAATAAGCCTCCACCAACCAGAAGAGTTCGGGAAAGGTCAAAAGGAGACACCACAGGTCCAACCACCTTCCAAAATCCTTCTCTCTAGCATCCATCTTGGCTGAACAAAGAGTGCACCACCAGGAAGGACTCTGAGTCAGAATGATTGGCTAAAGACAACCCGGAAACTAATCCCATCACCATAAAACCCGAGACTGTGAGCCACGTGGCAGAACAGTTCTCCTGGGTCTCCTGACCCTACTGCTCTCCACCCGGTGCCCTTTCCAATAAAATCTCTTGCTTTGTCAGCACATGTGTCTCCTCGGACAGTTCATTCCTGAGTGTTAGACAAGAGCCCAGCTTTGGGCCCTGGAAGGGGTCCCCCTTCCTGCAACAGTGTGACTCTGCTGAATACATTGGTATTACATTGCTGAAGTACCAACGGGCAGCCTTTAGAATTACTGCCTAGCCTGAGGCAAGATCTCTTCTTTACTGTTCTTTATGATCCTTGGCACTACCCTGGGAGGGGCTTCCTCTTGGACCCTTATTCTCTTTGTCCACATCTAAAGAGAGAACTGGGGAGAATGCTCTCTTAGGAGTTGTGCAACTTCCTTCCAGCGGTTGTTTATGGCTTAACTAAAGAACTCAAACTTTTTACACAGACCTGTGGTTTCTTTGACAATAGAGCTTCCTCAAAAATTTGCTTAGTTTCTGACCTATTTGCACCAGCCCATTCTATTTGCCAATATTCACCCTCAGTGTTCCATTTGTAAGACATAGTTTTCATGTTTGCTTTATTCTTTTGCCTTCTTGCCCCCACATACTCTCAACGTGAGAGTGATTTCCTTAAAGCTAGCTGGTGAAGCTAGCTGGAACAAGCGAACCCACATTTCATCAGATATTTTCCATGATTCACTTTCAACTGAGATATTCTCTTGGGCCTTTGTCATGCAAAAACTTTTAAATTCCCATCTCTTACTATTTGGGAATCAAAAGCAGTCAGCTTTTCTAACTCTTCAGGCCTCAGTATCCTGAACTTTGTCTATTGCATTTAATTTAATTAACAAAGCCACCAATCTTGTGCTTTTAAATTTAAATTGAGATGTAAATTTTTATACCACAATATTCACCCTTTTAAGAAGTACAATTCAGTGTTTTTCTGGTGTACCCACAAAGCCGTGCAGCCGTCACCCCTGTCTCATTTCAGAATACTTTCATCACCCCCCAAAAAAACCTTGTAATCATTAGCAGTCACTCCCCATTTCCCATACCTCTATGCCCTAGATTTATCTGTTTTCTGACTGTATATTTTCTTACTCTAGATATTTCATGGAAATGAAATATGTGATCTTTTGGGTCAGGTTTTTTCCACTTAGCATAATTTTTCAAGGTTCATTTACTTTGTAATATGAATCAGTATTTCATTTTTTTATGGCTGAATAATATTCTATTGCGAAGATATACTATATTTTGTTTATTCATTTGTTTATGAACATGTGGATTGTTTCTGTTAGGTAGTTAGAATAGGGAAAAGGAGTCCAAAATGGCGGTGGCTAAAAGACAAGGAAGGGAAACGCCCGTGAAAATAGAACAGAGGAAGGTCAGAGGAAGGTCAAAGGAAGGTCCTAGGACCGGAGTGAGGACTTCAGGTAGAACTGCGCTCCTGCCTAAGCCCAATTTGCATAGGACAGGCCCAGGGGGGAGAAAAAAACATATAAAAAGAAGAGCCAAAGCTCTCCCCCCGCCCCTCATGCGAGATGAGGCACTCTTCTCTTGGAGTCTTTGGATCCACGTGCCCTCACGCCTCGAAGATGGATTTTCCTGCTATTATCTAAATAAATAGAGCTGTAACACTGAGCTGTAATATTGATTTATTTAAGAGCTATAACATGGTCTGTCCAAGACCCGAGAGCTGTGACCTGCCAAGGGGGCTTTAATGTCCATCACTCCAAATCTTTGTTGTGACGAGACAAAGAACCGAGGAGCGTACACTCACCTGACATTTCCACTTTGGGGCTATTATGAATAATGCTGCCATGAATATTTGTGTACAAGTTTTTGTGTGGGTGTATGTTTTCATTTCTCTCTGATAGCTATCTAGGGGGGGTATATCTTTTACTTTCAACCTATTTCTATCTTTGAAGCTAACACATGTCTCTTGTAGACAGCATATATTTGGGTCATAGGTGTTTGTCTGTCTGTCTGTTTGATTTTTATTTATTCCGCCAGCCTGGCCAACTCTACTCTGAGTTCATCTTTTTCTTGTAGTACCTTGACAACTGCAGCCAGCAATAGCCATCATACACTACTAATGTTCCGTTTTTCAATCTCTTCTCCTAGAAATGTCCTATTAATAAACATGGGTTATGCCCCCCAAGTTACATCAATTAATAATGTTTCAGCACTACAGTGCTAAGATACTTCTAGTCTGCTCAGTATACCACTAGACTGTTAAGCTGTTAGAGCCGTGCCCTATTTAGAGGTACCAATATCTGTATAAGTATGAAATTTATATTAGAGTGCAATAAGCTATACTGCAATAATAAATAAGCCCAAAACTCTAAACGGTCTAATCCAACAAAGGTTTATTTCTCACCTATGTCACTGTCCAATGCAGGTCAGGCAACTCTTCTACATTGCCCTCCCCAAGCAGTAACAAGTTTCTTACAAATGGCAATTTAGCCATCTCAGAGTTCTTCAATTCTAGAACCACAGACAGGAGAGTGACCCAGAGTGCAGGGAGGTTATGGCCTGGATTGAAAATGGTATATATCACTCCTCCACATATCGGATGGGCCAGACTTAGTTACATGTCTCCACCTCTACGGCAATACAGATGGGAACCTTCCAGGAGCACATTGATAGTCGATGATCCCTAGCAGTCTGCAGCCTACCTACCCCTATTCTCTAAATAAAGTTTCACCTCTAAAGTGGCACAAGGGTAGTTAGAATTCACTATGTTAAGAATACAGGCCATCCAGAACAGGAGGAGGCATCATCAAGGCTAAGGGCTGTGGGCTCTGGAGCCAGGCTGTCTGGGTTCAAATCTTGGATCTACTACTTAATAATAATTCTATTGCCTATGGCTCCATACTTCACTCCTATAAGTTTCAGTTGCTCAGCTTAAAGTGGGGTTTAAGTAGTATCTAGCTAGCTCCCATGCTTATTGTCAAGATGAAATGAGACAATCCATGTATTTAAAAACAGGGCAGTGTCTAGCACATGCAAGTATATCATGAAAGTGAAAGTGAAGTCACTCAGTCATGTCCTACTCTTTGCGACCCCATGGGTCACCAGGCTCCTCCATCCATGGGTTTTTCCAGGCTAGAATACTGGAGTGGGTTGCCATTTCCTTCTCCAGGGGATCCTCTCAACCTAGGGATCGAACCCAGGTATCCTGCATTGCACACAGACTCTTTTCACCATCTGAGCCACCAGGGAATCCCTGGTGATATGATATGATATGATAACATCTATATCATAGGTATTAGCTCTTATTAAATAGGTTAAAGAGGTAGAAAATAATGGGAAAGGAAATAAAACCATAGAATGAATATTATTGACATTAATGATATTTTCTTCTGCATGCCTGATTGGAAATGTGTTTGTCTGGGGCATCCCATGTAGCAGCAAGAAAGTGTAAAGCCAGACAGATAAGCCACTAATGGGCCTATTTATGTGAGAGGAATGGGCATTAGCTCTCACAAGTGCAAGGTCCAAGTGTGAGAATGGTCCCCAGAGGAGAGACCTAATTGGAGTGCAATTTAAATCTTGATCACACGCCTACCCCCAGGAGAGTGGAGCTGCCTGTATGGTGTCAGGAAGCCTGGACTCTACCTTGACTGCCTCTGATATTCCAAGCCACATGGCCCCACAGAGCCCAGGAGGAAAGACTGAGGGAAACCAGCACCAGTGAGGGACTATGGGCTCTTCCTGCTGCTACAGCTAAGAGGTTACGTTGCAAGGAGTCTATAGAGAAAAAGTCCTCACCTAAGCCATGTATGGTCTGTCCAGTGTTTGAATTCAGCATTTTCACCTGAGAGAACAGTGGTTAAAAGCATAAGTTCTGCAATCAGCCTGAGTTCAAACCCTAACTCTGAGTCTCAATTAACTGTGTGAATCTAAACCAGTCACTACCTCCTCCAAACCTGAGAGTCATTGTCGATGAGCTGAAATTTGTATTATTGTGTTGGCTGCCATCGATTTGCCTCTCCATATCCACTCTCCACTGAAGAGCAGAGGAGTGCAAGCAGGCCGGAGTCCCGCGAGGCTGGCCTGTGAGAATCATGTCAAGGGACTCCATTGCTCTCTGGCTTCTGATTGTGTCCAAGAAATGGGCAGGTGAGGGGAGAGTGGAATCTTGGTATTTATTTCCCTAGATCCCACACTGCTAGGTTTCTGAAAGTTTGTTGTGACCCTCTCCCCCAAACCACAGCTACTTTTGAGCCAGCTTTCTCCTTTATAGCTTTCTCCACAGGTTTCAAAAACCACTACTTCCTCCTTCCTCTTCAAGCCTGGCACAGAACAGCTCCCTGCTATCACAGCCCCAAGATACTCTGATATATCTGGCTGCTTTCCCTAAGCTCTTGCCTCGTAATCCCCTTAATAATGTGCTTCAATGACCCACTTGTGAGTGCCAGGACCTTTTGACTGATAGAGCTATGTGCTTGCAGCAGACACCCTTTGAGTGACTAACTGGTTCACATTGATTCCTTTTCTCTGAGAACACCCCTTATACAAAGGCCAGGGGCCCCAGTGGCTGTGCCTGTAATGTACGTCCCTTCAACCTGATTGGCCCAAGGATACATATCTGGCCCAATCAAATTATCCATCAAAGAAAAGTGGTATTTGGAATAAGAGATAGCAGGAACTAGGAGCCAACAGGATTGCCCAGATTTATCTCCAAATCCACCTTCTAAGGAGCCTACAAAAGTAGGCAAGAGTGGGTTTCTACTCTTTTAAATTTTGATTGTTCAATTCTGCCTCCTATCCCATGTGATACCCTATTATCCTTTCAATACATTTCCTCTTTACTTAGCTAGCCAGAATTAGTTTCTGCCGCTCACAGTCTGGGCTGTGCTGTGTGCTTAGCCACCCAGTCTTGTCCAACTCTCTGCAACCCTCTGCAAGCCCACCAGGCTCCTCTGTCGATGGAACTTTTCAGGCAAGAATACTGGGGTGGGTTGCCATTTCCTCGTCCAGGGGGTCTTCCTGACCTAGGGGTCGAACCAGCATCTCCTCTGTCTCCTGCATGGCAGGCAGATTGTTCACCTGCTGAGCCACTGGGGAAGACAGAACCTCAATAAACACAGCACCTCATAGGACTTTTATGAGATAATTTATGTAGGAAGTTTAGCACAGTGCTTGTGTATGGTAAGCTCTCAACAATTTATACCATTTATTATCTACAAAAGTGAAGTTAATATGAGAATGAGTAAATAAGGCACAGATTAGGAGAAAATATTTGAAAAAGAACATCTGATGAAGGATTGTTATCCAAAATATCAACAATTAAACTTAAAACTCAACAATAAGAAAATGAACCAATTAAGAAATGAGCAAAAGACCTTAACAGACACCTCATCAAAGAAGATATACAGATGGAAAATAAGCATATGAAAAGATGTTCAACATCATAAGTCATTAGGGAAATCCAAATTAAAACGAGATACCACTACACGCATGTTAAAAATGCAGAATATTGACAACACGAAATGCTGATGAGGCTATGGAGCCATAGAAACTCTAATTCATTGCTGATGAAAATGCAAAATGGCATAGTTGCTTTGGAATTTGAAAAATTCCAAAGTTTGAAATTTCTTACAAAATTAAACACGCTCTTACCACACCACTCAGTAATTATGCTCCTTGGTATTTTCCCACATGATTTGAAAACTTATGTCCACACAGATGTTTATAGCAGATTTATTCATAACTGCCCCAAACTGGAAGCAACCAAGATGTCCTTCAGAAGGCTACTAGACAAATAAAATGTGGTACATTCAGACAATGGAATATTACTCAGTTCTAAAAAGAAATGAACTGTCAAACCATAAAAAGAACAGAAGAAACAAATGCATATGGACTTTATGATACATCAATGTAGTTTTGGCAAAAGAAAATAGAAGTATGGACATGAAACAATATGTGTGAATATACTAAAGTTCTCTTTTGATTATATGTTACTGGACAAATGTGAGAACTATTAATTATTAATTATCAGAAGGGTGCCCTCAGAAGTGTAATGTAAATGTGTAGTCCATGTATGTGGTCATGAAATGCTTAAAAACCAAACCCCCACCCCCACCCCACCCCCCCAACTGGAAATGCTTAATGATAGGAATCCAGAGGGTGGGAAATCAATGACTGGGCAGTAAGGAGCCTTTGGCAGTCAGCATCCACTCTGATCAACAGTCTGTGGTCATGGCCTGGCCCAGTGTGAGGCACAGATGGAAGCTGGAAGAGACACTCAGATGCATCTAGATCCTGCTCTTTGACTAGAGAGAATGGCAGAAGCTCCCCAGAGGGATCTAAACTGGGGAACTTTGGAAGCAAGGCTGGGCTTCCCTGGTGGTTCAGACGGGAAGCAACCTAGATGTCCATTGGCAGATGAATGGATAAGAAAGCTGTGGTACATACACAATAGAATATTACTCAGCCATTAAAAAGAATGCATTTTAATCAGTTCTAATGAGGTGGATGAAACTGGAGCCAATTATACAGAGTGAAGTAAGTCAGAAAGAAAAACACCAATACAGTATATTAACACATATTTATGGAATTTAGAAAGATGGTAACAATGACCCTATATGCGAGACAGCAAAAGAGACACAGATGTAAAGAAGAGACTTTTGGACTCTGTGGGAGAAGGCGAGGGTGGGATGATTTGAGAGAACAGCATTGAAACATGGATATTACCATATGTGAAATAGATGACCAGTCCCGGTTCAATGCATGAGACAGGTGCTCAGGACCAGTGCACTGGGATGACCCAGAGGGATGGGATGGGAAGGGAGGTGGGAGGGGGTGTTCAGGATAGGGGACACATGTACACCTATGGCTGATTCATGTCAATGTATGGCAAAAACCACTACAATATTATAAAGTAATTAGCCTCCAATTAAAATAAAAATTAAAAAAAAAAAAGAATCTGCCTTCAAGGCAGGAGATCTGAGTTCGATCCCTGGGTTGGGAAGATCCCATGGAGAAAGAAATGGCAATCCACTCCAGTATCCTTGCCTGGAGAATTCCACGGGCAGAGGAACCTGTGGGCTACAGTTCATGGGGATCATAAAGACTTAGACACAACTTAAGAGACTTTCACTCACTTGGAAGCAAGGCTGGAATGAGAGATTTCAGCCAGGTGGCAGGAAGCGAGTAGAGCCAGCCACATGTGCAGGTACAACAGGTAAAGTGAATACAGCTGGTTCACTCTGTTGTAGAGCAGAAACCAGCTCGACACTGTAAAGCAATTACACTCCAATAAAGGGAAAAAGTAAAGTGAGGTCAAAGATGAAAAGTGTCAGGTTGAGAACAGGAAGGATCAAGAGCAAGCCAGAACACGGTATGCAGAGCTGTCAGGAGAGTGTATGCATGCGTGCTCAATTGTGTCTGGCTCTTCTCGACCCCATTGACTGTAAACTACCAGGCTCCCTGTCCATGAAATTTCCCAGGCAAGAATACTGGAGTGGGTTGCCGTTTCCTTCTCCAGGGGATCTTCCTGACCCAGGGATCAAACCCAGATCTCTTATATCTCCTCTACTGGCAGGCAGATTCTTTACCACTAGCGCCACCTGGTCAGGAGAGATTCAGAACCAAAGTCGTAAAACGAACGGCATTGGGGCCAGGTTTGCTTGTGTGTTTTTAATTGCAGTATAATTGATGCACAACATGTTGTAAGTTTCAGATGTACAACACAGTGATTCAAATTTTTAAAGGCTATATTCCATTTATAGTTATCATAAAATATTGGCTATATTTCCTGTGGTGCACAGTATATCCTTGTAGCTTATTTATTTTGTACATAATAGTTTGTACCTCCTATCCTCTACACCTATACTGCTTCTTCCTCTTTCCTCTCCCCACTGCTAACCACTTGCTTGTCCTCTATACCTGTGAGTTCTTTATTGTTCTATTCACTGGTTTTTCTTTCTTAGGTTCCAAATATATGTCAAATCACACAGTATTTGTCTTTCTCTATCTGACTTATTTCACTAATCAAATACTCTCCAAATCTATCCATGTTGTTGCAAGCGGCAAAATTTCATTCTTTGTTATATTCAATTGCAGATACATGCCATGTCTTCTTTATCCATTCATCTGTTGATGGACACTCAGGTTGCTTCCATACCTTGGCTGCTGTAAATAATGCTGCTATGAACATTGGGGTACCCATATCTTTTCGAATTAGTGTTTTCATTTTGGGGGGATTATAGATTGGAGCCTGTTTTAATGTCATACTGACTCCCCGGCCCAAAGGCTGTTCCTGGTATTTTAAGGAGTTCATGTAGAACCAGAGGAACTGGGTGAAATTAAACCTCTTCAAACGTATAGTCGCTGAAGACTTGCTCCTTTACTGTGAACTTTGAGCAACTGCTGGTGGAGAGACTCAAAATTCTCCTCTCTTAATACTGAACCCCATTTTAAGAAAGTAAATCATGTCAGAGTAGATAATGCGGTATGCAGACAGCTTGAGACAAAGAAGAGGATTAAGAACTAAAACCAGGGTAAGACAACAAAAGGAGAGGATCCTGACAGAATCAGGACAGAGGTGAGTCCTCAGCCACGGCGGGCGGTCACTGTCACCGCCCCCTAGTGAAGAGGAATTAGCATCAATACCTGAACAACTCTTCATCTTCTGTGTGGTTTCCTGTGTACACACATTCGCTTCAGTCCACTTGTACAGTTCTCATCGCCCAGCGTCAGCTCAGTCCTTCTAGACGCACCTTTTTGCTGTCATTGTCTTTCTAGAGTTCCAAGGGAAGCCCCTCGCTGGGTGTGGTGATAAGACTCCCGCCATGATAGAAAGACACCTTGGCCTGGTGGCTTCTGGCAGGCAGTCACTGCTTTGACCCTGGTTCCAGATTAAGCAGATCCAGTAACAGCTCTCCCCACCTACCCCTCCCACACCCTTAGAAACTCATCTAACAAGCCAGAACGTGAGAGGCCTCATCCCCACGTGGGTGTGCCGCTTGTTACACAAGCATGTGGGTTAATTAAGAAGCAAAGTCCAGACTAAAAACTGGGTCAGACGGACATAAAGGGGCCCAAGAAACAACAAGCACGCAGATCACTGAGATATGACCAAGGAAATTCCCAGCAGCTGTGCTATTAGGTCAATAGGAATGTGTTGCTAGGAGAGGTCCAGTCTTGCAGGTTGACCGAGCATCCTTCTTCCCCGAGGCCTGAAGGAGTGCAGTCACAGCCCCAGGAATACAGGCAGGGGAGGAATGGGTGGGAGAACTCTGCAAAACCCCCTCAGGAGCTCCTGCTCCCCAGCTCACCTCAGGGTAGAGCCTGCCCTGGGCTGTGGGCAGCAGAACAGGAGGCAGAGTTTCCAAAAGCTTGGCCCACCACTTCCCCAGTTTTGAGAAAATTCTGCAGCAGCGCTGTGACCCCCTAGAGCCTCAAGTCGCTCACAAAGGAAACGTGCTCAGGGACCCGGCTTCCCACTTTGCCTTCTTCAAAGGTGAACATTTTCTCTCTTGATGTTTTTTTTTTATATATACGTGTCACTATTTTTGTTTGTTTTCTTCCTCCAGATCAAAAGCTTCAATAACCACATAGCAACACAAATGAAAGGAAACTGCTAAAGAATCATTTCCAGGACTCCAGCCCAAACTCCTAGGGAGAATCTGTGTCGCCATGTCTCCTTGGAACTGCAGACCATAGATTCCAGTTTGTTTAAGATTCTTTTCATGTGGACCATTTTTAAAAATCTTGATTGAACTTGTTACAGTATTGCTTCTGTTTTATGTTTTTTGGGTTTTCGGCCACAAGGCATGTGCGATCTTAGCTCCCTGGCCAGGGATCAAACTGGTACCTCTACACTGGAAGGCAAAGTCTTAACCACTGGTCCACCAGGGAAGTTCCTAGGTTCCAGTTTTAACGTGGAGACAAAATGAGTTTCTTTGAACCATCCCCTTTAAAAAGAGCCACAGAGGAACATCCTGTGTGTCACTCCTGGACTCTGCTACACCAAGAAGTGCTGGGAATTGGTTCCAGCTACAAATAACACACCACACCTTTCCTCGGATATCCTCAGGACCATCGCAGCCATTCCACATCCTACACTTGATGGAGCTGACCGACCACGTGGAAAACTACCCACAAAGAGCTGTGAAAGAAAGCTGCATGGAAAGTTACAGAACATCACAAGGGAAAACTGCACTGCTTGGGGTGGAGGAGCAGAGCAAAAACCTTTGCAGAGCTGTGCTACTGAGCCAGCCCCCTTCCCAGTCGTCATGTCCTCCCCTTTACGCTTCAATTCTGTTTGCTGACTCTTTAAAAAATTGCCAGCCTTCATGTAATACTCTGGCCTCGAATGAGGAAAGGAAGTAAACGTTCAAGAGACACATTTAGAGGTGCCTGCTTTACCTACATCCCCTTCTCTGGGATCTGTCCCTGTCTCTAGTCCCTTTAACTTACGTGGTCACTCATTCATCTATTGCACAGATGTTTATCCAGCACCTCCTGTATGTCAAGCACTGTGGTAAGTGGAGATACAAAAAAATGAACAAGACATACAAGGGCTAATTTTTTGGTGGAAGAGTTAAATAATATGCAAATAAACAAACGAAGAAGATGATTTTAGATAATGACACTTGCTATGAATTTTTTCATATGCAAACAAAACAAAGTGATGTTCTAGGGAGTCATTTGAGAGAAGAGCTGCCTGCTCTAGATAGAATAGACTAGGAAAACCTCTCTGAAGAAGTAAATATGAGCTTACACATGAATGAGAAGGAGTTGGGGCTGCAAGGAGCATTCTGGACAAAAGGAAGAGCAATGCAAAGGTCTGATGCAGAAATGGGAGAACAACAGAAAGGCCAATGTGGCTGAAGCCTATGACACAAGGGAGGGTGGTAGAAGGAGTTTATAGAAGAGCAGAGACCATGGTAAAACTCTCGGGTTTTATTTTAAATGCAAAAAGAAATCACTGGAGAATCTTAAACAAGAGAGTGGCATAATCTGGATAGATATTTTTTAGTACAAACTCCCTTCCATATTTCATTTGCTAAGGCACAGCTGATTTCTCCATTAAGAACATGTTTACAAGTCAGGTGAGGAAATTATTCATTCCAATCCATTAGCAAGTCTTGTTTTGACTGAATCTTTAAATAACTTCTGATAATCAGTGCATCTTGACTCTTAGACTTCAAACAAGATGAAGGAATTGTTTTCTTCTTTATTTAGAATTATTGTAGATTTAGCCCAATCCAAAGAGCTTCTCCCAAAGAAACAAATGCTTTGAATAACTCCTTAATTCTCACAAGGAAAACACATGCTGTCCATATACTCCCATCACCAAATTTTAAATGGTCATAGCATTAAACTCTATTTGTGATTAGGTCAGGAGTCAGTAAACTTTTTCTATAAAGATCCAGATAGTAAATATTCTAGGCTTTGAGGCCATAAGAGCTCTATCACAACCTCATAACTCTGTCCTTATAGTGCAAAAGCAGCCATGACAATATATAAGTGACTGCCTATAGCTGTGTTCCAATACAACTTTATTTATAAACACTAAAATTTGAATTTCATTAATTTTCATTTGGTGTGCTGCAGTCCATGGGTTGCAAAGAGTCAGATATGACTGGGCAACTGAACAATAATAGCAATAACTCTCATGTGACTTGAAATATTATTATTCTTTTGATTTTTTTGCAAGACATTAGCACTATTCTTGGCTTGTATGTGCTAAATCACTTCAGTCATGTCTGACTCTGTGACCCCATGGACTGTAGCCCGCCAGGCTCCTCTGTCCATGGGATTTCTCAGGTGAGAATACTGGAGTAGGTTGCCATGCCCTCCTCGAGGAGATCTTCCCGACCCAGGGATTGAATCCTTAGGGTTCGTATAAAAACAGGTGGCAGGACAGATTTAGCCAGCAGGCCATCATTTCCTGATGCCTGCTTTAGGTGAACTGGGGCCTGATAGACATTTTTAGTGGAATCATTTTGGCTACAGTGTGGAAGGTGGCTCAAGGGACATGGGGAGTCATGGTGACAGCAGAGAAATCAATCAGGAGGTAATTGGCATAGTCCAAGCAAGACATGATGGCGGCCTTCAGGAGGTAGTTGCAGTGGAATTGGAAAGAAGTAGACATAATAGTACATTGTGAAAGCTTGCTGATAAAGTGAATAAGAGCAGAGAAGGAAAGAACAGAGTGAAACATGACCTTGAACAACTGAATGTGTGGGCATGCCTTTTACTTAGACGGAGAACACCAGGAAGGAACAGGTTCAAGGGAAAATCAAGAGTTCTAGTTTTGCCTGTTAGGTATCCAAATAGAGAAGTCCAATAAGTTGAAGTCCAGAGACATCAGTGCTGGAGATGGATATGTGGTGGTTACTGCCTTTTAGGAGGCATTAAAAGCTCCAGAACTAGATCAGATCCATTGGGGGAAGTGTACAGGTAGACAACAGAAGAGAGTCAAGAGAAGTGTCCATTGGGGATTCGGCAGAAGGGGAAGACTTAGCAAAAGAGAGTGAAGGCAGCAAGTGTATGAAGCAGACAAATCAGAAGAATGGGTCACCATGAAGGTCAAAAGAAGTCAGTTGTTCAAGAAGAAGGGAGGGTCAAGTACATGGAATGCTGCCTGTCATACAGAGTGAAGTAGGTCAGAATGAGAAAAATATGGTATATTAATGCATACATATAGAATCTAGAAAAATGGTGTTGATGAACCTATTTGCAGGACAGGAATAGAGATGCAGATGTAGAGAAGAGACTTATGGACAGAGGTGAGGTAGGAGAGGGGGGAACTAAATGAGGAAGTAGCACTGACATAGATACACCACCTGTGTGAAATAGCTAGCTAGCAGGGAGCTAGCCCAGGGAACTCAGCTGGGTGCTCTGTGACGACCTAGATGGGCAGGATTGTCGGGGGAGGGCAGGGAGGCTCCAGAGGGAGGGATATATATACACACAGATTGCTAACGCATATATACACAGCAGAGAATAACACGACATTGTAAAGCAATTATACTGCAATGAAAAAGTATGTGGAATGCTGCTGAGAGACTGTACTGCTGAGGGCAGTGAAGTGACCTCTAGATTTAGCAATGTGAAAATAATGTGTGTCCTTGACAAGAAGAGTTTCAAAGGACTGCCAGAGATGAAAGAATGTCTTAAATGGTGACTAGGACTTCCCCTTAAGCGTGGAAGGGTTTAAACACAGGTGTATCTCCATTCCCTCCTGACACCCACTAAAATATAAGTGATGAACTGAAAATGAATAAGTCCCACAAGAGCAAAGAAAATGGCATGAAGGTGACAGAGGACAAGAGAAGTTAACAACTCCTTAGAAGAGGGAAGAGGCTGGATAATGTCCACTAAGCAAAGCAGAGAAAACTGAAACCAAAGGGCCTGCGAAGGAGGGCAGGGGATGCCAACAAGAAGCAAGCTGATTCCAATCAGCGAATCCCAGCAAGGCTCACGAACTTGAGCCAAGGTGAGAAGCAGGCTGAAAACAGGAGCGTAAGGAGAAAGTCTTTATAAGGAAGAGTTGGCTCTCCCAGAACCCTTCCCTAATCCAACCCTGCCAGGAAACTATCATGCTGGGAAATAAATGGTTTAGTCTCTGCAGAAATTGATCCCGTGAAACTCAAGGATAAGAGATCCTTAACTTGGGGAAGGTAAAGGTGAGGCCCTGAATTGAAAGCAGCAGAGGTGAATAAGACTCACATACTGATTGGCGAGGCTCATATCCCCCTCCCCAGCCAGCAGCTCTCTATAGCTCTCTGTAGCAGGCTGAGGAGCTGTGGGCAACACCCTTGCTGGGCTGGCAGCCAGGCTGGCTGTGTGCAAGCAGAGGGAGCCAATCAAGATGAGAGGAGAGAGAAAGCAGCGAAGATGAATGATGCTGCTGCCCCAGGATGTAGGGACAGATTTGGGTGCCAGGTTCAGGCCAGGGCCAGGCAGTTCTTCTTCCCCCAGGCTGTGAGATGGCCCTGTGCATCCTCACACAAGCACCCCTTTACAAGGACAGCTCGAGTGGCTCTGACCTCAACCTTGTAGCTGGACGATCCCCAACAAAAGCGGGGTAATCTTGTAAAAGGCTGATATTCTAGACCCCTGTCCAGGCCTCCTTGCAGCATTCCTTGCTCACCGTTATGCAGGGCGGCCAACTGAGCTGCAAGCCACCCCTCCCTTGGAGGCTCTAGAATGGCCAGGAAGGGCCCAGCGGCAGGTGTGGAGGGTCTGGGAAGGCAAGCAGTGTCCCACTTCCTAGAAGACCAGGTTGTTAGACAGGATCTTGTGTAGCCATCCCATTTTACAGATAAGGAAGGCCAAACACAGGGAAGCAGAGCAATTTGCCTTAAGTCACAGAACTTAATTACTGAATGAACTGCTCAAGAATAAAGTTCAGTCTCTTGACTTTCAGTCTCTGACTCCTTCCACTGCCCCTGCCTTCCCTCCAACATGCTCAAAGACTACTCTGACAGGTAGGATTTAGTTATTTCTGTGGTACGACTGAAACCAAAATCCTAAAGCATAGTGCCTTAGATTCACTTTTGCGTGGTAGACAACATGCTAAATGCAGAGTCCAGCGATGCTGGTTCCAGTCACATCCCCACCTTGCAGTCTATGGCATCACTTAGGCAAGTCACCAACCCACCTCTCTCTCAGGACCTACTTTTATCATTTGTAAAATGTAGAGAGAGTGGCAATGCTCAGAGCAGAGAAAAGAATGCAAATCTCAAAGGTCTTGGAGAAGAGCCTGAGAATGCTTCTAAACTCAAGATTTCCATCAGGGCTCCCTATTCACTTAAACATTTATGTAAATTTTGTGTTCTACTCCTATATGTATGTTTGTTTTAATAAACACAGCTGGGAGTGGTATTCCCCACAAATAATTCACATCAAATTGATGCTCCAGGAAGATGGTCCATATTTATCCTAACTCAGCTTACCCTCGGTACAGCATTGCGTGTTCCAATTTGAGACATCCAGGAAAAGAACTCTGTTGTCAGCTATTAACATTCTTTAAAACTTCTCAAACTTCAATAAATTCGATCTCCATTTTGCCAACATGGGAGCCAACATCCCCAAACCATCTGTGCCTGGAAGAGAAGGTGATTCTTGAGCTTAAGCTCCTCCAACACCTAATCCTGGGGGCCAGGATTCCCAGGAGACATACTGGGGAGCACACTGCTGTCTTAGAAGTTGTGAGATCAAAGCAGACACAGGTGTTAAGTGGAAGCTGGAAGGGATGAAATGCCACTTGCAGCACATGGATGGACCTAGACAGTGTCATACTAAGCGGAGTAAGCCAGACAGAAAAAGATAACTATCTTATGATATCACTTACACGTGGAATCTAAAAAGATGATACAAATGAACCTATTTACAAGACAGAGACAGATCACAGACATAGAAAGCAAACTTATGGTTACCAAAGGGGCGAGATGGGGGGAGGGATAAATTGGGAGTTTGGAAATAACATATACACACTATTATCATAAAATAGATAATCAACAAGGACCTACTGTATAGCACAGGGAACTCTAGTCAATATTCTGTAATTACCTATGTTGGAAAAGAATCTGAAAAAGAATGGATATATGTGTATGTATAACTGAATCACTTACCTGGAACTAACACAACATTGTAAATCAACCATGCTATGATATAAAATAAAAATTAATATAAAAACTGGGAACTGGCTCCCACATTCCTTTGGGCTGGTCTGTACCCACCAGACACCCAGAATCTAACCCTGGTGGCGGCCACTACCACAGCCATCCCACACAGGGGCCTTGTTTTGAGCCTCCTTCTCATAATTCAAGGCTTTCTCTAGGCTGCAGTTGGGGCTGAGGGGAGGTGAAGGAGCAGGGGGAGTGCTGAGCCCCCTGGACTGGAAGAATAGAATGCACACCCAGGGCTGGCAGCTGGAGGCTTCAGTGGAAGCCAGCAGTATTTAATGCTTTTAGACACCACCCAAATGCTGACCATACCCCTCATGGTGGGCCCCTTGGGAGTTCTTAAAAAAACATCCTGAATTCCCCTCCCAAGCGCTGTGGCAAAGCTTCCTGACTGCCTGAAGGAATGGATGACAGCTTGAACTCTCTCACATCCACGCCTTGGCAAAGGCTGTTCCCTCTGCTTGAATTACCATCCTCCTGCCTCCCCACCCACTTCTGCAAAAGCACCGTTTGCTCTGGGAAGGTGTCCCCACAAGCCCCACCCCCAGGCAGAGTTGGGCAACCCTCCTGAGCCCCACCTCTTCATTTTATGCAGTTTCTTATTAAATCGTACATCCCCCTCCACGCTCTAGACTGTGAGCTTCCTGTGAGTGTCTAAACAGAGCTGGGTGCTAGAAGTTCTTTCATCATCCTTTGTGGAGGAAAGAACAAGCATGTTAAAGATAAAAGCAGAAGCCATAACTCAGGCCAGTGAGGTCCAAGTGAGGCCGCAGAGGCCCAAGCTGCAGGTTCCACCCACCAAGTTTCCAACGCCTCCCAGGTGCCTCCACCCAACCCACAAAATAGTGGGCCTCACAGAAATCCCTTTCTTGCCACCCAAAATTGCCCTTTCCCACAGCAGTTATCCCCCAGAGCCCTCAGCAGAGGAAACCTGAGAGCTGAAACTTCCTCTTGTCAGACCCCAGCGGAGGTGAGGGACTGGGTCACCAGGGGACGCTGCCGGAGCACTCACACTGCCGCCTGTGAGGCCTGGTTCTCCCTGGGAGAGGCTGCCAGCTTCTCTCTCCAGCAGGGCAGGGCCCCAGCAGGAAAACCAGGACCAAGGCCGGGGCTGGGATCTCACTCCCTTGCTTCCTGCTTCTGCTCTCTCTGCTCCTACCCCATGGCAAAGTTCCTACCAAAGTCCCTTTCTGGGGCCCTGATCTTGTTCTCATCTGCATCCCCCCTCCCTCTGAGGTCCCCAACCCTCCTCGCCCCAGGATGCCCTGTTAGTCAACACAACAGACTGTTCTGGAGTAAGTGACCCACAGGCATCCTCGGTGACTAAGGTCCCTTGAGGACAGGCAGCAGGGGCTGGCTAAAGCTTCCAGATTCCAGCCAGACTGGACAGATCCTGCTAGTGAACTGCTGATTCAATTCTAGCCAACAAATATTATCAAGGCCCACTCTGGGCCTGGCCCTGGTTTAGGTCCTGGGGGGATACACACAGCCCTGCCCAGCAGGGCTCTAAGCAGGGGAGGCGGCTCTAAGAACCCACAGTTATAATCTACCGACTAACAGGAAAGATAGCTAATGACAGGAAGAGCAGAGGGACTGAGGGAAGAGAACAGGGAAGTCAGGGCAGCCAGTCCTCTGATGACCACACCGTCCTGGGAGCAGATCTTTGTAGGCTGGCTTCCAACTGAAGAGTGAGTGAGGTAGCCAGGGATGCTGTTTAGCTTCAGTGATTCCAGAGGCAGACTGCCATTTTCCCTCACTCAATTCACAAACAGTGGGTGCAGGAAAAACCTCCCCCCGACCCACCAGGGACAGAGTGGGAGGGCCAAATGCTTTGCCACAGTGCCAACCTGGGACACCAACTCTTGATGTCAGCTAAAAAAAAAAAAAACAAAAACGCAAAACCAAACGACTGCCTGTGACAAGGAGGAAGGAAAGGGAATAAGGAAAGAAAGGATTCAGTGGTGCAGAATGGGAGTGAGACGTGGGACCCAGGAAGGAGGCAGACAGAAAGCAGAAAACACAGTTGGCTGAGGGACACCTGTGCATGCAGGCTGCGCTAAGGCATGCCGGCGTTAGGCATCACGCATGCGCAAACAGGCCCTGACGAGAATCTGGCGCTTCCCGTCAGGACACGGCTTCCCTGGCCTGCCTGTGCTGGATGCCAGGCGCACTGACCTCAGTGGAACCTTGACGCTACACGTCGGATTAGCTCCCTATAATGGTCCCTGAAGAGGCCCCCACCCTAGAATTTATTCAGGTAGCCACCTCACACACACCTTTTTACAGACCTCAAAACACAGTATTTGGTTATTCATAACCTTTGGTTCCCCACACATTTTTATGTCAATTTATGACCCTCTTTTATTATTTTAATTATGTCATGCCAGATGATTTCCAGAAACTTACTTGAAAGGCAAAACCAAATGACCAAAAGTCTAATGATATATTTGCATATTCTGAATTGGGGTTGTACTCAGAAAGCTCCTCAGGGGCTGAGAGAACTTCTGCATTATGTGCAAATCAAGCAGGAACTAAGAACGTCTTGGTAACACTAAAGGTCACTGCCTCTTTAACTATGTAGAAACCCAGAAATCAAAGAGCCATCCCTTTCCAGAAGCCTTGCACCCCCATTGCGTGCTAAGTCACTTCAGTTGTGTCCAACTCTTTGTGACCCTATAGCCTGTAGCCCCTCAGGCTCCTCTGTCCTTGGGGTTCTCCAGGCAAGAACACAGGAGTGGGTTGCCATTTCCTTCTCCTGTACCCTCAGTATCCCCATACTAAACACACCTCTCTAGACCAGTAGGTGGCAAGTTGTGCCCAGCCAGCCAAATCCAGCCCACCACCTGTTTTGTAAGTAAGGCCGGTGAGCTAAGAATTTTTTTCCATTTTTAAATGGTTGGGGAAGAAAAAAATCAAAAGAAAAATAATATTTTGTGACACATGAAAATTAAGTGAGTTCAAATTTCAGCATCCATAAATTAAGTTGTATTGATGCAACCTCAGTCATTCACTTCTGTATTGTCCATGGCTGCTTTCAAATTACAATGCAGAGTTTAGTGGTTGCAACAGAGCTAGGACAACCTGGAAGCCTAAAACACTTACTCTCTAGCCCTTTAGAGAAAAGTATGCCTGACACCCATTCTAGAACGAAATTCAGAAAGGGGATTTAAGACCCATGTATCTGACAGCTCTCATGTCTCTCCTTCTTCCCGCTCTCATCTTCGCCTACTTCCTGGGGCCAAGACATGGGAGTTGGTTCATTTCCTTTACATAAGGTCCTCCCTGTTTCTGACTCCAGCCTCATGGTTAAGCCTTAGGGACTGGCATAGGCGCCCTCCCTAGGCTGGAGCTTTCTATTAGGCATGCCTCCAGTGGACCGAGGAGGTGCAGCAAAATGGTGTGATGCCCACAGCCCTGGGGTGCATTGGCAGCTAAACCACGTGAGCTGGTCACTCCTGGGGAGAGCCTGGCCTACAGCTCCTTGGAGGGCCACCCCTCCCCCAAGAAGGCCCCCTTAGGCAGCAAGGACAATGATCTTCCCCCAATCAGCAGAGGGGGCCCCCACCGCCAGTATATGTCTCCTGGCCACCAGCCGTAGTGTGTGCTGCTGCCCCCCGTGGATCAGAAGAACTGTGTCCCACATGCCCAGAGACCACAGAGTGCCCACCAAGGGGTGGGGATGGGGCAGGTGAGGGAGCTCCTGGTGGGCATAGCATCAGATGGCAGCCCTGAACAGAAACCGTATAGTCTCTTGACCAAACTAGTACACTTTCTTTATTTTATTTTATTTTACTTTATTTTTATTTATTTATTTGGCTGTGCTGGATCTTAGTTGCAGCACGTGACATCTTTTAGTTGTGGCATGTGGGATCTAGTTCCCTGACAAAGGATTGAACCCAGGCCCCTTGCACTGGGAGCTCCAAGCCTTAGCCACTGGACCACCAGGGAAGTCCCCATCTTATTTTTTTAAATCAACTTTAATGAGGTATCATTTATACACAATAAAATACATCTATTTTAAATCTATTATACAAAACTATGTGTTTTGACAAATGTATACGTGGGTGATCTACCAGGGTGACCACTGCCACAACCAAGATAGAAAACCTTGCGATTGCCGCAATAGTTCCTATGTACCCCTTTGCAGTCATCACCCACTCCCCCGCCCCACCCCGTTGCCCTAGACAACTATTCATCTGCTTTCCATCATTACAAATTTGTTGTGCCTGTTCTAGAATTTCAAATAAATGAAATCAATCATACAGCATGTACTTTTCTGGTGTCTGGCTTTTTTCACTCAGGATGTTTTTGAGATTCATCCATGTTATGTGTATCAACACCAAACTGACAAACTGATGCAATTTTTTTTTTTTTTTTGAGTGAAAGGAGGCGCTATGAATAGTCATGTCAAGTTGGAAGATGTAAGTCAGAACCCTTCAGGACAACTCAGGACAGTGGTTACTCTCTGTATATGGGCTGTTTCTTATCTTTTTCAGCAGCTGAGTTTTTTTTAGTTACATCCAAGCTGGCTGCAGGATGACTGCTCTAAGAATGCATGTGCATTATGAAAATTAATGCATCATCATTATTTCAGTATACTCAAATCCAAGAAATTCAATGGATGCTAAATCCAATGCCTTATCGCAAGAAATTTCAGCACTGCATTAATCAATGGAAGAAGATCAAGAGCTTATAGTCTTTAAACCTAAGTTCAACTGCTGTAAATTTTTGAACCATTATAAAGTTGTTTTAAATTTCTTTATCACCAATTTGTATGAATGAATTTTCTCATCAATGATGATTATTCTTTATAGTCACCATTTGAAGAAATAGCTAAAAATCTTGATCAGAAATTTCATGTCTCCATTTAAGTTTAAAATTAGATATAGAAAGATATGTTAGTGGATGCCAACTCATATTTAACAGTAAAATATTTGACATAATTTTATTTAGAATTTTATACTAATTCAACATTATTATTCTCCTTTGGATCCAAATAGGAAAAGGACTGTGTCAAGGCTATATATTGTCACCCTGCTTATTTAACTTATATGCAGAGTACATCATGAGAAACACTGGGCTCGATGAAGCACAAGCTGAAATCAAGATTGCCAGGAGAAATGTCAATAACCTCCATATGCAGATGACACCACCCTTATGGCAGAAAGTGAAGAAGAACTAACTAAAGAGCCTCTTGATGAAAGTGAAAGAAGAAAGTGAAAAAGTTGGCTTAAAGGTCAACATACAGAAAACTAAGATTATGGTGTCTGGTCCCATCACTTCATGGCAAATAGATGGGAGACAGTGGAAACAGTGGCAGACTTTATTTTGGGGGGCTCCAAAATCACTAAAGTTGGTGAATGTGGCCATGAAACTAAAAGATGCTTACTCCTTGGAAGAAAAGTTATGACCAACCTAGATAGCATATTAAAAAGCAGAGACATTACTTTGCCAACAAAGGTCCGTCTAGTCAAGGCTATGGTTTTTCCAGTGGTCATGTATGGATGTGAGAGTTGGACTATAAAGAAAGCTGTGCACCAAAGAATTGATGCTTTTGAACTGTGGTGTTGGAGAAGACTCTTGAGAGTCCCTTGGACTGCAAGAAGATCCAAACAATCCATCCTAAAGGAGATCAGTCCTGAATATTCATTGGAAGGACTGATGCTGAAGCTGAAACTCTAATACTTCGGCCATCTGATGAGAAGAACTGACTCACTGGAAAAGACCCTGATGCTGAGAAAGATTGAGAGTGGGAGGAGAAGGGGACGACAGAGGATGAGATGGTTGGATGGCATCACTGACTCAATGGACATGAGTTTGGGTGGACTCCGGGAGTTGGTGATGGACAGGGAGGCCTGGTGTGCTGCAGTCCATGGGGTCTCAAAGAGTTGGGCACAATTGAGCAACTGAACTGAACTGAACTGAACTGAATTATCTTACTATAATTACAAAATGTGAAAAAATGCTGTGCATTTTTCACTAAGCACAAACAGGTATCCCCAAGTTCCCTTCAGTTTACCCCAGTGTGCCATACACATATTCTCATTTTCTATATGAATGGGGAAGCATCAGGCAGTTCAGCCCCAGGTATGGGGAAAGTGCTGGCCCTGGCTGGAAGCCTGTTGTCTTGCTAAAGAAGTCTCTCCTGCCCTCTAGTGATCATTTTATAACTGGACCTTCGAGGGAAAACAATGACATAGAGGTATAATTAATTAAACACATCAGTTTTATATTTGCAAAAACATCACAGTTATTACTCACCTTGGGCCCTGGCAGGTGCAAGGCTTCATGGACATCTCCCTGTTGTTCCATGGGACCTGGGGAAGTCCAGGCTGTGGCTTCTATTCCAAGATTCCACGATCCCTTGCTACCCTCATCTTCTCCGCTGCTACAGATTAGCAAAGTCTCCACCATCCCCAGGCAGAAGACCACCTTTGCCATCACTGAGAACACAAGCCACCAATCTCCTTCCCCACCCCACAAGATGCAAGGACCACAGGAGGGAAGAAGGGAGATGGAAGCAACTACCCTGTTCAGAAATCTTATATCAACAGGCAAGTTCCAGGACCCGAGCATCCAGGGGACTAGGGGTCCCCTTGGCACATGGAGGGCAATGAGGCCAACTCCACCATACATACTTCCTGTGGCCCTACCCCAAGGTAGAGACCCGGTCTCTCATCTGCTAGCAGCAGCGGGGAGCAGGTGGCCACCAAGAAGGAACACAAAGTCCATCATCTGATAGACGAAGTACCAGTTTCAAGGTATCAACAGGTAGTTACACAAGTGAAAGTTTTGTGAAAGTTGGAACATAAAAAAGTTGTGGTTCATTTATACAGGCAGCAAATAAATTATTGAGGATAACAAAGTTCTCCTCTGTATGGGACCATTTACTATTGAGGGAACTTCACTTCTGCTTTGAGTGTAAGTCCAGAAAACTACAAATTCTACATAATCTGTTCTAGTATTCACTTCCATCTGCTGCATTTGAAGACCTCTGCTGGCTAGAGGTCCTGGCTTCCTCTGTGTGTGTTTGTGTGTGTGTGTGTGTGTGTGTGTGTGTTATTCGCTCAGCAGTGTCCAACTCTTTATGACCCATGGACTATAGCCTGCCAGGCTCCTCTGTCCATGGAATTCTCCAGGCAAGAATACTGGAGTGTGTAGCCATTCCCTTTTCCAGGGGATCATCCCGACTCATGAATCAAACCCAGGTCCCCTGCATTGCAAGTGGATTCTTTACCATCTGAGTCACCAGGGTAGCCTGGCTCCCTGTCTAGGCTCTACTTTTGCAGGTCAAGACCCAGAAATCCACTTGGGGAAGAGATGTCAGGTTAAGTCATAATGAGGGAGTGACAACTTCATGACTGCTATGGTGAAGGACATCAGAGGGACACAGAACATTTCTCTCAGTCTTTGCTTTCAAGTGGGACCTTCAGAAGCACACACCCTCTCCAGGAGGAGATTAAGTCCCAGACTTGGTGTCTAATTAATCCCCTTTCCCTGGGACTACGTGAGTGGACTTATCTTGGGCTGCAGACAGTAGCCAGACAGTAATAGAAGCAGTGCAGAGCAGGTGCACTTGTGATCAGACGGACAGGCTCTGGGCCTGTCTCACTTGGACCCATAAAGCAGCTCTCCTGAGCCCCCCAGGCTGCCAGTCTCTGGGTCAGTGAGGCCCTACTAACCCTGCACAGGGCAGCAGTCATTAGAAGATGATCACCACTAAGTCACTGTAGGACTGAATTCTAATGATCTCTTGAAGAACCTTCCCCTGTCACATTGGCCTTTATTAATAAAGATGGATTTTATCGTGGTCTCTATATTGGGTAGGACTTTTTAATTGCAAGTGATTAAAACACATGCATACACACACAAATCTAATCGGTTTAAGCAAAATAATAATAATAATAATAGGAGAGGGGCATGAAACTAAAAAGTCCCAGGGATGGGCAGCTTCAGGCAGAGCAGCATAAGAGGCTCAAATGATGATACTTGAGCTCTGCCTCTGCTCTGCTCTCCTCCTGTTGACTTCAATCTCAGATGTCACAGCTAAGGGAAAATGGCTCCCAGCAACTCCAAGCCTTCATCTTCTTGGATACAAGTCCAGTGGGGAAAGATCAAGTCTCTTCCCCAAAGCTCTTGTTCAAGTCCTGGAATTTACTCTGAGCCACATGTCTCCTGAGCCACATGTCATAAGCTGAGCTAAGCACTGTGGGTCAAGGGACAGAACAGGACACACCCAGTTTGCCCAGACTGTCTCTCCCCAACAGTCTGGACACCAAGGCAGCAGCAAACTCCAGTCCCCATTTCTGAGTCACACCAATCTGCCCATGACCACTTGCAGGTCTCTCCTGGTTTCAACTCCTACGAACTCTTTCTCCTCCCGCCTTTTCTTTTCTTCCCTGGACTGTGCATCCAGAGACCTACCCCACTGAGCCTCTCCAGGTCAGCTGGTTCTCATTATAACATGCTTCTCTGTGCCCCACCCCACCCCAGGTTTAGATCTGAATTCAGGGACTCAAAGACTTTTCAAAACCCTTGCATCTTTTAGTAGCAGGCAGCCAAAATTCCCAGGAAATCCTAGGAAGGGCAGAGCGTCTTTGCACTCAGGTACCCTGAGTGTGTCCCTGCCAGGCTACTTGGCACAGGAGACCAGCCGTGGCTCCGGGGGTGGTGTGTGAAGGGCTGGGCAGTCAGAGCAGAATAAAAACAGTTCAGGAAACAAGATCTCTCCTCCAGCTCCCTCCCGGATGGCTCAGACTATGAGGGGCCTTAAATGCCGTGCAGAGGGGCTAGGACTTTATCTAACAGTGCCAGGAGATGGAGAGTTGTCAAAATGTTTACTATACGGGTGGATGAATGGGTAGATGAACAAACGAGTAATCTGAGCCCAGAGAAGGAAAGTGACTTACCCTACATGTCACAGCAAACAAGTAAGAGCAGGAGGACCAGGCTCCAGGCCTCTTTGTGCCATCCTGGGGCCTGGGCTGCCTCCATCTCAGCAGGCGCTATGGGAATCCCTAAAGAGCATCAGCCATGGTTTCACTTCTCAGGTGCTCTAGAACTGGATTCTGGAACACTGAGCCAAAGCAGGAGCCTGGGGATTAGAAACTCGGACACAGAGAGAACCAGCAACTGGGAAATTTCAGGAAGGCTCAAGCTGACACCCAGAGTTGAGGCTGAGGAATTAGAGACTGAGTTCTCTGAGAGCACAGTAGAGGAGGGGGAGAGGGAACCAGCCCAAACTCAGCCACACTTTGTGCTGGGTGAGTTCACTCAGACTCTGAGGATGACTTATGCCTGACAAAGTCCAGAACTCATCACTCTTTATGAGGGTAAAACTCCCCGAGGAAGCTGTGGGAGAGATGGGTGTGGGGAGGTGTCAGTCCCTGGCCTCCAAAAACCTTGGCATTTCTGAGCCTGACATTTCGACCCCGGCACAGAGCTCCTCCAAGGCTGTTATTAACACAAGGGCAGGGGCTGGGATTGAGGGTGGAGAGGCAGAACCTTCCGGCCCCTGATTTAGGGAAACCTGAAACTAATCTACGATGTGCATGCTAAGTCACTTCAGTCATGTCTGACTCTGTGTGAGCCCATGGACTGTAGCCCGCCAGGCTCCTCTATCCAAGGGATTCTCCAGACAAGAATACTGGAGTGGGTTGCCCTGCCCACTTCCAGGGGATCTTCCCAACCAAAGGATGGAACCTGCCTTCTCTTACCTCTACCTGCATTGGCAGGCAGCTTCTTTACCACTAGCGCCATCTAGGACAGGATTGATTAAGACTTTAAAAGTGAAAAAACAGTCCAGAATTGTCATGCTATCTGGCTCACTGCTGTATCCCCAGTGCCTGGAATAGCCTTACATGTAATAGTGCTCAATGAACACTTGTTGAATAAATCAAGGGCTCAATCAGGGTTGGCTGAGCAACTTTTCACCCTTTTTGGTGCCCACAATCCCCTCTCTAGGGCACCCCTACTAGGTAATAAAAAGCCCAGGCAGGAGTGGGGCCAAAAGCGTTTACAGTAGTTGTTGAGAATTTATCATCCTCAGAGAGGAGGCCCACCCAAGGAGGATTTTTCATCCTTACCCCTGCCAAACATGTTTGATGGATGCAAAAGATATTAGGCCGGAAATCGGGAAATTTAAGTCCTAGGGACAGCAAGCCTCTATCAGTAACAAATGTGAAAACACTCTGAGAACCTTTTCACTTTTTATGGTCCTATTACTAAACCCATTTTATAACTGTGAAAACTAAGATTGTGGGTGGCACTGGATTACGCAGCCAGGGAATGGCCGCGCAAACCCTCAGCTGTGACCATAAGCATCCCATCTGTGATACTGCTGCAAACCCAGTCTGAGATCACCCACAGGGGAAGGCAAGGAGGCCGACTGTCTACTCTAGGCGCCCCCTACCGACCCTCCCTGGGGCCTCCGCTTTCCCGCGCGGCGCGGCGCTTCCTCCGCCGCCAGGATGAGTCTGGTTCCTCATCGCAGGCCAATCGGAGCTTTGAACGCGCTCTGGTGTTGAGCGGTGGGGGCTGCTCAGACTTTGTACTGTCTGAGGCTGGATTGTTCTGTCGCTTTTCCCCAGAGCACAGAACGGAAGAGCCGGGTTAGAAAGGAGGAAAGGAAGGAGAGGGAATGTGTATAAAATAGATAAGCAACAAGGATAGATTGTACAATAGAGTGGAGGAATCATAGCCATTACCTTGTAATAACTTTTAATGGAGCATCATCTATAAAAATACTGAATCACTACCCTCTACAGCTGGAACGAATACAATATTGTAAATCAACTATACTTCAATTTGAAAAAGAAAGGAAAGAGACTTCCTGGTGGTCGAGTGGTTAAGACTTCACCTGGGGGGTGTGAGTTCGATCCCTGGTGGGGGAGCTAAGATCCCACATGCCTCAGGGTCAAAAAAACAGAACATAAACAATGGAAGCAATAGTGTAAAAAAAAAAAAAATTCAATAAAGATTTTTTAAATGGTCCACATCAAAAAAAAAAAAAAATCTTTGAAAAGGAAGGAAGGGAGGGAAAGCAAAGAGCAAGGGAGAGGAGACAGCCAGCCTCCCACCACAGCCCTCTGCTTACTCTCACTTGGAATCCTGGGCATAAATCCACCCTCAGGAGAGCTCCATTTCAGGTCCTAGTTGTTTGAAGACCCACAGAGGGCCCCACAAATGAGCAAGACATAAGCCTGCTCCCTCAAGAAATCACAGTCCCATGGCTGGGGGGTGTGGGGAATGGAAGAAGTAGATGAACAGGGTCACCTTCAATCCAGCCTGACAAGTGCTGCAAGGAGGCAAGCCCAGGCACTGGGAGCACAGAGAAGGCGATAACTGTCCCACCTGAGCCGTCCGTGAAAGAGGCGTGCGTGGGGCTGTGGGACACGTCAAGGGCAGGGCTGTTCCAGACAGGGCAAGAGCAGCTACAGGGATATAAGGACATGGTCACCATGATGAACCCCTGCCCCTTCCTCAGGCTGTGGACCCCTCCTTGGAGAGCGCAGCCCCCAATCCAACCTCACATTTCCCTGTTTCTGCCCAGCCTTCCCTGGAGCCCCCGGGTGACTTCCAGGCTTTGGGCCTCTCCCAGGTTCTCCAGTGCAGGTCAACCAGCACCCTCTGGCCGTCTTGACTTCCAGTCCTCTCCCGGTCCCTTCTTGTCTGGCCCCCAAACCCTTTGCCAGTGCGGGCTGCCAGAGGGTCTGAGTCACACCCTCCATCTACTGGGGAGCTTTCTTGTAGTCCCTCATTTAGCCCAGGGTTTCCTCACTTCTCTGGCCAACAAGCTGCCCTTATCTTCTCCCTTCAAACCCCACAAACTTCCTTTGCTAACGTCAGTATTTTCAGGAGAGCCTCTGCATATGCTTTACTGAGTCAGTCGCCTTCAGCTGACACACCCTCAATTTCTCTTTCTTCAGATCTACATGTCTCTCATCTCCATTTCTTTCCTCTTAGCTGACTCCCCCTCTCCAATCTTACCCATCTCCTGCCTCTGTTCCACACAGCTTTCTGATACCTCTTGATAGATAGATAGATGGATGGATGGATAGATGGATAAATGTGTCTCTGTGTGTCTGTGTGTCCTGTCAGTAGTCTCTCTGGAGAACCCTAACCAATATCCCCCCTTCCCTCCACTTCATCCACAGAGAGGGACACAGCTCAGGCTTCCTTCCAGGGAAATTCAGATAAGTGTGAGATCATTGTTGAAGTCCCAGGAGTGCCATGGCCCTCTTCTCAGACATCAGGGGCTCAGCTCGAGCACCCTGCCAGTCTTTCTTGCTAATCTTTCCAGGAAAAACCTGGCACTTGGCCCAACACTGAGGAGTTATTTTGTGCTAATGAGACAAGATTATTAGAAAGGGGATTAATTTGAAGAAAATGTTGATAACCTTGACAAACATTCACTGTGCAGATTACATGTCAATGCTAGTGAGTCACCCAAACCTCTACTTCCATCAGATTTAATCAGTCATCCACTCACCCAACAAATATTTATTGAATTCCTGCACGTGCCAGATGGTGTTTTAGGCTTTGGGAATGCAGTACTGAATAGTTATGTTCAAGCAGGAAAAGACAGACCTGAAACAAACAGATGGACATATAATATGGTACAGAGTGATAAAGAGCTATGAAGAAAAATTAAGCATGAAAAGGGATGGATAGTGGAGAGGCGAATTAAGGAGGTGTCTGACTCAGGTAGAATGCCTGGAGAAAGCTTTTCTGTTAAGGTAGCATTTGAATACCTTGAAGTATTTGAATACTTTGAAACAGACAACCTGACTGAGGGAGTGAGGCAGGCAGGTCTCTGAGAAAGGAGCTCCAAGCAGAGGAGACAGCAAATGCCAAGACCCTGAAGTGTGATATGCTGGCATCATCAAAGGACAGTGAGGAGGCCAGTCGGCTGGAATAGAGTGAACAAGGAGAACACAGTAGGAGAAGCAGTGGGAGACAGAGTCATGAAGGGCCTTAGGTTTGTGATAAGAACTTTGGATTTTACTCTTAGAAAAATGAGAAGCCGTTGAAGTGTTTACCCAGGGTTCCTATACTAACTCCATAAAACTCACAAAAAAGAGAAAAAAAAGAAAGGGGAAGGGGTGGTTTTTACAATCCAGACCTTCTGTATCCTCCACTCCTGGGCCACTGTGTGCCCCAGAGAGATTTCTGCATTTTCTGTTCTTTTTTAAGATATGTATTCATTTGGCTGCATTGGGTCTTATTTGTGGCACACAGGATCTTCTATCTTAATTGCATCATGTGGGGTCTAGTTCCTTGTCCAGGGATCGAACCCAGGCCCTCTGCATTGGGAGCACAGAGTCTTAGCCACTGGACCATCAGGGAAGTCCTGAGTCCTCTGCATTTTCAACAGCCATTGCCTTGACTCCCAATTACTTTGTCTCAGCCCCAGAGGGAGATCGCTTTAACCTTAAGGAGGAGCACCTGCAGATGGGAAGAGGAAGTGAGGGAGAAGGACCACCAGCCACATGTCGACTACCATCTGTCCAAGTTGATGTTTGTGCTTTCCACATTGCTTCCACTAGTCTCTCTTCTTTATAATCTTGACAACTGTTCAATCGACATTCCACCTTTAAGTGGTCTAGCAAAGGTGCCCGTGGTGACAGCTGATTCCCTTCTCTTTGCCCACCAGAGTTCATCTCCACCCTGTACCTCCTCCTTTATTACTGAATATCACAGCCTTGAGGCTTGAAGAGGTATCTTCTGGGATCTGCATACATAGGAGCTTTTCTGCTTTTTCCTCACTTTCTGTGGCCACCATCAACATTCTACAGCTGTGGCCAAGGACATCAGCCCCTACACACCACTCATTCCATCGTGAGGCAGAGAATTGGGAAATAAAGATATAACAAAGGAGATCAGGGTTGAGGGGAAGTGTGGAGAAATAAAGAAATGAAAAGCAGAAGCAGGCACTTCATCCCTGGACAAGTATCAAAAGCTCAGGAAGCTCTCCCTGTGGGAGAAGGGACAGGACTCTGCTTTCCCTAAATGTGTCCTATAGAGTCAAGGATGATGGCAACAGGCACCTCCACTGGAGGTTCCCTGGGGTCAGGTCACTGTCTTCTGTACTAGAGAGTTCAGTCATGGGAGAGAATGGAACCCTGGGCAGGAGAATTCCTCCTGGAAGCGAGAGAAGTACACTGTGTTCTCCTGCCCCAGAGAATCATTTTCCCCTCCTCCTCCAATTCTTCCCTTCCTGCCTTGGCTATCAGACGCGGCCGGGTGCCCCACCCCCATCATCCCCTGCACTCCCTCCATGTCTTGTGAAGCTATGTATGATTTCTTAGGAGTGAAGAGCTGTGATGACTCAGCCTGGCCACCTGCATCTACTTTCCAGCTCTTGGGCCTCTGGTGCATCCTTGGGGGTGGCTTCCACACCACAGAGTAAGATGTGCCATCTTTGCTGAATCCAAGTCCAAGAGAATTTTTCCATGATTCGTCACTTTCTGAGAGGGCTTACATAAAATGGAGTTGTTTCCCGGGCAAAGCAAAAAAAAAAAAAAAATCAATGGAATTTAAAACAGTCCTAGGAAAGGCTGGTCCCAGTGGAGAAGAGAAAGTTCCTAAACCCCAATTGAATCACTATTCTACACAGTCCTGACCCTGCAGAAACCCAAAGCCCCACTCTTATGAGAAGTGTGTTCTGGGACCCCTATCCCAACCTCTCTCTTTAAGGCAGCATGAAAGACCTTAGCTCTGGGGCAAAGCTGCCAGGGGAGCAGATACAAAGTGTCCTTCTGTCTCTGCTCTCATGTGCTGATAAGGCTAATTAGTTGACTTCAGCTCAACCCCTTCCCTGAGCGCCAGTCTCATTTCTCCAACTGCCTACTTGACCCACTTGGATGTCTAACGGACATGCCCAAGTCTGAACTCTGGATTTTCTCGGCCAAATGAAGCTTCTCTGCCTGCAGTCTCCATATCTCTGTTAAAGACACCTCTACTCACATAGTTTCTCAAGCTGGAAACATGGGAGTCATGCATGGAGTCTCCCTTGCCTACCACCTCTGATCTTCCTATTCTACGTCCAAAATGTGTCTCCAGGGCCATGACATCAGATCTCTCAGCTGAAAGACTGCAGTAGTTCCCATCTGGTCTCCCCACTTCCACAGGACCTGTCTCCACACTATCATCCACATAGCAACTAGAGTAATCTTTTTTTTTTTTTTCTTTTTGTAAAGATTTTTTGACGTGGGCCATTTTTAAAGTCTTTATTGACTTTGTTACCATACTGCTTACATTTCATATTTTGGTTTCTTTGGCCCCAAGGCATGTGGGATCTTAGCTCCCCAACCAGGGATTAAACCCATGAAGATGGTGCAGTGAAAGAAAAATGTCATTGTCAGGAGTTTTGAAGGATGACCAAAGCAATGGAAGGCAAAGTCTTAACCACTGGACCATACAAGAGGTCCTGGAGTAATCTTTTAAAATAAATCAGATAACATCAGTCCTTGATTAAGCCTCTACCCTTTCCAACTTCCTCACCGTAACCCAAAGGCTGTGCATTAATATGCCTCCTGCCTACCTCCCTGGTCTCATTTCATGTCCCTTCCTCTTTTACTGTATTTCAGTCATGCTGCTTTCCATTCCTGAAACCATTTTCTTTGCCACCTTCAGGCCTTAGCGTATTTTATTTTCTGCTGCCTGTGCATTTCTGTCCTACCATATCCTTCAGATCTCAGCCTTAAGGTAACTTCCTCAGAAAGCCTACTCCCAACATCCTTTCTAAATAGATCTCCCCCTCTGATTCCTTGCTGTTCTCTGTTGCCGTGTGAGTAGCGTTAATTATTGTTTACATGTTTATCATCAGTCTCCCCCACTTTTGTCTGTCATCCCCACAAAAACAAGCCCAGGCCCAGAGGTGGACACATCAGTGACTCCAGCTAAGAGGTGCTGGGGTGATCAAGGCGGGGCACAGCGGTCCTTGAGGGAGGAAACCATGCTTTACTTGTTTATCACTGTGTTCTCATTGCACAGTGCAGAGCCTGGCAGAAGCATTAACTGTGACTGGACGGATGGGTGGGTGGGTAGGTAGGAGGTTGAGGAAATTTCAGCCTTGGGCAAACGCTATAGGAACCATGTCCCAGGGAGAGGAAGTGATTAGACAGAATAGCCCCTGCAGATGCAGGAACCTTATAGACCCAAGTTCAGAGATGCAAACAATGTCATTTCAGCAGCTGGATTGAGAAAAGGACTGTGAAGGGTCAGCCAAGAGTGTACTTAGGTGATACCTGCCTGCATCACGGGAGGAAGAATTAAAGTCAAACGAGTGAGGAATGTAGTCTATTTTCTCCTTCTTCACCTTGAGCAGAGCTGCTTAGATTCGGGTTAATCCTGTTGTATGATGGTCATCCTGATATAAGATGATCCGTCATATTCCAGGGAATACTTACATGATAGCCTTGATTCTAAAATGTCAGCAACCCTCACTGGTATACTAGGAGATCTGTTCCCTGGGGAAAGGGCTGCTGACCACTGACTCCCAACAACCCTCACAATCAATGAAGAAAAGACAAATGGAAAGGAGAGAAGACTCCAATACACGGTCTAGTGGGACATGAAGCACAGCTCATGCTAAATATCACTTGAATGGGCACACAAAAGTAGGCAGAGCCAGGGAGAGGAACAAGAGAGGATGGAGAGAGCTTCCTCATTAACCCTGAGCCAGAGGTTCCAGCTCAGCTGAAAAAGGCATTTCTGATAGGCATTAGTATTTAAGGCAGCCTGTCCAGGAGGCAGAGATGACAGAGATGAGAGGTGATGTAGAACCAGATGAAGCTAGATCATGGTGCTCTTCAGTGGCTGGAGAAATGGACAGCAGTTCAAAGGTTGTAAGTGGATGTGGAGCCCCAGGTAGTTTGGGTTCAGGGAAGTATTACCAAGTAAAATAGGAAGAAGGGACCAAGGTAGGAGCCCAGTCTATGGATATCCCAACACAGAAAGGCAGAAGGAGCCCAACCAAGGGCTGGGCCTGGTGCTCCCCTTGCCAGGTCTACCAGTAGGAAGATGGTTCTAAGCCCCCAGGAATGAACTGATGCCACCATCAGGATTGGCTCCAGCCTTGGGCTGGGCTCAGCCTTGGAAGCCACAACATCAATGATCTCAGTCATGAGGCTCTGGAGAGTTGGGAGCAGGAGCAGCAGGGTGTGCACACCACTGACAGCCTCCTGGAAAACATCACATCACTTCCCACACCGAGACGGTACAATGAAAGAAAAATGCCATCATCGGGAGCTTCGAAGGATGACCAAGATATACCAATCTCCTTCCCCCAGGAGTCATTCAGGAATTAGCTCTCTGGCCTGGCTTGCAGACTCTGCTCTCCAGTCTCAGGGAAAGTTATCTCCACCAAAGGCCATTTTATGGCTCGCTAGTTTGAGCCAGGACCAAGGAGAAAGAGGCACCTCCTCCCTGCCCTGCCCTGGCCTTCTCTACATTCTGTCCTAAGAAGCAACCTCCAGGTAGAGGAGACAAGAGTAAGAGGCCATCCTTCCCCGAAGAGCCTCATAGCCCTGTGAGAGATCACCCTGTCTGCAACCTATGACACACACCTTCTGGTCGCTTCCCCAAGGGTTTGCAACCAGCCCCACCACTGGTGTTCAGCTTCCAGCTCACTCCAAGGTCCGCCAACAAAATTCTCTCTAATCAACACTGCTAATTCTGGAGCTGCTCCCACGGGGAAACAGCATGGGCAGAGTCTATTTCACAATTGTTGGCTTTGCGTTAGGACCAAAGGAATGGGGTGTAGTGGAAAGAGCACCGGGTTGGGAGTCAGGAGTCTGGGTTTAGCTCTGCTTCAGACACTCATGGATGAGCATCCCTGTCCCATCTCATTCACATCAGTAGACTGGGTGGAGGACAAGCTGCCTGTGATATGCATCTTCCTATAAGCACTTTCCATGAAGAAGAGGCCCAGGTCAGGATCAGCTCCCCTTCCCCCGATTTACACATGTGACCCTGATCCCTGGCCACAGCTGATTTTACCAAGGGTGAGCCTGTCACCTACCAGGCCCAATGAACACCTTTTCCCAAGGAATCTGGAACTGGGAAAGAAAGAGTGAGAGAAGGAGGCTCATGTGAACTCAGGAACAGTTGGGGAAACAACGTTTTCTTGTCATGCAGTCTGGAGAACAGAAATACCTGATCTGCAATGAGATGGGAAAATGAGGCACGTCATGCAGGACGGGCAGCTATGAGGGCAGGGAGAGCTGTGTGGACTTTGAGTTCTGGCTTTCAGGTCTCCTTGAACCCCATGTGTGTGCATGCTAAGTCACTTCAGTTGGGTCCGACTCTTTGCGACCGCATGGATTGTAGCCTGCCAGGCTCCTCTGTCCATGGGATTCTCCAGGCAAGAATACTGGAGTGGGTTGCCATGCCCTCCTCCAGGGGATCTTCCTGAACCAGAAGATCAAAGCCACATCTCTTAGGTCTCCTGCACTGGCAGGGGAGTTCTTTACCACTAGCGCCACCTAGGAAGCTCTGAAGCCCCGCTATATCTTTTTCAGTGTGACTTGTAAAAATAGGTCCCTCTCACATCCCAGCTTCCCAGACAGCTTGTGAGTGCTAACAGGGACTGTCAAGGGTCTCACTCATCAGTCAGCTAGTCTGGCGGCTGTATGCTGCCCTCTGGGAGGCCAGGGCCAGTGCTGGTTCACATCTGCATCTCACCCCGCCCTACGACTCTGCCCAGTGCTTTGGCCCCAGAGGTACTCCTTCAGCTTTTGTCAGGTTGAGCCAGATGGAATCCAAAGACATCCATTCCTCTGTGAGGCATGCTCCTCCGAGCCAGGCTGGCAGCTCTCCCCCTCTGTGCGAGGTTGTCTTCGGTGCCAGCCACACGGCCAGTCCCACGGAATCCATGACCTGCCGGAGCCCTTCCGGCCCTGCAGCCAGTGACCCTGCGTGAGCCCAGGACTCAACCCCGATATGCAGCCAGCCCACAGCTTCCCAGGTTTTATTTTCATTAACCCAACTGGAAAATTGGAATTTGTTCAGGATTGTGCTGAAAACCAGATGCTGGAGCTGGGCTCCGGTTTCCTAGATAAACACACTGGAATAATATGCATCTACCCGTGAAATGCTCTCTGTGGCGGCACGTGGCAGCTCTCCAGAAGAAAGAAAAACAGTGTCAAAGCTCCATTTGAGGCTTCTCACTCCCCCTTCCTGGCCAGAGGCTGGTGAAAATAGCCAAGTTTTTTTGTTGGCCCCACTGCCGGCCAGCTCCTCTGCTGGCTCTGCTGCCTGCAACCTCTCCCCATCTCTAGCAGGAACGTATCAGCTTCTAGAAAGAACTTCAAGCCTTCCCCAATCCCTTGTCTGGATGGAGGTCCTTCCTCTGAGCTCCCACCGCACCCTGTGGACCCCCATCCTCTAGTGATGAGACAGTACAGTGACTGTGTGGCTCATTTGTTTCTACCAGAATCACTCAGAAGCTCTTTGACATGAGGGAAGGGACTGTGTTCTCTCAGGCCCAGGTGGGTGAAGATAGTTTTTAATGTTGCTGAGTGAATCAATGAAAAGAAGTCACACCAGTCACATGTGAAGGAGGTTTGGGTTCTGGAATGCTCTTGAGGTCTACTTTTCTCTACCTGAGTGTTGTCACTCATCCAGTGTTCACTGAGCTTTCACTCTGAAGCGGATCCCATGTTTGATGTGGGGGTAGCGAGGATTATGGCACATCCCTACCCTCAAGGAGCCCACCATCTACTAGAGGAGACAGACCCAGGGATGTGGTAGCTGCATGAGGTTTTCTTTCACCCTCATCCACTTCTTTCCGACAGATAACCTCACCTCTCCCTTATGAGGAAGGCTTGTCTCTAGATAATCACAGTAGAGTGGCTGACACTCTGTTGGCACAAAAACCCCAGGCTACAGAAGACAATCAATATTAGAAAGAGGATGACTTGCTTTATAGATGTTTCTCTCTGCTGATTTTGAAAGACATGAAGACCTGAAGACCTTAGGATATGACACCACAGCTCTGGGATGGAGTTAGGCTCCTGGGGGTGGCCAAAACGTAGGAAAAAGAAACAGGATCATAGCGAGGTGAGGAGAGCAAAGAGAATTCCCACTTGCCCATCTAAGGCTACTTCTATAAGGAGTGATGAATGGCTTGATGAGAAAATGAAATCTTTTTGCTGAATCTCCTGGACTCTCCAGGTGTACATGAGGCCCTGAGAGTAAGAGGTGTTTCTGGTGGTAGACTGTACCCACCCCACACAGGTGTTACAAGAATAGACCAAGGGTTACAGAGATACTTCAAACCTGACATAATTTTGAATGAACAAGGACCTGTAGGAGCATAAAGAAGTGGGAGGGGCTTTTTAGGGGAGTCAAGCCCTCATTTAGGAATGTGTGTGGTCTGACATTTGGGTTCAAGTCCTGCTTTTGTCCTTCTTGTTTATATCCTTGGCCCCTCTGGACCTCAGCTGCTCAGGTGAGCAGTAAACATCCCATCCCGTTGTGCATTGGGGAGCGACGGGGGATCATGAGCACATGGATCTGCAGAGCTGCCAGGGGAAGCACAATGACAACCCCAGCTGTTGTTGTCAGCAACATTTCCCTTTGACTCATGCCTGTCACTGCAGTTCTGCTCCAGTCCACACGGTGTTTCTGTGTTCTGAGGACAGACAGATCCCAAAGAGGCTTTCAGCCACTGCCCCCTGTCCTGGCCCTCAACCCCTATCATTAGCCAGGACAGAGGTCAGTCAGTCAGAGCTCCTCCCTGGAGAATAGGAAGGGCAGAGCAAATTCCCCTGGAACCTCACAGTTCCTGATATAAAAGCAAGCAAGTACCCAAAAAAGTCTTGATTTATGTAATAACATGTGATTAACATAAATGCAAATTAGTTCTTTCCCTTTTTTATGTGGAAAGGGAATTAAGTGCTTAAATTAAAAAAGACTAAAGTTAGGAAATTGACACAATTATGGTGGCAGCTTGTAAAGACCACTTCTATTGATAAACGGCAGTGACCATTTAGTGTATTTCAAACTTCTCTGTGACTGCTTTTCTAGGAATGACAGCATTCACTTTAATTCTAAATAAATGACAATTCCTGTAGGAGGACTCAGCTGAGAGCCACAAGGCACTGAGATGCCCAGAATCTCGGGGATGGGTGTCCTGCTCTGAGGGAACCAGGGGTACAGAGCATCACTAAGCCACTTACATTTTAGTATCTTCCAATGGCCTGTGTATGTCCTTTATCCAATTTTCTAATAGCACTTGCCTTTTGCATAGACTTGTGTTTGCTATATATATCTTATGAATCTCAATATTTTGTTATATATATATATGCTGCAAAATTTCCTCCCACTCTACCATTTTTTTCCTTACTGACTTCTCAATCCATGTGAGTTCACTCTTTAGGTTTTTCCCAAGGAAAGAAGCTGTGAGACAAACCCAGAGACAAAATGAGGGAAAGCTCAAAGAGGAAGGATCAGGAACCTGAGAGAGGGAGGAGGAGCGGTTCAGAAAAGAGAGTGGAGTTTCGGAAAGACAGCCAGGGACTGAAAAGAGGAGAGTCAGACAGAGAAAGACAGGAACTGGAGAGTGAGGGCAGAGTTCCAGAGCTGGTTTTATATTTGTAATGTTTATGGTATCTTAGTCGGCACATGAGTTTTCAATATTACATAGTCAAATCTGCCAGCCTCTTCCAGGGTTCTAAATTTTTGTCTTACTTAGAATGGTCTTCCCCCTCTCAAGATTTAAAAATAATAATAATAATAATCTCATATGTTTTGTTCTAAAATGTTTTAGTTTTGTTCTTTAGTATTACTTCCACAACTGAATTTTATTTTTTGTGTAGGTGTGGGATAGGGATCTAATTTAATTATTTTCTAAATGAATAACTAATAAAGCCACTTACTATATAATTCACCCTATTCTCTTCCATTTATCTTCTCATTTGAAATATTCATCATAGGCTAAACTCACATATATATGTGAGTCTATTCCTGGACTCTGTGCTGTTCCACTGAATTATTTGTCTATTCCTGTGCCAAAACCAGGCTTTCCAGGGGGCGCTAGTGGTAAAGAACCCACCTGCCAGTGCGGGAGACATAAGAGAGTCAGGTTCAATCCCTGGATCGGGAAGATCCCCTGGAGGAGGGCATGGTAACCCACTCCACTATTCTTGTCTGGAGAATCCCATGGACAGAGGAGTCTGGCAGCCTACAGTCAACAGGGTTGCAGAGTCAGACATAACTGAAGCAACTTAGCATGCACGCATACTAAAACCACAATGTTTTAATCACTGTAGCTTTATCACATGTTTTGATATTTAATAGGGAAAATTCTTCACCATTGTTCTTTTTTAAAATGTTCTTGGCTAGGATTGTGTCTTTTCTCTTCCAGATGAACTCAAGAGTCAGTGGTCAAATTTCATTAAAAATTCAGAGCACATCAAATACTCTGTTTCTAAATGTTCCTCCTTTTCTGATTACTAATGTGTTTTTCCTCCTCCCCACCCCCACCTCCTGGAATCAGTACATGTGGTCATCAAGGCACTCCCAAAATTCTAAGAATTAAACTCTCAAAATCCTCACACTCTCAGTGAAACTAGAAACAGGTAAAAAGCTATAATCATAGACTTCCTGGGATCAGGAGTAGAAAGAGAAAAATCTAATTAAATAGTTTTAACAAATTGTCTCTTAAATAAAATGAATGGATAAATCATAAAGAGTATTGTGAATACCTAAATAAACCAGTTAAAAATACCAGTTTAACCCTGGTCTGAGTGAAACGGAGCCACTCTCGATATTGGCAAAATTGCATTTCCAAGCCTTCCAGGCTGGGAACCAGACTCTGGGGTAACATGACTTCACCAAGTAAAGGCTGCTTTATAAGGAGCCTAATGGAAGCCAACCAGCCTCTCCCACCAGCACCTGACCTGGCTATACACATTTTTACAGGCTTTAGTGGCATGTTCCACTTCTATTAAGTGAAGAAATAGATGGAATCACATTTTTCAAAGTTTTCTGCTCACTCCCAGCACGAAAATCTCTGTACATCCTCTGAGTACTTTGGCTTCCAGTGTGTTCACAATTCTAGGACGCCCATTTCCAGTTAGACTTCTTTCTTCTACTTGAGTCATTCTAGATTGCTGGTTAGGGGCATAATAATTATAATTCTGGATTTTCTGGAACATCCCAGATTTTACGTATTCTTAACATCAACCTCAAAACATTAAAATATCTTTGAAATGCTAAGGTTTCAGTGTCCAACTAACCTCTCCCATATTGCATTAGCACTGGGAAGTAGCCCAAACAATTTTTGTGAGATGATGTATCCTTGATGTTGATTTGGATCTGAAAGTTCTGCCATAGTAGATTCCTAAGGTATTACACACAGAGATCCCTGAGTTGTTTCTAACTCAATCACTCAGGCTCTTATAATTAGCCAAAGTAATCCTTTATTCAGGCTAATTTGATATTTCTTTTTACATACTGTTTTGTGTATCTTAAAGAATAAAACCTCTTGAATCTGATCTCCCCTGATGACAAAATGATGTCTTCAAAAGAAAGAAGTAACAAGAGAAAGACAAGGCAGCATTCACAGAACACCAGTGGTCCCATGCCCCCCCCCCCCCCCCCCCGAGATGGGCAGAGCCGGTGGTGGCCATGGAGCTGTCCAGCAGGAGGGTGCTGACAGGAGTTGGACAGGAGTCGCCCTCCTCCAGAGCTGTGAAAGAGCCCCCGCCTCACCCCTGCCTCCACCCAACCCCAAAGAAGCCAGAAAAAACTGCTGTAGGGAAACACAGGTCACGCTCCCCCCATCGGAGTAGAGAAGACAATCCTTGGTTGGCAGAGTCTTCCAAATCTCTACTCAGATCCACATGTACTATTTGCCCGGAAGTCTCTGAATCTAAACAGTCAGAACAGCGGCTGCTGTAGATGCCTCCAGGGGGTCTTGCAGTCCCTACAGATGCTAATTCTGCCAGACATTGTTTTTTGCTGTTGTTTAGTCTCTAAGTCATGCCTGTCTCTTTTGAGACCCCATGGATTATAGCCTGCCAGACTCCTCTGTCCATGGGATTTCCCAGGCAAGAATACTGGTTTTCATTTCCTTCAGGGGATATTCCCGACCCACGGGTCAAATCCATGTCAAAACCCTTGCATTGGCAGGCGGGTTTTTTTTTTTTTTTTTTTTTACCACTGAGCCACCAAAGACATTACATCTTATTAAAGCAAAATAGAACTAGATGCTGGAGAGGAAGAGGTTGTGGCCCCAATCCCTCTCCCACACTCTGACATTACCTTTCCTTCTCCATTTTCCAAATCAAGAATAAGGGGCTGAGGCCCTACTATTTCTACTTATTCAGTAGGGCTTGGAGAAAGACCTTGCCTGCCTTTGAAGTGGTGCCCTAAGTGTGTGACAGGCTGGTTGACCCTGAACAAGGCACGCTTCCCTTCTAAGCTTGGTCTCCTCAAATTAAAATGAGGCAATGCCAGGGACGCAGAGCTCTTTTCTTTTCTCCCCATCCTTGGCCACCTCCCTCAGTTATTTGCTTCCCTGTCAGGCTATTCACAGCCTCTTTGCAAAGAGTTTCTGCCACCCAAGTTCTTCATCACTGAGGACTCCTGACATGAGCTCTGGGAACGGGGGCCTGGGATAGAACCACCTTGGGTATTGGATGAGCCTGAAAGCCTTGGTTCTGGAGCCTGTGGAGTGGGGGAGGGTGGTAAGAGCAAGAAAATCCAAATGTTGGGGAACTCCAGAAGCATTGTCTCCTCTTTTTAAAGATAACCTCTAGTTTTATAAAAATGATAAATTTAAATTTGAAAAAAATTTTAGTATATTTTATTGAAGTATAGTTGATTTACAATGTTTTAGGTATACAGTAAAGTGATTTATTATATATATAATATATTCTTTTTCAGATTCTTTTCATTTTAGGTTATTGTAAGATATTGAATACAGCTCCCTGGGCCATATAGTAGGTCCTTATTGCCTTATTGGTTATCTCTTATATATATATATATATACACACACATATATATAGTGCATATCTGTTAATCTCACATTTGGAAATTATCCCTCTCCTCCTTTTCCTTTTGGCATCCATAAGTTTGTTTTCTTTTTTAAATTTTATTGAAATATAGTTGATTTACAATGTCGTGTTAGTTTCAAGTGTACAGAGAAGTGATTCAGTTATACATACACATATATTCATTCTTTTTGGGATTCTTTTCTCATGTAGGTTATCCCAGAATATTGAGTAGAGTTCCTTGTGCTATGCAGTAGGTCTTCGCTGATTATCTATCTTATATATACCACAAGTTTGTTTTCTATGTCTATGAATCTATTTCAGTTTCGTAAATAAGTTCATTTGTATTATTTTTTTAGATTTCACATATAAGTGTATCATATGATACTTGTCTATATCTGACTTACTTTACTTAGTATTATAATCGTAGCTCAACTGGGAAAGAATCTGCCTGCAATGCAGGACTCCCTGGTTCAATTCCTGGGTCGGGAAGAATCTCTGGAGAAGGGATAGGCTGCCCACTCCAGTCTTCTTGGTCTTCCCTGGTGGTTCAGACAGTAAAGAATCTGCCTGGGTTCGATCCCTGGGAAGAGTCCCTGGAGGAGGGCATGGCAGCCTGCTCTAGCTTGCCTGGAGAATGCCCACGGCCCCAGAAGCCTGGCGGGCTACAGTCTATAGGATCACAAAGAGTCAGACACGATTGAGTGACTAAGCACAGCACGCATGTCCAGATTACTGCAAATGGCAGATACATGTTAATTATAACAAATTTAAATAATAATGAAAAACACAAAGAAAAAATCTTCAAAATCCCTTCACCTCAAAATAATCATGGCTAACACAAGTGAACATCATTGCCGATATTTCTTTCTATGGATGTACAGAGAGACGGATAGATAGGCAGATAACTAACCAAGAGTGGTTGAATTGATAGGTGGATGGATGAATGGATGAATATAAATAAATAGTCAGTTTAAAAGGGATCACCCTTCACATACTATTTAGTAAAAGGTATAAAATGCTGAAGTAAAGCTAATGGAATTATTTACTTCACTTATTCCCCACAAGAGATATTATTCTCAAAGATACCTTTAAGGTTAAGAAAACATATTATGAAGAATATTAAGAGACTGGAATCACTATGTATATTTTTTTAACAATCTTCAGTTTTAAACAGTATCAATTGATTGGCTGCTATGAAAGGTAAGGAAATTAACACCCTTACGCTTCCTATCATTCCCCACCCCCCACTTCCCGAATATTATGAGTAACACTGTTTTCTTTTCCTATTTTTGTCTCTTAATGTGAGTCATTGTCAGTACATTTGATCAGGATTAAATGGTGCATGTAATGGAGAAATGTGATGACATGGATCTCCATTACAGACAACAAAAATAACCAAAGAAGAGAAAAATCAATTTTTTATTTGCCTACATAAAGGCAAAAATAATTTCAACTATTTATGTGAACCACTGGCCTTGTGGGCCCAATTACTATGTATCACAAGTGTAATTATATATGATTATCTTCAATTGTCAGATTTTTAAAATAATAATAAAATTAAATCAGCAGTCAGACAGGATTAGCTCTTCTGCAGCACTTCGACTTTGCCTGGAGGGATCCCCATCTGAGCTCAGAAGAAACTTGCCCTGTTTAAGAGCAGAGACAGAGTCGATAATAACAACAATCTCTAACATTACTCAGCACTTACCAGCTGCCAAGTGCAGGGTTATGAACTTCACGCAACCTTTAATCTCCCAACATTCCAGTGAGGGTCATGCTATATTCTTAATTTTAAAAGTGAGGAAACTGAGGCAGAGTGGTTAAGTAATGTGCAAGATCCCACAATTAGCAAGTAGGAGACCCTAGATTCAAATGCTCTTCAGGGTAAAGAGCAGAGTTTGAATATGAGAACTTCCACAGTCTCAATAACTCACTAGTTCTGTGGCCTTGGGCTAATCACTCCTCCTCTCTAGGCTGTGTGTGTGTGTGTAAGTCATTTCAATCTTGTCCGACTCTTTGCAACCCGATGGACCACCAGGACCAACCCAAAGCCCACCAGGCTTCTCTGTCCATGGGGTTCGCCAGGCAAGAATACTGGAGAGGGTCGCCATCCCCTTCTCCAGGGGATCTTCCCAACCCAGTGATCGAACACTCTCTCATGGCTCCTGCATTATGTCTTCTATAAAGTAGGGATTAATAAGGACTTTTCTCCCCAAAGGAAATCAGTCCTGAATAGTCACTGGAAGGACTGATGCTAAAGCTGAAGCACCAATACTTTGGCCACCTGATGCAAAGAACTGATTCATTGGAAAAGTCCCTGATGCTGGGAAAGATTGAAGGCAGGAGAAGAAGAGGACGACAAAGGATGAGATGGTTGAATGGCATCGCCAACTCGATGGACATGAGTTTGAGCAAGCTCCAGGAGTTGGTGATGGACAGGGAAGCCTGGTGTGCTGCAGTCCATGCAGTCACAATGAGTTGGACATGACTGAGCAACTGAACTGAACTGAATAAGGACTTCCCTGCCTGTCACCCAGGGCTTCAGTGGGGATCAAGTAAGCAGTGCCTGGAAAACAGCTTCATGAAGCACTGTTACCAGGTTCCTCCCCCAAAGAACTCAGCGTGGCAAGTAGCCGGCGGCCTTGGTCAAAGCTCAGGCGGGAATCAGCCTCTGCTGATGAGAAAAACATTACCCTGAGGCCACAAAAACAAAACCATCCTCCTGCCAGAAGACAGTTAAATGGGGTAGACAAGAAGTTCCGATGGCCGTGAACACTTTACAAAGTTCATGTTCAGGGTGAATTCCAGCAGGACGCTATTTGTTCAGTGGGTTCATTGTCCAACCACTACTTGACAGAAGACCACATTGCGTGGAGAGAATGTCAAGAGGGCCCCTGGCTCTGATCTCCACTCCCTGGGCCAGTCTTTTTCCTTGAGCTCCAAGCATTTATCCTCCCCTGGAGCAGACACGCTTGTTCTGACCGAGCCATCAACCTGCCTCTCCAGATGTGATGCCTGAACGGTAAGGGCCAAAGAAAAACCCTTTCAAAGCTTCAGTCTGCACAGAGAGAGAGGCCACCAGGCCAGTTTTCTGAGCCACGGAGGCCCTGAGAGGCAGGAGAGCTGACTTCTGGCCCTGACTCAAAACCATGACCTTGGGCAAGTCCCTTCTCTCCCCAGGGGTTTTGTTTTTCTGTCTATAATATGAGGATGCTTTCCCAGGGCCCTTCTAACTCTGCCCTCCCTCTGGCTCTTCTGGGGAGAGGTGAAGTACGGATATGACTGACTGTGATTTATCTGGCATATTTCCAGAGAGAGAGGAATTAAGCAAGAATCTGGAGACGACAGACTATGATAAACTGCAGTTTAAGAACTCTGGCTGACAGTGTCAAGTCATCAAGCCACAGCAGTTGGTCTCTAGGGCAGAGGAAGAGAGAACTGCTAAGGGGCATCTGGGGACAAGGGTCTTTAACAAATGGTCACTGGCATCCTCTATTATATATTATCTGCAAAGTACAAGGAGAGAGGGAGGTAAAGAGCTACAGAAGCATCCAAGATGAATTAAGACATGGTATCTGCCCTTGTAGGGATTATAGTTAGGTTAAGAGACAAGCTGTGGACTGAGCCAAGAGGGGAATGAGGGTATGTGGAGCCCCTCTTAGATCCTGTGCTAGGATCCTGTGGCGTGGTCAAAGGTATGAGTTCTCCCTGATGCTGGATAGGAAAGCTGGCTAGGCAAAGGAGGCTCTTAAATACCATCCAAAGGGCCTGAAAAGCAGATGGCACCCCAGTTTCACAACTCGCAGTCAAGTCCTATATCTCTAAAAGACTTCTGCTTCTCAGCGTGCAAAATGCAGGAGCCTCAGCTCCTCTCCCAACTCCCAAACCCATTTCCAGACCCATCACTTACTGTTCAGGACCATGGCTCCTCTCTGAGAGTCAGGTCAGGACCCCACCTCCCAGGGAGCCTGCGGGATCTGAAGAGGGTCTGGATTCTCCTGCCCAGTCATCAGGGCCTGTGTGTTTCTTCCACGGGGGCTTTATGTGCTCTGCGGCAGGTCAAGTCTAACATGCAGCCCAGACACACAGAAACAAGAGCAGCTCGTCTGGAGGTCAGCCCTGGAATGATGACTACAGCGCTGGGGGGCCACCCTTGCAGGCTCCTTCCTATGCAAACCTGAAAGGCCTCTGTGACCCAGGACTGTGTAGAGGTGGCAAAGAATCATTTGAAAGACCCGAACCCATCCTATGTGATCAAACATGTACTAATGTTTACTAATCATATATATAGGATATACATATATATATTTACACACGTAAGTATATAGAACATAACTGACATTATATAATGTAATATAAGTTACACAATTGTTGTTCAGTCGCCCAGTCATGTCCGACTCTTTGTGACCACATAGACTCAGCACGCCAAGTCTCGATCTCTCACACTATTACACAATAACAATTGCAATTATATAATAGTCATACAGAATTATATTATTGTATGTTACATATTATGTAATATTACATAATTTTATGTAATATATGCAATACATATATGTATTATACATATATGTAATATGTGTGATATATGTCTATTGTGTGTGTGTATACATTACATATATGTGTTACATGTATTTGTGATATATATAATATTACATAGTATGTAAAATATAATTTTGTATAATTCTTGTATAACTATTATTGTATATAATAATACATATACACACACATGTATATGTATTTGGGTTGGTGAAAAAATTCCTTTGGTTTTTAAGTAAAAATAAAAGACATTTTTTCATTTTCACCAAGAACTTTAGTTAACAATGTATTCACTGTTTTGTTTCATTACCTTCTGCCATTTTTCAGGCAACTTCATAATTCCATCTTCCCAAAACTTTTTATTTTTTTGAGCAAAGAACTGTTGCAGGTACCTTTTACACTCTTCCAGGGAATTGAATTTTTTTCCATTAAGAGAATTTTGTAAAGACTGAAAGAAATGGAAATCTGAAGGTACAATGTCTGGTGAATATGGTGGATGAATCAGAACTTCGCTGCCAACCTGTAACAGTTTTTGCCTGGTCATCAAAGAAACACGTGGTCTTGCATTATACTGGTGGAAGATTATGCATTTTCTGTTGACTAATTCAGGATGCTTTTTGTCGAGTGCAGCTTTCAGTTGGTTTAATTGGGAGCAGTATTTTTTGGAATTAACTGTTTGGTTTTCCAGAAGGAGCTCACGATAAAGGACTCCCTTCCAATCCCACCATATATACCACATCACCTTCTTTGGATGAAGACTATCTTTTGCTGTGGTTGGTGGTGGTTCATTTCACTTGCCTTACAGTCTCTTCCATTCCACATTATTGTACAGTATCCACTTTTCATTGCCTGTCACAATTTGTTTTAAAAACAGAATGTTTTTGCTACATTTAAGTAAAGAATCTTATGTGGAAATATGGTCAAGAAGGTTTCTTTCCACTTCACTTAAGTGGAACCCAAACATCAAAATGATTACATAACCAAGCTAGTACAAATTATTTTTAATGCTTGATTTGGATATTTTGAGAATGTTAGCTATCTCCCATGTGGTATAACATTGATTTTCTCAATTAATGTCTCAATTTAATTACCATCAACTTTAACTTGTGTACCCAACCATGGAGAATCATCCAGCAAGAAATCTCCAGCACAAAACTTCACAAAGCAATTTAATTTAATTTAATTTTATTTTATTTTTGCCAGAAAAATTGCTTTATTATTACACCAAGGACCTCCTTGGCATCTGGAGTCAGTGATGCACTTTCAAGAAGGGCTCATTGAAGACATCAAACAGCCTTCGGGCCTTCTGGGGTCCCAGGCCTGGGCACAAAGACAGATCTTCCCGGGATGCAGCTATGAGCTGTTCCAGAGACCCAAAAGTAGTCAGGAGGGTCTGACTGTCCGTTTTGTTTACTGATTTGACAGTGGTCAGACATTCAGTCACCCGGGAAACAAAGTCCTGCTCCAGCTTCTCCATCAGGACATCGGCCAGCTTCTGCTCATAGGCCTTGTAGGTCTCCAGGTACCGCCCGGCCTCCTCGGGGCTCCAGGCCAGGATCAGGGGGCAGTCGGCCAGGACGCACATCTTAGCCAGCTCCTTGAGGGCCTGCTGAGGATCTTTCACGTCCACCTGGACAAGCAGGACCTGCAGGGTATAGCTCTTCCCCAGGGTCTGCAGCCGCTGGTGGATGCAGTCTGGGTGGAGGTTGTGGTAGCAGAGGCTGAGGAAGAGGGCACAGGTGCTCTGGCCCAGCACCTAGTCGGGGAGCACGTCCCCGAACTCCCAGGGCACATTGCGCACGAACCTCAGCACTGGGTTGCTCCTCTGCCGGGGGCTCACAATGATGCTGTTGGATTTTGCTCCTGGTTTGGGGGCCTCTCCTGCCAGGGGTTCTGGCCCCCACAGGGCGTGTGGCTTCAGCCCTGCCTGGAGGTCCAGAGAGGGCGTACTCAGCGTAGGTCTGAGGGCCTGGCGGGGGTGAGATCTCCACGGTGGGCAGGCTCCGTGTGGATCTGAATAAAGGCTTGGCCCCAGGAGGAGGGACCACATCCTCGTCCGTAGGAATGAGGAATTTCTTCCTTGTGGGTGGGCCAGCAGTCTTTTGCACTGCCTCTTCGTCTATTGCAAGCTCCTTCTGGGGCCTCCTCTCCAGGCCGTGAGGAAAAGACCCCGCAAAGCACTTTTAATATGTTCTAGCAGTCAAAGTGTCTTCTCCATACACTGCACAAATCTTTTTTGGTGTTTCAGTTGCATTTTCACCTTCCTTGAAGTAAAACATAATATGCTGAAAATGTGACTTTTTTCTTGCATCTTCAGTATTAAAATAGCTACACAAAAATTCACCAATTTTGATAAGTTTTTAATGCAGGCTGATATGACAGCTGTCACAATACAATCTAACAAAATTGTTTTGAATGAAAGTGAAAGTTGCTCAGTTATGTCTGACTCTGCGACCCCATGGCCTATACAGTCCATGGAATTCTCCAGGCAAGAATACTGGAGTGGGTAGACTTTCCCTTCTCCAGGGGATGTTCCCAACCCAGGGATTGAATCCAGGTCTCCAGCATTACAGATGGATTCTTTACCAGCTAAGCCACGAGGGAAGCACAACGGTTAAAGACAACTCTACCTGCAACGCAAAAGACGCTGTTTTCATCTCTGGGTCAGAAAGATCCCCTGGAGGAGGAACTGGCAAGCCATTCCAGTATTCTTTCTGGGAAATCCCATGAACAGAGGAGGCTGGCAGGCTACAGTTCATGGGGTCGCAAAGAGTCGGACACAACTGAGCACACACACCTAAGTGCTACTAGGGCCATCTTATTAAAAAAAGCAAATGAACTCTTTGGTCAACCCAATAAATACATACATACACACACAGTGACTATTACTAAGCGTGACTGTAGTGTTATAGCCACCATGGGGGCCTAGGATGAATTGAAAATCTCTCCTCTCTAGTTTGGCTCCAGGTAAACTTCCTGTGACGATCTCATCTGGTCATCCTTGCCATGACCCAACAGTGTCTCACCTGCTCACCTACTTCTTCAGCTAGTTGATCCATATTCCACACAAACCCACACAAAACCTCAAGAGAACAGTCATTTTCTTCTATCAGATTCCATTTCCTAACTGATAATAATTTCCCAAATCTCCTTTTTTTAATTTTAATTTTTTATTTTTTTGTGCTTTATTAGTTGATTGAGTAAAAGAAACCATATCCTTATGACTCCAAAGTCCAAGTCACTTCCCCTTCACCATGTTGTAAAATATGATTCCTATAGATGGCTTAAAAAGACCCATAAGATATATGCCATTTTAGGCTGCTATCAAAAAGTCTACAAACAATAAATGCTGGAGAGGGTGCAGAGAAAAGGGAACGCTCTTACACTGTTGGTGGGAATGCAAACTAGTACAGCCACTGCGGAGAACAGTGTGGAGATTCCTTAAAAAACTGGATATAGAACTGCCATTCAGTTCAGTCCAGTTCAGTCACTCAGTCATGTCCAACTCTTTGTGACCCCATGAACTGCAGCACGCCAGGCCTCCCTGTCCATCACCAACTCCCGGAGTTTACTCAAACTCATGTCCATCGAGTCGGTGATGCCATCCAGCCATCTCATCCTCTGTCGTCCCTTTCTCCTCCTGCCCCCAATCCCTCCCAGCATCAGGGTCTTTTCCAATGAATCAACTCTTTGTGTGAGGTGGCCAAAGTATTAGAGTTTCAGCTTTAGCATCAGTCCTTCCAATGAACACCCAGGACTGCTCTCCTTTAGGATGGACTGGTTGGATCTCCTTGCAGTCCAAGGGACTCTCAAGAGTCTTCTCCAACACCACAGTTTAAAAGCATCAATTTTTCGGCGCTCAGCTTTCTTCACAGTCCAACTCTCACATCCATACATGACCACTGGAAAAACCATAGCCTTGACTAGACGGACCTTTGTTGGCAAAATAATGTCTCTACTTTTTAATATGGTATCTAGGTTGGTCATAACTTTCCTTCCAAGGAGTAAGCATCTTTTAATTTCATGGCTACAATCACCGTCTGCAGTGATTTACAACCCAACAATCCCACTTCTGGGCATACACACTGAGGAAACCAGAATTGAAAGAGACACATGTACCCCAGTGTTCAACACAGCAGTTTACAGTAGCTAGGACATGGAAGCAACCTAGATGTCCATCGTCAGATAAATGGATAAGAAAGCTGTGGTACATATACACAATGGAGTATTACTCAGCTATTAAAAAGAATGCATTTGAATCAGTTCTAATGAGGTGGATGAAACTGGAGACTATTATACAGAAAGAAAAACACCAATACAGTATATTAACACATATATATAGAATTTAGAAAAATGGTAATGATGACCCTATATGCAAGACAGCAAAAGAGACACAGATGTAAAGAACAGAGTTTTGGACTCTGTGGGAGAATGTGAGGGTGGGATGATCTGAGAGAATAGCATTGAAACATGTATATTACCATATGTGAAACAGATCACCAGTCCAGGTTTGATGCATGAGACAGGGTGCTCAGGGCTGGTGCACTGGGATGATCCAGAGGGATGGGATGGGGAGGGAGGTGGAAGGGGGGTTCAGGATGGGGAACACATGTACACCCATGGTGGATTCATGTCAATGTATGGCAAAAAAACCACTACAATATTGTAAAGTAATTAGACTCCAATTAAAATAATTAATTAAAAAAATTAAAAGCTATATGCCATTTTAGATAGATTTCCCTCTCAAAAGCTAAGCATTAAAAAGACCCCCCTCTTGGATGGACAGAGTGGACATCAGTTATCTAGCAAATCCTCTTTTGCAAGTGTACCCTCCCTGGTACAGGTACATGAGACTCTGTGTTGGGCTTAGTGGAGGCTGTGGGTGATAAAGACATAAAGACTCATCTCAGGGAACCCACCTTGCCCCTGAGCCCTGGAGGCACTCAGCTACCCTTTCCCCAACTCTGGAAACACCCCTGCCCCACTCTACACAGTCCCTGGATCCCTGGAGCCAAGAGCCTTACTGAGGTGGTAGCATGAACTCTCTTTCAGGGGACCTGGTCTCACAACATGGCCAGATTTACAAGTGCTTAGAACACAACTGGAGCTAAGCCCTCCTTGTCAGATGTAGGAACCAGAGGATGGTGCCTTTAGGAGTGGAAGGTGACTGCCTGTGTGGCCCTTGCTTTGACTTCTGTAGGAAGCAAGTTATGCAATGTCAGTTTCTTCATCTGTAAAACGGGAGCAATATTCACTTAATAGGGTATTTCAAAACTTGAAAACTATGATGACATGCACGAACTATTTGGGCTTCCCTGGTGGCTCAGACTGTAGAGAATCTACCTACAATGCAGGAGACCCAGGTATTTGATCTCTGGGTCGGGAAGATCCCCTGGAGAAGGGAACGGCTACCCACTCCAGTATTCTTGCCTGGGAAATCCCATGAACAGAGCAGCCTGGCAGGCTACAGCTCAGGGGGGCACAAATAGTCGGACATGACTGACATGACTGAATAACATTTCACTTCACTTTCATCAACTATTTACTCTGAAGTCAAACAAAGCAAGTGTTTAATAAATGGAAGAACAGGATTTGTTGTTGTTGTTGTTATTGGACCCCAGATTTTCCCAAGCCCCAAAAGGCTATAAGCACAAGGGAAGATGCTTTAAAAGCAATAGTTGATTTCATCAACTTACTGCTCCCTGTCAACAACTTAGATGCTCATTCCTATGGTTGTTGTCACTTATCTCTGGGGTATCCACTACTCTACATGGCTCTATGTGTGTGCTGGAATCCTCACAGAGTCACACTAGCTGTCTCTCTGCGTGTCACACTAAGCAAAGTTGTCCTAAAGGAATGCGGCTAATGCACCAATGTTTTACATTCTTTGTAAAATGGTTTCGATGTTTATCACAAAACAGATTTGAGTGGGTCTCTTAGAACTGAGTCAAGAGACATTTCTAAGGGATAAGACACCAGGCTGTGTTCACATATCCTGCTCCTCTCCCCCTGGGTTGCGTGCTGTCCTGGAAGGTCCCTCAGGAATGATGTGTAAAGGCACCCCATGGCCAAATCTGTCCCTGAGCAAGGGACACAGCCTAGGCTAAGTTGAGATCTATCATCTTTATTGTACTCAGCTTTGAGGTCCCCAAACAATCTACCCAGCATCTTCCCTGTATTAGTTATTTATTGCCACATAATGAGTTACTCCAAAATTTGTAGCTTAAGACAACCGCAGTGTATTATGGAGTCAGGAATCCAGGAGTGGCTTGGCAAGGTAGTTCTAGCAAAGGGGTCTCTTGGGAGGTGGCACTCAAGGTGTCAGCCAGGGCTCCAGTCGTCTGAGGCTTGACTGGAGCATCAACTTTCAAGTTCACTCACAGCATTAATGGCAGGAGGCTTCAGTTTCTTGTCACAGGGACCTCTCCATAGCATCTCATGACAGTTTCCCCCAGAGGGAATTACCAAGAGAGAGAGCAACAGAAGCTGCAATCTTTTATAATCTAGGAGGTGACATCCCAGTGCTTCTGCCAGACTCTGTTGCTCTCACAGACCTACACTGGTACCAGGTGGGAGGGAACTACACGAGGGTGTGATACCCGGAGGCGAGGCTCACCAGGGACATCTTGGAAGCTACAACACGCCCTCTGCCCTTGCCCACTCCAGCTTCTGCAGTCTTGCCTGCAGTATGCCCAGCTTTCTTCATGGTCCAAGAGGGGACTTCGAGGGTCCCAAGGATGAGCTAATCGATGACAAGGTAGCACCAGGACCCAGGGATATGTGTGCAAAAGATAAGAACTAGGAAAAGAAAGAGGAGGATAGAGAAAGACAAAAGTAAATCAGAAAGCACTGTCTTGGGAGGGAAAATAAACACATCTTCCAACACGGTGGAAGAGTAAAATGGGGGAGTAGGCAGGGGGCCTGGATCCCCCATGAAGCAGAACTGAGAGAAATAAGTGGTTCACAGTAACCCAGTTTGTTTCCCCTCTTATGCTACCTGTCCAGGACTGGGGGCTTTGCTCCACATCTCTTCCTTGGGAACCCAGGCTGATAGATCAGCCATCATCTTGAGCATTGCCCAAACCATTGGCAGAAAGAGAGTTCCAGATGATATGGTATTGATAATGAGATGTTCTGGTCCAGAAGTGATGCATACACATACCCCTTCCGGTCCCAACCCATTGGCTTCAAATTGTCACTTTGGCTCCAGTCACAAGGGCGCCTGGGAAATGCAGTCTTACTCTGTGCCTGGAATAGAGGAGAACTGGAAGTATCTGGAAAACAGCATTAATGATTCCTCAAAGCCTGAGAGAAACAAACTTTTCAGTGAAAGGCAAGGAAGGGACTGGATCCTGGGGCCTAGGCTGGAATATGGCATAATGAGGCTTTTCCATGACTGTGCTCTAAAAGGCTCTCTGCTGGTTGTTCCCTGGGCCCGGTTTATCCTTTGCTGCCTCACACAGAAGTTCAGAGGAACAAGAATCTCTCAAGTCCTCTGGGTCATTCCCTGACTTTCCCTTCGTACTACAGGTCTCCACTCCTGCCTCCTAGGCATCCTCTGATCCAGGGGGAGGATGCCTAGACACCAAATCACACACACAGCCTGCCCCACCCCCCTGCCCCTCACCAGTTTCATGCTCCAAAGCACAGCCAGACCCTTGGAATCCCTGGGGACAGCCCCCAAGCCACTTGCCAGAGATAAGTACACCTCTGCCCATAGCCTGACCTTCTGCCTGTGATTCTTGGTAGACAGGTCTATGCCAAGCTCCCATCAGACCTGAGAGGTCCCTGGAGAGGTAAGGTCCTTGACTACCAAGGCCCAAGTTTTGACTAATTCAACTTCTAGGAATGTCAAGTTCATGCCCACACCAGCCAGCCCAGCCCAACCCAGGAAAAGGTCCCATTTCCCCAGCAGGACTTTCACAAAGAGACCTGGAGGTGTCTGTGACACAACATATGTTAACACCCTAACTTGTCACCACAGGACCACCTTGCACCTTTGTTCACATTCTCTTTTCTAAGAACAGCCTACATTAGAGCTGGGTTAGTTATTGTCAAAGTCTAACTAGTCCGTTCAGTCATGGATTAGGAAGTATCCATAGTTCATCAGTAGGACCAATGCTACCTGACTCCAATCTCTTAACCCTACCCCTAAGCATCCTGATAAACAGACATCACAGTGGTATTCACCATGCAACCCTAGCGTCCCCTACTACCAGACTGCCTCCCAGCCCTTTTCGTGATGAAATTCTGGAGCCAGCAGGGCCCCTAAGTCCTGAGGCAGTCAGAATAACTCTCCAAGAGGGACATATCCATGGAAATTCAGGACATTTGTCACATGAACTTTGACATTAAATTTCACTCTTGGGGCCAAATCTTATCACTAGATTCTTGATTGATAACAGTTACAATGGTAACATTCCCAGAGGAAGCAGACAGCCTCTGAATGGGGCCTCCAAGAACTCCTCATGGATCATAGTATTTAAACTGGGCCTTAACAATTGGGAAATTTCTCAGCAAATGATGAAGAGATGGGAAGAGATCAGTGTAAGGGAACAGCATGAACGAAAACAAGGAGGTAAAAATTTGGCTGATTAATAGAGTATGTACAATGGAGCGGTAGAGTTAAGGCTGGAAAGACAGCTTGAAAAGTGATTGTGTAGAGTCCTGAATGTCAGCTAAGGAGTTACCTTGATTTCACAGGAGAAATAATAATCAGAATAATAAAGAACTGAACTATCATCTATAGAATGTGTGCTAGGTCAGGCATCAGGTCAAATGCATTACATGCATTAGTATCTCACAACAACCTAACAAGTCCATTTATCATTTTCCTAGTTTAAAGACAAGGAATGTTGGCACAGAGAGGACAAGTTACTTGTTCAGGGTTTGTAAGTGACATACCCAGGGTTCAAACCAAATCTGCTCGACTCTTCACCACTAGATGAGATTAAATTGTGACCAACAATATATGTACAAAGTGCCTCCCCACAGCCTCGGCCTTAAATGGCATCAGGGGAGATTGGCAAGGAAAGCGTCAGCCTGAGCCAGATGGTTCACAGAATAGCTCAGACTTCACCATCTGGTGTCATTCACAGCTGAGAGTGGAACAGAAAGGATGAACATACAAACTGTCTCAGGTGGCAGGAAAAGAAGGGAAAACAGCCTAGGGGGTGGAGGGTGTAGAGGTGTAAGTCATAGGCACCTCTTAGGCCACAGATGTCTCTGGGGACACCGATTCACAATGGACAAAGGTCCAGACGAAATGTGACCCCTCCCCACTCTGACTGCCCTGCCAGAACACATCAAGCCTTCTGAGAGGTGACCTATAACAGAAATGTGATTTGTGCTTCTCCCATAAGGGCAGAGACCAGGCTCTGGGTCTATTCTTGCATTCTCTTTCTTCAGAGAGAGCCAGAACACCTATTCTGTTCCCTGGAGCATTCACTTCTAATCAGTTGCTCTGGAGAACTCCCAGGGGGCTTCAAGACATCCATGAACACTGAACAGGAGTAAGCCCTGTTCTCAGTTCTTTTGGCTGAAGAGAATCATGGTAAGGACAGACACGGTGGCCAGAGGGCAGGTGAGGGCAGCAGAGAGCTGAAAACAGAAACCCAGGAGAGAGCTGGTGGCTGCAGCTGCTTGTTGGGGGGGAGGGGGGGGGGGTCCAGCTCCTGGAGGAAGTAGGAGGGGCACACAGAGATGCTCCATCTGCCAAGGAAATCCCCTCCCCTGGGTTCACCCGGAGGCCAGCCCACATCGGAGCATAGACGCCAAGGGAGCACACTGGGAAGTCCGGCCTTAGGAAAAGCAGAGAGATGCCAGAGACAACAGCATCAGGAGTCCAGAAGAGGGCGGGGAACATGCTGGAGGTCACCAGGGGTCCTGAGCGAGCTCTGAACGCAGGCCAGCCTTGTTCTCCCCAAGCCAGGAGAGCAGCACGGCAAAAAAGCAAAGAAAAGCTGCCCAGCTCATTTTATGAGGTCATCATAACCCTGACAACAAAACCTGTCAAGAACAGTATAAACACGAGAAGAAACAACAGGCAGTCTCAGTTTCGAATATGGACAGAAAAATTTTGAGAAAATTTTACCAAATTGGATCAAAGCACATTAAAAAAAAAAACTGTGATACTCAAGCAAGGGTTATTCTAGCAATGGAAGGATGGTTTGACATTGGGAAAGGTATTAAAATTATACAGTTCATCAATAAGAAAAATAAATCACTCAAATCTACATTTTAAAAGACATTTGCTAAAATTCTACATGCATTTCTATTGGTTCTTTTTTTAATTGTTAAAATTTTAGGAAGAGTAAGATAATCTCTTAACATAATCAAGAGTAGCAATATCGTACTTCAGTTCAGTTCAGTTCAGTCGCTCAGTCGTGTCCGACTCTTTGCGACCCCATGAACCGCAGCTCACCAGGCCTCCCTGTCCATCACCAACTCCTGGAGTCCACCCAAATCCATGTCCATCGAGTCAGTGATGCCATCCAACCATCTCATCCTCTGTCGTCCCCTTCTCCTCCTGCCCCCAATCCCTCCCAGCATCAGGGTCTTTTCAAATGAGTCAGCTCTTCGCATCAGGTGGCCAAAGTATTGGAATTTCAGCTTCAACATCAGTCCTTCCAATGAACACCCAGGACTGCTCTCCTTTAGGATGGACTGGTTGGATCTCCTTGCAGTCCAAGGGACTCTCAAGAGTCTTCTCCAACACCACAGTTCAAAAACATCAATTCTTCGGCGCTCAGCTTTCTTTATAATCCAACTCTCACATTTGTACACGACCACTGGAAAAACCATAGCCTTGACCAGACGGACCTTTGTTGGCAAAGTAATGTCTCTGCTTTTTAATATGGTATCTAGGTTGGTCATAACTTTCCTTCCAAGGAGTAAGCATCTTTTAATTTCATGGCTGCAATCACTATTGGCAGTGATTTTGGAGCCCAGAAAAATAAAGTCAGCCATTGTTTCCCCATCTGTTTGCCATGAAGTGACGGAACTGGATGCCACGATCTTAGTTTTCTGAATGTTGAGCTTTAAGCCAACTTTTTCACTCTCCTCTTTCACTTTCATCAAGAGAATACTATAGACTATTTCATTAAAATAAGTACCCAGAAAAGGATGCTCAGTCTCATCATTATTTTTTAATATTGTTCTTGAAGTTAAGGTCAACACAATGAAGGAAGACATAAAAGAGAAACAAGTGGCTCTAAGGCAAAATTGTCATTATTTATCAACACTATACCTTACTGAGGCTTCCCACGTGGCACAGTAGTAAAGAATTTGCCTGCCAATGCAGGAGACATGGGTTCAATCCCTGGATTGGGAAGATCCCCTGGAGTAGGAAATAGCAACTCACTCCAGTTTTCTTGCCTGGAAAATTCCATGGATAGAGAAACCTAGTGTGCTATATATATGAACCTAGTGTCCATGGGGTCACAAAGAGTCGGATATGACTGAGCATAGCACAGAAGCAGCAGCAGAATGATAACTATCAAAAAATTTGAAAACATGTCATTGACAAGGATGTGAGCAAATGGACACTCTCATACATTGTTCATTGTATTGTATCTTGATCCAGCCTCTATGGAGAGCAATTTGACAATAGTTAAAAATTATAAGTACACACACCTTTTAATCCAAAAATTCCTCTTCTAGAAATTTATCTGTTAGATATCCTTGTATCTATGTAAAAAAGCATATGCACAATGTTATTTTTTATTTATTGTTATTATCTAAGAAAATGGAAAAAATATGTATCAATAAGAAATTGCTCAGTGAACAGTTGTGCTGTCTCTTCAATGGCACAGTGTGCAGCTTAAGAAAGGATGAAGAAGCTTTCAACATTCTGAAATGGAATGAACTCCAAGGGAAAATGTTAAGTGAAAAATCAAAGTACATAAGACTGTGTTAATTTGCCATCATTCATACACATATTTTTTAAATAGAAAAAAATTATACTTACATATTCACTAGTTTATGTATAAAATACGGATGCATATTTAAACATGGATAAATACATTTATTGCATCTGTACACCTTTTGCTATGATTTGATTTTTAAGACAAGTAAATGTATTACCTGTAATAAATAACATTAAGTTTTACAAGAGCTGGGGAAATGTTTATAAGATGGGTATTGGAAATCCTTTGTTCTGCCAGATATAAAATATATTTTTAAACTACTATTATTTTAAACATCTCTTCCTTGGAAGTACCTTCTTTTGACTTTTGTTTTTAGTGATCGCCTCCTTTTTACATATACGTATTTATCCTATCATAGTCTAGCTGTAAACCAAACACCACTTTATGTGGTTTATAGACCTTTATAACAATCTGCTTCTATCTCCCATTGCATTCTTTGTGCTATTGTGGTCATACATGTAGCTTCTACATACGTTACAAGCACCATGAAACACTGTCATTATTTTCATTTTTATTTATTTTTTGGCCGCATTGTGTGGCATGTGGGATATTTGTTCCCCAATCAGGGGTTGAACCTGAGCCCCCACAGTGGAAGTACAGAGCCTTAACCACTGGACCGACAGGGAAGTCCCATTTTGTTATTATTTTTAAGCTGTGACTTATCTTGTAATAAAATTTTTAAATGAGAGGAAATTCTTTTATAAATACTCACATGTTTACCATTTCTTCCACTTTGCTTTCATTCATGTAGCTGCAAGTTTCCAGATGGTGTCATATTTCTCTAGCATTAAGAACTTCCTTTAACATTTTTGCAGTTAAGTGATAGTCACAGATTCTCTCAGCTTTTATTTATATGAGAAAGTATTTTTACCTTCATTTTTAATGGATATTTTTTCTGGATAGAGAATTCTAAGTTGACAGAGTTTTCTTTCAGTACTTCAAAAATGTTTCTGGAAGACAATGGCTTGTTTTTATAGTCATTCTTATCTTTGTTCCCCTGTATGTGTCTCTGAATTTCTCTAAGTTTAAGACTGTTTTTTGTTTTTGTCATTAGCTTTCAGCAGTTTGACTATGTTATGCTTTGGTGTGATTTGCTTTTTAGTTTTCCTGCCTGGGGTTTGTTGTACTTCTTGGGTCTGTAGATTTATTGTTTTTATTAAATATGAAAACTTTTTCTGCCATTTTTCCTTTGCCCCACCCCACCCCCAATTTAGGACTCCAATTATAATACATATATTATACCACCTGTTATTGTCCTATAGGCTACAGAGGCTCTGATCATCTTTTTCAGCCTTTTCCCCCTCTCTTCTGTATTATAGCTTGGATAGTTTTTATTGCTTCTTCTAATTGCATCTTCATTTCTAAAATGATTTTGTCTGTTATTTCTAATTCTTTAGTTCTGTCATGAAAGTGTGAAACTGAAAGTTGCTCAGTTGTGTCCAACTCTTTGCAAGCTTATGGACTATACAGTTCATGGAATTCTCCAGGCCAGAATACTGGAGTGGGTAGACTTTCGCTCACCTAGGGGATCTTCCCAATCCAGGAATTGAACCCAGGTTTCCCACATTGCAGGCAGATTCCTTACCAGCTGAGCCACAAGGGAAGCCCAGTTCTGTCATACGATTTCTAAATTTTTCAAATTCTGATTTATGTTTGTCTTTAATCTCTTATTTTGAAATAGAATGTTATATTTTCATCTCCTTTTTGAGCGTGGCTCTCTGGCAAGCTTTCATTATCTCTTGGATATATTATAATGCTGCATAACCCTTTTCATCATAGAAAATTTGATTTTGATACGTTTCTGGTGATCATACTGATGGGAGTATAGTTTCCTTGAATTTTGTTCAAATAGCTTTTCTAACTTCACAGAGCACCCTCTTCTGCTGTGTCCATGTAATGTCAAAAAGTGGCAATCCGCCTTCTATAATTAAAAGTTTGTTTTTTTTTTAACAGTTTGCTTTCTTTCCTGGTTCTTTTGTTTTCCCCCACTTTTTCTCAGCCTTCTCTTACTTTAGTTGTTTGCTTTGTTTTTTAACACTATCTTATCAATTTTTAGTGTACTCCTAGAAGTTTCCCTTAATATAGGCCCCTGCTTTTAAATGACATCAGGACTACTCAGGTTCAAAAGCTCACATTCAGGGACTTCCCTGGTGGTGCGGTAGATAAGAGCCCACCTGCCAGCTAGGGGGCGGGAGTTTGATTCCTGGTCCCGGAAGGATCCCACGGGTCATGGAGCAGCTGAGCTCATGAAGCACAACTACCGAGCCCTCGCTCTAGAGCCCGTGAGCGGTAACTATTGAGGCCCTGAGTCCTGGAGCCTGCGCTCCGCAACACGAGAGGCCACAGCAATGAGAGGCCCACACGCCATGTTGGAGAGCAGCCTGCACTCGCCGCAGCTAGAGGGCCCATGTGCAGCTGAAGAAGGAATTCATAGGGCCAGGACTCCATCTCAGGCCTGTCTGTGCTGATCATGCTCGGCTGCCTCTCCAGTGGACTCTGAACTCTCTGCTTAGTGCCTGTGGGAACGACAGTGGAAGGATAAGACCCCCTCCGGACAGGGCAATCTTGAAGATCACATCCAGCCTACTCATTGCCTAAGAGGAAACATACCGTAATCACCCCTCTCTCCAGACAGGTCATAAACATTTTCCGTATCTATCAGGATGTAATCACAGGCTTACCGATTATTAACTGGTTGGAACGTGACCACAAGCTTATTGATTATTAACTGTTTGGAATGTAGCTGTGGGCTTATTGATTATTGACTGTTTGAACACATAACACGTGAATGATGGGGTTATTGTAGTTGTATTTACCCTACCTTTGTTTATGTAAGTCTCAAGGGAATTGGGGTGGTGGGTTTGGACACGTACACATGGGGTATAAAAGATTTTCACAAATGCTGGTCGGGGTCCTTGGCTAAGAGGAGACTCTGCCTTGGGCCCACCGGTGTAATAAACTGCACTCCATTATCTGCATTGTCCTTCTGAGTGAGTTTGCTTCCCGGAATGTGTGGCTATAACATTTGGTGCATGGGCCGGGAAGCTCCTCACTTTGAGGAGACAGGTCTCATTTGAGGCCACCCCGAGGCTTTGTGGCTTGAATCTCCTAGAGGGGGGAAGGCGCCTCGCCCCTCTGGAAGAATTCAGCCTTTCAAAGCCCGGTTTCTTCGCTTTGGCAGGTAGTGGACGGCAGCAGGGGAACTGAGCGCTCAGGTGAGGAGGAGCCCACCCAGCAGGGTGGAAGACGGGGCCTGATCACCCCCCTGGGAGGGACTGGAAGGAGCGGGGACCCACAGGAGCCTGGAATAGGCAGGTGGCGATTGCTTGGTACACAGGTTGACGAGCGTGCTAGGGTTTAGGAAGGAAATTTGTGAAGGTCATTTAGGAGGTGTGTCCACGCCGTCTCGGAGAAAATTATTACCAAGCGATTGCCAGGGGATTTTTAGGATAGGAAACTGGATAGGATCCTTGTATGCTCGTATTCTGCCCTCCCCCAGGAGGTGTCCTGTCTGCTGTGAAATTCTTGACCCCCTCGGAATTGTTAGGCTAGAAGGAGGGGGATACAGAAGTGAGTATGAATTGGCTTTTCTGGAGGTGGCCTGGGACATGGGATATTTAACCCACCTGTGTTTTCAAGCCCACCAAGGCAGAACGGACTTCAAGGGAGAAACAGCCGTGGACCATGTGATGTTCTGGTTCAGCTGTGCTGACCGGCAGGTGAAGACATGCCGATCCCCCTTCTCCCTCTGGGATCTGGCAGGTAAGCCTCTTCTCACCCCAATTAGGAAGGAGGCAGAATGGCAATTTAAGTGTCACTGAGTGGAAATCATAGGGTACTGAGAACTTCATAGACAGAACGAAAAGGAAAAGTAGAAGAAGGTCTGAGAAGGTAAGCAAGATGGGGGGAAGTGAATCTAAGGCAACTGTATTGGAGTGCATGATTTAAAATTTAAAGAAGGGATTAGGAGGAGACTATGGGGTGAAGATGAAGCCTAACTGCCTCCACATACTCTGTGAGGTCGAATGGACCCCTGTGGAAGCAGGATGGCCACCAGAGAACACCGTGAACTTAAAAATAGTGGAAGCAGTCTATATAGTAGTCACAGGAGAGCCAGAACACCTGGATCAATATCCATCTATTGACTCATGGCTAGGGTTAGCTTGAGAACCTCCTACTTGGACAAGGTTCTGTATCCAGAAGGAAAAGGGAAAAATATTAATGGCACAAAAATTGACTGATGATAAAAAAGGAAATTCTACAGGATTTGGACGGGGATGACCTGACCCCTCCCCCATGCTGGATAATGACGCGCCTGCCTCCCAGTGCTTCACCAGGACCGGAGGCCGCCTTAATGCCCGATCCAGGGCCAGGTAAAGTTTCTGCAACAGCCACTGCTCCTCCGCCAGCTCTCCCAGAGGTTGTAGAGCCACCGTTTGGGCAGGCTCCGATCCCGGTGACAGAAGCCTCTGGCCAACACTTCCAGGATCATACCGCCTCTCCCGGTGAGTACTGACAAGAAGGGGAGGGAGACGTTGGAATTAAGCAGAGACTGCGCTCTGCCAGAGAGCCGGAGGGAATGAAAGAGAACAGACAAGAGATTACAGTGCAAGCTGCTGCTCTGGGAAAGTCTATCTCAGGCCCTCCGGAAAACCTCATCTGCCCCAGGGGCAGGACAGTCCTTCAACTGGTCCCAAGGGAGGCCCCGGGCCTGTCACAGCCAAACCAGTGAGCCCGGTGCCGAGCTTTTGGCCACTGGAAGAATGAATGCCCTAAGGCAAGGAAGGAAGAGGAAGCTCCCGCACTTGTGGGGCTTGCTGACCTGGAAATTAACTAGGGCTGCCAGGGCTCAGCGATATCAGGTCCCTGAGAGCCCATGGTAACCGTAAAAGTGGGGGACCAAAATATTGACTTCATGGTGGATACAGGAGCAGAACTGTCGGTAGTAACAAAACCTGTGGCACCACTGTCCAAAATGACTACCGCTGTAACTGGGGTATCGGGAGAAGAGATGATTAAATCGTTTTGCCAGGCCAGAAAATGTCAGATGGGGGGGGGGGGGGTGCACCAAGTGATTCATGAATTCCTCTACATTCCTGAGTGCCCAGTACCCCTGTTGGGTGGAGACTTGCTCTCCATACTAGGGGCACAGGTGACTTTCTCCAAGGCCCACCTTCTGGACGGACTCTATGACTGATTTGCCCTCTCTCTCAGTGCCAACCCAATATGAGTGGAGGTTGCATGAGCCTCTGAAGGCAGAGCCGGGTGGGCCGGAAGAGCATGAGAGAGCTAACTCAATTGTTCCCTGAGGTCTGGGTGGAAGACAACCCCCTCTCCCCCCAGGCTGGCTGAACATCACACCCCAGTAATAATGGAACTCAAACCAGGCACCATCCCAGTTAGAGGGTGCCGGTAACCGCTATGGATGGAGGGCTGAACCGGCATATTGCCCTACATCAATAGGAAACAAGCAGGCATTCTAGTAGAGAGCCAGTCGGCTTGGAATACGCCAATCCTGCCAGTCAAAAGGGAAGGAGGACAGGACTATAGGCCTGTACAAGATCTCAGGCTAGTCAACCAGGCTACTGTGACTTTACACCCCACTGTTCCAAACCCCTATACCTTGCTTAGCCTCCTCCCACCGAGGACTAAAGTTTACACTTGCCTAGATCTCAAGGATGCCTTCTGCATACACCTCGCCCCAGCATCACAGCCCATCATTGCCTTTGAATGGGAAGATCCAGTCGGGAGCACCAGATAACAAAGGCTAACTCCACAGCCATCTTTGGGGAAGCCCTGGCTTCTGATCTGGACTCATTCCATCCGGAAGAGCATGGATGTCAGCTCCTACAATACGGGGATGACCTGCTGCTGGCTGCCTGAGACCAAGGAAAAATGCTGGAAAGGGACAAATGCACTGCTCCAGCTGTTGATGGAAGCAGGTTACCGGGTGTCAAAGAAGAAGGCACAATCTACAAAGAGGAGGTAAGGTATCTGGGGTTTGTTTTAAAGAAGGGCTCAAGGTTCCAGACCCTAATTGGGTCCTATATACTGATGGCACTCACCTGATAAAACAAGGACAACTGCTGTCAGGTTAGCCAGAGCAGAAGGGGCCATCAAGACTGAAAAGAGATGGTGGGAATTGCCAAGTGGCAAATTATTGGTACCAGAGGAGCTGGCACACACTCTGGTAAGCCAAACACACCAAGCAACCCACCTAGGCCATGCTACCTGCTCACAGATTAATGCTGCCTCTTGGGTATTCAGACAAAAACCTCCGGGTATTCAGCTGAAAGGCACACTGCCCCTTGAACACCTGGGAGTGGACTTCACTGAAATGAAACTTCACCGACACTACCATTATCTGCTGGTCATGGTATGTACGTTCCCGAGATGGCTAAAAGCTTTTCCTACCTGGACTGAAAGAGCATCAGAAGTAGCCTGGTGCCTGCTTAGGGAAATGGTTCCCAGATTTGGATCAGGCAATGGCCCGGCTTTTGTAGCTGATTTAGTACAACAAGTAAGAAAACTTTAAACATCAAATGGAAACTGTACACTGCATATAGGCCCAGGGTTCTGAGATGGTGGAATGAACCAACCGGACACTTAAAGAGACTCTCCAAGTGGATCAGAGAGACTGACTGCTCCTGAGTGGACTTGCTTCCAATGGCTCTGCTCAGACTCAGGATGACCCCACAGTCCCAAGGCTATTCTCCATATGAAATTGTGTATGGGAGGCCTCCTCCCATAATAAAACAGGTGTCAACAAATTTGCCTCAGGTAAGGGGGGATAGGATTTCACAGCAGATGGAACTGGGTAAGGTAATAAATCAGGTAACTAAGTTTGTACAAGAAAGGGTGCTGTTCCCCCTTGGGGAACAGATTCATGAGTTTACGCTTGGTGACCAAGTATGGGTCAAAGATTGGAAACATGATTTGCTAGCCCTTTGGTGAAAGGGCCCTTATGTTATTCTAACTACCCCCACTGCAGTTACAGTTGCAGGTATTGTCCCTTGATCCATTACGCCAGAGCGAAGAAGGCATACCACGCTGACCCGGAGGATGCCGAGTGGACCACCCAGAAGGACCCCACCGACCCACGGGAAACCAAGATCATTCTGAGGAGGAAGAAGAAAACGAGGTCCCGGACGAGCCCTCTATAAGATAGAGCTGCTGCTCAGCCTCACCAACGCAATTCTGAACCTGACCACTGTTTCTGCACAGGACAACGTCTTCATCTCATGGGCACACTCTTACGTGAAATTCTACAACTCCTCCAACTGTTGGGTATGTGGGGCTATGCCCCTGTCAGTAATGGACAGACTCCCCTGGTGGGTATCGCCACTCCGTTATGGGGACTTTATACCACTGTGCTCCTTTTTAGAACAACAGAAAGGAACTTTCCTCTCTCTCACCAACCATAACCTTTCTTTGCTCTCCTGGTGTAAGAAGAAGCCATCAATGGGCCAGGGACATAGAGTTACGTTTAACATGAACACCAGCCTTACGGAGATAACAAAGGCTTATACCTCATATATGAAACTTAAAGAGAAGGGCTCTCTTACAAAAGGGGGACAGGCCTCCCGGTACCTTGACAATACTACCAGGTCTGGGATGAATATTTCTGGATGACTCCTGAGAAAGGACAGTTGATTACCCCTGCTACTATTTGCTGGGAACAAAAAGAACAGAAAATTGGATTTGGAGACCGCCCCCTAGACCCAAAAGAATTAAAATATATGGGTTATTGGGCCCCTGAACAATGTAAACAAATCTTGGAAGTTACCTATCACCCCAATCAGTCTGCTCAGTGGCCCGGTTCCGACTGGAAATATAATCCTGGAATCCGCTGGGTAGCCCCCAATGGGACCCAGTGGCTCTGTGGGCTTAACTTATGGCCATGGTTACCAGTTGGCTGGGTGGGGCATTGCACATTAGGATTTGCTTTCGCCCATGGCAGTATTAAGCCTGGCCTACACCAGCCTCCAGTAAACCTGCCTTATCTGCATGCAAGATGGACACGATCTGTGTTCCAATGGTATGACTATCTTGCTGCCTTGTTTGTACCCTCTGTAGGGACAACGGATATCATGGTTAAGGTAGAGGCCTTAACTAATTTCACTAAACAGGCCCTCTTAGACAGTACTAAAGCCATTCAAGCTTTGAATGAAGAACAAATTCAGATGAGGAAGGCAGTAATTCAAAATAGGATGGCATTAGACATACTCGCAGCAGCCCAAGGAGGGACTTGCGCCATAATTAAAGTCGAATGTTGTGTGTACATCCCTGACCTGTCTGCCTTGGGGGAGAGGCAAAATCAAGTGAAAGCTATGTCTAATGAAAATATTCCCTTTTGGACTTCAGTCCTCTCCTGGGTAAAGGGAGACTGGTGGAAAACCATTTTAACTGTTGTTATAGTAATCTTAATCATACTGCTTTGTGGGCCCTGCTTCCTCCAATGCCTTGTGAATTTTGTAACCCAGAGGTTGATAACATTCTCTCATGTGGGTGGCAGGAGGGCTAAGGTACACTATATCTCAATGAATGATGCTCATTACGGAAACTAAGAGCATCAAGAGGGGGGAATGAAGAAGGAATTCATAGGGCCAGGACTCCATCTCAGGGCTATCTGTGCTGATCACGCTCGGCTGCCTCTCCAGTGGACTCTGAACTCTCTGCTTAGTGCCTGTGGGAACGACAGTGGAAGGATAAGACCCTCTCCGGACAGGGGAATCTTGAAGATCACATCCAGCCTACTCATTGCCTAAGAGGAAACATACCGTAATCACCCCTCTCTCCAGACAGGTCATAAACATTTTCCGTATCTATCAGGATGTAATCACAGGCTTACCGATTATTAACTGGTTGGAACGTGACCACAAGCTTATTGATTATTAACTGTTTGGAATGTAGCTGTGGGCTTATTGATTATTGACTGTTTGAACACATAACACGTGAATGATGGGGTTATTGTAGTTGTATTTACCCTACCTTTGTTTATGTAAGTCTCAAGGGAATTGGGGTGGTGGGTTTGGACACGTACACATGGGGTATAAAAGATTTTCACAAATGCTGGTCGGGGTCCTTGGCTAAGAGGAGACTCTGCCTTGGGCCCACCGGTGTAATAAACTGCACTCCATTATCTGCATTGTCCTTCTGAGTGAGTTTGCTTCCCGGAATGTGTGGCTATAACATTTGGTGCATGGGCCGGGAAGCTCCTCACTTTGAGGAGACAGGTCTCATTTGAGGCCACCCCGAGGCTTTGTGGCTTGAATCTCCTAGAGGGGGGAAGGCGCCTCGCCCCTCTGGAAGAATTCAGCCTTTCAAAGCCCGGTTTCTTCGCTTTGGCAGGTAGTGGACGGCAGCAGGGGAACTGAGCGCTCAGGTGAGGAGGAGCCCACCCAGCAGGGTGGAAGACGGGGCCTGATCACCCCCCTGGGAGGGACTGGAAGGAGCGGGGACCCACAGGAGCCTGGAATAGGCAGGTGGCGATTGCTTGGTACACAGGTTGACGAGCGTGCTAGGGTTTAGGAAGGAAATTTGTGAAGGTCATTTAGGAGGTGTGTCCACGCCGTCTCGGAGAAAATTATTACCAAGCGATTGCCAGGGGATTTTTAGGATAGGAAACTGGATAGGATCCTTGTATGCTCGTATTCTGCCCTCCCCCAGGAGGTGTCCTGTCTGCTGTGAAATTCTTGACCCCCTCGGAATTGTTAGGCTAGAAGGAGGGGGATACAGAAGTGAGTATGAATTGGCTTTTCTGGAGGTGGCCTGGGACATGGGATATTTAACCCACCTGTGTTTTCAAGCCCACCAAGGCAGAACGGACTTCAAGGGAGAAACAGCCGTGGACCATGTGATGTTCTGGTTCAGCTGTGCTGACTGGCAGGTGAAGACATGCCGATCCCCCTTCTCCCTCTGGGATCTGGCAGGTAAGCCTCTTCTCACCCCAATTAGGAAGGAGGCAGAATGGCAATTTAAGTGTCACTGAGTGGAAATCATAGGGTACTGAGAACTTCATAGACAGAACGAAAAGGAAAAGTAGAAGAAGGTCTGAGAAGGTAAGCAAGATGGGGGGAAGTGAATCTAAGGCAACTGTATTGGAGTGCATGATTTAAAATTTAAAGAAGGGATTAGGAGGAGACTATGGGGTGAAGATGAAGCCTAACTGCCTCCACATACTCTGTGAGGTCGAATGGACCCCTGTGGAAGCAGGATGGCCACCAGAGAACACCGTGAACTTAAAAATAGTGGAAGCAGTCTATATAGTAGTCACAGGAGAGCCAGAACACCTGGATCAATATCCATCTATTGACTCATGGCTAGGGTTAGCTTGAGAACCTCCTACTTGGACAAGGTTCTGTATCCAGAAGGAAAAGGGAAAAATATTAATGGCACAAAAATTGACTGATGATAAAAAAGGAAATTCTACAGGATTTGGACGGGGATGACCTGACCCCTCCCCCATGCTGGATAATGACGCGCCTGCCTCCCAGTGCTTCACCAGGACCGGAGGCCACCTTAATGCCCGATCCAGGGCCAGGTAAAGTTTCTGCAACAGCCGCTGCTCCTCCGCCAGCTCTCCCAGAGGTTGTAGAGCCACCGTTTGGGCAGGCTCCGATCCTGGTGACAGAAGCCTCTGGCCAACACTTCCAGGATCATACCGCCTCTCCCGGTGAGTACTGACAAGAAGGGGAGGGAGACGTTGGAATTAAGCAGAGACTGCGCTCTGCCAGAGAGCCGGAGGGAATGAAAGAGAACAGACAAGAGATTACAGTGCAAGCTGCTGCTCTGGGAAAGTCTATCTCGGGCCCTCCGGAAAACCTCATCTGCCCCAGGGGCAGGACAGTCCTTCAACTGGTCCCAAGGGAGGCCCCGGGCCTGTCACAGCCAAACCAGTGAGCCCGGTGCCGAGCTTTTGGCCACTGGAAGAATGAATGCCCTAAGGCAAGGAAGGAAGAGGAAGCTCCCGCACTTGTGGGGCTTGCTGACCTGGAAATTAACTAGGGCTGCCAGGGCTCAGCGATATCAGGTCCCTGAGAGCCCATGGTAACCGTAAAAGTGGGGGACCAAAATATTGACTTCATGGTGGATACAGGAGCAGAACTGTCGGTAGTAACAAAACCTGTGGCACCACTGTCCAAAATGACTACCGCTGTAACTGGGGTATCGGGAGAAGAGATGATTAAATCGTTTTGCCAGGCCAGAAAATGTCAGATGGGGGGGGGGGTGCACCAAGTGATTCATGAATTCCTCTACATTCCTGAGTGCCCAGTACCCCTGTTGGGTGGAGACTTGCTCTCCATACTAGGGGCACAGGTGACTTTCTCCAAGGCCCACCTTCTGGACGGACTCTATGACTGATTTGCCCTCTCTCTCAGTGCCAACCCAATATGAGTGGAGGTTGCATGAGCCTCTGAAGGCAGAGCCGGGTGGGCCGGAAGAGCATGAGAGAGCTAACTCAATTGTTCCCTGAGGTCTGGGTGGAAGACAACCCCCTCTCCCCCCAGGCTGGCTGAACATCACACCCCAGTAATAATGGAACTCAAACCAGGCACCATCCCAGTTAGAGGGTGCCGGTAACCGCTATGGATGGAGGGCTGAACCGGCATATTGCCCTACATCAATAGGAAACAAGCAGGCATTCTAGTAGAGAGCCAGTCGGCTTGGAATACGCCAATCCTGCCAGTCAAAAGGGAAGGAGGACAGGACTATAGGCCTGTACAAGATCTCAGGCTAGTCAACCAGGCTACTGTGACTTTACACCCCACTGTTCCAAACCCCTATACCTTGCTTAGCCTCCTCCCACCGAGGACTAAAGTTTACACTTGCCTAGATCTCAAGGATGCCTTCTGCATACACCTCGCCCCAGCATCACAGCCCATCATTGCCTTTGAATGGGAAGATCCAGTCGGGAGCACCAGATAACAAAGGCTAACTCCACAGCCATCTTTGGGGAAGCCCTGGCTTCTGATCTGGACTCATTCCATCCGGAAGAGCATGGATGTCAGCTCCTACAATACGGGGATGACCTGCTGCTGGCTGCCTGAGACCAAGGAAAAATGCTGGAAAGGGACAAATGCACTGCTCCAGCTGTTGATGGAAGCAGGTTACCGGGTGTCAAAGAAGAAGGCACAATCTACAAAGAGGAGGTAAGGTATCTGGGGTTTGTTTTAAAGAAGGGCTCAAGGTTCCAGACCCTAATTGGGTCCTATATACTGATGGCACTCACCTGATAAAACAAGGACAACTGCTGTCAGGTTAGCCAGAGCAGAAGGGGCCATCAAGACTGAAAAGAGATGGTGGGAATTGCCAAGTGGCAAATTATTGGTACCAGAGGAGCTGGCACACACTCTGGTAAGCCAAACACACCAAGCAACCCACCTAGGCCATGCTACCTGCTCACAGATTAATGCTGCCTCTTGGGTATTCAGACAAAAACCTCCGGGTATTCAGCTGAAAGGCACACTGCCCCTTGAACACCTGGGAGTGGACTTCACTGAAATGAAACTTCACCGACACTACCATTATCTGCTGGTCATGGTATGTACGTTCCCGAGATGGCTAAAAGCTTTTCCTACCTGGACTGAAAGAGCATCAGAAGTAGCCTGGTGCCTGCTTAGGGAAATGGTTCCCAGATTTGGATCAGGCAATGGCCCGGCTTTTGTAGCTGATTTAGTACAACAAGTAAGAAAACTTTAAACATCAAATGGAAACTGTACACTGCATATAGGCCCAGGGTTCTGAGATGGTGGAATGAACCAACCGGACACTTAAAGAGACTCTCCAAGTGGATCAGAGAGACTGACTGCTCCTGAGTGGACTTGCTTCCAATGGCTCTGCTCAGACTCAGGATGACCCCACAGTCCCAAGGCTATTCTCCATATGAAATTGTGTATGGGAGGCCTCCTCCCATAATAAAACAGGTGTCAACAAATTTGCCTCAGGTAAGGGGGGATAGGATTTCACAGCAGATGGAACTGGGTAAGGTAATAAATCAGGTAACTAAGTTTGTACAAGAAAGGGTGCTGTTCCCCCTTGGGGAACAGATTCATGAGTTTACGCTTGGTGACCAAGTATGGGTCAAAGATTGGAAACATGATTTGCTAGCCCTTTGGTGAAAGGGCCCTTATGTTATTCTAACTACCCCCACTGCAGTTACAGTTGCAGGTATTGTCCCTTGATCCATTACGCCAGAGCGAAGAAGGCATACCACGCTGACCCGGAGGATGCCGAGTGGACCACCCAGAAGGACCCCACCGACCCACGGGAAACCAAGATCATTCTGAGGAGGAAGAAGAAAACGAGGTCCCGGACGAGCCCTCTATAAGATAGAGCTGCTGCTCAGCCTCACCAACGCAATTCTGAACCTGACCACTGTTTCTGCACAGGACAACGTCTTCATCTCATGGGCACACTCTTACGTGAAATTCTACAACTCCTCCAACTGTTGGGTATGTGGGGCTATGCCCCTGTCAGTAATGGACAGACTCCCCTGGTGGGTATCGCCACTCCGTTATGGGGACTTTATACCACTGTGCTCCTTTTTAGAACAACAGAAAGGAACTTTCCTCTCTCTCACCAACCATAACCTTTCTTTGCTCTCCTGGTGTAAGAAGAAGCCATCAATGGGCCAGGGACATAGAGTTACGTTTAACATGA